>NC_081367.1:30252291-31550791 GCF_030684315.1 Stegostoma tigrinum | reverse complement strand
CACCACCCCCCTCCTCACTCTGCCATCTACACAACATAATTCACTTGTACTTAATTCAAGTGACATCTGTGCCATGCAGGTGCCAGGCAATGGCCAACTCCAATAAGATACAATCTAATCCCTGCCCCTTGGCATTCAATAGCATTCCCATTGTTGAATCTCCCACTAATCTTCACCACACGGGTTTTCACTGATCAGAAGCTGAACTGGACTCGCCACATAAACACAGTGTTTACGAAAGCATGTCAGAAGCCGGGAATACTGCAGCAATTAGTCGCCTCTTTAATCCGGAAGCCTTCCACCATGTACAAGTCACAAGTTAGAAGTCTGTTGGAATATTCCCTACATCCCTGTATGACTGCATCGCTTGACACCATCCAGGACAATTCAGGGCGTTAATTGTTAACAGATCAAAACAGACCTTTAAAAAGTCAGTCAATCCACCACTGATGCCTATAACAGCACTGTGTACCATCTACCAGATACACTGCAGAAGTTTGACAAAAATCCTTAGGCCAGACCTTCCAAACCCATGACCACTTCCATCAAGAAGGACAACAGTGGTAGATATATGGGAACACCAGCACCACCACCTGCAAGTTTCCCTCCAATCCACTCTCCATCCTGAGTTGGAAATATAATGCCATTTCCTCACTGTTGCAGTGCCAAAGTCCTGTAATTCCCTTCCTAAGGGTGTTGTGGGTCAACCCACAGCACATCACCTGCAGTGATGCAACAAGTCAGCTCACCTACACCTTCTCACGGACAACTTGTGACAGGCAATAAATGCTGGCCCAGCCATCAAACCCCATCTCCCAGGAGAGTTTTATTTTTAAATCCCTATTAAGTAGGCATAGCCGAAAAAAAAATTGAGATTTTGGATTTCCCAAGCCTCGATGAAAAATGGACTGGAATACCGTATAAAGCTATGACTAACTTTATATTAGTGATAATGGGAACTGCAGATGCTGGAGAATCCAAGATAACGAAGTGTGAGGCTGGATGAACACAGCAGGCCAAGCAGCATCTCAGGAGCACAAAAGCTGACGTTTCGGGCCTAGACCCTTCATCAGAGAGGGGGATGGGGAGAGGGAGCTGGAATAAATAGGGAGAGAGGGGGAGGCGGACCGAAGATGGAGAGAAAAGAAGATAGGTGGAGGGAGTATAGGTGGGGAGGTAGGGAGGGAATAGGTCAGTCCAGGGAAGACGGACAGGTCAAGGAGGTGGGATGAGGTTAACTAACTTTATACTGGCAGTTTGTAACCATTGGCCGTACCAGCGGTAGGTATGTGCGACATTGGCGAATGTTCTTTGAGAATACTGTCGCTCCCGTTTGAAAATATTTCAGGATGCGGAGCTAAATGAAAGGCGCAATTAACAGGTAATTGTTTTAAATCCACATATTGATGTCGTTCGCAGAGAATTTGCACAGCTCCACATTGATACGTGACAGTTTCAGTGCAATGTCTGCCCCGCCCTGTTGGATGATTGACCGAATGTGGGGTCAGAGCCAAAGTGTGCGACTGGTTGCTCGGTTACTACATTCACTGCGTTTTGTGTGGAAACTGAAGCCATTGCCGGAACGTTTTGTTTGCTGCAAGTTACCGGGTAGGTGAAATCTGCTTAATTCTAACGTGCAAAGAGCACCTGCAAATGTATGATGCTTTCGTGGTAGTAAACCCTTACCCCGTGTGTTATTCACTGAAACTCTTTCCCAAAGGTTAACGATATCTGCGAAATGCCATGTGAAATGGAAACTTTGTTTTTCAGTGTCTTTCGCAAAATGCGCAGCGACCCGGAATTTGGAAATTGTTTTAGATGCAGACTTGCCAGTTGACGAGTTCTATATCATAGCCGGAGAGAAAAAGAAATCCAGGGCCAAATCCTTACCAATTCTTACCGCGACTCCGAAGAATTGCAAAAGCACAATACTGCGACTGTTCGAAATCTGAAATAGCAGAAAATGCTCAATGAGACGGTAGTAATGTCACCGAATAGTAAACCAAGGTCAGGACTTCTGCTCTGGGCTCAGGGGTCAAATAACTGGTGGAATTTAAGGTCAATTAGTACATCTGGGATGGAGAACTAATCCACAAATTCTTATCGATTGTCATAAAATCCCATCTGACTCACTAATGTCTTAATGGAGAGGAAATTTACCATCCTTACCCTGGTCCTTACTGGACCCCTCTTCAGTCAGTGATGTGGGAGGAGTGGATAAGTGGGAGAGAAGCAGGACAGGCTGCGGCAGGTCAATAGGGTGGGCATGACAGGGAGGGTGGGTCATGGGATGAGGAGATTTCAAAACTAGTGAAATCCACATTTAAGCCATCAGGCTGTAGGATTCCAAGGCAGAATATGAGGTGCTGCTCATTTACCCGCAAAATGGAGGAGCAGCACCTCATTCTGCCTCGGGAGCCTAGAGCCCAATGGCCTAAGTGAGAATTTTACCAGTTTCAAAATTTCCCTACCCCCAGCCACATCCCATGAGCAACCCTCCCTCTCATCCCCACCTCCTTGACCTGACACAACCTGTCTATCTTCTCTCCCACCTGTCCAACCTTCTCGCCTCACTGACCAATCCCTACCACTCGTGACCTGCACTGACCTATCACCATCCCACCCACCTTCCCCAGCCCCACTCCTCTTTTCTCTGGTTATTTCTGAGATCCCTTCCCCCTTCCCATTTCTGAAGAAGGGTCCTGACCCAAAACATCAACTTTCCTCTTCCTCTGATGCTTGCTTCCTGGCCTGTTGTGTTTCTTCATCTCCACACTGTATTATCTCTGACTCCAGCATCGGTAGTTCTTACCTTCTCCGTGAGTAGTCCAAACTTTGAAAGTAGGCTTAAAGAAACAGCCTACAGCTTCACTCAATACCATGCTGTCTCTGTTCCTATTTGATTATCAGACTATCCCTCATGCAACCACAGAGATAGCTCCAGCAGAGTTGCTAATGGGAAGAAATTTCCACATCTGGTGAAACCCGATCTTCCCGGACCTGGGTGGGAAGGGTGAAACTGCAACAGGAATGCCAGTGCCAGACACAAGACTCTACTAAGTGAGAGAGACCACTATATTTCAGTTTGAACTTTGGTGTAGGAGCCACGGGAGTGGTTCTGCATGGATAAAAGGCATAGCACAAACAAGGTTAGGTCCAATAATGTGTAGATTGGGTAAGAGCAATAGTCCTGAACTTGCACCATATGAAGGCTGCAAACTTGCCAACAAGTGGGAGAAAAATGTGCCCAATTTCTTGGAACCATCAAAAAGTCTGTCAGAACCCATGGGTTCTCCTTCTCCAACACGATTTGCATGTACTTCAGAATCTGAAATGGCAAATGTTGCAGTCTTGACACCTTTGCCACTGAAGAGAATAATGAATATCTTCCAAGATATTCCAGGTATAAGAGGCAAGCTACTGTACTTTACAAACTGCCCATATCCGAGACAGAGTTGGAGGAACTTTGATCTGTGGTAAAACACACCAGAAAGAGAAGTGGTATGTTTTCGGACTCAGAATGGGAAGGATATAGTGATTGTAGTGAGGTCAGCCATGTGGACCTCATAGAATTGAGGTTCCTAATTGGACCAGGTTAAACAGTCCCAATTAGGGAGTCCTGGCTGACAAATGAAAACAGGAGTGTCAAACTATTCAACTTAGGAAGTACTGAAATTTCCTGCTAGTGGACAATGGCCCATTATCTGTGACCAGCACTTCTGGATGCCCGTGGATGTGCTGTGTTTTTCTGTTGTCATCCCCGTGTTTGCTGAATGGACTGTATGCATGTCCAGGCATTTTGAGTGAGCGTCCACAATGACTAAAAACATCGTGCTAATGAATGGATCTACACAGTCGATGTGTGACCAAGTCCAGGCAGTTTACCGGGCTGACCTCGTTACAATCACTACAATATGATTATTAGTAATCTTTCTGTGCATGCTAAGACATTAACAATTCTCAGCAGCATGCATGCCCCTGCTTTACCAACCTTGCTGAAGTCAAGGATTGAGTCTATGGGGACCTCCATTCCTTGATTTCTGCTATGCCAAAGTTGGATAAGCTAATTATTCTTGATGCCTTCACTTTGTAATATGGCTTTATGAGTTAGGAAAAAGATTAAGCCACCTTGCTGCTTAAGCCTGCTCTGTAATTCAGTAAGATCATGACTGATCTGTTTGCTGCACATTTCTGCCTATCCCTGATAAGCTTTCACCCACTGCTTATCAAGAATTTAACTATCTCTGCCTTAAAAAAAATTCAAGGACCCTATTTCGACAGCCTTTCCACTAAGGGGGTTCCAAAGACTAATGACCCTCTGTGAGAAAACAAATCTCTTCACCTTTGTCTTAAATGGCTCACTCATAAACCAGGACCTCTGGTTCTAGGATCTGCCACAACAGGAAACATTCTTTTCACATCCGCCCTATCACGACCCCTCAGGATCTTATGATTCAATCAAGTTTCCTTTTACCTTGCCAAAGTCCAGTGGACACAAGCCTAGCCTGACTAAACTTGCTTCCTAAGACAATCCGCCCATTCCAAGTGTTAGCCCAGTAAACCTGCTCTGAATTATTTTCTATGTATTGATATCCCTCCTTAAATAAGACAACCACAATTGAATACATTCCTGTCGTCTGACAAATGCCCTGTGTAATTGAAGCTTAACCCCTCAACTTTTGGGTTCAATAGCAGTCATAAAGAATACTAACAATATATTAGATTTTCCACTTACCTCCTGTACCTGCAGACTAAGCTGTTGCGATTCATGCACTGGGACACATAGGTCCCTCTGCATCTTGGAGCTCTGTAATCTAGTCTTGTTGAGTGGGACAGTATCATCAGAATTGGCATTTGTAACAGCAATATTTTCCTGTTGCTGAAGAGACACTCTCATGTTCTATAAACTGGCCTCTAATCAACTATGACATCACCAGGCAGAGGGACAGATGGGGATTGCATGAATTAAATAAGGTTGCCTGCTAGGGGTGAACACTTTTCAGCATGTCTTTTTCCATCATGCTCTCTGATGCCTTTTGTGGTAACGGTCCTGAAATCAAAGTCAGATATTGTGCGACCAGGAAGCTGCTCAATCTAAAACAACCCCAGGCTAATGCCAAGGTCACCCAATAATGTGCTTCATGATTTCCTGTTTGGAATGACTGTGCTGTAGCCATAAGTTCAGAGATAGATGTGCATGTACCACAGACCTGCTGTGGTATGCAAGAACTTCAGCTTTATGATCAGCACAAAGAAAACTTCAGTAATGCTCGATCTACTTTGGGAAGGTTGTACCTCAAGTCCAATATTTCAGTCCATAACCAGAAATTGGATAAGTTCATGCACCTCAGTTACTCATTCTTTGATCTGTTTTTGTTGATTCTAGGACACTTTCAAGAATTGCCAAACAAATACAGTCTTTACCAGTCTTTATACATTAGCTTGGAAATGGAGAGGAGCAAATTACCAAATTGAGAGTCTAAAGAGCAATAAGCCTGCCCAGTCTGCCTTACACATGCAAAACCTGGACGACAGTCATGCCAAGAAACTCAATGATTTTCACTTTGACTGCCTTAAATGTCCTGCTGGTTGGACAAAATACCAGATATCGAAGGGCTCAGTTAAGGTGCTGTGCCAACCAAATGTATCACAGCCATGTAACTGAACATAGGTGGTCGTGTTGTCAGAATGTCTGACTTTTGCTGATAAATGTGACTCTTCTGCAACATCGAGTTCAGAGTGCACTCTCATGGTGGTTGAGCAGAGCACCTTAAGGACACTCTGAGGGCTTCTCTTAGGAGGTTTGATGTTGACTTCAAGTCTAAGGCAAAGTTTGGCCTGGATTATTGCATCTAGTACAAACAAATAAAGGATTGTGAGCTCTCCTTTTGAAAGGAAGCATTTATTAGAAGCAAAAATAAAACTCAAGCAAAGCAGGTCCTGAGCTGGCAAACCTTCCAAAAATCAATCATTTGCCATACGTTGACCTATTTGCAGCAGAACCCTCCACGCACATGTTGGTCTCAGCAATTGCCTAGATACTCAGGGGAATCCTACCAAACACCTCAGATGATGAACAACAAACATGAGAGATGTATCTGTTGGACTTTATGCTCACTGGATTACACATTGAGCAGAAACTGCTTGCAAATCATGGGGGTTTTGGTGCTTTCTCGCAAAAAAAATCAGGAGGGGGAATAAGCTCATTGAATTTATATATACGATTACTGAAAATAACGTATCTGTTTCATGAACATAACATGATGTCCATTTTTTCTGTTAGAAACCAAATGCAGTGAATCTCGACATTGTGAAGAATGTCCGCTCAGTTGCCGGTTGAGACTATAAACACTGGAGATGAGCTAGAATTCGGAACACTTGATTTGAATTATGATAAAATGGAAACATCTAAGAAAGTTGTGAATCAGCTAGAAAACCGACTCAGCGTCAAAGATATAATGAAAATACAGAAGGTGTTCATGGTAGGTTTATTCAGTTATGCTATGTGTTGGCTCTGAAGTTAATAATCAGTTTTATAATCAACTGGAGTATTCAGCAGCTATGGGCATGCTTAGAATAAATCACAGGAGTTATGTGCAAAACGTATCTAATTTTTGTATCACGTATATTTGCATGGAGACAAGTAAGTTAATTGATGGAATTATGACATAGCCAACGAGTTTCATTTTTGCTGCATTTCTGTATTTAAAAAAAAAACAGAATTTCATGATGTTTCACGCAATCTGGTCTTCACTTAGTCAGAGATCGTACATACCGTGGAGGATATGCATTGGGACTGCTGAACTCCTGATGCATTGAAAAACAGTAATTGCCTAAGAACATGGGAACATGGACAATTATGAAAAAGGCCCACAGCCTTGAACTAAAGTTGAAGACTCCATGCGTCAGGAGTGGTTTAGCTTATTAGTTAGTCAGGAATGGTTAGAGTTCAAACAAAAGCAGAAATATTAGGAGAAACTCAGCACCCTGGCATCATTTGTGATGAGAAAACAGAGTTAACATTTCAAGTCTGGAACATTAACTCTGCTGGTGCTGCCAGACCTGCTGAGATTCTCCATATTTTTGCTTCTAATAAATGCTTTCTTTCAAAACGAGAGCTCACAATCCTTTATTTGTTTGTACTAGATGCAATAATCCAGGCCAAACTTTGCCTTAGACTTGAAGTCAACATCAAACCTCCTAAGAGAAGCCCTCAGAGTGTCCTTAAGGTGCTCTGCTCAACCACCATGAGAGTGCACTCTGAACTCGATGCTGCAGAAGAGTTTTTGATTCAGATCACCAGCATTCACAGCTCTTTTGTTTTTTTTATATAGAGTAACTCAAACCCACTCTAACTCCTGGCTCACTGTGAAAGTGATCATTCAGTCACTCACTGACACCACCACCCACCCTCAAAACACACATATACTTGTGCACACATACATATACACATGTGTACAAACACGTACATACATATGTAGACACACGCGTGCGCACACACATACACACACGCGCATGCACACACACATATGCACACACAAACATCTACTCCCCTCTCCTAGTGCCCATCTGATTTCTAAAGCCCCATCACCTACTGCTCTGGACCTGACTGATCCTCAAACCCCTGATCTATTTTTAAATTATTTAATAAGACCTATCCCCAACTCACTCCAGATTTGTACTTGACCTGGCGATATTGCCCACTTCATGGTCCATCACCCCCACTCACTTTGCTCAGGATTTGATTCAATCCCATCCCTCCATCCCAAAGCCATACTCCCAGCCAGACCGGACCCAACAGCCCACAGCTTCAGAGATAATGGGAACCAACTTTAAATGCTTGTCAATCTACTGCCACATACCTGGCACCTTACTGTTCACTCAATAAGCATCCTTAACCCCACCCACCTGTCACCCTACTCCCCCCTCCTACTCACTTTGCACACTGAATGTCTGTCAGCATCTGTTAAAGCACCTTAGGACCTTTAAAACTTGGAACATAGCAGCTAGCGATGATTAAATGGGGCTTGGTTTCAATGCCAATCCACTCTGCTGCTGGCTGCACAGATTACTGGCCTGGACCTGACTACTTCACCTGGGATGCCTCCTGGTCAATACTCCTCCATGAGTACCCCTCCAAAGATAGGAATATATATTTTTTGTTTGATCATGTTTAGGAACAGAGTTTCTGACCCAGACTGGAAGATCTGATTCAATAAGCTATGTCAGGGAGCAGGCAGGAGAATGGGTTTGAGAAACACATCAGTCACAAATGAATGGCAGAGGAGACTCCATCAGCTAAATATCCTGATTGTGCTCCTGTATGTTATGATCTTATGGTCATGACTCTGATGGGAGGAGTACACTGGAATCTAGCTTCACTACTCCACGAGTTGTACCAAATGTATAAATGTCTTAATTAATCAGCAAAGTGGTTCATTTGTTTCACCCTGTTAGTTCTTCCACAACAATAAATACTTTCACCAAGTTTCTTTAGTGAATTCAAAGACATTTACTTACTAAGAATTCATAAGAATGATTCAAAATTAATAATTTTGAACTTTTTATAACAAAAAAGTGGCTAAGTGGGCTTTTTAAGATACTAACTAAGCAGACTTAACCTGTATTCCCTTAATCCCACACAAATACATTCAAACACAGATAAGACAATACAGCTCTGCAGATGTGTCATGAGTTTGATACAATGGTCAGAAAAACAGACCAACACCCATTTGGGTCAAGAGTGTAAATTCAGAAGACAGAAAGCATTGACTTCGCAAGTTCCTTTGATTTTCTGTGGACAAGTGATCCTATTGCTGACGGTTGTAGAATGATGTAAGATCTTCGAATCAGATTTCAGAAGGAAAACCATTAAGAGTTTTGATATGTGAAACTTCTTCAGGTTTTTTTTTTCAAGCAACTTCACTGAGAGAGAGTAAATTAAATGCTTATTTTACTTCAAGGACTTTTCTCTGTGAGAGAGAGAGAGAGAGAGAGAAATCACTGCCTTTCCTTGCAATTCTCTCCATAACTGCCACAGAAGAGTGTGTACTGAAAAAGTAACTTTAGCACCATGGTTGGTGCTAGGCAATCTTCAACACAGATCCAAAGCTTTTCAAAGTTTCTTAGTCCTGTAATTTAAGCAATAAATCCATCAGTTATTAGCTATGCTGAACACATTTTTAAGGTCAGTTGACTTTTGTAAATAGTGGGTTAAACCACCTTTCCTTAGATCTTTGAACTTTATATCCAATACATCACATGATCAACCCTTTTTCAACCCAGTAATAACCAAGCAGTCTTTTATTACAATTGTTCACAGTCTACTAATATACATATATATTTCTAACAGTTAATCATGGAAAACGAGCACTGAACCTGGATAGGACAAATTAAGGGAATGTAATTTGGAAAAAAAAAGGTTTTGTAGGAGGAGACAATGATACACAGATAGTCGAAAGAAGATGGCTTTAGATCCTTTCTGATAGTGATAATGCGAAGATGGAAGGGGAAGATGCAAAGAGAAGTGGAGACAAAGTAATATAGTATTTGAGGTGTATAAGATGAGAAGACTGATTTGCAGAGGGGAGGCGAAAGGCATCAAGTCTGCATTTGAGGGCATTCATGTACATCCACATAAATGGGAAGATTGGATTTAGGGTTAACAGTTTATCTGCAGAGTGACACATTTAATTACAAATTATGTTAATACGGTACTTGAGCGCCAGCTTGGATATTATGTTTAATGACAATATTTCACTCAAAGCTACTCTGAGTCCAGTTTATTTCCTTAAATTTATCCTACTGAATGGGCTTGTTAAGATTGAATCCTACTGAAGCGGTGGATCTTTGATATCGTTTTAGCATGTGGTCATTTGAGACCAAAGTCTATTCCTCTGTTTATGAGAATGTTCAACACCTGACTGTGGATGAAAGGTACTTAAAAAAATCAATGTTTAGTTGCAGTATGAATAAATGAAACTTATTTGTTAATATTTATATTTCTAAAATGCTAATGATATAATGATTAGTTTTCAATTCCTGGTCTTCACAGCATTGGAACTACTTTAATGTTTGTGCATGGCTCATTAAGTAGTACTTTGAAATGCAATGTAAATATTTTGTAGCTCACACAGAGGTAAAATGATCCAGGTATAAATTGTAGCCAGGGCTAATTGTAAAGACTTTATTTTATTATTTATCATTTCCTCTTATAGCAACCAAATGTTGAAGAATTTGTTCCACTTAATAGAAAGAGCTTCATTGACAATATGTTCACAGCTCTTGGATATGACATTGAAGAAGAGTATGGAGACCTTTTTGACAGAATTGATGTAGCACGAGATGGCTTTGTTGACTGGAACAAAGTAACAACATTCATGCTGTTAGAACTTTACGAAAACGAAGACAGAACAAAGTCTTCACTTGTTCCTCAGTGGAAAGAAATCAAATTTCTTCCAACGCACCATAAGGAACCTATTCAAAGCATAGCCTACCTGAAGAATTCACATCGCTACCTGAGTTTGAGTAAAGAAGGTTGGATGAATGTTTGGGGTGAGAATTTGAAGCTACAGCAAACTTTACGAGTTACCACAGATTCTGTAAGATTGCGGGATCTCTGGGTTACAAGTATGGTCTCTTTGACAAATGTAAATAAGGTAGGATTTCACGCACGAAGAAGTTTTTACTTGAATCTAACTGCTTCTGATTTAGATACCTCTGATTCAACATTCTGTTTAAATGGCAGTAATTTCTGGGCTATTTTATGGATTCTTAAACAGAAACTGAATTATATCCATAGCTAGTGTGAACACGGTTCGCTATCCCTACTTAACATTCTTGATTTTTCTCCTCCAATGTCTAGCTAAATGGGATTGTTGCAATTTGTTTCATTCTTGAGTATATTAGAGAATTTCCTGCAATAGCTTCCAAATTTGCTGTTATTTTTGGAGTCCCCCAATAACTTGCTTCCTGTTTGTTGTTATGTACTGGCCCTAGGAGGTATTGTTCAAAGAAATAGGGATGAGCCTTCCGGATTTTGGCTATGTGTCAATTGCAGGGAGTTTCATGTAGGTTTCCCAACGTGAACCCTGATGATTTTGCACGTACAAATCTCTGCTACTCAACTTTATTGCTTATGCATCCTGTCTCCAGAGTACCACTTTTGTACATGTTTGTGGCTGACAGAGACCGAGATGCTCATTTATTTCATGCGTGCCGCATTTAAAACCAAACAGCATAATTTCAAATGTTGCAGGCCAGGCACTGCACTTGGTGATTGGTTGTGCAATGAGAAAAGAATGGGTGAGACAGGAAAGGTGGATCTCCACTTGGTGAGAAGGACCTGGAAGTCCTAGTGGGTGGGATAGTGGAGAATAGAGCCCCAGGTCTGACAAAGGAGATCATGGTGTAGATGCTGTCATCCGGGTGTGAAGTAACCATCAGTGTTGTGTCCGTGATCTGGAGGAACACACAGTAATGCAGTAAGGTGATGACCCCCAGCACTCTGCAAGGATAAGTATCACCATCTTCTCTCTGCTACCTCACACTCACTTTAACTGTGCCAGTGTACCCACCTCCTACCAAGGAACATGCTCTAGCAGATTCAGGTCTACCACTCTCAACTCCACACAGTGTCTTCCCTCAATGGCTCTCACTCACCCATCCCACCCAGAACTACCAAGTCTTCCAGCCCTCTGCACTTCCTACTCAGTCACTGGGCACATATCTCCACATTTGCCCCACCCACACTAGCACTAACAGCTCTTTGAGCTCTTTCTAGGTTAGACTCACATCACTGGCACAATCTGGAGCTGTTTTGGGGAGAAATGCTCCAGGTCATTGGGCAGTCAGAGGCTGGCAGACGTCAGATGTCCGCTCACTCCAGTGTAGAAGAGGATCCTATGGTGTCAGCCATTAATAACTTTGTGAACATGAATGTGAGATACACTCAGGAAATTGGATTGGAGCTTTGAGGAATCCCATCACTGTTATCAGTTGCATCAGGCTCCAGCATGAATGAGTCTGACTATGTCCGTGGGCAGGTTGATGGATCCAGCAGAATGCTGAGTGGCGGTCTGAAATACACATTCCTCAACCACACTATAGGTAACTCGCAAAGAAGAGTGGGTGGTGCTAGTTGGCACCCAGCCCAACGAAGAATCATATATAGCCCCCTCAATGTCTACTCACAGGACACTCTTGAGGAACCTGTCCCCTTCACCTCCACCTTCTACTTTGGCGCATCCCCCCCAACCCTATGGATATTGTAGCTGATGTATGGTGTGCTTGCATCTGCCAATATGTCTGGATCCTCCAGTTATAAACACCTCTGGGGTTATCTGCCCAAAGCTTTAAGGTTGACATGCTTCACTCTGGGGCAGATTCCCTGTACCCCAGCTGCAGAACCCAGGAGTGCACCTAGACATAGTGGGAGAACAAGGGAAAATAAAACCTTCTGAGAGCACTTGGGTTATTTGGGTGACAATTCATTGGAAATAGAATATCACATCTGTAAACTTACACTTTAAATCATCACCTGGCTAGTTAACTGTATTTAGCAGTAGGATTAAACTCCAATGATTGAAGCTAATCTTTGTTCAAGTCAACCAATGTGAAAACCCTGTTTGAATGAGTGCTACTATTTCCTTAATGCTCATTGAACATGTTGTTGTTCTTGAATGTGGGAACATCATGTGTTGTGAAGCCTTCAAATGGTTGTTCACTTTTATTATACAACAAGAAAAGTGAAGGAAAAGCCAACCAAAAAACTGCATTTTTTGGGCCTAAACAGGGTTGCTTGTCTCTGGAGGTTTTGCTGGTAAACCAGAGATGGCAACAACTGCTGATGCTGGAGTCAGATATAACAGTGTGGAGCTGGAGGAACACAGCAGGCCAGGCAGTGCCAGAGGAGCAGGAAAGCAGATGTTTCGGGTCAGGACCCTTCTTCAGAAATGGAATAGAGCGAAGGGAGCCCTGAAATAAATAAAGAGGAGGAGTGGGAGTGGGGAAGGTAGGTGGGATAGTGATAGGTGAGTGCAGAGAGGCAGTGGTGGGAATTAGTCAGTGAGGTGGGAGGAGTGGATAGATAGAGAGAAGTCAGTAGAGAAGAAGATAGGTAGGAGAGGAGAGAAGGTAGGAGCTCCAAAATACATAGAAGGAGGATGGGTGGGGCTGGGGAAGGTGGGTGGGATGGTGATAGGTAAGTGGAGCAAATAGATGAGGGAGAAGATGGACAGGTTGCCTCAGGGTGTGTCCTCCCTGGACTGACCTATCTCCTCCCTACCTCCCCACCTACACTCATCTCTACTGGCTCCATCCCCATCTCTTTGACTGGTCTGTCTCTCCTCTATCCATCTTCGATCCGCTTCCTCCTCTCTCCCTATTTCTTTCAGAACCCTCTTCCCTTCCCCCATTTCTGATGAAGGGTCCAGGCCTGAAACGTCAGCTTTCCTGCTCCTGAGATACTACTTGACCTGCTGTATTCATCCAGCTGCATACCTTATTATTTCTATTTTAAGTTATTTATGACTTTTAATGCCTATGTTTGGAATCACCTATGCTTGTTTTTAAGAAGATGTACTTTTTAAGAAGCTCAATAGTCATTTACAAGTTTTATTAACTTGTCCTTCCAATTTAAGACATTTGGGTGTCAACCCCAGATTACTTGGAGCATAAATGGCTGCATGTAACAGGCTGCTGTGTTTGCTAAATGACCAATAGTAACTGCATTTTAAAAATACAGTCATTTGCATTTGTTCCAGTAACATCATTGTTCAACACTGTATTAAGTTTTGAAAGTTCGACTACATGCTGCAAAAAATAACAATCTTCTCTGTTCATTTGTTTTAAGGTGGCAGTTGCATTTACAAGTAAGGAGATTTGCTTTTATGACCTTAATTCCAAAGATGAATTTTTCTGTCAATATAAACTTCATGGAATATACAACACACTGATTTCCATGCACTATTGGTTTAACGCAGATGATGGAAATCAAGCAGTTCTCACCTTTGGAGACGTTTGTGGGGAGGTAATTTATGATAACCACAAAAGAATTCTGGGGACTCTACATTTCTTAATTGTAATGATCATTTAATTCAATTCAGCTAGTCAATATGGTATGAAAATTTCAAAGTTAATTTTTATTTATGATTTTCTTATCATGGATATGTAGGTCACACAAAGACAAAATGCAGCGACAGTTCCATCAAATAAGGGTTAGGACAAAAATCGCATGTCCTGGTGCTGCTTCTGCCTGGACCCTGCTTGTGCACAGCAGCCTCACCCCCAACCTGAACCCCAGTTATTAGGCCCCCTCCTCTACTGGGCTCGTCCTGGGCCCTACCACCAAGTAATTGCTGTCATTTCGACTTGAATGTAATTTCTCTTTTTTTATGTAACCTGTGGGTATGATCGATCGAGTAAATTTAATTCAGCTCACTGCTGTTTTTCAGTATTGCTTTTTTCAGGACTAGTGATTACTGTGCTCCACCCATCATTTCTTGAGTTCACTCCAATTCCCTTTTCAAAATAAATGCAGTTTTGTTTTATCCAGTCAAGGTGGTGGACGTTTGCTATATCTATCAGTTCAAAATAAAATTTGAGGAAAAACTGAATTTTGCAGAGCAGTAGTCTTAATTAGTCTGTGATCTTTTCAGTCAAATATTTTCAAAGTTTATAAGCAGCAGGTTACAGCCTTCGCTTTCTTGAGATCAAGGATTATAGCCACATTTTTATGTTGGTGTTTGAGTTTCCATGTAGATGGGTGAGTACAGAATGGTGCAAAACCAGCAGTAGGTCCCAATGATGTCAGCCTGCAACACTTCAAAGGCAATGCCAGTTTTAACAAAGCACCTACAGTATAAAGCAGACATTACTGCCTTTACTATATAAATTACAGTGTAATTTTCTCTATTATCATAATGTTTCTCAAGTTAATTACGCTTTATTTATCCATGTTCATTATCTTGATGCCTGAATGACATTCAACTATTTACAAGCCCACCGCATCCCTAAACCAGCCCAGTTCGTCCCCTCCCCCCACTGCACCACACAACCAGCCCAGCTCTTCCCCTCCACCCACTGCATCCCAAAACCAGTCCAACCTGTCTCTGCCTCCCTAACCTGTTCTTCCTCTCGCCCATCCCTTCCTCCCACCCCAAGCTGCACCTCCATCTCCTACCTACTAACCTCATCCCACCTCCTTGACCTGCCCGTCTTCCCTGGACTGACCTATCCCCTCCCTACCTCCCCACCTATACTCTCTCCACCTATCTTCTTTTCTCTCCATCTTCGGTCCGCCTCCCCCCTCTCTCCCTATTTATTCCAGAACCCTCACCCCATCCCCCTCTCTGATGAAGGGTCTAGGCCCGAAACGTCAGCTTTTGTGCTCCTGAGATGCTGCTTGGCCTGCTGTGTTCATCCAGCCTCACATTTTATTATTTTAAAACACTAAACCCTAGTTTACTTCTTTAAACTTCATGTGGATGTGTCGTGTGTGGTATAACTTTTGGAATAGGCAGTCAAAGTAAAATTAGGCAAGGAATATGCATTTACCTCAAGTAGGTGGTTAGTTCAAAGTTTTATTAATTTTACATAACCTGGCATTGTAGAATTGCCTAAAGGACATTCTGTAAAATCTTTAGGATGTCCAACTAATCATGTGGGAGCTTTTATGTTTAATGTTTCATCTTTAAAGTGTTATTTAAATGTCAGTTGTCTTCTTGCATTTGTTAATGTCAGATAGTAGCCAATCTTTAGTTACCTCTTTCTGTATGCATGCTTCCATATATGCACAAAGCTCCAATTAATCTGGCTACAAAAAGACACAGAAATCATGCTATTGAAACTGAGCATGATGTGCCGCAGTGTTTTAGAAGGAGCCATGCATTGCACAACTAAGTTCAAAAATATTACACAACACAAAAGGAAATAACTGACTTGATGCATTATAAAAAAAAATCTAAAATCATGCTTCAAAAAATTGAATCACCAACAACTCAATGAAGTAGGTTATGGAAAATTGCTTCATATATGATAAATAAATAATTATTTGATTTAATAAACTCAGTAACTGATTATAGATTATAGGATGATCCTTAAGAATCTGTTTTATTTTTGTTAGTATAGCTTCAGTGAGCTGCATTAAAGGTTCAGGGAGATTTATAACAGCTCTTATGTCTTTGAACCTTTTGTAGTCATTTTACTGATGATTCTTGTCTTCCCTACACCAAATACTACAACTTTTCACCAGTATATTGTGGAAAATGTATAGTGCCTTTTTTCTGTCTTGCAGGTCAATGCTATTTGCTTTACTACAGCATTAATTTCACTTTTTGAAAGACCAACCAATTCAACTGATGAGCAAGAGGCCACTGTAACTATTACTTGGCAAGAGTTGTTTGAAGGAAACCACAAGTGCTGTTTCACTTTACAACACAAAGGACACAATAAGGAATGGGTCAGACAAGGTATAGAGACTTTGGCAAGTTTCCATTGTCTGACTAAATTGTAGTGAGTTGTGAAGATGTGGTTCAAATTTTCGTTCAAACTATTTGCATCATTACACATAAAGTCCGTGAACCAGCACTATCAAGTAGACTTTTTGAATAGAATTGTCCAATTTTCCCCTTAATTGAAAAGTATCCCTTTTATATCATGAAGTGAGGCAGTCTGTTGCAGTTTTACTAATGTATCTGAAAATGGAGTGTATGAAGCGTTTTTAGTAAGGGTGTCTGGTCCATCAACAGAGAGCAGCCTAAAGTGAAATTCTGATGTGCATTGTACGGAAAGTTTGTATTTTGTAGCTGTGTTGATGTGCATTGGTCAGTATTTAGTATATCATTGATAAGCATTGACGACATTTGAAAAATTTCAGATTTTACAATAGTTTGCCTAAGTGCAGGTGAAATGCATTGGGAAAAACCAACCCATAATCTCGTGAGAACTCTACTCAAAGTTGGTGGTCACAAAATTGTATTGTATAACATCTGTATATTCAACACTGTGTAGTGGCATTTTTCTCATGTAAGCACAGTTCTGGAGTGGCAGTTTTGGACAGTTTGTTAGAGTAGCCAACTTATCGAGAGTAGACAGTTTAACCGTATACCTGAGCATGGCCATAATAGTTCTAATTTCAGACAACTCAGTGTTGGTACCAGACAGGTTGAGGATTGTAATGTTACACCATGTGGAAAAAAACGCTTGTGAAGCATCACCCAACAACAACTGATTATTCTCGGTGGTAGGGATATTTTGAAAAATGATATTTAGGGACAAACTAAGTAATCACTTTGAAAATACTGTGAAACTTGCTCAAAAATGTCACCCAGATCATTTTGCACAGTCCTGTCAGCAGTCATAATGTTATTATTCCACTCCAGACTGCTGTATCATTAGCATTTAAACTGTGAAGAATACAGCTATTGGGCAATGAGGATTACTCACTAAACTTATGTCACTGAACACATCATTGGAGTGCATAAGCAACCCTTCTTTGCCTGGATTACAGCACTTTCTAGACTGCATCTTAGCATTGATCATTGGATGTGGTATGAAGAAACTGTGGCAAAGTCTTCAGTCAATGGGAATGGGCTAGATGGGTTTGTTTGAGGTTGGGGCTGGGGGTGCTGGTGGTGGTGGGAACTTTCTCGTGATTCAGAGTCATTACTAGCACAACAGAAGATTGGAGGCCAATCATCACAGCTTTGGGACATAATGCCCTTTCTTTGGATATAAGACCAGAAGTAGCATATTTGTTGATAAAGGTACAGTGTTTATTAACATCGTAACTCTTCACATTCTGCAGCATTCCATACTAGTTTGCAGCAAGACCTGAATATCTTTCAGGTAATTGATATGTAATATCTATACCACACAAATACCAGGTTTTGAGAGCTTAGAATGAGAAAATATAGCCATATCTTCTTGATATTCAAATGTATTGTCATGTATAAATTCTCCCACTGTCAGCGTCCTGAGATTTGTAATTAGCCAGTAACTTAACTGAATAAATGTAGCAAAAAAATAGGTCAAAGAATGGGAGTTCTGTGGTGAGTAAGTCGTTTCCAAATTCCCCAAAGCCTGTCCCCCATCTGCAATGTAGACGTTAACATTATGATGGAATAATCTATTTTTTGCTGGATGAGCACAGCTCCAGAACTCATAAGAAGCTCAGTCATCCAAAGTAAGGAAGCCCCACATGACCAGTATCTCACCCACCACCTGAAACATTAATTCCCTTTGCCCTCCAATGCACAGTGGCAGCAGTGTGTATAATTTGCGAGATGGATTGCAGCAACTCACCAAGGTTTGAGAGAACCTTCTAAACCCATGACTGCCACCTAAATGGGTATGCCACTACTGCTACAGACTTCATTAGCAAGTGTGTAGAAGACTGCCTGTCAAAGGAGTTAATCCAGATGTTCCCCAACCAGAAACCATGAATGAACGGGGAGGTCCACTCCCGACTGAAGTCCAGGTCTGAGACCTTCAAGTCGGGCAACCCTGACCTATACAGGAAATCCAGGTATGACTTTTGTAAGGGCATAAACTTGAGACCCAGACTAACCACACCATCACTCGTTGTCTGTGGCAAGGCTTACACTACATAAAAGGCTACAAAGTGAAGTCAAACAGAGTTGCAGACAACAGTACATCCCTACCCAATGAACGCAATGCATTCTATATTGGCTTTTACAGAAGGTCAGTGAAATGATGTCATCAGCTCCAACAGCCTCAGAAGAAACTCTACCCACAGTCACTGCCACAGATGATAAATTGGCCTTCTTGTGAGTGAACCCGCAGTATGCGGCTGGTCCAGATGCAGTCCCTAGCAATGTTCAGAACTGTGCAGACCAGCTGGTGAGAGTATTCACAGATAGCTTTAACCTGTCTTTATATGATCTAAAGTCTTCACGTGCTTCAAGGAGACCACCATTGTCCCAGTGCCAAAGAAAAATGATGTAGCATGCTTCAAAAATCACACTTGGTGATTATGAAGTGCTTCGGAAAGTTAGTCACGGTTCACATCAACTCCACCCTACCAGTTACCCTGATTCTTTGTAGTTCACCACTGGTGCAACAGGTCCACGACAGATGCTGTCTCCCTGGCCCTTCATTGGAACATCAGGATAACAAGAATACCTATGTCAGGCTACTACTTACTGACTACAACTCTACCTGCAGCACCATAATTCCAAGCAAATCCATCTCTAAACTCCAAGGTCTAGGTCCCAGCTCACCCCTCTGTAACTGAATCCTCAACTTCCTGACCCATAGACTGCAATCAGTAAGAAAGGGCAACAACACTTCATCCACTGTAATCCTTAACACTGTATCAAGAACAAAAAAAATTACAGCATAAGAATAAGCCCTTCACCCCTCCAAGCCCACACTGACATGCTGCCCATCACAACTAAAACCCCTTACCCCTTCCAGGGACCATATCCCTCTATTCACATCCTATTCATATATTTGTCAAGATACCCTTTAAAAGTCATTATAGGTCTGCTTCCACTACTTCCCCTGGCAGCGAGCTCTAGGCACCCACCACCCTCTGTGTCCTGCAAAGCTGTGTAGTCAGCCCCCTACTATCCTCCTTATACAGACATTAACTGTGTGGCTAAATTCTGCCCTAACTCCATTTATATGTTTACTGATGGCACCACAATTGCAGTTGGAACTCAAACAACAACGAGACAGAGTACAGGAAAGAGATTGAGTACTTAGTGGCATGGTGTAAAGACAACAATCTCTCATCAGTGCCAGCAAAATGAACGAGCTGGCCATTGACTTCAGGAAGCGGATTGGAGGGCATGCTCCTGTCTGCATCAGTGGTGCTGCAGTGGAGATGGTCAAGACCTTCAAGCTCCTGGGAGTGATGATCACCAACAATCCCTCCTTGTCCACCTACACCAATGCAGTAGTCAAAGAAGCATGTCAGTATCTCTATTTCCTCAGGCGGCTAAGGGAATTTCACATGTCCACAAAGACCTTTACCAATTTTTACAGATGCCCCATAAAAGACGTCCTATCTGGTTGTTTCATAGCAGTATGGCAACTGCTGTTCGCAAGACTGTAAGAAGCTGCAGAGTTGTGAATACAGCCCAGTCCATGATGCAACCAGCCTTTCATCCACTGACTCCATCTATACTCCTGCTGCCATAGGAAAGCAACTGACATAATCAAAGACTTCTACCACCCCAGTTATAATGCCTTCCACAATCTTCTGTCAGGCAGAAGACATAGAAGTTTGAATACATGTACAAGAACAGCTTCCTTCCCGCTGCTATCAGACTTTTGAACTGACCTCCCGAATGTTAATTCTGATCTCTCTCGTTGGATCTTCTCACTGGCCATAACACTGTATTCTGCACTCTGTTCTGCTACCCTGATGTGCTTTGTATGGTATGATATGCCTCTACAGCATGCAAAACAATACTTGTCACTGTATTTCGGTACATGTTACAACAATAAATCCGATGCAAATCAAACAAAAGGACAGGGTAAGTGATGCATGGGAAGACCACCCTCATCGGTTCAAGTTTCTCTCCAAATCACTCACCATCGTGACTTAGATCAATGTCACCATTTCTTCACTGTTTCTGTGTGAAAAACCTGGAATTCCCCTCATAACAGTACTCTGGGTGAAGAGCATGACATGGACTTTGACTTTTTCAGAAGGCAGCTCACCATCCACTTCTGAAGGGCAATTGAGAATTGAAAATAAAATCTGGCCTAGTCAGTGCCAACCATATTCCATGAATGAATGAAAGGATATTTCACACCCGATCTGAAACGCATTATTGGTCTACATTGTAGCAAGGGCAGGCCTAATCTAGTAAAACATATGTTCCCTTGTCAAAATGCCCAGACCCTGGAGACCTTTGACAGGGCATGACAAAAATTTTCCTCTTCCCTTTGGTTCATATCCTGGAGAGAAAAGAAACGGAAACATTTTCTCTATTTCTCATTACTGAATAATAAAACTTATGAATTCCCACTTCTTTGGAGAAATAAATATTAAAAATTAACAATATTTTATAGCTCGAAGCTTTGCGAGTTCTTTTCTGTTAATGAATATGACTTTAATTCTCTATTTTTTTCCAGTAAGTTACTGTTCTAATTTGGAAGCTTTCATCTCCTGTGCTACATCTAACCTGAATACATTAGTATTGGGCTGGAAAGAAAAAGGAACAACCCCAATGAAAACCACATCTTTCCATGTTAATGAAGGTGTTAATGCATTTGATTACCATCCTGGACTTAACTTAATTGGTAAGGGAACTCAATTTGTGCAGAAAAATGCAGTACATCAATGTCACACATTTGGCACACAGTGCATAAATGCCGCAGTGTGTGCAGTTCATATCTGAGCAGTTGTACTAATACAGTTCAGACTTGCCAGGTCCAAATATTGAGGTCCTATCATGAGGCAGATGAGGAGTAATGTCAGATTAAAATTCAGTTCTAACTCATGGGGGATCTGAGCAAGAAATTGAAACTTCTGTCTGTCCTTTGATTGCTGTAACACATCTTGCAATATCCCATTTTGGAGCAACATTGATAGCGTTTTGGAAAGAAATTTGAACAGCTACTCCATGATATCTTTATTTGTTGTGAATTATTTATTGAATAGAAATTTTAAAATAAACATTATTTAAATGTTGCAACAAGTTTCTTTGGTTCTTCTGGGCTTTGGAGGTCAATTTGACGTAGTTCATAAAATATTCTGTTAGCTCATTCTCCTCTGCACTGTATCAACAGTCCAATTCCAATGACCAATGACTATAGTAAGGGGGCTGCAAAGACCTGTAGTTGAGTGGGGATGATGGAGGGAAGGAAATCCTTCAGGATTTCTGGCCCTGATCATTATTTGTTGACCTCTGTTTGAAGATAATCTTGAGAATAAGGTGAGGTTTTGCGTAAATGAACTCAGAATATAATCCATTGACAACCATTTCTATGTGCAGAATGATTACCATAGTTGGCTCTTGTATTTGAGGCTCGAGGCTTGAGTTACTTCTTTAGATGAAAGGGTGAAGTAATTATTTTTAAATTGATTAATAATTGTCTCAAAGTAAATATTTTTCTTATGGAATGCTCCACCACAGAGAGTACTTGAGGCCAAAACATTGCATGTTTTCAAGAAGGAGTTAAATATAGTTATTAGTGTTAAGGGATCAAAGGGTGTAAGTAAAAGCGGGAATAGGATACTGAATTGGATGAAGAACCATGATTATATTGAACAGCAAAGCAGGCTCAGAAGGCTGATTGGCTTACTCCTGCTTTCATTTTTTGTTTTTATAGTTTGTCATCCAGATTAAAGAAGCCATTTATATATTGTGATCTAGTTTGTGAATTACAAAATTACGTTGAGGTTTTAACCAGATGAATCTGATTTACTGAGGACTACTTCATGAGGCTGGACGTTAATTTAGTGCAGATATGTTTTTTAAGAAAATGTCAATGAGCTATACTTTGATTTGCTCTGCATCATTATTGACTGTAGTTCTTATGATCAGTACGATTTTTTTTCCGATAGCTTCGGCAGCTGTAAATCATCGGGTCTACCTTTGGAACCCTTACATGTCTAAACCCACTGGAATTTTACGAGGTCATCTTGCTAGCGTAATAGGAGTTCAGTTTAATAGTACACGAAGACAACTCTTCAGTTTTTCCAAGGATAAGGCAAGTAAAATTTGCTTTTAGTTTAACTTGTATGTACATTTGTATATAATTATTAAATTTAAATATGTATATGGTGGCTGCTTTATAGACTTGTAGACAAAATCTTCAGAAATTTCCTCTGTACTGACTGTTAATGTAGTTTAAAATCAATCGTATAGTCAAACCTCAGTCATATGAAACAGAATGAACATCACTAGTTTGTATGATTTTTTTACATTCACACTATTTGTTCAGTTCAAATATATGCTAAACATCGTCAGTTGTGAGTTTTATTAATTAGTTGGAACCATTTTAGGTTTTACGAATTTGGGACTTGCAAAATCAACTATGTATCCAGAGGCTTGCTGGAATATTTCCAAAGTGCTTGGAATTCCAAACTATTCTGTACTTTAATGAAACCAATGGCCAACTCTTCACCACTTTCAACAATCAACTGACTTTGTTGGAGATGAAGCAAGAGAATAGTGAATGTGTGAAAAGTCATGAAAAATCCGTTACTTGCGTGCTTTATAATTCTCTGTTCAAGCAGGTGAGTGAGACAGAACACTATTACCAAGAGGGCAAGATATTTCATTTAGTGTTTTGGGACCTGCAGCAGAAGGTGGCAGTAATGTGGGAGGGCACTACACAGGGCAGCCAGACCCTCTGTGAGGGAAAGGGTGTCATTGGAGGAAGGAGGCCTCAAATGGAAAAAGATCAGGTGCAACCAGGTGGAGACCACAGACTGAGAGGTGCCTGAGATGGAGCCATTGTTGAAGGAATTGAAACTGATATCCATGAGGGAGGCCAAAGCTGCAAACTTGCTCTATTGTCATTGTCAGGCATGGTGGAGGAAATAGACTTTCAGGCCAAACCCAGGCAGAGACTCCCCATGTATATTCTTTTGTTGCTATGGAAGAAGGAAGCAGTACTGTAGTTAAATATTCTATGCCAAATACTGCTGGTGAGTAGGAGACTGGAAAGATCCAGGGAAGATGCGAAATGCCTAATGATCTCAAACAAGTAATAGGACAGAGAGTATGAAAAAGGTCAGAAATCTAACTTAAGGTGCAGCAGATAAGGGGATAACTTATGAGAAAGGGGCCAGTCAATGTAGGGCGGAGAGTGTTGTACTTAAATGTGGTCAGTATACAAAACAAGGTAACTGAGCTTGTAGTGCAGATTGAATTTGCTGTTGGTTTCACAGCGATTTGGTTGCTAAGGGATGAGGGCTAGGGACTAAATATCCAAGGATACACATTCAATCGAAAGGACAGGCAGATGAGCAGAGAGGGCAGAGTTGCCTTGTTAGTAAGAAATGACATAAAATCAATCGCAATATGACATAGAGTTGGAAATTGTTGAATCTGTGCAGGCAGAGTTGAGGAATTGGAAGGAAAAAAAAGACCTTGATGGGAGTTTGGTACAGGCCTCCTAGCAGTGGTCAGGTTGTGGGGAAGAAGATGAATCAGGAGGTGGAAAAGGCATGTAAGAAAGACATTATGACAGTAATTATGGGGTCTTCAATATGTAGGCAGACTGGGAAAATAGGTTGGGAGCAGACTTCAAGAAAAGGAATTTGTGGACTGTCTGTGGATGGTTTTTGGAGTTTTGTGGTAGAACTCACTAGGGAACAGGTAATTCTGGATTTGATGGTGTGTGGTGAGGCAGACTTGATTAGGAACCTTAAGATAAAGGAACAGTTCAAGGACGGTGACCATAATATGATCGAATTCACCCTGCAGAATGAGAGCAAGAAGATTGAATCAGGTGTAAGGTTGAATCAGGGCCAGTCAAGGATAGTGCTGTGAAGTTGTACATGGAATTCAAAGAGATAGGAGAGGCTCTCATTGAATATTTTTTTGTCAGTATTCACACAGGAAAACGACAATGTTGTCGAGGAGAATACTGAGATACATGCTTTTGGACTAGATGGGATTAAGGTTCATAAGGAGGAGGTGTTAGCAATTCTGTGAAGTGTGAAAATAGATAAGTCCCCTGTGTTGGATGGGATTTATCCTAGGATTCTCCGGGAAGCTAGGGAGGAAATAGCAGAACCTTTGGCTTTGACATTTATGTCGTCATTGTCTACAGGAATAGTGCCAGAAGACTGGAAGACTGCAAATGTTGCCCCCCTGTTCAAGAAGGGGAGTAGAGACAACCCTGGTAATTATAGAGCAGTGAGCCTTACTTTCGTTGTGAGTAAAGGTTATAAGAGATAGCATTTATAATAATCAAGAAAGGAATAATTTGATTAGGGATAGTCAACACGATTTTGTGAGGGGTAGGTCATGCTCACAAACCTCATTGAGTTCTTTGAGAAGGTGACCAAACAGGTGGATGAGGGTAAAGCAGTTGATGTGGTGTGTATGGATTTCAGTAAAGTGTTTGATAAGGTTCCCCATGGTACGCTATTGCAGAAAATACAGAGGCATGGGATGGAAGGTGATTTAGTGGTTTGGATCAGAAATTGGCCAGCTGTAAGAAGACAGAGGGTGGTGGTTAATGGGAAATGTTCATACTGGAGTTCAGTTACTAGTGCTGTACCGCAAGGATCTGTTTTGGGGCCACTGCTGTTCATCATTTTTATAAATGACCTGGATGAGGGCGTAGAAGGATAGCTAGTAAGTTTGCGGATGACACTAAAGTTGGTGGAGTTGTGGACATTGTGGAAGGGTGTTGCAGGTTACAGAGGGCCAGAGATAAGCTGCAGAGCTAGGTAGAGAGGTGGCAAATGGAGTTTAATGCGGAAAATGTGAGGTGATTCACTTTGGAAGGAGTAACAGGAATACAGAATGCTGGGCTAATGGTAAGATTCTTGGTAGTGTGGATGAGCAAAGAGATCTCGGTGTCCATGTGCATAGATCCCTGAAAGTTTCCACCCATGTTGATAGGGATGTTAAGAAGGCGTACGGTATGTTAGGTTTTATTGGTAGAGGGATTGAGTTACGGAGCCATGAGGCCTTGTTGCAGCTGTAGAGAACTCTGGTGCGGCCGCACTTGGAGTATTGCGTACAGTTCTGGTCGCCACATTATAGGAAGGATGTGGAAGCATTGGAAAGGGTGCAGAGAGGATTTACCTGGATGTTGTCTGGTGTGGAGGGAAGGTCTTATGAGGAAAGGCTGAGGGACTTGAGGCAGTTTTCGTTCGAGAGAAAGGTTAAGAGACGACTTAATAGAGACATACAAGATGATCAGAGGATTAGATAGGGTGGACAGTGAGAACTTTTTCCCTCGGATGGTGATGGCTAGCACAAGGGAACATAGCTTTAAATTGAGGGGTGATAGATCTAGGACAGATGTCAGAGGTAGGTTCTTTACTCGGAGAGAAGTAAGGGCATGGAATGCCCTGCCTGCAACAGTAGACTTGCCAACTTTAAGGGCATTTAAATAGTCATTGGATAAACATATGGATGATAATGGAATAGTGTAGGTTAGATGGGCTTCAGATTGGTTTTACAGGTTGGCACAACATTGAGGGCCAAAAGGCTTGTACTGCGCTGTAATGTTCTATTTTCTATGTTTTAATAGTATTATAATTGAGTAAATGTAACTACAGAGACATGAGGGAGAGACTAGATAGAGTTGATTAGAGGAGGAGCCAAGAAGACAAGATAGTGGAGCAGCAATGGCAGGAATTTATGGTGGTAATTCAGGAAGCACAGCAGAAATTCATCCCAAGGAAGAAGAAACATTCTAAGGGAAGGATGTGGCACCATGGCTGACAAGGGAATTTTGTTCAAGCTACTTTAAACTCTGACCTAGGTTAAAACTGCAGCCAGGACATGCGACCTTTCCAGTAAGCTGTGACCCGCAGTTTCCTATGTTGACCAGTTATGGGAAACTTTATGGTTGTGTACTAGACACACTGGCATCATATTACTTAAATGGAGCATGGTGTGTGGCTTTAAATTCCTTCAGTTGTTTTATTTTGAGGTTCTTGCGAAGATTTGTAGCTCAAGTTGTGAGTAAGGTTGTTGGCTTGCTTCTGAGCCGGCTGTTCATAGTTCAGACATTTCGCCACCATGTTAGGTAACATATCAGTGCGGCCACTGATGAAGCGATGTTGTTCTACTCCATTAGTACTTATATGGCCTGGTCTGTTGAGGTGTCTTGTGTCATTTCTTGTTCATTTTTGCAAGGGTTTGTATATGGGGTCTAAATCCACATGTTTACTGATTGTATTGTGGGTGGAGAACCAGGCCTTTAGGAATTCCCGTGCATGACTATGGTTGGCTTGAGCTAGGATGGTGATGTTGTCCTAGTTAATTAATGGCCTTCATTTCAGTACGCTCATTTCAGTGCACTCAGACAAAGAAGGCCAGTGATTTAACTGCAAGAAAGAACCTGAAATCACACAAAACGCCTGAACAGACCAAATCATATAAATACCAATGGAGTAGAACAACATCACTTCGTCACCCAACATGGTGACAAAACATCTGAACTATAATCAGCCAGCTCAGCGACTTGGTACAAACATTTGGAAATTGTTTACCAGTGATCTCCAATGGCTGGGATTGGATGATATGATCATGTTTGGTCAATTCAGTGGCTGAATCCCAGAGCAGTTTCTAGAAGGATGGTCACATTTTGGTATAAAAGTTACCAGCACAAGGGATTTCACAGATTGAATCGTTGAGACCAACATTTGAGAAGTACGTACCCTGAAGTCTTCTTCAGAGAAGACAGGGAACCACGAGGCAAGATCCACACCAAGAGCAAAGTTGGCCAATTCATTTGAAGCAAAGTAGTATTTGTTTTTGCTTTGAGCCATACTTACACAGTTAAATTTAAAGCTAGGGGTAAATATGGGAAAGGTTAAAGTAAAATAAAGTGAAGATAAATGAAGTGAGTTAAAGTTGAATTTAAGCTAGATGAAGTACGAAATAACTGTTGCTAGTTGTGGCATAAACTGCAGAGAGTTTTCCTTCTGTTTCCTATTGACTAAGACAAAGAAGCATGTCTTAGACTATTGATTCCGGTCATTCACCAAATTTATCTGAAATAATTATTGAATATTTTAAAAGGACCCACATTAGAAAATGTTTCTATAATTTAAAGTTACCACATTTCTGAGAAATACAACTCTTCCACTCAAAAGCATTTAATTCTTCATAAAGCTCCATTCTGGATAGAGCTTGATTATAACTCACTTATCTGGATGCTTCTCTGGAAGCTCTGTGGTAGTCCTGAGTAGTATTCAAGAAAAACAAACTCAATTTCTAGCTACCATTAATTATCTAATTTCTGTTTTGATCTCTCAAATAAACAATGATATGATGGTCAATACTTATTTTACATTTCCTGCTTACTACTTTGTGTGATGCAAATATACCTCACATTGGCCATGCCCCCTCTCAGGCCCCACCACTTTTTCATATGCAATCTTCTGCCAATTATTTACCTCCATGGCCCTTCATACCGCCTGTACAAACCTATGCCTAACTACCTGCCCTGCATTGCACCTGATATCCCCATGACAACTTAACATCATGCCAATCTATGCTCCCATCCACCATTGTTTGACTTGATAGCCTCTATGTCAACAAACACAATACCCATCATGGTCAGACTTCAACAATTATGCTGAGATGTCAATTGCCAACTTAATTTTCAATAATCTGTCATTCATAAAACTAATTAAAAATCTTTAAATTCCTTCAGTTGTTTTATCTGTTATAAAAACTAAAATTTAACTCAACCATCTAGTTCCTTGTGATAACAATTATATTCATCGTCCCACATCAAAAACATTATATCTACTTGGAATTTTCCAAGTAAGCTGTGAACTGATGAACACCTCACTATGATAATGGTAAGTTGTACATTCAGTCATGCAGCATGAATCCTATAATGATGACCCTCCGAATTATGCCAACAAGCAGAATGAAATTATAAACTCTATGTTTTTCTTTTTAACTGTTGACCCTTATGTAAATTTATAGAGTAGGAGATTTAAATGCCTTTAAATCTTGCCATTTTCACAGGACATATCCACTTTTCTGTGCATTCATGTCCATTCTAACCACAGTGTAGTTAGTCTTTCACAAAGAGATTTCTGGATATCTCCAAAATGGTAACCATCCTCTTCAAATAATTGCAGCATTATAAAGCATCTCCTCAAAGGTCTAATGCCCATGAATCATATTATAAACATCTCATGAATGAAAATTGGATCAGTTTGAACAAAGTTGTAATTTTACACATGCAGCTGCTTCTGTGAGCCACTGATGTACAAACTACAACTCACCCCTATCGGTGAAAATGGTAGCTTTTGGCTTGGGGATTGGAGATGGAACCTTGAAATTGGTCCACATGCACCATTTTGGTAACATGGAAAACCCCCTCCAAGCCCATGAAAATTTAGCCAAATATCTTTTATTGGCAGGTTATCAGTTCAGACATTGGATCTACTGTGATAGTGTGGATGATTGAAACTGGTCAAAAAGTAAAGCAATTTACTGGGTGCCATGGCAATTCTGAGATTACTACAATGGCACTAGATGCCTCTGAAACCAAATTTTTCACTGCAAGTGTAGATGGAACAGTGAAGGTAAGATTTGCTATATATCGTCTTTTAAATGACCATTCCTGCCACTATGAGGTTAAGTTAATTAGTTATGTAAAGAACTTGTAAGTTTACAAGCTTCATTTACTGTGATGTAGCATGTGACCGAATGCTTAAATGGCAGGATGGTCCTGGAAATGATGGCTGCAAGACTGCTAATCCACTTAAGCGTTGGATTAGAATATATAAGCAAAGAACATTTGGTTTATTGAGTAAGATCTTCCTTCCTGAATACTCATTCCCAGTACTCTTCTCGTGCCCTCGTCCTTATTGCGTTGTTGTTATAATTTAGTAAACCCCTCACTTTCCTCCATTTTGTATGCAACTCTTGCCCTTTCATCCCATGATTCTTCACAAGCCTTTCAGTCTCTCCAGTCCTGTTCACAAGATCTGTGTTGGTAAATCCTTCCAACTTTGTCCTCTTTTAAACCTGCATGAAACATTTAGGCATACTTCAGTCTCGTCATAATTTCTCTTCAGTGATTTCTTCTCTATTTCTTCACTCCTCTGTAAAGCACATTGTGATGCCATGCATATTTAGAATTATATGAATGTAAACTGCCGTATTTTACAACGACAACTGTGAGTTTAATGCATTTTTTGCTCTGCTCTTTGCATCAAAATGATGAGCTCTAATAAAGGGGATAAAATATAACTTGCCCGTTTTACAGCTGCCGCGTGGTCTGCGTGTTCATGATTTTCTGGTTTTATTTCAGATGTCTAGCTTTTTACTTTAACTAAAATTTATATGTGACATTAAATTCAATTAATCTTAAATAACGTCAATGCAGTTTCAAAAAAACCTGGGTCCTTCTAATTCAAAATACAACTAATAAACTCATAATATATAAAATACTTCATTCATGAAACTATAATCCCTTCCATTGTACCTTGTGTTGACAGATTTGGGATTTCAATGGCCATTGCCATCATAAACTGAATGCAGGAAGGGATCAAGCAGCTGATATCTCCCAGATCCTGATATTACGAAGAAGTATTCTGGTATTAGGCTGGGAAAGGTATGTCATGGTCAAAAGTTGAAAATCGGAAATGTATGCCTTCTGGAACTAATCCACTTTTTTTCTGCTCCTTTGAGATTTTTTCACTTAGCTGTTGAGGTAATAACGTTTTAGAAAATGTTATAACATGTTTTGTTGCTTCAAAGTCTTACAGTGCAGCCCAAAATATTACTTAACCCCCTAAATGTAGTCAGGCTACATTTTGATTTTTAGGTTCTACCTTTTGGGTTTCAGACTCCTTTTTCAGTCTCGCAAACTTATTGTTTGGTAATGCAGCCACTTCGTAAAAGTGCCTTCTGTATTTTCAAGGACATATTGAGGATTTGGACTCTCATAGAAGCAGATTTATAATAATTCATTAGTATCCTCAATAATCGTCACAACTCCTTTAAACGTAAAGCCACAATATACAAGAAAAGTATTAAGTTCCTCAACACCGTAGTTTTAAATAGGCACACAACAACAGGCAAAAGTTAGCAACAAATAAATGTTTCCTTGAAAAAGAAACTTATACACTTCTGTAGACAGCTTACCGTGGCCTGGTGAGATCAAAGCTAAAGCTGTCTGCCTGTTTCTAACTGAGTCCCCCAAGTAATTCATAATATTTAGGCCTAATGTGTAAACATTTGAAGGGTCCATGCACACTCATCAACATTGATTTACGGTTCTGCAAGCTGGCATCGTGCATTGCTCTCAAGGATCTCCACGCAGCAGCAGGAAAATTAAAAGGAATGTGTGAATCCAGTGAATTTTCTGCCATTTAGTAGCTCCTGAACTCCTATGGCTTCAAACTAAAGACTCTATGATAATTTGCAAGGAATTCTTTACCTCACTTTTTCTGTTTTAGTTGGGTGAATATTTCTTTGTTGAAATGTCTAAAACTCTTCTCTCCCCTTTCAGACTTTTTCCACCATTTGTAGGCCCTCACTCTTCTTTCCAGTCCCACTTTGTCCTAATCACACCTCTCCACCTTTTCAACCCTCTTTGCATCTCTCCAGCACCTACTCCCTGCAGTTCATCCTTCTCCACTTTGCAACCTAACTGTCACTTCACATACACTTGACCTCACTCCCTGGACCCTACTCTCGTTCCCTGTCCCTCGGTCCCACTGAGCAATATAGGACTCTGTCCTAACTGCTCATCCTCCCTCCCTAACTCCATTGACCAAGATCATTGGTCTCATTCATCTATCTAGCCTTGCTTCCCATCCCTGCCTTCACTTCCTCCAACCTTATTGCCTTCTGCAATTTACTTTGCTCTACACATCATAGGCAGGCTTGCTCCTGCATTTGTAACTGATGCCGATTCATTACTGGGGTGACTTTTCTTTATTTGCCCCCCGAGAGTGAATTTTCCCAGGTGTTTTGAGGCCATTGCAGTGGATCCACTTTATATTACCATGTATTTTAAGTGCTGCAGCTCAGTCCATCACTATGATTATGTTCAAGTACAACACACTTCCTTGGATGAAATATACTCTGCATGTTGGCTACAGTTAATGCAGATGCACAAGCGTTTCCTAGCCATTTACCAATATTAACTTGTTGCTAACCACCATAAAAGTTCAATTGAACAACTCATACATCAACCCTTCCACAGTTCTGCATTGGGGTCATGCAATAAAGTCAGGATTGAGAACTTGAGATGTTGGGAAATAACGTTTGTTTCTATATACGTCACCCTATGACATGACAAATTGGTAGTAATGATTAGAAACTGCATGACACAGCAGCCCATTTCTTGTATGAATTATAAAGCAGATATATAACGATACGATTCATTGGCGGTATCTCTAACTTAGAGAACTCAAAGTCTTAATTGGTAAGCTTGTAGATTTGCTCATTATGCAAATATTTCAATTATTTCTTCCAGAATAATTACTGTCTTCAGAACCGACACACTTACTGAATTTGTTGTTCAGCCTTCAGAATGGAAAGGGAAAGCCCAGCATCAAAATGACATCCTTTGTGCAGCATTCTTACCACCTCAAACCCTTGTAACAGGTTTACTCTTTTGTTACATTTTGTGTATAACAAATAAGTTTGACTTGCTTTTTCAGCTCTTCCATCTCATGACATTTCATGGAAAGCAGATTAGAAATAAATAATTTCTGGTGTTATACGAATCAGATAGGGTATATTATTGTGGATTAAATTATTCTTTTCCTTACTTTTTATGAACTTGGATGATAGGATGCAGAAGTCGCTGGTGAGACCAGCATTTAAGCCCTTCCCTAATTGCCTTGGATAAGGTGGCAAGCAGTTGCCTTTTTAAATTCCTGCACTCCTTTGGGTGTAGAGACATGCTGTTAAGAAATGGATTCTGGGATTTTGACCTAGTGATACCGAAGATAAAGCAATGTATTTCCAAACCAGGTTGATGTGTGACCTGAAATAGGATCTTGTAAGTAGTGGTGCTCCCATGTATCTGCTGCCCTTGCCCTTCCAGCTGGTAAATAGTTGCAGGTTTGGAAGGTGCTGTATAAGGAATCTGGAGATTTACTGCAGTACATCATGTAGGTAGTATGTACCACTGTCACTGCTTCCCAGAGGGTAAGGGGTGAATTTTAATGGGGTGGATGGGTTGCAAGCAAGCAGTCTGCTTCATTTTGGATGGTGTCAAGCTCCTTAAGTGTTGTTTGAGCTGTCCCCATCCTGGCAAGTGAAGTCATCCATCACACTTTTGACTTGAACTTTGTAGATGATGGACAGGCTTTATGGAGAAAAGAGGTGAGTTACTGGCTTCAAAATTCATAGCCTCAGACATGTTCTTATAGCCAAAGTATTTTTATGGCTTTTATTTTAGCCAACATTGTTTGTGATTCTGTTTCTCCAGCTGTTGTTCCTTCCTCGTTTTAAATCTGCTGTCATCACTCCTCTCAGAAAGAAATGCTTTGTCCCCGCTGTTCTTTGCAAAGTACCACCCATCTTTAACAATGCTTTCCTCTGCAATGTCCTTGAATATGTTTTAGTCTTCCAAATCTGTGCTCATCTTTCCTGGAGCTTCATGTTTGAATAGCTCCATTTGGGCTTCCACTGAAGCACAATAGCAAAAAGACTCTTACCAAAGTCACAAATGATGCCCTCTGTTCCTGTGACAAAGGTATTATCATGCCCCATGTACGCTTTTCAAATAAACAATAACTGTATATTTGTTACAATATCCATATCCAATAACATCCGTATAATTACCATGTCTATCATCTAGTGAAAACTAAATTAATATTTAGCCAATGAAAGCAGAACACAGTACATAGTTGACACAGTATTTTGTGAAGGAATGTGTATGTAGTTAACTATGAATAACATATCAATATGGTTTCAATAGGCAGTTATGACGGGGAGATTGTAGTATGGAATAATAATTCTGAAAAAGTATCGTCTAGATTTCACCCATGCTTGAAGAGAGCTCTGAAATCCGAATCAGGTAAATGTAAAACTTACTATCTAACTTAGGTTTTCAGTGCACCTTCTATTCCACTGATACTATAAATTGGATTTAACGGGTGAATGGATGCGATGAAGTTGTTACCCATTGGTTGGAGAGCTGGAGGGAGCTCTGCATCGCCTCTTTTAGGGTAGGCCTACTGGATTAAATGTCACTTAATTGTGTGGTAGCGAAGCTACCCTGGGCTTAAGGAGCACCAGTACCACACTCTGAGTACTACCAAGCAATCAGAGACTGGCTGTTCTATTGAATAGCGACATCAGTGGGGAAATATGGCTGCATTGATTCTACATGCACCAATCTCGAAGATTGTTGCTAGATCCCACGCCACAAGTGTGTGATGGTTGAAGACATGTAGTTGAAGGTGGGCAGGTGTCAGATGTCAGTTAGGCTGTTAGCAGACTGCCCCATGTCAGTGCCATGGGCACTCAACCAGGCAAGCCATGTTTAATTTGAACATTAATTTTAATAATGCTGTTTTCTTTTACAATTATTCTGCCAACTGCATCCCTTGCCCCAACTCCCACCCCATAAAACCAGATGCTCAAAGACCGCAGCAATTAATTCCTACCCACCAGGTTGTGCTATCCAGTGCCTCTGATCTATAATATTCATTAGTCAAACAGATTCTGTGATCCTGCCTCAAGGAATATTCCTTTTGCTTTTCAAACAAAACCCTGGAAAGGCTTTCCTCGGTAGTGGCTTTTCTCAAAGGCAGGTAGAATGTTTCTGTGCAGCTGAATTACATTGACTCTGAGGTAGGCCTCATTGGAATTTTCAAAGCAGGCTTCAGCTAACACTTGTGTCCGGGATACACAGCCAGTTTCGGGTGGGCAGGAATTAATTGCTGCAGTCCTTGAGGATCTGTTACTGTTGGGGGGATACAATAGATACAAAATCGGCTCCAGCTTTGGGGTAGATGGGAATGATTTATGTTATTTATATTAACCCTGCAGCCATATGGTATCAATGTGGACTTCACCAGTTTCAAAATCTCCCCTTCCCCTACTGCATCCCTAAACCAGCCCAGTTCATCCCCTCCCCCCACTGCACCACACAACCAGCCCAGCTCTTCCCCCCCACCCACTGCATCCCAAAACCAGTCCAACCTGTCTCTGCCTCCCTAACCGGTTCTTCCTCTCACCCATCCCTTCCTCCCACCCCAAGCCGCACCCCCAGCTACCTACTAACCTCATCCCACCTCCTTGACCTGTCCGTCTTCCCTGGACTGACCTATCCCCTCCCTACCTCCCCACCTACACCCTCTCCACCTATCTTCTTTACTCTCCATCTTCGATCCGCCTCCCCCTCTCTCCCTATTTATTCCAGTTCCCTCCCCCCATCCCCCTCTCTGATGAAGGGTCTAGGCCCGAAACGTCAGCTTTTGTGCTCCTGAGATGCTGCTTGGCCTGCTGTGTTCATCCAGCCTCACATTTTATTATCTTGGAATCTCCAACATCTGCAGTTCCCATTATCTATGATTTATGTTCGACAGTTTTAATAACGTGATATCAGACTGGTATTAGAATCTTCATACATAACTGTGGCAATAATGATAGATGAAATTGTCATAGAGTAATACTGATGACTCACATCCTGTATATGTGATTTGAACACATTCACTCCTTAAGGTTCAGATTTGCTTTTGCTTTTTCAAATGCTGTCTTCACCTCTGATAGAAAGTCCTCCCACAATCTTGCAGCCTGATTAGTATCTTGTTCTCATGAGATGGTAACAATGTGCAGAATCCTTCAAACATGCCTTGCTGTAGAGTTCTTCACACTTTAAAACTAAATAAGACTTAAAATTTAATATTGAGTAATTAATTTGTAAAACTATGCAATAATAAAATTCCAAATTATCAAATTATATCCTTAGATTCATCAAAAAATATGATCACTTTATCTCTGTTACTTTTTTGAAATGTTAACTTCTACAGTGTATTCATTAAAATACTTTTTATGTGGTAATTTCTTTTTGCCATAAATAAATAAATATAATGCTCTGCTTTCCTGACTCATTTATTTTTTAAAAAACGCCATTGCAGACAATCAACGACACGAGCTGGAAGAACCTCAAGCTCTTGATAATTTTTCTACAGTTACAAACAGATATTCATTATTTAATGCTGACAACAAGGATGATGAATTCAACTACATAGTTTCAAGACTATTCTTTCTTGAAGGCAGGAAGAACGCCTCTAGTACGGGTGAGAAGGCCCAAAGACATTTGTGTGTGCATTATTGCTTTATTTATACTTAGTCTATTTTCCTTTGTGTTTTAGTTGCTCTAAATTTCTATCAATTTATAAATAATACAGCAGTTTCATTGATTTGGAATGACAATGCCACTTTAATGGAAAATAATATAAAAACAAAATTATATAATTTACATCAATTTATTTAAAGCAGTATTCTATCTTGTTCTTAAATAAATACACAGATAATAAATATTATATTGTAACAATTACAGATTGGCCACTTGCCCATTCAGTGGATGGAGAAGAGCCATACTGGACTTGAAACATTAACTTTGTTTCTTTCTCCACAAATGCTGCTGGAACTGCCAAGTTATTCCAGCACTTTCTGTTTTTATTTCAGATTTCCAGCAGACATGGTATTTTATTTTTATTCTTTTCTTTAAATTAACCTTATTGCAACTAAACAAGGGAGTGGGTGAATAAGGAAGGGGAGTAGTGTTATCTCTCCTCATTTGGAAGCTTAACAGTTTGGGGCACCTTATCTGGGAACATATTGAATTTGGCAGCCTCACCCTGGGTCATAATGAAATTCAAAGTCATACCATAGAGTGTATATAACCCTTGGGTAAATCTCATTTGGCAGTGTTTATTCTAACTGGCCAAAAGAGTGGGATGGTTCAACATTAAATCTTTTAAAAGTACTTTTGGCCTGATTTGTCACGAGCATGTTGAAACAAGGAAGAGGAGTTCTTGGACAGTTGCCTTCACTATTCTAGGATAATGAGGTCATTGCCACTAATTTTATTGAGTTGTTAAAGCTAACTGCTGGCAGATAATTTTAGGTGTTACATGAGAATCCAGTGTTTGCATGCTTGCAGTTATGTGTGTGACATGTGACTTTTTATTTGTGACAGATGCTCGAGAATAACATTGTTAAACTAGATACAAAATCTGCTTCCAATTTGCCGTAGTTGTAATTGCCCAAGTAGTCAACATTTCTGTCTTCTTATAAAGTATTAGATACTACCTAATTGATGAAACTATGCATTTCTGAAATATTTTATAATCAGCATAAGCAGCACGTAGAAAAAATCATGTTGAAATTTTAAAATTAATCCTAGATTTGAATATTGTAATTTATATTTAGTACTCAGTTTGATTCGTATTTTAATATTCAGAGAACAAAGTATAAATGTACACTATTTACTAGGCATTCAATGAGTAAACACTTCAAAAGAGACTTCACTTAATTTGTTTAATTGTGGAGAAATATTTAGCACATACGATTCCAGGGGATTCAGAAACACCTGTATGGTAACTTTTGAAAACAAAATGTATCTTGGATGATGACTTTTTAAAATAATAATTCATTAACTTCTATCAATATGCACATTAAAGGTTTATAATGAGTATATCAAATATGATGGCTCAAGTTGTATATTCATTTAGATTTGCAGCTCAGTGTGGATTCCTTACAATAACCTAATATTTTTGGACTTTATAAAATCTTTTTCAGGTGGTGCAAACCTTATAGCCTGTGGTGGTTGTGGAATTGTTCGCTTTTGGAATACCTTTAAAAGCCTCCTACTGGCTGAGTTTGAAGCCCATGTCAATGCAGCATCCATTATTATGACAGTTGATAAAAAAAATGACTATCTTATTACTGGAGATATGAATGGCCGTATTAAAGTTTGGAACATACAGGTAAAGAACCTTTGTTTGCTTTATGTGCATTAATTTATTTCTGTGTGCATTAATTTCTAAGTAATGAATTAAATGCTCAGAAAATTCTCTCAGTTGCTACACCCTACTTTCTGAGATAATAGGAACTGCAGATGCTGGAGAATCCAAGATAATAAAATGTGAGGCTGGATGAACACAGCAGGCCCAGCAGCATCTCGGGAGCACAAAAGCTGACGTTTCGGGCCTAGACCCTTCTTCAGAGAGGGGGATGGGGTGAGGGTTCTGGAATAAATAGGGAGAGAGGGGGAGGCGGACTGAAGATGGAGAGAAAAGAAGATAGGTGGGGAGGAGAGTATAGGTAGGGAGGGGGTAGGTCAGTCCAGGGAAGACGGACAGGTCAAGGAGGTGGGATGAGGTTAGTAGGTAGGAGATGGAGGTGCGGCTTGGGGTGGCAGGTAGGGATGGGTGAGAGGAAGAACAGCTTAGGGAGGCAGAGACAGGTTGGACTGGTTTTGGGATGCAGTGGGAGAAGGGGAAGAGCTGGGCTGGTTGTGCGGTGCAATGGGGGGAGGGGACGAACTGGGCTGGTTTAGGGATGCAGTTGGGGAAGGGGAGATTTTGAAACTGGTGAAGTCCACATTGATACCATTAGGCTGCAGGGTTCCCAGGCGGAATATGAGTTGCTGTTCCTGCAACCTTCGGGTGGCATCATTGTGGCACTGCAGGAGGCCCATGATGGACATGTTTACCTAAAGAATGGGAGGGGGAGTGGAAATGGTTTGCGACTGGGAGGTGCAGTTGTTTGTTGCGAACTGAGCGGAGGTGTTCTGCAAAGCGGTCTCCAAGCCTCCGCTTGGTTTCCCCAATGTAGAGGTAGCCACACCGGGTACAGTGGATGCAGTATACCACATTGGCAGATGTGCAGGTGAACCTCTGCCTAATGTGGAAAGTCATCTTGGGGCCTGGGATAGGGGTGAGGGAGGAGGTGTGGGGGAAAGTGTAGCATTTCCTGCGGTTGCAGGGGAAGGTGCCGTGTGTGGTGGGGTTGGAGGGCAGTGTGGAGCGAACAAGGGAGTCACGGAGAGAGTGGTCTCTCTGGAAAGCAGACAGGGGTGGGAATGGAAAAATGTCTTGGGTGGTGGGGTCGGATTGTAGATGGCGGAAGTGTCGGAGGATGATGCGTTGTATCCGGAGGTTGGTGGGGTGGTGTGTGAGAACGAGGGGGATCCTCTTAGGGCGGTTGTGGTGGGGGCGGGGTGTGAGGGATGTGTTGCGGGAAATGCGGGAGACGCAGTCAAGGGCGTTCTCGATAACTGTGGGGGGAAATTTGAGGTCCTTGAAGAACTTGGACATCTGGGATGTGCAGGAGTGGAATGTCTTATCGTGGGAGCAGATGCGGCGGAGGTGGAGGAATTGGGAATAGGGGATGGAATTTTTGCAGGAGGGTGGGTGGGAGGAGGTGTATTCTAAGTAGCTGTGGGAGTCGGTGGGCTTGAAATGGACATCAGTTACAAGCTGGTTGCCTGAGATGGAGACTGAGAGGGCCAGGAAGGTGAGGGATGTGCTGGAGATGGCCCAGGTGAACTGAAGGTTGGGGTGGAAGATGTTGGTGAAGTGGATGAACTGTTCGAGCTCCTCTGGGGAGCAAGAGGCGGCGCTGATACAGTCATCAATGTACCGGAGGAAGAGGTGGGGTTTGGGGCCTGTGTAGGTGCAGAAGAGGGACTGTTCCATGTAACCTACAAAGAGGCAGGCATAGCTGGGGCCTATGTGGGTGCCCGTGGCCACCCCCTTAGTCTGTAGGAAGTGGGAGGAATCAAAAGAGATGTTGTTGAGGGTGAGGACGAGTTCGGCTAGGCGGATGAGGGTGTCGGTGGAGGGGGACTGGTCGGGCCTGCGGGACAGGAAGAAGCGGAGGGCCTTGAGGCCATCTGCTTGCGGAATGCAGGTGTATAGGGACTGGACGTCCATGGTGAAGATGAGGTGTTGGGGGCCAGGGAATTGGAAGTCCTGGAGGAGGTGGAGGGCGTGGGTGGTGTCACGGACGTAGGTGGGGAGTTCCTAGACCAAACGGGAGAAAATGGAGTCCAGATAGGTGGAGATGAGTTCGGTGGGGCAGTAGCAGGCTGAGACGATGGGTCGACCAGGGCAGGCAGGTTTGTGGATTTTGGGAAGGAGATAGAAACGGGTCATGTGGGGCTGGGGAACAATGAGGTTGGAGGCTGTGGGTGGGAGGTCTCCTGAGGTGATGAGGTCATGAATGGTGTTGGAGATGATGGTTTGGTGCTCGGGGGTAGGGGTCATGATCGAGGGGGCGGTAGGAGGTGGTGTCGGAGAGTTGGCATCTGGCCTCGGCGATGTAGAGGTCAGTGCACCATACTACCACTGCGACACCCTACTTTCTGTCTACTTTCCTGAATAATAGGTGTCGCGTTAGCTAATTTACAAATCATTTGGGATCCTTTCAGAACCTAAGGAAATTTACCAGTTCACATCGGCTAGATGCTAATTGAATTCACATACATGAGCCACACATGCTCATTTATCTGTACCACCAAGTTCTGAATTCTCTTGCCATTTAAATACGATGTGGTTTTTCATTTCTTCCTGCCAAAATGGACAAATTCACATTTTGGCCATGCTACACCCTGTCTACCAAATTTTTGGTCACTCATTTAAGCCACCTATATCCCTGTGCAAATTACTTTTCTACCTATCTTAGTGCCATTGGTAAATTTTGGCTTTGGTTCCTCGATTCAAGTTATTATTGCAAATTTTAAGAGGCCGAGTTCCCAGCTTTGATCCTCATGACAGTCCACCGGTTACACCGTATTAACCAAAAACTTACTCATTTATCCTACTTTTTTTCCTGATTGATAATAAGTACTTTATCCATGCAGATATGTACCTTCGTGCAGCACCTTCTCAAATGATTTTTGAAAAAAAATCTGAGTAAATCACATCTACAGGTTTCCTCAAATCTATCTTGCTTGTTATTTCCCCAAAGAGCTACAATACATGAAACACAGTTTCCCTTCCAAGAATGACATTGACTCTGCCTGATCCTGTAATGATTTATTAAATATTCTGTGACAACCTGCTTGACAATAGATTCTAACATTTTCTGTAATGCCAATATTAGACTAACTGGTGTATAGATTCCTGCTTTCTGTCTCCTTTCCTAAATAAAAGGTGTCTCATTAGCTAATTTAAAAATCATTTGGGACCCCTTCAGAATCTAAGAAGATTTGCAAGTTCACATTTGCTAACACCATAGCAACTTTATTTAAGATGCCAGCATGGAAACTTTGACCTGAATCTTGTTTCTGTATCAGCTTCGGGTGCTGTCTTCCTTTCTTAAAGATACATGCATGAATTGACATCGCTGTTGTCCAAATTGAATACTTACAAGCATAATCCAACAGAAGCAAATTTTTTGGAAGTTTGTGGACTTCATTCTTAAACTGGACATGAACCAAAAACTCACAGCTGTTTTTCTAGCTGCTTATAAACATGATTTATTTTTCAGTATGTAATTTCAATCTTAGATACTCTATATCTAATTCATTTCTCTTAATGACATTCCATCCCAGAATGACAAATATTCCTGCAGTATTGTTGTTTCTTTCTTGTTTCTGGGCAGACAAGTGAGGTTTTACTCTAGTATTAACATTCGTTTCAACAGGAAGAGAGCATTGTTTTACTTGAGCTGTTGTGAGGAAGTTAACTGTTAATTGTACCTCTGTTTGTTTCTGATCAGGAATACTGTTTGTGTTCCAGTGACAAAGTAATCAGTGAAGTTCCACCAATGGTGGTAGCAACACAACCTCATAACGATTGTATCAGTCATCTTGAAACCTGTGTGCAGGATGGCCGTTTGCTTATTCTTTCAGCGTCTGCTGACTGCAGTATTGTTTTAAGTGATGTTACTGGATCAGTGATTGGTGTATTTGGACAGGTACCGATTATTGTTTCATTTATTTTTCTTCAACTATTAAATTGGTTGTGTGTATGCAGTTTAAGAAATGAATGCGGTGCCATGATCTTCGTTGGTTTTCAAAATGCAATCCATTGCTATTTGTATAGAGTCTTCATGACAATCAGAAAACTTGGTCTTGTATTGTTTTACTCTCCATAGCATAATGAAACAGAAGTATTTACATGAGTGATAATGGGAACTGCAGATGCTGGAGAATCCAAGATAATAAAATGTGAGGCTGGATGAACACAGCAGGCCAAGCAGCATCTCAGGAGCACAAAAGCTGACATTTCGGGCCTAGACCCTTCATCAGAGGGGGATGGGGTGAGGGCTCTGGAATAAATAGGGAGAGAGGGGGAAGCGGACCAAAGATGGAGAGAAAAGAAGATTGGTGGGGAGGAGAGTATAGGTAGGGAGGGGACAGATCAGTCCAGGGAAGACGGACAGGTCAAGGAGGTGGGATGAGGTTAGTAGGTAGGAAATGGAGGTGCGGCTTGGGGTGGGAGGAAGGGATGGGTGAGAGGAAGAACAGCTTAGGGAGGCAGAGACAGGTTGGACTGGTTTTGGGATGCAGTGGGGGAAGGGGAGATTTTGAAGCTGGTGAAGTCCACATTGATACCATTGGGCTGCAGGGTTCCCAAGCGGAATATGAGTTGCTGTTCCTGCAACCTTCGGGTGGCATCATTGTGGCACTGCAGGAGGCCCATGATGGACATGTCATCTAAAGAATGGGAGGGGGAGTGGAAATGGTTTGCGACTGGGAGGTGCAGTTGTTTATTGCGAACCGAGCGGAGGTGTTCTGCAAAGCGGTCCCCAAGCCTCCGCTTGGTTTCCCCAATGTAGAGGAAGCCACACCGGGTACAGTGGATGCTGTATACCACATTGGCAGATGTGCAGGTGAACCTCTGCTTAATATGGAAAGTCATCTTGAGGCCCGGGATAGGGGTGAGGGAGGAGGTGTGGGGCAAGTGTAGCATTTCCTGCGGTTGCAGGGGAAGGTGCCGGGTGTGGTGGGGTTGGAGGGCAGTGTGGAGCGAACAAGGGAGTCACGGAGAGAGTGGTCTCTCCGGAAAGCAGACATGGGTGGGGATGGAAAAATGTCTTGGGTGGTGGGGTCAGATTGTAGATGGCGGACGTGTCAGAGGATGATGCGTTGTATCTGGAGGTTGGTGGGGTGGTGTGTGAGAATGAGGGGGATCCTCTTAGGGCGGTTGTGGCGGGGGCGGGGTGTGAGGGATGTGTTGCGGGAAATGCGGGAGACGCGGTCAAGGGCGTTCTCGACAACTGTGGGGGGAAAGTTGCGGTCCTTGAAGAACTTGGACATCTGGGATGTGCGGGAGTGGAATGCCTCATTGTGGGAGCAGATGCAGTGGAGGCAGACGAATTGGGAATAGGGGATGGAATTTTTGCAGGAGGGTGGGTGGGAGGAGGTGTATTCTAGGTAGCTGTGGGAGTCGGTGGGCTTGAAATGGACATCAGTTACAAGCTGGTTGCCTGAGATGGAGACTGAGAGATCCAGGAAGGTGAGGGATGTGCTGGAGATGGCCCAGGTGAACTGAAGGTTGGGGTGGAACGTGTTGGTGAAGTGGATGAACTGTTCAAGCTCCTCTGGGGAGCAAGAGGCGGCGCCGATACAGTCATCAATGTACCGGAGGAAGAGGTGGGGTTTGGGGCCTGTGTAGGTGCGGAAGAGGGACTGTTCCACGTAACCTACAAAGAGGCAGGCATAGCTGGGGCCCATGCGGGTGCCCATGGCCACCCCCTTAGTCTGTAGGAAGTGGGAGGAATCAAAAGAGAAGTTGTGGAGGGTGAGGACGAGTTTGGCTAGGCGGATGAGGGTGTCGGTGGAGCGGGACTGGTCGGGCCTGCGGGACAGGAAGAAGCGGAGGGCCTTGAGGCCATCTGCATGCGGAATGCAGGTGTATAGGGACTGGACGTGCCCCTCCCCCACCATGCACCTGCCGCCATTGACCATGAGGACACGGTGAAGATGAGGTGTTGGGGGCCAGGGAATTGGAAGTCCTGGAGGAGGTGGAGGGCGTGGGTGGTGTCACGGACGTAGGTGGGGAGTTCCTGGACCAAACGGGAGAAAATGGAGTCCAGATAGGTGGAGATGAGTTCGGTGGGGCAGTAGCAGGCTGAGACGATGGGTCGACCAGGGCAGGCAGGTTTGTGGATTTTGGGAAGGAGATAGAAACGGGCCGTGCGGGGTTGGGGAACAATGAGGTTGGAGGCTGTGGGTGGGAGGTCCCCTGAGGTGATGAGGTCATGAATGGTGTTGGAGATGATGGTTTGGTGCTCGGGGGTAGGGGTCATGATCGAGGGGGCGGTAGGAGGTGGTGTCGGAGAGTTGGCATCTGGCCTCGGCGATGTAGAGGTCAGTGCGCCATACTACCACTGCGCCACCCTTGTCTGCGGGTTTGATGGTGAGGTTGGGGTTGGAGCGGAGGGAGCGGAGGGCTGCCCGTTCTGCAGGGGAGAGGCTGGAGTGGGTGAGAGGGGTGGAGAGGTTGAGGCAGTTAATGTCTCGACGGCAGTTAGAGATGAAGAGGTCGAAGGAGGGTAGGAGGCCTGGGGGTGGTGTCCAGGAGGAGGACTTGTGTTGGAAGCGGGTGAAGGGGTCAGTGGAGGGAGGGTTAGGTTCCCGGCTGAAGAAGTAGGTGTGGAGGCGAAGACGGCGGAAAAACTGTTCTATGTCCAATCGTGACTGGTATTGGTTGATGTGTGGTTGTAGGGGGACAAAGGTGAGCCCCTTACTAAGGACTGACCGTTCGTCCTCAGTCAGTGGGAGGTCTGGGGGGATGGTGAAGATGCGGCAGGGCTCAGTGTGGCTGTCTCCTCTGGGGTTGCTGGCTGTGGAGGTTGTGGGCGGAGCGATGAGGTCGTCGGCCATGGGCGGGGTTCCGTGGGCGGGGTTCCGTCGGCGGTTGGAGTATCGGGGTGGGCGGCAGCAGCTGCGGTGAGGGTGGTGTGTGAGGTGTTGTGACTGGAAGTGGAGGTGGTGACTGCAGCAGCGGTTCCGGAAGTGGTGTGGCCGGCGGAGGCGGATGTGACGTCATCGGTGGGGTCTCCGGCCGTATCCTCATGGTCAATGGCGGCAGGTGCATGGTGGGGGAGGGGCAGGGACAGAGTCGGGATTTGGGAGGTGCAGGAATCCTCTTGTGGGGGGCAGGGGCCCGTGAGTTTGTTGTACTTACGATTTTCGGTGTCCAGTAAAGCTGAGTAGAACTGGGTGTTCAGTCTGTGGATCCTGCGGAGGATAAAAAACAGCAGGGGTCCTTTGCAGGTCTGGGAGAGGGAGGCTCTGAGCTGGGGCAGGCTGGATTGCAGTGTGTGGAGGTGCCGGCGCATGGCTGCGAGTGTCTGTTTCAGGACTCGCAGGGAGAAACGCTTCTGAAGGGTCTGAATATTCTGGGTGTAGAGGTGGCCAAATTGGGAAGGCTGAAATATAGACTGTAGTCCATTGGGGATGATCCAGTTCCGTAGGCAGGTGCTGAGGAAGGTGATGTGGAAGAGGATGCCCCTCGTTCTCACACACCACCCCACCAACCTCCGGATACAACGCATCATCCACCGACACTTCTGCCATCTACGATCCGACCCCACCACCCAAGACATTTTTCCATCCCCACCCCTGTCTGCTTTCCGGAGAGACCACTCTCTCCGTGACTCCCTTGTTCGCTCCACACTGCCCTCCAACCCCACCACACCCGGCACCTTCCCCTGCAACCGCAGGAAATGCTACACTTGCCCCCACACCTCCTCCCTCACCCCAATCCCAGGCCTCAAGATGACTTTCCACATTAAGCAGAGGTTCACCTGCACATCTGCCAATGTGATATACTGCATCCACTGTACCCGGTGTGGCTACCTCTACAATGGGGAAACCAAGCGGAGGCTTGGGGACCACTTTGCAGAACACCTCCGCTCGGTTCGCAATAAACAATTGCACCTCCCAGTCGCAAACCATTTCCACTCCCCCTCCCATTCTTTAGATGACATGTCCATCATGGGCCTCCTGCAGTGCCACAATGATGCCACCCGAAGGTTGCAGGAACAGCAACTCATATTCCGCTTGGGAACCCTGCAGCCCAATGGTATCAATGTGGACTTCACCAACTTCAAAATCTCCCCTTCCCCCACTGCATCCCAAAACCAGCCCAGTTCGTCCCCTCCCCCCACTGCACCACACAACCAGCCCACCTCTTCCCCTCCACCCGCTGCATCCTAAAACCAGTCCAACCTGTCTCTGCCTCCCTAACCTGTTCTTCCTCTCACCCATCCCATCCTCCCACCCCAAGCCGCACCTTCATCTCCTACCTACTAACCTCATCCCACCTCCTTGACCTGTCCGTCTTCCCTGGACTGACCTATTCCCTCCCTACCTCCTCACCTATACTCTCCTCTCCACCTATCTTCTCTCCATCTTCGGTCCGCCTCCCCCAATCTCCCTATTTATTCCAGAACCCTCACCCCATCCCCCTCTCTGATGAAGGGTCTAGGCCCGAAACATCAGCTTTTGTGCTCCTGAGATGCTGCTGGGCCTGCTGTGTTCATCCAGCCTCACATTTTATTATTTAGATGAGTAGCTGTTTTGCATTTTGCCAGTTGTTAAGAGCCGACAATGCCAATTGTTTCCCTTGGGTGAGCCACTAATTTTCTGTGCACTGACTAAGATGTGCATGCTCCCTACATATACTGATGTTATAAGACTATTAATGGGAAAGCAAGTGTGTAGAATCTGCTGCACTCGAGGAAACAAAAGACCTGCCTAATTTATTTCATACTCTGGAGTTAATTTCACAGATTTTCTCACTTCCAACTAGAAATACACGTCTCTCATACTTTGTGGCAAAAACTTATTAGGGGTTAAACAATTCATAGTGTTTCCAATCTACTTCCGTGTTATAATGTGCAATAACTGAGAGAAATATTTCACATCTAATATTTCAAAGACAATTCTAACTCATTTGGTTATTTTTAATATTTACCTCTCTGGGGAAAACATAGATGCCTGCAGTAACTTTTTTCAGTAATATACATTAGAATAGTAGTGCAATGTCTGTCTGTTTTTGTGAACTTTATTGTCATCCACATGGCTTAAAATTTTGGTATTTCAGTTATATTTTATGAAAGATGGTAGGTTATTTTTTAACCATGTATTTTCCTTCAATACCAATTTTATTCTTCTAAGTCATTTGAAGAAATGCTAGATAAGAAAATGTTCTGACAAAAGGGTTGGTGGCAATTTGGTACATGTTTTATTGACAGGAGAGAAGTATGCATTAGTGTCAAGCAGTTGGTGTTCAGATCATTGCTTATCCTGATTTATATATAAATAACCTGGAGTTGAGTATAAGTGGAACAGATTTGGTTTGAAGGAAGAATGTCTTCCTTCTGTGCCGATAGATCCGATGAATCAGTGTTCACTGTGCTTAGTTGCCTTGTATACATATATATCACACAATGATAAACTTAATGGTCACTTACTGGACACAACTGAAGGAAAATATCTCCACAGTGGACATAGACAATATTAATAAATTATATTTTCCAGTAACTGCTTTTACAAAGGAAAATTTAATACCATTTCAGGTAGATCACAGAAGTGATGAGAAAATTAGATCAGGTATTTCATGAACAATTAAATGTAGATTTGTTATCTGCCAAATCACTTCAACGTTAAAAAATAATTGAGTGCATTTTAAAAACGTAACTAATTTGAAGTACTGAATTTAGGATGAACATTGGCGAATTGGTGAGTGTTCACCTCCCTCTGTTACAAAGATACCAGTCAAAACACTCAAATTTGAGAAGATCATGGCTCAGAAGCATGTGAGCAGAGAAGAACATCTGGTAGTTTCGAAACACAGCATCCCCGTTGCTGAGGAGGAAATTGACCATGAGAGCAGGTAAATTCACCACAGCAGAAGAAAACTGGTTGGAGTAGGCAAGTCAGCCGCTAAAGCATGAGAGATACAGATAAAAAGGTGTAGAGCTGGATGAACACAGCAGGCCAAGCAGCATCAGGGGAGCAGGAAGGCTGACGTTTCAGCCTAGATCCTTCTTCAGCTCTACACCTTGTTATCTCAGATTCTCCAGCATCTGCAGTTCCTACTATCCCAGCCTCTAAAGATGTTCAGTAATCAATTAGAAAAAAGCTGATCTGTGACCTGACTCCAACTGCCCGCTTCTCTCCATATCTCTAAAGGCCTTTGCCAATTACAAAAAGTCTATCATTCTTGATTTTGTCATTTGCACTTGACTGGGGGGGGGAGAGAGAGAGATTGAGATTTTCATTACCTTTTGTGTGAAGAACTCCTTCCTGATATTGCCCCTAATGGTCTAGTTCTAATTTTAAAGTTATGCTTCCTGCTCTGTACTTTCCCAGTGGAGGAAATATTTGATCTCTTCATACCTGGCATCATTTTAAACTCCTCAGTTGAATCACTACTCATGTGTTTGTATACAACAAACTACAAAGCCTAGTCTTTGCAATGTGGTCTCTAAATTTAACCCTTTTAGATTCAAGAATCATTCTGATGAATCTTCTCTGCATCTCCAAGACCATGATATCTTTCTTGAAATTCAATGTCTAGAACTGAATGCAGTACCCTAAATGGTTTCTAACCAGGGCTTTACAAAACCAGTAAAGTAATTTGCAAACCTTTATATTTCCCTGAGATAAAGGGATATTCCCATTAACTGTTTATTTTCATTTGTATCTGCCCACTAGCTTTTAGTGATTTCTGTACTTGGGGACCCCAAACTATATCTTTCACCATTCCTGTTTTTCATTTACAGAATCAATACTTGACTAGCCATATTGAAAGTTATTCTACATTTTAAACATTTTTTATTGATGAAATACCGAAGTTATTCTTAATACGCAACTGACATATGCTCTTTTTAAACAGGAGAAATGAATATTCCCTGAAAGTATAAATTCTAGAATGGTAACCGTTTTAAGATGAGTTAAAGAAATGTTGGAAAATGCATAGTGTCTAATATAAAACTTAATATTTTATGTATCCTTTCAATATTACCAACAATTTTCTTTCAGGTTGAACATATGGAAAAGTACAATTTTAGGCAACATTTTTAGAGAAAACAGAATCCAAAAGAAACCTAGACCACGGTTGTCTGCTTGGGGAAAGTTGCGAAGCCCTATTGGTAAGCATAATCTCTCTGTACATCTATTTATACTTCTATACATTGTATTATACATGGGATGATCCATTAAGATTTCTCACAAGTGAAGAAAATTAGTCTGTCACAACTAAAGCAACAGTGTTGAGGAAAGAGATTGATATCCTGTCCAGTAAAGTTGTGATGGGATATTATGAGAAAATTTGCATTATTAGATTTAAGAACTTAACTTACAAAAATGAATAGCTATTTCAAATGAACATAGGCATTTTTCAGTTTATTAAACATAATGTATAATGTTACTTTCAGGATATTCTTGTTAAAGAAAATACATGATTGAAAGCATTTGACCAGGATACACAGTCTGTAACTTTGGCAGCTGTGATTGTATTTAAATTTATGGTGACATGCTCATCAGTTGAAGAAGGTATTAAATGAAGACCCAAGTTAATTATATTAAAATTGATCACTGACTAGTTCACATTTCACTGGCTCATTTAAAAATTTTAATGGATAAATATTTAAGATTACAATCATTTATAGAATCTGAATTAGCTCATTATATAACCAAATCCTACCATTGTTTAACCATGCATAATATTAATATGGCAAATTTGGAAGTCTGGATAAAATTTAAAATGCAATTTTGATGTTATCTGCTCAAGTTACCATTTTGAATCTCCAAATTCATAGCTTGCTCTTGTGCACATTGAGGTGTATATTACTGTTATAAAATTAGACTTGGCAATTTCATGGAATGCATAAAAATCCATACATTTAAAGTGTTTCCTCTTGTTTTCACATTTGAATCAATCATTGAAAATTCATATGTTCATCAAAATACTTACTGCAGTATAGCAGTACTGTGAAAGAGATAAGGAACAAAATTCATTATTGAAGCATTGCAAATTGGAAGACAGAATCATACAAATTGTAACTTCAGTCCAAAACTGCCAATAAGACATATTTTTATAAAAATAAGCATGTAATTTTCATTAGATGACACTTTTTTCCCACTTTCTGCAACTCAATTGACTTGTTGATTGATGCTGTATCACTGCAGTTTCTCCTTTAAATTGAATCTAACCTGTTAGTAATTATCATTTTGACTGTAGGTTAGAATTCAAAATACTTAACTTTGATTTCCTACTTTTCTTTCAATATTCTTGTTATTTTCTCAGTATCACAATGACAAAACAATAACTTAAAGAAGAGTCTGCTTAAAATTGTTTTCCATGTTAATGAATGAATATGAAACTGAAATTAATTTGCGTTATTGTAGCATTTTAATATTATACAAATCATATTACAGGAACATTTAGCTGCCTACAAATGGAAGACTTGGAGAAAATCACTGATATACCAAAACCTGACTTTCTGCAGAATCCCAACGAATACTTTGATGTAAATTTGGAGGCAGCTGACAATGAGAAGTTGATGTTTCCTACATTTTCTGACAGTAAGCAATGAATTCCTTTCTACCCTTTATGACTGAATTTCAAAATGTGACAGAAATACAAGCTTTTCAAATTGATAAGTTCACCATCAAGCTGCTAAATGGGTTAACTTGCATTTGAAATTAGAAAAATTTTTTAAAAATCAGGAAATGTATTCTTGGAAATAAAAACAGGAGTTCAGCTATAACTTGAGTTTGGTAAATTAATTAGTGTTGAAAAATTAATTGTTTTTATTTAAATATTTAATTTTTATTTAAATCATTCATATATCTATCCATATAAGTTAACATTTTGCATCTGGTTCATGTAACACCTTAAATGTGAGGTACCAACCATTAATCATCTACAATACTTAAAATTAATGGGTTGATTTTTACCATAACTCGATCATATCAATTTCAGGGAGTTTCATGGACGCTTTTTCTTTGACTCCAGTGAGTTTTCTCAAGCAATTTTATGCTGCTCACCACATTATGTTTGCACCAGACTTCCATGGAGCCCCCCCTCCCCAGCACGCTGTTGTTTGCACACCAGTAATCTGGGATTTCTGGCACTGGCATCATATTCAAACCCTGGCTGTGTACCAGCTCAATTCCTGCCAGCCATGAATATCCCTTCACAGTACACGTTGTGGGAGAAAAAAGAAGGAGAAGAGCTTCTGAGGGCACACAGGTCCTAATGCTGGCACTTCATTGCAAATACAAATCAACGTTTGTGACTATTGTGCTAGTTTATGTCATCACCAGACTGATTGACTGTAACTGTAACAGTAGCTACAATATGTGACATACTCTTGTCTGCAAGGCATCTCCTCCACACCATGCATTGGAACTTCATCTTCAGGAGGCCAGTAATCTGCCTCAGCACGGTCCTGGTGGAAGAATGGGTTGAATTGTTTGTCCACATTGCCTTAGTCAGGCAATTGCATAAGAGTTGTCAGCCATGGTTGCAGAGGGTGACTCTTGTCTCCTAATAACCATCTTTGAAAGTCATTCAGCCCCTGCAACAAACTACAAACATGATTAGTTCTTGAGGATATAAGCAGCTTCCGGGGTACCTGGCACAAGCCTCTGAGATATAATACAGATTATTACAGATGACCTGTGCATCTGACCAGATGGGACCTTTTTCAGTGGATGAAGCCTGCTGCATAATGATATGGTGCTTTTATTCTGATGTGTGTATTGTCTATAGTGCCCTGCAGCTGCGGGGACCCCCTACATTGCCAAAGCCTGGGCTGTGGCACTGACCTCATCATGGGGAAATGAGATTGGAACAGTATGATCTGGCACAAGTTGCATCGATAACAGTCCGGATACACTTGTGTGTCAAGGTCTGTGAGTTGCCACACGCAAGTCCCCAGTGGATCCTTTGATGTAACTAGTTGCACAGAAGTTTAACCAACTGTCACCTTGATTGCCCAGTCCATGGAGGTTGCCCTGAGATGCTGAGACTTATGTCCTAGAAGGAGACCTGAAGGAGCAAGCAATGAACTGGAGCCACCAGGTACCGGCTGTAACTTTCACGTCAGGAATTACCATCACTCAGTTTCTCTCTGGCCCTTGGGAGAATAGTGAATGGTATATAAATGAGACGGATTTCTCATTTCACCTCTAAAGACTTGGACAGAAATCAAACCTTATTTTCTCAATGTCGGGATTCTCACTTTTCCGATCACACCATATTTTCCTAACTGGCTTGCCAATTCTCTCTTGTTCTGGGACTGAGAAATTTCAGCTCAATGTAACTGTTAAAAATGTATAATACAACACAACAGCAATATGTAGTGTGATCTGATTAGTGTAAGTGATCACTTTCTGATAGCGTTAACATGTTGACTTCATCAAATATTGAAACACGCAGAAAGAGCCAGCTCCTTCTACAATACTAGTTAGTCAAACTTTTCGTAGGTAACAGTTGGAACTAGCAATTATCATATAAAGCCAATCAAATCATTCTATAATGAAATCAAGGGTTGGATTTTCTGAAGAGGGGCAATCTCATGCAGACCATCATTCTGGTCCTTTTTGACATTTCTGAGAGGAGATTTAACTCACATCTCCCTGAGGAATGAGAAGCCTTACTTCTATCTAACAGTTCTTTTATAGCACAGAACTGTCAGCGGAATGCAAAACATTGCTCATTTACATAGCAGTCTGCTGTTATATTTTGAAATGTAAATGACCTCACAACCAATTTAACATCATCTGTTGAATACTAAGTATGAAAGGTAACTGTAATGTTCATTTGACAATATCTACGAGCCAGATGCAGAAGGCTGTAAAGCATTAGATGGGTACTGGTGTAGGAAGCCATATGGGAGCAGGTGTAGAGTGTTAAATGGGTGCGGGTGAAGGTGTCAGGTGTCTACAGGTGTAGGGTATCAGATGGGCAGGATGTAGTGTGTCGGACGGGTATGGGTATACGATGTCAGATGGGCAGGGTTAGGGTGTCAGATGGATATGGGTGTAGCTTGTCAGATGGGCTGGGTGCAGAGTGCCAGATGGATTCGGGTGGAGAGTGTCAGATGGGCAGGGTGTAAGGTGTCAAGAAAGTAGGATGCTAGGGTAGTGTACAGTTTGGGAACAGCATGGGGTATCAGGGTAAGATGCCAGATAAGTAGGGGGTAGGTGCTAGGTAGATAGGGGCCTGTTGAGAAGGATGCCTGCTAGTTAGGAGTAGGGCATCAGTTGGTAAGATGCCAGCTGGGCCAGGGATTGGGTTGGTCACACACGTGGGATGGGAGGCATGGTCACCTCTGGCCAGGGTCAGGAGTGTCTTATTGAGCTGCAGAGGGGCAGGTTGGCTCCTGTAGCATGAGGCTGAAGGATCTGGCCCAGTCCAGTCAGGTGGAGAAGCAAGGTTGAAGGTTATTGTAGAGACTGGCAGTATGGGAAAGGTCTGGGGTGTTTTTAAGGAGCCTGGAAATGTGTAGCAGGGATGTGTGCGGTGGGGTGAGTATGAGATTAATTTAATAGTTACTTAGGAGTTAAACTAATTATTTAATAGTCTAACATTGCCTGAGTAGCGAATTGTTTAATTTCAATGAAACACTCTGAATTCCCCGATTTAAATGGAGACTTCCAGAATGTTCTAGAGGTTGAGTAATTGCGCAGCAAAATCTTCAATTTCCTGGGTAGTTCATTCATTTTGAGCTGCAATGGGGATTCACAGGGCCACTTGCACAAATCCCATCTGCAACTGAAATAATGATTATCTGGCCTTCAGAAAATCTGGGTTGGAATTTTCTCTTTAACACATTGATTGGTATGTATTATTTGTATATCTCTAATTGCTACATTAAGCATTTTAAAATATTACAAATAATAATCCTTTAAATAATATCATTAAAGCTCATTCTAGAATGTTACCAATGTAGTTGATGAGACTTTCTGTCATAGGACAGAATCTCTACAATGAGGTAGCATGCTGCTCAACCCATCAAGACACACTGACCCTCAGAACTACATCCCATCCAGACCCACCTCCTCTACCCTACCCCTGTAACCCAGCACTTTCCCATTTCTAACTCACCTAGTCTGCATATCCCTGGAAAGTGGGTAATTTAGCACGGCCAGTCCACCTAACCTGCAAATCTGTGGACTGTGGGAGGAAACTGGAGCCTCCAGAAGAAACCACACAGGCACGTGGAGAATGTGTAAACTCCGCACAGACGCTCACCCGAGGGTGGAATCGAATACAGGTCCCTGGCACTATGAAGCAGAAGTGCTAACCATTGAGCTACCATGCTGCCCTCTTCCCCTAAAATGCCGTCTCTAATTTGTTTCTTTATTTACTGGAAAACCTCACCTATCGAGTACCACTTGACCTGGCAACTGTTCCCTATCAAAGTGCTGAAAGGTTGCAGTACCTTGGGCCAACCCATAGACTGTCCACCCACTGAGAGCTGCAAGCCAGACAGATACCAGCAAAAGAGGTGAGTGAGACAGTGGCTGCTGCAGATATGACTCACTTAAGGCCTGAGCTTGTTTCTGGATCCGGGGAGTTGGGTGAATGATCATGGGTAAAGTAATGCAGGGTCTGAGTTGCATGTGGGAGGGGACTGGTAACAGGCTTTCCCTTTCCCAATGCTGTATCCCTGAATCAGGCACAAGGTGTCTCTGCCCTCCCTCCACCCCCACACTGGGAGCCTGCACAGGTTTGCTTGTCATCCTCTCCATCTGGCACGTCCCCTCTCACTCGTCTATCCATCTCTGGATTGAACCCACCTGGCCACTGGCATTAATTAGCCATTTCATCGTGGAGCAGCAGACTGTCCTTGTGCATTCCTGTCGTCAACATCATTCAGTTGAAGGTGTGAAGGTGGCAATGAGACCCTCCCATTTATTAAATACTTCGCTCCAGCACCCAACCCATCATGGGAGAAGACAGAGGATCCAGAAGTAGTTCTGAAACAGAGCAGGAGACTTACAATGCATGGCTTTCTTGTGCCAGGAAGAATGTAATAGTCCCTTAAATCTCCGTAATGTATTGGAGCATCCAGACCAAACACAGGGCTACTTACATTTAGTACAAAGTCATGCATTAGTGTCAGCCACTATATTGATATTACAAAATTTTACATTGTTTTGTGACATGAAAGAAGTGACTAAAAATTCCCACTGCAAATTTCCCATGCTGCTCTGTAACAGTGAAGAAAGAGAGTTTTTGGTAGATTATGAGAACTGTGTGTTTTGTGCTGAACAGGAAATTAAAAATGTTGTTAATTTTTTTTGGTGCTTAGGCTGGTGAACAATGTTAGTGCATAATCGAGGAAAACTTCCCATTCAGATAATCTAAACCCTGACTGTACCTAATCCACCCAATGGGATCAGGATAGCTTCCAGTCAGATGCTTGCTTTATGGCTCATTCAATTTTACACTCCATTGATTTCAAAGTATAAAATCAGACAGGATTTAAAATGGGCAACATGCACGCTCACTCCTGTCCCAATTCCAGCTCGGTGGGTCAGGTTAAAACTGGGACATTAGTACTTTAAATCATTTATACTTATTTAAATCATTTATTGTTGATTATAACCTTATGACTAAAAATGCTGAAGAATGGAGCCGAGTGAGGTGATTATATTCTACCACACAATTTTAGAAAGGTTATAAAGAGTGGCCATTGCTCATAATTTTAAATAAGAATTGTTAAAATATTTTGTACTTTAAAAGTGATCCAGATTGCCAGCCACCTGAGTAAATGTCTCTTTGTGGTTTGAAACTAAGAATTGTAGGTTGTAATCCTCATTTATGCCAACCTAAAGCAATATTGTTGCACTAAACTGTCTATATCCCCTTGACATTAACAGCACTAAAAGTAGCTTTTGATGAGAAAAGCCTGTTTCCTGAAGAAATACTGGGTTGTGAGCACAAAGTGAAGCTTTTGGATGAACAGAATTTAAATGGAGGCAAAGCTGCACTAAAAAAGAATACTTCATGTGTGAAGTTGAGGTAAGTAATGTTTGCACTATTGTACACTTTAAGTTCATTAAGATTTCATAGCTGAAGAACTATTTCACAGTTACAGAACCAAAACTGTGAAAAATTTTGTGAACAGTAAACAAGTATTGTGAGTAAGGTTTGGAGGGAAATGAGCTAAACACAGGCAGGTGGGACTAGTTTAGTTTGGGAATATGATTGGCGTGGACCGAAGGGTCTATTTCCATGATGTATGACTCTTCAAGAACAGACGTTTACTATGGCAAAAGACAAAAGCATTAAAAAAAGCTATCTGGATATAGAACACAGTTAGAAAGATCTTAAAATAGACAGCAAAGCAAAATTTCAATCTTTTCCTAACTGTATGACTTACAGACTCAAATCTGGAGAAATTATTATTTTATACTAAACCCTTTAATTCTATCAAATTGATTCTCCCCAGTTTCTGTTCTGAGAACTGTGGAGTTGTCTCACATGAATACTCACCAAACTAAGACCTTAAACTTCCTCGACTTTTAATAGCCTGCAGATACCTAACTAAACACTAAAGGCGTGGAACATGCGCAAACTAAATGTTTCTACTGAGGTAACATACTTCTTTAACTACTCTGAAAAGCTTCTTTCTAGGAGAGAAGCCATACTTGTTTCTGACTCTAGTCAGGTTTCCTCTGAACTACCCTTAAAAAAAAATCAACCTTTGATTATTCTGAACTGAAAAAAGTGGCCTTCAATATTTACTCCCCATGTCATAAACTACCACAGTGTAAACACTCTCCCATTAACACTCTAGGTATTTACAATCACCTGCTATCAGAAAATGGATTATATATATATTTAATATATTTATTGGAATTATAATGTGATAATGTAATTCCATTAAATCTTCCCTGGAGTGGCATGTGGAGCAGGAGAATATAATATTTTGTATGATGGTGTAAAATGGATAGTTATAGAATAAAACCCCTATCAAATGCCAGGTCTGGCTTACTTTGAGTCTGGTGGAAGAGAAATGTGTGCAGTACATACAATAGGGAGCCAAATTGGTAAAATGTGAATTACACTGATGCCCAAAATCAAAATTACCCTGATATTGACAGAGTAGGGCAGTATTCGTGTCGGATGAGGTTAAAATGTGGGGGATAATTCAATTTAAAAACAAATTCTGAGGATATGGGCATCACTAACAAGTCAGGCGTTTGCAGTCTTTCTGTCATTGCACTCAAGAGAGTGATGGTGGGCTACTAAGTTGGACCTCGGCAGTCCATATGGTGAAGGTCTCATACATGCGGAGTTCTAGGATTTTGAACCAGTGAAAATGAAGGAATGCTGATCTATGTTGACTAAAAGAGGAAAATGGGCAGAGGTGGTTAGCAAAACAAGTAAAAGGTAAAGGAAGAGGGAGAAAACTGCTGAATAAGGATGGAAAAAAGAAATGAAGAGAAGGGAATGAAAGAGGAGGGTAACTGAGAATGAATGGGTTGGACACTTCAACTTAGAGCAGGGTTAGGAAAGATAATGTTATAAAAACTAGTGGAGGAACATAGGGGTTAAGAGAGAAGGTCGGTGGAGGAGGTTAAGAAATACAATGGGAGCGGGAACATTGTCAGTCCCTCTGGATGGTGGATTTCAATGTCCACCACCAAGAGCAGTTCCACAGCAGCATGACTGATTGAATTGGTTGGGTCCTACTGGACATATATGCTAGACTGGGTCCACGGCAGGTGGTGAATGAACAAACAAGAGGGAAAAATATGCTTGATCCCATGCTTATCAATCTGCTGGCTGCAGGTGCATCTGTCCATGACAGCATCGCTAAGAGAGACCATCACACAATCCTTGTGGGGATGAAGTTTTGCCATCACATTGAGAATAACCTTGATCATGTTGTGTAGCACTATCACCGTGCTAAGTGGGACAGACTTTGCACAGATATAGCAACTCAAGACAGGGCATCCATGAGACACTGTGGGCCATCACTGGCAGCAATTCCAGCACAGTCTGTAACCTCATGGCCTAGCATATCCCCCACTCAACCATTACTATCAAGCCAGGGCATCAACCTGGTTCAATGGAGAGTGCAGGAGGGCATGTCAGGCACAGCACCAGGCATACCTGAAGATGAAGATCAGGTGAAGCCACCAAACAAGACTACTTGCACGCCAAACAGCAAAAGCAGCAAGAGATAGACAGAGCTAAGTGATCCCACAACCAATAGACCAGATCGAAGCTCTGCAGTCCTGCCATATCCAGTCTTGAATGGTGGTGGACGATTGAACAGCTCACTGGAGGAGGAGGGTCCACAGATATCCCCATCCTCAATGAAGGAAGAGCCCAGCACATCAGTGCAAAAGATGAGGCTGAAGCTTCAGCAGCAGCCTTCAACTGGAAGTGCCGAGTGAATGATTCATCTCGGCTTCCTCCAGTGGTCCCCAGTATTACAGACACCAGTCTTCATCCAATTCAATTCACTCCATGTGTTATCAAGAAACAGTTGGAGACACTGGATACTGCAAAGGCTATGGGCCCTGACAACATTCTGTCAATAATACTGAAGACTTGTGCTCCAGAACTTGCCGCTCCCCTAGCCAAGCTGTTAAAGTACAGTTACAACACTGGTATCTATCCGGCAATATGGAACATTGCCCAAGTATGTCCTGTACATAAAAAACAGGACAAATCCAACCCGGCCAGTTACCACCCCATCAGTCTCCTCTTGATCATCAGTAAACTGATGGAAGGTGTCAACAACAGCACTATCAAGCAGCACCTGCTCAGCAATAACCTGCTCAGTGAAGCCCAGTTTTGGTTCTGCCAGGGCCACTCAACTCCTGACCTCATTACAGCCTTAGTTCAAATGTGGACAAAGAGCTGAATTCTAGAGGTGAGGTGAGAGTGACAGCCCTTGACATCAAGGCTGCATTTGACTGAGCTGGCATCAAGCAGTCTTGCAAAGCAGGAATCAGTAGGTATTGAGGACAAACTCTCTGGTGGTTGGAGGCATACCTGGCACATAGGAAAATGGCCATGGATGTTGAAGGTCAATCATCTCAGCTCCAGTACATCTCTGCAGGAGTTCCTCAGGGTATTGTCCTCGGCCCAACCATCTTTAGCTGCTTCATCAACGACCTTCCCTCCATCATGAAGTCAGAAGTGCGGGTGTTCACCGATGATTGCACAATGTTCAGCACCATTCATGACTCTTCAGACACTGAAGCTGTCTGTGTTCATATCCAACAAGATCTGGACAATATCCAGGGCTTGGGCTGACAAGTGGCAAGTAACATTCACTGCACACAAATGCCAGGCTATGACCAATATCAATAAGAGACAATCTAACCATTGCCCCTTGGCATACAATGGTGTTACCATCACTGAATCCCCCATTATCAACACTCTGGGAGTTATCATTGACCTGAAACTCAACTGGATTCACCATGTAAACACAGTAGCTGCAAGAGCAGGTCAGAAGCTAGGAATACTGTGGCAAATAACTCACTTCCTGACTCCCCAAGGCCTGTCCACCATCTACAAGGCACAAGTCCGAAGTGTAATGGAGTACTCCCCACTTGTCTGGATGAGTGCAGCCCAACAACACTCAACAAGCTTGACACCATCCAGGACAAAGCAGCCTGCTAGATTGGCACTACATCCACAAGCATCCACTCCCTCCACCACCGATGATCAGTAGCAGCAGTGTGTACTATCTACAAGATGCACTGCAGAAATTCACCAAAGATCCTCAGACAGGAACCTTCCAAATCCACAACCACTTCCATTGAGAAGGGCAAGAGCAGCAGATATATGGGAACACCACCACCTCCAAGTTCCCCTCCAAGTCACTCACCATCCTGACTTGGAAATATATCGCCATTCCTTCACTGTTGCCGGGTCAAAATCCTGGAATTCCCTCCCTAATAACATTGTGGGTCAGCTCACAGCAGGAGGACTGCAGTGGCTCAAGAAGGGAGCTCACCACCTCTTTCTCAAGGACAGCTAGGGATAGGCAAGAAATGCTGGCCAGCCAGCGACACCCACATCCCACAAATGAATAGAGAAAAAAAAATTACAGAACTTTTTAATATATTTTGAAGAAGTAGCAGCAACATAGTCTAAGCTGTCATTTTAAAAAAAACGGCGCTGCAGCATTGTGGGATATTGGCATGAAACGTGCCCAAGGCCCACACTCTTGGAATAGTTTGGGCAATGCAAGTGTGATGGTGGCCAGAAGGCAGGACATTATACCTAGAAGAGAGAAATATAGGAATATTAAGCTGAAAATGAGATCTAAGCTGTAAATGGAAAATAAAATTTCGCAGACAGCTTTGGAGAGACACCCCGTGGCCAGAATCTGCAACTATAAGCAAGTCCATAATTTTGACGGTGGACAAACAGGAAGCTGGAAGAACACAGCAAGCCAGGCAGCATCTGGAGGAAAGGAGAAGTCAGTTATTATCTTCTTCAGGACTGGATGTGGGGGTAGAGGGAGGCCTGGCTAACGGAATGAAGGTGATAGGTGGACACCGAGAGACGGTACAATCGATTGTTCGATGGGATGGATGAGGCTGGTTGGTGGCTAGAATGAAGGGTCAGTAGGTAAAATGGAAGGGGGGAGGTGGGGCTGGAAAGGGAGCCGGGGGATGGATGGGAAGGTTACTTGAAACTAAAGAACTCAGTGTTGAGTCCTATGAACTGTAGGTGCCCAGATGGAAGATAGGGTGTTGTTCTTCAAGTTTGCAATCGAATCATTGCAACACTGAAAGAGACTGAGGATGGACATGACAGAGGGGGATTGGAGGGAGGAGTTGAAATGGGCGTGCACGTGCGGTTAGGTTGGCTGTTACAAGCCAGGTGGAGATGCTTAAGGAAATGGTCACCTGGTGGATATTTGATCTAACCGATGTAGAGAAGACCACATTGGGAGCACTGGACCACATTGGAGGAGATGCAGGGGAAGCTCTGTCTCACCTGGACGGTCTGTTTAGGGCCCTGGATGGAGATGAGGGAGGTGGTGTGTGGACAACTGTTCCATCTTCTATGGTTACAAGGGAAGGTACTGGGTGGGTTGGGGTGATTGGTGGGGAGCATGGTGGGAACTAAGGAGTGGCTTAGGGAATGGTCCTTGCAGAAGGTAGAGAGGGGAGGGGAGTGGAAGATGTTCCGGGTAGTCGGGTCTAATTGGAGTTGGTGGAAGTGTTTGAGGATGATGTGTTGGATGCAAAGGTGGGGTGGAAAATGAGGACACAAGGGGAATCTAACTTTATTATGTATGTAGGGGAGTCGTGGTGGTTAAGAGCGGGGAATGGAGGAGGCATGCTGGAGGGCTATCTGGATGACAGAAGGGGAAATAAAGAGCATTGTTTGAAAATGGCGGACATCCGGAATGCTTGGGAGTGGGACATCTCCTGCCCATTATGGCCAGACCAGCCTAACCATAGCCACCACCACCCCGATTTCCCCGTCTGTAATGTCTGTCCTCTGCCTCCTCCAGTGCGGAGCAATTCAGAGCACAGTTTTGAAGAACAACACCTTATCTTCCACCTGGGAACCCTACAACCTGGACGACTCAACACTGAGTTCTCTAATTTCAAGTAACCTTCCCACCCAACTCCCGGCTCCCTTTCCAGCCCCATTTCTTCCCTTCCATTGCACATACCCATGCCTCCCTTCTAGCTACCAACCAGATTAATGCTTCCCATTGTCCAACCAGGTCATACTCACTACTGGTGTCCACCTCATAGCACCATTCCGCTACCCCCTCCCCTTCGCTTTATCTGCAGCTCCCCCTACCCCCACATCCAGTCCTGAAGAAGGTTAATACCTGAAATGTTGACTTCCCCTTTCCTCCAGATGCTGCCTGGCTTGCAGTGTTCTTCCAGCTTCCTGTTTTTCTGCCTTGGAATCCAGCATCCACAGTTTATTTTTGTCTCTAACCATATTTTTAAAGGCTTTATGGGCTGTTAAACTGGCAGATCTACTTGAGGAAGGGGAACATTCTACAGGAAAGAAGATGCACCCATCTTATATCCCATTTAAGTTCCACCCTAACTTTTGCAGGTGATGAAAGAACATCAATGCATCATCATGATTTAATTAAGGTGAATGTCATGGATACTCAATATTTCAACAAGTCTACATCAATGATTAAGAATATTAAGATTACTTTCAGGAACAGCTTTACAGTTCGGTGACGGAATCAAAAAAGTGAATTGTTATATTTTAACGTGAACCTCGGTGAAGACATTTTTTTAGATTGGGCTTTTGTCAAAATAGTGATAGTGTTCATTTTGGAGAGCCCCATTGAGATACTTCCTTTGGTTCAATGCCTTTAAAAATATTCCTTTCTTTGAGTTCTATGTCTTGAGGGACAGAGAACAATAGAGAATCCTATTTGAAGCCTTGTGCAAAATTTCACCTCAACAGCCCTGAAAAGCTCTGTACCATTTTACAAGGAGATCTGAAAACTTTAATAAACAGATGAGTGCTTACTGTGGCTTAAAAAAAAGCTCTCCTCCACTTCATTGTTTATTCATGAGCCAAGTCCAAGGACAATAAGTAACATAAGGTGGGCTCAGTAGCTTTGTTTTCCATGCCTTTGCCCATGGATTGTAATGGCTTATTGTATTCTGTGTAATTTCAGTCTTCAGAAATGCCCAGAGACTGATATTTCTGAAGAAGAGTGCTTCAGAAGTGAAATTCCGAGAAACAGAAAAGCTTTGATACTTGGAGATTGCAAGGGAAACAGAAACATTAACCACAAAAGTAACGTTGGCTTATCAGGCCTGTCATATGGTCAAGCATTCCTGCATGTATGGCAACCAGCGTTCTTCTATTGGCCAGCTCATCATAATCCTCATTCTAACCTTCTGCAACAGAACACATGAGCAACTGTTCCCTCCATGGAGCTGACATCCACACTACCCTCTCCTGTGACTCGTTGCAGGTCACTTTACCGGGTGACTTGCTGTCTGCATATTGCAAACTACAGTCTAACATTGACACAGTATCAGGTTGCAAGGTAATATTTCTTCCTCATGAACTGATGTTCGTTGAGGACAGATGGTATTACTACACCGCTGTAACTTGTCCATCATATGTGTTTGTCAATTGAGGGGAGAATTATATGTGATATGGTGGATTAGGTCAGAAAATAGAGGCCATGAATTCTGTTGTGGCTGTAACAATGATATTTCCTCTATCGGGGTCATGGATGAGGTTAGGCCTGTTCCTCACTAGTTAGATGGTGCTGCCTCTGATCATGAACGATCTAGCTCTGCAAGATAGAAGAGTGTATTAGTGTGTATAGTGCAATCTATTTGGAAGACTTGCCTGTTCCACAGTTGAATAGCTGGCAATTTATTGAAGCTGCTACAGTGTTCAAGGGTAAAGTGAGGTTATAAATATGAGATATGAGTTGTAGCTAAATAGAGGTTGTTAGTAGAAAAGTAAAGCAATTGTGATAAGTGGGGTAGTGAGAGATACTAATTGTACACTTTGTAGACTGTTGTGTGTGAAGGTGTTTTCATTGTGAGGTCATCAATGCTACATTCACGCCCTTACCATAAGACTGCCAGCAGTTTCTACCTGCTACCACATTTGTGTGCTTGGAAAGGATCCTTGAATCCAAAAGAATAAATCTCTCACTTTCTATGGACTTTGTGCATCAAGGCCTCTAGCACTGCATCACGTGCTCATTTAACTCTTGGTTGTTTCACGGTTACCTCTTGTTTTTAACTTTTCTTTCATAATTTCTGGCCATTTCTGCAGCCAGAATATACGTGCCTTACTGAAGTGCTGGTTGGTTTTAAGTATTGTATGCTGGATTGACATGGTGTCAGCTTTGCACATACTTTGGCACAATGCATCCACTCAACAATGTGTCCACAGCTGGGTCTGCACACCACATCAGTGCAGCTAGCAGCTACTGTAAAGTTGATGAACTGCCTACATTACTTTCAAAGTTTCTGATCTCTACTTTCTGTTTTGGGAAATAATTAGTTTTGCTGCCAGAGATTTGAATTGTTGTCAAATATACATGCATAACAAAGGCAGACCCTGCAGCATGGAAGAATAGGAGGGTGGCAAAGAGAATACTGAAATTGATGCCAAGACTGATTTGGACGGTATGATAGAGGTAAAAATGGACAGGTTTGATGATGGTATGGATCTGTAGTGGGAAGCATTTCTCGTAATGCAATTGAAGTTCCACTCATGTAATCCTCCTGCATTTCAAAGCACCACGCTTGATAGAGATCTTGAAAAGAAAGGTCATGCTGATCAGGTGGCTGGAAATTACAAGCTGGTCACTACTATACAATTGCTCTCAGAAATTTCCAAATTTGCATTGACACTTTTACCTGCTCTTCACAGGCACTGGTTTATAAGTCATTTCAGAGGAACACACTGTAGATGAAATAGAACAACTTTTCAGTATCTTCGAACTGCAACTTCATGTTTCTGCTCTGTAGTGCTATTTTTGGGTTCACATTCCAAATGTTGTGTTACAACTAGCAGAACAGATCACAGAACTTAAGTTGCAAATTCCTGTCAGCATAACTTCTGGCTCAATGATTTTCTGAACAAGTTGATAAAAATATTATGCTGGGAACAAGCCAGGCCCAAACAGCTGGCTGCATCCCCAGGATAGTTAATCAGCCATTGAAAGTTTCCAACTCATTGCAAATGTTTGGAGACCTTCCAGAATTTTTTGATGATAAATCAATAGAGGTATTCGTACACTGAGTTAGTATACTCCTGGATGTCTGTGGAGACTTTTAAAGCAGTCTTCAGCATGATCTCTCCCATGGGTGATGAGACAGAGCGAGAGAGACAGAGGGAAACATTAAAAAGGAAAGAGAAGTTGGAAAACAAAAAGCAAGCCGTCCACTTCATCATTAATTAATGATGATATTAGTAGGAGTACCTGAAATGTTAACAAATACAAGTACTAATGATATTCAAATACCATCATCATGCCTGAGACCTTCATGGATTAAAGTGATTTTTGAAGAGGTCAAACACTGACCTAAAATGGCTACTGTGATCACCTGACCACATATTGAGGCAAGTGTAGGGAACCCATGCGGAATACACTGAAATGGCTGAACTGAAATTACTTTTTCACCCAAAGAAGAGAGCCCAGACAACCAAAACAGCATTAAAAAACCTATATCTCCTTTTGAATTCATACCTGTACAGTAATCTCACGTATTGAAAGATAAAAGGTTATCCGCAGGGTATTTAACTTAGAAAGATAATGGAGATAGATTTGAGAATATATGAATAAACCATATTTTAGTAGCTTGATTTGCAGCGGAGGAGAAGAAAGTATGGAATCAAGACAACAAAACCTCGAAGGCTTGCCCTCTGTCTTTCTCTCCTTTTCTCTTAAGCTGTGAAGAAGTGCCCAATGGAAAAGCAACTTGGGAAAACAGCTATTCAGTGAGGATTCCAGGATTGTACAAATTTCTCTACACTGAAGAAATAAGACAACAGCTAAACAGCCATGGATTCACATTTCACTCTTGCAACTGCAGGGCTCTAAGAACACTAAACGGCATATGCTTTAATTTTTCTCCTTGTATTAGTCACCCTCCTTATTTTTAAACTTATGATCTGTGTTTGTGTGTGTTTTTGCTTGGAGAGGCTTGGAGATCACTTTGTGGAACACTTATGCTCGGTTCGCAATAAACAACTGCACCTCCCAGTCACGAACCATTTCAACTCCCCCTCCTGCTCCTTGGATGATATGTCCATCCTGGGCCTCCTGCAGTGCCAAAACAATGCCACCCGAAAGTTGCAGGAACAGCATCTCATATTTCGCAGGGGACCCTACAGCCCAATGGTGTCAATGTGGACTTCACAAGCTTCAAAATCTCCCCTCCCCCCGACTGCATCCCATAACCAGCCCTTGCTTATCCCGATCTCCCTAACCTTTCCTCCCACCTATTCACTCCTCCCACCTCAAGTCCCATGCCCATGTCCTACCTACTAGCCTCATCCCAACTCCTTGACCCATCTGCCCTCCATAGACTGACCTATCCCCTCCCTAAATCCCCACTAAAACTCACCTTTACTAGCTCGAACCCCGCCTCTTTGACCTGTCTGTCACCTTTCCACCTATCTTCTCCTCTATCCATCTACTATCCGCCTTTCTCTCTCTCCCTATTTATTTCATAATCCCCTTTCCCTCCCCCATTTCTGAAGAAGGGTCTCGACCCGAAACGTCAGCTTTCCTGCTTCTCTGATGCTGCATGGCCTGCTGTGTTCATCCAGCTCTACACCTTGGTATCTCAAATTCTCCAGCATCGGCAGTTCCTACTATCCCTCTCATTCTTGATCAGTTTACAAGTGATGGGATATTAGGGTATATTCAATTTGAACTCATACATTGAACAATTACCAATCTAGTACTGGCTAATGTGCTGAGTATTTCTAATATTTTCTCTTCATTTCAATTTCTTGCTTACTTGTTTCTTGCAATTGTGGAAAAGCCATCAATTTGACTGAGTTAAATATTTCAATGTTTTGCCAGAATTTAAACACCTTCTATGATTAAATATCATTGTAAAATTTATTCAGTTGACTCAGGACTGTAAACTATTCCCAAGATATGTTAATGTAAACATCCTGTATTGAGTTAGAGAAAAGAAAAATTGTACATTTCTTTAAGCTATTTATTTCAAATTCAAATAACCTGTTCTGAATCTTCCAGACAATTAGCATCTGAGCAAAGCTGTGGTAAGAATGGCAGCTGGCAGGATCCTTGCTGTTCCAGGTATGATGGAACAAATGCAGTTTGGTTCGTACATACCAGGGAAACAGCTATTTTTCGAGTCCATCCTGAATAAGTCCATATATCGGAACACGGACATTTGGGCAGGGTGGGGGAAAGAGACCTTTATCAGTAACTGCAGGAAGGTAACGAAATGTTGAGAGAAATGTATTGATTTTATTACTTTGGGTAGTAAATCCTTTCTAAGGAAGCAGGGCTTGACTGGTATAAATATGGTTTTCCCCTCGAATTTGTATTCCTGATGAGTAAAACAAAATCTTTGACGAGATGTATCTTCTTTTCAGCAATACTCAAGTTCTGTACTACAGGAGAATGTCTGTTTGCACATCGTAAACTCCTAAGTGGAGCCTGATGTCCGGCTGTCTCTGACATTCCTGCCCCTGGACCAAGGCCTTATTCAACCAAGATCATGGGGGAGCTAGCATGTTACAGCTACCCCACATTTAAAGAATGCATGCACAGACATTTCCCACCCCAAAATGAAGTTCAAGACCCTCCTGAGTGACCCCAACAGTAGCAGATTAGAATGAAGTACTACTACCTATAAGCTTAGATTTTTCAACATTGATATTACGACCCTAAGCGAGACCTAACGAAAAGCCAAATGCCAGCTCAACAGTTATATCTTCTGGAAAGGTAAATCAGGAGAACTGTGCTGCCCTAATAGGCTGGCTTCACAACTTAAAATAAAATCAGTTGCCCATCTCAGAGTGTCCTCTTGTGGGATAAATAAATGTCCAATGACCTTTTGGTTCACCTTTGTTCAGAGCCAATACACCACAGTATTCTACAATACACTGCAGCATACACCCTAACAGTAGATACTACAAACAAATTACACCAACTTAGAATTGCCCCTAAGCTGAGCCCCATCATAAGTACCAGATTATTTTATTTATCTTAACCTTTCATTGTTCAAAGTGAGTAGATGTATCGCTGCCTGTCATTCTTTGTCGGTTGTCTGCTAATTTACGAGATATGATTGATAATTTCTTTAAATAACAGGATGTCAAACGTGTGTCAGTCTATGGTTTTTACATGTTTGCTTTTCATCTTTTGTGATCTAATGTCCTTCAAAATGTTAGTAGAATAATTAATGAGCCAGTTTAGTGTTTTTCCTGCAATTTGTTAGGTTCTGTGCTCTTCTTGTTGTATGTTGTTGTAACAGTAGGTCTTTGCTTGTGTATATCATACAGATCAAAAATATGTTATAGTGCCATGTAGGTTTCTTCTTATATTTGCACCAATGAAAGTGGTAGAATTAATTGATGTCTAGACACAGGGAAGCCTTTTAAATGTAGGAAACTACTTTTAAGCTGTATTTTGTTCAAAGAACACTTTGGAACTGTCCTTTCATGACCATTTAAGGTCTTTTTTAATCAAAAAAGATTTTTTTCCTCTTAATGATGCAGAGAGATAGACTCCACACTGTGCTTCAGTGTAAGTTTATAGCCTTTAGTTTTGGTAGTATTTGTTAAGTTCAGCTCAGACCTTAGATGGATAGGGTGTTTCCAAAAATGACTTTTGATAACTGCCTCATTGTGGTAATCTTTTTAGCTTTTAGCGCTCACCCACTACCACTAACTAGCTGTGACAACGAGCCTTTAGTGCTACCACCATCAGATTTTTGTAGATGCTTGTTGCCACCATAACCAGTATATACATGCTGCCACCATGGTGCCATTTTGGGTTTACTTTATATGTTTTGGTCTGCATAACATGTACCAAAGATTCAAAAAAAAATAAAGAACTGCAGGTGCTGGAAATCAGAAACAAAAACAGAAATTGCTGAAAAATACCAAAATTCTGAAGAAGGATCAAAACAATAACTCTGCTTTCTCTCCACAGATGCTGCTGAGCTTTTCCGGCAATGTCCGTTTTTGTTTCTGATGTATCATTAGAGAGCTGGGTTCATTCTTGGGTTTGATAACTAAGTTTATTTACACCATTAACTATTACATGGCTACAATAGAATGGGCTTACACACGTGGTATAGGTTCAGTACTTACTGAGTTGCTGTGCATTGCACACTAACCGACTGACAGTACTCACTCCATTAACTGAGAGGTTGACAAAAGCTGAGTTGGGTACCTTTGTATCATGGTGTCATGCAATTGTGTTAAAAATACAGTCTCTGTGGGGTCTTAAATCTGTGACATAATACATTACAGTTTGTATGCACCGAGTGGATTTACACTTATCTGATCTGTATGGCTTGTCCATGTACATCAACAAAATGATTCTTGAAATGCTCCTGAATGTGATTACCTGTTATAGATGCCTTGTTATGTCTGCATCATTTTCAGTTTCTGTGTATTGTATAGTACAGTAGATTTCTTCACGTCTGCTCTTTGTGAATATACTTACCTGGGCAAAAAGTACTGTTAAACATATTGCCCTTTGAGATTGCAAGAGTGGGTATGCACTGTGCATACATTCATATCTGCAGTCCACCATGTTTGCGATTTACAAAAATCACCATCCATAAAGTTTCACGGGAATATAATCCCCACTGATTTTGGGACTCTCACTGTTACACATTTTGGATAAGCTTTCTGTCATTTACAGATCTTTCAACCAAGATCAGCCATGATCTTTTTAAATGGTGGAACAGACTTATGGGATACTTCTGCATAATTTTGCTTTGAAAAGTAATTTTCAGTACAAAGTTATTTAGTTACCAAATTGATATATTTTGAATTGCTTAAATTTTGATGAGTCTATTTTCAGCTCTAATTAAATTACAGCAAGTTGCCTCTTCGATAAAGTTTGAAATAAATTGTTTTTGTTTTAAAAAAATACATTTTAGAAATGCTGCCCAATTACACTGTTTTAGCCAGACTTTGCAATCAGTGATATGCAAATAGGTTTGGACATTTGAGGTTGGGTTGGGTAGGGCATGAATCCACTTCTCAAAATGGACGCCATCACATTGGAATTATCACTGGTGTTGGAAATGGAGACTTTGACTGCTACAACTTTATGCAAGTTTCAGCAATACTTTGGGAGATCATCTATCATTTTAAATAAGACTGAAGAATATATCAAATGTGTTTCACAATTTATGGAGTACAAAGCTTTACTATGTTAAGAAGTTAATTTAGTGTAAAAAAATCTTACCACTGGTTCAGTCATTGGAAAACTACATTGCAGTCTGTTTCTTCCCAACAGATCACCACAAAGGACCATTGCAGGAATCAAGCTGAGAAAACAGCTTGATAATTCCATCCAGAAATAAGCAGTTTGACTTACAAGGAAGAAGAATTTATGGAAATTGATTTCTTAAAATTCAAAACAGTTTACAATGAAGCAAAAGTTGCCAGTTAATGAATTGAGTGAATTGAAATGTGCTTCAGCAAAGCCATAATCGTTTAAATTATGCACAAACAGCCTGTTTTATTATTGTACAGCATGAGCAAATTATTCTGATATTATGTCTCAAACATTGCTCACTTTAAAGTAATAATGGGTGTGAAAGGAAAATTGGTTTATTTTTAAGAGTTTCTTGCTATTTGCACTTGCACAGCATATTTACTAGAAGATACTACAGGCAAAGGTCAATCAGTAGTAAAATAGGCATATGATTTTCCTCCTTTTCGATTCCTGTTGCCTTGGAAATATTTTGTTGCATTTCAAGATTTCCAGTTATCATTTCTTTCCATTTGTTAAATTGCTTAAGTTGCATTCTTGGTTGCTGCAAGCAAGGTTCTCTGGATGGAATTTTTGTGAGGGTTCAAATGAAGCTATAGAATTTAGATAATGAAGATAACTTCATAAAGGATGAAAGAGACAAGGTATTATTACCCACCAAATGAGATGGTATTACTAAAGGGGTACAAAAGTATGTTACCAATAATGTCACAATAGTTGATAGACTTACTGATCATCATAATCATGGAACAAAATACTTTTGAAAACAGTGACAATACTAATTTGACTGTTTGATGAACAACATTATAGATTTTCATTATGTGTAAGTGCAATCACAAAATTTACATGTTTTAACATTCTGCACCAAATTACTTTGGCACATTAAAGTTTATTAAATCAATGTATTGGTATCATCACAGTTGCTGTTTGCAGCTTGCCTGCATTCAACAAATGGAATTCAGTTGTATCATTACAGGTGCCCTTGAAATCATGCAAACATGTTACTTGGTTTAATATTTTGCCAACATTACTATCAACTTTACTGCCAATTACACACTTGGTAGATTATAGCGCTTTTAGTGTTGTGGAGTGTTTCTGGATACCTTGGACAGAATAAATTTACAGAAATCAGCAATTATGCGTTTTCGCTCATGTATGTATAAAATATTTCTGTATGTGAGAATTTTGTAATCTGTACCTATTCTGTTAAATACGTAATGACGAAGTGTTTAGTTTTAATAAAATTTGTGTTTACTACTCTGAATCTAGTGTGTAAAAAATTTCTAAAACAGGTTCAGCTCCACATCTACTCAGTGCAAAGTGGGTCTGTGACTATCTGAAATTAAAACAATATGCCATGTAGCCAACCACTGTACAAATGACATGCAGGTTATGTGACTTCTAATGTCTACCTTTCAATATCGTATTATTCAAAATTTGTTTTCACTCTAAAATAAACTTCTTGTTAAAACATATAATTGGATGTTTTGTTTAGTTCATAGGTCAGGAATTCATCTGGCCAAATAGCTCTAAAACATATAGCCACGAAACATTATTCTCCGACAATAACTAACACCTTAACAATATTACAGATGTGTATTTCTATTTCTTCCACAGCAATGATAATGCTGTTTTGTATTCTACTGTGGCTGTTTGAAGAACTGCTTATTTGCAGCTCAGATCCTCTACCTAGTGATATTACTACAGGATTTGCAGTTGATCTCTACCATGCCATTCGGTCAATGCAGAAGGATCAGAATCTTATTTGTTCACCAATGTCTGTCAGCCTGGGCCTAGGGATGACAGAGCTGGGTGCCAGAGGGACCACTTTGCAACAGTTAAGAAAAGCTGTACATTTTGATAAAACTCAGGAAGGTGGGTAAAATTCTGTTTGTACACTAGCTGATTAAAGTGATCTACATAAAAATATGTTTGCACTTGCAGAAAAATATTGCTTTTCTTTTCACCTGTACATGGCATATTAATAGCATTGGCTATATATGTTTAAATCTTGCCTGCTGAATTCTAAAGTATTGTGATTCCAATTTTAGGGACGGAGTTTTCTTTGTTGAAAGAGCAATCCAAAATCCTCTCCAGTCGTAGCAGGCAATACTCGCTAAAACTTGCTAATGCAATTTACATACAAGATGAATTCCATTTGACTGAACAATATCTCCAGAGCAGCCAAGAATTCTTTGATAATGCTATAAAAAAAGTGAACTTTCAAGATTCTGTATCGGCCGCCAATATTATCAATAAGTGGATAGCTAATCAGACCAAAGGTAAGTGTTAACGTACATGTTTCCTGTGAATAACATTATTTTCTGAATTGAAGGTAGGCCATTCCAAGACGGCATTTCATGTTTTGAATAATTCATGCAGCAGCATTAAGGAGAATTTGAAAGTAAAAACCTATAATAACATCAGTTAGCAAGTGCCTGAAGATAGACAAAAGAAAGTTGGAAATCTAAAATTTAACTCTGACTGAGTGTGGACCTGACAGAACAAGCCTCAAACATGTTTGTCTTAAAAGATGTTGGTTTTTGAACATTGTTGAAGAGCTTCCAAGGCTTAATGAGTCTTGCTATGATGACAACCAATAGGAATAAAAGCAAACTACAGGAGATGCTGGAAATCTGAATCAAACGCAGGACATGTTAGAAAAACTCAACTGCTCTGGCGCCATCTGTGCAGAGAGAAACAGAGTGGAAGTTTCAATTCCAATATGACTCCTCTTCAGGACAGTTTTGGAGACTAGTCATATCAGATTGGAAACATCAACTTTGTTTCTTTCTCCATAGATGCTACCAGACCTGTTGAGTTTCTCCAACGAATGGGAAGCTGCACCCAATATAAGTGGGCTGCACGTAGTGAAGATGAATATTACTGCTTCACTGGAAGGTGATGTTGATCCTACTTCCTTGAAGTTCTCTCCCGTATCTTCCCATTAGTGAACTTCAGACTGGAGTTGGCCTGCTCCTGTCTCTTGCTACTAAAAGCAGATTGCCAGAAGCATCTAACCTGAAGTAAAGGTAATCTTGGGTCTGTAAAGCTACAGAAAACCAAAAACTGCTCAAGTTATACAGCCCTTGTTTTGTTAGCTGGCTGGTGCCTTTTTCTATTTCAAGTTCACTCCTTGCATCCAACTCATGAAAAGCAAAAGTCTACGTAAGACCACTTGTCAGTAGACAAAAACCAAAAACATTGAGAACCTTTGTATAATTGAAAGGAATTTACCAATGATAGCAAATTGACAGCAACTAGCAATATAGCCACTAGGAAGGAGATCTTGCTGACACTTGCAACCCCCTGGAGCAACATGGATATGTGAGTCATTAGTGTTCTAACATGTTGAGAGAACTGATCCTGTGTGTGTAGACTTGGTCATATGTTGCAGAACCAAACATTTCAGATATACTTTTGTCACCAATCCTCCTTCCTATGCCGTGTTTAAAGTCCTATCCAATTTTCAGTCATTGAGAATAAACCACTATTGAAACTTAATCAGAAAAAGTATGTTATTGCGCTATAACAATAAATATAAGTTAGAATCCCTATTTAGGAATATTTTACAAAGACTATCAGGAATGGAAAATGACATGTCTGTCTCGAAGGGGACCTTGTTCCGAACTGCTTCTTCTTCCAAAGATTGTGTGACATCATTAGCTTAGATGGAGCTTGATGTTGCTTCAATGTTACATCTTTCAGAATAATTATCTTTTACAATACCCACCTCTTTTTGGCAGTTCACATTGTGCCTCAAGTCCTCCTGCATAGATAGGATGCAGCTTTGCTTATCTTACTTCCAAGAAGTTCCAACTTAGTCTCTTCCATTTTCCTTATCCTTCTTTTCAATATCAAAATAAAGGTACTCCCATTCAGAAATGCATACCTGGAGTGGAAAAGAGGTAATTTTGGTCAAGCTGAATAAAACAAGAAGCAAAAGTCACAGTTGAAAGGAATTGCTGCTTAGATTACCATCTACAAACCTTCATTAACAGCACAAATCAAAATGATCCTCTGGACATGGTGTCTACATCAGTGATACCAGGGAGCAACATCTGTACTGATAGATTGATCGCACTGGGGAAGCCGTAGTGTGGGGTTAATGTCACTGGACTGTAATCCAGAAGACCAGGTTAATGTTGTGGAGATATTGATTCACTCCTGCCATGGCAACTAGCATAGTTTATATTTGATTTAAAAATCTGCCTAGCCTCAGTAATGGTGACCATAAATTTTTGTAAAAATCCATCTGTCTCACTGATGCCATTTAATAAAGGAAATTTGCTGTGCTCGCCTGGTCTGAGCTATGTGTGACTCCAGGCCATTGTCTGAAATGGCCAGGGAAGCCAATCAGTACAAGGACAATTCAAAATGGGCAACAAATGCTAGTTATATCCATGTGCTGTGAAAGATAACAAAGTGTTAGTTGTGGTGATGTGGAATTCTGGCAAACATTAATGGCGCTTTGAGTTTTTGAGGAAACAAGTGGTTTTTTGCCCAGATGCACGATGTAGGTCTCTGTGAATACACTGTACTCGGTTTATTGTCTCATGGTCAGTGGACATTTAGAGAGTGATCCAAATCAGCATACCAAAGCACAGATTTGAATTTTGTTAAGTTAGGGTATAAATTAATTTAGCATGGGATTCTGTTGGGCCAGTGGGCAGCTTGCTGTTCAATTGGCTAACCAGTGGGAGCCCCTGTTAGTTTGTGAGGCGACCGTGCGCAATAAAGTGTGCATCACACTGAAGGCACCATCTGGCCTCCCCTTTGACTAAGTTCCTTAGCGATGGAGATTCTGCCCCTCACCGCCAGTGCATCCATTAAGTTTTTGAATGGAGCCCAGAGCAGAGTGGCAGTTACAGATTGGAAGATTTATTTAATTCACACACGGGATGTTGGGGGAGCAATATTGCTGAAAGCCACCCATGTGCCATTGCCTTCAAGCCCCATATCATGGACAATAAATGCCAGCCCAGGCACCAAGGCCCTCATTCCCAATGACAGGTTCCTTCATCAGATTCCCTCCTATTCCAGCAACATGTCGTCTGACCTCTCTGATTCAGCTGAGGCAGCCTGAATTACATCCAACTCTGTCTTTTTATCAGATGTTTATTTTAACATTTCTTGTGAGTTTACCACATATGGTTACTTTAGCAAAATAGATCTTCATCTTTTTAAATTGCATCTACATATAGTTGTAAACCTGTTTGTCCCTGCATGGAAAAACAACTGACAAAAAAAGAAAAAGGAAACGTTAAAGACCCAGGGACATCTGTGCATTTCCCACCGGGTAGGTGTAATTATTTATTGTGTAAATAAAATTATCTTCTGAAAGAAAGAACAATTATTCCATTCTGAAGGTCCACAACATGTTTCAAAACAAACTGCAACAATTGGAAAGTCGTAGTGCGTTCTGAAAAATGCTTTAAAAATAAAGGGTTGTCAAATTAAACCCAGAACAGAAAAAGTAAAATGTTATTGCCTGGAAGCTATAATGGGTTGTCCAGTCAAGAATTATTATTATTTCAGAACATTTCTTACAAGTAATAATTGTCTTGCCTTCAGCTATTCTCCAGCCAATATATGTTGAATCCTTGCTTTTACGTTAAGTACCCTTTCAAAAACAGTGGTACATTACTGATCTATATACCTTTCTGTAAGTCTATCGTGGTTTTAAAACAAAAGAATAACACTGTCAATGCTGGAAATCTGAAGTGGCGAACTTTCTGAGAATGTGAGTGAATCAGAGAGCATGTGATACCCAAAATAACCAAAAGCTCTTTTGTTTCACAATGCAGAACCAAATCCGTTTCACAATTAACTTAAACTGTACATGGAAACCTGTTTTTAAACATCAAGTTGCAAAATGATCAGGTTCAACCAGTCGCAATTATGTAATCGTAACACTCAAAATGCTGGGAATAGAAAAGTTGGAATAGTAATTTTTCATCATGAAATTTCTCGGCTTTGTAGCTTCTCAGTTAATTTGTGTTTATGTTAATAATCCATGGAGATATGCTGGCAGCAGAGTTATTCCTGTTGTAAAAATTACATATGGGGTGGAATTTTTCCATTTGTAGTTGAAATATTTTGTTAAGTGACTCTTCACACTAATATTCTGTTATTTACCTCATTAACTGCACAACCAAGTTCTTTGCTGCCTTTTTTGTCGAATCGCATGTAGGAAATACAGTTCTGCTGGGTCATTCTGGCATTCAGATCACTGCTGCTACATTCCAGGCCCAACTATACACCCCTTCAGATGCTGCAGGCCAAGAGCTGCCTTTGTACTGTGATGTTCAACCATTATGACACTGTTGAAAGTAAAGCTCAGATCCCACATTATAAACGGGGACTTGGAGGTGCTGGTAGTTAACATAATGAAGAGGAGAGCCATTCTTTATCCTGTGGTTAACTACAGGAGGCCATTCAGCCAGCCTGGACCTAAACAGCAGCCAAGGTCAATGCTCTATCTAGGGTGGCCCAACAGTGCCACCATCTTTTCTTTGCTCCCTGAAGTTCACAAGGACTATCACTCACTCTAACTCTGCCACTGCACGTGCCTTTCAGCAACCCTCATGATTGCAGGCATTATGTCTACTCAATGACTTTCAATCACCTCATCCTTCCTGCCTGTGTGTTTCCTACTCATTCACTAGGAATATGTCATCACCTCCCCTGCTTTTTCATCACCACAACCTACTCTTCAGTCTGCCACTACTGTACTTAATTCCTTTGTTGTACGCAGGAAAAATTGACCTACAACTGCATTAAGTCATTACAAACCTGGAAGGAGGTGACGGGTGGTTTGGGGGCTAAGCTGGGGTGGTAGCAAGACGTCAGGCTTTTCACTCTGTGTGAACAGAAGATCCTAGAATTAGCCAGAAAAAAGCACAACTTGTGGGGTTGGGAGACTTCAGTGACCAACAAAATTCAGCAAGCTTTAATGTGCTATCTACATTGCGGTCCCAATACCATCATTGCTAATGCATTCTTAAACTGCACAAGTTTCTTTTCCTCCTCTTATAGAACTAATTCCCATTTTTCTGTTGTGTTGGCATTAGCAAACTTCCAGTAAGAGGAAGTCAACTTCTCACACCCTGAAATCCAACTTCACCTCTGAGGAGGAAGTCTTTGAATCCTCAGAGGATGAGTTGTGAAGACTTTTACCTGTATCCTTTACCAGCTCAGAGACTTTCATCGCTGTGTGTTCACTATCTAGATTAGACATGGGAGCACCATCAGATGAGCATGCCCCTGACACATCTCTATAACTGGCTGGAGAAGGAACATCACAAGTTTTTGGTACTCGGAGATTTTCAGACACCAGGCACTGCTTAGCCTCAGTCAGAAGATAATCCAATGGTCTTGTCCATTAATGACTTTATCAAAATGTGCAAACAAGCACCGAACTCAGGCTGGTTAGTCAGACGCACGTAGTAAACTGAATTGAACAGTAGGGAAGTCTACAATGTTATCAGTACCATGCTGGCTCTGGAATGTTTGCACCAGGCTGTTTCCGTGGAGAAGTTAACGACTAAGGAGATCCAAATCCAGCACTGAGTCTGTGCTGAATATGTACATGGACCTGCATTCTATCACTCATTAAAGAAATTATTCTAAAAGTACAAAAGTTAACAATCAAAAACATTCTTTGGAACCAAGATTGTGGGAATTGCTAAGTACAGCAATTTGTTTCATTGTTTGGAAGACTATTGGCAATTTATAACTGTAAATACCTTAGATTTGTGAACTCACCGCTTAAAGCATTTACAGCAACAATCAGAGTAAATGTAGTTAGATATTACAGGGATTTTGAAATTAATACAAATTTAAATTAATGTTTTCACCACAAATTAACAATACAGCAGCAATAAATTTGTATTTGGGAACAAAGAAATTGTTAGCTGAGAATTTTTCGATTTCTTTTTCAATCTGAACAGTTGCCTGACAATAATAACGGAATTTTAGATTAATAATAGCAATCAATCAACTGCGAAGAACCTAGAAATAACAAGCATAACATTCCATTGATGAAACACTTTGCAAAGCTTTTCAAAGTCTCACAAGTGTCTGTAGTTTCTAAAGGTCCAGTTTTGACTCAATTTGTGATTGTATTAAAAACTTTATTTTCTGAATTTCATTTACATTCATCAAAGCTACTTGTTTGCACCAGATAAATCCAAACTGAATATATTATCCATAGGTTGATTACTTGCTAATAGATAAGTTCTGAATTTACCCTTCCCCATGTACAGTGTGTCTGTGAAATAACAATAACACCACATAATCACAAATTGCTTTACAGAGACATAATTGTAAAAGTAGATGACAAAATAAATAAGGAGCTACGGAGATTGGAAGTAAATGGTTTTGGTCAAAACATAGGCTTAAAGGAGGAGAGGATGGTGATGAGAGGAAAAAAAAAATTAGGCGTAAATTATGGGACATGGGATTGGATGGCTGAGGCATAACCACTAATAGTGGATGAAAGAAACAGAAAAATTCATAACTGGATGTAGCATAGGAACAGAGAGCAGCTGAGATCTGGGATTGGAGAAAACAACAGAGGTAGAGTACGGCAAGGTTATGAAAGGAATTTGTTTTAAACTTTCATGGAATATGGGAAAATTTTTTTTTCTGTTTTTCTAAAGTTGTAGATGAGGATCATAAATTTGACACTTTGGGAGCCAATGTAGGGTAAGGAGAACAGGGCTGATAACTGAAGGCAACTGAATATGGGATTGGATTTGTCAATGAAATTTGGATGAGCTGAGATTTATGAAGGTTTGACAATAGGAGTTCGGTAGGGATGGAATAGTCAATTCTGAAAGGCACGTCTGGAAGTTTCAGAAGCAGATAAGCTGAGGCACAGATATATAATATTGTAGGAATGAAAGTAGATGGTCTTTGTGATTGATTGATTATAAGTTCAGGACGTAGAGATTGCAAATTATTTGGCTCAGTAACTAGGAAGGAGGTTAGAGCCTGTGACAAAACTTGTACAGCTAATGCTGACGACTTTGATTTTCCTGGTATTTTTCTTGAGGAGCTGTGAAAGTATATGGTCATCATAACATGTAGTTGAAATATTAATTGTTATTTTAAGAAGCATTGCCTAAATACATTGTTTATTTTCAGGTAAAATCCAAAACTTGGTGACAAGTCAATCTTTGAACGCTTTGACAAAGTTGGTTTTAGTGAATGCCATTTACTTCAAGGGGACATGGAAATATAAATTCAATTCAGCGCATACCAGACTGCTGAAATTTGTCAAGCAAGATGGCTGTGTTTCTGACGTACCAATGATGTACCAACAAGTGATGAGCAGATTTGGTAAATACTTTCAAAAATTACACATTTTATCAAAATCAGTTATCTGCAGTAAGACACTAGATTTTGGATGAAAATTTACTTCGTTGCTTCAATATTACCTAAGGCCTTAGAAAGAAAAACAAATGAAAAAAAAAACAATCAATTGTTGGATATGTTGCACATAGGCACTGTGATGCTCATTTATCAGCAGCTAGATAATCTCCCAGGAAAGACAAAAAATGTATAAAAAACCCTGTTCACAAAGAAGAAGTAATAATTCTGAGAAATTTCTGTCTGATCCCTGATGGTAATGAAAAATGTATTCTAGGAGATAACAGCAAACAATTATGCAATCCTGATTATTCCAACTACATTTTTACACCCAGAGGTATCAATCTCCTCTGGCACTCACTTGGTTATTTTTGAAAATCTGTGTGAGTCTGCATTCCCTCTGCAATCAAGAAACTTACTTAGAAGCTTTATAATTGCAAAAAGAAAAATCTGCTGACATCTATCTATTTTATGTAAGTCATCTCATTAGTCTACCCACACAAACACAGTCTGTCCCTTGATCATTAAGTATTCGAAATAAATCATTAGCCCTACCAACATGAATAACATTACATTTATCTAAATAAATGCCACGCACAAGAGATTTCTCCCATCACACCTGGACTCAATTGTTTGTTTTTCTCCTCAAACATTTATTGGCACTGGTACAAAGCTTTGTGAACTTGTAGATAATATCCTTTTTACTTTCTCTTATTGAAATAGTAATGAACTAAACAAGGTTTACGTAATCATAGAATCCTGACAATGTGGAAATAGGCCCTTTGGCCCAACTCGTCCACACCGACCCACAGGTGATCCCATCTCGACCCATTCCTTTATAACCCACCTAATGTACACACACCTGAACATTACGGGCAATTTAGCATGGCCAATCCACCTTGCCTGCTCATCTTTGGACTGTGGAAGGAAACCGGAGCACCCAGAGGAAACCCACGCAGGCACGGAGAAAATGTGCAAACTCCACATAGACAGTCACCCAAAGGTGGAATCGGACCTAGGTCCCTGGTGCTGTGAGGCAGCAGTGCTAACCACTGATTGTTACAGTAAGAATTAATATCCAGATAATTTTTAAAATTTTAATCATGTTTTCTGTTTGCATCTCAGCATTTGAATAAAGTGATATAGCAATAATATTAATATCGCGTACATATCTGTTTTTCTATCATAATAATATGACAAAAAATCTTAGAGATTTGTTTGAGAGGTTCAGCAATGTTCAGCAACATTGGTGACTCCTCTGATACTCCTTGGTCCATTTCAAATGCAACAAAATCTGGACAGTATCCCCATCGGGAATCACACAACACCAGGTCCAACAGGTTTATTTGTAATCACAAGCTTTCAGAGCGCTGCTCCTTTGTCAGGTGAGGCTTAGTCTGACAAGTGGCAAGTAATTTTTGCACCCCACAAATGCCAGGCAGTAGCCATCTCCAACAAGAGACAATCCAACCACTGTCCCTTGACATTCATTTGTGTTACCTTCACTGAATTGCCCACTATCAACATTCTTGGAGTTACCATTGACCAGAAGCTCAACTGGACTCGCCATTTAAATGCAGGAATAAGAACAGGCCAGAGGGTAGGAATACTGCAGCAAGTAACTCACCTTCTAACTCCCCAAAGCCTGGTCCACTGTCTACAAGGCACAAGTCAGAGTGTGATGCAATACTCTGCATTTGCCTGATTGAGTGCACCTGCAACAATTTTCAAGCAGCTTGATACCATCCAGGACAAAGCAGCCATTTGATTGGCATCACATCCATGGGGGAGCTAATATTGTGTTGGAGTGCATAGGTTGCCTTGAGAGAGGTTCTAACAGGTGGTCACCGCCACTGTGGCCTCCATGGGGGAAACAGTAGGGCTCCAAGGTGGACATTACCAAAATGTAATGCTGAGGTGCAAGGAGCATGGCATAAAGTTAAGAGTCGTTGATGATGTGGTGGGTATCCACATGTGGTGATTCGGTGAAGATAGACTGTGATAGCTGATGACCAGGTCAAGCCCTCTACTCACAGTGCCCATTTGTTACGTTGAATCTCTCCCATGACTTTTTGATTGCAAGAAGTGACCTGCAAATGGATAATGCCAGGGACCACACTGGGGTGGTGGGGGGAGGCAGGGTGTGAAGATGGTAGGGACAGTATCAGTGTCATCTGGTAACAAAAGGATAGGGCCGATTACTTCTCGACGGGAGGCTGTTGAAGGGGCGATTACATCAATCATACTTTTTTATCATTGCAGGTGCATGTAATTTGCAATCATACCATTGTTCATGTGAAATACATACAGAGTATAAATATGTGGGGTGTACATATAGTCATGTGGTCCATCATAAGACCATAAGACATAGGAGTGGAAGTAAGGCCATTCAGCCCATCGAGTCTACTCTGCCATTTAAATCATGGCTGATGGACATTTCAACTCCACTTCCCTGCACTCTCCCCATAGCCCTTGATTCCTTGTGAGATCAAGAATTTATTGATCTCTGCCTTGAAGGCCTCCACTGCGCTCCGTGGCAATTAATTCCACAAGCCCACCACTCTCTGGCTGAAGAAATGTCATCTCATTTCAGTTTTAAGTTTACCCCCTCTAATTCTAAGGCTGTGCCCACGGGTCCTAGTCTCCCTGCCTAACCGAAACAACTTCCCAGCATCCACCCTTTCTAAGCCATACAATATCTTGTGAGTTTCTATTAGATCTCCCCTCAACCTTCTAAACTCTAATGAATACAAACCCAGGATCCTTAGCCGTTCATCATATGTTAAACGTACCATTCCAGGGATCATCCGTGTGAATCTCCGCTGGACATGCTCCAGGGCTAGTATGTCCTTCCTGAGGTATAGGGCCCAAAATTGGACACTGTATTCTAAATGGGGCCTAACTAGAGCTTTGTAAAGTCATAGAAGCACATCACTGCTTTTATATTCCAACCCTCTTGAGATAAATGACAATGTTACATTTGCTTTCTTAATCACGGACTCTACCTGCAAGTTAACCTTTAGACAATCCTGGACCAACACTCACAGATCCCCTTGTACTTCTGCTTTACGAATTTTCTCACTGTTTAGAAAGTAGTCCATGCCTGTATTTTTTTTTCTAAAGTGCAAAACCTCGCATTTGCTCACGTTGAGTTTCATCAGCCATTTCCTGGACCACTCTCCTAAGCTGTCTAAATCTTTCTGCAGCCTCCCCACCTCCTCAGTACTATCTGCCTCTCCACCTATCTTCGTATCATCGGCAAACTTCGCCAGAATGCCCCCAGTCCCTTCATCTAGATCATCATTAATATATAAGGTGAACAGCTGTGGCCCCAACACTGAACCCTGTGGGACACCACTCGTCACTGGTCGCCATTCTGAAAAAGAGCCTTTTATCCCAACTCTCTGCCTACTGTCAGACAGCCAATCCTCAATCCAAGCCAGTAGCTCACCTCGAACACCATGGGCCCTCACCTTGCTCAGCAGCCTCCCGTGAGGCACCTTATCAAAGGCCTTTTGGAAGTCTAGATAGATAATATCCACTGAGTTTCCCTGGTCTAACATACTTGTTACCTCTTCAAAGAATTCTAACAGGTTTGCCAGGCACGACCTCCCCTTACTAAATCCATGCTGACTTGTTCTAATCTGACTCTGCACTTCCGGGAATTTAGAAATCTCATCCTTGACAATGGATTCTAGAATTTTACCAACCACCGAGCTTAGGCTAATTGGCCTATAATTTTCCATCTTTTGCCTTAATCCTTTCTTAAACACGGGGGTTACAACAGCAATTTTCCAATCATCTGGGACTTTCCCAGACTCCAGTGACTTTTGAAAGATCACAACCAAAGCCTCCGCTCTTTCCTCAGCCACCTCCCTCAGAACTCTAGGATGTAGTCCATCAGGGCCAGGAGATTTATCAATTTTAAGACCTTTTAGCTTTTCTAGCATTTTCTCTTTTGTAATGCCTACCAGACTCAACTCTGCCCCCTGATACTCCCTAATTGTTGGCATTCTAGTCATGTCTTCCACTGTGAAAACTGACGCAGAGTACTTATTAAGTTCTTCAGCTATTTCCTTGTCTCCCATCACTAGCCTTCCAGCATCATGTCATTGGTGTCTTCAAATTGCTCACATGAAGTACAAGTAATCGTAGCCAACATTTAAAGAGATAGCTCTGATCCATAATGAGCACAGTTCCAGAAGTCTTCCAATGGTTCAGTGAGGAACAGACTGGAATCTCTCTCCACCTGAACTGTGGAGGTGCAGTGACTGGTCCAGAAGCCAACAGGCTGCCAGTGCAGGAAGAGACCAGAGCTTCAGAGCAGAGGAGGACCAGAGTATTTTGTCCTCTAAGCCATTTCCTTTGAATGAGCAAGGCATAGTATTGATACAGTCTCTAAGTCCTGGTACATTGTGACTGAACTGTGACAACTGCTGGATTGGGACTTGAAGTTGTGGGTACCCATTCTATCCAGGCAGCCCTGAAGGTGACAGCTACGTTGAGCTGCTATGTGATTACCTCTATTCAGGCAGGCACAGGAGACCTGTGAAGCACCTCTCAATCGTGCACTCACAAATGCATTAAGACAGTGACCAGTGCCATTGGATTGAGATCACACTGGTTTATTTGATTACTTGTGGTGACATTAATACTGCAAGCTACACAATATGATTCAGTAACAAAACCAGGTTCCCCCAGAGGCAGGGTACCATTGACTGAACACATGTAACACTGAGATGGTTGTATTGGGATGCAGGAAGGGGTTTGATTTAGTTATTGTGCAAGTGATCTGTGATAACTGTTTCTACTTAAAGGTTTGCACCGAGTACTCTAGCAGCTGTCTTGACTCATACATCCTTGAGAAATCTCGTGTTCCTGCTGCTGTGGAGGGCCCACTCTGATTACTGAGGTACAAGGGCTATCCAAAGCAACTTTAGCTGATGACACCATTAAGTAACCCCTAATTAAGGCAGAGTACAGGTGTTATGCTTCCCACGCTTGGACCAAAGATTGAGCAAATACTAGACCAGATGAAGATGTGTTTCTGCTGCTTGGACTGCTCAGATTGGGCTCTGCAATATTCCCCACAAAGAATCAAAGCATGCTGTGTTGTGCAGAAGTGGAGTAGGCAGTGAGAGGATGTGATAGGTGCTGATGCATTGAGCAAGGAAGGGCAGTCTTCTATGAAAGAAGATGAGATTTAGGAGGAGGAACTTCACCTTGCTGCAAGTGTTACCTCAGCTGTGTTAAGTGCTGCAAGCCAGACAGGAACTGATTGAGATCCATTTCCAGCAGATGAGAGATGAGTGCAGCAACTAATCCTTAACTATAAAATAGTTACTGGTCTACGTGCAAGCCATTCATGACATTCGCGGAAAGAAATGCAGCTTCGGTTTGTTTTTCTTCCTGTTCACTCTTCAATTTGTAAATAAAAGATAACTTTTGGAGCTCTTTCAAGACTTCCCTGTATGTGATGATTCCCCCATTGAACAATGATAAGCTGAGGAGCTGAAGTGTGAAGTGGGGAAAGAGATATGGTGACTTAGAGAGTGTAGCAAAATCAGATGTGGCTAAGGATAAATAAGGTGCGTGGCCTGGTGTTTAAACAATAACTAGGGAAAGAAGGTGGAATTTGCAAGATAGTTTTAGCCTTGCCGCTTAAGTACCATGATAAGAATGTGTTTGTGTCAAGAATGTGAATCTATTCTGGGATATTTGGGCAGGGGTGAATTCTTCCATCTGTGGTGATTGGTGGAATCCAGCTAGGATCTGATGACAAGGGTGCCATACGGGTAGAGTAGGTAGTTAATGTGGTGAGTTATGGCTGATAATGCAATACTACTCATTAGGACTTGTGGAGTAAAACACCCATGAAAGTCAACAACAATGACAAGTAGCCAAAAAGAAAATAAGGTTTGCTGAGGCTTCCTATTGAAAATGGGAACATGAACTCAACAGATTTATAATAATGAAGTATGTTACAAAATTCATCTTTTTACAAATATCTTCATTATTCACTGGATAATGAAACATATAAATAAATCCCTCTTATAATACCATTCTAGGTTTTGAATGTCTGATTTAAATAGCGTTCCTGTTCAATTATATAATCAATTGTTTAATTATAGGTTATTTTACAGCTGGAAAAATCAGTTATCAGGTTGTAGAACTACCTTATATTGGGGACGAAGCCAGCATATTCCTGGCACTACCAGCAGAAGGAACTGATTTAACAGAATTGGAGAAACTTATTACACCACAACTTATCCATAATTGGTTTTCCACAATGACAGAAGAAGACATTGAGATTAATCTTCCAAGGTTGGTGAGCGAAGCTTGAATTTCCTGATTTACGTTGGCAATGTTGGAGCTTACTATTTACTGTTAATTGTAATGTAATTTTTCTATGTTGGTAGAAAATAAGTATATTTTAAGAGATACATTGGGTGTCTTAAATATAATTATAGATGTATTTTTGCAGCTATTTGTTTGCTTGTTGCCATGAAAATGAAATTAGCAAACATTTGCATGGACAATCCAACAATGCCCATGATTTTGTCACTGGAGCTGCTACTTTTATGTAGAAGTGACTTACATATTTATTCTGAATTGCACTTAAGTATGTTGATGATATTCAGTCTTCCACAGAGTATCTAAACTGCAATAAAAATTTGAAAACAGGTATTTTTAAACATCTAAATAAATTAGTTTCTTCTACTTAGAAGTGATGAAATCTTATTACAGATTTTCTCAGTATAATCCTGTAAAGTATTCATCAAATTGATTCTCCGGTTTAATCGAACAATCTGTGCTGACCTCAGTTTAATCCAGGGCAGCAATAGCTTACAATACCAATGAAATAATGAAGCAAATATCAATCAAGGCTGTACACTTCATTTCAATCTGACAAATGCTCCTCAAAGTGCCTGTGTGAGAATGTCTCATAAGAACTGCATCAAGCTACCTGTCTCATTAAATAATTTCTGAATTTACCAAATTTGCAGGAATGATATCATTTGGAAGTAAAAACTACTTTTAAGTACAAGTTGAGAGTGAACCTCAAAAGAATATGCACGGCTGTTTTTGGTTTTCTGTATTACGTAAAAAATGTATTTTAGTGTCTGAGACCAAGCACCTAATTCATTACCAGAAAGATATGACCTTCCACAATGCCACTAACATTTTCCAATTGCTTTTTTAAATCTCCACAGCAACAATTAAAAAGATATTCATTAAATATACATTTGCTTATATATTTCTTTGGAGATAATATTCTTGTGCTTGCTACTCCTCAATCAAGCTCAAAGATTGTCTCCTCAGATCAATATTGGACAGCCCACCAACTATCCTGGTTCTTCCTGCCCTATTGTGGCAGGATTTGTTTGTAGTTTGGGGATAGCATAATTGACAACCACTGAGGGAAGATGATTAATGCTATAAGGAAAGTAGCAAGCCAAGATCCTTGGTGGGAGGTGCTTAAAGTAGTAGAGGTAGAATGAGTGTGAATTAGCAGTGAGAAGTTGCGGGAATTACTTTGGTGCAATGCCAAAGGTCATTTGCCTCCTTGTGGCAATGATGGGCATTCCTTCAGTCTGTGGACAGCACATTGACCCAGGTGGCACTCAGACCAGACTGGCTGTGTCCGATACCATGGTCATCTCTAGTGGTCCTGAGGAAAGAGAATGGGCCTTCTGTCCACCACACCACCCACCAGCGGGGGGACCTCCAGGTCTCTGTCAAATCGAGATGCCAACTTGGCCATTTCAGGGGCAGTTTTTCCCGCACTGCAACACTGAAAGGCATCTGCCGTATTGAACTGATGCCTTTTCTCAGTTGTTCAACTGCGGTGACATGTTGTGTAATTTGCTAAACATTCTGTTTTCTCACTATTATTTGTAGATTTACAATCCAACAAAGGTTAGATTTGAAAGAGCCGTTTGGAGTCCTCAATGTCACAGAAATATTTGGAAGTGAATGTGACCTTTCTGGGATCACAGGTATGACTGTCACGGTTCCATTAATTCCGAGCTCGTATTACCAAGAATGAATTCCAAGGTTGACGTATATAGTGGAATGGTGGAGAGCAAGGATTACAATACCAGGAAAGCCCAATTCATGCGTATCATTTATAAATCTCTCAGTGTCACTTGTCCCTTGTGTGTGATATTTGATGTGCAAAATAAAATGAATGGTTTAAAATTAAAAGGACATAGCCGTTTAAAGATGAATTTATCTCGATTAAAACTTTTGGTGCATTTTCCAAGGAGCCATGCCCATCAGGAATGTGTAGTGGAAAATTATTTGCATGGTTTTAAAATAATTTGATTGAATAGTATAGAGGAAGTGTGTGCGGCTTCCTCATGATGTGAGTAAGGCTCTGTAAAGGGAACTTACTATCATTAAAAAAAGTGCACAAATGCTAATACCATGTGGGCTGCATCTTCAGGGTGTGGCAATCTCACACAGATTTTCACTCTGGCCTTTTAAGTTGAGAAAGAAAAAAGCTCTACATTTCTGGGAGGATGTCTCATGCAGGGCTCTCACAGCAATGTGGAGCCATATTTCCATTCTGACAGTTCTTTCCCAGTGCAGCAAGGGTCCCAGGGTGTCAGTCGAGTCCAGTGATGGGGGCTGTAAGAGGCTGTCAGGTCAAAGTAGGTGGGGTGGTGTAAGGCGTCTGGGGAAAATACAGTTGGGAGTGTGTGAAGTATGTGGTCTGTTGAATAGGTACCCTGGAGTTAGATCATGCATTTAATAATCTAGTTTGTAATCTAGCTAACAATCATAAGTATTAACCTAATTTCAACAGAACCCTCCAAAGTCTCTGATTTAAAAGGAAGCTTTTAGAAGGTTCCAAGCCCAGAGGAATCGCTCAGTAGAAAATGCAATTTCCATCAGGGTGTGGTGTGATGGGACTCCACAGGGCTCCCATGTATAGCTCCCACATAACCTGGAGTACCAACTGCCTGCTCAATAGTCAATCTAAGTACATCTTCTATGTCCATGCAAAAATTTAGCCTTGTTTCAGCTGAACTATAATTATGGCTTAAGAAATCATAATTTTTCATTAACCTCATGTAAAAATCAACTTTACGTTTTCAAGGATGAAATTCTATGCCTTGGCACAAAAACAGTGGATGCTAGAGGAATACAGCAGACCTGGCATCACCCGCAGAGAAAGGTGTTAACATTTCAAACATTAACTCTAGTTTCTCTCTACAGATGCTGCCAGGCTTGCTGTGTTTTTTTTTCAGCACTCTCTTTTGCTTTAGATTTCCAGCATGTGCAGTTCTTTGAGTTTATTGGCAGTTCCCCTCCTTGCTCCACCTGCATTCCCTTCATTTACTTACCAAAAACATGCAGATTTGGAAGAATCCAACCTGATTCTCGATATTGGGTAGATTCAGGCCCTGTTGGATGCTGCTTCATTCTGGTTACCTCAATGGACACACAGAGAAGGTCAGGTACAGCTTGGCAAGTTTATCACTTGAAAAGAATTATGTGGTTTTCCTGCAGGTTCTGTGCCAGGCTGATGTGTAACCACAAGACACTGTCTGCAATAGCTCACACTTTCACTTGAACTTGTCCCAGAGGAAATCCCACTCTCTGTTCCGAATATATATTGCTGGGAAGCTACTTGGTATCCAGGCCTGGCAGCAGAAATGACACTTCACAGTTTTTTCTTATTCTTTTAGAATTTGTGTAATATGTGGAGAGGAAGCCCTTTCCAATAAACACTTGTAAATTGGGCACAGAGCTCCAATGGTACAAGCCAGAAAAAACATCCCCAACAAACTGTGATGAATGATTAACTGGGATGGTTTCCCAGAGTAAGAATGAGATGGTTCTGGTATTGTTTTCTGTAACGCAATCTGTGTCATTCCAAATGTCAATCTTTCAAAAACATCACCAGAGTAAAAAAATCAACCTTTTACTGTTTGTATGAACATTAGTCTCACAAATTTGACATTGAAATGGGTATTTATATGGTGTGTTTGTCCTAATATATTATTTGTTAAAATTTTTTTGTTCATTTCACAGGTGAAATGCTATTATCAACAATTTGATAAAATACTTCACACATTTTTAAAAGAGGCAGTAGCATTCTTAATGGTTTGCAGGAAAGTACCTACCTTTATGGTAACTCTCTTAATGCAGGGAAGCTACTTGAATTCAACTTAGCTCTTCATGAGTTTGAAAATGAGGATATGTCATTCTCAAATGTTTAGATAATGCCTGCACTGAACGCTGTTCTCTCCTCACAATCTGTTCATAGGCTTTTCCCTATGCCGTGATGTAATCAGCCATTAGGATACAGAAGCTTAGCACTGGTCTTTTCCCATTGTGCCTGTCTCTCTGCGTGGGACAATACCTATCATTATGGAGCATTATAGATGAGAAGGGTGCAATTTTATCCGCCCTACAAGTAGCAAGAAAGACAAATAATTGGGCAACTTGGCCCTGAGGAGACATTCACTCCTGTCTTGTGACCTCAGCAATTAAGTACTTGGTGAAGAGGCCCAAAGGCAAATTTTTCAACTTGCCAACAATTAAGGCCTCTTAAGGGCCTTAAGACCACCAGCCTGAGTACCTTCCTTCCCAGCAGATAACAACAGTTGCTCATTTCTGACTAGGAAACAAGAATAACCTGCCTCCCGAGTTGTGGGGAGAGTGGGGCTGCCTCCATTTGCATTAATTGGCAGGAAATCAAGGGAAGGGAGGCGCAAGAGGGTGATCACTGAGGAAAGATGAACACAGCAGGCCAAGCAGCATCAGAGGAGCAGGAAAGCTGACGTTTTGGGTCGAGACCCTTCTTCAGAAGTGGGGGAGGGGAAGGGGATTCTGAAATAACTGTATCGGACATTTCTGAAAAAGGGTCTCGACCTGAAATGTCAGCTTTCCTGCTCCTCGGACGCTGCTTGGCCTGCTGTGTTCATCCAGCTTCACACCACGTTATCTCAGATTCTCCAGCGTCAGTTCCTACTATCTATCGATCACTGAAGAACTTCCCTTTGTCTTTGAACTCTCTCGTCTTTGAACTCCCCTCCATGTGAGCCACACTCACAAGTCTGATAGAAAAGGTCTTACTTTCTTGCTGGAAAGTTCCTTGAAGTGTAGGCCTCCAGTGACAATTTCTAGGACCCAGAATCTGCTAGCCTTTGACTGGCTGTCAGTTTTTGGTAAGGGGAAGATACAACGTCAAAACCTGTGAATTGCTGAGAATCCTGCCAGTCATCACTTAACAAGCTAAATGGAGAGCAATTCAGGAAGCTTATTCATTCGTGAGGTAACAATTCAGTTGCCACAATACACATCCACCCCACACTTGGTTAATGGAGAATTTAATCTTGGGCTGGACTCTATCATTTTGTGTCACAGGACAGTAGCACACTAACAGCCGTACTAATCTCTACCTTTGGCAACTGTCATCTTCATAACACAACAATTTATTAGAGCATGTGATGATACTGTGATTTTGGGTGGTGTATCTTTTTCATGTTCATTTTTGGAAGGGAGGTTTTAAGCCATAGGTAGTGGGCTCTCTCTTCCAAGCCAATTAAGTAAACAGCTTGTGACGCCTTGGGGCTTTTTTAAACGTTGAAATAATAGAAGCAGCATGAATAGTGGAGTTAGGCTCCCACAGATCCAAGGTTTCAGTTTAGCTTTCAGGTGTTGTTGGAGTTTTGAAGTTGGTCATAGAAGCTGCCATAGCTTTCCCTCTACCAGGGTTTTCTGTCACTGTTCTTTTCACCTGCACTGGAGAAACATTGCATATGAGACAATCTATTATAATAAATTTACCTTTGTCAAGGGTGTGTTTATCAGACGTTACTACATTGGAACAGTTGCTGTTTAGTAGTTAACTAATCTATTATTCTGTTAAATCTTCCAGTAGAGTTAAAGTTATACCAATTTCTCTTTCATTTGATTGTATTTTAACTATATGGTAAGAATAAAGTATATTTTGCTTAAAGCTGGTAGTGTAATCAATCAAATTACATCTGGAACATAGTACCTTACACTTGCCTCTAAATACGATAAAAGTTAGGGTCTAGGCTATATCCTTGATATATTTGAAGGGGGTATGATCTGATCCACATAAAGTACAAATAAATGTTAACTAACTAAAAAATTATGAATGTCAGAAAATAAATAATAGCTAAGTCCAAATATGAACAGTAGAATAATCACTTAGAATATTCAAGAATAATTAGAATTCTACTAGAATTAATTGCTAAGTTTTATAATTGCTCTTTTCAATAGAATCATCTGACTTGTACATTTCTGAAGCAGTCCATCAAGCATTCATTGAAATAAATGAAGATGGGAGTGAAGCAGCAGCTTCATCAGGTTTATTATTACTTGGTTGAATTGATATTAAATTTATTTTTAATGCATGTACTTAGTTTTCTTCTCTGTTTTTTTTTGAAAAATGAACATCTGTCAATAGACAAAGATTTAATAAAAAGGTCTAAAAAATACTAAAAATTACCTCACTTCCAGTTGTAGTCTCTTTTGTAGAACTGAAATCTTTCTTGTTCTGGAAACACACTGGTGAGAAAAGTTCCCTTGTACCAGGATGTGAGTTTGTTCACTGAGCTGGACGGCTAGTTTTCAGACGTTTCGTCACCATTCTAGGTAACATCATCAGTGAGCCTCCGACGAAGCGCTGGTGTTATGTCCCGCTTTCTATTTATCTGTTTAAGTTTCCTTGGGTTGGTGATGTCATTTCCTGCGTTGGTGATGTCATTTTCTGTTCTTTTTCTCAGAGGATGGTAGATTGGCTCCAAATCAATGTGAAACCTAAACAGATAAATAGAAAGCGGGACATAACACCAGCGCTTCGTCGGAGGCTCACTGATGATGTTACCTAGAATGGTGACGAAACGTCTGAAAACTAGCCTTCCAGCTCAGCGAGCAAACTCACATCCAGAACCTCAACCTGAGCTACAAATCTTCTCAAAATTCTCTTGTACCAATTAAAAAAAAAAGTTCCCTTTTTCCCCCAACGTACTATTACTATCTCGGTCTATTTTAAGATTATTGAAGTCCCCAGTACTAGTAATTGCATCTTTCAAGTTGCTTGAAATATTTTTGCTCTATTTCATTCTCACTATTTGATGCCAGTTGTTTAAACACTAAAGCAGAAATCCTGTCACTAAGACAAGGCTGACTCCTACAATTGTTATTAATAAGAAGGAAGAAAATATAATTATTGCAGTTTTGGTATGTGCAATGTATATTTATTTTAGATGTTTTTGTTCTATATTTTCCAAACGTGCAAAATATGGTATTGATGTAATTTTGCCTTGTATTGGATTTTTCCATGCAGGTATGACAGCAGCAATCATGAGCCTTCCTCGACATAAATTTATGGCAAATCATCCATTTGTTTTTCTTATACGTAGCAATCTGACAGGTAAGTTTGTTAGTTTATATGTGTCATTTATTGGAATGTTTTTGAGAACTCATTTGTCACTTGCTAAGCAAAGTTAATGTTAAGGAGAGTCATTAGATGCGAAATGTTCACTGTTTTTCTGTCCACAAGTGCCACCAAACTTGCTGAGTTTCTCCAGTATGTTCTGTTCTTGTTATATAAAATGAAGAATCTCGTTTTTGATAACAATCTGAAAAAATAAGTTAATTCAAAATAAACATGGTGTTTAATGATTAAACTATTTTGTTTCGTTTAGAGAAATTAAGCACTTGTTTAAATTACCTTAGTTTTGACAAACAGATCTGTATTTCAAAAATGATTATAAGTCAAGCCATTAGGATTAGGTGAAGAACTGGATGAGCGCAGCAGGCCGAGCAGGAAAGCTAATGTTTCGGGTCTGGATCCTTCTTTGAAGAAGGATCCAGACCCGAAACATTAGCTTTCCTACTCCTCTGATGCTGCTTGGCCTGCTGTTTTCATCCAGCTGTACACCTACTTATCTCAGATTCTCCAACATTGGCAGTTCCTACTATCTCTGAAGCCATTAAGATTACTTCTCAAGACTTGCCTTCTCTGATGTTAAGAGAATCTTAAATATATGATACAATATAACAGATGTCACTCACTGTTATTGGTGTTCAGCTTAATCTAACAGGTTTGAACTGTGTACAGTCATCCAATGATTATTGCTAATAGCTGTTCCACCATTTTCTTTACTTTAATTCAAATGTTTTTGATTTTCAGGTTCAATATTATTCATTGGAAGAGTAATGGACCCTGAGGGGGTGAATTCCTATGGGAGAGATAAGGATGCACTGTAAAATAAAAGCATACTAAGTAAACTAATACCATTGAATTTGCTGTTTGTATATTTGTTGAAAAGTGAAACAAAAGAAAATATGGTTACATCCCAAGTATAAACAAACTGGAACTATTTGAAAATGGACTAACTCCTCCACAAACTTTCTGGAAATACAAGTCACATAATAAAACTTTGTCAAAATAAAACAGATAATATAATTTTCAACCACAGGAATAACAAATCATCCTGCTTAATACACCAAAGAAAATGCATCACTCTCCCACGTTTCGTCTGTAACGCTAAAAGTGCCTCATCTTTTCCAAATTAAATTTTTAAGTTATTCATTGTTATGGTATACAATGACTTCTGATGCTGGTCTGCTTGGTCAAATTTATCTCTCACTCTGTTAAATACATATGACGTGTTAAATACATATGACGTGTTAAATACAGCTATTGACGAGGAGGTCCAACATTGGATCAGCTGCACCAATTTAAACTAAGGTAGCATGTGTTTCCCAACAAAGGCCTTGGTAAATCAACAAAAGCACTAATTTACAAAACAGTTGTTGTTAACATACTGTGGTAGTGTAGTGAGACTAGGGCTATGTATTAGCAACACATGCCTCAGTGTAATTAAAAAAAAACAATAATTTCAAAACTTTAAAGTTTTATCAAAGATCTATAGCTTGGGTTATGGATGAGGTTGTTGACTTGCTCGCTGAACTAGCTTGCTTTTGTTCAGACATTCTATTACCATGGTAGGCAACATCATCAGTGGAATGAAGTGACGTTATCCTACTCTGCTTGGAATTTATACTGTTGGTCCATTATGGTGAGGACTGTCGTTTCTGGTTTTGATCTGTATGGGTTTGTATATGGGCTCCAATTCTATATGTTTGTTGATTGCATTATGGGTGAAGAACCATGCCTCTAGGAATTCCTGTGTGTGTCTATGTTTGGCTTGGGCTACTATGGTTACTTTGTCCCAGTTAAATTGATGGCCTTCGTTCTCTGAATGCACCAATATTAAGGAGAATTCATTGTGCTGTTTTGCCACTAGCTGATGTTCATGTATTCTGATGGCTAGTTTCCTTTCTGTCTGTCGTAATGTTTGTGGCCGTCATGGCATGGTATTTTGTAAACCTCGGTTCTGAATGTTGTGGGAATCGGGTCTTTAATCCTTGTAAGTGTTTGTCATAGAGTGTCCGTGGGCTTGGGGACCACCATGATTCCGCGTAGTTTAAGGAGTCTTGTTATCGGTTCCCATGTGGTCTTGATGTAGGGCAGTGTGGTCAGTGTTTTAGGTCATACTGAGTCCTCCTGTTGTCTGTTGTGAAGGCACCTGGGATTCAGGTTAAAGTGACAACCTTGTAGAATGTTGTTCGTCTTTCCTGTGTTGGTCATAGCCCCATAGCCCATTTAAGTAGTGAATTGCTAGAGGCATGGCTACCCACCCATAGTTCAATCAACAAGCATATAGAATTGGACCCCATATACAAACCCATACAAATCAAAACCAGAAATGACAGTACTCACCATAGCAAACTGGACAGTATACATTCCAAGCGGAGTAGAATAACATTGCTTCTTCAGAGGCTCCACTGATGATGTCACCTGGCATGATGACAGAACATCTGAACAAAAACAAGCCAGCTTGGTGAACAAATCAACAACCTCAATTTTAATACTAGGTGCAATCAAGATGGCTGTTACAAATCATGTCTTTTTTTGCAGTTGTGTGACAGGGCACCACATTGCAAGTGAATAACTAATTAAGTGTGCCATTTGTAACCATCTGGGAAATTCACACATCTCTTTAAGGATGGGTCAACTCCAAAGAAATCACTCGACTAACTGTCATTAGGGTTCAGTGTGAACAAAAGTGGAGATCAAAACTCAATTAGTGGCAGATGGTAGTGCATGGTCCTTTCGCCATCCTACTCTATCAAGGTGTTAAACCAAACGAAAGAATGTTATAATGAAGATGTAGAGCACTCCATTATTTGGAAAAGGACAAGCACATTGTACAAAGTGCAATAATTGTGGGTTATATTGCTGTCTGCTTTAAAGATTGGCCAAAAGCTGTTTGCAGACAGTTCTACCAGAAAGCCATGAACTAAAGGCTCAGTGTTCAGCAAGCCAGACTATCAACCAGCTGCAAGTTATCAAGTAGCCAAGGTACCAAACAGCAGTGCTTTAAAAGTCAGGGATTCCAACATACAGCAACACTCTTGCAATCTGTTCCAACTTCAAGTTCAACTGAGAACCAACCTGAAAATTTGAATATGGGAGACTTCACGACCTGTTGAAATCTTTGCTTTACAAACTCTTATTTCAATTTTAAAGCATCCACTTTAATCAAAAAACCAGGCTTGCATTACAGGAGACCAGCTATCATAAAACAGAGACTAGGTTAACTGTAGTTTGTAAAAAATGTACTATCTTTACTTGTAACTAATCTCTCTGTGTTTGTGAGAAAGATTGAGTAGTTAGCATGACATTATTTTCAAGATAATTGAGTGAGAAAAATTAACCTTCCTTTCATAACTCACACAAGCTTACTGCTGAAAATATTTTGTTATATTCCAAATACCAGAGATAAGACAACAACCACTTGTTACATGCAAAACATATTGATTGAGAACAGCAGGAAGAATATTATGTATGTGTGTGTGTGTGTTTGTGTGTATTTCTGCCCTGACAGTGGGTTAGAAAAATTCTACAATCAATTACTCTGGTGCATTCTTTAGATTTAATGAGAGGACTATTAAAGAATTGGTAGTGTCCAGCTTGAAGCCAACCCTATAAATAACAGGGAAAACTCCTACTCTATCATCCATAATGGATTCAACATTGTTTTGGAATGGCTGAAATTATCTTCCCAACAAGTCTTACTTTCTCAATTATCAAATAGCTAGCATTATTGTTTATTCACTTCACTTTTAGTCTAAGAACTTTTATGTTCCACACACTGTGGGACAGGTTATTGACTTTTGGGTCCATGCTCAACACAGTAGCAACAACAATATCCTCATGGACTCTCTGTTATGTCATTAAAAGCCCAAGCAAGTTTGCTAAACATGTTTTGTCTTGAACAAATAAATGTGTGTTACTTAGCTAATATTAAGCACTAGGATGCTTTTGAAAACCATTTTTGAGCAATTCCTCTGTGTTCCTTCTCAAGATCTTTTTTTGCTTTGCACCTCTGTGAAGTATTGAAGGACATATTTGCAGATTTTCTCTGGGCTAAGAGGCCTGGGTTCATGACCCACCTGCACCAGAGGTATGTAAGAACAGCTGTAAAGTTTAGTGAAAAAATTCTATGCAACATTGTTTTGTGGTTTTTGTTTTGTTGTTCAATAAGCAGGCCTGTTAAGTATTCCACCAATGCAGATGACTGATTCCCCAGTCCAACTTTCCGATGGAACGTGGACAAGTTAAGCAGTGATTAGAGGCTAAGATGTTTCAGGTTTTTTCAACAAGCTGTTACTCAATAACTCAGGTAGTTAGCATGAGTCAAGCAGTGAAATGCATATCCCACAATGCTTTGAATTTTAGGAGTGATACAACAGCAACGTTTGAGCTATTTGGCTTTGACAGTCTAACACTTTGTTCCGAAGCTTTTTGCAGCTGCGCTTGTAAATCTTGGTCTTTTTCTTAAAGTAAAAACACAATTTGTTGAAGTCTGGCTGGGATGTTATTTATTATTTATTGCTGATTCTGAATTACCATTGAGAAGGTGGTGGTGATTGGCTTTTTTGATTGTTCACAGTTCATGGTGGGCAGAGGTTTGAAGATCCTCACAGATTTTTCAAAATTGTTTTAAAGCAGGAGAATTAAGGCGTTTTACATTTACGAATATAACCCTTGTTATCAGTGATGCCATAATAAAACCAAAATGATGTTGGTAAACTGGAAATCAGATAGTGTTGCACGAAAATATTCAGGGTCGAACAACAGCCATGGAGAGAGAAACTAAGCTAAAATTTCATGTCGAACATGGTTGTTTAGAAGTGAAGAAGATCTTTCAGAGCTGCTAACTTTTGATCTCAGCGGTCCATCTACAGCAAGGAACTCAGTTTCAGCCGGAATAAATGAACGAACTATTGAAGTGCAGCCTCTTCATCCAATCAGCAAGGGAGGAGCTTTGATTGACAGCTCCCTCCGGGAGCAGGTCGGCGCCGAATCTCGCGAGAAGCGGTTTCCAGGGAAACGAGAACAGCTACAGAGCAGCTGGACCTGGGCTGAGAGCCCGCAGGAGGAGAGGGGGTGAGTGTGTGAGGGAAGGGAGGGATGGACGGGTAGAAGGATGTATGTATTTGAGGAGTGGGAGGAAGTGAATAAGGGTGAGAGAGAGTGAATGAAGGTGACAGAGAGAATAAAGGCAAGAGAGAAAGCGTGAGGGAGAGAGAGAGAGTGAAGAAGGATGAGCGAGACAGAGCGAAGAAGGGAGAGAGAGAGTGAAGAATAGAGAGAGAGAACGAAGGGTGAGAGAGTGAAGAGGGGGGGGAGAGAGCAAAGAGAGAGAGAGGGGGGAGAGAGACAGTGAAGAAGAGAGAGAGAGCGAAGGAGAGAGAAAGAGTGAAGAAGAGAGAGAGACACAGGGAGAGCGATAGAGAGAGGGAGAGAGAGCGAAGAAGAGAGAGGGAGAGGGAGAGCGATCGAGAGAGGACAAAGAAGAGAGAGGGAGAGCGATCGAGAGAGGACAAAGAAGGGAGAGGGAGAGCGATCGAGAGAGGACAAAGAAGGGAGAGGGAGAGCGATCGAGAGAGGACAAAGAAGGGAGAGGGAGAGCGATCGAGAGAGGACAAAGAAGGGAGAGGGAGAGCGATCGAGAGAGGACAAAGAAGGGAGAGGGAGAGCGATCGAGAGAGGACAAAGAAGGGAGAGGGAGAGCGATCGAGAGAGGACAAAGAAGGGAGAGGGAGAGCGATCGAGAGAGGACAAAGAAGGGAGAGGGAGAGCGATCGAGAGAGGACAAAGAAGGGAGAGGGAGAGCGATCGAGAGAGGACAAAGAAGGGAGAGGGAGAGCGATCGAGAGAGGACAAAGAAGGGAGAGGGAGAGCGATCGAGAGAGGACAAAGAAGGGAGAGGGAGAGCGATCGAGAGAGGACAAAGAAGGGAGAGGGAGAGCGATCGAGAGAGGACAAAGAAGGGAGAGGGAGACAGAACGAAGAGAGAGAGAGGGAGAGCGATCGAGAGAGGACAAAGAAGAGAGAGGGAGAGGGAGACAGAACGAAGAGAGAGAGGGAGAGAGAACGAAGAAGAGAGAGAGGGAGAGAGAACGAAGGTGAGAGAGCAAGAGAGGGAGAGAGAGAGAATGAAGGGGAGAGAGACGGAGAGTGAGAGCGAAGGAGAGAGAGGGAGAGAGAACGAAGGTGAGAGAGGGAGAGAGAGAGAATGAAGGAGACAGAGGGAGAGAGAGAGAACAAAGGAGAGAGAAAGAGAACAAAGGAGAGAGAGAGTGAAGGAGAGAGAGGAAGAGAGAGAGAATGAAGGGGAGAGAGAGAATGAAGGAGAGAGAGGGAGAGAGAGAGTGAAGGAGAGAGAGAGAGCGGGGGAGAGAGAGACAGTGAGAGTGAAGGAGAGAAAGAGGGAGAGAGGGGGAGAGAGAGAGAGTGAGAGTGAATGAGAGAAAGAGGGGGAGAGAGAGCGAGCGAAAGAGAGAGACCAGAGAGAGAGAGAGCGAAGGAGAGAGAGAGAGTGAAGTAGAGAGAAAGGAGAGAGAGAGAGTGAAGTAGAGAGAACGGAGAGAGAGATCACGAAGAAGAGAGAGCGAGGGAGAGAGAAAGTGCAAAGGAGAGAGGGAGAGAGCGAAGGAGAGAGAGGGAGGGAGAGAGATTGTGAAGGAGAGAGAGAGGGAGAGAGATTGCGAAGGAGAGAGAGAGGGAGAGAGATTGCGAAGGAGAGAGAGAGGGAGAGAGATTGCGAAGGAGAGGGAGAGAGAGATCTCGAAGGAGAGAGAGCGAAGGGGAGAGAGAGAGCGAAGGAGAGAGAGAGGGAGAGAGAGCGAAGGGGAGAGAGAGAGCGAAGTAGAGAGAATGGAGAGAGAGATCGCGAAGGAGAGAGAGCGAGGGAGAGAGAGAGTGCAAAGGAGAGAGAGAGAGAGAGAGTGAAGGGGAGAGAGAGAGTGAAGGGGAGAGAGAGAGAGAGGGAGGGAGAAAGAGAACGAAGGAGACAGAGGGAGGGAGAGAGAGAGCGAAGGAGAGAGAGAGAGAGAGAGAGCGAAGGAGAGAGTGGGGGAGAGAGAGAGCGAAGGAGAGAGTGGGGGAGAGAGAGAGCGAAGGAGAGAGTGGGGGAGAGAGAGAGTGAAGGAGAGAGTGGGGGAGAGAGAGAGTGAAGAAGAGAGTGGGGGAGAGAGAGAGCGAAGGAGAGAGAGAGGGGGAGAGGGAGAGAATGAAGGGGAGAGAGAGAGCAAAGGAGAGAGAGAGAGAGAACGAAGGTGAGACAGCAAGAGAGAGGGAGAGATCGAGAGCGAAGGAGGGAGAGAGTGGGAGAGAGAGAGAGTGAAGGAGAGTGAAGGGGAGTGAGAGAGTGAAGGGGAGAGAGAGAGAGAGGGTGGGAGAGAGAGTGAGCGAAGGAGAGAGAGAGAGAGGGAGAGAGAGTGAGCGAAGGAGAGAGAGAGAGAGAATGAAGGTGAGAGAGCAAGAGAGGGAGAGGGAGAGAATGAAGGAGGGAGAGAGTAGGAGAGAGAGAGAGAGAGTGAGGGAGAGAGAGAGAGGGAGGGAGAGACCGAAGGAGAGAGAGAGTGAAGGGGAGAGAGACAGAGGGAGGGAGAAAGAGAGCGAAGGAGAGAGAGAGAGAGGGAGGGAGAGAGAGCGAAGGAGAGAGACAGTGCGAAGGGGAGGGGGGGAGAGGGAGAGAGAGAGTGCGAAGGAGAGAGCGGAGAGAGGGAGCGCGAAGGAGAGAGAGTGAGGGAGAGAGAGAGTGCAAAGGAGAGAGCGAAGGAGAGAGAAAGCAAAGGGGATGAGAGAGCGAAGGAGAGTGAGACGGAGAGAGAGCGAAGGAGCGAGAGAGAATGAAGGTGAGAAAGCAAGAGAGGGAGGGAGAGAGAGAGCGCAAAGGTGGGAGAGAGTGGGGGAGAGAGAGAGAGAGCAAACGAGAGAGAGAGAGAGTGGGAGGGAGAGAGAGACCGAGGGGGAGAGACCCTGAAGGAAAGAGAGGCAGAGAGAATGAAGGAGAGAGAGAGAGAGAGTGAAGGAGAGAGAGGAAGAGAGCGAAGGAGAGTGAGAGAGGGAGAGAGGGGAAGAGAGAGAGTGAGAGCGAAGGAGAGAGAGAGTGGAGAGAGAGAGCACGAAGGAGAGGGAGAGAGAGCGGAGAGAGAGCGCGCGAAGGAGAGAGAGAGCGCGAGAGAGAGGGAGAGAGAGAGAGCCAAGGAGAGAGAGAGTGAGGGGGAGAGAGACAGGGAGAGAGAGATTCCGAAGGGGAGAGAGAGGGGGAGAGAGAGAGAGAGAGAGAGAGAGAGAGAGTGGGGGAGAGAGTGAGAGTGAAGGAGAGAGTGAGAGAAAGGGAGAGAGCGAAGGAGAGAGAGAGAGCAAACGAAGGAGAGAGAAAGCGAAGAGAGAGAGAGCAAAGGAGGGAGAGAGAGAGCGAAGGAGTGAGACAGGGAGAGAGAGATTCCGAAGGGGAGAGAGAGGGGGAGAGGGAGAGAGAGAGAGTGGGGGAGAGAGTGAGAGTGAAGGAGAGAGTGAGAGAAAGGGAGAGAGCGAAGAAGAGAGAGAGTAAAGGAGAGACAGCGTGAAGGTGAGAGAGAACAAGGGAGAGAGAGAGCAAAGGAGAGAGAGAGAGGGACAGAGAGAGACAGCGAGCGGAGAGAGAGATCGCGAAGGAGAGAGAGAGAAAACGGAGAGAGAAAGCGAAAGAGAGAGAGAGTGGAGAGTGAGCGCGAAGGAGAGGGGGAGAGAGAGAGGGACAGAGAGAGAGTGCGAAGGAGAGAGAGCGTGAAGGAGAGAGAGAGAGGGAACAAGAGCGCAATGGAGAGAGAGTGCAAAGGAGAGAGCAAAGGAGAGAGAGAGAGAGAACGAAGGAGAGAGAGGGAGAGAGAGAGAATGAAGGAGAGGGAGAGAGAGAGAATGAAGGAGAGGGAGGGAGAGAGAGAGTGAAGGAGAGGGAGGGAGAGAGAGAGAGTGAAGGAGAGAGAGGGTGAGAGAGAGAGAGTGAAGGAGAGAGGGGGGAGAGAGAGAGAGTGAAGGAGAGAGAGGGGGAGAGAGAGAGAGTGAAGGAGAGAGAGGGGGAGAGAGAGAGAGTGAAGGAAAGAGAGGGGGAGAGAGAGAGAGTGAAGGAAAGAGAGGGGGAGAGAGAGAAAGTGAAGGAAAGAGAGGGGGAGAGAGAGAAAGTGAAGGAGAGAGAGAGGAAGAGAGAGAGAGCCAAGGAGAGAGAGTGGAAGAGAGAGAGGAAGAGAGCGAGAGTGAAGGAGGGAGAGAGAGAGTGAAGGAGAGAGAGGGAGAGGGAGAGAGAGAGAGCGAATGAGAGAGGGAGAGAGAGATTGCAAAGGGCAGAGACAGGGGGAGAGGGAGAGAGAGAGAGTGGGGGAGAGAGACAGTGAAGGAGAGAGAGAGAGGGAACAAGAGCGCAATGGAGAGAGAGTGCAAAGGAGAGAGCAAAGGAGAGAGAGAGAGAGAGAGAACGAAGGAGAGAGAGGGAGAGAGAGCGAAGGAGAGAGAGAGAACGAATGTGAGAGAGGGAGAGAGAGAGAATGAAGGAGAGGGAGGGAGAGAGAGAGTGAAGGAGAGGGAGGGAGAGAGAGAGAGAGTGAAGGAGAGAGAGGGGGAGAGAGAGAAAGTGAAGGAGAGAGAGAGGAAGAGAGAGCCAAGGAGAGAGAGTGGAAGAGAGAGAGAGCCAAGGAGAGAGAGTGGAAGAGAGAGAGGAAGAGAGCGAGAGTGAAGGAGGGAGAGAGAGAGCGAAGGAGAGAGAGGGAGAGAGAGAGAGAGCGAATGAGAGAGGGAGAGAGAGATTGCAAAGGGCAGAGACAGGGGGAGAGGGAGAGAGAGAGAGTGGGGGAGAGAGACAGTGAAGGAGAGAGTGAGAGAAAGGGAGAGAGCGAAGGAGAGAGAGAGAGGGAGAACGAAGGAGAGAGAAAGCGAAGGAGAGAGAGAGCGAAGGAGAGAGACAGGGAGAGAGAGGGGGAGAGGGAGAGAGAGAGTGTGGGGGAGAGAGTGAGAGAAAGGGAGAGAGCGAAGGAGAGAGAGAGGGAGAGAGAGTGAAGGAGAGAGAGCGTGAAGGTGAGAGAGAGCAAGGGAGAGAGAGAGAGAGCAAAGGAGAGAGAGAGGGACAGAGAGAGACAGCGAAGGAGAGCGAGCGGAGAGAGAGATCGCGAAGAGGAGAGAGAGAAAGCGAAAGAGATCGAGAGTGGAGAGAGAGAGTGGAGAGTGAGCGCGAAGGAAAGAGAGAGGGGGGAGAGAGAGCGAGGGAGAGAGAGAGGGAGAGAGAGCGGAGAGAGAGAGAGGGAAGAAGAGCGTGAAGGAGAGAGAGTGGAGAGAGAGAGTGCAAAGGAGAGAGCGAAGGAGAGAGAGAGAGAGAGAACGAATGTGAGAGAGCGAGAGAGGGAGAGAGAGAGAATGAAGGAGAGGGAGAGAGAGAGAGTGAAGGAGGGAGAGGGAGAGAGAGAGAGGGGGAGAGAGAGAAAGTGAAGGAGAGAGAGAGTGAAGGAGAGAGAGAGGAAGAGAGAGAGAGTGGGAGAGGGAGAGAGAGAGCGAAGGAGAGAGAGCGGAGAGAGACAGCGCGAAGGAGAGAGAGGGTAAGGAGAGAGGGAGAGAGAGAGAGTGGGGGAGAGAGAGAAAGAGCGAAAAAGAGAGAGAGAGGGAGAGAGAGAGCGCGAAGGAGAGAGAGGGAGAGGGAGAGAGCAAAGGAGAGAGAGAGGGACAGAGAGCGAAGGAGAGAGAGAGCGCGAAGGGGAAAGAGAGAGCAAAGGAGACAGAGTGGGAGAGAGAGGGGGGAGAGAGAGAGAGTGGAGAGAGAGACAGTGAAGGAGAGAGAGTGGTGAGAGAGCACGAAGGAGAAAGAGAGCGAAGGAGAGACAGAGAGAACGAAGGAGAGAGAAAGCGAAGGAGAGAGAGAGCAAAGGAGGAAGAGAGAGAGCGAAGGAGAGAGAGGGAGACCGAAGGAGAGAGACCGAAGGAGAGAGAGAGAGAGAGAGAGAGAGAACGAAGGTGAGAGAGAGTGAAGGAGAGAGAGGGGGAGAGGGAGAAAGTGAAGGAGAGAGAGTGAAGGAGAGAGAGAGGAAGAGAGAGAGAGCAAAGGAGACAGAGTGGAAGAGAGCGAAGGAGAAAGAGAGCGAAGGAGAGAGAGTGGAAGAGAGAGAGATCGAAGGAGAGAGAGGGAGAGAGAGAGAGCGAATGAGAGAGGGAGAGAGAGCTGCAAAGGGCAGAGACGGGGGAGAGGGAGAGAGAGAGAGTGGGGGAGAGAGACAGTGAAGGAGAGAGTGAGAGAAAGGGAGAGAGCGAGGGAGGGAGAGAGCGAAGGAGAGAGAGAGAACGAAGGAGAGAGAGAGAACGAAGGAGAGAGAAAGCGAAGGAGAGAGAGAGAGAGAACGAAGGAGAGAGAAAGCGAAGCAGAGAGAGAGCGAGAACGAAGGAGAGAGAAAGCGAAGGAGAGAGAGAGCGAGAACGAAGGAGAGAGAAAGCGAAGGAGAGAGAGAGCAAAGGAGGAAGAGAGAGAGCGAAGGAGAGCGAGAGGGAGAGAGAGCGAAGGAGAGCGAGAGGGAGACCGAAGGGGGGAGAGAGAGAGAGAGAGAACGAAGGTGAGAGAGAGTGGGAGAGGGAGAGAGAGAGAGAAGGAGAGAGAGCGGCGAGAGAGAGGGAGGGGGAGAGAGAGAGAGAGTGGGGGAGAGAGAGAAAGAGCGAAGAAGAGAGAGAGCAAAGGAGAGAGCGAGGGAGAGAGAGCGCGAAGGAGAGAGAGGGAGGGGGAGAGAGAGAGAATGCAGGTGAGAGAGCAAGAGAGGAAGAGGGAGAGAATGAAGGGGAGAGAGAGAGAGCGAAGGAGAGAGAGAGAACGAAGGTGAGAGAGCGAGAGAGAGGGAGAGATCGAGAGCGAAGGAGGGAGAAAGTGGGAGAGAGAGAGAGAGAGAGAGGGTGGGAGAAAGCGAGGGAAGGAGAGAGAGGGGGAGAGACAGAGCAGAAGAGAGAGAGGAAGAGGGAGAGCGGAAGAGAGAGAGAGGAAGATGGAGAGCGAAGGAGAGAGAGAGGAACAGAGAGATCGAAGGGGAGAGAGAGAGAGGAAGAGAGATCGAAGGGGAGAGAGAGAGAGAGTGAAGGAGAGAGAGAGAGACGGAGAGAGAGAGAGCGAAGGAGAGAGAGAGGAAGAGAGAGAGCGAAGGCGAGAGAGAGAGAGAGTGAAGGAGAGAGAGAGTGCGAAGGGGAGGGAGGGGGAGAGAGAGCAAAGGAGAGAGAGCAGAGAGAGGGAGCGCGAAGGAGGGAGAGTGAGGGAGAGAGAGAGTGCGAAGGAGAGAGAGAGCAAAGGGGATGAGAGAGCGAAGGAGAGTGAGAGGGGAGAGAGCGAAGGCGAGAGAATGAAGGTGAGAGAGCAAGAGAGGGAGGGAGAGAGAGAGCGCGAAGGTGGGAGAGAGTGGAGAGGGGGAGAGAGAGAGAGAAAGAGAGAGACCGAGGGGGAGAGAGACTGAAGGAAAGAGAGGGAGAGAGAATGAAGGAGAGAGAGAGAGAGAGAGAGCGAAGGAGAGAGAGAGGAAGAGCGTGAAGGAGAGTGAGAGAGGGAGAGAGGGGGAGAGAGAGAGGAAGAGCGTGAAGGAGAGTGAGAGAGGGAGAGAGGGGGAGAGAGAGAGGAAGAGCGTGAAGGAGAGTGAGAGAGGGAGAGAGGGGGAGAGAGAGAGGAAGAGCGTGAAGGAGAGTGAGAGAGGGAGAGAGGGGGAGAGAGAGAGGAAGAGCGTGAAGGAGAGTGAGAGAGGGAGAGAGGGGGAGAGAGAGAGGAAGAGCGTGAAGGAGAGTGAGGAGCAAGTGAGGGAGAGGGAGAGAATGAAGGGGAGAGAGAGAGCGAAGGAGAGAGAGAGAGAGAGAGAGAGAACGAAGGTGAGAGAGCGAGAGAGAGGGAGAGATCGAGAGCGAAGGAGAGCGAGAGGGAGAGAGAGCGAAGGAGAGAGAGGGAGACCGAAGGAAAGAGAGAGAGAGAGAGAGAGAGAGGGAGACCGAAGGAAAGAGAGAGAGAGAGGGAGACCGAGGGAGAGAGAGAGAACGAAGGAGAGAGAGAGAGGGAGAGAGAGAGAACGAAGGTGAGAGAGAGTGGGAGAGGGAGAGAGAGAGCGAAGGAGACAGAGCGGAGAGAGAGAGCGCGAAGGAGAGAGAGAGAGGGGAGGGGGAGAGAGAGAGAGAGTGGGGGAGAGAGAGAAAGAGCGAAGAAGAGAGAGAGCAAAGGAGAGAGAGAGAGGGAGGGAGAAAGAGAGCGAGGGAGAGAGAGCGAAGGAGAGAGAGGGAGGGGGAGAGAGAGAGGGAGGGGGAGAGAGAGAGAGGGAGGGGGAGAGAGAGAGAGCGAAGGAGAGAGAGGGAGGGGGAGAGAGAGAGAGCGAAGGAGAGAGAAGGAGGGAGAGAGAGAGAGCGAAGGAGAGCGAAGGAGGGAGAGAGAGAGAAGGAGGGAGAGAGAGAGAAGGAGGGAGAGAGAGAGAAGGAGGGAGAGAGAGAGAGCGAAGGAGAGAGAAGGAGGGAGAGAGAGAGAGAAGGAGGGAGAGAGAGAGAGCGAAGGAGAGAGAAGGAGGGAGAGAGAGAGAGAAGGAGGGAGAGAGAGAGAAGGAGGGAGAGAGAGAGAGAAGGAGGGAGAGAGAGAGAAGGAGGGAGAGAGAGAGAGCGAAGGAGAGAGAAGGAGGGAGAGAGAGAGAGCGAAGGAGAGAGAAGGAGAGAGCGAGGGAGAGAGAGAGAGAGAGCGAGGGAGAGAGAGAGAGCGAAGGAGAGAGAAGGAGGGAGAGAGAGAGAGCGAAGGAGAGAGAGGGAGAGAGAGAGAGCGAGGGAGAGAGAGAGAGCGAAGGAGAGAGAAGGAGGGAGAGAGAGAGAGCGAAGGAGAGAGAAGGAGGGAGAGAGAGAGAGAGAAGGAGGGAGAGAGAGAGAGAGAAGGAGGGAGAGAGAGAGAGCGAAGGAGAGAGAAGGAGGGAGAGAGAGAGCGAAGGAGAGAGAGCGAAGGAGAGAGAAGGAGGGAGAGAGAGAGAGAGAGAGCGAGGGAGAGAGAAGGAGGGAGAGAGAGGGAGAGAGAGAGAGAGAGAGCGAGGGAGAGAGAAGGAGGGAGAGAGAGAGAGCGAGGGAGAGAGAAGGAGGGAGAGAGAGAGAGCGAAGGAGAGAGAAGGAGGGAGAGAGAGGGAGAGAGAGAGAGAGAGAGCGAGGGAGAGAGAGAGAGCGAAGGAGAGAGAAGGAGGGAGAGAGAGAGAGCGAAGGAGAGAGAAGGAGGGAGAGAGAGAGAGAGAAGGAGGGAGAGAGAGAGAGAGAAGGAGGGAGAGAGAAGGAGGGAGAGAGAGAGAGCGAAGGAGAGAGAAGGAGGGAGAGAGAGAGAGAGAAGGAGGGAGAGAGAGAGAGCGAAGGAGAGAGAGAGAGAGAATGAAGGTGAGAGAGCAAGTGAGGGAGAGGGAGAGAATGAAGGGGAGAGAGAGAGCGAAGGAGAGAGAGAGAGAGAGAACGAAGGTGAGAGAGCGAGAGAGAGGGAGAGATCGAGAGCGAAGGAGGGAGAGAGTGGGAGAGAGAGAGAGTGAGGGAGAGAGAGAGAGAGTGAGGGAGAGAGAGAGAGTGAAGAAGAGAGAGAGAGGGAGGGAGAAACTGATGGGGAGAGAGAGAGTGAAGGGGAGAGAGACAGAGGGAGGGAGAAAGAGAGTGAAGGAGAGAGAGAGGGAGGGAGAGAGAAGGCGAAGGAGAGAGAGAGCGAAGGAGGGAGAGGGGGAGAGACAGAGCGAAGGAGAGACAGAGGAGGAGAGAGTGGAAGACAGAGATCGAAGGGGAGGGAGAGAGAGAGAGTGAAGGAGAGAGAGGAAGAGAGAGCGAGGGGGAGAGAGAGAGAGTGCAAAGGAGAGAGCGAAGGAGAGAGAGAGCAGAGGGGATGAGAGAGCGAAGGAGAGAGAGAGGGAGAGAGAGCGAAGGAGAGAGTTGGAGAGAGTGAAGGAGAGAGAGAGGGAGAGACAGAGCGAAGGAGAGAGAGAGGGTGCGAAGGGGAGGTAGGGGGAGAGGGGGAGAGAGGGAGAGCGAAGGAGAGAGAGAGAGTGCGAAGGTGGGAGAGCGCGAAGGAGAGAGAGAGCAAAGGAGAGAGAGAATGAAGGTGAGAGAGCAAGAGAGGGAGAGGGAGAGAATGAAGGGGAGAGAGAGAGCGAAGGAGAGAGAGAGAACGAAGGTGAGAGAGCGAGAGTGAGAGTGAAGGAGAGAGAGAGAACGAAGGTGAGAGAGTGAGAGTGAGGGAGAGATCGAGAGCGAAGGAGGGAGAGAGTGAGAGAGAGAGTGAAGGAGAGAGAGACAGAGGGAGGGAGAAAGAGAGCGAAGGAGAGAGAGAGGGAGGGAGAGAGAAGGCGAGGGAGAGAGAAGGCGAAGGAGAGAGAGAGCGAAGGAGGGAGAGGGGGAGAGACAGAGCGAAGGAGAGACAGAGGAGGAGAGAGAGAGGAAGAGAGAGATCGAAGGGGAGGGAGAGGGAGAGAGAGAGAGCGAAGGGGGGAGAGAGAGTGAAGGAGAGAGAGACAGAGAGAGAGAGTGCAAAGGAGAGAGCGAAGGAGAGAGAAAGTGAAGGAGAGCGAGAGCAAAGGGGATGAGAGAGAGAGGGAGAGAGAGTGAAGAAGAGAGAGAGGAAGAGAGAGAGCGAAGGGGAGAGTTAGAGAGAGAGGGAGAGAGAGAGCGAAGGAGAGAGAGAGGGAGAGAGAGAGTGAAGGAGAGAGAGAGAGGGAGAGAGAGAGTGAAGGAGAGAGAGAGAGGGAGAGAGAGCGAAGGAGAGAGAGAGGGAGGGAGAGAGAGAGAGCGAAGGAGAGAGAGGGAGAGAGAGAGCAAAGGGGATGAGAGAGCGAAGGAGAGTGAGAGGGAGAGAGAGCGAAGGAGATAGAGAGAATGAAGGTGAGAAAGCGGGAGAGAGAGAGAATGAAGGGGAGAGAGAGAGCGAAGGAGAGAGAGAGAGAGAGCGGGAGGGAGAGAGAGAGCGCGAAGGTGGGAGAGGGAGAGAGAGAGAGAGAGAGAGTGAGTGGGAGGGAGAGAGAAACCGAGGTGGAGAGAGCCTGAAGGAAAGAGAGGGAGAGAGAATGAAGGAGAGAGAGAGGAAGTGAGAGAGAGAGAGAGAGAGAGCAAAGGAGAGAGAGAGGAAGAGAGTGAAGGAGAGAGAGAGAGAGAGAGAGCGAAGGAGAGAGAGAGGAAGAGAGCGAAGGAGAGAGAGAGAGAGAGAGAGAGCGAAGGAGAGAGAGAGGAAGAGATCGAAGGAGAGAGAGAGAGAGAGAGAGAGCGAAGGAGAGAGAGAGGAAGAGAGCGAAGGAGAGAGAGAGGAAGAGAGTGAAGGAGAGTGAGAGAGGGGAAGAGAGAGAGTGAGAGCGAAGGAGAGAGAGTGGAGAGAGAGAGGAAGAGAGAGCGGGGAGAGAGAGCACGAAGGAGAGGGAGAGAGAGAGAGCCAAGGAGAGAGAGAGCGAAGGAGAGAGACAGGGAGAGAGAGAGCGAAGGAGAGAGACAGGGAGAGAGAGATTCCGAAGGGGAGAGAGAGGGAGAGAGAGAGAGTGGGGGAGAGAGTGAGAGCGAAGGAGAGAGTGAGAGCGAAGGAGAGAGTGAGAGCGAAGGAGAGAGTGAGAGAAAGGGAGAGAGCGAAGGAGAGAGAGGGAAGGAGAGAGAGCGTGAAGGTGAGAGAGAGCAAGGGAGAGAGAGAGCAAAGGAGAGAGAGTGGAGAGAGAGAGCGCAAAGGAGAGAGGGAGAGAGTGCGAAGGAGAGAGAGAAAAAACGGAGAGAGAAAGCGAAAGAGAGAGAGAGTGGAGGAAGAGAGTGGAGAGTGAGTGCGAAGGAGAGGGAGAGAGAGTGCGAAGGAGAGAGAGGGGGAGAGAGAGAACGCGAAGGAGAGAGAGAGAGGGAAGAAGAGCGCGAAGGAGAGAGAGCAGAGAGAGAGAGCGAAGGAGAGAGATTGGAAAGGAGAGCGAAGGAGAGAGAGAGAGAGAGAGGGAGAGAGAGCGAAGGAGAGGGAGAGGGAGAGAGAGAGAATGAAGGAGTGGGAGAGAGAGAGTGAAGGTGAGAGAGAGTGAAGGAGAGAGAGGGGGAGTGAGAGAAAGTGAAGGAGAGAGAGGAAGAGAGAGCGAGCGAAGGAGAGAGGGAGGAAGAGAGAGTGAGCGAAGGAGCGAGAGGAAGAGAGAGAGCGAATGAGAGAGGGAGAGTGTGATTGCAAAGGGCAGAGACGGGGAGAGGGAGAGAGAGAGAGAGTGGGGGAGAGAGACAGTGAAGGAGAGAGTGAGAGAAAGGGAGAGAACGAGGGAGAGAGAGAGCGAAGGAGAGAGAATGCGAAGGAGAGAGAGCGAAGGAGAGTGAGAGGGAGAGTGAGCGAAGGAGAGAGAGAGAGAGAGAGAACGAAGGTGAGAGAGAGTGGGAGAGTGGAGAGAGAGAGCGCGAAGGAGAGAGAGAGGGAGGGGGGAGAGAGAGAGAGTGGGGGAGAGAGAGAAAGAGTGAAGAAGAGAGAGAGCAAAGGAGGGAGAGAGAGGGAGAGAGAGCGCGCGAAGGAGAGAGAGGGTGAGAGAGAGTGAAGGAGAGAGAGAGTGAAGGAGAGAGAGAGAGGGAGGGAGAGAGAGCGAAAGAGAGAGAGGGAGAGAGTGAAGGAGAGAGAGAGTGCAAAGGAGAGAGAGAGGGACAGAGAGCGAAGGAGAGAGAGGGAGAGAGAGCGAAGGGTAGAGAGAGAGCGCGAAGGGGAAAGAGAGAGCAAAGGAGAGAGAGTGGGAGAGAGAGGGGAGAGAGAGAGAGTGACAGCGAAGGAGAGAGAGAGAGAGAGAGAACGAAGGTGAGAGAGAGTGGGAGAGGGAGAGAGAGAGCAGAGAGAGAGAGCGCGAAGGAGAGAGAGGGAGAGAGAGAGTGCGAAGGAGAGAGAGGGGGAGGGAGAGACTGAGGGAGAGAGAGAGAGTGAAGGGGAGAGAGACAGAGGGAGGGAGAAAGAGAGAGAGAGGGAGGGAGAGAGAATGCGAAGGAGAGAGAGAGAGTGAAGGAGAGGGGGAGAGACAGCAAAGGAGAGAGAGAGGAGGAGAGAGATCAAAGGAGAGAGAGAGAGAGAGTGAAGGAGAGAGAGAGGAAGAGAGAGAGAGCGAAGTGGGGAGAGAGAGAGAGACAGAGAGAGAGAGTGAAGGAGAGAGAGACGGAGAGAGAGCGAGGGAGAGAGAGAGAGTGAAGGAGAGAGAGACGGAGAGAGAGCGAGGGAGAGAGAGAGTGCAAAGGAGAGAGCGAAGGAGAGAGAAAGCGAAGGAGAGAGAGAGCAAAGGGGATGAGAGAGCGAGGGAGAGAGAGCGAAGGAGAGAGAGAGGGAGAGAGCGCGAAGGAGAGAGAGGGAGAGAGAGAGTGCGAAGGAGAGAGAGGGGGAGGGAGAGACTGAGGGAGAGAGAGAGAGTGAAGGGGAGAGAGACAGAGGGAGGGAGAGAGAGAGGGAGGGAGAGAGAATGCGAAGGAGAGAGAGAGAGTGAAGGAGAGGGGGAGAGACAGCAAAGGAGAGAGAGAGGAGGAGAGAGATCGAAGGAGAGAGAGAGAGAGAGTGAAGGAGAGAGAGAGGAAGAGAGAGAGAGCGAAGTGGGGAGAGAGAGAGAGAGAGACAGAGAGAGAGAGTGAAGGAGAGAGAGACGGAGAGAGAGTGAGGGAGAGAGAGAGAGTGAAGGAGAGAGAGACGGAGAGAGAGCGAGGGAGAGAGAGAGTGCAAAGGAGAGAGCGAAGGAGAGAGAAAGCGAAGGAGAGAGAGAGCAAAGGGGATGAGAGAGCGAGGGAGAGAGAGCGAAGGAGAGAGAGAGGGAGAGAGAGCGAAGGAGAGAGAGAGTGCGAAGGGGAGAGAGGGGGAGAGAGAGACAGCGAAGGAGAGAGAGCAGAGAGAGGGAGCGCGAAGGAGAGAGAGTGAGGGAGAGAGAGAGTGCAAAGGAGAGAGCGAAGGAGAGAGAAAGCGAAGGAGAGAGAAAGCGAAGGAGAGAGAGTGAAGGAGAGAGAGAGCAAAAGAGAGAGAGAGAGAGAGGGACAGAGAGCGAAGGAGAGAGAGGGAGAGGGGGGAGAGAGAGTGAGAGCGAGGGAGTGAGAGAGTGGAGGGAGAGCGAGCGGAGAGAGAGAAAGCGAAGGAGAGAGCGAAGGAGAGAGAGGGGGAGCGAAGGAGAGAGAGCGAAGGAGAGCGAGGGAGAGAGAGAGCGAAGTAGAGAGAGAGCAAAGGAGAGAGAGAGGGAGAGAGCGAACGAGAGAGAGAGGGAGAGGGGGAAGAGAGTGAGAGCGAGGGAGTGAGATCGAAGGAGAGTGACAGTGAAGGAGAGAGGGAGAGAGAGAGTGCAAAGGAGAGATCGAAGGAGAGAGAGGAGGGGAGAGAGAGAGAGAGAGTGAGAGCGAGGGGGAGAGAGCGCGAAGGAGAGAGAGCGCAAAGGAGAGAGAGTGAAGGAGAGAGAGCAAAGGAGAGAGAGAGGGACAGAGAGCGAAGGAGAGAGAGGGAGAGAGAGAGTGGAGAGAGAGACAGCGAGGGAGAGAGAGAGAGAGAGTGGAGAGAGAGACAGCGAAGGAGAGAGAGGGAGAGAGAGAGAGTGGAGAGAGAGACAGCGAAGGAGAGAGAGTGGAGAGAGAGCGTGAAGGAGAGAGAGAGCGAAGGGGAGAGAAAGAGCAAAGGAGAGAGCGAGGGAGAGAGCGAGGGAGAGAGAGCGAGGGAGAGAGAGTGGAGAGAGCGAGGGAGAGAGAGAGGGCGAGACAGCGGAGAGAGAGAACACGAAGAAGAGTGAGTGTGAAGGAGAGAGAGAGCAAAGGAGAGAGAGAGGGAGAGAGTGAAGGGGCGAGAGAGAGAGTGAGAGCGAGGGAGAGAGAGAGTGTGAAGGAGAGAGGGGGAGAGAGAGAGCGAAGGAGCGAGAGGGAGAGAGAGAGAGCGAAAGAGAGAGGGAGAGAGAGCGAGGGAGAGAGAGAGAGCAGAGAGAGAGCGCGAAGGAGTGAGAGAGTGGGAGAGAGAGAGAGTGAGGGAGAGAGAGCGAGAGAGAGAGTAAAGGAGAGAGGGAGAGAGAGAGTGAAGGAGAGAGAGAGGGGGAGAGAGAGAGAGAGCGAGGGAGAGGGGGGAGAGAGAGAGTGAGAGCGAAGGGGAGAGAGAGTGGAGAGAGAGCGCGAAGGAGTGAGAGTGAGGGAGAGAGAGAGTGCAAAGGAGAGAGTGAAGGGGAGAGAGAGGAAGAGAGAGAGAGCAAAGTAGAGAGGGGGGGAGAGAGAGAGCGTGAAGGAGAGAGAGCGAGGGAGAGAGAGAGTGCAAAGGAGAGAGCGAAGGAGAGAGAGAACGGGAGAGAGAGAGGGAGAGAGAGCGAAGGAGAGAGTGAGAGAATGAAGGTGAGAGAGCAAGAGAGGGAGAGAGAGAGAATGAAGGGGAGAGAGAGACCGAAGGGGGGGGGGGGGAGAGAGAGAGAGAGAGAGAGAGAGAGAGAGAACGAAGGTGAGGGAGAGAGAGAGAATGAAGGAAAGAGAGAGAGGGAGAGAGAGAGTGAGAGCAAAGGAGAGAGAGAGAGCGAGGGAGATGGGGGAGAGAGAGAGAGAGAGCAAAGGAGAGAGAGAGCGACGGAGAGAGAGAGCGGGAGAGAGAGCGAAGGAGAGAGTGAGAGAATGAAGGTGAGAGAGCAAGAGAGGGAGAGAGAGAGAATGAAGGGGAGAGAGAGACCGAAGGGTAGAGAGAGAGAGAACGAAGGTGAGAGAGGGAGAGAGAGAGAACGAAGGAGAGAGGGAGAGAGAGAGAGTGAAGGAGGGAGAGTGGGAGAGAGTGAGAGAGTGAGAGTGAAGGAGAGAGAGCGCGAAGGAGAGAGAGCGAGGGAGAGAGAGAGTGCAAAGGAGAGAGAGAGCGAAGGAGAGAGAGAGAGCGAAGGCGAGAGCGAGAGGGAGAGAGAGAGTGAAGGAGAGAGAGCGCAGAGTGAGAGAGCGCGAAGGCGAGAGAGCGAGGGAGAGAGAGAGTGCAAAGGAGAGCGTGAAGGAGAGAGAGAGCGAAGGGGAGAGTGGGAGAGAGAGTGAAGGAGAGAGTGAGAGAATGAAGGTGAGAGAGCACGAGAAGGAGAGAGAGAATGAAGGCAAGAGAGAGTGGGAGAGAGAGAGAGTGAGGGGGGGAGAGAGTAGAGAGAGAGTGAAGGAGAGAGAGACAGTAGAGAGGGAGGGGGAGAGAGAGGGAAGGAGAGTGAGAGCGAGGGAGAGAGAGAGGGAGAGCGAAGGAGAGAGAGAGAGCGAAAGAGAGAGAGAGGGAGAGAGAGCAAAGGAGAGAGAGGGAGAGAGAGAGAGCGAAAGAGAGAGAGAGGGAGAGAGAGCAAAGGAGAGAGAGAGAGCGAAGGAGAGAGAGAGGGAGAGAGAGCAAAGGAGAGAGAGGGAGAGAGCGAGAGAGGGAGAGAGAGAGTGAGAGCGAGGGAGAGAGAGAGTGGAGAGAGAGACAGTGAAGGAGTGAGAGCGGAGAGAGAGAGCGAGGGAGAGAGAGCAAAGGAGAGAGAGAGGGAGAGAGCGAAGGAGAGGGGGGGGGAGAGAGTGAGAGCAAGGGAGAGAGAGAGTGGAGAGAGAGACAGCGAAGGAGAGAGGGCGGAGAGAGAGCGCGTGAGGGAGAGAGAGAGTGAAGGAGAGAGAAAGTGAAGGAGAGAGAGAGAGAGAATGAAGGTGAGAGAGTGAGAGAGGGAGAGAGAGAGTGAAGGAGAGAGAGAGTGGAGAGAGAGAGGGAGAGAGCGCGCGAAGGAGAATGCGAAGGAGAGAGAACGCGAAGGAGAGAGCGAAGGAGCGAGAGAGCGCGAAGGAGGGAGAGAGTGTGAGGGAGAGAGAGCGAGAGAGAGAGTGTGAAGGAGAGAGAGGGAGAGAGAGACTGAAGGAGAGAGAGAGCGAAGGAGAGAGAGGGGGAGAGAGAGAGGGAGAGAGTGCGAAGGAGAGAGTGCGGAGAGAGAGCGCGAAGGAGTGAGAGCGAGGGGGAGAGAGAGAGAGTGCAAAGGAGAGAGCGAAGGAGAGAGGAAGAGAGAGAGGGCGAAGTAGAGAAAGCGAGGGGGGGAGAGAGAGCGGAGAGAGCGAAGGAGAGCGCGGGACGGAGAGAGAGAGAGTGCGAAGGAGCGAGAGGGAGAGAGAGACCGAAGAAGAGAGAGAGGGAGAGAGCGTGTGAAGGAGAATGCGAAGGAGAGAGCGAAGGAGAGACAGCGGAGAGAGAGAGAGCGTGAAGGAGAGAGAGCGAGGGAGAGAGAGAGTGCGCGAAGGAGAGAGAGAGAGCGAAGGAGAGAGAGAGAGGGAGAGAGAGCGAAGGAGAGAGTGAGAGAATGAAGGTGAGAGAGCAAGAGAGGGTGAGAGAGAGAATGAAGGTGAGAGAGAGACCGAAGGAGAGAGAGAGAGAGAGAGAGAGAGAACGAACGTGAGAGAGAGAATGAAGGAGAGAGAGAGAGGGAGAGAGAGAGAGCGAAGGAGGGAGAGAGTGGGAGAGAGAGAGCGAGAGAGAGAGAGAGTGAGAGCGAAGGAGAGAGAGAGGAAGAGAGAGAGCGAGGGAGATAGGGGAGAGAGAGAGAGTGAGAGCGAGGGAGAGAGAGAGCGCAAAGGAGAGAGAGCGAGCGCGAAGGAGAGAGAGCGAGGGAGAGAGAGACAAAGGAGAGAGAGCGCAATGGAGAGGGAGAGAGAGAGAGTGTGGAGGAGAGAGAGAGTGAAGGAGAGAGGGAGAGAGCAAAGGAGAGAGGGGGGAGAGAGAGTGAGCGTGAAGGAGAGAGATCGAGGGAGAGAGAGCAAGGGAGAGAGAGAGAGTGAAGGAGAAAGAGCGCAATGGAGAGAGAGAGAGTGGGGTAGAGAGAGAGTGAAGGAGAGGGGGGGAGAGAGAGAGCGGAGAGAGAGAGAGTGAAGGAGAGAGAGAGAGAGCGCGTAGGAGCGAGAGGGAGAGAGAGCAAGGGAGAGAGAGGGAGAGAGAGAGCGCAAAGGTGTGAGAGCGTAGCGAGAGAGCGCGAAAGAGGGAGAGAGTGGGAGAGAAAGAGAGTGAGGGAGAGAGAACGAGAGAGAGAGCGCGAAGGAGAGAGATGGAGAGAGAGCGAGCGAAGGAGAGAGGGGGAGAGAGAGAGAGAGAGAGAGAGAGAGAGAGAGAGCGAAGGAGAGAGAGGGAAAGAGAGAGCGAAGGAGAGAGAGAGCAAAGAAGAGAGAAAGGGAGAGAATGAGGTGGGGGGGGAGTGAGAGAGAGAGTGAGAGTGAGGGAGCGAGAGTGGAGAGAGAGAGACAGCGAAGGAGAGAGAGCAGAGAGAGCACAAAGGAGAGAGAGCAAAAGAGAGAGAGGGAGAGGGAGAGAGAGCGAAGGAACGTGAGAGAGCGAAGGAGAGAGAGAGCGAAGGAGAGAGGGAGAGAGAGTGAGAGCGAGAGAGAGAGAGAGAGTGGAGAGAGAGACAGCGAAGGAGAGAGAGAGCGCGAAGGAGAGAGAGCAAAGGAGAGAGAGGGAGAGAGAGTGAGAGTGAGGGAGAGAGAGAGTGGAGAGAGAGACAGCGAAGGAGAGAGAGAGCGCGAAGGAGAGAGAGAGGAAAGCAGAGAGAAGGAGAGAGCGAAGGAGAGAGAGCGCAAAGGAGAGAGAGCGAAGAAGAGAGGGGGAGAGAGAGAGGGAGTGAGAGCGAAGGAGAGAGAGCACGAAGGAGAGAGTGCGAGGGAGAGAGAGATTGCAAAGGAGAGAGAGCGCAAAGGAGAGAGAGAGCGATGGAGAGAGAGAGCGCAAAGGAGTGAGAGCGGAGCGAGAGAGCGCGAAGGAGGGAGAGAGTGGGAGAGAGGGGGAGAGAGAGAGAGAGAGCGAAGGAGAGAGATGGAGAGATTGAGCGAAGGGAAGAGAGAGAGGGGGAGAGAGACAGAGCGAGGGAGAGAGAGAGCGAAGGAGAGTGAGAGAGAGAGAGCGCGAAGGAGAGAGAGAGAAAGGGAGAGAACGGGGGGGAGAGAGAGAGAGAGTGAGAGCGAGAGTGGAGAGAGAGAGACAGCGAAGGAGAGAGAGTGCAAAGGAGAGAGAGCGCAAAGTAGAGAGAGAGCGAAGGAGAGAGAGGGAGAGGGAGAGAGAGAGAGCAAAGGAGAGAGAGAGCAAAGGAGAGAGAAAGGGAGAGAACGAGGTGGGGGGGAGAGAGAGAGAGTGAGAGCGAGGGAGCGAGAGTGGAGAGAGAGAGACAGCGAAGGAGAGAGAGAGCGCAAAGGAGAGAGAGGCCGAAGGAGGGAGAGGGAGAGAGAGAGCGAAGGAAAGAGAGAGAGCGAAGGAGAGAGAGAGCAAAGGAGAGAGAGAGGGAGAGAGAGAGGGGGAGAGAGAGTGAGAACGAGAGAGACAGCGAAGGAGAGCGAACGGAGAGAGAGAGCGCAAAGGTGAGAGAGCAAAGGAGAGAGAGGGAGAGAGAGTGAGAGCGAGGGAGAGAGAGAGTGGAGAGAGAGACAGCGAAGGAGAGAGAGAGAGCAAAGGAGAGAGAGCGAGTGGGAGCAGGGGAGAGAGCGGAGAGAGAGTGAAGGAGAGAGAAAGCGAAGGAGAGAGAGCGAAGGAGAGGGGGGAGAGAGAGAGGGAGTGAGAGCAAAGGAGAGAGAGAGCGAAGGAGAGAGAGCAGAGAGAGCGCACGAAGGAGAGAGTGCGAGGGAGAGAGAGAGTGCAAAGCAGAGAGCGAAGGAGAGAGAGAGGAAGAGAGAGAGCAAAGGAGAGAGAGAGAGAGAGTGGAGAGAGAGACAGTGAAGGAGAGGGAGTGGAGAGAGGGACAGCGAAGGAGAGAGAGAGGGAGAGAGAGCGAAGGAGAGAGAGAGAGAATGAAGGTGAGAGAGCAAGAGAGGGAGATAGAGAGAATGAAAGGGGGAGAGAGAGAGGAAGAGAGAGAGAGCGAAGGGGTGAGAGAGAGAACGAAGGTGAGAGAGAGAGAGAGGGAGAGAGCGATGGAGAGAGAAAGAGAGAGTGAGAGCGAAGGAGAGAGGGAGCGGAGAGAGAGTGAAGGAGAGAGAGGGAGAGAGAAAGTGCGAAGGAGAGAGAGGGAGAGAGAGAGAGCGAAGGAGAGAGAGGGAGAGCGAAAGAGAGAGAGATAAAGGAGAGAGAGAGGGAGGGGGGAGAGAGAGAGTGAGAGCGAGTGAGAGAGAGAGAGTGGAGAGAGACAGCGAAGGAGAGAGAGAGGGAGCGAGAGCGAAGGAGAGAGAGAGAGAATGAAGGTGAGAGAGCAAGAGAGGGTGATAGAGAGAATGAAAGGGGGAGAGAGAGAGGAAGAGCGAGAGAGAGCGAAGGGGAGAGAGAGAGAGTTAGAGAGAGAACGAAGGTGAGAGAGAGAGCGAAGGAGAGAGAGTGAAGGAGAGAGAGGGAGAGAGAGCGAAGGAGAGAGAGGGAGAGCGAAAGAGAGAGTGATAAAGGAGAGAGAGAGGGAGAGGGGGGGAGAGAGAGCGAGTGAGAGCGAAGGAGAGAGAGAGGGAGAGAGCGGAGGAGAGAGGGAGAGAGACAGCCAAGGAGTGAGTGCAAAGGAGAGAGCGAATGAGAGAGAGAGGGAGAGAGAGCGAGGGAGAGAGAGCTAAGGAGAGAGAGAGGGGGAGAGAGTGGAGGCGAGAGAGAGGGAGAGAGAGAGTGCAAAGGAGCGAGAGGGAGGGAGAGCGCGAAGGAGAGAGAGAGAGGGAGAAAGGGGGGGGAGAGAGGGAGAGAGAGCGCGAAGGAGAGAGAGCGCGAAGGAGAGAGAGCGCGAAGGAGAGAGAGTTCGAAGGAGAGAGAGAGGGAAGGAGAGAGAGCGCGAAGGAGAGAGCGAGGGAGAGAGAGAGGGAGAGCAAAATAGAGAGAGAGGCAGAGAGAGAGCGAAGCAGAGAGAGAGAGGGAGAGAGAGAGAGCAAGGGAGAGGGAGGGAGGGAGACAGCGAAGGGGGGAGAGAGAGGGAGAGAGAGAGCAAAGGAGAGAGGGAGGGAGAGAGAGAGAGAGAGAGAGAGAGGGGGAGAGAGAGAGCAAAGGAGAGAGGGAGGGAAGGGGAGAGAGAGAGCAAAGGAGAGAGGGAGGGAGAGAGAGAGAGAGGGGGAGAGAGAGAGCGAAGGAGAGAGAGAACGAGGGTGAGAGGGAGAGAGAGAGATGAAGGAGGGAGAGAGGGAGAAAGAGAGAGCGAAGGAGAGAGAGAACGAGGGTGAGAGGGAGAGAGAGAGATGAAGGAGGGAGAGAGGGAGAAAGAGAGAGCAAGGGAGAGAGAGAGGCAGAGAGCGAGGGAGAGATGGGGGTTAGAGGGAGAGAGAGAGGGAGAGAGAGTGGAGAGAGAGAGGGAGAGAGAGCGCGAAGGAGAGAGAGAGTGAAGGAGAGAGTGCGAGGGAGAGAGAGAGTGCAAAGGAAAGAGCGAGCGGGAGAGAGAGAGTGAAGGAGAGAGAGAGGGAAAGGGGGGGGAGAGAGAGAGAGAGCGAAGGAGTGGGAGAGCGAAGGAGTGAGAGAGAGCGCAAAGGAGTGGGAGAGCGAAGGAGTGAGAGAGAGCGCAAAGGAGTGGGAGAGCGAAGGAGTGAGAGAGAGCGCAAAGGAGTGGGAGAGCGAAGGAGTGAGAGAGAGCGCAAAGGAGAGAGAGCGAGGGAGAGAGAGAGAGTGCAAAGGAGAGAGAGAGCAAAGGAGGGAGAGAGAGCGCGAAGGAAAGAGTGAGGGAGAGAGAGCGAAGGTGAGAGAGCAAGAGAGGGGGAGAGAGAGAATGAAGGGGAGAGAGAGACCGAAAGAGAGGGAGAGAGCGAATGAAGGTGAGAGAGCGAGAGAGGGAGGGAGAGAGAGAGAGAGGGAGAGAGAGAGAGAGCGAAGGAGGGAGAGAGTGGGAGAGAGAGAGAGAGTGAGGGGGACAGAGAGAGAGAGAGAGAGAGGCAGAGAGTGAAGGAGAGAGAGGGAGAGGGAGAGAGAGAGAGTAGGGAGAGAGAGTGAAAGAGAGAGTGCGAGGGAGAGAGAGAGCGAGTGGGAGAGAGAGAGGGAGAGGGGTAGAGAGAGAGAGCAAAGGAGAGAGAGCGCGGAGAGAGAGTGCAAAGGAGAGAGAGAGCGCAAAGGAGAGAGAGAGGGAGAGAGAGAGAGAGCGAAGGAAAGAGAGAGGGAGAGAGCGAAGGAGAGAGTGAGAGAATGAAGGTGCGATAGCAAGAGGGGGGAGAGAGAGAATGAAGGCGAGAGAGAGAGGGAGCGAGAGAGAGCGAAGGAGGGAGAGAGTGGGAGAGAGAGAGAGAGTGAGGGGGACAGAGAGAGAGGCAGAGGGTGAAGGAGAGAGAGGGGGAGAGAGAGAGAGAGTGAAGGAGAGAGAGTAGGGAGAGAGAGTGAACGAGAAGAGAGAGAAGGAGAGAGAGAGAGGGAGAGAGAGCGAAGGAGATAGAGAGGGAGGGAGAGAGAGTGCGAAGGAGAGTGAGAGCGTGGGAGGAGGAGAGAGAGCAAAGGAGAGAAAGAGGAAGAGAGAGAGAGCAAAGGGGAGAGAGAGGGAGAGAGAGGGGGAAGGGGAGAGGGAGAGAGAGAGAGTGGGGGAAAGAGAGAGTGAAGGAGAGAGAGAGAGGGAGAGCGAAGGAGAGAGAGGGAGAGAGAGAGCGAAGGAGATAGAGAGGGGGAGAGAGAGAGAGTGAGAGTGAGGGAGAGAGAGAGCGAAGGAGAGAGAGAGCGCGAAGGGGAGAGAGAGAGCAAAGGAGAGAGAAAGGGAGAGAGCGAAGGAGAGAGAGTGAAGGAGAAGAGAGAGAAGGAGAGAGAGAGAGGGAGAGAGAGTGCGAAGGGGAGAGAGAGGGAGAGGGAGAGAGAGCGAAGGAGATAGAGAGGGAGGGAGAGAGAGTGCGAAGGAGAGTGAGAGCGTGGGAGGAGGAGAGAGAGCAAAGGAGAGAGGAAGAGAGAGAGAGCGAAGGGGAGCGAGAGGGAGAGAGAGTGCGAAAGGGAGAGAGAGGGGGAAGGGGAGAGGGAGAGAGAGAGAGAGTGGGGGAAAGAGAGAGTGAAGGAGAGAGAGAGGGAGAGCGAAGGAGAGAGAGGGAGAGAGAGAGCGAAGGAGATAGAGAGGGGGAGAGAGAGAGAGTGAGAGTGAGGGAGAGAGAGAGAGCGAAGGAGAGAGAGAGCGCGAAGGGGAGAGAGAGAGCAAAGGAGAGAGAAAGGGAGAGAGCGAAGGAGAGAGAGAGGGGGAGAGAGAGACAGCGAAGGAGAGACAGCGGAGACCGAGCACGAAGGAGAGAGAGCGCGAGGGAGAGAGCGAAGGAAAGAGAGAGGGGGAGAGAGAGAGAGAGTGAGAGCGATGGAGAGTGAGACAGCGAAGTAGAGAGCGCGAAGGAGAGAGAGAGTGAGTGGGAGCGAAGGAGAGAGAGTGGAGAGAGAGGGACAGAGTGGGGAGAGAGAGGGAGAGAGAGCGGAGAGAGACAACGCGAAGGAGAGAGAGAGAGTGAAGGAGAGAGAAAGCGAAGGAGAGAGACAGGGAGAGAGAGCGGAGAGAGACAACGCGAAAGAGAGAGAAAGCGAAGGAGAGAGAGAGGGAGAGAGAGTGAAGGAGAGAGAGAGGGAGAGAGGGGGAGAGCGAGAGAGAGAGAGAGAGTGGAGAGACAGCGAAGGAGAGAGAGCGGAGAGAGAGAGCGCAAAGGAGAGAGAGAGCGAAGGAGAGAGAGAGCGAAGGAGAGAGAGGGAGAGCAAAGGAGAGAGAGGGAGAGAGAGCAAAGGAGAGGGAGAGAGTGAGGGAGAGAGCGGAGAGAGAGAGAGCGAAGGAGAGAGAGAGAGCAAAGGAGAAAGAGAGGGATGGTGAGAGAGGGAGAGAGAGTGAGGGAGAGCGAGAGTGCGAAGGAGAGAGAGGGAGGGAGCGAGCGAAGCGGAGAGAGAGATCGAGGGAGGGAGAGAGAGAGCAAAGGAGAGAGAGGGGGAGAGAGAGAAGAAGGAGAGAGAGCAAAGGAGAGAGAGGGAGAGAGAGAGCGAAGGTGAGAGAGAGAACGAAGGAGAGAGAGAGGGAGAGAGAGAGAGCGAAGGAAAGAGAGAGAGAGGGAGAGAGACAGCAAAGGAGAGAGAGAGAGCAAAGGACAGAGCGGAGAGAGAGAGCGCGAAGGAGAGAGAGAGGGAGAGAGAGAGAGAGAGAGAGGGAGAGAGCAAATGAGAGAGCGGACAGAGAGAGAGAGAGGAAGAGAGAGAACGAAGGAGAGAGAGCACGAAGGAGAGAGAGCGAGGGAGAGAGAGAGTGCAAAGGAGAGAGCGAGAGGGAGAGACAGAGTGAAGGAGAGAGAGAGAGTGAGAGCGAAGGCGAGAGAGAGCGAAGGAGAGAGAGCGGAGAGAGAGAGAGCGCGAAAGAGAGAGAGAGCGAGAGAGAGAGTGCAAAGGAGAGAGAGAGCAAAGGAGGGAGAGAGAGAGCGAGGGAAAGAGAGAGGGAGAGAGAGCGAAGGAGAGAGTGAGAGAATGAAGGTGTGAGAGCAAGAGAGGGGGAAAGAGAGAATGAAGGGGAGAGAGAGCCCGAAGGAGAAAGAGAGAGAGAGAGAGAGAACGAAGGTGAGAGAGCGAGAGAGGGAGAGAGAGAGAATGAAGTTGAGAGAGAGGGAGAGAGAGAGAGTGAAGGAGGGAGAGAGTGGAAGAGAGAGAGAGACTGAGGGGGACAGAGAGAGAGAGAGAGAGGCAGAGAGTGAAGGAGAGAGAGGGAGAGAGAGAGAATGAAGGTGAGTGAGCAAGAAGAGGGAGAGAGAGAGAATGAAAGGGAGAGAGAGGGGGGAGAGAGAGAGAGCAAAGGGGAGAGAGAGAGAAGACGAATCTGAGAGAGGGAGAGAGCAATGGAGAGAGAGAGAGAGACTGAGAGCGAAGGAGAGAGAGAGCGAAGGAGAGAGAGAGCGAAGGAGAGCAAAGGAGAGAGAGAAAGTGCCAAGGTGAGAGAGGGAGAGAGAGAGCGAAGGAGAGAGAGGGAGAGAGAGTGTACGAAGGAGCGAGAGGGAGAGAGAGAGCAAAGGAGAGAGAGCGGGAGAGAGACCGGAGAGAGAGAGCGCGAAGGAGAGAGCGAAGGAGGGAGAGAGAGCGCGAAGGAGAGAGACAGCGAAGGAGAGAGAGAGCAAAGGAGACAGAGAGAGGGAGAGAGAGCACGAAGGAGTGAGAGCGGAGAAAGAGAGCGCAAAGGAGTGAGCACGAAGGAGAGAGCGAAGGAGAGACATATAGGGGGCGAGAGAGAGCAAAGGAGAGAGAGAGAGGGAGAGACAGAGCGAAGGATAGAGAGGGAGAGAGAGAGTGAAGAAGAGAGAGAGAGCAAAGGAGAGAGAGAGAGGGAGAGAGAGAGAAAGTGAGGGAGAGAAGGAGAGAGAGAGGAAAGGAGAGAGCGCAGAGAGAGAGAGAGAGAGAGAGAGCGCGAAGGAGAGAGCGCGGAGAGGGAGCGCGCGAAGGAGAGAGAAATCAAAGGAGAGAGAGGGAGAGAGAGAGAGCGAAGGTGAGAGAGAGGGAGAGAGAAAGCGAAGGAGGGCGAAGGAGAGAGAGAGAGAGCGAAGGAGAGAGAGAGAGAGAGAGCGAAGGAGAGAGAGAGAGAGGGAGAGCGAAGGAGAGAGAGAGAGAGGGAGAGCGAAGGAGAGAGAGAGAGAGAGAGGGAGAGCGAAGGAGACAGGGAGGGAGAGAGAGAACGAGGATGTGAGGGAGAGAGAGAGAATGAAGGTGAGAGAGCAAAGGAGAGAGAGAGGGAGGGAGAGAGAGAGTGCGAAGGAGAGAGAGGGAGGGAGAGAGAGCGAGAGAGCGAGACCGAGGGTGAGTGGGAGAGAGAGAGAATGAAGGAGAGAGAGAGGGAGAGAGAGAGCATAGGAGAGAGAGAGAGAGAGAGGGAGGGAGAGAGAGAGAGAGCAAGGGACAGAGAGCGAGGGAGAGAGACAGCAAAGGAGAGAGAGAGGGAGAGAGCAAAGGAGAGAGCGGAGAGAGAGACAGCGAAGGAGAGAGAGGAAGAGAGAGCGAATGAGAGAGGGGGAGAGAAAGAGAGTGAGAGCGAGGGAGAGAGAGAGCGAAGGAGAGACAGCGGGGAGAGAGAGAGCACGAAGGAGAGACAGTGAGGGAGAGAGAGAGTGCAAAGGAGAGAGCGAGAGGGAGAGTGAGATCGAAGGAGAGAGAGAAGGAGGGATAGAGAGAAGGAGGGAGAGAGAGAAGGAGGGAGAGAGCGAAGGAACGAGAGAGCGAAGGAGAGAGAGCAAGCGAGAGAGAGAGTTCAAAGGAGAGAGCGAGAGGGAGAGAGAGAGCGGAGAGAGAGAGAGTGCGAGGGAGAGAGAGAGCAAAGGAAAGAGAGAGGGAGAGAGAGCGAAGGAGAGAGTGAGAGAATGAATGTGAGAGAGCAAGAGAGGGGAGAGAGAGACCGAAGGGGAGAGAGAGAGAGACAGTACGAAGGTGAGAGAGCAAGAGAGGGAGAGAGAGAGAGAATGAAGGCGAGAGAGAGAGGGAGAGAGAGAGAGCGAAGGAGGGAGAGAGTGGGAGAGAGAGAGAGTGAGGGGGACAGAGAGAGAGAGAGAGAGAGAGAGGGGGGAGGAGAGAGAGAGAGAGAGAGTGAAGGAGAGAGAGAGTGAAGGAGGGAGAGAGAGAGGGAGAGAGAGTGCGAAGGAGAGAGAGAGGGAGGGAGAGAGAGAGGGAGGGGGAGAGAGAGCGAAGGAGAGAGAGAGGGAGGGAGAGAGAGAGGGAGAGAGAGAGAGGGAGGGAGAGAGAGAGGGGGGGAGAGAGAGCGAAGGAGAGAGAGAGGGAGGGGGAGAGAGAGCGAAGGAGAGAGAGAGGGAGGGAGAGAGAGCGCGAAGGAGAGTGAGAGCGTGGAAGGGAGAGAGAGCGAAGGAGAGAGAGAGAGTGAGTGCGAAGGGGAGAGATGGGGAGGGGAGAGAGAGGGAGGGGGAGAGCGTGGGGGAGAGAGGGAGCAAAGGAGATGAGAGAGAGAGCAAAGGAGAGAGCGAAGGAGAGAGAAAGCGAAGGAGAGAGAGAGGGAGACAGCCAAGGAGAGAGCGGAGAGAGAGAGAGAGCAAAGGAGAGAGAGAGGGATGGAGAGAGAGGGAGAGCGAAGGAGAGAGAGAGAGGGAGAGCGAAGGAGATAGAGGGAGTGAGAGAGCAAAGGAGAGAGAGAGCAAAGGAGAGAGCGTGAAGGAGAGAGAGCGCGCGAAGGAGAGAGAGGAAGAGAGATAGAGCGAAGGAGAGAGGTGGAGAGAGGGAGAGAGAAAGTGAAGGAGAGAGAGGGAGAGAGAGAGCAAGGGAGAGAGAGAGCGAAGGAGAGAGAGAGAGGGAGAGCAAAGGAGAGGGAGAGAGCGAGGGAGAGAGCGGAGAGAGAGAGCGAAGGAGAGAGAGAGCAAAGGAGAGAGAGAGGGATGGTGAGAGAATGAGAGAGAGTGAGGGAGAGCGAGAGTGCGAAGGAGAGAGAGGGAGGGAGAGAGCAAAGGGGAGAGAGAGATCGAAGGAGAGAGAGGGAGGGAGAGAGATCGAAGGAGAGAGAGGGAGGGAGAGAGAGAGTGTGAAGGAGACAGAGGGAGGGAGAGAGAGAGAGTGCGAAGGAGAGAGAGAGAGCAAAGGAGAGAGGGAGGGAGAAAGAGAGTGAAGGAGAGAGAGAGCGCGAGAGAGAGAATGAGGGTGAGAGGGAGAGAGAGAGAATGAAGGAGAGAGAGAGCAAAGGAGAGAGAGAGGGAGAGAGAGAGAGAGAGAGAGGGAGGGAGAAAGAGAGCGAAGGAGAGAGAGAGTGAGAGAGAGAGAGAGAGAACAAGGGTGAGAGGGAGAGAGAGAGAATGAAGGAGGGAGAGAGAGCGAAGGAGAGAGAGGGGCAGAGAGAGAAGAAGGAGAGAGAGAGCAAAAGAGAGAGAGAGGGAGAGAGAGCAAAGGTGATAGAGAGAATGAAGGAGGGAGAGAGAGAGCGATGGAAAGAGAGAGCGAGGGAGAGAGAGGGAGAGAGACAGCAAAGGAGAGAGGGAGAGGGAGAGAGAGGGAGGGGGGGAGAGAGAGAGAGTGAGAGCGAAGGAGAGAGAGAGCGCGAAGGAGAGAGAGCCAGCGAGAGAGAGAGTGCAAAGGAGAGAGAGAGCAAAAGAGGGAGAGAGAAAGCGAAGGAAAGAGAGAGTGAAGTAGAGAGTGAGAGAATGAAGGTGAGAGAGCAAGAGAGGGGGAGAGAGAGAATGAAGGGGAGAGAGAGACCGAAGGAGAGAGAGTGAGAGGGAACGAAGGTGAGAGAGCGAGAGAGGGAGAGAGAGAGAGAATGAAGGCGAGTGAGAGAGGGAGAGAGCGAACGAGGGAGAGAGTGGAAGAGAGAGAGAGTGAGGGGGACAGAGAGAGAGAGAGAGGGAGAGAGAGAGTGAAGGAGAGTGAGAGAGAGAGTGCGAAGGAGAGAGAGAGCGAAGGCAGGATAGGGCGAAGGAGGGGTTGAGAGGGGGCGATGGAGGGGCAAAGGAGAGGGCGAAGGGGGGGCAAGAGGGGGTGGGGGCAAAGGAGGGGGCGAAGCAGGGGGCGAGGTTGAAGGAGGTGGCGAGGGCGAAGGAGGGGTCAAGGACAAGGGCGAAGGAGGGGGTGAGGGTGAAGGTGAAGGGGGAGTGAGGGCAAGGGTGAAGGGGGAGTGAGGGCGAGGGCGAAGGAGGCGGCAGGAGGGGGCAAGGGCAAAGGCGAAGGAGGGGGGTGAGGGCGAAGGAGGGGTTGAGAGGGGGCGAGGGTGAGGGCGAAGGAGGGGTTGAGAGGGGGCAAGGGCAAAGGCGAAGGAGGGGGTGAGGGCGAAGGAGGGGTCGAGAGGGAGCGAGGGTGAGGGCAAAGGAGGGGTCGAGAGGGGGCGAGGGCTAAGGAGGGGGCGAGGGGGGCGAGGGAGAGAGAGTAGGAGGGGGCGAGAGTGTTGAGGGTGAGGAGGAAGGAGGCGGCGAGGGCGAAGGAGGGGGACAGGGGGTCGAGGGTGAAGGAGGGGGCAAGTGCGAAGGAGAGGGTGAGAGGGGACGAGAGGGGGTAAGGGCGAAGGAGGGGGCGAGAGGGGGTGAGTGCAAAGGAGGGGGCGAGAGGGGGTGAGTGCGAAGGAGGGGGTGAGAGTGGGCAAGGGCGAAGGAGGGGGGCGAGAGTGGGCAAGGGCGAAGGAGGGGGGCGAGAGGGAGTGAGAGGGGGTGAGGGCTAAGGAGGGAGCGAGGGTGAAGGAGGGAGCAAGAGGGGGCGAGTGCGAAGGAGGGGGTGAGAGGGGGCGAGTGCGAAGGAGAGGGTGAGAGGGGACGAGAGGGGGTAAGGGCGAAGGAGGGGGCGAGAGGGGGTGAGTGCGAAGGAGGGGGCGAGAGTGGGCAAGGGCGAAGGAGGGGGGTGAGAGTGGGCGAGGGCGAAGGAGGGGGTTAGAGGGAGTGAGAGGGGGTGAGGGCTAAGGAGGGAGCGAGGGTGAAGGAGGGAGCGAGAGGGGGCGAGTGCGAAGGAGGGGGTGAGAGGGGGCGAGTGCGAAGGAGGGGGCGAGAGTGGGCAAGGGCGAAGGAGGGGGGCGAGAGTGGGCAAGGGCGAAGGAGGGGGCGAGAGGGGGTGAGGGTGAGGGCAAAGGTGAAGTAGGGGTGAGGTCGAGGGCGAAGGAGTGGGTGAGAAGGGGTGAGGGCGAACGAGGGGGCAAAAGGGGGCGAGGGCGAAGGAGGGGTTGAGACGGCATTAGTGAACGAGATGGGTTTTTCCTGACAATCGATTCACCATCATCACTAGACTCTTAATTTCAGATTTTTTTTGATTGAATTCAAATTTCACCATGTACTGTGGCTGGAATCGAACCCATGTTCCCAGAACACTATATGGGTCTCAAGATTAACAATCCAGTGATAATACCACTAAGCCATCACCTCCCACTAAAGAACATTTCCAAGTCTCTGTTAGAACCTGACACGCCAGCTGACCTATCTGAATAATAAGCTGAAAAAGATAGCCAGATTAAACTGTATAATTGGCCCAACTCCTGACTCCATTCCAACCTGAATGCCCCCAAACCTGTCTCTCCATCCCCTCCAGCCACCAACTAGCCCATCTACCTGACCTGACCCTCTCAGATCCCCCCATCTTTTTGCAACCAACTCTCCAAACAGATGCTCCTTTGTCCTTCTGAGATACCCACACCCCCAACCCTGATAATCTGAATCACCTCCAAACCGGATCTGACTTTCCAAGTCCTTCCCATTCCATTCAACCTTGAGTCCCGGAGTCTCCATGTCACCAAACCCCCAGCGACATATCCCTCATACTCTGTTCCCACCGCCATGCAGAGCCTTTCTTCTCTCTATGGACACACGTCTAGCTGTCATCACGTACATTCATATGGAAGGTCGCGAACATTTAAATGGTTATTTTCTATCATCAGAGTACAGCAACTGGCGCTGATTTTCTCTGCTGCTTCCTCTGAGGATTTCTGTACTGCCAAAGAATTTTGCAGGCTTCACCATCAGAAGATTGGCCCGAAAAAAATATTGGAAGAAGGTATGTTTCTATTTTTTTTTTGGTCTGACCTGTCAGAAAGAGGGGTTTTGATGCTGACTGGCAGATTTGGGCCATGTACTCATATCAAGCACTGTGTTGTTGGGAGTGTTCCTCTGTGCTTTCAGCCTTGATTGTTGACTTAACAGAATCTTTTATAGGTTCAAGTCAAGGTAGATTAAACAAATCTCCTGTTAATTTATTCCCTGCGAGGAAGAAGCGGTAATTCCTCCATTTTGAACATTATTTGAGGAAGCACTGAGATTGGACAAGTAGAGAGGATAGAATTTAAAACCTCCCTCTGGGTGAGTTTGGAGAACTGGATATTTATTTGGGCTTGAAGGAGTTGCATAAAGAGCCTGCCTGCATTCCCTCCGCTTCTCCAATTAATTCCAGTTTTGCACATGAGTCTTTCCATCTCAGTGCAATTCGAACCTTTGAGTTTATAATCAAATGCTACTTACTGCCTCCAGTATTTAACCAGGGGAAGGCATCACACAGCAAGCTTGAAAGTGAGCTGGGCAGGGCCGTGTTATGGCCTCCTGAAATTGTCTGTATGGGCATGTGTCTCTGTATCTGTCTGTGTCTGGTGGTGGAGGTCGGTTGCTTGCTGTTGTGCATTCAGTGTCTGATCAAAGGTCCAGGCATTGGGAAGGGGGAGCTGCTGTCCTTGCTTCTGCCAACTCTTCTCTGCCCACCCCCTAACCTGATGCCCTCCTTGTGAACCCATCCCACTGGCATTTACCTTTTACCTGCAATCTGACGCTGATTCTGGACCTCTGGTAGATGCTGTATTAGACGCAGCGACCACTGTTCCTCAGGGGTAGTTTCTTAATGTAGAGCTAACAGCTTCTGGTTGGTGTCACTTGTTTGATGGTAGCAGGAGAAAACGGGGTTTCCACTCTTTCAGTCCTTGATTTTGCCCACAGGATTCATGTATACAAAATGTGAGGGGTAGAGATACAGTAAACAGGAAGAACCTCTTTCCCTTGGCAGAGAGTTCAACAATTAGGGGGTCAGAGATTCAAGCTAAGTGGCAGAAAGATTTGAGGGGAAGTGAAGAAATTATTTTCCACAGCGAGAGGGTGGGGTGGAGGGTGGGCGTTGTCTGAAATTTGCTGCCTGAGTTGGTGGTGAAGGTGGAGACCCTAAGCTCTTCCAAAAAGTACCTAGATCTGCATCTTAAGTGCTGTCAGTTGTAAGGCTGTGGGCCAAAGGAAAATGGAATTAGATAGAGTGTCTCGGTGTTATTTTGGTCAGCATGGACAAGATGGGCTGAATAGCCCCTTTTTGTGCTGTATCATTTTTTGTGGTTCCATGAGGTTTACAGTAAGGGTTACCAAGAAGGTGGTTTGGATCAAGGGGTCATCGATACGTTGAGGTGGAGACTATAAGGCACAGGCAAAGGAGCGCTCACTGTCATCTTATATTATGCTGGACATTGAAAGAAGGCAGTAGAGAAGAAAATAGCTTTATCCACAATCAAAGTGGGCAGGGTAAGTGCAACTGCAGGAATCTGCAGGACCCATCAATGACAGAAAACAACAAATGCTGAAGACCACAGTGGGTTGGACATAATCTGTGGAGAGAGCAAGCTAACATTTCAAGTCTAGGTGACTTCATCAAGCTGAAGTGAAATGTGGCGGGGACAGCATTTATATATAGTTTGGAGGCGGGTATGGGGATAGTGTGGGAGTGGTGGTGTGTAGAGCACTGGTGGAGAAAGGATGTTGATAGTTCAGATTAAGTGATTGCAATGCGAGAATAGCAGAACAATGGTGCGTCTACTTGCCAGACTTGAAATAACACAGTCACACTGGGGTGGGGAGAGGGGAGAAATGATATGGTGATAGAGAATGTGACAAATCAAGCTAAATCAAGGGAAGAAATAGGAGAATGTAACAAGTCAAACTGAAACAAAGTGAGGAAATGGAAGAATATAACAAATAAAGCTAATTGAAAACAGGACTTTTTAGACCAAAGAAGATTTATATATAGATCCATGTACTATACATGACACAGACCATGCAAGAACTCTATTCTCTGGCCTAATGCATTGCCTGCCTCTCTACGTTGCATTTCCCTGCCACAGATATTGCTGAACAACTCATCGGTAGCATATCTTTAGACACATAGGCTATCACAGAATAGATATGTTGTACAAGAAGGACAAAAGACGCCAGCATGACCCAGTGCCTTGTATACATGTTGATCCTCTAGCTTTCAGAAAATGCACCACCCTGTCACCACAGACCGTCATCCATGGAACTTCGTGGTCATGGAGTGATGCCTGATGCTGTGATCTATTTAAGTCTTCAAGAGTCAGTGGCAACCAGAGGCAAGGTGCATTATCAATTACAATCCAGTGATACCAATGCTACCAAAGTGCTCTCAATGGGTCTTCTTTCTCTTCTGTCTCCCACTACATCTTAATGTGCTCCCTTGTTCTGCAGCTGCAGTGAAGGGAACCTACAGGTCAGGGAGCCATCTGGCTCCACAAGTTTGGGTGATTCTGATGGTGTTTGTGCCTGGATGGACTACACATGCCAGGGCTTGACAGAGACAAATTTTCACTCCTTGGTGTGACTGCCCAAAGTTCAGACAGGAACCGGCAGGGTGGAGGTGGAGGGCTCAGCCATTTCTGGAGTGCCCTGTGAGGAGACTTCTGAGGTGGACTGTATGTGCTTCCTCCCCTGGCTTGGACTCCTTGTATGGAAGGGGCATCTTCAGTGTGCTCCATATTCCTCGTTACCATACTGAATACCTTCAGTCTTGATGACCAATGGCTCGAGCAATGGAATGGAGATCTGTTTGCCTTACCAGCAGTCTCTGAGTGTGCTGGACCTGGCTGTCCATAGCAGCCCCTATCTGTCCGTGGAGGCAGCCAAGTGAACACATAATTCACCCTGATGCAGCTTCTATGCAAGGAGGAGCATTGCATCCCACATACCTGACCTCCCTGTGCTTGTAGATCTTCTCCTGATGGCGCTGAGAAGTGAACCACAGGCCAACTGCTGGAGTGTTTCTTCCTTCACAAGCTGCAGACTTGTGAGAGTGAAGTGCTCACCAGGTCGCTCCATACATGTACAGCCTAACATTCCCAAGGAGGGGCCAGTATCTGGGCTGGGGGATAGTGCTTGAGACAGTCTTGCTGATACTTCTGAGCCCTTGACACCAGGAGGTAGTTTCTGGGAGAGCGGATCATTTCACCAGGTATGTGCTAGAAATGCTGGTATTTTCTATAAGACCCAAAGAGAAGGTGTTATAGCCTGTGGTTAGAAGTGTTGTGCAATGATTGAGACTGACAGCACTGACAACCAAACTGATCCACCACAAAACCAAGGACAGTAACAAACCAGCTACATGGATAAGAAACCTATGTAACAGACAACTCGCAGAAACTGAGAAAGCTGCCCTCTTATGCAAACTGAACTACTACCACAAAGATGCCAACAGGACAGACTTGGTGGCCGCTCTGGAGAATACATTAAAAGACAACAAACTCATGGATGAAACACAACAAGCCATCCGACAGACAATAATCCCCACTCTACACAGAAGGAACAAAGAGGACAACCTGAACATGGCAGAGAGAAAAGCACCAGATAAACTCAAGAAATACAAGAACATCATTATCCTACCAGCAGACAAAGAACACATGACTGTCATTATGAACAAACTAGACTACATTAAGAAAGGACGCACATTGCTTGCGAATATAACCACTTACCAACTGGTAGTGATAGACCCAACACTGCCGCTAGGTAATAGGATCACCCAGACACTGAAGCAACTGACAAATACAGGGCAGATAACCAAGACAGACTTCATGAGAATGAAACCAGAAAGCACAAACAACAGAAGGCTTCTATGGACTGCCTAAAGCACATAAACCAGACAACCACTCAGACCCATTCTTTCCCTACGGAGCACACTGTCACACAAACTGGCCAGGACTTGCAACAGAGATTGAAACATCTAGTAGACGGATCACCTCATTCTATCCACTCAACGCAAGATTTCCTCAATACCCTCAAGAACATAAAAATCAGTGATGATGAGACTGTGGTATTCTTTTGTGTCACAGCTTTATTCACATTAATTGACATCCCACTAGCCAAAGAAACAGTGGCCACATTACTGGAGGAAACAGCAACGCAGACCAGCAGCTCCATCAGCAAGGACAACATACTTAAATTACTAGACCTCTGCCTCACCACACACTTCATCTTTAATGGTCAGATATACAAACAGATTAATAGTACACCAATGGGGTTACCCATCTCAGGTCTCATTGCAAAAGCAGTCCCGCAAAAACTAGAACACACCTCCCTCCCCCACATTCAACATAAACTGTGGATCCGGTACGTAGATGACACATTTGTCATGTCTAAACGCAACAAATTAGAACAGACCCAGTACCTCATCAACGGCGTATACACAGGGAATAAATTCACACGGGAAAGAAGAAAATACCAACAATCAACTTCTGTTTGTGGACATTAAAGTAAAACAATTGACCAACAGGGAGTTCCAAACCTCAGTACACTGAAAAGTAACCCACACTGATCAAATCCTCAACTACTACAGCAGCCAACCCAAAGTCCACCAGCAAAGCTGATTAGAACACTATTTAAATGGGCCAGGACACAGTCCAATACTCCAGAACTATGCAGGAAAGAGGAAGAACACTTATACAAGATCGTCACCTTAAACTAATATCCCCACAGTTTCATCCAAAGATGCCTACTAAACAGACAACAACAGGAGGACACAGTACAACCTATCGCACATCCCACACTTCCCTCAATTAGGAACATATAGGAACTGCCAACAAGACTCCAAAGACCACTAGGAATCAAGGTGGTCCACAAGCCCACAGCCACTCAATGACAAACACTTACAAGGATTAAAGACCTCATTCTCACAAAATTCAGAACGAACGTGGTTTACAAAATGCCATGTAACGACTGCCACAAACATTACATCAGACAGACAAGAAGGAAACTAGCCATCAGAATACATGAGCATCAGCCAGCAGCAAAACGGCACGACATACTCTCCTTAATATCGGTACACTCAGACAATGAAAGTTATCGGTTTAACTGGGACAAGGTAACCATAGTAGCCCAAACCAAACATAGACACACGCAGGAATTCCTAGAGGTATGGTTCTCCACTCATGCTTTAATCAACAGACATATAGAATTGGACCCCATATATAAACCCATACAGATCAAAACCAGAAAAGACAGTACTGACCATAACGGACCGGACGTTATAAATTTCAAGTGGAGTAGAATAACATTCCTTCATCAGAGGCTCTACTGATGATGTCACCCAATATGGTGCTGAAACATCTGAACAAAAACAAGCCAGCTTGGTGAACAAGTCATCAACTTCACCCACAACCTGAGCTACAGACCTGTGCCAATACTTTAAACTGACAGTACTGTCAAAATGCAATTTGCAGTGGACTTATTTGCTTGGCGAAACGTGGATGTCTCTGCATCCCCTCAGGATTATCTTGGTCAATATCTGTGAGGGCAGGATTCTGACCTTGTCGAGGTAAGGAGCCTAATGTCAGGAACTCCACCTGTATCGGCTTGCTGTGCCCTCTTCTAGGTTGTATTCTGTAATGAGAGACTGGGAGGAATTGAGTGAGGTGAAATTCTGTGACGTGGCTGTTGTTGCTCGTCAAAAAGTGATGAGATGCTTTGAGGGTGTTAGGATGTATTGCAGAGGTCATGCAGGGTTAGAGGTGTGGGAATTGGAGGTTGGTGGGAAAAGTGAGTTTTGGTGAGGGAAAATGTCACAGGCAATAGTGAGTATAGCACAGCATGAGCCTTGGTGGGAGGTCAGTGCAGTAGCAGAGAATGTGTGACCTCACAAGGAGTGTTACATGTACCCTGATGCAGCATCGAAGATCATTGATTATCTTCTAGCGCTGTTGGCTGTTCCACCACATGTTGAGATGGCATTAACCTTGGTGATGACCTCAGACCCTGGTGTTGGGGTCTGGTAGTACGGTCTTCTCTGCTGGATCGCTGGGAATAGGGCAGCCCTACTTTTCATCACACTGTCGACCAAGGCCTCCAGATCCCTGTCAGAGTATTGCAGGCAGATTCAGATTGCTCGTGCTTGTCTGAGGCACAGTGTCTTTTAAAGATGGCACAGGTGCTGGGATTGTCTGTCTCTTGGCAGGCATCCACTTAGTGGTGACTTGTTCCAGAGATGCCACATGGTAAGATGGGGTCAGAATTGAATGGGTCAGACTTAAAGTGGCATGGGCAGGAGTTAATATGGTGATTTAATAAGAAATATTCTCCAGGCCACATGTGGAAAAACCTCCAAAAAAGGCCTATGCAGTCCCTTGGACTTAGCCAGATGAAGTAAGATTGTATAAATTGATATTATTGGCATGTTAGAAAGACAAACTAAGGACAGATCTAATGTTCCACAATCCATCCATGAGGTGCTTAACAGTATCAGCTACAGAATTGAATGTTTCTAGAATCTGTAATTTCGGGGCCTGGTACATTGCTCATTCCACATTACCATCAACTTTGGAAATCACCCTTGATCAATAGAGAACATGAAAGCGCATAGAGGAACAGCAGAGGTAATGAGAATAAAGTTCCAACATTTTAAAATTATCTCTGTTCTGAACAGGAAAAGCCACAGTTGCATGTTCAGCGGCCAGCGGATAAGAGAAGAGCATTCTATTACCTCCCATATCCAGCTGAAAGTGAGAAAACCAGATAACTAATCTGGGAGTAGGGATTTTCAGAGACTTCCTCAGTGCAGTGATTGTAACAGGGTCAGCCAGGTGGACATCATAGAATGTGAGATGAAGGGTCTAGGCCTGAAATGTCAGCTTTTGTGCTCCTAAGATGCTACTTGGCCTGCTGTGTTCATCCAGCTCCACACTTTGTTATCTTGGATTCTCCAGCATCTGCCGTTCCCATTATCTCTGATAGAATGTGAATTCCCTGATCGGGGCTGTTACCCTGGTCCAATCAGGGAGCCCTGGCTGAGTGTCAGGAGTCCTGTTTACTCTGAGAGCTGGTTCTGAGGAAGGCAAACCTGTGTCAAATACTAAGCATGTGTAAATAAAAGGTAACGGGATACCTGCCTCTCTAGAGTTGTTTCAGTGGCGATGAGAATGGGATTAATGATGTAACCATGCAAAAGCGCCTACTAGCTGAAGCCCGATTGGACTTCAAACAGGCACTAAATCTGGCTTAGTTGTTACAAAATGCGGCAAGTGGAGCATATGAGTTACAGGGCACACCTATGAAAGTGGACACCGTTGCCAGTCCAACTGAACCTGGGGAACACCACTTGAGTGAAGGCAATTACCTTGCCTCACTCAGGATATATACTGAACAGAGGGACTCTACATCAGCCCACAGTAAAACCCAAAAAGCAAGCCAAGCCTCAGCTGAGTAGTTCACATTTTCTTCCAGCTCCGGGCCAGCATGACATCGTAGTTATGGCCAGTATGCAAACTTGAGACAGCAAGAGGGTTCCCGTAGGCCTGAATTGAGTAAGAGAACTCTCAGCCAGTATCTAGGAGAGTGCGTACCCTGGAAAGTCTAACTACACATGGCTTGGAACAGTTAAATTATTTAGCAACGTCCAAATCAGAACCAATCAAAAGAAATGTATAGTTAAATGGTTCACCTGGTTCTAATGGAGGTTAATACCAAGGCGGCTGTACCTGTGATTGCTGAACCAGTCTATATAAAAATTCATTTGCAACTCCAACCCTTAAGTTTGTACAAGACCTCAGCTAGCCAGAGAACCCAGAGCAGGGAACGTTTACAAATTAAGGATTCAGCTTCAGATCCAGCCTCATGAGAAGCAGCTGGGTAAATTATCACTGATTATAGTAAATGGCTTGGGCCCAAGCCTGATGAGCTGAAATTGGTTGAGAAAGATTCACATTGATTCACTCAACATTTTTTAGTTAGAAAATGGCTGCCTGAGTGAAATCCTAACTAAATACCCAGAAGTTTTTCAGGAAGATTAAGGGACTATCAAAGGAGACAAAGTCACTTTGCATGTTGGTCAGGAAGCAATTCCACAATTCTGCAAGCTCCACCCAGAGCCATTTGCCTTACATGCAAGAGTAGAGACAAATCAGGAGGCTGGCAAGTGAAGCAAGCAGGGAATGCAAGGTATTTCCGAGAGTTGAATTGCTTTCAGTGTATCAGGATGGCTCCAAACCATCCATCATCCAATGGCCTGAGAGAAAGAGCAGTCCAAACTTTGAAGGCAGGCTTAAAGAAACAACCTAGAGCTTCCTTCGATACCAAATTGTTCCAGTTCCTATTTGATGATCGGACCACCTCTTGTGCAACTACAGGGACAACTCCAGCAGAGTTGCTAATGGGGAGAAGACTCTGCACCAGGTTAAATCAGATCTTCCTGGACCTGGGGGTAAGGATTAAACAAATCAAGTACATCAATGCCAGCCACCTGCCTCTTCCAAGTGAGAGAGACAGTTTACTTCAGGGGATGAAGTTTGGTGTCAATACCATGGGAATGGCCATTCATGGATAAGAGGCGTAGTTGATGTAAGGTCAAGTCCTGTTATGTACAAATTTCAGGTACGTGAGACGGTCCTGGATTTAGAGCGGGAGGAATGTAGTGATGGTAACAAGGTCAGCCAGGTGCTCCTCATAGAATATGAATTCCCTAATTGGGGCTGTTGACCTTATTCAATCAGGGAGCCTGGCTGACTGATATGAACAGGAGTGTCAGAGGTTCTGATCGCTTTGAGAGCTGGCTCTGAGGAACCTCAACCAGTGTCAAGTACAATGCATTTGTAAATAAAGGGCGATGAGATACCAGCCTCTGTGGAGTTATTTCACCCATCCTTAGCAGATGCCAGGCAACAAAAGTTTGCAAGTATCTTAACCAAAAAGTGTTGAGTGGATGTTCTGACTCTTAACTACTTTTGAGGTGTCCAAAGGTGGCCGTCCTGATAATTGCAGGTATCCAGGAGGTTGAATTTATTCCTGAGTTGCACGAGATTATAGAATGCATTGAACTCAGTAAGAAAAAGAAATCTCTGATGAAGTCTGTTAAGATTAAAGTTCCATACACTGAATGTAACTACACTACAAGCTAAATTGTAATTGTCTGAATATGATATTTCCATCTATTGGATAATTAAGAATCAATATTCAACCATGAGAATGGTCCTGTCCAAAGACCATTTCAATGATCTAATCAATTTGTCAATAAACTGTCTAAATTAGCCCACAATAGGATCCCTACAATGTGGAGGCACTTTGCAAGTGACACTCACAATAAAGAAATGCCAGTAATTATTTTCAAGAATGTACTGCTATTGCTGTGTCCTTTTCCAGAACTAAGTTGAAGATGGTTAAATATATAATTGGACCAACCATATCAATGCCATCGCTAAAGAGCAGGGGTCTGAATGGGTGGCCATCTAACTAGTGGATCACCTCTTCAGCTATTAGTATGAACAAACGCTCCCGGGCTGTCTGGATTACAACATTGTTCAATGCTTAATGGCATTCACTAGTTGATTAATGCTCTTGTCATTAGATGTTTTTTCCGTCCCGATCATTGGTGCATTGTAGATGCAGAAAATGATATCGAAAATGCACTGTAATAATTTTACAAGATTACTGTGATAACATTTGCTGTATTCTGTGGCTTTAAAAGATAAATAATAGTAGTGTCTGGATTTCTACTTGACTGATGAAATGTTTTCTTACATAATATAAATTTTTGATCCCATTTGAAATTTGGCATGATTATTTGACCTGATCAAGATAGACCCTTCAACAGTATATCTTTTTCAGCAACAGTTAATCTTCTCAAACTCTTTTAGAATTTGGAGAACTTCTCTTAAATCGCTTCTCACTTCCTTTTATTCTGGTGAACGAACCCCACTTTTCCTCCGTCCCTGTCATAATTTTAGCGTAATCCTTTGTATCCTCTCCATAGTTTATTTATCGTTCAGATACTAGGACACCTTGAAGTTGAGTATTTTCTTAATTTTCTTAATTTTCTTAATTTTTTAATGTCTTCTTCAACTTTAAAATGTGTGGATCTGAGCTCTCAATTCTCTGCTTTTGATCTCAGGTGTGAATCTATTACTATAGCAAATAATTAGAGCCATTAATTGTACAAAAAATGTGGAGGCCTTTGAATTACATTTGATGAAGATATTGTTCTTTATGTTGATAACTGTAATAGTTTAGCAATGCTATAAACAGTAAAATGTTTCATAATTAACCAGTTATTGTTTGTTCGCCATCAACTTCTTTAAGTTTTCATCAATCTCTGTAACACTGAATAGATGAATAGTCAGGGTGAGATCAAGATTTATTTGTGGGGAATGGCAGATACAAAATCTATAAATCCTTGGTGCAGGTCTGAGAAAGCTAGTTAATACCAAAAGACTGTACTGCTCTCATGATGTTGCATTTAGCATCTTTTGTAATGTGCTATTGCACTGAATGTGATTTGGCTGTTATCCAGTGGAGTAATTGCTGTTAAAATTTTACAGATGTAATAGATTCACCCTTTGCTTTTCAGAAATATCCATTTTAACACTGTTGTTGGATATAACAACAGTTATTCCTTGTCTTTGAATTATCACAATCAATGAACATGAATCCCAATGATTTTGTCGTGATTCCAGGCAACAAATCTGGCACATCTGTTAAGTTAAAAGCAAGGTAAGTGAAATAACAGAATATTGCACAATCTTCGGCTGTGTTAAAATTTTTATGGCTATGAAGATCTGAAGTAGAATTTTTATGGGATGATAAAACTTTGGGAAACAGATTCTAATCTTCTCTTGAATTTTTATTAATGATCATAGAGTTTGCCAGCATGTCAGTTTCAGAAACTGAAAGAACTGCGGATGCCGTAAATCAGGAGCAAAAACAAAATTGCTGGAGAGGCTCAGCAGGTCTGGCAGCATCTGTGAAGGAAAAAACAGATTTAATGTTTTGGGCCCGGTGACCCTACCTCAGAACCATCACTTCTGAGGAAGGGTCACTTGATCCGAAACGTTAACTTTGTTTTTCCCTTCGCAGATGCTGCCAGATCTGCTGAGCCTCTCCAGCAATTTTGTTTTTGATCTCAGTTTTAGACCTTGGTTTAAATAAAATGCATTCAGTAGTTTAACTTCTGAATGTGACACTGCTGCCAGTCTAGCTGATGTGATGCTTTCAATCAGTGTATTATTTAATCCAGGTATGGATAGTCGATAGGCAGCTAATTTTTAAACATCGCATTCTGAGATAATAGGTTTTAATCCAAACTAATGGCCCGTGAAATGATCAGTATTCTTTACTTGTTATTGCACATAAGCTGGAACATTGCGGTATTGGATTTTACAACAGATATTATAGAATATTTTTTGTGTGTAGTCCATCTCAGGCATCCACTCAAGCTTTGTGTTTTTTTGAGTTTAAAAGGATTAAGTTTGTGTCAGTTCTATTTTACCAATCCCGTCAATTTGTTTATATCAATGTTAAAATATCCTCAAGGTAAAAAGTAGCCCTGTTAAACTTTGATTAATTGCTGTGTGTGTTTGTCAAGAATGTGTTTAAAAGTACATACTGCAGATTTCCATGCCCATTTCAGAAGCAATTAGGAGACAACCACGTTGTTGTGGAGTCAGATGTAGGCCTGACCAGGTAAAGACTGAAGATTTCATTCTCTAAAGGACATTTAAAAAAAACCTGGTTGACTACAGCAATTAAAAAGTCACTACACAACAACCAAAAGACTAACTTTAATTTCCAGATTTTATTGAATTCAGATTTCACCATTTGTCATGGTGGTTTGTGAATGCAGTTTTCATGGAAAGTTAGCCTGGGTCTCTGGTTTACAAGGCCAGTGAGAATGCCACCGCCCCTCCATTAAGGAGTAGGTGTTCATATACACAAATCACATTGGGCAGTCAGAAACGCTGACTGAACATTTATACTCTGGTCAGAATCAATTTAGTTGATGTAATATCCTTTAATATTTTACCAATTTATTCCAAAAAATTCTTAAGCATGAAATCTTGTAGTAGTGTTACTTACTCAGCCACTTATGAATAACAGCAAAGAGCAAGTATAACGTTATAACCGTGACATGAGATGTGTACTGACAACCAAGCTCTCTACTTCAATCGCACGATAAGTTTAAATGTGTTGATTCAATCACCAAGATTAACAATTTTGTCTCTTTTGTATCACTTTTAAAAATAAATGAGGCATCCACTAGCTTTGTTGAAAAGAATGTTAGTAAGTTTATTATAAGAAAAATTAATTCTGAAAGCAAGAGGATACTACTGATTATGCAATTGCTACTTGAATTGGAAATATAGAACAAAATGTGATCACTTCTCATGGCCATTGAATTTTCCCTCAATGAAACTGATTTTTTTGACAGCTGTAGATGGATGATACATGCCTATTTCTGAATTCAGCCTGCTTGACTTCAAGTTATTGAGAATTGTTCGCAATGTAGTATGTCCATTTTACCAGGTAGAGAGAAATGCTGGTATTTCGACAATCTATCAGGTTCCCGGGGCAACTTCTAAGAAACAGAATTTTAGGAAAGAGGCTGCAGCTTCTGAGGTTCCTTCTTTAATCTCTGACTCTTAGGTCCATTTTCAGAGGCCTAAGTTCAGCAAGCATTGCTGGGCAACTGTGAGGGGCTTCTAGTCCCCTCAAAGTTAGGTTTTTTCCAGTGAAATTAAGATAATAAACTCCAACTTCTTTTTTCTTGAAAGCTTTGCTTCATAGCTGCTCCAAAGTCACTGAATTTCCTGTATAAACAGCTGGGTGACTTAAAGTACACATCAAACTATTGGCTTTATTTTCAAGAAGTCGCATGGTACAAACTTCTCTCAATCCAGAGAATATGCAAATAATCAAATCTTGCAGTATTTCCCACATATATTTAAAGATGTTGTTCCCAACAATGGGTATTGATAATGTTGCAATTTGGGCCCTGATTTTAAAAACTGAAATTGTTCTTTACTAATGGAGACAAAAGAAATATCAAAAATACTATGCTTGTCAAATGTTAGGCGTGTGGGTATATTGTTATGAATATGCGTTGAAGAATGTCATAAAGGAGGCCCCATATCTGGTGATCTTAGTAGGGAGTTAGATAAATACATTTAAGATTAAATTTCTCAATAATCTATTGGGGTATATTGCAATAAGATCTTCATTAGAATAAGCCTGTTAGCTTACTGTCTGCTATTGAGAAAATGTTAGATCTGTTATACAGAGTATAATGAAACTATTTAAAAATGCAACAGTGAAGTAGATTCAGAATAAGAGGTTGCATATTTTAGGTAGTTTTGAGGAAGAGTATCTTGAGTATTGTGAGTCTCTCAAATTCTTAACCTCTGGTAGCTGTTAAGGCTAGGTTATTAAGTATATTCAAGACAGACAGACAGATTTTTCATTAGTAAAGTAGTCGAGGATTATGGGGGAAGGTGGGAAAGTAGAGCTGTAAATCAGCCATGATCTCAGACTTGATGGGCTGGATGGCCTGCTTCTGTTCCGTGTCTCATGGTCTTATGGTTATTGCACCTATAGTCAGGTAGGGACTGACAGTGTTTGGAACTTTAAAGTTCTGAAGTGAAATAGTTCAGTATTTGAAAGTTTGATACTTGTCACTTAGAACTTCATTGTATTGATTATTGAAAAGATTCTAAAAATACTGTATGAAGTAGGAAGATAACAAAGTGTAGAGCTGGATGAAGACAGCAGGCCAAGCAGCATCTCAGGAGCACAAAAGGTGACGTTTCGGGCCTAGACCCTTCATCAGAGAGGGGGATGGGGAGATGGAACTGGAATAAATAGGGAGAGAGGGAGAGGCGGACCGAAGATGGAGAGAAAAGAAGATAGGTAGAGCAGAGAATATAGGTGAGGAGGTAGGGAGGGGATAGGTCAGTCCAGGGAAGGCGGACAGGTCAAGTAGGTGGGATGAAGTGGTAGGTAGGAAATAGAGGTGTGTCTTGAGGTGGGAGGAAGGGATGGGTGAGAGGAAGAACAGGTTAGGGAAGCAGAGACAGGCTGGGCTGTTTTTGGGATGCAGTGGAGGGAGGGGACGAGCTGGGCTGGTTTTGTGATGTAGTGGGGGGAGGGGAAGAACTGGGCTGGTTTTGGGATGCAGTGGGGGAAGGGGAGATTTTGAAGCTTGTGAAGCCCACATTGATTCCATTGGGCTGCAGGATTCCCAAGCGGAACATGAGTTGCTATTCCTGCAACCTTCGGGTGGCATCATTGTGGCACTGCAGGAGGCCCATGATGGACAAGTCATCTGAGGAATGGGAGGGGGAGTTGAAATGGTTCGCCCCTGGGAGGTGCAATTGTTTGTTGCGAACCGAGTGGAGGTGTTCTGCAAAGCGGTCCCCAAGCCTCCGCTTGGTTTCCCCAATGTAGGGGAAGCCACACCGGGTGCAATGGATACAATATACCACATTGGCAGATGTGCAGGTGAACATCTGCTTGATATGGAAGGTCATCTTGGGGCCTGGGATGGGGGTGAGGGAGGAGGTGTGGGGGCAAGTGTAGCACTTCCTGCGGTTGCAGGGGAAGGTGCCCGGTGTGGTGGGGTTGGAGGGGAGTGTGGAGCGGACAAGGGAGTCACGGAGAGAGTGGTCTCTCCGGAAGGCAGACAAGGGTGGGGATGGAAAAATGTCTTGGGTTGTGGGGTCGGATTGTCGATGGCGGAAGTGTCGGAGGATGATACGTTGTATCTGGAGGTTGGTGGGGTGGTATGTGAGAACGAGGGGTTCCTCTGGGGGCTTTTGTGGTGGGTGCTGGGTGTGCGGGATGTGTTGCGGGAAATGCGGGAGACACGGTCAAAGGCGTTCTCGACCACTGCGGGGGGAAAGTTGCGGTCCTTGAAGAACGTGGACATCTGGGATGTGCGGGAGTGGAATGCCTCATCCTGGGAGCAGATGCGGTGGAGGCGGAGGAATTGGGAATAGGGGATGGAATTTTTGTAGGAGGGTGGGTGGGAGGAGGTGTATTCTAGGTAGCTGTGGGAGTCAGTGGGCTTGAAATGGACATCAGTTTCTAGCTGGTTACCTGAGATTGGATTCTCTAGCATCTGCAGTTCCCATTATCACTGTATGAAGTAGGAATGCAGGTATACTAATTATTATTGTTATTTTTATCAGGTTAGCATAGATTGAGCTTCCCAACATGTATAGCATTGAATTTTTGATTCTATTTTCTCAAGAAACCTTCGGGAGCTACGATTAGAAACTCTGCGGCTCGAAATTGACAGTGATGTACTGGAACAGAGGTTGCAGCAGCTTCGACAAGCCATGCGTAAGGAAAAGGAGGAACGGGAGTAAGTGTTAAGATTTACGAGATTGATATCTAGAATGAGTGTCATCTTGGAAGAAAGATTGGATAGACTCACCTTGTTTTCACTGGAGTGAAGGGTGACATGATTGAAATATACAAGATCCTGAATGGTCTTGACAACTTGGATGTGGAAAGGATAACCAAGGGCTAATGTTTCAAAATACCTTTGTCGAGCACAGATGAGAAGAAAAGTTTTGCGGTTTTGAGACTTTGGACTTTCTGCCTCAGAAGGAGGTGGAGATGGGGTCATTGAATAGTTTTAAGTTGCAAGCTGGTGGATTCCTGTTAGGCAATGGAACTAAAGGCTATCAACAGCAAAAACAGAAATTGTTCGAATAACTTAGGTCTGGCGGCATCTGTGGAGAGAGATCCGAGTTAATGTTTCAGGTTGAGTGACCCTTCCTCAGAACTGTTCTGACTCAACCCATAATGTTAACTCTGATCTCTCTTCACAGATGCTGCCAGACCTGCTGAGCTTTTCCAGTAGTTGCTGTTTTTGTCTTTGATTTACAGCATCCATGGTCCTTTCATTTTTTAGTGTCAAGAGCAGATGGGAATCTGGAATGCAAGCTGCAAATAGGTCAGTGATAACCTTATTGAATGTCAGAGCAGGCTGGAGGTGCCAAATACTTCTAATACCAGGGTGACTGTCTTGATTCTTAATCAATTGAATGATAACATTTTAAAAGTACATGCCCCTCCAAAGTATGATGACCATGCCTGTGGAAGTAAAATATGCTATTGAATCCAAAAGAAACGTTATCTCCTCTGTCTCTGAAATAAAACTGCAAGCTAAACTTGTCCTTACTGCTTCAACAAGTTAAACCATTCGAGATGATTTTACAAGTTGTGAAATTTAACTTCAGAAAAAGCTCACTGAGTCAAAAAAAAACTTTTCATAGGGATTATCCTTTCAATTTGGGGACAGCCTGTAAGTAATTTTAATTAATTGCCATGATTAGTAAATTTGTGGATATATCTTGTATTTGCATTTGGGAACCACCTATAAAAATGTTTATTGGTTCAGGATTGGGTTATATTGTCAACGTGCTTGAAAACAATTTTAGATGTACTTGTGATTTTCTGTATTTTGATTTCTTGCTGTTAAAGAGGCATTTTTTTTAATATTCACCTCTGTAAAGTGTAAAATCTGACCATAATAAATGTTAATAGACATCTATAAAATTGTTACTTGCTCCAGATGTCTCTGTAGAGGTACTTAATATTTAAGAGTTTTGTACTTTCTTAATATCACCTCATAACCTGAATTACTTGCCTCACGGTGTAGTGTTTGATGATAAATAAAATGTTTGCCATAGTTTTTACCAAAGTTTTACCAGACCATAGGGCTGCTCTCTTGTTAGAGAAAGACAACTGATGGTGGTTTAGATTAGATTAGATTCCCTACAGCGTGGAAACAGGCCCTTTGGCCCAAAAAGTCCACACCGCCCCTTGGAGCATCACCACCCAGACCCATCCCCCTATAACCCACACACCCCTGAACACTATGGACAATTTAGCATGGCCAATCCACCTAGCTTGCACATCTTTGGACTGTGGGAGGAAACTGGAGCACCCGGAGGAAACCCACGCGAACACGAGGAGAATGTGCAAACTCCACACAGACGGTCGCCCGAGGCTGAAATCGAATCTGGGTCCCTGGCACTGTGAGGCTGCAGTGCTAACCACCGTGTCATCCCTGAGGGTCCCCAAGTCTCAGGCAAGGGGAGTCCTTCATAGTAATTTTACTGGTAATTTCACCTATGGGGTTGGCATCACTTTGCATTACAAACCAAGCATCCAGCTAAGTGAATCCACTTAGCGCACCCCCCCCCCCCCCCCCCCCCCCCACTTCCACTGCCCTCGCCAGCTGTTTTATCCTATCTTATTGGTTGCAAGGTAAAGTAGTTACTGGTATTGAATCATTATAGTTTTTAATGGGATTGCTACAATTTTGTTATTCATTTTGGGTTTTGTAGGCGATCAGGACCATATCATTGGAAATCTGGACAGATGGGGAGTCTTGTAAATCATGCACAGGTAGTGCTGAGAAATAAAGAAAATGTTAATCAGAAGGTAAGGAGACACCATCAAATTAAAACAGAAATAAAATTGTCTGTCGTAAGATGATATGAATTAATTTCATCAGCTGGGTTTTGTAACATTTAATGTAATGCTTGAGAAATTCAACAGAGAAATTGTAATAGTGGTTATTGAGATAGCGTTATTAGTAATAACTATGGCAATATACTACCTATTAGCCCCAATAGCCAAATGTTTCTGTATCAATGCTAACTCACTTTTCTGTCCAATCCAATTCTGCCCAAGTCTGCCATGTTTATTCCTGTGATAGAAATGTAACTACTCCTAGATGGCTGTTGTCGAAACTACATGGTAAAACAGGTTGTTGGCTTGCTCACCAAGCTGGATGGTTATAGTATAGACGTTTTGTCACCATGCTAGATGACATTACCGATGCAGCCTCCGATGAAGCAGTGTTGTTCTACTGTGTTTGGCACTTATGTGATTCTGTCTGTTAAGTTGGATTGTGTCATTTTCAGTTCTGTTCTGCATGGGTTTGTGTATGGGGTCTAATTCCACATGGTTGTTAATTGCATTACGGGTTGAAAACCAAGCCTCTAAGAATTCCAGCTTGTGTCTATGGTTGGCTTGATTTAGGGTGGTCACGTTGTCCCCGTTAAATTGATGACCTTCATTGTCCAAGTGTACTGAGATGAAGGAATATTTGTTGTGTTGTTTTGCTGCTAGCTGGTGTTCATGTATCCTGATGGCTAGTTTCCTTCTGGTCTGGCTACTGTAATGTTTGCTGCCATCATTGCAAGATATTTTGTAAACTACGTTGGTTCTGCATATCATGCGTGTGGGTCTTTGGTCCTTGTGAGTGTTTGTCGTAGTGTGGCTGTGGGTTTGTATGCTACCATGATTCCTAGTGGTCCTGGGAATCTCATTGTCATATCTGATATATTCTTGATACAGGGTAGTGTGGCCAGTGTATCAGGGCATACTGTATCCTCTTGCCCTTGTCTATCGAGTAGGCACCTGTAGTTGTTGGGATATCCGTTGTTTGCAAAGACCTTGTGTAGGTGCCGTTTCTCCTTCCAGCGTAGTTCTGGTGTGTTGCATTGAGTTGTGGCCCACTTGAATAGTGACCTCACACAGCTTTGTTTGTGGACAGTGGGGTGATTGCTGTGGAAATTGGTGGTAAAGCAATTGCATTGTATTATACAGTTGTTTCAATTCTTTCCCATCATTATTATTGCTCATATTCAGCAGCACTTTCAACTCTATTACATTGCTTCTTCTATCTACCACTCACCTTATTTCGCTTCCATTCTGATGGCCCAAAATATCCAGTTTCTGGATCACTAGAGGCCAGGCAGAAATGAAAGTGTGTTCGGATTATAGGATAGTCTTATTGCGTGGATCTTTGTGGTATTGTTCGGGATGTCTAAATTTCTGACAGGATCAGAATAACTGGTTATTAGAACAAGATGAACATTGAATGTCATGGCTACAATTGGATGAGGCAGTGGAATAAAAGACTTGCAGAATTAATTACTTTGTAGATTAATGGGAACATTGTAACTCATTCTCATGTCTGAAAGGTTTGCTTCAATCTACTCCGAGTAGGTCTGCTTATTTTATGAAGGGGATGCTGAGCAGATTTAGGACGATCTTTGAATAATTGTTGTTTATTTGTTTATGATTAGAACTTTGTTGTTGCCAACTTTTTCCAGGTCGGATTGTTATACCTTTTAAAAGATATGTTAACATAAGCAGATAGCTGTGCAGAAATTGATGTGCACAGACATAGTTGCTTTTTTTCTGCTCTTCTGCAAAGTAATCCTTTGGATGTTATATTTATTCTGTCACAGATAACTTCTGGAAAGACAAAAATCAGAATACTGAAAGACCAACGTGGAGGTATGGCTATTGTCTTTATTTAGTTTGTATTTATGCAGACTATTAGCATATAAAATGGTTTCTTGTTCTGCTTATTACAGAGCCTAGGAAACATGCCATCATTGATACAGCAGTTTGTGAAAGTGAAAAACTAAAAGTTAAGGGGAAATTATGTGGACAATGTGAGATCAGAAGTCCTGTGCTGGTATGTAAGACAAGAGATATGTTATCAAATAAATCCTTTATTTCACATTGTTTGACAATAATAACTAAGTCAGTAGAAACGTGAAAACTGGTTACCTGGTTGTGACACTTCATTTTAATGATGGAAAAAGTTGATAAAATTCATGCACAAGTTTTGATGTTTGTAAAGGATTAATTGACCTTATTGATCAAAATAAGTCTGAAATCCAAGCAAACTAAAGGAAGCACCTTTTAACAATTTTGCTTTAGAAATGTAATTATTGTCTCTGGTAGTCTGTCCCGATGATATATGACATATGATTAATACCACTGTGATGTAACATATATTTTAAATATATGTTTTAAACAACGTATGTGACTAGAAATAAATTCAATCTAATTAGTTTATAATCGGAATGAGACTATCAGAAATTGAATAAAACAATGAACTGATTTATGGACATCTAATTAATGAGAAATGTGTATTAGGTGTTGGCTGTTCAATTGCCTGAATTAAATCCAGGCAAATAGTTTAAGATCACAGATACCCTAGCATATTGTTTTTATGCCAAACTGACAACAGTTTTATCCTTCTTAATATTATCAAAGAGTTAACTAATCTAACACCGTTTTTTTCCTCTAACATTTAGATGTAGCCAGTTTACCATAAAATCATAAGAAATAGGACCAGGAATCAGTCATTCAGACTCTCAAACCCACTCTGTTATCCAATAAAATACTACTTGATTTGATTGTGGCTGTAACTCCACTTTCCTGCATAAGCACCAGTAATCCTTAACAGGTAACTTCACCTCTTGTTAAAACTTGAGACACCATGAGACTTGTGGTGAGACAGATGACTTGTGGTTTAACCTGAGTGTCACCCTTCCTCAGTTGAGGTTAGAGATTGTTTAGGAGAGTCCCTCCTCATTACCTTGGTGGATGCTGGAATTGATCCTACACTGTTGGCCCACTCTACATTGCAAACCAGCTTTGCAGACAACTGCACTAACTGACTCTGATTTCCTATAAAAATTAACAAAGGTGTTAGCTTGATCTTGGCTTTGTTGAGATCCCATAGCAACACCATCTAATTGACCATACATGGTGTAATTGAAACTGAACTCAACTGTGTGATTTGCTAAGTTCATAATTTGAATGGATACTGACTCAACAATGGTGATGCATCTATGTTGACGTGATATATATAGTGCTGCAGTGCAAATGTCAGTAGTTTCTATGAGTGGTGCCTTCAAGATTGCCTTAATTTTAAGATAGCTGTGGAAGGAGGAGATAGCAAGTTTAAAAAGAGTAAGTCAAGGCTATCCTATCCTATCTTGTCCCATCCTACTCCAGCATATTCTTTCCCAAATTGAAACCCATTCAGTCTAGAGAAATGAGCAAATTTGGACAAAAGTCATAATTCATGGAGATGTATAGCATGGAAACAGACCCTTTGGTCCAACTCCTCTATGCTGACCAGATATCCTAAATAAATCTAGTTCCATTTGCCAGCATTTGGCCCATATCCCTCTAAACCCTTCCTATTCGTATACCCATCCAGATGCCTTTTAAATGTTGTAATTGTACCAGCTACCACCACTTCCTCTGGCAGCTCATTCCATACACATGTCAACCTCTGCATGAAAATGTTGCCCCTTCAAAATCTTTCCCCTTTACCTTAAACCTATGGCCTCTAGTTTTAGACTCCCCCACCCTGGGGAAAAGACCTTCTCTATTTACCCTGTCAATGCCCTTTATGATTTTGTACACCTCTATCTCCAACCCCAATCTGGTAAGATTCAGGAACAATGGATGAACAATGATATTGAGGTTCAGGACAAGAATAAAAGTGAATCTTTTTTCAGATATAGACAACTTGGTTCAATTGAATCTTTTTTAATCAATGTAAAGATTGTAGGGGCATTCTTAATAAAGAAATCAAGAAGGCAATGAGAGGATATGAGATAGCAATGGCAGGTAAAGTTAAGAATAATCTAAAGGGATTCTACAAATACATTAAGAGCAAGGGGGTAACTAAAGAGAGGAAATTCTGAGGAAGGGTCACTGGACTCAAAATGTTAACTCAGATTTTTCCTTCACAGATGCTGGCAGACCTGCTGTGCTTTTCTAGCTACATTTTTTTTGTAACAAGAGGGAGGGTTTGTCCTCTTAAAGATCAAGGAGGCCATGATTGTGTTGAACTCCAGGCAATCGATGAGATACTAAATTAGTATTTTGTGTCACTCTTTACTGTGGAGAAAGAAATAGAGTCCAGAGAATGCAGACAAATAAACTTTTAATGATTGAAAGACAGTTTACATTACAGAAGAGTAAGTTCAGAGGTCTTAGAGATTGTAAAGGTGGATAAATCACCGGGACCTGACCTAATGTATCCCAGAATGTTGTTGGAAGTAAGGGAGCAAATTACAAGGCCCATTGCAGAAATATTTGCGTCATCTATAACCATGGGTGAGGTGTTTGATGATTGGAGGGTGGCTAATGTTGTACCTTTGCTTAAGAAAAGTTGTAAGGAGAAACCAGGGAACTATATTCCTGTGAATCTGACTTCAGTTGTGGGTGAATTGTTGGAGGTGATTATAAAAGATAGGGTTTATGGACATTTAGAAAGGCAAAAAATGATTTATGATAGTCAGCATGGTTTTATGCGAAGAAAATTGAGTCTCACAAGCTTGTTTGAGTTTCTTCAGGAAGTTACCAAACAGGTTATTGATGACAGAGCAGTCGACATTGTTTATTTGATTTTTAGTCAAGCCTTTGACAAGGTTCGACATGGTAGACTAATTAGTAAAGTTCGGTTACATGGGATTCAGGGGAGCTTGCCAACTGGATACATAATTTGTTTAACAGCAGGAGGCAGAGAGTAATGGTGGAGGGTTGCTTTAGGGACTGGAGGCCTGTGACCAGCGATATTCCACAGGGATCGGTTCTGGGTCCTCTTTTGTTTATCATTTATATGAATGATTTAGATGAGAATGTAGAAGGCATGGTTAGTAAGTTTGCAAATGACACCATTGGTGGCATCATAGACAATGAAGAAGGTTTTTCTGAGATTACAAAGGGAGCATGTTCAAATTAGTCAATGGACTGAAAAATGGCAGATGCAAGGTATTGCATTTTGGTATAACAAACAAAGGTAGAGCTTATGCAATTAATGGTAGAGCCTTGGGTGGTGTTGTAGAACAGAGAGACTTAGGGTGCAGGCACATAATTCTTTAAAGTTGGCATCATATTTGGACAGGATGGTTAAAAAGGCATTTGGCACACTTGCCTTCATTGCTTAGTCCTTTGAGTGTAGGGGTTGGGACGTTGTGTTGTGGTTATATAGGACATTGTTGAGGCCTCTTCTGGAATTCTGTGTTCCGTTCTGGTCACCCAGTTATAGGAAGGATATTGTCAACTGGAGAGGAGTCAGAAGAGATTTACCAGGATGTTGCTGGAATTGGAAGCTTTCAGTTATAAGGAAAGGCTGGATTGACTGGGACCTTTCTCCAGTAGAGTGTGGAAGATTATCTGATGGAAGTTTATAAAATAATGAGAGGTATAGATAGAGTTGATGGTCGTTGGCTTTTCTCTAAGATGGGGAATTTCAAGATTGGGAAACATTTTTAAGGTGAGAGGAGAGAGACTTAAAAAAGACAGATATATGAGGCAAATTTCTTCTACACAGAGAGTGGTTCGTACGTTGTATGAACTTCCTGAATAAGTGGTGGATGTGGGTACAGTTACAACGTTTAAAAGATATTTGGAAGGATATATGAATAATAAAAGGTTTGGAGTGACATAGGCCAGGAGTAGGCAGGTGGGACTAGTTTAGTTTGGGATTGTGTTCGGCATGGATTAGTTGGACCAAAGTGTCTGTTTCCATGCTGTATGACTCTAACACCAAATGCCGCTGTCACTATCCTGTGACTCCACTTTCAAGAAACAATGAACCTGTACTCCAAGGTCTCTTTGTTCAGCATCACACTCAGGACCGCACCATTAAGCATAAAAGCCCTGCCCTGATTCGCCTTTTTAAAATGCAGCACCTCACATTTATCTAAATTAAACCCTATCAACCACCCCTCAGTCCATCGGCCCATCTGATCAAGATCCCATTGTACTCTAAGGTAACCTTTGCTGTCCACTACACCTCCAAATTTCCTGTCATTGCAAACTTAACCATACCTCCTATGTTCACATCCAAATCATTTATATAACTGATGAAAAGCAGTGGACCTAGCACTGATCCTTGTGGTACACTGCTGGTTGCAGTCCTCCAATATGAAATGCAACCGTCCACCACCACCCTTTGACTTCCACCTTTGAGCCAGTTCTGTATCCAAATGGCTAGTTCTCCCTCTATTCTGTGTGATCTAATCTTGCTAACCAGTCTTGCCATGAGGACCCTTGTCGAAAGCCTTACTGAGTCCATACAGATTGCACCCACTGCATTGTCCGCATTAATTCTCTTTGTTACTTGTTCAAAAAACTCAATTAATTTAGTTAGACATGATTTCCCACACAAAGCTATGTTAAGTATCCCTAATCAGTCCTTGCCTTTCCAAATACAACTCTCTATCTTCAAATTCTTCTCCACACTAAACATTGATGCAAAATACTCATTTAGTATCTCCCTTATCTCCTGTGGTCCCACACATCGGCAGCCTTGCTGATCTTTAAGGGGCCCTATTGTCTCCCTAGTTACTGTTTTGTTCTTAATGTATTTGTAAAACCCCTTTGGATTCTCCTCAACTCTATTTGTCAAAGCTATCTCATGTCCCCTTTTTGCCCCCTTGACTTCCCTCTTCAGTATGCTCTTACTGCCCTTATACTCTTGTAGGGATTTACTTGATCTCTGCTGTCTGTACCTGACATATGCTTCCTTCTTTTTCTCGACCAAAACCTCAATTTCTCTAGTCATCCAGCATTCCTTACACCTACCAACCTTGACCTTCATCCTAGGAAAATACTGTCTCTGGATTCGCTATCATTTTTGAAGACTTCCTATTTTTTTAGCTACCTTTTACTGGCAAACATCCACCTCCAATGAACTTTTGAAAGCTGTTCCCTAATACTGTCAAAATTGGCCTTTCTCCTATTTAGAACTTTAACTCCTAGATTCATTCTATCCGTTTCCATCACTGGTCTAAGCATAATAGAATTATGGTCACTGGCCCCAAAGTGCTCCCCCTTTGACACCTCGGTCATTTGTGCTGCCTTATTTCGCAAGAGTAGTCTAAGTTTTTTTGCACCATCCATGTACTGAATCAGAAAATTTTCTTGTACATATTTAACAAATTCCTCTCCATCCAAGCCCTTAACGTTATGGCAGTCCCAATCTATATTTGGAAATCAAATGTGACATCGTAGAGCAGCAGGTTAGTGAAAGGTTGCTGAGAATTTTGCTCTTTCATCTTTTAACCTTTTGTAATTGTAAGGTTTTATGACTGATAAACACCAATAGTGTTGATTGTAGTGATAGCCCTTGTTGATTATAAATTAATTTTAAAAAAAAGAAAATCGTTAGCATATAAGTTAGCGGGATGTGTGATTCTGGACAAGCATATCTGCACTGCCTGCAGCTTGAAGAGCTTGACATGAGAATCATTGAGGTAGAGGCAAAAATGCAGTCATTGTGAGCCATCAGGAAAGGGAGAATTACCTGGATGCATTCTTCCAGATGGTAAGCCAACACTTTGGGAACAATTCTTCTGATTTTATCAGGGCCACAAGGATGTGATGGGTACGGAGACCCAGAAATTAAGATAAGGGAGACTTAGTCTTTGCAATTGTTTAGTGGTTCAAATTTCTTGCAGCCTTTTTGGATGAAACCATTGGCTGTGTGATGGATAAGCAAATTGTGTATATCTCCTAACCAGCCTAAACAATTCTCTGAAGGCAAGAGGGACAATCTAGATGGCTGTGTTGCCTATTCCCGTGTTTACAATAATTGCTCTGGGTTGCAATGGAATCATCTGTAATGGTGGTGGTGAAAGGGGTTGGGGGAAGGAGTATGGGAATTCACTGAATGTGTTCCACTTAAGTAAAGCTAGGAAAGAGGTGGTGATGATCATATTAAAAAAATGCCAAAGATGGTACTTTCTGTTTACAACCTGAACCATAACCAAATTGGTAGAGGGTAACTAATTTTAGAGTTAAATGTGTGGATCAATATTGCTGTCAGAAAAACAGACTATGATTCATGGGGTACAGGCACTAGAACTGTGGAAGCTGTACCATTAAGATGGTCTTCACCTAAACCATATTGAGACTAGTGTTCTGGTGAGTCATTGAATTTGACTTATCAAGACAAATTTAAACTAAATAATGGGGTTGGGTAATCATGTTTTGGAAAGATGTGAAAAGTTATGTATAGAAGAGAGCAAAGTAGCATTAAGGAATATCACTGCCTTCTTGAGTGTGGCAGAAAGGACAGAATAATCAAATCTAAAAGTGCATCACCAGATAATGTTAGAACTTACAAAAACGACAAAACACACAGCTAAAATTTCTGTATCAGCATATATCATTTGTGACAAAAGGGATGAATTGACAACTCAAATTAGAATGATGTGATAGCCATTACAGATCTGCACAATGACAAAGACCTGAATATTCATTGATACGTGATATTTGGGAAGGACAAGTAGTTGGGAAAAAGTGGGTAGGTTAATTAAGGACAATATTGCTTCAAGAATGAAAGATGATCTTAGTTCTGGAGATCACTATGTAGAGTCGGTTTGGGCAGAAATACAAACTCAAAGTAAGAAGTCAGTTGTGGGAGTCTCCTGCAAACTATAGGATGTGATATTCAGTAGGAGATAATGGATGTTTATGAGAAACGTATATGAATAATTAAAATAACTTTTAATCTACAAATAGGTTGGATTAATCAGATTGGCAAAGGTAGCCTGGATGATGAGTTTGTGGAGCTTTAAGGGCGATTTTCTTAGCAGGCAACCATAGAGCAGTCTGTAGTAGATCTGGTAGTATGCAATGCGACAGGATTAATTAACAACCTCATTGTGAATGTACCCAGACATAACAGTGATCATACTATGATTGAGTTCCACATCAATTGAGGGAATAAAGAATGGATTTAAGACTAGTAATTTAAACTTGAAATCAGCTGAATGGAGGTGGGAAATTAGGTATAGGTTAGAAAATGGAGAGTGTGTATTAATTTTCAGGTTGACAAGATCGATAAGTGAAGTGCTGGAGTCTGTGATTGACACTTTATCTCAATGGCTTGGATGAAGGTTCCAAATGTATGGCTGCTAAATTTGTTAATGATAGATTGGAAAATAAGTTGTGAAGAAGACATATGGAGTCTCTAAAGGTACGTAGATGGATTATATGAGTATCAAAAATTTTGCAATATAATGCAGTAAAATGTGAACTAGAGATAATGGGAACTGCAGATGCTGGAGAATTCCAAGATAATAAAATGTGAGGCTGGATGAACACAGCAGGCCAAGCAGCATCTCAGGAGCACAAAATGTGAACTAGTCCACTTTGGCAGGAAGAATTGAAAAGCGTTATATGATTTAAATGGACAGAGATTGCAGAGCTCTGAGATACAAAGTGATCTGGATGTTCTGGTATATGAATCACAAACATTTATTGTGCGTGTGTAATAAGTAAGAAAGGAAATGGAATTCCATAATTTATTGCAATGGCAATGGAACATAGGGTAAGGATGCTTTGCTGCAGTTGTACAGGGTTTTGGTGAGACTACATCTGGAATACTGTATATATTTTTAGCCTCCTTATTCAAGAAAGAAGATAAGCTGTTCAGAGGGGGCTCACCTGACTAATACCTGGGATGGATGTGAGGGAGGAGGGAAGGTTGTCTGGGAGAGATCGGTTGAACTCCATTAGAGTTTGGAAGAAAGAAGGGTGATCTTGTTTGAAATCTACAAGGTCCTGAGGAGACATTGAAAGCATGTTTCTTTTTGCCAGAGCTCTAAAATCAAGAGATAAACTTTAAAAACAATATATCACCTGTTTACATGGAGTTAAGGATAATTGTTTTTCTCTGAAGGTGAGAATCTTTGGATCTCTTTGCCCTATCTCTCAATTTACAGAGTAGAAATGCAACTTACATTGCACTCGAAATTTTGTAAAAGTTTGAAATCCTCTTTGCCAGGTGGCTAATAGCTTGGGGTTAAACTAAAAATTGATAACACAAAAAAGATTTTAAAAAAGATCAGGCAGCAAATTACCATTCATAATTTCACTTGTTTTGTGCTCAGTTTTATTCTTCAGCACATATTATTAATGTTCTTAGGAAAAGTTGCTGTAACCCAAACGAGGAGGCGGGGTGTGCAGGGGTGGCAGAGAGTGTGGAGAAATTTCAGTGCAACTCATCCGTTGTCCTGTTTCAAAATATTTATATCTGCCTAACTTTAAATGTGGAGTATTTTTGGATGAGTTAATTAACATTGTTTCATTTTACAAAATTCTGTTGAATGCTTGGGGTATTATGTTCTCATAGTCTTATTTTTATATTTAATGTTTTTACTCTGTTGTTTTAGTGATGTTTTTCAAAACTAAATGTGTAGCAAGGGCTAATTTTAAGAAAGTGCTGACAAACTGAACCCTTCCTTCCTGGAAGTGCATATCATGAAATCGCATGCATTTCCCAAAGTTTCTATCCATTTATTGTAATATATAGAAAATGTTGAGTGTGCTCATAATTCCTGACATGTGGTCATAGTGATTTCAGGAGCTCTACTGCATTATATTGCCAAATGTTTTGATACTTGTGTAATCCATCTGTGTACCTTTCCAGACTCCAGGAACTTGCTTTTGTAAAACGGGCTTAAAGGAGGTCAACAGACCAGACAGCATCAGAGGACCAGGGAAGTCGAGGTTTCAGGTCATTGACTTTCCTGCTCCTGTGATGCTGTCTGACCTGCCATGCTCCTCCAACTCCACATGTTATTGCCTCTGACTTCCAGCATCTGCAATTCTTACTATCTCCTAAAGCAGAGATAGTAGTTTCTGAAGAAGGGTCTAGGCCTGAAACGTCGGCCTTCCTGCACCTCTGATGTTGCTTGGCCTGCTGTGTTCATCCAGCTCTACACTTTGGTATCTCATATCCCCTAAAGCAGTTCAGTTTCCGTTCTGATTTTTGACTACATCTGAGCTCAACAAATAACTAAATATATTCACAGGAAGAAAGATGTCTTTTTTATTCAAATCATTGGACATGTCAGTTAATCTTGACTTTTTAAAGTATTTTTCACTTTTTAAAGGTTTGTGTGGAGTGTGGAGAAGATTACTGTTCTAGCTGCTTTGCTAAATTCCATCAGAAGGGGGCGCTGAAGCTTCACAGATTTTCTCCTTTTCAGGTACCAACAAACTCTTGTGTTACATTTTCATAATGCAGTGCTTCTTTATACGCTGTAGCTTAGAATCTTTAAAACTGTGTTTGAATTGTTTTTCATTTTTAATTTGATCTGATTTTAAGATGTAGCTAGTCATTCTGAAGTTGATGACTTTATTTTTTAAGGAATTGTTTTTCACACACAACCTTCACAAGTTGGGATTATTGTTGAACAATTTTATGAAGCCTGTAAATAAACAAAATCCCAACAGTCAGACTTCTGATTAAGCTTATTTGAAGGTATATTCAAGTCTGTACTTGAAGACAGAGACCTATTGACATACATTGGCTGCATTTTACATGTGAATCAATCATCTGTTTTGAAAGGCCTGCTGAATTAGTTGAACTTTACATTGCAGTCAATAGAGCAGGAAACCAAACACGTGTATGATGGATGGCATAGCCAGCATCAAGAGTTTTATATTACTGCTGAACGTTAAAATTGCCCTTAGTGAGTCAAGGTCAAGTATGGCCTTTAGACTAACTGTTGTTAAGAGGCTGATTGGACTAGGGTATGCAGTGCACTGTTTGTAGTATTTCAGCTGTGGTCTGACCAACGCGTTACCTAGTTTTGGCAAAACCTACCTACTGTTAGAGATAGTAGGAATGGCTGATGCTGGAGTCTGAGATAACAAGGTGTGGAGTTGGATGAACACAACAGGCCGGGCAGCATCAGACAAGCAGGAAAGCTGACGTTTCAGGTCGGGACCCTTCTTCAGTAATCTTGTTATCTCAGACTCCAGCATCGGCAGTTCCTACTATCTCTGAGTCAGTTCTAACCCCACTGTGAAGCCTCTTCTAAGGATGCCGACCTTGAAGAAGTTACCATCCTCCCTCCAGAAAGACCTCGGTGGATCTCTCTCCCACTGCAACCCTCTGGTAATCTATTTAGCCTTGAAACTGCTTGACCATGTACTGAAGCAAACCAGATATTACAGCCACATTGCCTTTCTCAATACCTGCCTACAGAACCGGATCATCCCGAGCGGACTGCAATCTACATTTAGGCCTTCCCAATTCGGCCCGAACCGAGACGACCACTACGTGCACAACATTCAGATCCTCCAAAAACTTTTCTCTGTGACTTCTCAAGTACACACTTGCAGCAATGCGCCAGCATCTCCTGAGCTTACAATTAAGCCTACCCCAGCTCAGAGCCTCCCTGTTCCAAGCCGGCAAAGGACCTCTCCTGTTTTTCATCCTTCACAGGATCCACTACTTACTGTTATATTAGATTCCTTTTGAAATGAAGGCCAACATTCCACTTACCTTCCCTGTTTTTTTTGTGATTTATGAATGAGGATTCCAAAATCTCTCTGTTCCATTTCTTTCTGCAGTATTTCTCATTTAAATAATATTCAGCTGCTCTATTCATCCTACAAAAATGCTTAACCTCACATTTCCCTGCAATGTATTCCATATGCCAAATTTTTTACCCATTTACTGAGCTTATATACAGTATAGATCTATACCTCTGCAGACTTTGTGTCATCCTCACCGCTTGCCTTTCCACCTATTTTTATGTCAATGCAAACCTGGCAATAATGCATTCACTTGCGTCTTCCAAGTTATTAACATTTTTGTAAATAATTGTGATCTCTGCGCCACTAGGTACAAATTGCCATACTGAAGATGTCCACTATTCCCAATTTGTCTAAACTCAATCCCTTTGCAACTATGCTGTCCATCATCTGGCATCAATCTGAAATGAAGCCAGTCTGTTGGCAAATTAAAGTCATGCTTGATTCCAAGATGTGCTTCCAACCACACATTCATGACTTCACTCAAACAGCCTGCTCCAACACCATAGACTCTTATCTTAAGTAGCCTAATATATGGTACTTTATCGCATGCCTTCTGAAAATTCAAATATAATACATGCACTACTTCTTCCCCTTTATCTATCCTGCTTGTTAAGACATCAAATAATTCTTGTAAATTTGTGTGTTGTAAATGCCATGCTAAAGAAGTGGAACAGAGCTTATTTATTTGATCAGATGGACAACTGGATTTTGGTTGACTTCACGATTTATGGGGGTAAGGATGTGGCTATGAGCCTGGAGTGCTTTGAAGTAGCTAAGGCCATATGTGCCCTCATTATACGTGAGGGGCTATGACAGAGTCACGATCAGGTAATCTTTTTAAGGTGGAAATAGACTGTTTGAGTGAAGTCATGAATGTGTGGTTGGAAGCACATCTTGGAATCAAGCATGACTTTAAGTTGCCAACAGACTGGCTTCATTTCAGACTGATGCCAGAGACAGGGACAGCATAGTTGCAAAGGGATTGAGTTTAGACCATTACAAGTAAAGGATGATTTATATACTCCAACATGTGTCTAATCTGCCTCGCTTTAAAATTTCATGTATTTAAATACATTACAAACAATGTTAGAAAATGCCATTATTTTCTCTCATTTTGCCCTCCTGTCTCCACAGAGGCATCAGTAAAGCGAGCATTACATTTGTCTTAGTTTTTTGAAACTGATTTTTTGTGACAGCTTAAAAATAAGACATAATGCTGCAATTGCTGAGAATCCAAAATAAAACAAAATGTTTGAGAAGCAGCTTCAGATAGATCTATACCTGACATGTTAACTGATTTGCATTCTCTCAATAGATATTACCTGGTCCTCAGGCTGTCTCCAGCATTTTTGTTTGCAACTATGGCTTCTCCCTGCTGCATCGTTTTCTTTACATTCTGCTCTCGTTTATGGAAAAATCTGTTCCATTTTGCTGGCAGCTACAACAATTGTCAGTAAACTAATCAACCATCAATATTTTTGCTCTAAGCAAAGTCCAACTGAATTCACATTTCTGAATATACACTTCAATTTATTTTGTCACTACTTAATTCAGAGAGCTTTGATTAAAGAATATGGAAAGATACAAGTTTTAATTTTGACACTCAAAAGTGTGGTTCAGTAGCTACTGATTCTCTGCAAAAATTGAGATTAATCTAATCTGTTTACAGTGTTAGGGTCATGTTTGATCCCAAAATGAGCTTCCAACTTCACATTCATGTCATTGCCAAGACCATCTATGTCCACCTCAGTGAGATTGCTCTATTTTAGACTCTCATTTGTGCCTTAATTACCTCTGAATTCAGCTATTCCAATGCACTCCAGGCAGCATTCTCATATTGTGCCCCCTGTAAACCCCAAGTCATCCAAAACTTGCTTCTAAGTAAGTCTATTTTCCCCATCATGTTGGTTCACTGACTTACATTGGTCCTGGTCAAGCAACGCCATGACTTTAAACTTCTAATCCTTGCTTGCAAATCCTGAATAGCCTCTCCCTGCTCATCTCTGCAAACACCTGCGACCCACAAACTTCTGAGATAGATGCGCCCCTCTAATTCCAGCCACTTGAGCAATATTAGTTTTAATTGTCCTACCATTGATGTCTGTGTCTTTGATTACTGAGAGCCCAATCTCTGAAGCTGGCTCACTATACTTCTCTATCTCGTTATCTTGCTTTTCTCCCCAAGGCACTCTTTAAAACACACTGCTTTGAATGATAGTCTGATGTAATGTTCCCTTATAAAATGCTAATGATAAAGTTTGCACCTGTCTAGTGCATTGAGGCTTTTCACTATGGCGAAGGTGCTACATAAATACAAGTTGCTCGTGTGTGTTTCTATAATTTGTTTCCTTGCCTGTGCGTCTTTTTAATTTGTTATTTATATGTAGTTACTCAAGTTTTTATATCAGCTCCTATTGTGTGAACACAGAAGGATCTCTGGGGGATATGTGACTTTTATTTTCATGCCAAGAAAGGACACAATGGATGGTAGAATACTGATGTATGACTTGAAGGATGAGAAAGAAACAGTCTTTGTATAGACCTGGTAGACATGAGGGCTATTTAGTACCTTGGATAGTGTTGCAGTTCTGTTTTGTGGTTGAATCTGAAAGGTGATTTTGAGCTGCAGCTGGTGAAATGTAGGCAAGAGCCAACCTTTTTGAAGTTTGATGAAATTGAAGTATATGTTATGTTATTTAATAGTCCAAAAAAGAACTCAATTTTTTCAGAAGGATGTGTACTCCCAACCATGCTAAGTTTTGTGTACTTTTGTCAAAAGAATGTCACGTTAGAGTGCACATACTAATATTCCTTTTGGAGATGAAATGCTGTTCAAACAAAATTAAGGGACAGCGTTTGGCTAATTGGGAGGGCATAATTAGGTATAAAGTTTCCAAATACTTAAAATACTGGTGGTGGATTTAGAATTACTAGAGTGATTTAATTTAAAATTGATTTTAATCTAGTCGTGATTTTGAGGCAATTTATGCAGGTTTTATTCTTGTTTGGGTGGCTTTAGACTGCATGTTGTGCTTTAATCAGCAATCACCTGGAGAGATTTGTTAGATGATAATTATAAGTGAAATTCTGTGTTTTTTTTTTATCTCTTATACTGCCGCTATTCGTATTATTTGCAACTCATTTGTGTCATTAATAGAAAGTGTCCGTACCAGCATAAGATGTGGGCATATTTTGTTGTCTATGATAGTGTGCATGAAGTTCTTTTTAATGACTTTCATGTTAGGGAATAAGCCGCTACCCATTTCCAGCAGGCAATAGCAATAGCATAATGTATTTTCAAAACAAGGAGCTTATTTAAGTTTGCAGGTGACTGCTAATAGTGGTGGATTCTGCATTTGTAATTAAAGTGCAGCAATTGTTACACGTGTACAAATTCAAATCTTGTGTCAGTGTGACTTATAATACAAATATATCATATGTGCATGGTGCGGTTTGTGACTATGTAATTTAATTAATATCTCACTTTTCATGTAAACACACCTATCATAGGGGTTTTAATGAGCATCAGCAGAGCCACGATCTTAAATTTTCTCTGACATTTTCTCTTCAGTTTCACTCAGTTCTTTAGTTATATGTTGATTACAAATAAAACTGTTTTACTAATCTTCATCTTAGTTCAGGAAAACATGTGCTGCACACTTCCATTGTTCTTAAACTACACCCAATGCATTTCCAACATGCTATTTTTGTCTTTTTACACCAGAGTCAGATTCATAGCATGGTTTGCAAGTCATGCTGGAGGTGTGTGGAAACAGATATAGGTCGGTTAGAAGGATTGCCTCAAATTTCCAATGAAGTATCCAAGCTCTTAATGGTATCGAAAGAATTCTAAACCTCACTTGGCACCTTTTCCTCCACCTTTGCCTTCCCTGCCACCTCTATGCTCCCCCATGTATCCCAACACTTACGGAGGATGAACTATGTTTAGTCCTCTGATTCCATGCAATATTGATGAGGAGATAAAACACTTCGCCACCTGATTTCTACATTGAGCTACAAGTATGTTGAATTAAACAAATTCTGTTCATACACAATGGGGAAATAAGAAAAATACATTGAGTAATTGTATCTTTCTGCTTTTCCATTTGGAAGGGAAAGAAAAGGAGCAGCATGTACAAGCTGCTCCTCCTGAGTTTGAAAAACACGTAGATGTCGCATGTGGAGGAGAACATCAGTGGTAGACTATGTCTCCAGTAGGAGATGATGAAGGAATCAGGGAGGATTTAGCTAAGGTAGAATGGGAGCAAAAACTTTATGGTCGGTCGATTGAGGAACAATGGAGGACTTTCAAAACAATTTTTCACAGTGCTCAGCAGAAGTATATTCCAGTGAGAAGGAAGAACTGTAGGAAAAGAGAGAGCCAGCCATGGATGTCTAAGGAAATAAAGGAAACTATCAGATTGCAAAAAACATAAGAAAGCAAAGAGTAGTGGGAAACCAGTAGACTGGGAAATCTTTAAAGGCCAACAGATAGCCACAAAAACATTATAATAAGAAGTAAAATAAATTATGAGAGTAAGCTAGCTCAGAATATAAAAACAGACAGCAAAAGTTTCGATAAATATGTAAATCATAAAAGAATGTTGAAGGTAAACATTGATCCTTTAGAGGATGAGAAGGCCAATTTAATAACTGGGAATGAGGAAGTAGCCAAGACATTAAACAATTATTTCATGCCGGTCTTCACAGTGGAAGACACAAATAACATGCTGATAACTGATGACGAGAAGGTTATAGCAGGTGAGGACTTAGAAACTATCATTATCACTAAGGAGGCAGTGCTGGCCCAGCTAATGGGGGGGGGGGGGAGCTAAAAGTAGACAAGTCTCCTGGCCCAGATGAAATGCATCCCAGGATACTAAGAGGTGATTGGGGAAATAGAAAATGCACTAGTAATTATTTACCAAAATTCACTGGACTCTGGGGTAGTTCCTGCAGGTTGGAAAACAGCCAATGTGATGCCACTGTTTAAAAAAGGAAGTAGACAATAAGCAGGTAACTGTAGGCCAGTTAACTTAACTTTGGTAGTGGGGAAAATACCTAAAGCATCATTAAAGAAGAAGTAGCAAGATATCTGGATATATATTGTCCCATTGGGAACACCCAGCATGGGTTTATGAAGGGTAGGTCATGTTTAACTAATTTGGTGGAATTTTTTGAAGACATTACTTGCATGGTGGACAATGGGGAACCTGTGGATATGGTATATCTGGATTTCCAGAAAGCATTTGACAAGGTGCCACACCAAAGGATATTACATAAGGTAAAGTTGCACTGTATTACAGATCACATATTAACATGGATAGAGGATTGGTTGACCAGTAGAAGGCAAAGAGTACGGGTAAAAGTATTTTTCTGGCTGGCGGTCAGTGGTTAGTGGAGTGCCTCAGGGATTAGTGTTGAGACTGCAATTGTTTACAATTTACACAGATGATTTGGAGTTGGGGACTAAATGCGGTGTGTCAAAATTTGCAGATGACACCAAGGTGAGCGGTAGAGCAATGTGTGCAGAAGACACAAGATCTACAGAGGGATATAGATAGCCTAAGTGAGTGGGCAGAGGTCCTGTAGATGGACTACAATGTTCATAAGTGTGAGGTCATCCATTTTGGTAGGAATAACAGCAAAATGGACTCTGTTTTAAATGGTTAAAAATTGCAGCATGCTGCTGTGCAGAGAGACTTGGGTGTCCTTGTGCATGAATCGCTAAAAGTAGGATTGCAGGTGCTGCAGGTGATTAAAAAGGCAAATGGAACTTTGTCTGCCATTGCTAGAGGGATGGAGTTTAAAAACAGGGAGGTTATGCTGCAGCTGTATAGGGTCCTGGTGAGGCCACACCTGGAGTACTATTAGCAGTTTTGGTCTCCTTACTTGAGAAGAGATATACTAACACTGGAAGGAGTGCAGAGGAGATTCAGTTGGTTGATTCCACATTTGAGAGGGTTGGATTATGAGGAGAGACTGAGTAGACTGGATTTATACTCATTGGAATTCAGAAGAATGAGGGGAGATCTTATAGAAACATATAAGATTATGAAGAGAATAGATACGGTGGTGGCAGGGACGTTGTTTCCGCTAGCAGGTAAAACTAGGATTAGAGGGCATCACCTCAAAATAAAGGAAAGCAGATGTAGGATTGAGGTCAGGAGGAACTTCTTCACCCAAAGGGTTGTGAATCTGTGGAATTCCCTGCCCAATGAAGCAGTTGAAGCTACCTCGCTGAGTGTTTTTAAGGCAAGGCCAGATAAATTTTTGAACAGTAAAGGAATTAAGGGTTATGGTGAGTGAGCAGGTAGGTGGAGCTGAGTCTCAAAAAGATCAGCCATGATCTTATTAAATGGTGGGGCAGGTGCAAGGGGCCAGATGGCCTACTCCTGCTCCTAGTTCTTATGTTCTTATGCATGCTTATGTCCTGTGTCATTTTGTACACTGTGTATTTTAGTGTAATAATGTAACTTTGAATATTTTTAAAAAGCCGTAAAGAAGGTGCTGTGGTAATGACATTTGGGCATACTAACAAAATAATTCACAGAATCAGAGTTGTAAAGATGCAGAAGAAGACATCATGTTTGCCTGACTGCCTGAATGAGCATCATGATTTTTGTGCCTTTTTCCTGTCTTTTCTCCCTAACTCTGTACATTTTCTATTCAACCAGGAGTGGTGTGGTGGCTCAGTGGTTAGCACTGCTGCCTCACAGTGTGAAGGACCTGGGTTCGATTCTATCCTTGGGCAACTGCCTGCGTGGAGTTTGCATGTTCTCCCTGTGTCTGTGTGCGTTTCTGCTGGGTGCTCTGGTTTCTTCCCACTGTTCAAAAATGTGAGCGTTAGGTTGATTGGCCATGCTAAATTACCCATTGTGTTCAGGGATATGTAGATTAGGTGCATTAGCCATAGGAAATGCAGGGTTATAGGGATGGCTCTGGGTGGGATGCTGTTCGGAGGGTAGTTTGGGCCAGATGGCCTGTTGCAACATTGTAGGGATTCTAAAGAATCATCCAATACCCTCTATGAATGCTTCAATTGAACCTGTCTCCCCTGTTTTTCAGGTAGTGCATTCCAGAGCCAGATTAGATTTTTTTTTGCATTTGCCTCTTTTATAAATCACATTTAAGTCTGTGTTTCTCGTTGTTAATCCTTCTAAGAGTGGGAATAATTTCTTCCTATCTACTCTGTCCAGAACAGTCATTATTTTGAAAACATTTGTCAATTCTCCTCCGAGTATTCTTCCCACTGCAGAAAATAAATACTACTTCAGTTTTCCTAAGAGTACTATATTTTATTTAATAGAAACCCTACAGTACAGAAACAGGTCCTTTGGCCCAACAAATCCACACTGACCCTCGGAGTATCCCAACCAGACCCAACCCCAGACACTATGGGTAATTTAGCATGGCTAATCCACCTAGCCTGCACATCTTTGGATTGTGGGAGGAAACAAGAGCACCTGGAGGAAACCCACACAGACATAGAGAGAATGTGCAAACTCTACACAACCAGTCGCCCGAGGGTGGAATCAAACCTGGGTCCCTAGCATTGTGAGGTCGAGGTGCTAACCACTAAACCACTGTGCTGCCCTATGTTTTGTAACCAAAAGAATCTGGACTAACTATTCACAGTGAACTTAAATTTTCATTCTGCTATTGGCTTTTCTTGATGAAGAAAGTCCAAATATTTTAGTTTCAGTAATGTTTTGTAAGCTTTGTCTGTCATATGTGGAGGAGGTCTTGTGGCACAGTGGATAGTAGCTCTATCTGTGAGCCAGGAGCTTCGAGTTCAAGTCCAATTGGAGGATTTGCTGGCTAAGGAATGTGTGTACATAACATGGCCATATGTTGGTTGAGTATCAATTCTGTCTAATATACCCCAAAGACAGGCTGTAAGTCTGGGAGAGTCTCCCAATCATCTATGTTATGTTTAAAAACAAAACTAGATTGCTTAATATTAGGATCCATCGGTCCAGGCTACAACATATACATTGCCACAGCAGCCTCTTGGCACTGATTGGTGCAGTTGGCTGTGGATTTGATTGGTGCAAATAGCACGGTATTTGGTCACAATTTCTACTGGGGTAGTTTTGGGACTTGCCTTCTTACCCTATACATGGTAGAGGCCATGTTATTGTGTGTTCGACTTGCCTTTGAGGGCAGAGAACTGAAGAAGTGATGAGCACATGGAATGAAGTGAATGTTGAAGAATACAGTGTAGCTGTTTATGTTATGGTATTTCAAGTTATCTTTTAGCACAGAGAACATTAACTTCATGTAGATGTTTTCAGTCATGAGATCTATTGTGTTGTTAGTTTTAGGTCATTTTGTTCTATCATATTTGCAAATGTTTTTTGGAGAAGGTTTGGAATATTTATGAGAAATAACCGAATAGCAAATGACTTAAAAACCTAGGAGGGAATGATGATTTAACATGGCCTTTATTCAGCTGCCTCTTTTAAAGAATTTTTCTTATTCAACAATGTCATTCATTTTTATGATATTGACAGGCAGAGGAACATGCATCAAACAATTCATTGCATTTAGTCAGCCAATTTAAAAAACAAATTGAATCTGAAGCACCTTTGAATACTAAGCAGTTTCTGAAGAAACGATTTTCAGTAAGAAAATCTTCATCCCAAATGGCCACTCAACAACATGCTGAGGTAAGTTGTTTGAATTCAGGACTTTATGGAGGAAGAATCTCATTTTGCTGTATATTTGCAAGTCTTTTTACTTAGAGCCTAGTTTATACTGGATGCATAAAATTTTATTTATTGTACAAATATTTATTTATTTCTGATTACAGACGCCTGTTGTGACTCAATGCATAGGTTCCAATGAATCTATGTACAGGAAATTTGAAACAGAACAGGTTCTTTGTAATGTGACTTTATCCTGATATATGCAATACATGTCATGTTTTACAGATACAGTAGGAGATTATACATGTTGTAGAATTAGTGAAATGTTTCCTCTCTTCTCTCCCAACCCTCCAGAAAGGTAGCATTGCATTTAAAGGCATCTTGTCAAATATTGAGTATAAATATGTCTCTGAATTGTATCCCATAGGTGACACTATTTGATGTTCACCTGTGATTAGTTTAGCTTCACAAAAATGATTATGATGTGTTTGTGATGATGAGTTACATGATCAAGATTGCTTGTGGACAGATTTTGTATACATCATAACTGGGCTGTGCGTATGTTTCACATGCTGGGCCCTGTGATTACAGGTGTGTTCAACTCGTACTCTGTAATTGCCTGATTAATGCAATTGCCCCTCAAAGGGCCTTTCATTGTTCATACATGGATCGTATGTTTTCTGAAAAAAAAAATCCACTCTGGGTATGTTGGCAGACATTTTGCATTTCCATTGCACATTTGTAATCTGGATGAGGATGGAAGACATCACAAGTAGCTTTTTGCAGAATGTCTCACATGCTCAGCCTGTTCATCTAGGGGCCTACTCCAAAAAAATCTTCATATTCCTTTCTTCCTTGCATTACCTGCTGATCCCATTTGTTGTCAGCATCATATTCCAATGCATTATTTTCAGTTTTGTTTTCATCTTTCAACATTACCCCCTAAATTCTGAGCCTACAAGTTAGTTATGCCAACTATTGTGTTGTGCATTGTCCTTCAGTTGAAGCTGGACTAGTAGTGATGATGCCCCCAACTCTGTAATGAATCTGTGCCTCCCTTACACTCCATCATCTCCCAACCTTGTATTGATTTGCTTCCTTTTCATTCCAAGATGCTGCCTCCAACTCCACAGTTGACTTCCCCAACCTGCCTACCACAACAGTGGCCTCTGATAATCCTCCTTGACATTCAATAAACAGATCCCCAGGAGTGACCATGGCTTGCGCCCTGACTCGCTGGAAGAGTGACCAAATCTCTGATTGATCTCTGCGCAACTTCCTCACTCTTACTGTCAGACTGGTTACAGTGGATCTGAAGGACTGACCTTGGCCTAATTTCTAGACTGGATCTATGACCCTGACCCTCTCAAGTACCCAACTGATCATGTCAAACCCCCTGGGATTGGGATTTAAGTCTGGCACGGCAATCAGACTGACAACTAGACCCCCAAGACTTTTAGACATGGCCAGTTGGTTGAAACACGTGCAGTGTGTTTGCTGCAAAAGCTGCTGGCGCATGTTACAAATTTAGCGCTGAAGGGGCATGGTACTAAGCAGCAACCTAACCAGCTCCTTAACTGATCACTGCTGGTAACCATGACAAGCTGTCTGGCTTTGTATTTGTGCTATAAGGCAAAGCAAGATAGAAGGATTCCAAGCCTCTAAATTCTGAATGAGGCAGCGATGTACAAACAGGCCAAGGGAAGCAAGGCAGAGATGTAGTGAGTGTTCACAAGTGTAAAATGGGTGATAGCAAACTATAAAATCCCTGAAATCTACCTTGTTCCCACAATGAAATGCGTGTACATCCTCAGGGGGAGGAAAAATTTAAAGCACAATAATACTTGGAAATGAATATACTGGTCATTCTAGAGCTTCATTTTGAAGTATACAAGACAGCTCAGACCAGTATTCATCATTTGCAGGTTTTACTGTTTTTGTTTCCCTTTTGGGATGGTAGAAGCATGACAATAATTGGTGTTGATGTGCTCAGAATTGCAGTTTTGAAGTGGTGAACTGCGTTTATAAATGAGCAGGAAATGTGGCCTGATGATGTGGGCAAGGTAGTTGCGAGTGTGATACCAGTATCATTGGCTAAAGGATGAAGGTGGTCACCGCTCATCAAGTGTGTTCCAAGATTATTGAGGAAGTCTGGCTAAGGTGGAGGCCTGGAAGAGAAAACAATGAGCTGGAGTCATCAGGTATCTGCTCAGACTTTCATTTCGGAAATTGTCACTGTCTAGTGACTATCGACTACCTGGGAAAATAACAAACTAGATATAAATGAAGTGAGATTAGGTAATAATGAGATGGTGATAGCTGCAAATAGGCCTCGCCCCCTGCTCTTCATCAGGATTCTCATCTCACTGTTTAAACATTGGGTGGAAAATTGGACTTTTATTTTCCAAATGTCGAGAGAGTCATTTTTTTGATATTGCTATATTTTCCCAACTGACTTGCCATTGCTCACATCATTCAATGGCTGGAAGGGTTCCATCTTTGGATTTTCCTGAGACCTCAAAGTAGATTTTCCTTCCTGTGATGCTGTTTCAGTTTTTTCCCTCCCACTCTGAGTACCACTTCTAGCTTCTTTCTTTTCTTCATTCCCTTGTTACACCATACCTTACTTCAAATTCCCTGAATGCAAATGTTCTTCCTCTTCCAATCTCTTAAAGCACTTCTCTGCCAGGTTCTAAAGAATTTCTGATCAGTGTACGATGACAATAATGAAATGCAGGAACAGCTAGGGGTTTGTGAGAAGTGCCCAGTTTGTGCCCTTTGAACAAACATGCATTATTTTTCAATAGTTTGCAAATTCTATGCACCAGACATGCAGAATTGGTAGGTACTTGTCTAAAATCTTGATAATTTTATACTTACAGGAATTAATTTATTACCGCTCCCTACAAATCAACTGAAAAGTTGAGAATTTCATTGCATTTTCTAAAGAAGTCTAATGAAGTTTTGCATAATATAAAAATAACTTCAATGACTTCAATCAAATTCTCTAGCAATAAATTGTTTGAGTGTTCCCACATTCGGAGAATAAATTGCACATGAATCAGAATTGCTCCTGAAATTCTTATGACTTGATTAAAATCTAGATGAATCATTTCAAAATCTCAATCAAATCTTATATTCTGCACGATTGACCTGTATGATGGGAGCAACATTGTCATCAAATTATTCCCTGCTGTTACAGTTTGAAGTTCTCCTAGTATTTATAAATGTTATAGTGATAGGTTTTATTTATATATTTTCAAGATTACAAGGTGCTCAATTGGGAGTAGTATCTTAAAATAGCAAAGAGAAGGAGAAGATTTCAGGGAGGGCATTTCATTGGTTAGGGTGGTGAAGGCTTGGCAACAAACTGTGGTGCAATTAAAGTTGGGATTTCTTGACTGGCCAGAATTGGGGGAGCACAAATGTGGTGCAGTGTTGGAAGGCTAAAGATCGATGTGGAAACAAGGATGTCCCTTTCAACAATAAAATATTACTTAACCAGAATTCAGTATGAATTAGGGAGTGCAGGATAATGGTTGTTGGAACTATGTGCAAGTTAGAAAAGGCAGATATTTGGATGACCTTACCCTGATAGAAAATAGAATGGGGGAAATCAGTCAGGAGTACATTGGAGATAATAAAAGGATAGATAAATGTTTTAACAATAGGTGATGTGAGGCAGGTGCAAGTCATGGAATTGAAAACAGGCAGTTGTAGTGATGATTTGAATATGTTTTTGGAAACTGGCAAAAGTCAAGTATGACAACAGGTTTGCTGCTGGAACTGTATCACTTTTCCTTTGCTGTTTGGGTCACAGATCTCTTCTTCAGAACACTGTAAATATACCCAGGCCACACAGTTGCACCAGTTTATAAAGACTCACCGTCCCCTCTCAATGGCTATCAGGAATGGGCAACAAATACGAATACATGCTTGGTCATCAACACACTCATGAAAGAATAATAGCAATTCTTGAGTTGCCAACAGCTTAGTTTAATATTAGACCGGAGGAGGGGTGGGACGGTTGTTTTTAATATGGGAATCATCCTTATTGCTCTTGAACTGAATGACTTGATAGGTCATTTCAGAGTGTGGTTAAGAATCAATCACATTATTGTATAGGCCAGACCAGAAAGGATGACCGATGTCTTTCCCCGAAGGACATTAGTGAACCAGATGGGTATTTATGATAATTAGCAATGGTTACATGGTTGCCATTAGTCTAACATTTTAATTCCAGAATTTTTTTTATTATCAAATTTGAATTTCACTACCTGCTGCTGTGAACATTATAGTTTGCAGATTTTAGGATTACTAACCCTGTAGCATTACCTGTACACGCTATGCTTCCCATGCTGGTGATTCTCTGACTTCAATTAAATACATCAGAATATTGGAGAGACAAAATTAGGAATACATTTTCTGATGCTATACAAGTGTTGCAGCAATGTACAAAACACAAAGTCAGACCTTCAGCTTCTTTCATGACTGTTATTCTACTGTTGCTATCGAACAGTCTATTATCGTTAATTATACTCAAAATTCCTATCTCAGATTTTAAAAAATTGACAAATCTAATTGCCTTTTTTTTAACTTAAAGGTGACCTTCCAATCATGTCTCAGTAGCAATTTCAGCATGAACATTTTTGTATAACTACATTGGACATCATTAATTAAGGTTACAAGTTTTTAAAGGAGCAGCTTGGACTTTGCCATCTGCAAGCTGAGTTTCAGACATTCTCCAGGACAATTCATAGCTGTGGAGATATTAGTAGTCTTAATCTTTTATGACATAGAGCCCTTCTAGGCAATTGCAGGCACCATCAATCACTTCACTTGCTATAACTGCTTAAAGTTTAACAAAAGATGTCATGTTTGCCCTTCGTAACATCTTCCTAAATTCAAAGTGGAAAGCTTCCAGCAACTTGTAAGGTTGCTATGATCCCAGCTGATCGTAATATTTGACAAGTCAGATTGCAGAGTGAAATCTGATTTGATTTTTAAAAAAAATTTTTGGAACTATGCATCATTAACAAAAAAACAAACATTATTATAATCCCATGAAAGAGCTGCACAATTGATCCATTTGACATAAATCCTCCAGATTCTGATGTCATTAATTCTGAAAATGTTAAGCACCCTACCTCTTTGCATTTCCACATAATTATGAAATGTTTTAGCCTCAAGTAATTGACTATTATAAGCTAAAAGTAGGAAATTGAAGCTGACAAAGCTTTAATACCTAAGTTATATATGTTCTTTTACCTTAATTTGTAAATGTTTAATGCAGCACCGCATAACCTGTTGCATAAGTATTAAGAGGCTCCTGTGGCATAGTGGTAATTTCCCTACCTCTGAGCCATGATTCATAACATCTCTGATCAGATTGATTTAAAAAATCTATATGTTTGACAGTTTGAAATAAATTAAATATTAAACCATTGTAATATTTTATGATTTCCTGTATTCTATAGATTCTTAACAGAGAGCAAGAGGATGATGAATCAGCTGTTTGTGAGCAAAGCATCAGAGCAGAACATTTGAGCAGCAATTCATTATTAAATGGCAACTTTGATGAGGAACAGTCATTGCAGTCTTTCCAAGAAGCACTAAAAGAATGGAAGGAGAGAAAACCTAGTGAAGCACATTGGTCACCCAAAATGTTTTCAGGTAAAAATGATCACGGCATGTCTAACTTAAGAACTCAACCAATTTTTAAGGAAAGCAACTTAAATCATGATTTAGCAACCAACTAACACATAATGATGTATAAATCCTCAAAAGTGACAACACTTGTTTGACTTGAACAATGGCATGATATTAACCTGAAATATTGACATGAAAATAACTTTTTACATGAATGAAGTTAGGAACTTTGGTATGCCACTGTCAGCAAAAGTTTTGTTTTCATGCCCTATAAATTACATTTAACAGTCATCTTAGTCTTTGTGATAGCTTTCTCCTGCGTGCAGCGAATTATATCACTTTCTTTCTCAGTTGCTCGCTTTCTCTGTCAAGTCTGATCATATACAGTGGTGTTGGAAGTATGCTCCACAATCTAGTCTACCATATTTCTCCCCTGTAAATGTGTTGACTGCCATTTGTCTGGCTTAATAGGCCTTGCATCAACATTCAAACACAGATGCAGAGGCCTTTTCAGAATCAATTCAATGATGATCAAGAAATACTGTCCTGATGATCAAGCAGAATTTAGGCTGAATTTGTTTAAGTAAACTGTTTTATTGTCGGGCAATTTGGCTTTGTTTTCAGGTATGATTCTGGAGAAAACAAGGTTACTAACTCTGGTATTCAAGTGACCTCAGGTCCTGAAAATCAGCAGACATAGCCCCAAAAGAGATGATTCCTGTATTAAAGTCTGGATTGCAGTGAGCAACAATGCCAGGAGCAGAGATAATGGGAACTGCAGATGCTGGAGAATCCAAGATAATAAAGTGTGAAGCTGGATGAACACAGCAAGCCAAGCAGCATCTCAGGAGCACCTGGGCATCCCAGAATTGAGGTGCCAATCTGGTGAAGCTGTGTGTGCTAAACATCAGAAGCAATATGTAATAGACAAAGAAAAGCCATCCCATAATCAATGATTCAGATCAAAGTGCTACCATTTTCAGTTGTGAGTGATGGTTATCAATAAACGTTTAACCAAAGCAGGGAGGAGAATGCTTTAAATGCGTAAAGTATTAGCAAAGATCTGCAGCTTGTGTTGTAGATGAGGTTGTTGACTTGCTCGCTGAGCTGGTTTGTTTTTGTTCAGACATTTCATCACAATGCTGGGTGATATCATCAGTGGGGCCTCCGATGATGCAATGTTATTCTACTCTGATTACATCCCGAATGATGGAGTGACTGAATATGTCAGGCAGAAGTGGAGCATAAATGTGCTTGAATTGATTGATTAAGCATCCTTATTTCTGTGATTGATTATCTTATGTAATTCTGTACAAAAACAATATAAATGATAATTACAAGATAGTGAGCACCAAATGCCATATATATTCACATAAAGTCACTTTTTTAGAATAATCTTTTGTGCCATAAACCATGGAGGGGTGGTGTCCACTTCTACATGGACAATGTTTTTGAGAGGTTTCCTTGCGTGTCTAGTTGAGCCCCAAATGAAATCCGAGAAAGATTTCTGCGATAGGCTAAACTTGCAAAATAATAACACTGAAGAATTATTATGAACTATCATTCATAAAACGATCCCTTAAAAATTGAATGAATAAAAATAAAACTTAAATGTGTAACACTATCCTGCTCTTATCCTGTCTTCTTCATGCCTCTGTGTTTTATGTGCAAAACTGTGCTTTCTCCGTCATGCTTATTGCATTAATAGAATCGATGCTAAGTAAATTTTAGATCCCCCATTAGGATAAGTTATGTCTTATTTGTTACACCCAAACAAAAGTAGAACCTAGGAGATATGTAATTTGAGGAGCAGTGTCAGAAAATTGTTGCCACTGAAAAAGCTGTATCTTGATGACACTGCCTATAACTCTCGGTAGTGAAGATTTTCATATACAACTCTGAGCATTTTCTTTCTGCAACGCTAGTAACGTTGCTTTTGGAGAACTCATTATTGGTCATTGACTGGCGATAAAACCTTCACTGATTATCATAGCATGTCAGTGAACTCTGTTGTACAATTAATTGCAAAACAGTCCTTTGCTATTGGAATTGTGCAGACAGGCCAATAAATTATATTTAAAAAGTCACTGTATAGGTGTTCACTCCTTTTAGTACTTGATTTTGATAGAATGCATGTGGCCTTACACAATTTTAAGTGTTAAAACCGAATGCCAGATTTGAGAAGCCTAACTAAACCATAGATTATTGTAAATTATTGAGGTGATACTAAAATGAAGACTTTTAGGTATTGGCTTAAATGCACCAATAGAATGACGGCAGAAATTGTTGTAAAATGGAAGACTCACTTCTTTTACAATGACATACTTGTCAGTAGTTTGTTGATACTGTACAATGCCCTGTACAGAATCTGGCATAAATCATTCTCAATGGAATACCAATAATTTGAAATAATCCATACCACAGAAGCATGCTTTCATCCTTGAAGGGACAGCTGTTATTGTGAAATGCCCAGGAGCAAGGATTATGGAAATGTTACATGATTAAAGCAGCACATTACTTCTCTGAGCTGATGGTGGTATTTGGAAGCTGTCAGTTGTCATAGACATTGATGCTGTTGTCTAAACTATATAAAAGTAGGGGAAATTCTCTCTTTCTGCCATTTTAATTTAAACTTCACAGCATTTACTATTGGAAATTAAAATGATATAAACCTGTCTGATCTTTGAGATAACTTATAATAACAATAGATTTTTAACATCATAACCCGATTCATCACAGAAAACAGCCGTTCAACCCATTGTAATAAAATGTGAGGCTGGATGAACACAGCAGGCCCAGCAGCATCTCAGGAGCACAAAAGCTGATGTTTCGGGCCTAGACCCTTCATCAGAGAGGGGGATGGGGTGAGGGTTCTGGAATAATTCAACCCATTGTGTGCTGTTTGTTGACCAAGTAATTCAATTGCTCCCATTGGCCAAGATGAAAAAGCACAAGAATTTGGAATTTATACATTTATACATTACTCAGGTCAAATTTCAGTAGAAGTGCAACAAACACATAATGACCAAGAACTGGCTTGAGCAAAGTATCTCCTGGTGTACCCTAATAGTTAAACTTCTTCCTGCACCCCTCAGTTTGAAATGTTTTATGCCAACAGTGTGAATTGATAATATGTTGAGGGCAACGAGATATCTGGGATCAATGGGGTATCTCCTCAACCAAAGAGATTTAATGATTGAAAAAGAAGCAGGAAAGACTAAGGAGGATGAATGAGGATGACACAAAGGAACCAAATCAAATACAAAATGAAAGAAAAGGAAAGGGAGATTAGCAAAAAGAAAAGTAAAGGAAAAATGAAAAGTGAAAAAAAAACACTGCATAAATTCTCCAACAACAATTCTTTATCTCATTTAAACTAGATTGATCAGATGTGTTAAAGCATCTGTGGAGCAGGTGGGACTTGAACTTGGGCCATCTGGCTCAGAGGTGGGGAAATTTGCATTGCGTCAGTAGGATCTCACACAACATTTTTAACGAGAGATTTATCAGCAGTAATTAATAATTATCACATTGAATAATTTTATAGTTAGCTATTGGACACACCATGCTTTATCAAGTTTTCATGGACAATTATTACGTGTAATTGCAGAAGCATTATAAAAAAGAGTCTAAGGGAAAGATCCAATTGTTCTGAAGCTAATGTGCTGTTATGCTGATTCACAATTTACTTGGTATTGTTTCCTTCCCACATCAGTTTAATGAATTATCTCTTTAGGTTACTTGAGTATTACTTTAAAAAAACAAATCAGAGTGCAGAGTATCATTATTAACTTGACCTGCTGTGAAAAGTGGTTGACTGAAAAGACAAAAAAAATCACAGGTTATGCTGTTAAATTGCATGTTGTCAACTTAAGAGAACTCAGGGATAGTAAGAACTGCTGACACCCAGAGTTAGAGATAACACAGCGTGGCCGTGGAGGAGCACAGCAGGCCCGGCAGCATCAAAGGAACCGGAAAGTTGACATCAACTTTCCTTCTCCTCTGATGCTACTGGTCTGCTGTGTTTCTCCTGCTCTACACTGTGTTATCTCATAACTTAAGAGAGCTAGTGTGCCTGTGCACCCAGATGGTGACATTTTGCCTTCACGCACTGCAGTGATATCTTTACATTGAATCTCCTCCCAGGTGGTGTGACCTGGTGATCCATTTCTTCCACCTTGTGTGCAACTTCATATTTCAAATATGATATGCAGCTCCTCCTTTTTGACCACAAGAATCTTCAGGTATCCCTCAGGATACCTCTTTCTTTTACCAGGACTTGACCAATTAATGGAATGTGGTTAACTTCCACCACATCTTCCCACCATCAACAGTAGTGGCAATCCATAGAGCTCCTGTTCTGGAATCCATACCTTAAAAGCATGTTCAAGTTGCTGACAGAAGGGAGGCCTGTTGTCACTGGGGTGACCAGAGTCAGAGAAATGCTGGGAAGCTGAGGCCTGGCCTGGATGTTACCACGGGAGTTGGTGAGCAGATCCACTGTGGGCATCCAACTTGCAGCCGAAGCCATCTGCTACCTGAAAATAACTCAGATCCCGCATACAGCACCAGTTAGACAACGCTTGATTGTGCAGTTGTCTCCAGTTTGCATGTAGCCCTACAGTAGCCTCCCTCAGGAACCTGAGCCACCTCATGCAAATGCAAAACCACCACCATGTCCTTCTGCATGGTCAGCTTTTTGTTTTGCAGAATAGTGGAGTCTGTGGACCATGTGCCTATTTGTTGTGGGCAGCTGCATCCCATTTTTAGTTACTTAAAAAGAAAACCTTTTGTTTATTTTTGTTGTGTTTCAGCCCCATGCTCCTGTTACTGGGCTATCCTGTATGGAGGAAGACAAGTATATTGGAGGACTTCCTCATGGGTCGAGGGGGCTGGGGAAGTGCCTTATTTTACCCTCCAATTCCCTTCTGGTATAGTGCCCTTCCTCTCTCCCTGCCTTTCCCCCACTTCTTTGTTGGCATTGCGCTGCCCCTTGTAAATTGTGCTTGTAAATTTTTCTTTTAATTAGAAACCCTAGTGATTTAGTGGTTGTGGAGAAAAATGGTTAGATCTGTCTGATAGCATCTCTGGATATTTAAAAATGAGTTGGAGTGGACTCATATGATACAATAGTAATATTCCTACTTTTCAGCCAGAGGCTGAGTTTAAATTCCAGCTGCTACGGAGATGTATAATATAACCCAATCGCCTGAATGGGTTCATGAGAGAGTATTTGTGCTGAGGTTTGAGTGTAGTTGGAGCTTGGGCTTCCCCTGCATTGAGCTATTGTCTTAGACAGACATTCAGTATCCTATGCAGCTCACTGGTCAGAGTCTGAGTTTAGTTTTCCCTGGCTCCTAATCTCATTCAAGTGATTTTGATTCATGTGCTGTCATGAAGGTTTTGTATTCAATAATTCATATGGAGTTGAGTTTGAAGGATTGTGAATATCTGGATTAATTTAAGAGGTAAATTAAATGATATTGGAACTTTTTTTAACTGAGACGTTTCTTTGGAGTCGTATGTCTTGTGATAATCGCTTGCTTACTGGAGGTTACCTGTCTGGATATATGATTGTCAAGTTTCAGTTTCTACTATGGTTATTGTTGGAAATAATTGGAGAGAAACCTTCTGACAGAAAGAAGCTTCCCAGCTGATCATTCCTGTTTCTGGTAAATAAAACTTGTTGATCCAGTGTGGTTCAGCCTTTGAAAGAAATTGTTGATGCTTCCTGAATGATTGCAAAGGCCATCAGTGACAACATCATCTGTTCAACGTACATCTTCGTACACCAGACTGTCAGATCAATTGCCATCTAGTCATCTCTAATCTGATCCATTTGCCTTAAAGAACTGAGCCTTATTGCCTGAAGAACAACTATAATTCTGGATTTATCTCTGCAGAAGGAAACCAGCTTTGTTTTATCCCCCATTCCCTTCACCACACATGCATGTGTGTTGTGGATTATTTAGAGGGGTAAATGTTCATATTTTTTCATCTTACAAGCTAAGTGTTAAACAGTTTTGTAGCTTTGTGGAATAAGTTTTGTCCTGTAATAAATTAATAATGGTTGCACCTATTAAGATAAAATCTGGCTGGAACTTTTTATTCCGAGTCTAATGTAGAGAAAGCATGTGATTGGCCATATTAGAAACTGGACATAATGATTACATTTATATTGGAACTTGTTGGACAAGAAAAATATAGCACACTCCTCCTATAATGGCTATCACAGTGAGAATCATAAGTTTCAGTCGGCTGAATAATTCCAGAGGAACTCAACCCTTCTTTGTTCAATCAAAGTTGGGATTCTTCAAGGGACATTGAGTCTCTTCTGCTACCTGTACAAAATGAGCGAAATTGTGCTGTACACCAAATGGGCTGAAACCTGTAGCTATCATGGACTGTATGGCTCTGTTACTTGCTGTGTGAGCCCACTGATTCTTTGTGTAGCTCATTATTATCAGTAAACATTCCCATGAACTGAGTGACTACTTTGTGTGTATTCCTGTCAGTTTCTACAGGGACATCACATGTTCAAGACAACCTGCAAAGTCTAACAACACCAATTGAAATTCAATTTAAAGAACACAACGTAAGCTACTTGGAGAAACTGCTACTGAAAAAGTACAGAAGGTATCTTCAGTTTGTTCAACTTGATTTTTCACTTTTCTGCCATTGCAAACAAGGAAAAAAGTTTATAAAAATAAAAATAAAGGTGATTTCTTGGGATCATGTAATCTAAAGCAACTCTTGGTCCTAATTGAAGCAATAATGTCAAGAACAAAAACAGGAATTGCTGGAAATGCTCAACATGTCTGGCAGCATCTGTGAAGAGAAGTTAGAGTTAAGGCTTTAGGTCAAGTACACTTCCTCAAAACTGAGTCCTTTCAGTTATTATGATGCAATAATATGTTGCCTTTTAAGTAAATATAGAACTTTCAGACAAACAAGTCATTTGACAAGTGTTCTATTAGGGATTTTACTTGGTGAACATGTATTAAGTTGAATTGTAACATAATGGTAACAGTTAATTTTAAACATTTCTGTTTTTACTAGAAATACCTGTTTTTAAACATCATCTGGACTGACTTCAAAAATGGCAGGCATGTTTTTCTCTGCGCTGGTCTGGTTCCAAAAAATGGAATTACAGTAGTTTAATGAGCAGCAAGTTAAATTGGGTGTTCACAGCTTAATGTTGAAGCAGATAATGTTCAGATCAAAATGCAAAATTAAATATTGTGTAAACACACTTGTCTGGAAAATTTAGGTAGCAACGGGGGTGAAAACTATTTTAAATTTAAGATAGAGTTGGAATATGTATTCATTTTTTAAGAGTTATATTTCTGATTTCTATAGGTTTGTTAGGTTCTGCTGAAGTTGTGCACATAATGTGCTGTTTGGTCTACTTTCTTTCTAACTGATCAGGTGGGAAGCCCAGGAATCATATTTAAATGATAACTTCAAGCTTTTGATGTTCTAATGGTTTCCACTTTATCTGATTACTGGGTTTGCTCCCTGAGCTTGAATATTTGATTCGTAGGCTTTAAAAAGAATACTTACTTGATACTTGTTTTTTTTTGTCTTTTAGGACTCCAGGGGAATTTTTTCAGGCTTCCTGTACGAATGATTTAGGGTCTTTGTCGTCTTCATCTCGTGAAGAAGAGAGTGACCAAAAAGATGAAGAGCTCCTACTAACAGGTTAGTTTTATCAACATGCTTCACAACTGAAGATGATCTAACCCTTCAAAAATCATACAATTTATAAACCTGCCATAAATTGTGTTTACCTACAAACATATTTCACGTCTTGTGAAATATGAAACCCCTAGCTCTTCACTCAATATTTTTGGAGATAGTATAACTTTCTGGAGGAGGTGATGAATTTAGCAATAATCATTAAGGTATCTTTGTTACTGTTTCCTTATGGACTTGAACAACATGCAAGTTTCAAACTACTGTCCTTGTCTATTCAGCACACGTGTTTGGTGGGTAGAATGTGGACAACAGTAGTGATTTCATAAAAGCAAAATACTGTGGATGGTGGAAATCTGAAATAATCCCGGTGCTGAAAAATCTCAGCAAGTCTGGCAGCACCTATAGAGAGAGAAACAGAATTGATTTTGAGTCCAATAATGCTTCAGAATACAGTGATTTCCTTCCTGATGTTCAGTGAAATCTTTGGTTAGCTAACTCTTGAATGGAACTGGTCTGTTCTGTCCACTCCCCACCCCAATTTCCTCCTTCAGGGGACTATTTTATGTATTTATCTTTGCTTCTTCGTCAACCATGTAAGTTTTTAATAGAAGCTGTTATGAGGAATGTATGTTTTGATCTTTCAGAATTTTCTCAATTCTAGAACAGTCCCTGTGCGTTGAAAAGTAACAAATATTTAGAAAGGAGGGGAGAGAAAACAGAGAACAGTTTGCTCTGATTTTAATTGTTTTTTTTTGTTACTAAATTGAGTATTTAACTGTCAGTGTTAGAATTTAGAATTAAGGATGTGGTACCCAGGCATAGTCAAAGCATATGTACAATAGGTACACAAAAGCTGACGTTTCGGGCCTAGACACTTTAGTGCTCCTAAGATGTTGCTTGGCCTGCTGTGTTCATCCAGCTCCACACTTTGTTATCTCAGATTCTTCAGCATCTGCAGTTCCCATTACCTCTGTGCAATAGGTGCATTGTGTTTGAAATCAAACTATCCTTTTTTTTTAAAAGCTTAGGATTAGATAAGGCAGTATGTTTGGATTTTCAAAAAGCATTCCATGATGTGCCACGAATGGTTATTACACACAACTTTTTTTCTTTATTCATTCATTGGACATGGGCATCGCTGACCAGGCAGCGTTTATTGCCCAGAGGGCAGTTCAGAGCCAACTGCATTGCTGTGGGTCTGGAGTCCCATGTAGACCTGACGAGGCAAGGATAGCAGTTTCCTTCCCTAAAGGACGTTAGTGAACCAGGTGAGTTTTTCTGACAAGTGAAAATGGATTCATGGTCATCATTCGATTCTTAATTCCAGACTTTTTTTAATTGAATTTAAATTCCATCATGGAGGGATTTGAGCCTGGGTCCCCAGAATATTATCTGGGTCTCTGGATTAACAGTCCAGTGATTATACCACCATGCCATTGTCTCCCCCTGTGCTTATGGGATTTGGGGTAAAATATTAGCTTATGTTGTGGATGTTTATACTTTGGAAAATATGTGTTTAGAATTAAATGGGTCATTTTTCAACTTGATGGCAGTACCTTGTGAAGTACTGCACGGCTTGGACCTTCACTAATTATAATCTGTATCAAAAACATGGATGAAGGTGCTGAATGTAACTTCTATAAATTTGCTGCTGGTAAAAAGGCAGATGGGGAAAAACGCTGTGAGGAGGATGCAAAAAAGCAGTGAAGGATTTGGACAAAGCGAATGGGCAAATAGGTGGAGAAGGGAAAGGTATCCACTTCTATGGGAGAAATTGTAAAGCAGAATATTTTTTACATGGTGAGTAAGGGAAATGCTGATACTCTGAAAGGCCTTAAGTGTTCTCATATATGTTTCACAGAAAATTAAGATGTAGGGCAGCCAGCAATTAGAAAATGAGTGGTATGCTACCCTTTATAATAAACGGATTAGAAAACAGAAACAATTAATTCTCCCAATTTTGTAGAGCCTTTGTGAGATCATAATTGGCACAATTGTAGTCTTGTTTAAGGAAGTACACATTTGCATGATGAAAGGGTGCAACAAACATTGACTGTTTATTCCTTGGCTATAAATTAGAAATTGAGTAGACTGGGCCTGTGTTCCTTTCAACTTAGAGTAACGAGACGTGGTCTAATTGAAGCAGCTAAAATTCTGATAGGATTTTACAAGGCAAATGCTTGGAGGATGCTCTGCTGGTTGGAGAACCTAGAATTTTTTGTCATTCCTTATTTTTGATGATTCTGTGAAACTGAAACATTAGTTTTGAAACAGCTTACACAGTCATAGGTTCTAAAATGACAGAATTCACTTTTATGTTGAAAGAGTAAATGCATGGGGTCTTAAACAGGAATGGACTGAGGTGAATCCCAGCCCCTCAGTTATAGAGTAGACTGCTGTGATAAGGGTAAAGGAGAGCAAGGAAAAGTGATGCGGTCTTGGTGTGGGTGGGTCTTGAAGACAGAGAGAAGAGACACATTGACAATGGCGACTCGGAAAAGACTAATAACATTGAAAGTTTTAAAGCAACTTCTGTGCTACCTTCACTAATATCATCATATATCTTCGTCTTTTCTTTATGGCAGCTGAAGAGATTGAAGAACGTGAAAACTACATTGCTCTTTTTAAAGTGGATGAACCCTCTGAGGACACAGAGGCAGTCCCGTCAGTTTTGAGAATTATCGAATTAGAAGAGGTAAGTATGTATATAGCAAATAAATTAAAGGTCTGAGCCTACAAGCAACTAAACTCCAGAATTTTTCACTGTTAAGAGCTCCAAGTGTGAAGGTCAGATTTGTATTTCGAAGCTGTCAAAAATCTTGATGAATTTACACAATGGCTTTCGGAATCCAGTCATAGCTATGCAGCAAAAATTGTAGACGTAGAACTCTAACCTCAAGTTAAATATTTCTCAATACAACATTATGATAAATATGACTTGTAATTTAAAAAAAAATTATAATAATATTGCAAGGTGTTGATTGCCATGTAAGATTAAAACAAATCTAATAACATCCTAAATAGAAATTGTAAACTGTGTATTACTTGTGTAGAAGCTGAGAGGTATAAAGTCCATTTACTTACATTCCCTAGAAGCTCCAATATAAGCTACCAAATTTATATCTTCAAAAATAATTGGTGCAAATGCCTGGTATACCATTTGAATTATTGTGTTGATTGGCAGCTAAAGACATTACACAGTTTGTTAGGGTTTCATTCAAAAGCATGAGATTTTGATGATCCTTAGCATATTGTGTGGGGAGAGGGGACAGACTGACTGCTGTTATTGTGGTGTTGAAATACTGTTTGACTGACAGGTGGGAAAGAGATTTCGACTGATGACATTTTACTTATATGGGAATGTGTTATTTATCAGTTCGAGTTAATACAGTTGTTTCTGTTAAACTTCAAATCCAGTCAGCACTGGCTCCTTGAAACCTATCTCTAGAATTCCCTTTTCACATTAGATACCAGCCAGCTTATATGTGGGCCTCTCTCTGCCTTGAAGCAAATGCTTAAATATTAATGACTTGGTAATAAAGAATTATTCTGGAAGGAATAGGTGGATTTGAGAGATGAGTTGAGCAACACCCTGTGGCATACTACCAAGTGAAAACCCGTAAAAGGTTTGCTAATCTAAAAAAATAGTAGTAATAGGGCGGCACGGTGGCTCAGTGGTTAGCACTGCAGCCTCACAGCGCCAGGGACCCAGGTTCGATTCCAGCCTCGGGTAACTGCCTGTGTGGAGTTTGCACATTCTCCCTGTGTCTGCGTGGGTTTCCTCTGGGTGCTCCGGTTTCCTCCCACAGTCCAAAGATGTGCAGCCTAGGTGGATCGGCCATGCTAAATTTCCCTTAGTGTTCAGGGGTGTGTGGGTTATAGGGGGTCTGGGTGGGATGCTCCAAGGGGCGGTGTGGACTTGTTGGGCTGAAGGGCCTGTTCCACACTGTAGGGAATCTAATCTAATACATGTGTTTTTAAATTGGTGCTTTAAAGATCAGAAAGGCTTACTCATAATTCCATGAGTACTGATCTCCAATGCAAACTTTTTTTAAAAATTAAGTAAGTAATATCCACTTCTCTCAAAACCTCAACAGTTATACCCTATAATGGAGTACGATCCTTTGTAGACACTTTGGATTTCCCATATTCTTACATGTCAATAAAAATAACTGAAAAGCAAAGTTGTAAAATATTTGCATGCCGTTCCAATAATGTTCCCGATGATTGAACCTCCCAGATCTGTGGGTTGCAGTGTAACGATACGAGGTAGGCCATGTAGGATTGAAATGAAAATAAATTTCTATACCCAGAGAGCAATGAGGCTGTAAAATTCTGTACCAAGTAAAGCGATTGAGGCCAAAACATTGAATGTTTTCAAAAATGAGTATGATATAGTTTTTGGATGAAAGGGATCACAGAGTCATGGGACAAAGCAGGAACAAGGTACTGAACTGGATGAACAGATTTGATTGTATAGAATGGCAGGGTAGACTCAAAGAGCCAAATAGCCAACCCTTGCTCCTATTTTCTAAGTTCTAGTTTCTAGGTTTAGTGAAAAGGAACATTGGAAAACCTCATGAGTGTTATAGCATTTTAAGTTTTCTACAGATGACCCAACTTGTGTTTACAGTGAGGCTTTACCAAAATTCACTTGAAGTAATGGCTTTCCATCATGTAAAGTATGATGCATGTAACTTTTGTGTGCATTTTTGTCACATGTTCTTTGTGCTACTGCTGATTGATCTCTTATGTTTATTGGAGATAAACATTAATAAAATTGAAATACAATATTCCAAAAAGAAAACAGCAGTAGCATTGTGTTGTCATGCTTTAAAGTTGAAATTTCTGAGGCATTGTGTGTTTGTAATTGTTAGTCTAATTTTAATGTTTGTATGGAAAATGGAATTGTTCTATTAGTTCAGTAGCAATTTCTAGGGCTAAGGCTGTGACATATTGAACAGACTGGAAAGAGATTTACTTTTCTTTGGAATATCCATTTCCTCACATGGGAATGCTGATAATGCCCCCGAAAAGGAACAGTGTGCCATCACGTAGCATGCACATTCCTTCCCTAATCTAGACCAGGGCTAAAATTCATGACAAATCTTTGGAGGTCTGAAGAAATGGGCTAACCATTTGAGAAATATGGTGAATACAAATTTTGATTGTATTATAAGACAACATAGGCATACTCATGAATAGAGTGTGGGAAAACTTGCTGGTAGACTGTGCAGTGAATCAAATTGTCTTTATTACTAGACTGACAATGACACATATGAAGAAACTTCCAGTTACTTGGTTGAAGAAGCTGATGACAATCAACAAGAAAATAGACCAAGGTAATATATTGCAATGTTTGAATGTCTTTAATACAAGTATGCGGGAACTTTCAAATAAATTGCTTTTTGTGGGGCGAATAATTTAAGTGAACTTCAGGGATTTGGAGTTTGCATTTTTCTGTTTCAAATCTGTGTGAAAGAATGGCTAGCTAACCTGGAGCATGGTTTCCCTCATAAGCACAAATTACATAAAGTATAAATTAATATATTACAAACAGAATATTCTTGAACTTTTGAATGCTACCTGCTATTACGGCTTGTTATTATTGCAGATCACAGCTGAATGATTGTACTGTCGTTGCAGCCCCATCATTCCATAGTTCCCACTGTACAGTCTGGTACACACACAATTTTTTTCTTTCTTCTGTTCTCCCCTTCTCAACACTTGATCCTGTTAGATCTCTGCCTTTCTAATTGGGAATTTGTCTATACATTGGTTGTTCTAGCTTTGACCCTCACCAGTACTTTTCTCCATTCCTGCTAACCGACTTCATTTATCTTCCTTTTCTGTCATTACTGGTACGTTGCAACCAAATGTTCTCCCTGTTTGATATTTGTACCTTTCATTAAGGGTACATATAAAGGTTATTCACTGCTAGTGATTATTTTGCAGATTGTCGTTAGTATAATGACTGAAACTTAATATTTCTGAGAAAACATCTAATATGCAATGTTAAATAGCAAAAATAATGAGTCCATTTTTTAAAATTGTTCAGCCGCCCACGGTCCTGACAATACCCTACAATTTAACACTAGGAACAGCTTTAATTATTTTAAAGCAACACTTCAGTTGCTAACTTTGCAGGAATACCTGCCTTACAGAGCTATTGATGGCAGCTCTGTAGTCCCACCAGCACCAGTAGGTGAACTTTGTCTACAGGTTGTCTCACCATGCTGAGATGCCCTGGGAGCTTAGGGTTGAAGAGGTCATGAGAACAGTGTAAAAGTGGAAGAATGACCTATGGTGGGAGTGACATGAACCTCTCTCCTCTGTAAATAAAATATGGGCACTGAAGAGATGAGGCCCTTAAGTGACCATTAGTTGGCTGAATAATGAACAGGCTGCCTAACACTGCCTCTGCCTCCATAAAACTTCAGACAGTTCAGGGGCAAATAGGTGAGTGGGAAGGCAACTGATTGAATGACACATATCACCTGCTTTCAGACCCATCAGTGAAGGTATAAAATCCAGCCTAGATTGTCACAAATGTGTAGTTACAGTTAGAGTTAGAACATGTAGGGATAATTGCATTCAAATGAACAGATAGAATGCAGTTGCCATTTTAACATCGTGAATTCTATGCTTCTTTCTATATATCCATTATAAAATCCTGCGCTCACATTTTATAATTGAAACTGTAATTAACGTAAACTTTGCCTGTAATTCCACCTTTCTGTCAATGTCAGTGGAAAAGATTGATGGAAGAACTAGCACGTGTAGGATATTCAATGTAGTTGATGGGAATTTATTCACCTTATCTCTTCCAGAATTTATGGAAGTTTCTGTGACACAATGAACGCATTATTGAAACATGAAAACATCACAATATCAAGAAATATTGACACTTCACCCTTTCAAGTTTCAGACCGAATTGATTCTTCAGCCTTCAGTTGCACCTATACAGTAGAAGAAAATCAACAATTATCTCTCCATGACGCAGATGGAGATTTAATAGGAGAGCAGCACAATAATGAAGGTATAGATTACCCAGACTCTTTTCATAGTGCATATACAGAAAAGAAACCTTCATGATAACTCCAATCTCTCACAAGTAGCAAAAATTTGAACACTATTGACATGTTCTCCTCCTTCACCTTGACACGTTTCTCCCTGCTACACCCCTCACCAAGGGAAAACTTGGTATGACTGAGACCAAAGTCTGACCATCTCATGCACAGTGAAGGTATTGCAGGCTTTCTGACAAATCTCAAATGAGAGCAAGTGCCCCTTTTATTTCATCTCTTTCCCTTGGCCTGCAAGGCAAAAGAATACTTCCCTTAATTCCTTTCATCTTCAATTCTTCCTTCAATCGCAACACACTCTGCCTAGCCCATAGCCCTAAAGGCCAGAACCACATATACCTCAATTTTCTTTGCAATCTCCTATCTTTCAATTTATCCTTGTAGCTTCTTTTCTTTCTTCTACTTCCCTCCAGTGCTTTTCTGCTTCTAATTCAAATACCTCCCTGTAACTTACTCGATCAGAATACTAGACAGCATGATTTCCTGCATGTGGGTTTATAGGGCCATACTAGTCGTGAATTTGGAATATACAGTGCACCTTTCAGTCTAAACTTTGATGAATCACATTGCACATCTGGACAATGTCAATACATTGCTCAGAGCAGAAGTTATACCTGTAAGTAATGAAAAAGTATTATTGACAATGCTATCAAGCAGAGATTTCAAAGTAACAACCTCACCAATGCTCAGTTTGTTCTTAAGAAGACCAGATTACCACCTTTGTGCAAACATATACAGAAATAATGGATTCCAGAAGTAGGTTAAGAGTGCCCACCCTTGATGTTTAGGCAGCCTTTGATCAAGTGTGGCACTGGGGAGCCCTGGCAAATAATGCATGTCAACCTCCATTGAAGAAAAAGGGGGAGATGAAAAGCAGGCAATTATGGACTAGCTAACAACATTTGTTATTAGAAAAATGTAGAATCTCTTGTTGAAGAGGATATGGTGGGGAGCTTGGAATATACCAGTTCAGTTATGTAGGCAACATAGTTTTATGAAAGAGTAATCATGTTTGACTAACTTGAAAGTTTTTTGAGGAATTAACAAGCAATAGGGATAAGGGGGAAGCTTGTGGATGTGCTGTTCTTGGATCTCCAGAAGCTTTTAATAAAGTCACACCTCAAATGTTGGTCAGTTTAATGAAAGATGACTTGATTGGAGTTTTTAAGTGTCAAGGATGTTGCCCTGTGTATCACTTTCATACAGCTTTGCACCATACACAATACCAGTAAATATACTATTAGAATTTAAAATACTGTTTTTCTGCAGAGAAAAGCTCAGGTAATACAGTGAAATATTTTGAATTACTTGTTCAACTCTTGTAGACATGAACGTTCTTTAGCAGTGTTTTTGACATTACCTGATACTTTCCCAAACATGGATCATGTTAGCGCTTTGGAATTAATTCAAAGTGAGAATGATCAAAATAATAAATTGAACTTTGAAACTTTAGGCAGAACATTGGCTTAATGTTGGTTAATGTCAAGTCTAGAGAGCGATGTGTTTTATAATGATTGCTTTAATTGGGAACTCTCTAACTACTGTTTTAAAGCTCAGTGTTGAAAAGTGTGGCACGTTGTTATATTTTAATGTGAATCCATATTTCAAACATCCAGGCATGGCTGTGGAAAACAAATTTGATATTGTTTCATGTTCATTGTTTCTTTGGCGCAGTGAATTTAATACGGCAGCAAAAACTCTGGAAGTAACATAATCTGAGTTTTATGTGATGGTTGTTGCAGTGTGTTCGATCTATGAACAATCCAAGTGCAGGTTTGGTCATTATCATGAGAATTGGTGGATGTCATTCACTACTGCTTTGTTCTGCTTTCTTCAGTATTTTTCATGAGATATGAGCGTTGTTGGCAAGGCCAGCATTTTTTGACCATTCCTAATTGCCCTTAAACTGAGTGGCTGTCTAAGCTTTTTCAGAGGACAGCTGAGAATCATCTGCTTTGTTGTGGGTTTGGAGTCAAGTATTGACCAGACTGGGTAGAACTGGTAGATTTCTGTCTATTAAGGAAAAGTAGTGAATCAAATGGGCTTTCAGACAGTCAAAGTTTGATCTTCAATTGGGACACTGAAGTTAGAGACAGCTGGGGTTGAATTAGCATTGTTGCCCTCGTCCTTCTGGATGGTAGAAATTATAGTGAAGAGGCTTTGAAGTAACCTTGGTAGGTCTCTTTGTGTATTGATTGAACATTCTTCACTTATAGGATGCCCAGTTGTGGAAAAGAAGATATTACAACTTATGGCACAACAGTATAATCGCAGCCACAATCCTCCAGGGTAGTATTCCATCACTCTCCTCACTTAAACGTTGCCGACAGTGGGAAAAAAATCAAGCGATCAAAGTAGAAGGGATTGTTATATGTGGACCTATGTGGACTGCTACATGCAGTACTGGTCACCGTACTTACAGAAGAATGCTACTGCATTAGTAGCATCTCCAAGAAGGTTGATTAGACTCGTATCGGGAATGAACAGATTGACAGCTTTCCTCACAAGACAATGTAACGCTTTTACTGAAAAAGAGAAGGAGACAAAAAAAACTGGTATCGGTAGGCCAATAGCTTGATGTCTGTTATCGGAAAAGTAGTATTCCTTACAAAGAATGTAATAGCAGAACATTTAAAAATACAAACCATGATCAAATAGGGACAGAATTGACCCATGAAGGGGAAATTGTGCCTGAAAAATTTACTAGAATTCTCGGAGGTGGTGATAAGCAAGAATGATGAAGGGGAGTAATGGGTGTACTTCATTTGGATATTCAGAAAATGTTTGATAAGATGCCACATATTGGGCTACTTAATAAGATAAGAATTCATGGTGCAGGAGGTGGTATGTTAGTGTGGGTAGAAGAACGGCTAACTAACAGAATACAGAGAGTTGAAATAAGCAGGAATTTTCAGGATGGTAATCTGTAACTAGCAGTATGCTTCATGGATCAATGCTGGGACCACACTTATTTACACTGCACGTTGAGAACTTGGATGAGGAAAGTGAATGTCCTATCACCTCATTGTGGATGAAGATGACACACAGTATCTGCAGCGCGATATGGACAGGTTATATGAGTGTACAAAATTTGTTAGGTGGAATATAATTTAGAAAAAGATGAGATTTTACACTTTAGCAAGAAGAGTAGAGGAGCTAAGTATTAATTAATCTCAAGACACTACATCCAAGTTTAGTAGGTAATAGGTATAGCAACTGGAATGTTCGCCCTTAATTTGGAGGTAGTGGAGATTTTGCTAAAGGTATACATGGTACATATAGTCCAATCACAGCTGAAATAAGGTAACCATTTTTAGGCCCCTACTTTGAGCAAAGATATACTGGAATGAAAGGCAGTTCAGAGAGGCTATCTAGGCAGATACCAGAGGATGAGTAGATTTGGCTTGCACTCATTGATGTAGAAGAATGAATAATGAAGGATCATATCATATTGAAAGATGCATGATTATTAGAAGGCTTGACAGAGTAGATTCGGAAATGTTGCTTCCCCTTGTGGGAGGGTCAAGGACCACAATAAGGACTCGCACATTTAAGACAGATAAGGAGAAGTTTCATTCGTAAGGATTTTGAATTTGTGGAGTTCTTTACCACAGAGGGCTGTTGAGGCTGGGAAGTTGTGTATTTCCAAGGCTCAGATAGATAGACAAATTTTTAATCTATAAAGGAATAAAAAGTTATAGGGTGAAGGCAGGAAAGTGGAGTTGAGGGTTATCAGATCAGCCATGATCTCATTGAATGGCAAAGCAGTCTTGGTGGGCTGTTTGGCCTACTTTCTGTTACTTCTGCTGTGGTCATTTGGCTACTTCTGGAATGTGCAGCATAGCTTAAATGGAACTGTTTCATTGTAATCCAGACTACTTATGGGTGGTTGGCAAACATTGCCCCCTTTTTCAGGGCAGTAGTAGTGGTGTTCAATAATTTAAATATTCAGCAGCTCAGGAAGCCACTTCGAAAGGTATGTCAGGTAAGCAGGCTTAGAGTGGGACGCCAGGCACAAGATGGGTAGGGTGGCAGATAGGTGATTGCTTAGATTAGGTCAAGGTAAGTGGGAAGTATATGCTACAACAGGAGGGGTTGTGTCGGGTTCCTGGGGATAAGGTGGTGTCTAGCAGTGGAGAAGGAGACTGTCACTTCTAATGGAGAGCAAGAGTGCTTGTTGCAGAGCAGGGGATGGAGTTATGATGGGATGCAGTAGCTAGTGGGTGTCACGTCCAATTTGAATGTGTTGGGTGGTGGTAGGAGGTGGGGTGGCAGTGTCAGGTCTTGGTAGGGGTAGTTGAATATGCACTTTAAGTTGGGTGGTCAGTTTAATAATTTCCCAGGAGTTAGATTAAGTGTTTAATTGTCTAACTTTTCCTGGGTAATTCTCAATTACAGTGGAACTCTCTGAATTCTATGATTTTAATAGATATTTTTGAAAGAATCCAACACAGGGGAATTGCCCGTTGATGTCTTCAATTTCCTGGTCAATTTCCTTGGAATCTGCTACTTTGGGGACTTTGTAGGATCCAACGAGCAGCTCCTGTATACACTGCAGAAAGGACAATTTGGGCCATTAAGACTGCAATATCCCGAACAAAATAGAAAATTTCTACCCAACCTGTTCGGAGCTATTATTATACATCCCTAGAGCAGGTGGGAACTGCTCCCAGATCCCTAAGCTCAGAAGTAAGGACACCAGCATTGAGCCACAAATCCTACCAATATGGATATGTTGTTAGCCACAAATAAGCTCGTGTTAGCCTCATAGATAGACGACAATATTTTCTATCCAGGGGATTTGTGTATTTCATGGCAGAGTTGATGGTCAACTACTGACAACAGTTTTTTTCACATTCAGATACACAAATAGCAATCGGAACAGTTTTTAAGAAGTATACGCTGCCTTCTGACCAGGCCAGAAAAGAACACATTATTTTCAAATAGCTGTTGTGTGCCTTTTCCATGTTGTTGAAGTATTCAACAGTTGTAATTCTCAAGTTTTTGATTTGCACTGGACTTTTCCATCCAGCTAATTGCCTTCCGTCTTGGTCTTCCTTTTTTCCAGTAGCCAATTCCTCAACTGTGTGACTTTTCAACCTCTGTTAAAACCAATGCCCAATTGCATTTCTTTTCATATTGAATTTGTCAACCCTGGTTATTGATGTTTTTGTTTAATGTATATATTTGCTTCAATCACAGTTGGTACAATTTTGTCATTCATACACCGGTTGTATAAAGTTTTAAAATAGTTTACATAATTAGATAATGACAAAGTTGCTGTTAATCTGGTGCATGAGTACATTTTCCTTTTTCTAAAAAAAGAGTACTGCAGACATTGGAAAATTGAAATAAGATAATTGAAATACTCAGAAGCACAGATAGCATCCATGGAGAGTGCAACAGCTTGTGCATTTTAAACTCAATAATTTTTCTTTGGAGCTGAATTTTTGAAGTTATTTACTATGTAATTTTTTTTCAGAACTAATTAAGTACTCCTTCATTGATTCGAAGATTAAAATTATATCTTTATGGCACTCTGCATTGTTGATTTAGTATGTTCCTCTCTTTTTAAATGTTTCTTTCTCAAATATTATTCACTTATGATGTACAAAGTTTTTCACCTAACTTTACAGATTATTCAATGGACCAGAAAGATTCAGTTCCAAGCAGCAAGACATCTTTGTCTCAGATTGGAGTAATGAACGTAAATCATTGTGGTGGAAGAGTAGATGCAGTCTCCCCTGATTGTGGTAGTAATTCATACAGGAGTCACCAATTTGTAAGCCAAAGCCTTGAGGGAACAAATGTTATCACTTCTATATTGCCATCACCAAGGACTTCGGAGTTGTCAAGTAATGCAGTTGAGGACCCTTTTTCTACATCAAATGTTTCTGAGGAATTTGACCATAAGCTGCAGATTGACAATTTGGAACACAGCAAGAACACTGGTCTCACTGCAAAGCCAACTGATGTAAGAGTTTAACATTTCTTCAAAGTCTTGTCCTGTAATAAATCAATCCCTTAAGCCATAACACAAATTTCTGTGTTTAATTGTCAAACTAAACAGATGAACATAAATAGAGTTGGTATCTTTGTGGAATACTGCACAGCTAAGCTGATCTTTTCTCCCCCCATGGGTTCAAGCCACAATACTGCTCAGATATTAGGAATATTATTCTATTATTCCATTACTGCAAATGTGAGGAATGACTTGTAGCATATGAATATTAGATGCTTATAAATGTTTCAGCCGAGCGATATTAAAGCAAACTAAGATAGAGATATGGCAAGAAAGTAACAGTAAGTATAAGTGGATGAAGTTTGAACTGAGAGAATCTAAATTCTGTTCCTCAATAACTGAGCTAGACCCTATTTTCCTTTTAGTTTATTCAAATCAACTGGGCATACACAGGAAATAAAATCAATGCTTGGCATCAATTTGGGGCACACAGAAAGATAGGGATGCTACAGCAGAAGACGCATCATTAGCAATGTGATGAAGGCAGATGTGACATATATTTGCGAGAAAAGGGCACAGCGATAAGAATTCAAGAATTCTAAGGCTTCACATTCATAGAAGTTGAGTACATACAGGAAAAAAAACATAAATAAAATGAGGTTTTGGGCTTTATAGATGTGATGTTAAATACAAGAATAGAGAGTGATTTTTGTGTAAGGTATCAGTGATGCCAAAGTTAGAAAGGTGCATGCATTTCTGCACATTCTACAGCAAGCATTCTTAACTATGAAAATAATGTGAAAAATTCATTAGAACAATGCTAGGCATAAGAGGCTTCATTCAGAAAGAGAGTCAATAAAATAAGGATTTCTCATTGAAACAAAGAAGAAAACTGAAAGGTTTTAATTTTTTGGACAACTAGTGAGAGATTGTTTCGTGTGCTAGTGAATTGGAGATGCAGATTCAACATTGTTAAACAAATGATCTTGGAATGAAAGGTTATTAGAACATGGATTTTACTGTGTGTTCATTTAAATGAACTTAATAAATTACAATTCAGCTGAATAAATTAATAAAATAAATGACAAAACATCCAAGGAAATAAGAAAAATTGGTATTGAGGAAATAGTATCATCTGAAGAACCAGTGCAAGAGCAATGGTCAAATGTTCTGTCACGTGTCTTGCTAACCTCTCTTTATACAATCTAAAGATAAAACAATGCTTGTTCCATCTTAAGTTTCTACCTAACCTTTTCAATGTGTTACATTTGACATGCTGTCATCTTCTTACCCCGTCTTCATAAGTTAGAAGAAATATTGATTTTGTTGTGTAGCAAGTATGTCAGGGATCTTTTATTTATTTTGGTCTATCCTCTCGTGTACTCTAGTAGTCACAATTCACGACAGTATTAGACCATAATAACTTTACAAAACAGAAAATGTGCAATTCTGTAGAGCATTGCTTAGAATCCTGCTCAAATCCAGCATATGGCTCTCACTTAGTTATGATATATCCCCCCACCCTCAATGGTTTTAAAAATATTTCAGTAGGCAATGAATGTTTCTAGATTTTTCAGACAAGGCACCGCAAGCAGTGGTCTAAATTTCTAAAAGACTTAAGATTGTATGTTTTTGTTTTCTTTTTTAATTTCCTATTAGATAATTTTTTACAATTAGCTATCTTATTCTTACTCCTTGATGTTTCATTCCAGCATAAACAAAAGTCTGTGCTTACCAATCAGCATAATGAGGGGTATCTCAGAGACTTATAAAATTCTAACAGGAGTATACAGGTTAGATGCACAAAGGATGTTCCTGGTGATGGGTGTATCTAGAACCAGGGGTTGCTGTCTGAGGATTTAGAATGGAGATGAGGAGACATTTCTTCACCCAAAGAGTGACAAACCTGTGGAATTCATTACCACGAGAAGTAGTTGATGTATTCAAGAGGTAGCTAGATGTAGCACTTGGGGCAAATGGGATATAAGGTTATGGGGAGAAAGCAGGATTAGGCTGTTGAGTTAGATGATCAGCCATGGTAACGATGAATGGCAGAACAGGCTTGAAGGGCTGAATGGCCTCCTCCTGCTCCTATCTTCTATGTTTTGATAAGGAAATGATTCATCATGATTTCTACTTTTAATAATATGAAGATGCCCTACTCCCATCAGAACCCATGTTGTGGAAACACACAGGGTCGAATCTTCTAAGAAGTGTCAATTCTAATGAACTGAACTACTTTTTCCTTATCCTGCCCCTACAATTCCAGCCCACACATCTGATTTGGGTATCATGAAATATGAAGCATCCTGATTTTGGAGCTTTACGTTAAATTACAGGATCAGATTGGAGGCCAGTCTACAACTTTTATAGCAGTATTCCAGGGTTTAAATATTCCTAAGGAACTTTGACAAATAAAGGAGGGAAGATGAGGAACAGGTAAGTGGGTGAGAAAGTGGTGGGTCAGTTGTGACGGGAGAGGATGTTTTATGGTTCCCTAGTAGTTAAAGCAGGTGTTAATCCCGTCTTTTCTTAGGTAGCTATCTGGGTGAGTTGCAACCTTTAGAAGTCTGCGATTCTAACTCAGTTTTAGGCATTTTGGAGCATTCCAGGCATTGAGTAATTGGCCTTTGGACTTTTAAACTTACTGACTACTCGGGGATTGTCTAGAGTGTCAGGACTGCTGAGGGGTCCTGTAGCACATCATTCAGGAAACATTGCTGAATCAACTGTCTTCCAGCAGGCAAAATGTAATACCTCTAGGTTTTTGGATTTATATAATTATTTTGCCTGATGCACATAAAATACAACTTTTCTTTAAAGATTGCAGATGATTACATCTGTTCGATAAATAATGCTGGGCAGAGTCCTGCTGAAATAAGATTTAATATTTTTCAATTATCTCTTGTATTGGAATCTGGAAATTGATCAATTTAATAATGAGAGAGTTTCCAAAATACAATTAAGAACATTCACAGTAGATCTTTGGGTGTACTGATCTGATGTCCACAGAATGCATAGAACAGCATTTAAGTAGAAGTATTGCAGTTTTTATTGTAGGACTGAGAAAATAATTTCTCTTCCTTGGAAAACATGGAAATTAGTGGTTCACAAGGAACTGTGCCAGGACCACAGATGTTCACTGTTTGCATAAACAATTTGAATCGTACCCTCAATTTTAAACATTGTTGATGCTGTCAAACTGTGGGATGAATCAAAAATATACAAACACATTAATAGCAGAATGACCAATAGTTAGAGGCAGCAATATTTGTACTCAAAGAGCAAATTAAGAAGAAATTTCTTCAGAGCATTTTGAATATTGACTTCACCATCTTGAGGCCCAGTCAAAGCAAGTACATGAGTTCAAGAGGAAACTAAATCTGCACAGAAGGCAAAAAAAAAGGAATTTATGCAGGGTTAGATGAAGAGGGTGGGAGATAATGTTTTCTGTAAGCTTTGTGGCCATGTAGCCGCTGGACCTTCTGAACATGCAAGTCAGGGTTTTAATGCATTGGCTTCTGTTTGACTGCTGTCTTGCATGGACTTTGGAGACCTGCAATGGAAAAAAATATTGCAGCGGTCATTGGTAGGAGGTTTAGGTGCAGAATGCCCTATCTTTGTATTGTCAGTACTTTTCAGATTACAGAGTTGAAATGGAACTTTGGAATTTTCTTTTGCGGAACAGATACTAAATTTGAACCATGCTGCAGAATTTTATCCACAAAGAGTTAAATTATGCAAATCATTTAAGGTCTTTTGGAAAAAAACAAACTCAATGAGCTAAGTTGTTGTTTAATTTCTCTTTGGATTTCCACTTCGTAGCTTTTTAAAAAAAAGTTTGCAAAATTTCTTGTTTGAGGTAGTCGTTACCTAACACTTATGACCGAAATCAGAATGTTATTCAGGTTCTGCCTGTCTTGCCTGTTTAATATCAAAACCTAAGTAACAGCAGATTTTTAATTCTTGGAACCAACTTGTGAATCTTTTCTGCATCTTCTCTGAAGCCTTTTTATACTTCATAAATATGGTGTCTGGAACTGGACTCCCTATTCTAATTCTAACCATTGCTTTCTACAAATCAAATTTAATGTAATTACCTTGATTTTGTACACTCTGCCCTTCATTAATAAATCCTAGGATACTATATAGTTTATTAACAGCTCCCGCATCCTGTCCTGTCTCCTTCAATGGATTAGACAATTTTTACTAATGTCTCCCTACATTTGCCCTACCAAAATGCATCACTTCACACTGTACTGCATTAATTTTCATCTGCCATTTGTCTACCTATTTCACCCAAACTGTATGTGTTTAAAGTTTCTTACTATCCTCTTCACTGTTCATAATACTTTCAGATTTCGCATTGTCCATAAATTTTGATTTGTACTCTGCAGAACAAGATCTAGTCAATACATTTCAGGATCCTAACACCAACTCTGGGAAATTCAAGTTTCAACATTCCTCCAATTTGTAAAATAGTCATTAATACAGAGTCATTAATAGAAATAAATAGAGAGGAGGGAGGTGATGATAGAAGACGGATAGTGGAGCAGATAGGTGGAGAAAAAGACGGACAGTCAAGGAGGCGGGGCTGAAGCTTGTTGGTGAGTGTAGGTAGGAAGTGTGGATAGGGGTTGATCAGTGAGATGGCAGAACTTAACCATGACTTTCAGTTTCCTGTCAACTGGATTATTTTGTATTCATATTGCTACCAACCCTTTTATTACATAAGCTCTAAGTTTGCACACATCTAAATTGTAGCACATACTCAACTGAAAAAGCCAACAAGACCATGCTCGTTCCTTAATTTAGGACAAAATTAATAGACATGAATAACTATTATTTCCATCGAAGCTTCTCCACCTCCAAAGTTAAAAGTGACTAGCCTGTGGTTGTTGAACTTACCTCTACATCTGACTCATGAACAAGTGTGTAACATTTGCATTTCTGTAGTCCTCTGACACCAGATGAATATCTAAGGAGCATTGAAACATTATGGCCAGAACCCCTGAAACTTCCACTCTAATTCCATCAGTACCCTGGGATGCATCTCAGCTAATCCTGGCCTCCTTTCAACTTTGTGTATAGACAGTCTATTCACTCGTACTCCCTTATCTATTTTAACTTTACCCTTCAATAAACTGTCTCCACTTTCAACGTAATTTGGTAACAAATTCCTCTTTGTTAAAGACAGATGCAAAATATATTCAGTAATATCTCAGCTGTACCCTCTGTTTCCATGCCTAAAACCCTCTTTTGCCTGGCAAAGTCCTTTTTAAATATGGCTGCAGAAGAATTCTGGACTTTTTTAAAAACTGATAATCGCTCTTGTACATTCTCTTCGCTTCTCTTGTTTGCTTTTTCAATTCTATTATGAACATTATATATTTAGCATGGGTTCTTGGTTGTGTTATCCATTTAATATCTGTCATAAGCACACTTTTTCTGATTTGTTTTCATCTCTATATCTTGTTACCCAGCGAGTTATGGATTTGCTGTTTCTACCTTTTTTCCTCGATGAGAATATACCTTGCCCTTGTCCAAAGAGAGGCAGCCTTTTGTGCAGTTATACCCATAACTACCATTCTTTTGATTCCAATTTATCTGTACTTGATTCATCCTTGCCCCAAATTAATTATTCTTGCTCTGCATTGTCCTTACAGTAATCAACATTAGTCTTATAGAGTGATCATTGCCACCTAAACATTCTCCTCCTGATATTTAGTCCACCTCCTTCACAAAAAAACAGTGATTTCTCTTTTTGGAGTTGAAACATACTACTGAAGAAAATTGCCTTGAACATACTGTAGGAAGTTTTTGCCCCTTTTTTTATTCCTTTTACCAGCTGAAGGGGGAAACCAACAATTATATTGCAGGAGAGGAGATTGCTGATTGGTTGGCTAGTGAGTCCTGACTGGTAGAGGCATTGCCATGAAGAATGCATGCGTTGATGTTAAATGAGTTAATTACCTAGCTTTGCTTACATTTTAAACTAACTCTTTCATTTTTTTTTAAGTGGTCAGTTGCATTTTAGGAAATTGTTCTGTTGAGTGCAAGGAGATAAGCTTCATTGGAATGTATCTGCGAAATAGCATTTCAGTGTTATAACTTGTATATCCTAGATAAATATTTGACAATAGAAAATATGACATTCACTTCTTATGACTTTGTATTTAAAAAATACCTATACGAAGTATCATTATGAGTAAATGGCCAGTGCTTACATAGATGGAATTGCAAAGTAATTAAAATTTGTTGGTTATATTGAGGTTTAATATGTTTGGAACAGATTCCTCGCACTGACGTGATGGTCCTAAAATGTGGACATTTTTATTATGTAACATAAATGTTTTTCCAATATCATATGTTAATCTTAGGAATTGCTTAAGATCGCCAATTGCCAAGATTTTGACACTGGCCAGTATCTGGGATTGGAAGGTTTCTTCACCTTGCAGATGAATCCTGCTTCAATAGCTACAGAGCCCTTTCCAAGACGAGTGATCAATGACCACAAACACACATCAGAAACACTGATCAAAGGTATGGCCATTCTTTTTTATCTGTTCCTGAGAACCCCCATGAGTAATGAAATTCATTTTTAACTCATTAAAACTAGCTTAAAAATCACAGATACACGACTGTTGCCCCACAGATTTTTTTTTGTTCTATTTTGGCATAGATTGGTAAATTTGCAATTTGTAATTTCACGAGCACAGAGGACTTATTGTGTGATGTTCTGCATTTATAGAAACTCGGGGCAGACATCAAATTGGGCTGTATCTACCGGTTATTGCAGTTAGTATTTTAAAAAGTCATTTGTCACTATAAACGGAAGCAAAACCTATTTTTAATGCTGCCATCATTCAGAAATTGTAGAAAGTAAGTACAGTGGTGTAATTGGTCAGAGTATTTTTGTCCAAACTGATTTTGAACTCAGTCAAGTTGATTGAAAGGATGTCTTTCTGAGGGTCCCACGTCATAAATGACAGTCTTCAAATAATTCAATTCACTCTACTTGATATCAAGATACAGCAAAGCCATGGATCCTGACAAAATCTCCATTGTGATATGAAGACTGTACTGTTCCCCTATCTATTTCAATACAGCAGCAATACTGGCATCCATCCAACAATATTGAAAATTTCACCGTTGTGACCTGTCTAGATAAAGAAAAATTCAATCCACTCTTAATCATCAGCAATGGCTGGAAGGTGTTATGAATGGTGCAAATTCACAGGACTGATGCAGTGATAATTGCTGCTCTGTTTGGGTTATCGATCCCTACATTGTATTGTGGTCGTGGCCAAACGTGAACAAAAGAGCTGAATTCCTGAGGTGAGGCAGGTCATGCCTGCTGCTCATCTCAATGCAGTATTTCACTGATTGTGGCATGATTGAGCCTCTGGAAACAGTGGGAATTGGGGTGGGAGCGGGGAAGCCTCTGTGCTGGTTGGGCTCATATCTGACACAGAAGAAGATATTTGTGGTTTTTGGACACCAATCATCTTCGCTCCAGGCCATTGCTACAGGAGTTCCTCAAGCTACTGTTGCAACATTTTAAAATGTCCATTCATCAATGTCCTTCCCTCCATCATAAGATCGGGAGTGGGGACGAGGAATGTGATCTCCCTTCAATTCAGATAACATTTTATAAAGCCATTCATAAAGAATTGCTTTTTGACTGATTTGTTATTCAAAACCTTGTTACCTTCAACTCCAGCTATTTTGTATGTAATAGTCTCAATGCAGTGGAAAACATATCACACTGTGGAAACAATTTTGTTGGCTCGCCGAGCTGGTTGTTGTTCTGCAGGCATTTCATTACCGTGCTTGGTAAAATCCTCGGTGCAGCCTCTGACGAAGCGTCAGTGTGTTTTCCTGCCTGGTTTTTAAACTCTGGGGTCCATTGCAATGGATTGCTTCACTTCTGGGTTTCCTCCGTAGTGGAATGTGTATGGGGTCGAGTTCAATGTGTTTATTATTAGCATGCTTCGTAGAGTGCCATGCTTCCAGGAATTCTCGTGTTTGTCTCTGCCCAGCCTGTCCCAGGGTCTTGGTGTTGTCCCAGTCGAAGTGTTCTCTTTGTCCATGTGGATTGAGATGAGTGAGTATTGGTCATGTCTTTTTGTAGCCAGTTGTTGTTCATGTACTCGTGCTGTCAATTTCCTTCCTGTTTGTCTGATGTAGTGTTTCTCACAGTCTCTGCAGGGGATCTTATAGATGACATCGGTCCTGTCCATGGAGGGGAGTGGGTCTTCAGTTCGGGTGAGCACTTGTTCTAGGGTTGATGTGGGCTTGTGTGCCACTCTGATGCCCAATGGTCGTAGATGTCTTGTGGTGAGTTCTGACGTGTTCCTGATGTAGGGTAGTGTGTGTGTGTGTCGGGGCGTGTAGAATCTTTCTGATGCTGTTCCTGTAGGCATCTCCTGACCCAGTTCTTCGGATATCCATTATCCTTGAAAACTTGAAAGAGGTATTCCTCCTCCTCTTGGCGTAGTTCCGTGTTGCTGCAGTGTATTATTGCCCTTTTAAATAGTAACTGCATGCAGCTTTGTTTGTGCATGCTGGGATGGTTACTGTTGAAGTTCAATACCTGGTCTGTGTGTGTCGCTTTTCTGTGTACTTTCATTTGCAGTTCCCATTTGCCTTGCGCTTTACCAAAACGTCCAGGAATGGGAGTTGTTTGTTCTTCTCCTCTCTGGTGAATTTAATTCCAGTGAGGGTGTTGTTTATAAGTTTGTGTGTCTCTTCTAATTTGGTCCGTTTAATGATGACAAAGGTGTCGTCTATGTAGCGGATCCATAGTTTTGCTTGAATTTGCAGAAGGGCAGTCCTTTCCAGTCTTTGCATTACTGCTTCTGCTATAAGTCCGGAGATGGGCGATCCCATTGGTGTCCCGTTTTTTGCTCGTATATTTGGCCATTGAAGGTGAAGTGGGTGGTCAAGAAAAGACAGACCCTGCAAGGCAAGCTAACTACACTTACCCACAAAAACAACAACAGCAGAACTGACACATGCATAAGGAACCGCTCCAACACGAAACTGACAGACGCGGAAAAGCCATTCTCACCCGGGGACTGAACTACAACGACAGGGACGCCAACAAAACGGAATTGCTAGCTACATTGGAAGCCCCACTCAAGACCAGCAATATCAACAAAGAAACACAACAAACTATAAGACAGACTGTAGTCCTGACACTAACCAGAAAGAGGGAACCTAACACCCTCAACACATGGGAAAGATAAGCCCTGGACAGATTAAAGAAGGACAAGAACATACTATACTACCTGCAGACAAAGGGTGCATGACAGTGATAATGGATAAAAAGGACTACATCTCCAAAGCACAAGCATTGCTTGCCAACGAGAACGCATACCGACCAGTACAAACTGACCCGACACCACAACTAGGCAACAAAACCCTAGACACGCTATAAAGACTGAAACAAACAGGACAGATCAACAAAACAGACTTCTTAAGAATGAAACCCGAAGGAATCAACGCACCCTGATTCTACAGCCTCCCTAAAGTGCACGAGCCGAAAGTCCCCCTCAGACCCATAGTCTCCCTACCAGCCACACCATCGCACAGATTAGCCGGAGAACTACAAAGAATACTCAAGCACCGAGTCAACAAATCACTCCACTCCATCCACTCAGCCCAAGAATTTCTCAACTCCATCAAAGACATAAAAATAGAGGACGAAGAGACCATGATATCGTTTGATGTCACCGTGCTATTCACATTAATAGACCTACCAATAGCAAGGGAAACAATGACAACTCTACTTGAAGAAGAACATGACCCCAGGGAAACCATCTCCGAGGGCGTAATGCTTAAACTACTGGACCTATGCCTGACCACCCACTTCACCTTCACCTTCAAACATAGAGCGAATCAATGGGACACCCATGGGATCGTAATAAAATAATACTTGTCTTAATAACACAATCATGATTTTGTCAGGACCACATAGCCTTTGCTATATCCAGTACTCTCAGCTATTTCCTGGCTATCGTGTAGAATTAAATTGGTTGAAGCTCTGATATTGGAACACTGAGGACGAATGGATCATTAGCTTGTCACTTCTAGAAGTTACAGATGCTTTAACGTTGTTTTCTGCACTGACATGCTGGTTTCAGCCGGTTTGTGGAGCCTCCCCCTCTGGCAGTTATTTAATTATTTATCACCATTCAAAGCTAGATGTAGCAGAATTGCAGAGCTTTGATTGTATCTGCTGGTTGTAGGAATGTTTAAGTCGGTGATAGAATGCTACTTTTATTGTTTTACATGTATACTTAGTTGTGTGTTTTAGATTGGCAGCTGTTCAGTGAGGTGAAAGGGGAGTGTGCTGATCTTACATAGACAGGGATTGCATACCTTGTGAGGAATCCTTACGCAGCTCATAATATTGTAAGATCCACCTGATAGATTCGCTACCACAATTTTCTTTCTTGGTAAAGATCAACAGGGTGTGATTATTCTAATATAATCGAGGAAAACCACCCAGTAGTCTAACAAGATGAGGCTCTTGTCTTAAACGAGATTTAGTTTATTGCATGATCGCAACCAGATAGAAGACACATTGGTATGATGAACATTTGTACTGTGACCGTGAGGGAGACCTCAATATTGGTTCTACTACTTCACGATCCCAAACTGTTTCCCTGTGGTGGGTTCTTAATGCAATTCTGAACATTAACCCTTGCAGACACTTCTGCCCTATGGGAAAGCTGTGGGGAATAAGCGAGCTGTCTGACTTATTTTGTTGCTTAATTAGTTAATCATTTGTTTAATTACCTGGGGATGCCAGCATTCCTTCAGTTTGCTTTCATGTAATTAATGTTAAGTTAATTTAGTAGCTGTCTCCTGATTAATTTACTAATGACTGGCAGACCCCTAAATTAAAAGACAGCCTTACAAAATTCCTTATTTTGTTCACAGAGATAATTAATAACACAACTGAGGTGTAGTTCGAAGTGCAATGGTGCTATCTAGTATTGAGCAGAATGTAAGAAATGTTTAAACTAAGTATGAGTAGTTTTAGCTTAATTTTGTAAAGCTGGGTAACTGTGCAGTACAATTATGACTAGCGCAGCACTGAATACAGATGCAGACAGTTATTTTGTCACACCTTCTGCCATCAATGCATGCCCAGTTTTGTTGTCCCTGCTCGCCACCCCACCCAATGCCTCCATTATGGTACCAAAAGATTTGGGAGCAAGGTGACGAGTGTAGTGCCAATGTTCTTCAGGCATTATTCTTTTATGCAAAATACCTTTCGCATCACTGGCAATGAAGTGATGGGAACTGAAACTGCATTTATAATGACTTCACCTTTTGTTGCTGATTTTGTTATCTGTAAAGCTACAAAACTGAGCCCTCGCCTTTGGCATTACTATATCCCAGCTGAAATCAAATTCAATTATTAGTTCAACGGTATTCTTGAGAGTTGCTACAACTTAAGGGGCGCTAATAGGTTTTGTTGTAAACCTGCAAAAGATTCAAAGCATTCAGAGCGCCTCTTCGCTAGCAGGAAACGTACATATTTCCTGATGATTTTTCAATTTTCATGAAGCTTTCCTAAGTTGTATTCAGTTTAATTTTGAGTCAAATGGACTTGTATAATTGATCGAGTGTTCTCATGTAACGTTTCTCTGGTTTTGATTTGTAGTCTGCTTCAAAGTTTGTAGTCTGTTTCAAACAGACTTGTTCCAGTGGTTGGGTTGTCATGAAGGTTGCAAATTTTAAGGTTTGCATTGCTGTTTTGGTTTCTTGGGTGAGAGCTGTGAGAAAAGACTGAGTAGACAAGGCCAATGCTCTCTGGAGTTTAGAAGTATGAGAGATGATCTCATTGAGACAGAAGATTCTGAAGCAGATTTAGAGGGGTTAACCCTCAAGGGGTTAATTTCCCTGATTGGTGAATCTAGAACATGGGACTCAGTTTCAGTATAAGGGGTTATTAATTTATGATTTAGATGAGGAAGAAAAATTAGTTCACTCAGAGTTGTGAATCTTTTGAACATGGAAACATGGGGCGACAACGTGGCTCAGTGATTAGCGCTGCTCCCTCACAGTGCCAGGGACCTGGGTTTGATTCCACCCTTGGGTGACTGCCTATATGGAGTTTACATGTTCTCCTCGTGTCAACAGGGATTTCCATCGGGTGCTCTGGTTTTCTCCGATAGTCCAAAGATATGCAGGTTAGGTGGAATGGCCATGCAACATTGCCCATACTGTCCAGGGATGTGCAGGCTATGTGGATTAGCCATGGGAAATGCCGGGTTAGAGGGGTTAGATAAGTGGGTTTGGGTGGGATGCTGTTTGAAGGGTAGATGTGGATTCGATGGGCAGAATGGCCTGCTTTCACAGTGTAGGGATTCTGTGATTATATAATAACCCATCATTGAGAATGTATCAGCAGGAAAGTTGTGTTGACTCGGATGATCAGCCATGAACACATTGAAAGGTGAATAATTTATATGTTCGTATGAGTTTTGGATTATTCTGAGTGGCCTGTTGGTGAAAAGGGAACATGGTGGTGTGCTGAATTAACAGCAACTGAGCTTCCAATTGCTTGCCACTTTGACACATCACCATGTTCCCTGGCCAACGTTTCTGTCTCTGACTTGCTGCGGTGCTGCAGAGAGGTTCGGCACAAGGTCGGAAAACAACATCTCATTTTCCACTCGGGAACTCTACAGCCTTCTGGACTCAGTATTGAGTTCAGCTTCTTCTATATCTTGTTTCCAAGCCACAGTGCCTTAGAATGTTAAATCAATGCTGCTCTCCTTGAAAAGATAAAATTCGTCTTGGTAAAAAGCTACTTTGATGTTATGGTGCTGCCATGTAATTTTTCTCTTTTGCTTTGAGAGTTTAATTAATCAAGTTGCTTTTTCACTCAAACAGTGAACCAAATCAAAAGCATACTCCTGATTGAGGTTCTGACCATTTACTTGCAACCGCTAGCACCTTATAAGCAGTTATTTGAGGAAATTATTGCTGATTTTAGACATAGTACCAAACTGCAAGTGAATGAATGGAATTTCCGTTCCCTCACTTGTTCCTTTTCCAGCTGTCATTCTCAGGAAAACAAAATGTTTAATGGCCGTGAGCTGATCTTTATTTCCTAATGATGGAATGTGAGGTCTTAAAATTCCATTCAATATCAACCGTATTCCTTTGCCATCTACTCTAAAATCAGTTTCAGTCTTCGACAATGAAAAGTGAACACCAATCCCAGTTGACCTCTTGCAACTGTATTTCTGCACAATTGAATCATTAGTACCATCCATTAATAATGAGCTGGGTGCCATCTGGTAATTTTGTACTGAAATGAATGAATGTGGGAATTACTGTAATTGTTAACATGCTTGTGGAGCCAGGCTGCTTTTGCTCTAATGTATACAATATTTGATTTTAATTTTTTTTGCACATTTCCTTCTTTTCTTTCTATGTCAAGCATGACATATTTGTGTCTTGAGCAGCACCCATTTGATCTCACCTATCTCTGGACAATAATTAGCATAATTCAGACATCATCCCAACTTGGAATGAAATTGCCATTCCTTCAGCATTGCCTAATCAAATCTATGCACACCCACCCATCTATACCCACTCATCATCTCCTCTATATGGTCAGTGGCTGAAGAAGGCAGCAGTCTACCATCTTGAAGACAATTAGGAATGGGCAGCAAATGTTAGCCTAGCTTTTGACATTTACATCCTGAGAGAGGATTTTTAAAAAAATGGTATCATTGTATTAAGACTCGGAAAAGGCTAATTCACCAGAATGAAACTAGGCTTCAAAGTTATATTATAAGGGCAGGTTTCTTGAGTTTGGAAGGCTGCATGTTGCAAGTATAATGTTTAAAATGATTAAGGGGTATGGTAGATACTGACAAGGTATTTCTTCTGGAAAATCCAGAGTAAGTAGGCATAACCTTATAATGGGAGCTAAGGAATTATTTCATGCAAAGACTAGTGGAAATCTGGAACTCATTCTGTCAAAGGTTGAGGACAGTGCCACACTTCAAATTTTCAAGACTAAGATTGGAACATTTTTGTTAGTAACAATAATGGGATTATGAATGAAGATGTGTAACTAATGAAGGAATGGTGCAAATTGCACATGATTTAATTGACAGATTGAATAGATGTTCCTATGTTATTTGAGCAAATGTAGCAACTGGTTTGCAAACAGTGAGTTTCCACAAAAAAAACCCACAGGTGAATGTCTAGAATCTTTGTTTAAATCATGTTTGTCAAGGGATAAATGGTCCTCGGGACACACACTATTCTGCTAACTGTGATATAACTTAGTTTTATTTAGTAACCCTCACTGAAGTGACTATCATTAAGACTTGAAGTCTTTGGTTCCTATCCCGTGAAAATCCGGTGGTGGTTGCTCAGAAAATAGCAATATGAATAACGTACTGTTAGGGTGAAATGCATCATGGTAATTTTCAAGCAATTATATCTCCCACCTTAAACTAAATTATGGGAAGCCCCTGGATCTCTTTAAGCATATTTGCCTAACCTGTTCTCTTTGTGAATGCTTGCTCTGTGCCTTGCTGTATAGCCCAAGTCTTTGACTTTCACTATGTCAGCTCTGGCTCATTTGAGAGCACTCTGTCCTCTGCTTTAGAAGTTTTAGGGCTTGAGCACAAAAAGAAGATCAAATCTGATACTTCCTCAGTACTGAATTGTCAAAACGACCGTCTTTCGAATGATATATTGAACAGAGAGTCTCTCCTCCTGCTTGATGGATTTAAGATGTTTTTGCGACTACGTTTTGTAGATGATCTATGGAGCTATCCCTAGTCATGGTCAAAATTTATCCATCAATTAGTGTCATGAAAAACAGATTACCTGTTCATTATCTAACTTGCTGTTTGTGGAAGCTTAATGTGTATCCACTCAATTTAATATGGAGGAAAATTCAGACGGTGATTCAATTGGCTGAATTTGTTTTCTGTGCTATAATTTAATTAGAGGTATAACTTACTTGAATGTAGATTTAACTGTAACTGGTTTTAAGTTCAATATGATCTCTTCTTTCTACTTTATAATCTATGTAGGTATTATTTGGTAAATTATTTTAAACTTGCAGTCACGTCATATTTCATTTGATCCTGTTCCACCCTATATGACTGATTTTAACAGTCAGTATGGGGATAAGATCTGTCAATGGACATCAACCATTCATTATACATCTCAGTGTTTGAACATTTGCTTCCACGCCTCTGGCCCAGAACACTTGGGCTCAAGTTCTACCTGTTCCACAGGTATCCTAACACATTTAAACAATATGATATAAAAATATCTGCATCTCAACTTCACGTGGTTTGTCCAATAAAAGCTGATCCATATCACCCATTTTTTGCCACCAAAAAATAAAATCAGGCTTGTCATGTTTTGAAATAAATATTTATTTCTTTTTTTCCTCCCAATTTTCTAGAAAATGGAGACTGGCGACCAAGCAGCAGCCTCTACAAATATGCAGATAACTCCATTGTTAATGATGTAATTGATGACATTCAGAGCAGACCTTCAAGTAGGTTTGGAAGGCATACACCCACGAAAGTGACACCATGGGCATTATTATCAAAATCCACAGCAGGTAGGCTATCAGTATTCAAATAATGAAGTTTCCTTTTTTAAAAAAAGGTAATTTTATCACCTTATATGTTCTTATTCTTGTTCCGAATATCTAGTTCCTAAAATAATTCAATATGATTCCAAGTTTGATGCCTCACTTTGGTCAAACCATGGTTTCCATCTGACAGTGTTCAGCATTGACAACCTAGCTCTAGCTGAACTCATTTTCTCCACGAGGCCTGTTACCTCCTTAATTTCACCCTGATCCGGGTCGTAATCCCAGTCCAACACCAACACCTCCAAGCCATTACAGAAACGTGACTGCAGGATGACATGAATTAGAACCTGAATCTTGAATGGTATCGAAGGACAAGAATCTGGAGGGGTGACTCTGTTTGTTAATGATCACATTAGTACAATAGAAAGGAATGATCCAATGTCAGTAAAGAATAATTTGGAAATGATTTAGGTAGAAATGAGATATGATAAAGGCAATAAATGACTGGTGGGAGTGGCATGTAAGCCACCTAACTGTAACTGTATGATATGTTGGAGCAAAATAGAGAAATGCAGAGTGATAGTTGTGGAGATTTTTAATTTATATTAATCTAGACTAAAAAAATCTGAGGGACAAATGTCGCCTCAATGAAGAGTTCATAGAATGTTTTGGGGGTAGTTTCTTAGAGCAGCATGTTCTAGAGCTGACCTGAATCAAACTATACCAGAACTGGTATTGTGTAACACTGTAGATTAATTACTGTCTTCTTAATAGAAGCAAGCATAATATGATTGGATATTACATTCAGTTTAAGGGAGAGAGGAGTGGATCTGAGACTGTGTCCAAAAAGAATGTTATTACTTATTGCAAGGGGCATTGAATAACATATATGAACAGGCATCCATTTAACCAGAATGTGTAACCTAAGGGATGGTCTAGGAGGGAGGGCTTTAGATTTTAGAACATTGAGACAGATTCTGGGGTAGGCAGGACATGTACAAACTGAACAAGTTGCACCTGAGTTGGAATGAGTCTAATATGCTGGCTTGGATGTTTATTCACGTGGTTGAGGAAGTTTTAAACAATTTTGGCAGGGGATGTGGCACAGAGTGAATGCAATGTTGGAAGCAAGGTCCAATCAGTTATAGAAGGAATGTTAGGACCATCCCATTAGGAAAGAAGATATGGACTTGATAAGGTACGTGGGAGGTCCAGAAAACTAAATTTGTGTCTATTTTAATGCAAGGAGCTTGGCTGTGTAGTGGATGCACTTAGAATATGACTTTGTTGCAAACACTGACACATGGTTGAAGGAAGGGCAGACTAACAGTTTATCAGTTTATCATTTGAGGGTATAGATGTTTCAGGCAGAATGGGGGAAAAGTAAAAGAGTTGTGGGCATTGCATTATTGAGAAAGGAAACCGTCATTGCAGTGTTAAAGTAGGATTTCCTGGAAGGCTCTTCAAATGAGGCCACATGGGGAGAGCTGGGGGGTGAAAAAAGGCCAATCGCTTTGCTGGGATTATGTTACAGCCTCCAAGCAGTCAGATCGAGATAGAGGAGCCAATATGTGAGTAAATCACAGCAGGAAAGGTCGGACAATATGGCCCGGTTAGTCTGTGAGTATAGGGAAATTATTGGAAAAGAAAATTGAGGGATCCGATTACTCAACAAAGGAAAGACAGGGATTGATCAGGGAGAGTCAGCACAGATTTATTAGCAGGAGACCCTGTCTCAGTAATTTACTTGAGATTTCGAATAGGTGACTAAATACATTGATAAGAGTAGTGGAGTTGATGTGATTTACATGGCCGTCAGTAGGGCCTTTGACAAGATTCCACATGGAAGGCTGGTCTAAAAGGTCAGGGCTCATGGGATCCAAGGCAATTTGGCAAACTGGATCCAAAATTAACTTGAAATTAGAAGGAGAAGCATGATGGTGCGGGGTTGTTTTTGTGATTGGAAGCCTGTGACCAGCGGTGTACCATTGGATTTGCTGTTGTGGCACTTGCTGTTATGTACTTTAACAACTTGGATGTCAATGTAGAAGATATAATTAGTAAGCTTGCAAAAGGCATGAAAATTGGTGATTTTGATAGTAATGAGGATGGCCTCAGGCTACAGTCTGATATTGATCAGCTGGTGAATTGGGCAAAACAATGGCAGATGGAATTTATTCCTGGTAAATGTGAGGTGATGCATCTTGGAAGGTCTAATAAGGGAAGGACATTTACAATGAATGTAAGTCCCTAGATAGTACTGGGGAACAAAGGGGTGTTGGTGTACAAGTCAATAGATCCCTGAAGGTGCCAGCACTAGTAGAAGAAGGAATACGGGATGCTTACCTTAATTAACCATGATGCAGAGTATAAGAGCAAGGAAAAGTCTTGTTACAACTTATAAAACATTGGTTAGGCCAGAGATGGAATACTGTGCAGTTATATGGGTTGTGGACCACGTGCAGGTATAAGGGATTAATGTATTTTAGTGCTTGTTGATCTGAATAGACATAGTGGGCCTATTTCTGTGCTGTATGACTCAATGGCACTGTTATGCATACGCTATAGATAAATGACAGCCAGTACACATCCTGTACTTGGATTCCAAAGGCCATTTGCCAAATTGTCACATAAAAGTTGCAGTGCAAAGTAAAAGCATGTGCTGTAGGAGGTATTAGAATGACTTGGACAAGAGATTGGCTGGCAGAAGCCCAGCATAAATATGACTTTGGCAGGATATTCAGAGAACATCCTCAGCTCTCTATGCTGGAACCTTTTTACATTTTACAATATCTGGAAATGACTTTGATGAGAGGAATGAATTCATGTGGCTAAATTTGCAAATAACACAAAGAAAGGTAGGGAAGCAGATTGTGAAGAGGAGATAAGGAGGTTTGCAGACCAATCAAGAGAGTTTTATGAATGGTCAAAAACATAGCAAAGTAAATCAAGGAAAAAAGTACAATGGATCATTATGTCAGGACGGATTAAAAAAAGCAGTGTTACCTAAATGAAGAATGGCTGCAAAATTCAAGTGGTGGGATCTAGTTATTCTCATGCACAAATCACAAAATTAATATTGTAGGCACAGCAAGCAATCAAAAAGCAAATAAAATACTAACCTTTATAAGAGAAATTGAACTTAAAAATAAGGATGTTATGCTTCAGGTTTCAATCGTTAAGCCATTGGTGAATCATATCTTGAATCCTGTATATGAGAGGCTGCTAGAATGAGTATAAGTATTTTGTATCAATCTGTTCAGCGTAAAGATTGATTTTTGTTTTCTTACTCTACTGACTTTGTTCAAGTAGTCAAAGAATTTATTTATAAATGGCCCAGCATCAAGGGGTCAATGTACAAAGTGAGATTCAGGCAGGGGCAGGTTGCTGATTTGGTTTATGGATTCTTGTCAAGGCACAGACCATTTGCTTGGCAACAACTATCTGATTTTCTTCTGGGTAGCTGAACAGCTTGTGGATGTGATTGGTATTGTTAGAAGCATTTAGACTGTTGAAAGGTCAGTCTCTCCAGTAACATGCACAAGCCTGAAGTCAGCGTTTACTGTCTCTGACCAGTTGCTGTAAGGTGTTGATTTTAACTAATGAATTGGAGACTTTATAATTCATAGAAGAGTTGCTCTGTGTTTCCAGTGAAGAAATGGGGGAACATGAAGGAAAAGATCAGAGGAACAGAGGATTTGGGAAATAAAAAGAACATTCCATCAAATCTTGAGGACCGGAACTAATGAAGTATATCCCTGGTATTTTATTTCCCTCCGCTCAACATCCATGTTTGTCTGTTTGTGCCTGCCTCTCTGTTTTGGTGGAGTTCAGGGTTTAGAGGGAGTTGGAATATTAGTTGGAAGAATTATATGTTGACAGTTAGGTTTTTTTAACATCTGGTTAGGAACAAGCAGTTGTTCTTGTTAAGTTCAGAAAACTGATTCATGGTTTCCTGGGTCTGTCTGTTAGGTAAGTTGGGAACTATGCATTACTTCCATAAATTTTTTAACTTTCATGACTACTCCAGGAATGTCGAGACTTAATTTCCAGTGCACTACCCAGTGATGCATGATATCAGATGTGCTGTGACTCATTTCTGGCACAGATGAGACAAGATCCTGAATCATCTGACCAAGAGGCAGGATGGTGACCTCTGTGCCACAAGACCTCAGTGGAATGTCTGCAGGCACACAAAATTCAGGGTGTAATTACCACAGATAACTATGAAGTTAAATGGCATGTTTGCTCAAGGGACTGCAGAACAAGAGTCAGAAGGTATTGATCTTTAATGGGGGATTTAGGGTTGCAGCTGTTAACAAGGAGCTCTAGTTGCTACTTTTTCACTGCAATTATTCCTTTTAGTTGATACCTTACAAAAGAAGTGGGATGACCCGAGTGTTAATTATTTACAGCCTGTCTTGGAGAGTTCCATTCTTGACTGTGGCATCCACTGCATATCTGATCCTCATGCACTTGAACATTTCCTCAAGGTTCATTTCAAAGAAAGTAAAACAACACTTACTTTCTGAACAGAAGAAGAAATTTCCAACATCTGATACATTGGCTATAACAGCTAACTAAAAGCACCATCAATTAATTATAAACAGCTAATATTCTAAAGTTAACCCCGATTCATACTATAACATAATTGAAATCCCATGCCACAATTAAACTTTGACTACCTCCTCTTGTAGAATTGTAGGTTTTACAGGTTCTAGTCCAATATCAGTTCTAACTACCAAAGGGTTCTCTTCTCTTTCATTAAATCTTTTTTATTGTGAATTAAAGTGACAGCCCTGAATCATTATTACCTTGCAAATCTTATATTCATAACAACTATAAATTTTTCCATGTTCAGACATGAAATTTTGGGAAATAACCTTGGAATAATAAGTTGAAGGTTATTTGTATGCTGGGTCATTTAGAATACAGGTTTTGTGGAAAGTTTATTACTAATTTCATTGGATGTGGAAATGTGATGGAAGATCATCTATTAAAAGATTAGTTAGATGGTGTGAAGAATTTAACTGGATTATGTCTATTATATCAGTAAGGCTTTTTAGATGCAGTCATATCTTAAACATACTAAATTGTACAGCCTTCTGCAACTCATTCAATTCAGAACAGAATTAAAATGAAAAAAGTTAATAGTAATAGCTTTCTAGATTTAAAAAAAGCTAGAACAAAAAACTTGAATTTATGTAACATGTTATTACGCCCTGAGGATGTTCCAAAGTGCTTTATAAACCAATAGATTCATGTGGAAATGCAATCAATGTTATTACATAGGCAAACAGGACAGATAATCTGTCCATAAAGTTAAAGAAACAAAAAATGAATGACTGAAAATTAAATCTGCTTTTGTTAGCGTTGGCTGAAAGAGAAATATTGGCTTGGACACTAGAAGAGCTCATTTTTCTATTTTGTTGGCATCTTTCTGACATATGACGTGATAATGCTACCAGTTGAACTATGCTGACATTTCAGTAAAAGCAATTGTTTTTAAAACAAGTATCAGGTTTCCTCAGGATTTTATTTTAATATTTGATGTGAAAAACTTGTTGATATTTTAATGTGCATTTTTAGTCAACTGTATTTTTATATTTAATAGGATGTATGAGTATGCTTAGATGATCAGAACTATAAAATAATGAAAACAAATATTACATGGTGAGCTCAAATTACAAAGCAAAATAGTGACAAATAGGGGCAAAATTCAGCAGAGAATTTGAGATAGGTGTTGATGTTTGTACTTGTGCAGCATTAGTGCTCATTGTATCAGAGCACAAAGTTGACATTTTACATAGTTTTGTTCTTCAGACTTCTGCTCAGTTACCTTAACTGTTGTGAATTGTGGGAAGCAACAGCTGAGGACAGTGGTAACTCAGCGATTATTCTTTGGTGTTGTATATGCACCAATATGCACTAATTTGTAGATTCATGTGGAAATGCAATCAATGTTATTACCTAGGCAAACAGGACAGATAATCTGTCCATAAAGTTAAAGAAACAAAAAGTGAATGACTGAAAATTAAATCCGCTAAACTAAATTAGATGTAATGTTCTTTGAGGATGATGGGAAGGAAATTTGCTGCCTCAGTCCTCACCTGCTAAATTATTGACATTACTACTGTCCCTGTGGAAAGGAACCTGGCGGCGATATCATTTTCCCAGAGGAAGAAAAAGTATTACCCCACGGCTGCTTCTATCCATTTGCTTGCAAAAGACTTCAGAATTTAACTGACAAAAGTTTAAAAACAGGTTTCCCACTTGATATATGGTACAAGAAGATTCCAGAAAAAGAGATTCTCACTCTCAAATAGGGAAATAAAAATAGAATGGGCAATAAGGTGTTTTCTAATGGGCATAAAAATGAGTAAGCAATGCCAAATATTTCAGTTTGTTTAGATTATTTAGATTATAGGGGAAAAGAACAAGTAGAGTCTAATGCATTATTTTGTAGAATTATATCATCAAGTTGTTATGAGCGTCAGTAAATTTAGATCAGGAATACGAATTAGAAAGGAGATTGATAGTGTTCCTACTTCTGACCCAGGAAGCTAGGTTTAAGTCACACTTGCTCCAGAGGTATGTAATGACAGTCGTAGAAGTCTGCAGCAAGAATAAGGCTCTTTGGCCCATTGAGTCTGCACTGGTTAAAAGCAACCATCTAGACATTCTAATCCCATTTTCCAGCATTTGGCCCATAGCCTTGTACATCTTGGCATTGCAGGAATACATCTAAATACTTCTTCAATCTTATCAGGGTTTCTGCTTCTACCAGCATTACAGGCAGTGAGTTCCAGATTCCCATGGCACTCTGAATAAAATTTATTTTCCTCACATCCCCTCTAAACTTCTTGACCCATAGCTTAAATCTATGCATTTGGTCATTGATCTCTCTTAAAGAAGGGGAAAAGTCCCTTCCTGTCTAGTCTGTCTAGGCTGAAACATCTCTGAACAGGTCGATTGGAAACATTTAGAAAGAGGTGTAACTTAGGGGAGAATAGGAAAGACAAAAAATAGAGAAAAGGAAACAGTAAGGAAAAGACTATGTTTGTGGCAGGACTATTGTAGAAAGTAGTATCTATAACTGGCTTCCAGTCTGTATGACTATTATTTTAAAAAAAACTGTAGTTACTTGTGTTCTTGTGATGTAACTGAAATTTCTCGTGTTTTTAGGAAGCCTGGGTTGCTCTAGGAGAGTAATGGATCCCACTTCAGTAGAATCGTTACCTATTGCATCACAAGTTGCAACAAAACCTTTGAATTCATGGAAAAAACATAGTATTCCTCATCTAAACTCTGCTCCACAGCCACTGTCTGGAGCTGCAGCTGAAATTTCTGAAGTTGAAAGCATTGATCAAGATGAACCCTCTTTTGAAAATGATGCAGATGAACAAACTTTAATTGATTTGGAGATGGAGCTGATGCAGACTCATAAAGGTATACAATTCTTCAAAGAAAGAATGCATACTCTAATTCTTTTCAAATACCACTTTGCACTCTATATTTTCCAAGTTTCAAGATCAACCTGAAATGAAAATAAGTAATTTCTGATTATTTGAAAGCAGTATTTTCAGGCTACTAATGTATAACGAAAAGGTTGTAGTCGCATAAATGACATTAGTATGTCAGCCTAAACATTGTGCTCAAGTTTCAAGCTTCATGGTGACACAAAGCCACAATCCATTTATCTGAAGCAAACGTGACATTGATCACTTTTATCCCTTGCTTTTTATTTTGAAAAGTGATGTTCCAGTTCTCCAGTCTTCTGGCAGCAACAGCATATCTAAGAGGAATTGGAAGATTGTGACCAGAATGTGTCAAATTTTTGCCTTTACTTCACACAGTAGCTAGAATGCATCTTAATACTTGGTGTATTGCTGCGTTTAAAGTGCCTCCTATTCATTTTTATCCTATTTTTCACAGACAAGAGGGAGAGGTGAATTGAATTATTTTGACTGTTCTGTTCTGTATGTAACAATGGTGGTTTGTAATTCATTTTCTTATTTTCTTTTCCCTTCTAAAAATAAGTAATAATACTTTTACTGCAGCCGTGGGGTAATACTTTTTCTTCCTCTGGGAAAATGATATCGCCGCCAGGTTCCTTTCCACAGGGACAGTAGTAATGTCAATAATTTAGCAGGTGAGGACTGAGGCAGCAAATTTCCTTCCCATCATCCTCATTTCCAACTCCCCCTCCCATTCCTCTGATGACGTCCCTCCTGGGCCTCTTGCAATGCCACAATGATGCCACCCAAAGGTTGCAGGAACAGTGTGTCATATTCCACTTTGGAACCCTCAGCCCAATGGTATCAATGTGGACTTCGTAAGCTTCAAAATCTCCCCTCCCCCTACCGCATCTCAAAACCAGCCCAGCTCATCCCCGCATCCCTAACCCGTACTTCCTCCCAGCTAACTCCTCCTCCCACTACAAGCCTCCCCCCCCCAACTCCTACCTATTAGCCTCATCCCACCCCCTTGACCTGTCACTCCTCCCTGGACTGACCTATCCCCTCCCTCACTCCCCACCTACACTCACCTTTACTGGCTCCATTCCTGCCTCTTTGACCGGTCTGTCTTCTCTCCACCTATCTTCTCCTCAATCCATCTTCTATCAGCCTCCCCCTCTCCCCCTACTTATTTCAGAATCCCCTTCCCTTCCCTTCCCCCATTTCTGAAGAAGGATCGAAGCCAGAAATGCCAGCTTTCCTGCTCCTCTGATGCTGCTTTGCCTGCTGTGTTCATCCAGCTCTACACCTTGTTATATCAGCTGAAAGGATTAGAAGAATCCAGCATGTAAAGCCAGAAGCTTGAAAATGAACTGAAATCTCTTGAGGAACAAAAGCACAAATGCTAAGGAGACCTGAACCACTCAAAAGCACTTGAGGAATAAGATCAGTTGATGGCTAATCTGGAACAAAGTCTGGCTTTTTGGAACAGAAATTGCCGCCCTTGTCATTCTTTCAAAAAGGGATCACTGCTAGATTCCATCATTGTATTGAACATCTTTTGGAGCTCTTGTGGTGTAGTGGTAATGCCCCGACTTCTAATCCAGACAATGTCTGGATTTACCAGCAAAATACCTCTATATTATTGATATTCAAGGGCTTGAATGTCCTTTTCAAAAGTAGAGGAATGTTGTATGTATACCTTTCCAGAGAAAGAAATGGAGGCTGAAACATTTAGGGAAATAAATACTTATGTTTGTAAATAGTTCACTTTATAGAAGAGGAAGTGCTAGAGATCTAAGAAAACATAAAGGTGGGTAAATCTCCTGCACCTGATCAAGTGTATCCCAGGATTTTGTGGGAAGTTGGGGAGGAAATTGCAGGGCCTCTAGCAGAAACAGTTGGCTCATCATTATCCATGGGTGAGGTACCAGGAGACTGAAGTGTTCTAAAGTGCCTTTATTTAAGAAAGACTGTAAGGAGAAACCGGAACTATAGGCCATCAGTGTTTAGTAGGTTGTTGGAGGTGATCCTGAAAGGTAGGATTTACGTACATTTGGCGAGGCAAGGAGTGATTTGGAAAAATCAGCATGGTTTTGTGCGACAGAAAATCGTATTTCACAAAGTTGAGTGAGCTTTTTGAGCAAGTAACAAAACGATTGAAGAAGGCAGAGTGGTAGGTATTATCTACAGGGACTTTAGTAAAAGCCATTGATAAGTTTTTGCAAGATAAACTAATTAATAAAGTTAGGTCACATGGGATTTAGGGTGAGCTTGCCAATTGGATACAAAATTGGCTTTACTGCAGCAGACATAAGGTGATAGTAGAGATGACACAATGTGCAACTGGAGGAACATAGCAGGCCAGGCAGCATCAGATGAGCAGGGAAGTTGACATTTCAGGTTGGGGAGGGTGAAGGGAGCTCAGTAATAAATACAGAGAGAAGGGTTGGGCCTGGGGGAATGTAGGTGGGTTGGTAACAAGTGAGTGCAAGCAGACATTAGTGGGGATTGGTTCGTGAAGTGGGAGGGGTAGCTAGGTAGGAGAGAAGATGAACTGACGAAGGGTCACTGGACCCAGAATGTTAACTCTGTTTTCTCTTTCACAGATGCTGCCAGACCTGCTGAGCTTCTCCAGCAACTTTGTTTTTGTTCCTTAGAAGATGAACAGGTTGTGTCAGGCCAAGGAGGTGGAGATAAGAGGGTGGGTTGGACATGGGATGAAGCCAGGGGTGAGGAGATTTTAAAGTTGGTGAAATCTATTTTTAGGCCATTAGGCTGTAGGCTCCTGAGGCAGAATTTGAGGTGCTGCTTCTCCAGTTTGAGAGTGATGTTATTGTGACACTGGAGGAGGCGCAGGATAGTCATGTCACCCAGGGAATGGGAGGGGGGAGTTAAAATGTTTTGCATCTGGAAGGTGTTGCCGTTTATTGTATACAGAGCACAGATTCTCTACAAAACTGTCTCCAAGTCTTCACTTGGTCTCCCCAGTGTAGAGGAGGTCACATTGGGAGCAGTGGATACAGTAGCCAAGTTGACGGATATGCAGGTGAACACCTGTATAATGCGGAAGGTTTGTTTTGTGCCTTTAATGTGAGGTGTAGGGCCAGGTGTAGCACTTTCTGCGGTTGCAGAGATAGGTTCTAGGAGTGGTGGGTCTAGTGTGGAGTGTGGAGCAGACGAGGGAGTCGTGGAGAGAGCATTCCCTTCAAAAGGCCAATGGGGTGGTGAGGGAAGTATCTTTTTGATCGTGGGGTCAGTCTGTAGGTGGCAGAAGTGGTGGAAAATGATATGTTGCATACGGAGGTTGGTGGGGTAATATGTGAGGACAAGGGGGATTCTGTCTTTGTTTTTGTTGGGGTGGATGTGAGGGCAGAAGTGTGGGACATGCAAGAGATGCAGTTGAGGGCATTTTCATTCTCTGCAACCATGGTTCTCAGTTAGGTTCTGCCTCAGTCCTTGTAGTGATGGACTTCTGGGTGGAGCTGACACTGTGGTTGCACTGTAAGCCATTCAGCCCTTTGGGTCCTCTGTTCCATTCAATATAATCATGATTGATCATCCAGCTGAACACCCCTTTTCTGCTTTCTCATATCCGTTGAACTCTTTAAGCCGAAGTGCTGTATCTGTCCATGTCTGTCAAGCCAGATTCCATTATGGAACTGTCTGATTTGTTCAAGACTAACTCAGATCATAATAGTTTAGTAACTCAACCTCCTCAGCGAGCCTACACAGGAACTGCATGTTAGTGGGATCGTAGGCCCTGTAATTGTTCTATATCTCCTTTTCAAATGTGGGCCATGCAATTACCTGTGTGCACCCTGCACCATTGGGAACCCTGTTGGCTTGTCAAAGGCACTGCTCTTGGCTAAAGTGAGGACATGAAGAGTGTTTCTAATAAGGGCTTTCCATGTTTTTATAAAGTTTCTCCACTGTGTCACGTGTGTACCATTTCCAATATATGCTGCAACTCAAGACGTGGCAATTATTTTTCTCAGCATTGATGCAGGCTCATTTACTTGTGATCTTCTCTTCAAAATCCAGCGCCAATCCCTTGTAAATCCAAATGTTTGCCTATAATACACAACACGTTTCCATCATGAAGTGTGTTGTTTGTCGGGTAGGGGATGAAATGTTGCCTACTACGTAGTTGAATACATGTCCACAATGGAAGATTTTGTATCAAATCAGTAATGGAAGCTGTCTGGTGTCATCACTTACCCACTTGTATGCTTTCAGCATGCATACTGTATGACTTTGCTGGTAGCAGAAATTTTCCAGACATTCACAGTCAAAGCCCACTAATGACAAGGAATCATTCAATATTCAGAAGTTAATTCCAAATGGATTTTCAGAAAAATATGTAAAAGTCATGCAAATGTTAATGTTTTTAAAAAATGTTTTCAACATCAGCTATTATTAAGACGTTGACAAAAAAACTAATATAGAAATAATGTATGTTGTGCATCGATTTTTTTTACTATTTATGAATTTAGATCAATTTCATAATTATTGTTTTCTACTGTAGGCGGTGAAGGAGGGAAGTCTGACACATCATCTGCTTGTGTGCCATTGACCTCTGCAGGGGAAGCACTTGAAAAGGACTATCCAGTTCTGCAAAGGTCAGAGATGACTGACAATTAATTTCTCAAAGATGTATTAAAGTAGTTTGTTTCCAGTTTTTCAAGTATATCATCAAATAACTTGAATAGAAGAAATATTTGCCTAAGTTGTCTGAAGGCCAGATAGTCATTCTGCAGTTTAGATGTGAGTTCTGTATGGGTACTTCATGTAGAATCCTCTTTGTAGTAAAGTGTGTGAATTGCCCAGGAAACTGAAGATTCCATTGACTATACTCAAGATCCAATATTTTCTGCCCACCCTGACCTCCCTAAGCACTCCGTCACTTACCTGATACTGTGCTGCACCAACAGTCTTCTTAGCTGGCGTCCTATTGCCTACCTACCTGGCAGCTTGCTCTCCTGCCATCATAACCTTTCGCTTTCTTTACCTATGTACCTTTGGACAGCTAAAAAGTGGCTGTCTGTAATTCTGGACCTCTCTGTTTCAGAATATGGCAGTTGACTATTATGATAAAGGAGACGTGGTTTGCTCCCACCACCGCCACCACTCCCCTCCCCGCCCGCCACAAACAACAGTCCTGCACTAGGAGGAAACTTCAGACTGCAAGTATGGTTCCACATTTCTTAAGGACACCCGGTCAGAATCTCCTGTCAGAAATGTGTCAACCTACAAGAGACTGCCATTCATTGGAGTATCCAGCCCATGATGTCTAAAACAAGGAGACTTAAAAGTTTTGACATTTCAATTCACATTGAGTTATCCAGAAAGGAAACAAAGTTGCATCTATATTCTGTAGGAGGAATGAATGGTTGAAAGTCACAGATGGGGTGCCAACCAAGCAAACTCGAGACTACTGAATATAAACCGTGCTTGACCAAACCAATCATTAAGTTCATGGCAAAGCAAGTTCATGGATATCTTGTTCGGAGTATCTGAAGCAGATCGTCTTCTGATTTTGTTTTATTCCTTAGTTACAATAGGATCCTTGTATGTTGTATAAGAATTACAATTAATCTCGATTATACATTAGTTTGGTTTTATTCATTCAAGGGAAGAGGATGTTGCTGGCTAGACAGCATTAATTGCCCATCCCTAATTACCCAGAGGGTAGTTCAGAGCCATCCACATTTCTGTGGGTCTGGATGTAGGGTCACATGTAGGCCAGACCAGGTAAGAATGGCATCAGAGATAATGGGAACTACAGATGCTGGAGAATTCCAAGATAATAAAATGTGAGGCTGGATGAACATAGCAGGCCAAGCAGCATCTCAGGAGCACAAAAGCTGACGTTTCTGGCAGCTGTGGTATACTGCATCCACTGTACCTGGTGTGGCTTCCTCTACATTGGGGAAAGCAAGCGGAGGCTTGGAGACCGCTTTGCAGAACACCTCCGCTCAGTTCACAACAAACAACTGCACCTCCCAGTCGCAAACCATTTCCACTCCCCCTCCCATTCTTTAGATGACATGTCCATCATGGGCCTCCTGCAGTGCCACAATGATGCCACCCGAAGGTTGCAGGAACAGCAACTCATATTCCGCCTGGGAACCCTGCAGCCTAATGGTATCAATGTGGACTTCACCAGTTTCAAGATCTCCCCTTCCCCAACTGCATCCCTAAACCAGCCCAGATCGTCCCCTCCCCCCACTGCACCACACAACCAGCCCAGCTCTTCCCCCCCACCCACTGCATCCCAAAACCAGTCCAACCTGTCTCTGCCTCCCTAACCGGTTCTTCCTCTCACCCATCCCTTCCTCCCACCCCAAGCCACACCCCCATCTACCTACTAACCTCATCCCACCTCCTTGACCTGTCCGTCCTCCCTGGACTGACCTATCCCCTCCCTACCTCCCCACCTATAGTCTCTCCACCTATCTTCTTTACTCTCCATCTTCGGTCCGCCTCCCCCTCTCTCCCTATTTATTCCAGTTCCCTCCCCCCATCCCCCTCTCTGATGAAGGGTCTAGGCCCGAAACGTCAGCTTTTGTGCTCCTGAGATGCTGCTTGGCCTGCTGTGTTCATCCAGCCTCACATTTTATTATCAGGTTAGAATGGCAGTTTCCTTCCCTAAAGGACATTAGTGAACCAGATGGGTTTTTCCTGACAATCAACAATGGATTCACAGTCATCATTTGATTCTTAATTCTAGATACTTTGTTGATTTCAAATTCCAGCATCTGCCATGGCGGGATTCCAACCTGTGTCCTCAAAATGTTACCCAGGTCTCTAGATTTACAGTTCAGCGATAATACCACTGGGCCATTGCCTCCCCCTTGTTTCATGTTCATTTTTGGTAATCAAAATAAGTCAACACGTTTTTGTGTATTGCATTAAATGGAAGTTCTCTATTATGCAGTTAGTATTTTATTGTGCTTTGAGGCTATAAATGTGATTTCATTTGAAACTTCTCAGGAATTTTGCCTGTTCGTGAAAAAATGGACTGGGGATTATTCATGTTTATTTCACTAGAACAGTTGTGTTTTACATGTCTGTCTCTTTGAATTTCTCCTAGGGATGCTGATCATTCTCAGTTTGTGCTTGATTCTCTGACAGGAGAGTTCGATGAAGGTCAAATAGATGATGAGGGAGAGGACACTGAAGACAAACAAAATGTTTTACTTTTAGTCTGACAGTGTCAGAGATAAATATTAGATAACATTTTTAACCGTTTCTCACCAAACAATAAGTTCTGAAAAAGTTAGTCAAATTGGATGATGTGTTTAATTTATAGTACTTGATTTCAAATTTCAATATCATTTGAAAAGATTGTATTTTGGTAACAGTTCAAGTTACTCATTTTGCAGAACACGTAATACTTTGTAAAGTATAAATAAAAATACAAGTTCACATAATGTATTTATTTAAAATTGTTAATTGTCTGTAAATTGCTGCTGAGCCATCGTTGACACATTTTAAATGTATACATTTGAAATTATGATATTGATCTTATTTGTCTTTATTTAGTTTGGTGACATAAGTAAAATTGGAAAAGTCAGCATTTATTGTCCATTCCTAGCTCATCTTAAGAAGGTGGTGATGAGCTGCCTTTTCAAAATGTTGCACACATGTAGTGCAGCTAAGCTCTTTTAAGGAAGTAGTTGTTAAGAAGTTGAGCCAGCAACAGTGGTGAAACGGTGATGTAGTTCTAATTTACAGCGTTGTGCGACTGATGGCACACACATCTACCGTAGGTGATGGTAGTGATCAGTTAAGGTGGTGGATGGTGTATGATGCAAGTATGCTGCTTTGCCTTGGATGGTTTTGAACTTCCTGATTTAGTTAGGTATTTGGAGAATATTCCATCACAATCCTGACTTCGGCCTTGTAAATGAGGGATGGATTTCAGGAGTCCGCAGCTTCCCTCTAATTTTCTTCCTGGTGCGTAGGCCTCTGAAATCCAGATGCACCAGTGAGTTCTGGCACCAGAAGTCAGTGTTGTAACTGGCATCCACGTGCGCAGTTTTGATGGAATGGTGGTCAGGAGGTGAATTCACACAGCTTTCTGCCTTCTAACCTTCTGACGTACTGTTTTTTTCTACAGAATTTACTTGGCTGACCCATCTCATTTCTGGTCGATAGTAGCCACTAGCATTTTGATATTAGAGGATTTGCTTCAGGGAATACTGTTGAATGTCAGGGAAAATAATTAAAATCTCTCTTATTGGAGATTGCCACTGCCTAGCATTTGTGAGGCATGAATGTCACTTTCACTTAGCAGCTCAAGTCTGAAAGTCACTGAGGTCTTGGAAAATATTGATATGAAATGCTTCAGTGTCTGAAAAGAATAATTGGCAATTAACACCATGCTGTTACCATCAAAAATTCCCATTTCTGACCTTATGGTAGAAGAAAGGTCATTGATGAAACAGCTGAAAATGGTCAGGTCTAGGACACTAACTTGAGGAACTCCTGCAGTGATGTTCTGAGTCTGATATGACTGACCTCCAACAATCACAACCATCTTCCCTTGTGCTGGGCATCTCTCCAACCAATGAACTATCTCCTCCACAACAACGATAAAGGAAAAATACTACAGCCACTGAAAACTAAACTAGAAAATGCTGGAAATAGTCAACAGGTCACACCGTACCAGCAGAGAGAATCTTAGGGCCAGACCATTCAGGAGAAATGTTAGGAAGCACTTCTGACATTTCCGCTGAGTGGTGAAAAGTTATCAATTTTGCTAATGTTTTGTGCTAATTTCCCATAAAATACTGACTTGATGTTAAGGACCGTCAGTCTCACCGTAATTCTAGAATGCAGCTGTTCTACAATGTTTGCACCAAGGTTGCAATGAGCAACCCTGAAAAATCCAAACCAAACATCAGTGAGCAGGTTATTGTTGAGTAGGTACCATTTGATAGCATTTTTGATGATACCTTTCAGCATTTTCTGATATTGGATAGTAGAACAATGAGGCTGTAATTGGCCAGATTAGATTTGTCCTACTGTTATTTTAAGGGACATACTGGTGGCCAGTGTTGCAGCCATATTGGAATAGATTGGCTGGAGATGTGGTTACATCAGGAGTACAAGACCATAGTATTATAGCTGGAACGTTGTCAGAGCACATTGGTCCAAATGATAGATGAGTGTTTGTTTCAGATGGAATGAAGTTAATTATAGTGGGTGCCCAAAGAAACTTGGGGTTCAGGTGCATAGTTCTTTAAACTGCTATGCACATGTGCAGAAAATAATCAAGAAGTCTAAGGCATTTGATAAGGTTCCCCATGGTAGGCTCATTCAGAAGGTCAGGAGGGATGGGATACAGGGGAACTTAGCTGTCTGGATACAGAATTGGCTGGCCAGCAGAAGACAGCGGGTGGTAGTAGAAGGAAAATATTCTGCCTGGAAGTCAGTGGTGAGTGGTGTTCCACGGGGCTCTGTCCTTGGGCCTCTACTGTTTGTAATTTTTATTAATGACTTGGATGAGGGGATTGAAGGATGGGTCAGCAAGTTTGCAGATGACACAAAGGTTGGAGGTGTTGTTGACAGTATAGAGGGCTGTTGTAGGCTGCAGCCGGACATTGTCAGGATGCAGAGATGGGCTGAGAGGTGGCAGATGGAGTTCAACCTGGATAAATGCGAGGTGATGCATTTTGGAAGGTCGAATTTGAAAGCTGAGTACAGGATTAAGGATAGGATTCTTGGCAATGTGGAGGAACAGAGGGATCTTGGTGTGCAGATACATAGATCCCTTAAAATGGCCACCCAAGTGGACATGGTTGTTAAGAAAGCATATGGTGTTTTGGCTTTCATTAACAGTGGGATTGAGTTTAAGAGTCGTGAGATCTTGTTGCAGCTCTGTAAAACTTTGGTTAGACTGCACTTGGAATACTGCGTCCAGTTCTGGTCGCCCTATTATAGGAAAGATGTGGATGCTTTGGAGAGGGTTCAGAGGAGGTTTACCAGGATGCTGCCTGGACTGGAGGGCTTATCCTATGAAGAGAGGTTGACTGAGCTCGGACTCTTTTCATTGGAGAAAAGGAGGAGGAGAGGGGACCTAATTGAGGTATACAAGATAATGAGAGGCATAGATAGAGTTGATAGCCAAAGATTATTTCCCAGGGCAGAAATGGCTAACACGAGGGGTCATAGTTTTAAACTGGTTGGAGGAAAGTATAGAGGGGATGTCAGAGGCGGGTTCTTTACAGAGAGAGTTGTGAGAGCATGGAATGCGTTGCCAGCAGCAGTTGTGGAAGCAAGGTCATTGGGGTCATTTAAGAGACTGCTGGACATGCATATGGTCACAGAAATTTGAGGGTGCATACATGAGGATCAATGGTCGGCACAACATCGTGGGCTGAAGGGCCTGTTCTGTGCTGTACTGTTCTATGTTCTATGTTCTAATGGAATTTTGTCTGTTACATCAGAGGACTAGAGTGTAAAGACGCAGACATTATGCTGCATTTATACAAAACCCTGGTTGCACTCCACTTGGTGTACAGTGAGCAGACATGAGCTCCAGACCTTAAGGATGTATTGATTTGGAGGGAGTACAACATAGGTTTACATGAATGACAAGTGGACTTCAGGGGTTAAGTTATGGGGAGCGATTTTACAAAGTAAGACTATTTTCTCTAAATATTAGAAGGTTAAGGGTGATCTAATCAAGGTCTTCAAGATACTAATTGGAAAAGATAGGATAAATAAAGACAAGCTATTTCCACTGTTTGGTGTTTCTAGAACTAGGGTGCATAATTTAAAAATTAGGGCCAGACCATTCAGGAGAAATGTTAGGAAGCACTTCTGCATGCAAAGGGTGGTAGATGTTTGGAGTGCTCTTCCACAAAAGACCATGGATATACGATCAGTTGTTAGTTTTGAATCAGAGATAGATTTTTTGTTATGTAAGCATATAGACACATATTGGCCTAATGTAGGTAGATGGAATTTGACTACAGATCAGCCGTGACCTCATTGAATGTGAAACAGGCTTGAGGAGTTGAATTGCTTACTCCTGTCCCTGGTCTTTGCTGGATCCAATTTTTAATATGAGTTTAATTGTCTGATGACAGGTATTTGTAATGGTAGAGATCTCAGGAAGAAACTAGCATGGAATTATTCCTGGATAGTAAGAATTGCAGATGCTGGAGAATCTGAGATAACAAGGTACAGAGCTGGATGAACACAGCAGGCCAAGCAGCATCAGAGGAGCAGGAAAGCTGACGTTTCAGGCCTAGACCCTTCTTCAGAAAATCAGAAGAAGGGTCTCAGCCCGAAATGTCAGCTTTTCTGCTCTTCTGATGCTGCTTGGCCTGCTGTATTTATCCAGCTCTGTACCTTGTAATCTCTGGAATTATTCATTGTTTATTTATCCCACCTTAACTCATCACTGGATGTGGAAGGACAGTACAGTTTTCATCAGATACATTGGCTTTTGAATCACTTAGCTCTGTTTCATTGTATGCTGCGTTCACTGTTTTGCATACATAAAACTCCATGTTGAAGCTTTCCCAGATTGGGACCTTAGTTTTATGTATGCCTGGTGTTGCTTAAGATATGTTTTTCCACCTTCTTTACTGAATCTGAATTGGCCTTCTAGTTTTGTGGTTAACAGTAGAGAGAGATATTTCAGGCCATGAGGTTATAGATTGTGGTGAGTACAAATCTCCTGGTTCTCAGAAAGACCTCAGGAATGCCCTTTTTATTGAACTGCTAGGTTTATTCTGTATCTATCCCATTTTGCATGGTGGTTGTTTCACTCTACATGATGCACAGTGCTCTTACTGTGATGATGGGACATTGTCTACAGGAGGACTATTTATTGGCCAATCCTACAATTATTGTCATGGACAGATGCATCTGTGGTGGTTGTAATTGAGTAGGATTTTCCTTCTTGTTGGTTTCCTTCTTGTTGGTTTTGTTGCATAGTCATTTAATCTATCGAACTGTGACAAAAATGATGTTAAGCACTTATGAAAGATATATATGCATTGGTCAGGTATTAACATATAAAGGGAAAATTTAACCTAATGGCTATTTTAATTCTTGTGTTTCTTTTGGGAGGAACTCAAATATAAGTGTATTGTAATTCTATCACTTAAACGTGACCCTTGTAACAATTTTACTAAATTAAGACATAGCAGGATGCTTTGTGAGCTAAGTAAAATTTATTTCTGTGGGACTTCGGGAATGTTTGGACTGCTGTTGCCGTGGTTCTACGGGTTTGCCATCTGGGTGTTAAAAGCTCCTTATTGATTTTAGGACATGATTTTCCTTTCTTGGCAGAATTTAGTCTTGAATGGTTTAAAACTGGTGCAAACCTAATTAGACAGAAATGTATTAATAGCGTGTGATTATCCCAATGTGTATTGACACAAGGTCTTGATAATGCCTACAGTCATTTCACTTTGGAGGTGGATGATCATTGAGTCAAGAGTCAAAATCAAGTGTGCTCCATTTAATTGGGGTAAAATTACCCCATTAAGTGGTTAGGTGCAGAGACCTGAAAGCGGACAAGTTTTGTTTGTCTTGGCAAAACTTTTCCTTGGCCTTCATATGTTTGCTCATAAGTTATGCCAGGCTCTGGATATTGTTAATTGTGTTTAAACCTTATATTTGTAAATCTGATCCTGCTGTTTTACTTGAAGATCTCTCTTATGATATTACATTTACTTCCTTTTTTTTGCTAAATAGAATACTGACTTTTAAAAATAGGAATTTGGAAATGAAGAAAAGTTTTTACTTAACTAAGTAATTGCTCAAAACCCAGGGTCAGTGTTGGATCACTGATGTTGATTAGACAGTTAAAAGCTACTTAATTTCCTCCAATTTTTCTGGCCAATTTTCTGATGGAGAATTCTTCTCAAACTCAGTCCATGAAGAAATCCTTGGAGTCAGGAGCAGAGAAAAATTGTGCAAAAGCAAAGTCCAGATTTTGCAGCACCAATGTGCTTTATTCTCTTAATAGTTTAAATGTCCCAGGACTTCTCAGTGTGTAGTTATTTGGGTGAATGTGGAAATAGATCCCCGTGGGGTTGGTTAGGGGAAGAGTTAGGGGTTCAGTTGTATAGTTATCCAGGAGTTAGACTATGAACTTCCTGTCTAACATTTTCTGGGTAACTATTTAAGTAGGAATGTTGGAACTGTCTGAAGCCTCCAGCTCGAGTTAAGAGATGTTCTTGGAGGAGCGCAGAGAATTTACCTATTGGATGCTCAAAACTCTTTAGAATTTCACATGGAGTAATTGGGTCAGGGGTTCCATAGGTTCCCAACACACATCTTTAGGATATATCTGGTCTTCAATTCTCAAAATTTTGCCCAATGTATCTTTCCAACTGGTTCCCTTTAGCTTTAATTATATTGTTGAAATCTACGAATAACAATACCCTTTTAAAAGAAAAGCACTGACAGACCTAGAAAATGCTGGTCATGGATCGGTGCACTTATTTTCTACCTGTCCACATAAATCACGGTTATAATACTTATTAAATTTGAACTTGGGATTTATTTTTCTAGTTAACATTAACGTCACTGATGAAATTTAGAGCATGCACAGGAGTTCCTCCAGGAAGTTATAAATCTTGCAATTGCTCCACTGATTTTCGCAGTCAGGCTTAATTTATGTATGGCTACTGCACTGAAGATCTCCTATGATATGGATAGAAAATGCTAATAGTAGTCTGTGGAATACCAAGTTTATTTCTTATCTAACTATATTTGTTAATTGATATTTAAATTATCTAGTCTATAAATTGTAAAAGTTTAATGAATAAACATTTATGGATCTAGCAACTACCATTGTGATCAGTTGTAAAGACTTCATTACCTCTTGTGCATTATAGTGCATAAGAGCAACTCGTATGCTTCTTTGTTCCTGTAATTTGAGGGCAGCACGATGGCTCAGTGGTTAGTACTGCAGCCTCACAGTGCCAGGGACCCATGTTTGATTCCAGCCTCGGGTAACTGTCTGTGCGGAGTTTGCACACTCTCCCTGTGTCTGCATGGGTTTCCTCCGGGTGCTCCGGTTTCCTCCCACAGTCCAAAGATGTGCAGGCTAGGTGGATTGGCCATGCTAAATTGCCCGTAGTGTTGGGTTATAGGGGGATGGGTCTGGGTGGGATGCTCCAAGGGGCAGTGTGGACTTGTTGGGCTGGAGGGCCTGTTTCCACACTGTAGGGAATCTAATTTAATGTCGGTTTGCTAAGCCATTAAATGGTGATGTTTACTTTTACTCGGTGGTATATGTATTACCGCAGATGTAGTTATTTGTTTTAAGAGATATGGTGGTGAGAAATTTCCATCAGTTGGCAAAATTACAACTTTTAAAAAAGCCAAATTTCACCCTTGATTTCCACTGTCCATCTGGCCCAGGGGAAGTGTTCTTCAGCTCCTCTCTTTTGAATCTGTCTCAATTCAATTTAGGGTCCAATAGGACATGAATGGAAAGGCTTCACTAGATTGGCACTTCATTTTTAGGTCCCTCATTCTGCTGCTGGCATGCTCTTTGTACACCTTATTGAGTCATGATTGAGCTCCAGCTTTGATGGTAATGGTAGGAATGCAAGATATGCTGGACAATGAATTTTCAGATTGCAGTAGAATGCATTTCTGTTGTTGGTCCACAGCACCTCATGAAACCCAAGTTTCAGGTGCTTGATTCCGTTTTTCACACTCTTCCATTTGGTAATAAGATAGTGCCACAAATCATGTTTTCCTTTGCAATTCGTTTTTATTTCCTGACTAATTTACTCTAATTCTATTCTTATTAACTATTTGATCGTTCTTTGTTGGTTTCGAAAACTCACTCCATCTTCAGGCTTATTACTATTATCTGCAACTTATAAACTTCTTTGAATTTATGACAATCAAGTATTACTCTAGAGAGGCGCAAGAAGTTTCTTCACTGATCTCTTTTTTTAATTGTGACATATTTAAGTTATTGATTCAACAAAAAGGTTTCTCTGTGTTTATCCACTGCCTGTTAGTCCATTTGCCCACTCTACCTTGGGCAGTTCTCCTTTTATGCCCATATTTGGAGAGTCAAAACATACAGATCCCATCTCCCTGTTACTCTCTAAACTGTGCAAGTTGGTGGCTGGGAATGAGAGATTGTATGACTTTGCTTTATTATAAAATCCTTTCTTCCTCTTACACTTTTCTCACCTACACCATTGTCCAGATTGTAGTTATTGGCTATTAGAAAGGAGAAGGTCACATGGGGTACGGTTGCAGGGATGGAAGTAGGGGGGAGGTTAGGTGAACATGAGGTATATGGTTCCACCATTTGTAGCTGATTAATCCTCAGAAATGACATAATGAGGGGAAGATGGGATTTGGAATGTGAAATAAATAGGAAGACCCCCTCAGTTTCAATGGTGTCAGTTGTGCTTCTGTCTCAGCTTCAGCCATGGTCAATCCAGTGATTATCTTCCTTTAGGCTGAGGACATGCCATTATGTCTGTGATTATGTGCTTTTTTTTCATCAGATGTGGGTATTAAAGTGAATTTAGGTGGTAATGGTTAAATAGAACTTTTTATCATAATGGTAGAACAGACTTCAATTAATGATCTTGTATCAAATGTACGTTATGCATCCTACAGGATAGCATCAGGAGAGATCTATAAGCAACAAACAATTGCACCTCCCAGTCGCGATCCATTTCAACTCCCCCTCCCACTCCTTGGACAACATGTCCATCCTGGCCTCTGCAGTGCCACGACGATGCCACCCAAAGGCTGCAGGTACAGCACTCTCATATTTCGCTTGGAAACCCTGCAGCCCAAGAGTATCAATGTCGATTTCACAAGCTTCAAAATCTCCCCTCCCCCTACCGCATCCCAAAACCAGCCCAGCCAGTCCCTGCCTCCCTAACCATTCCTCTCACCTCAAGCCCCAACCCCGTCTCCGACCCACTAGCCTCATCCTGCCTCCTTGACCTGCCCATCCTCCCTGGACCGACCTATCCCCTCTCTAACTCCCCATCTACACTCACCTTCACTGGCTTCAATCCTGCTTCTTTGACCTGTCTGTCTCCTCACCACCTAGCTTCTCCTCTATCCATCTTCTATCCACCTCCCGTTCTCTCTCTATTTATTTCAGAATCCCCTTCCCCTCCCCCATTTCTGAAGAAAGGTATTGACCCAAAACATCAGCTTTCCTGCTCCTCTGATGCTGCTTGGCCTGCTGTGTTCATCCAGCTCTACACCTTGTTATCTCCGATTCTCCAGCATCTGCAGTTCCTACTATCTCTATAAGCAACAGTTAGTTCTATTAAAACATTCAAAGAGGCCATGGATCCAGAAGAAGTTTAGAGATAGGAGGGTACAGGCACCAATCAGGAATGGGGAAAAACTGTCAAACTTAATGATTCTTGAATGAGTGAAGGAAGCATTAACAACATTAACCTATGAACTAGAATGGACAATTTTTATCTTATGTTTGTATGTGGCAAGGTTTTAATTTGGACAATGAGATGCTTATGGCATAAAGGTACCCATTTTCTCTGTAATCTTCAGACTATTACTCTGGTATAACTGGAATGACACTCTTCTGGCATTACTTGAATAAAATGATTGTAAACCTGTACTTAATGTCCAATTGTTGAATTTAGGAACCAGTTTCTTTTCCAAAGAGTGAGATTTCATGTTTATCTTTGCTGATACAGGTTTTATATTTCAGATTTATTAATCAAACTTAAATCCCACCAGCAGCAATGTGAAATTTGAACCAATGTCTTCGGGACATTAACCTGGATTTCTGGATTACTTATACAGTAGCATTGACGCTATATCGGCACCTTTATCTGTAGCTAATCAAAAAAATAGTGAAAAGCATCAATGTGTATGTCACAGTGTATTTGGATGATGTGACTATCATGATTGGAAAGCGACAGGGGGTATGAGATTTACAGCAGTGTCAAATGTGTTCGGATGAAATAGGTATATGATGCTATTTCCCCAACCCCGCACGGCCCGTTTCTATCTCCTTCCCAAAATCCACAAACCTGCCTGCCCTGGTCGACCCATCGTCTCAGCCTGCTCCTGCCCCACCGAACTCATCTCCACCTATCTGGACTCCATTTTCTCCCCTTTGGTCCAGGAACTCCCCACCTATGTCCGTGACACCACCCACGCCCTCCACCTCCTCCAGGACTTCCAATTCCCTGGCCCCCAACACCTCATATTCACCATGGACGTCCAGTCCCTGTACACCTGCATTCCGCATGGAGATGGCCTCAAGGCCCTCCGCTTCTTCCTGTCCCGCAGGCCCGACCAGGCCCCCTCCACCGACACTCTCATCCGCCTAGCGGAACTCGTCCTCACACTCAACAACTTCTCTTTTGACTCCTCCCACTTCCTACAGACCAAGGGGGTGGCCATGGGCACCCGCATGGGCCCCAGCTATGCCTGCCTCTTTGTAGGTTACGTGGAACAGTCCATCTTCCGCACCTACACAGGCCCCAAACCCCACCTCTTCCTCCGGTACATTGATGACTGTATCGGCGCCGCCTCTTGCTCCCCAGAGGAGCTCGAACAGTTCATCCACTTCACCAACACCTTCCACCCCAACCTTCAGTTCACCTGGGCCATCTCCAGCACATCCCTCACCTTCCTGGACCTCTCAGTCTCCATCTCAGGCAACCAGCTTGTAACTGATGTCCATTTCAAGCCCACCGACTCCCACAGCTACCTAGAATACACCTCCTCCCACCCACCCTCCTGCAAAAATTCCATCCCCTATTCCCAATTCCTCCGCCTCCGCCGCATCTGCTCCCACGATAAGACATTCCACTCCCGCACATCCCAGATGTCCAAGTTCTTTAAGGACCGCAACTTTCCCCCCACGGTGATTGAGAACGCCCTTGACCGCGTCTCCCGCATTTCCCGCGACACATCCCTCACACCCCGCCCCCGCCACAACCGCCCCAAGAGGATCCCCCTCGTTCTCACACACCACCCTACCAACCTCCGGATACAACGCATTATCCTCCGTCACTTCCGCCATTTACAATCCGACCCCACCACCCAAGACATTTTTCCATCCCCTCCCCTGTCTGCTTTCTGGAGAGACCACTCTCTCCGTGACTCCCTTGTTCGCTCCACACTGCCCTCCAACCCCACCACACCCGGCACCTTCCCCTGCAACCGCAGGAAATGCTACACTTGTCCCCACACCTCCTCCCTCACCCCCATCCCAGGCCCCAAGATGACATTCCACATCAAGCAGAGGTTCACCTGCACATCTGCCAATGTGGTATACTGCATCCACTGTACCCGGTGCGGCTTCCTCTACATTGGGGAAACCAAGCGGAGACTTGGGGACCGCTTTGCAGAACACCTCCGCTCAGTTCGCAACAAACAACTGCACCTCCCAGTCGCAAACCATTTCCACTCCCCCTCCCATTCTCTTGATGACATGTCCATCATGGGCCTCCTGCACTGCCACAATGATGCCACCCGAAGGTTGCAGGAACAGCAACTCATATTCCGCCTGGGAACCCTGCAGCCATATGGTATCAATGTGGACTTCACCAGTTTCAAAATCTCCCCTTCCCCCACTGCATCCCTAAACCAGCCCAGTTCATCCCCTCCCCCCACTGCACCACACAACCAGCCCAGCTCTTCCCCCCCACCCACTGCATCCCAAAACCAGTCCAACCTGTCTCTGCCTCCCTAACCGGTTCTTCCTCTCACCCATCCCTTCCTCCCACCCCAAGCCGCACCCCCAGCTACCTACTAACCTCATCCCACCTCCTTGACCTGTCCGTCTTCCCTGGACTGACCTATCCCCTCCCTACCTCCCCACCTACACCCTCTCCACCTATCTTCTTTACTCTCCATCTTCGGTCCGCCTCCCCCTCTCTCCCTGTTTATTCCAGTTCCCTCCCCCCATCCCCCTCTCTGATGAAGGGTCTAGGCCCGAAACGTCAGCTTTTGTGCTCCTGAGATGCTGCTTGGCCTGCTGTGTTCATCCAGCCTCACATTTTATTATCTTATATGATGCTATTGGTTCAGTTGAAATAATCTGGCATTTAAAAATTCATTCACTTTACCATTTGTATGAGATTAATGAACTCTGAGCAATGCTGCATCCTGCCCTTGGGGCCAGACTGTTGTTGACTGTCGGTTGTCTGCTCCCAATATATTTGGATCACTTATCCAGAGGACCTCCTCATCCAGTGTGATTAGAACAGATCTCTGTCATTCTGTACCTCTTCTACCTAGCACCCCAGTCCTGGATCTGAGAATGTTGGTGCATTATTTCTGCCTTTGCCATTAGTTGGCGCTGCTATAGAAGGGTCACTGGACCTGGATTGCTAACTATGATTTCTCTCTGTTGATGCTGCCCGATCCTCTGAGTTTTCCCAGCAATTTTTGTTTTTGTTTCTGACTTCAAGCATCCATTGTTTGTCTTTTTTTCTGTTCATTGTTATTCTTGCTCAGAACACCTTTTCTGGCATTTCTAACATCATCTTGCAGCTAGAATACACCTCCTTTCTAAGTAGGACAGGTTAGTTTTAAGCAGTGCAGGCTGACTTTGTGGTTTCAGCTTTAAACGAACTTAGGTCCCCTGCTGAGATTCAGCAATATCTTTGGATCTTGACTGGATGCTGTTATTGTTTAAATGGCATGTAATACAAGGTTTGAAGGCTACCTTTGTTAAAACGAATGGGCATGCATTTGCTGTGCTTTCCCTTGCCCTTTAGCAGGCTGTGTCCAATTTTTTTCCAACCAATCTTAGTTTAATAGATTTGCAGTTATGCCATGTAGGCAATGATTAAAAAGAAAATAAAATGCAGAATCTGTAAACCTTTCAAACAAATAATCAGTTAGATACCAGTCACTATCAACTTCTAGTGACATCATTTGAATGTTTAGAATTCCTAGTTAAGAGCTCCAAATGAATGTGTAATTATCTTTTTTAGAAAAATAAAATATAATACCAAGATAAAACAAATACAGAACCCTGAAAGTGTTGTAGCTCAGCATAGTAATGCTGTGTATGTGCTTTGATATATTTTCGTTCTGTTGTATTACTGTGAATGTGATGGTGCATCAAGGTCATGGCTCAGTTAATAAACAATGATTGACAATATACATTGAAAGCCTGTGTGAGAGCTGGAACTGATCCTTGAACTAAGAAAAATGGCAAATTTCATGCTTGATTGCTGTAGGAAACCTGACGGGGTTATTATTTATACATTGTAGATAATAGTCTTATAATATGATCTGCAATTATTATTGAAATGTAAAATGTAACTACAAGTTAGAAACCAAATTGGATTTGTATTCATTTGTACTTTCATGGGAATTCAGTGCACTAACTTTGATGATGACCTATATCTAATGAGTGTGAAGGATGAAAATAGGGGCAGAATTCTCAATTATGCTACACTTCTGTCCATTACAGTTTTTGTTCCTGGGTTTCAAGAGATGCTTGCTGCAGGGAGATGAAAGGCTCATACACAAAAATCTGGATTTTCTGATGCAGTTAATCCTGCAATGTTCTTCTGGCTGTCTACTATAGTTCTATTTGGACGCTCTGCTGAAAAGGGCCCTCAATCTATGACCTCCAAATAAATTGGTTTTCCCAAAACAACAAAAATTAGGGACACTGCAACTTGGGATGAGAATGTGCAATCTGTTCTCATTTACAATTTTGAAAGGATTGCTGAGTTCCCATGACTCTGTGAAAATCTAGCCCAGTAACTTGTTCTCTCTCTCTCCAAAAACATCCCCCCCCCCAAAAAAAAGCAAGATGCTGCCAAATCTGCTGAGTATTTCTATTTTCATTTGAAACCTTAGTCTTCTTGCTTGCTTGTTTGTTCTCTACCCTATCCAGCACTAAAATAGTCACCCCTAACTTATTGCAGAGACCTCCTGACTATTATTGAGCTACTAAATTTAGAGTTGGGGACTGGTCCCCTTGAAATTTTTCGCATTCAGCATCCTATTTCCATCCAACAGATAACTAGTGAGATTGAACGGGACTCTCATCGTGAACGTGGAAATTAGGCCCTGGTGCTGAAATCCCTTCACTGTGGTATCATGATGCAAACTTGGTTCTTCCTTTGGCTTCTAATTCAAATGCCACCCTCCTGTCGCACCTTAAATTTGGGACTATTGTTGCATACATAATTTTAAATTGTGATCAGAGATAATGGGATCTGCAGATGCTGGAGAATCCAAGATAACAAAGTGTGAAGCTGGATGAACTCTCTGATGAAGGGTCTAGGCCCGAAACATCATTTTGTGCTCCCGAGATGCTGCTTGGCCGACTGTGTTCATCCAGCTTCACACTTTGTTATCTTAGTTTTAAATTGGCTTTGATTTGATGTGAAGTTAATGGGAGTCCGCAGAACTCATTGCATTGCTGTCCATTGATGTATAGTTTCACACATACAGGTGTGCTGAGGCCAAGTACTAAATAATGTGATCCAAAAGAGTAACTTAGATGCTGCAGCCAGGTACTGCTTGTTTATAAGGTGAATGGAGAAAATGTCAATAAAGTTCTATTTTGTGCACAGTATATTGTGACATACAGTTACCCGGGTATTATTTTGTTCAGGCAAATTTTATGCTGCCTAGTTCATCAAAGTGATTTTAGCATGATATCCATTGTGAAAAATGCTGCTTAATGATTGTATATCAATATACACCCCAGAGATGTGCAAAGCTAGGATGGCACAAAACTAGCCTGCATTTCTTAAATGGATTCTTAAATATATAGAAGTTATTGGAATAGTTTCCATAAAGATTTGATGGAAGGAGTAAGTGGTAATGGAGCAGTAGGCCAGAGGGAGAGGACCCCAGGTTCTCTGCAGTGATTGAGACAGAAAGGGAAAAATGCTGATGGTTCTATAATGGGCCAAAGGCCCTCAAGGCGTGCCCTGTATATGTCATGGGAGAGGGTGCCTAGGGAAGTCACTTCTCAGGCTTTAGCCCCATCGACCTGACCAAGAACTGGAAAAATATTTCACTAACCTCATATAGTGAAGTTTAGTGAATGCAACTTCAAATTACATCACCTTTCCCCTCAGCATGCCCAGTGTATGATAGGCCATTAGTCAATCATTAGTTAGGATTCATGTTTAATGTTCAGGCTGTCCAACTCAGTCTCACAGTGACCAATGCTTTCAGCATCACACCCACTTCTCACTCTGGAATGAGCTAAATGCATTCTGTTATCATTTTCTGTGCTGCAGAAGCCAACAGTATATGGGAATGTAACATTCAGGGTATAGGTGGCTCCAGAGGATTGTTACATTTGGCTATTTCACTGTTAAATTATATTCAGTTCTACCCAGAAGCAGGGGCAGGGCTAGTTGCAATGTTCGGATTAGATCACCATGTACAGCTCAAGGGTCATTGAAGAGCAATTCAAAGGTAATGGGCAATGTTACTGGAAATCATTAGTTGTAGAACACAGAATATTACAGTGCAGGAACAGTCCCTTTGGCCCATCGTGTCAGTGCTGACCATGATATTCTAGACTAATCCATCTTTCTGCATGTAATTCCCTCCATTTCCCTGTCCTTGTGCCTGTCTAAATGCCTCTTAAATGTTGCTATCATATCTGCTTCTACCACCTCCCCGGGACGTGCATTCCAGGCACTGATCATACCCTACTAGAAAACTTGTCTCGCACATCTCCTGTAAACTTTCCCCCCAGACCTTAAATCTGTGCCTCCTAGAATTTGATATTTCCACCCTGCAATACAGACCCTGACCATCTGTCCTATCCACACTTAACATAATTTTATGTCCTTCTGTCAGGTCGCCCATCAGCCTCCCACTCACCATTGAAAACTGGAAAGCTTAGCTTTAACATTACATGAGGGAGTCTGAAAGAGCTATGAATGTTCCTTTGACCAGACTTGAAATCAGTTTTCAGACAGATGTAAGGATTGTAGCTCTGTTGTAAGTATTTATAATAGGTTCCTTCTGATGTTTGGAGCTCCTCTGCAGATAACATTCACAAAGCACAATACACATATAGGTTGTTGCCCACACGAGTTTAAAGGTAAATGTTGACCAGTGGTGAGCTTCTCTGATGTCAGCTTCTTTCAAATATTCAAAATGCTAATCCAATATAGAGCACTAAATCTTGATAATTACTATTGTAAGCAAGATGACTAAGCCTTTGTAACTTATTAAGAACAGTGAAATGATCACAGATCACATTGATGACATGTAGTTTATCACACATTGGGTGTATTAGAGAAAGACTGTTGGCTGCTTGACAGTGAAGACAATCCAAGAATGGGCATCAGGATTGTGATTGATTAGTTTAATTGGTAAACAGATATGTCTCTCTATTTATGAGAGATTACCATGGCGACTTGTGACAGAGTTGGAATTCCAATTACATCAGAGCAATTGATAAAATTGACTGTTATCAGAGGAATCACAATACAATTCCTGTTACCATTCCAGCCATAATAATGGACATGAAACTTGAAGGTGGACAAATGATTTCAGTTGTTTAAAAAAAGCAAAAGCCTGAATTAATATAGAACCTTTCATGACAACCAGCTCACTCAAGCAACTTTATAGTCAATGAACTACATGAAGTTTGAAATATTCTGTTTGAGAATAAGTATGGTTAAATCTCAATTTTGAGTACATGAAAACATTTAAATGGGGAAATGATTGGTTTTTACACTTTTAAAAAAAAAGTAACTATAAAAGTTTGGCAATATAGTATTAGTTACTTTGTCGAAATGCACAGTGAAGGGTGCTGTCAGGAATACCAGATACCCATAGGATAACAAGAGATGGATTGATTTTATCAGAGAACTCTTGGCTGAAAGACAGCTGTAATTGCAGACCTAACAAGTAAAAGATCATTGATGCCAAGCTATTATGAGCTACAACAGCAATAACCTTATCCCAAAATTGACAGACACAATCATGTAAAGTGGATTCTTAATGCAAATGTAGCATAATAGAATAAATGCTTCCCTAATCCATATGGGAAAAAATGGCTATTATGTTAGGAAAGACCGAGAAGCTTTATTCCATTATGATTGGAGAGTGAGTATTTTTTAGTCTGCTGTATGCATTATATTGGCTATGAAAGAACTTTTTTATTTCTGATTATTGGCAACTCTGTGGGAGTAAAAAGTGAGTCCTTGTAAAGATTAACCAAACTTTTAAAGTGGTTTTTGAATTCCTAGTGACCAACTTAAAGACATTACACAACAAGTTTTCAAGGTTTAACACTTTTACTGTAATGAGCATTAGTAGACAAATAATACTCTAAATTACAGAAACTATAACCTTTATTAATATCTTAATGTAACTGATAAGACCACACTGTATACATATACATTACAGCAGGTTTTTCAGATTCTTTAAAGGAAACGGTCCACAGTCATTCCCAATTTCTGAAGGATTCTTGTTCATCCATTTCAATGAGTTCAAATGTTGAGTACCTGTCAGAAGTTACTTCTCTCAGCATTTGGAGAATTTTAAAACTGTCTATGAGCAATAAAGTCCATTCTGGTGATTTCTTACCCTGGTCTTGACAGCCATGAGATGCACCTCCTTGACTACAGAGCTTTCTCTGTAAAGATGAGCGCAAACAACACATTTTGTATATCAGCCAATCCCTTGGCCTCCATGCATAGATTTTTTCCCCCATTTTCCTAGTTGGCATAACTCCCCACTTTTCTGAAGAAGGGTCTAAACCCGAAACATCAGCTTTCCTGCTCCTCTAATGCTGCTTGTCCTGCTGAGATCATCCAGCTCCACACCTCATTGTTCCCCCTTTTCACTACACTTTTCCTGCTTAAAGAAGACTTTTGGATTCCTTTTGTGTGGATTGATTGTCTTCTTGGACTGATTGCTGTATTTTTGATCCCTTCTGTAGAATTTATATTTAGCCTGGTCTTGTATTATCAGCCTGACAGCTATTACATCCCTCTGTCTGCTCTTTGGTCTAAGGAGTAATATATATTTCTAGAGATTTTTTTCTGAAAGAACAAGTGTAGGAGTGAGAGTTCCTGGAGCAATAACAACAACTTGTTTGTGTTGAGAGGGTTGTACAAGTGGACAGAGTTCAAGAGAGATGTATCAGAAATTGACTTTTTTTTGCTGAGTCCATAGCTTGGAAAGCTTTTCTGTTTGAAGTGTTCCTGGGTGAAGTTGAGTGTATGAAATAGCATTTTTTTAAGGGAAGGAGATAATGCATAGCAATTAGGAAACAGGTTTCCTCAGTGTAAGAATTTTAATCTGAAAGTATCAGACCAGGAGCATATGTTGACTACCCAGAAGGGGTTATTCAAAACTGAGGAAATCCTAGTCTGTTGTCTAAACGATCAGGCAAAAGGCTCGCAAACTCAAGACTGGAAATTGAAAGAAACAGTTAAGTCAAACCTATTGATTTATTGGGGAAGCGAATTCTGTCTGGTGTGTGAGTATTGTGAAATGATGGTGTTGGGATAGATGGGATTATGATGTAACAGTACATTTTAAAATCTGGTGTTATCTATGGAACTCCTTGCCCAGTGAACTAGTTGACACTACTTCAGTAAATGTTTTTAAAGTTAAGGTAGATTTATTTTTGGACATTAAAGGAATTAAGGGATACAGTGAGAACTCAGGTGAGTGGATCTGAGTCCGTGAAAAGATCAGCCATGATCTTATTGAATGGCGAAGCAGGTTCAAAGGGCCGAATGGCCTACTCCTGCGCCTAGTTCTTATGTTATATAAATTCCTTGGTTTATTATATATTATCCTCATTTCTTTTGCATAAATAATGTCTATTTGTTGTGAAAATGTACCTTATAGCTTTGAAAGACCACCTAATTAAAATTTTTTAAAAAGCCTCCAAACCAGAATTCAGTCTGAGATTTGATTTGTCCACTAACAACATCCAGATGGAATCAAAACACCCTATTTTCTGCTTCATATTACACCTGCATTTCCTCCTTAATTCTGGCTCCCTCATCATTCATGGAGTTCAGGTTTGCCTGCTGTACCTTTCCTAGCTGTGGGAAGGTATCTCAACTGTAACTGAATCATTTCCCTTCTAAAGGCAGGCCATCATTCCATTTCAGTTTTGCCTACTACTCTTGCACTCCAAGTTACATGAGACAGATCTGTTCTTGACCCACAAAATTGGCCTTCCTCCAAATTGTATTCTTACTTTAGATTGCTTCTTGTTCTTTTCCATGACTGGCTGAAACCTAAGATTCTATGACTAATATATCCTAAAATGTTACACTGGTAACATATGATCCACTTGACTCACCTCATTCAACAGAATGGGATCCAACAATACCTCTTTTGTTAGTCCACAAAAACAATTCCTGACCACACTTCAAAAAGTGAACGCTGTGTATACAATTACCATTATAATTCAAATGGGGATAAGTCTTCCCACTAACATTTTGCACTGTAAGATTTTGGCATTCACTTTAATGATATGACCAAGTTAATTATGATTAATTTGAGAGAGGCCATAGAACATAGAACAGTACAGCGCAGAACAGGCCCTTTGGCCCTCGATGTTGCGCCGACCTGTGAACTAATCTAAGCCCCTCCCCCTACACTATCCCATCATTATCCATATGCTTATCCAAGGACTGTTTAAATGCCCCTAATGTGGCTGAGTTAATTATATTGGCAGGCAGAGCGTTCCACGCCCTTACCACTCTCTGAGTAAAGAACCTGCCTCTGACATCTGTCTTAAATCTTATGCCCCCTTGTACAAGCTGAAGTCATCATCCTCGGAAAAAGACTCTCACTGTCCACCCTATCTAATCCTCTGATCATGTCTGGCATGATCTTGAGATGCTGGTGTCAATGTGCAGAAGTGTTTGAACTTATATGCCCTGATTAGTTCAAAACCTGTTCCAAGTGTTAATGTTTGCACAGAACTTACAGAAAATAGTAAATTTATCAAAACAAGTGCAAAAAAATGATATTTAATAAATGCAAGATAATGAAAGGAGAGAGAAAACAAAAAGGGCACAGAAAACTTGCTCCAGAGAACTTTTGTTGAATTGATACAAACCTTCAATGCTTGATACCAGATCTTCTTCCAGCACATCCTGTCGCATTTCAGGTGTTAATGGGATCTTAGACTGTTTGATGAAACAAACATATCTATCATACCATTTCTTTCTCTCAGCTGCCAATTCCAACGAAAGCTCCAAGGGTCTAAGCCCGAGACGTCAGCCTTTGTGCTCCTGAGATGCTGCTGGGCCTGCTGTGATCATCCAGCCTCACATTTCATTATCTTGGATTCTCCAGCATCTGCAGTTCCTATTATCACTTTAATAAATGCAGTGTTTTTTGTGTGACGTTTGAGAATCAGTCCATGTTTCTGACTGGGTAGGCGTCTGTCATTCTCTTTAGATGAATAAATTTAGTCTTCCTTTCTTGTGCACCTAACTACTGAGAACAAGCGCTTATTAATTACTTCTAGCCACTTACCCCATTTGTGGTCAGAGATATCCTGAACTCTAATTGGCTTGTCAGCACAGATTGAGCTCAGATTGGTGAAACAAAGTATACCCAATATATTATGTTTTGTTTCAGAAGTAATGGTCAACTTAAGTCCACGTAGAATGGTTTAAACTCGTTTGGAGGGGATATAGGAACCAGAGCAGTGGGTCAACAAATAAAATAACTGTGAAGTAGTCAGAGACTAAAGCTGGTAAGAGTAAGAGGAAGATCAGACAGAGAAAGATTCCCGAGCATTGCAGTACTGGTGGTCTGAGGCATATTTGTATCAATGCAAGGAATATGAAAGCTAAGGAAGATGAACTTAAAGTTTGGATTAACACATTTCACTATGATGTTGCAGCCATTGTAGAGATTTGGTTGCGAGAGAAACAAAACTGGAAACTAATGTTCCAGGAGTTAGATGTTTCAACAAGATGCAGAAGCATATAAAAGAGGACAGGAAGTTGTACTGAGGAAAGGCTCCTCCTATCATCATCAAATCCCAACAGGCCCGTTGGCCCAACAAGTCCACACCAACCCTCAGTGGGTCCCACCCAGACCCATCCCCCTGTAACCCTCCTAATCTACACATCCCTGAATACTTTGGGCAATTTAGCATAGCCAACCCACCTAACCTGCATATCTTTGGAGTATGGGAGGACACCCACACAGACATGGGGAGAATGTGCAAACTCCTCACAGACAGTCACCCAAGAGTGGAATTGAACCCGGTTCCCTGGCACTGTGAGGTAGCAGTGCTGACCACTGAGCCACCGTGCTGTGTTTTGGGGGGCTAATCCAGCCAAGTCATTTAGAAACAGCTCAACAATATGGAGGATGCAAACATTTTGATGGGATTGTACCACAGGCAATCTACTATCCTGGAGCCACATCCATGGCTGCAGAAACATTGCCTGAGGTTTTATCTATAGAATTTCCCATCAGCGTTGCTTTCCCAAACTTTCCTCAGCCCTGCCCTCTTTGACTACACCTTCCACCCCTTTTGTCATAAATGGTGCTGTGGACTTCTGCTTCTATCACCCTGAACTGTGTTCAGGATTGAATACCAGGTGGAGAGCAAGTTGGACACCAGGAACTCTTGGATTTCCTGTATGGTAGTCCTTGATCATCATGGTCACTAGTAACCATTGTGTCTTTACATCCTCAATTTGCAGGGTGACCACATTCAGCATCAGATGACACATGTTATATTCAGTTGTGAAAAACTTCAAATATTCTAAATGTTGGGCCTTAATGTTCCCGTTGTTTGAATTATCATGAAGAATGCAATTATACTATGTAGTATTCCACAATGGATTATGGGGCATCAGGAAATATAGGGAAAATGTTACTGTTCTCTTCTCAGGCAAATATATACTCAACGGCATCATAAAATTGTGAAGCAAGATCTTGGCCTGTGTTTGTTGCACTGCAGATAAATGTTGGTGCATCCATTTCATGCCTTGCCTCATTAAAACCCAAATACCAATGCAATGGCTTCTGTCACAATTTGTTGCGATCAGTCTCAATTTACTGTTTTGCCCACAGTATGGTCTCATTTGAAACTGAAGCAAAAGAATCACAGGAAAATAAGACAGGTTGTTTTTTTTGCAATATTGCATTTATTATATATTGTATTTGCAATTTTTTGTAGACTATTTTTGTATTTGTGATTTTAATGATGGTAAAAATGTCAATGTGCAATTTATTACTGTGTATAATTGACAGCAAATTTTGGCATCTGCCATAAAACACAAATGTGAAAATTGCTGTCAGTAAAGGGTATGGTTGTGCAGTTTTCACACATCCAATCAAAAGAGGATCATTGACTTGACATGAACTTCAGCTTTGTATGCCCTATACCTACTGTAAACAAATTACAAATTGTTATTCCTGTTCATTCAGGCATAACTGAGTTTTACCAGCTAAGTCACAACTAATGCGGACCCTCATTTCCCTCAGAACATTCAAGAATAGCCGTATTTTGAAAGTAATAAAAATGTATCTATAGAACTATAGAAATAATACAACACTGAAGGGGGCCATTCAGCCCATCTTCATCATGCTGACCCAAAGACATCCAGATGCCCAATCTGGTCACATTTTCCTGCACACAGTCCATAGCCCTGCAGCTTACAGCACTTTAGGTGTAGATACAGGTATTTTTAAAAAAGAGTTTAGGGTCTCCGCCTCTGCCACCCAGGCATTAAATTCCAGACACCCACCAACCTCTGAATAAAAAAAATGATTTTTCTCCTTCTAATGTCCCTTCTAATCTTTTTCCTGCTTAGCTTGAATCTATGACCCCTAGGTTTTAAACTCACTGCCAACAGAGACAGATTGTCCCTGTATAATCTGTCTCCACACCTCATTATTTTATATACCTCAATATATTTGTAAAAGTTTGTTGATAGTATTTCACCATCTTCAGCAATTCCACGCTAATATCCTACTTTTTGTTTTGCTTTCTGTGTAATGACTACAATGTGAATTATTGTTGTTTTTATACTTTCCTAATCAACCTGTACAGACTTGTTATTACATACTTTTAGAGCATGTTGGACTTGAACCTAAACCACCTGGGCCAGAGGTAGGAACATTATTACTGCAGCACAAAAGGCCTAAAATGTGAACTATATTCTGTGCTTCATTTCTGCCCAAAATTGGAACTTGACTGGCAAATAGCCAGAGTATATACTTGAAACAGGTGTTACAGCAATGTGAATGTACGACTCAGGGTGCTAGCACCCATTTTAGGAGCTTGATTTAAATACATCCAAAATAGACAGAATATGTAAATACTTAATAGGTTAAATCCAAACTTTTGTGACTGTTAGTTCTACCTTCAAGGAGCAAGTACCCACTGCAATGTATTACTAACTGCAAAACCATGCATTATCCTATCCTATTGTAGAAGAGCATAATGCCACCATCAAATAACCTTCACTATTATTCCTCCATTACAAATGACTAACTTTCTCAATTTATGGGGTCTTCTTTGGTTTTTAGTAAAGACTTTAATTTGCATTTGATAGTTCTACCAATGGTTTATTTTTAAAGGGATAACAAACTTTATTTACATTGTTGTATTGTAAACTTTTAATATTTTTAAATGAGTGGTTTGTTTAAACTGTGTTGGCATTTCTGTTACTACAGCAACTAAAATAAGTCATTAAATAGAAGGCTGCTCTGAAATGATAAGAGGTTTTATCCACATGTATCACTTAAGAAATTGCGTTTATAGTCCCAATTCCACAATCTTAGAGGTCATCATCATTTTGGCCATTGACATTGTAACCCTATCAAATAAAGCCAAATGATCTTGATCGAACAAATAATGAAGGCTGGATTGTCACCTTGCTGTCTTTTACATTGTTGTTAATCAGTGTATAAATCTGAATGCAAATTTGAGTCATTCCCACAAAGGTAGAAGCAAAAATATATTTTTACATCTGTGTTGCAGGTTGAAAGCCTCTCTCAAGCAGTCCTGAATGTGTATAAAATGCAATAACTATTCTACCAAAACAAAGTGCTCTTTGTTATTACAAATACGTATCTGAAAGTAGTGTGTCACAAGCTGAAGTATCCCAATAAAACCAATGCACATAAATAGCTTTCCTTAAGGAAAGAATCACTCATCTGAAAGTGTTGACAAAGGATTTCTAGGACTCAAGTTAAAACCATATTCAACCTTTTAATTAAACTTTTGGCTTGTTTTCCAGTTTTGACGTAAAGGTTAACAACATGTATTGCCTGAGTGTATATTTATTTATTTATACCTATTCTGTTGTATAATGTAATGGTGCTGAAGCCTTTCATTTTGGAGATTGCATTGGACTTCACCCAATCTGATGATGTCACAGCCTTAGGTGGTGAATTGAGAAGCCTAGCTCAAGAACCTAATGGGGTCAGAAGTATCCAGTCTGTCACCAGTTATTTGTTAATAGCTAAGCAGCCAGTGTATCTATTGCTATCATGCAATAAACAGCATCTTGCAGTTAGAGCACATGCCTTTTGTTGTTACAAGACTGACTGTTTATCTTAAACCACTGCCACACAACAGGCCCTTCAACTCAGTAAAGGAAGGTAACAAGGTGGCAGCGCTCTTCCCCAACTACAAGCTGCTAGAAGTTAATGCAAAATATGACGTATCCTGTGCTTTCACTTGTTAATCCAATTTCTCTCGCAATGATTCAATAGTAAATCTTCTTCTGATGTCCAGCCAGTGTGAACAATACGTAAAAGGAACAGGCCTGTCAGAGAACACCATATTGTAAAATAGAAAAAAAAGTATGTGTTTAACATCCAGATGTAGTTCATTCCCTGTAACAAGTACAAACTTGTTTAATTGCATCTGTTTAAAAAAGTCATTAATGATTAGGCAAGAAGACTGTGATAAATAGAGAACAAGGAAAAGTTACGTTGACAATGTGCACATTTGGGTATATTCTGTTCTTTAAAGATGGACATCTTTATTATTATATATGGGAAAACAGGGTGGGGAAATCAATGCTTTGAGGCCATTCTGCACAGGAAGTGTATTTGGCGTTATACACTTGAAGATAACTAACTGAAAAAACTCCAAGCTGATATTTCTAGAGACCTTTATTTCAGTTACACACTCTATAAAACTCTCACCATTGATTACTAGCTCACTATAGCCAATATATTCTCATCTAATTAACCCATGATATATCTAACACCTGTTCACTTCTTCCATTATGTCTCAGGCATTCTTTTTGAAGTTTAGATGATTTTTAAAGTAAATATATAGACACATAGCACAACAATGAAAAACAAAAGATGCTAAAAGGCAACATTTATTCTTGGTACATGAAAGTTCCGCAAGTCCTTTTCTTCACTTATGTCTAACAGTTTCTTAGATCTTTCCAATCCAAAGGAATTAAAAGCCTAATTTCTAATTTTGTGCTCTGCTTTAAGTCCATTTATGACAATGTTTTCATTTCACTGCTCTCACCCCACAAAATTATCTGTATGCACCACAGAGATGCCTGGAAGCTGCCCTTCATAATGCTAGTAAAATTTGGCAACATCTGCTTAAAATGAAAACAGCTCAATTTTATTAATTCTGTCTTTCCCGAGAAGTAGCTAACACTAGAGACAAGATTTTGTTCATGTACAATATGTATGCATATGTATTAAACCTATGTGTATGCGTTCACATTCAGTGTGACCCATCACATTTGGTGCCTCTTTTGGAGGACAAAGAAACACTTCTCTGTTGAACTGTTCTCCCTACAAAGATGTGACTTTAACATCAAATGATCTACGCTCCTAAGCATTAACAATAAAGCCAAAAACAAATTCAAAATCACTTTTCCTGCCATCAGAGAAATCCACTCAAAACTAGTATTTTAATTTTTCTTCTAATCCTTATAGTACTATCCTTGCAAATCCCACAAAACACCTTTTCCATACATTTTATTATAGCTGTATATGTTTATCCACAGATTTCACTCCATCGTAACTGTAAGTCTATCCATACATGATACTTTAGCACTGTCCAACAAGTTAAATATTAGCCCAGAGCAGGGGATTTCCAAAGATAAATTTCTACACTTTTGCATACAGTCTGCTGAAATCCATTATGTTGTCTACCATATTATTATCCTCAGCCTTTCTAAATTTGTCAATATCTAACTATGCCTCATAAGCATTCAATCATCTTTTTGATAAAATACAGTAATTTGTTCACACCTGTATCCATCCAACCATCAGCCCTGATTACTAGAGATAATGGGAACTGCAGATGCCTGAGAATCCAAGATAATAAAGTGTGAAGCTGGATGAACACAGCAGGCCAAGCAGCATCTCAGGAGCATTACTAGCTCCCCATCTTTATATAACTATTTTTCATTCAATTAATCCTTAATATCTCCACTACCTGTGTGCCCTCGTGCCATTTGATCCCTTAAGACAGGATTAGATTATAATTTTTGACAGTTGAAAACATAGGGAAGTTTAGCTGCTTTTCCGATGCCTGCCTAATGTGGTATTTCATTGTGCACCATCCTTCAGCTGGCTGAAACAGAAACTTGCTTGAAAATGCAAATAGACATGACCTTTTCCACACTGTTCCCACCAGGTTCGACAGGATTAAAATCAGTCTCTAAAAATTTGTTTTTTGCAATGCATGAGTGGCTTTGGTTACCTACAAATGAAGTACAATGTTGCATAAACTAATGCTTTGGTACATTTTACCCTAAGGCAATAAGTTAGTGAAGCCATGTCAGTGATCTGCAACATTGATTTTAGCCTAGTGTGTTTAGGATTGTTTGAATATCCATTTTTTTTCCCACCACAATAAATGAGGGGCTGGAAACTGAGTAAAACACTCTGGGTTGTATGTTTGACCTATAATGAATCTTGTAAGTTTTAATTAATTGTAAACAATGAGTAACCATATAGTATAGGAAAACCAATTTGCTTTACAACTTATATAAATCTTCACAGTTATGTAACTCACTTTTGTAAATTTTATGGTCATACTTCTAGGGAAAGAAAAACAACTCAAAACACTCCATTACTTTATTCCTTCCTTGCTATTTATTTCTGATCAGAGCTATTGAGAATAACTAAATACCAGATAATTGTGAAACGTTATTGGATAGCTTTAAATTTGGAGCAGATGCATGACTGAAAGCTGCACCGTCAAGTTAATTGCCTACTAGACAAAGGCATTAGGAAGCCAAGGTGATATTAACTGTGATACATCATTGAGGACACAGAATACTTATCAACAATGAATCCTTAGTCATCTGCTATTTCTAAATAAGTAGAGTGACAATTCCAAAACTGGAGAGGCTTCCAATTTTTTTTTGTGGATCCCCAAGTCACACAAAGGTCTTTTTTAAACTTGGCTAGAAGGCCTTCTTTATCTTTTCCACCAGCTGGCTACCTGGCAGCTTCCTTGCTCAAGCTGATATTTTCTAATCAACCTGTTCAGAGACTTATTACACAACTCTGGAGCAGGGGAGCTTTAATCCAGGCCTCCTGGCTCAAAGGTACAAATGCTATCACTGTGCCACAGTGTTCAAGCCTTGGTATTTTCTAACCAACCTGTTCAAAGATGTTATTACATGTCTCTGGGCAGGTAATACTTGAACACAGGTCTCCAGGCTCACAGGCAGGGATTCTACCTCTGCCACACAAAAGCCTACCTTACTCAGAGCAATAGTTTAAATCTAGTTTGAATACAGCAGGATCCTTATTATAGGTGCTTCCTGCAGAACCTTGCAGATTAATTTCCGAGATGGTTGATCAAGGTCAAGTAAGTAATCTATTTCCTATTAGTTGCTATTTGACCAATTTTTTTCTGGGAAGAGATGTTTAAAATATATTTTCATGTTTCTTACTTTGTAGTTGGTTATTTTCTCAACTTTTCTTTGTTTCACTTCTAAGAGTTTTCACTCCATGCCGTTCTTCTCACTCCTGCAGTATCCCCATCAATCTAAGGATGCTAGTTTCACCAAATCAGACAGGTGAAATATCATTCTTTTATCTCTAGGGTCTTACTTTGTATTCATGCTGCACTGTTGAAATCAAATGCTGCTTCCTTGAATCACTATTAAGGGTAAGCCCTCAACTAACTGCCTGACAGGCATGGAGTCATAAAAGTGTTCGTAATGTAGGAGAGGTGTGCAACTTCATTTAACAACAAATGATGAGGGGATGGAATATACAGTCATATGCTGCTGTAAGGAATCTCCTCTGTAATTGAGGTTACTCCATATTATTAGACCAGAGTATGAGGTAGCTAGCCATGCTGCTTGCCCTTGAAGGGGTTACATCTCACCAGGACCCTTAATTATAACGAACAAATAAATATGATTCAAATTGGCAAAGGTAATTTTGACTATGCAAAAAAAAATTCTGATTGAAGAATTACATTATTCAGCAGCAGGATGATGTGGTGTATAACATTTTAAAACACTGAATAAGAATAAATGTGTTTCATAGAACATAGAACATTATAGTGCAGTACAAGCCCCTTTGGCCCTCGATGTTGCGCTGACATGTGAAACCAATGTAAAGCCCATCTAACCTACACTATTCCATTATCATCCATATGTTTATCCAATGACCATTTAAATGCCCTTAAAGTTGGCGAGTCTATTAATGTTGCAGGCAGGGCATTCCACACCTTTACTACTCTCTGAGTAAAGAACCTACCTCTGACTTCTGTCCTATATCTATCACCCCTCAATTTAAAGCTATGTCTCCATATGCTCGCCATCACCATCTGAGGAACAAGGCTCTCACTGTCCACCCTATCTAATCCTTTGATCATCTTGTATGTCTCGATTAGGTCATCTCTTAACCTTCTTCTCTCTAACGAAAACAGCCTCAAGTCCCTCAGCCTTTCCTCATAAGACCTTCCCTCCATACCAGGCAACATCCTGGTAAATCTCCTCTGCACCCTTTCCAGTGCTTTCACATCCTTCCCAACCTCTTGCCCACTTACTTAACCTATCAATAACTCTCTGTAAACTGTGTGTCCCTTTGTCAACCTGCCTTTTCACCTTTTTTTTTGCATTGCAGCTTTTCTCCATCAACCTCCGGGCTGCACACCCCACACAGATGTAAACTATGGCATAGCTGATTAACCCTTCATTGTAATGCTGGTCTGCAAACATACCGCACACAGATTATTTCTACAGGCCAAGACAACTACATCTCTCAATTAAGTCACCGTCTTTCCACAGAACACTTCCCCCCGCCAGAACCATCAGTTAACAGCAACTCATTCATGTCTCTTGGGCACTTTTAAACAATATCAAGCTTAGTATAAATAAATATTTAAAGTATTGGCAAAGAACTGTAACTCATTTTTTGGGTGAGGTTGTTGACTTGTTCGCCGAGCTGGCTTGTTCTCGTTCAGATGTTTCATTGTCATGCTAGCTGACATTGTCAGAGCCTCTGATGAAGCAATGTTATTCTACTCCACTTGGTGTGTTATGGTGCGTACTGTCATTTCTGGTTTTGATCTGTATGGGCTTGTATATGGGGTCCAATTCTATATGTTTGTTGATTGCATTACCGGTGGAGAACCATGCCTGGAGGAATTCCCGTGTGTGTCTATATTAGGCTTGAGCTGTTGTGGTTACCTTGTCCCAGTTAAACTGGTGGCCTTCATTGTCTGAGTGCACTGATCTTAAGGAGAGATTGTTGTGTCATTTTGCTGCTGGCAGATGTTCATGTATTCTGACGGCTAGTTTCCTTCCTGTCTGTCTGATGTAATGTTTGTGGCAGTCATTGCATGGTATTTTATAAACCACGTTTGCTCTGCATGTTGTGGGAATGGGGTCTTTAATCCTTGTAAGTGTTTGCTGTAGAGTGGCTGTGGGCTTGTGGGCTAGCATCATTCCTAGGAGTCTTGTCAGTTCAAATATGTTGAGATGTAGAGCAGTGTGGCCAGTGTATTAGGGTGTATTGTTTCCTCCTATTGTTGTCTGTTTAGTAGGCATCTTTGGAGGAAGTTGCAGGGATAAATGCTAAGTGGAGTAGAATAACATCACTTCATTGGAGGACCCACTGATGATGCCACCTAACATGGTATGAAAATTCTGAACGAGAACAAGCCAGCTCAGCGAGCAAGTCAACAACCTCATAAATAAATATATAATGTTATATATTTTGTTAGCGAGTTTTGAGTATATTTTGTTTTTAAATTAATTATAGTAATTGCATTCATTCTTATTTACAGACAAATTGTTCAGAAAATTTGGGCAAAGGAGATATATGCAGTTGAATTCACATCTAAAATCTGCTGCTGAGTTGAACCACTCCACTGTCAGATTCATAAATAAAAAGCATCTTTCTCTCTGTTTCTCCACTGAAATGTATTGAATGACATGAAGTCGCTTTGCCTTTATTACAGATAATGAACTAAATTCACTATGGATGTGTCTTGTAATGTGAAGTGTAACTAAAGAGCATTAATTACCTTTAATCAATCTCTCTGGCACTGAAAATTAAATATTGTTTAATATTTTAAGTTTTTAAAAACATTTTCCCCTCATTTTCTACGTTCCTTCACCATTTTTTCTTGTTCCTGACTTGACATTGTATAACTCACATTACCTAATCAGCCCATGGGACGTCTATTACACCGTTCTCCAGTCTGCCTGGATTTGGTGATGTACATTGCTTGTTTTTTTTTATTCAGGTTGCAAATGACTTGTTTTTCTCACTGTGCTGATCTGAAGTTGTACTATCAGCTACTTGCCATGAGAAAGATTTTAAAACTTAAACATGAAACAGTAAGTCTACCTAATGATAGATGCTACTAGTTGCTAAGTCTAAAGCATATGAGTCCTTCTGTGGCAATATATGTTCGTGAAAACTGATTAATATTTTGCACAGATCCCATCATAGAAAGATCCTGCTCTATCTTAGAGATAAACTAAAAAAATACTGCAGTCATTAGTATGTTAGACTAAGGTATAGGAGTTTTCATTCACCAATCTGAGGACATCTTTTTAAGAGATGCGAGGAAATGCTCAGGAAAGGAGGCAAGAGAACGTAAATGTGTTATGTTGCACAAATTATTTTAAAGAAGCACTACAGTGCTCTGTTGAAAATCATTCTTTAAATCAAACTAATTTCTCTTGAAAGACACATTTCTGATTTTTAAAGAATTCCAAATGTATAATTGTATCCATCATTGTGTACAGTATGTAAATTTATTACAAGTATATTTAATAACATATAAAAATGAACAATTAGTGAATGAAACCTTGAGTCTGCAATATGGCTATATCTTATGAAAAATCTAAGGCCGATGAGTGATGTTAGAATTATTAGGAAAATATGTGGAGAAAGGTATAATACTTGTAACATTTTGTCCCTGATAATCCTTATGTATTACTATCTTAAGCATAAGTCACTACTTCATATTTTTGTACTCTTAGGGGAAAACTTTTGTATCCATTTGACAGAAAATCAAGAATACATTTTATACCTAACTAACTGTACTGAGCAATTGCAGGATTAAAAAAAAGGACTTTAATAATCCTCTGTGGTATGACTTTGATATACTTCTAGATGTCATATTTTTATTTTGCTTGGTATAACTGGGAGACTGTTATGTACAATTACATTTTGTCAATTAGCTAACAGCTATCAGTGGTTGTTAATATTTATCATGTATTTCTAGACAGTTTAAAGATGGTCAGATAATAAGCTGCATGTTATTTGATCTTCCTCATTAATTTAAATACAAACTCAGCCCCCCTCCCCCACTCCACCCGGGTATCATACAATATAGTCTCTAGTTTGGCCATTTTGTGTCACTGTATTGCATAGAATCTAATTTTTTTCTCCATTATATTTCTTACAAGGTTCCTTGCAGCTGGAGTATGAATTCAGTGCACGTTACTGAATGGGGGAAATCTTTGATTCAATTTTTCAAACGAATTAGTTTTTATTCACCAAATTGAATTCATTTTAAAGGAAGGAATCAACCATTATAATCTCTCCTTTCACCTTTCAATCCCTTTAACTGAATTTTATAGAACCTGATGAAACCTTCGGGGTGAAATTTAACTGTGGTGGACACGCAATGTAAGTAGTAATGCATTTGCTGCTCTTTTTGTTTGCTTCCAACCTTCCCCCAATTATCGTTTATGTTAACTTCAATGGATGCCTGTGCATTGTTCATGGATATCAGAAAGTTGACAATTTGTAACTGTGGTGCTTGGAAGGATGACAAAGCAAATGCTGGTTAAGCTGAAGTTAGCTTTACTTCAGTGTATGCAAAATAATGGGAAAAATATCTATCAGGAGAAACTGGAGCCTTGCTACATATTGTCTACCTACATTCCCCCAAGAAAAAGCATTTGACAAATTTCCTCACGAGATTAAGCTTAGTATGCTAGGCACTGTAGACAAATGTTGGAAATAGCCTCAAAGTTTCCTGAAATTTAGAATTATGTTTTACAAATGTATTCATTGCATAAACATTAATTGACAAATATGCTATTTAACTCACTGCTAGTAGTTTTCAGAATAACCAATTTTCAGAAGTGCATAATGCCTGCCTGTTATCTAGACTTAACAATTTTGCAATATAAACTGTGTTGCAGCAGTTGCATCCAGATTATTAAAATAAACAATGTAAAACTTTACTGTAGAAGTTAGGACTGTTTCTTTCAATTTATTGATTAGAGTATTCAATTACCGGATGTCAGCAGTAAAAATGTAAACCTGTATTATGAAACTTTATATTAAAGACGATCCTCCAACCAATTTTAGGCGGGATGGAGGTGGAGGCAGGAAGGGAGGGGGGAGTTCATTTTTGATTAAGGGGAATATCACAGCAGTCGTCAGAGATGAAGTAACTGAGGGGTTATTCAGTGAGGCTTTGTAGGTGGAGCTAAGAAATAAGAAGGGGATGGTGACGTTACTAGGGTTATACTGTAGGCCCCCAAATAATCAATGGGAATTCGAGAAACAAATACACAGGGAGATTGTGGAGACTTGCAGGAGAAATAGGGTTGTCGGAGTAGGGGATTTTAATTTTCAGAACATAAACTGGGTCATCCATACACCTAAGGGCTTAGATGGGCTTGAATTTGTTAATGTGTTCAGGAAAGTTTCCTCAAGCAGTATACAGTGGGCCCTACTCAGGAAGGGACAAAACCCAACCTACTCATGGGAAATAGGGCAGGACAGGTGACTGAGGTGACAGTGGGGGAGCACTTTGGGGCCAGTGGCCATAGTTCTATTAATTTTAAAATAGTAATGGAGAAGGACAAAACTAGTCCATAGGTTCAGGCTCTAAATTGGGGCGAGGGAAATTTTAATGGAATTAGACAGGAGTTGGAGTAGTTTGTTTGCAGGCAAAGGGAACTCTGGCAGGTGGGAATCCTTTAAAAGTTTGATAGCTGGAGTTCAAGGTCTATATGTTCCTGTGAGGGTGAAGGGGAAGGTTGGCAGGAGTAGGGAACCCTGGTTGCCAAGAGATATTGAGGCTTTGACCGGAAAAAAGGAAGCATGGCTCAGGAACACACAGCTGGGATCAAGGGAATTCCTAGAAATATATAGAGGATACAGGAGTTTACGGAAGAAGTAAATCAGGAGGGTGAGAAGCAAGCATGAGATAGGTATGGCAGACAAGATTAAGATGAATCCAAAGAGATTCTCCAAGTATGTAAAAGGAGAAGAGAATAACTAGAGAGAGAATAGAACCCCTTAAGGACCAAAGTGGACATATATGTGTTGAACTGCAGGACTGGGCAAAATTCAATTGGATATTTCTCTTCTGTATTTACCGTGGAGAAAGACATGAAGATTTGGGAACTTCGGGGACGTTAGTGGCGATACATTGGTGACAGTCTGTATCGCAGTAGAGGAGGTGTTGGAAGTATTAGAAAGTATGAAGGTGGATAAATCTGCTGGTCATGATCAGATATATCCAAGAACCCTGCAAGATGCTAGAGAAGGTATTGTGGGGACCCTGACTGGTTTATTTGCATCGTCATTAGCCAGCGGTGCTGTTCCGGAAGACTGGAGGATAGTGAATGTTGTGCCCTTATTCAAGAAAGGCTACAAAGGAAAACCTGGGAATTATAGACCAGTAAACTTAACGCCTGTGGTAGGTATCAGAGATAATGGGAACTGCAGATGCTGGAGATTCCAAGATAATAAAATGTGAGGCTGGATGAACACAGCAGGCCAAGCAGCATCTCAGGAGCACACAAGCTGACGTTTCGGGCCTAGACCCTTCATCAGAGAGGGGGATGGGGGGAGGGAACTGGAATAAATAGGGAGAGAGGGGGAGGTGGACCGAAGATGGAGAGTAAAGAAGATAGGTGGAGAGGGTGTAGGTGGGGAGGTAGGGAGGGGATAGGGCAGTCCAGGGAAGACGGACAGGTCAAGGAGGTGGGATGAGGTTAGTAGGTAGGTGGGGGTGCGGCTTGGGGTGGGAGGAAGGGATGGGTGAGAGGAAGAACCGGTTAGGGAGGCAGAGACAGGTTGGACTGGTTTTGGGATGCAGTGGGTGGGGGGGAAGAGCTGGGCTGGTTGTGTGGTGCAGTAGGGGGAGGGGATGAACTGGGCTGGTTTAGGGATGCAGTGGGGGAAGGGGAGATTTTGAAACTGGTGAAGTCCACATTGATACCATTGGGCTGCAGGGTTCCCAGGCGGAATATGAGTTGCTGTTCCTGCAACCTTCGGGTGGCATCATTGTGGCAGTGCAGGAGGCCCATGATGGACATGTCATCAAGAGAATGGGAGGGGGAGTGGAAATGGTTTGCGACTGGGAGGTGCAGTTGTTTGTTGCGAACTGAGCGGAGGTGTTCTGCAAAGCGGTCCCCAAGCCTCCGCTTGGTTTTTCTGCAAAGCGGTCCCCAAGCCTCCGCTTGGTTTTTCTGCAAAGCGGTCCCCAAGCCTCCGCTTGGTGTTTCTGCAAAGCGGTCCCCAAGCCTCCGCTTGGTTTTTCTGCAAAGCGGTCCCCAAGCCTCCGCTTGGAGGCTTGGGGACCGCTTTGCAGAACACCTCCGCTCAGTTCGCAACAAACAACTGCACCTCCCAGTTGCAAACCATTTCCACTCCCCCTCCCATTCTCTTGATGACATGTCCATCATGGGCCTCCTGCACTGCCACAATGATGCCACCCGAAGGTTGCAGGAACAGCAACTCATATTCCGCCTGGGAACCCTGCAGCCATATGGTATCAATGTGGACTTCACCAGTTTCAAAATCTCCCCTTCCCCCACTGCATCCCTAAACCAGCCCAGTTCATCCCCTCCCCCCACTGCACCACACAACCAGCCCAGCTCTTCCCCCCCACCCACTGCATCCCAAAACCAGTCCAACCTGTCTCTGCCTCCCTAACCGGTTCTTCCTCTCATCCATCCCTTCCTCCCACCCCAAGCCGCACCCCCAGCTACCTGCTAACCTCATCCCACCTCCTTGACCTGTCCGTCTTCCCTGGACTGACCTATCCCCTCCCTACCTCCCCACCTACACCCTCTCCACCTATCTTCTTTACTCTCCATCTTCGGTCCGCCTCCCCCTCTCTCCCTATTTATTCCAGTTCCCTCCCCCCATCCCCCTCTCTGATGAAGGGCCTAGGCCCGAAACGTCAGCTTGTGTGCTCCTGAGATGCTGCTTGGCCTGCTGTGTTCATCCAGCCTCACATTTTATTACCTGTGGTAGGTAAATTACTTGAAAAGATGGGGAGGCAATAGCCTAATGGTATTATCGCCGGACTGTTATTCTAGAGACCCAGATAATGTTCTGGGGACTCAGGTTCAAATCCCGCGGCAACTGGTGGAATTTGAATTCAATTAAAAAAATGAATTAATAATCTAATGATGACCATGAGTCCATTGTCAATTGTCAGGAAAAACCCATTTGGTTCACTAATGTCCTTTAGGAAAGGAAACTGCCATCCTTACTTGGTCTGGCCTGTATGTGAATCCAGACTCGCAATAATGTGGTTGACTCTTAACTGCCTTCTGGGCAGCTATGGATGGGCACTAAAGTAATGTTCTCATCCTGTTAATGAATTAAAAAGAAACTTTTGAGGCCTAAGATATACATGCATCTGGAAAGACAGGATTTGATTAGGTACAGTCGGCATGGCTTTGTGCGTGGGAGATTATGCCTCACAAATTTGTTACAGTTCTTTGATGAAGTGACCAGCAAGGTAGTTGAGGGCTGGGCAGTAGACTTAGTCTATATGGATTTCAGTAAGGCCTTTGATAAGGTTCCACATGGTAGGCTGTTCTGGAACGTTAGATCACGTGAAATCCTGGGAGAGTTGGCAAATTGAATACACAGTTGGCTTGATGGTAGGAAGCAGAGAGTAATAGTGGAAGGGCATTTGATGGACTGGAGGCCGGTGGATAGTGGTGTGCCACAGGTCAATGCTGGGCCCATAATTTGGAGAATGTACAAGGCATGATTAGTAAGTTTGTGGATGACACTAAAATAGGCAGTACTGTGGACAGTGAGGAAGGTTATCAAAAATTGCAGCAGGACTTTGATCAGCTGGGGAAGTCGGCCAAGAAATGGCAAATTGAGTTTAATATAGATAAGTGTGAGGTGTTGCAACTTCAAAAGTCAAAACAAGTTAGGAGTTTCATGGTGAATGTTAGGGCCTTAAGGAATGTGGTAGAACAGAGGGACCATGGAGTTCAGCTGGGCATGGTTATCTGAAAGAAGAACCACAGGTAGACAGGGCAGCGAAGAAGGCTTTCAGCACAGGCCCTCATCAATCAGGGCATTGAGTATGGAAGATGACAAGTTACGATGCAGTTGTGCAGGGCATTGGGGAGGCTGCACTGGAGAATTGAGTTCAGTTTTAGTCACCTTGTTGTAGGAAGGATATTATTAAATTGGAAAGGGTAGAGAAGAATTTTACAAGGATGTTGCCAGGACTCAAGGGACTTAGTTATAGGGAGAGGTTGGACAAGGTAGAACATTTTCTTTAGAGCATAAGAGACTGAGGGGGATCTTCCAGAAGTGTATAAGACCATGAAAGGCAGGGATAGCGTGAATGCACTCAGTCTTTTTCCCGGGGTTGGGAAATTGAGGACTAGAGGACATCAGATGAAGGTAACAGGGGAAAGAATACATGGGAACTGAAGGAGGAACTTTTTTTACACAGAAGGTGGTACACACATGGAATGAGCTTCCAGCAGGAGTGGTTAAGACAGGTATATTAACAATATTTAGATTAGATGAGATTAGATTCCCTACAGTGTGGAAACAGGACCTACAGCCCAACAAGTCCACACTACCCCTTGAAGCAATCCACCCAGACCCATTCCCCTATAACCCACACACCCCTGAACACTACGGGCAATTTAGCATGGCCAATCCACACGGCCTGCACATCTTTGGATTGTGGAAGGAAACCGGAGCTCCCGGAGGAAATCCACGGGGAGAATGTGCAAACTCCTCACAGACAGTCACCCGAGGTTGGAATCGAACGTGGGTCCCTGGCACTGTGAAGCTGCAGTGCTAACCACTGAGCCACATTTAAAAGGCATTTGGATGAACACATGGATAGAAAAGGTTTTGAAGGATATGGGCCAAGTGCAAATGGACATGCATGGAAATGGAGTTAGTATGGATGAATGCTTTGGTCGGCATGGACCAGTTTGGGCCGAAAGGCCTGTTTCCGTGCTGTAGGACTCTACAACTCTATCTATTAGAACCCATCTAGGCTACTAAGTGGATCAATTTCCCATGACATCAGGCTGAGTTCTAAATTAATGCAATATCCTATTCTCAATATTTGATAATCTTCTGAGTAAAGAAAGCTTCTTGATGTCTAACCTATTTTTCACACCACTCACTTCCCACGTTTATGAGGCTTTGACAACATAATTTGGTTATTGTTGGGATACAGAGACAGAACTGTTGAAAATGCTTCATGACAAAATCAAATTGTTCATTCATTCTGACTTGCTTAATCTATCAAAGAAGAAAACAGTTTCAGTCTTCCCCTTTGGGATATTTATGACAAAAATAAACTATTTTCCATATTGGTGGATATTAATTACACTATCTGCAAAGCTATGATTTGCATGCTGAGATTGACAATACCTTAAAATGTCTGAATCATGTCGTCTTATGGTAAGTAATAATTAAACCAAAATGGTCTATTCATATTCGAGAATAATTTACAGTTATTCAATGCATATCCTCATTTCATCTGGCAAAACTCCATCTGGTTCTCACCATGCAATTTTGAGTTACAATGTCACTTACTAAACTTGATACAAAAAATCCTTGCCCAAAAAAACTAGATTTTAACACACTGCCTGAAAGAATTATGCAAGCAGATTCAATTGTAAAGTTTAAAAGGCACACTCAGATTCATAATTGAAAAAGAGAAAATTCACAAAGATCTGGGCGATAAAACAAAGGAATGGGACTACCTGGGTAGTTCTTTCGAAGAACAAAGACCAGCATGAGGACGATATACATTTTTTTTTCATGGTGAATTATTCTATAACTGATTATAATCATTTTATACAGAAGAAAGTTAATGAAAAGCATTAAAAAGCATGCCCAATGGGAGCTACTTCTCTAGTTCCAGATTTAAAGATAATAAGATTTAAGAATTGTTAAATTACAACAATTTAAAGGTGGGGTAGAGGGGAGTTGGTTGGGAATTCTGAGGTTGATGCATACCATGACATGCTTTCAAAATGGAAGTGAAAGTAAATGGAGATGGACACTACATTTAGGAAAGAAATGGAGAGTTCAGAGTTCGAGGTTGTATTTGTGCTAGTGCTGTTAACAGAACAGCCAGCTTAGAAGGATCTTAAACATAAGGATAAAATGGTTCCTGAAGGACCAGAAGCCAATGTAGTTCAGAAAGGAAATGAATGCTGGACAAACAGATTTTAGTGCAATATAAGGCTGTATTTTATGCTCCTACACTCATGGATTTGAAGGCAAAATGTAGTGGTCATGAATCTAATACCTACCCTGACTCTATCTCCTTTGCAGTTACACATTTAGTGGGAGGCTTGCTGTGTTTTCCACCTGCTGCTGGGCCACTTGAAGCCTTTAAATGGCCAGATATGGGCTTCATCCTTCTCGGGCTGAAGCCCACATCCTAGATGAATTCTGCCAGTTTAACAGCGTTGGCAAAAGGTGGTCAAATTTATGACTCCCCTCCCCGCAAACTCCTAGAACCGGTAAGGTCTTCATATGCTAAACTAGCCTCCCTCTCCCAACCTATCAATCCAGCCTTCATTCCCCTCAGCCCTGTCTCCGGCACCCAACCTGGCTTCAGATATAAAGCCTTGCTCCCACTTCTATCAGCACCAACCACATATCTGGCTCCAATGTCCAGGATTAGAAGCATTCCCAATGGAGCTGCTGGAATGGGAGACCTGCCAGACAATCCATTGGCCAGTGACTTCTTCCCAGATGGGAAAGAAGGGCTCACATCAGGCCAATGAATATTTCTCACGTCAGGAAGCACTTTAGTCTGTTACATCCAACCTACTGCTTACAGGCAGCAGTGGAGTAATTTTTGATCTGAAATTTATGAACAAAGAAGGTGGAATACATCTAGAAGAGGTTTTAATTCATACAGAGGGGTTGTTAAGGCATAACACGATAAAAGACAAAGGATATTTAATTGGATGAGCTGCTTTATATACAAAGAAAGATTTTCTACAATGTTACTATTTAATAATTGTAATTACAGCTTCAGAATTCCTTATCAGCCAACAAGATCAATACTTTTACATTTAACTAAAGAAACATTGAAGTAGAATATTTAAATTCTAGATTTATAATATAGCTTATTAAATTCGCAAATGTCTTTGTTTCCAAGAATGGATTACAATAAAGTAATCACTCTACAATTACGTGATTGACAATATCTTAAATACAATTTTGATTTGGAAGAAGTGAGAGTAAACTAAATTTATAGATACTTTCTTTTACTATTTGAACAATAATGATCAACCATGCCTGTATACTGATTACAGCCTGTAATTAATGCAATTATTATACAGAAACTTTGTTACCTAATCACATAGCATAAACATGATATAATATAATTATTTCAATAATGCGAACATAACTTCAAGATTTAAGGGAAGTCTTATCTAGACTTTTATTAATATGCAATTTGTTAAAATAATTGCATTCTCTTGTATTAATTGAAAGTGCCAGGTAGATTCAAATTACCATTAACTTGTGAAAACCAGCTGAAGAATGGGAAAATGAACAGGTGAATTTCAACTTTAAAGTGAATTATTCATGTTTAGAATTATAAGTCTGTAAGAAAAGTGAAACAGGAACAATCCCATGGAGCATCTGATTTAAACATTTATTATAGGTTTTAACTGCATCAGTGACGGCTTTTATAAACGATTCTTGCTAGGAGTACTTCACCACCTATAAAAGAACTAACAATGTCTAGAATAATATTACCTAGAGATGATTTAATTTACACTACAACTGAGGCAGCCAGGAACTATTGGCATTAGACTATAAAAGAAAGTGGTTGAATTTCCACAGGAATTTCACATATCACCTCCTGTAACTTTACGTGGTCTGAGAGTTTTGTGGCACTTCTGCTGGTGTTATCAGAAATGATCAGGTCAACCTCTATCAAAATCATTTCCCATAAATGCCACATGTGCAAATGCTCAACCTGATTTCAAAATAGATCCTTGTCTTGCAGTCAATAATTTTTGCCTGAGTGAGAAGGAAAACAGAATGCCGCATCTCAGAGATCTATGTTAACATTGAAGTCCTCTCTTTGATTTGCATTCTTTTCAAAAGAGGTCTCTACCTGGGAATGCAAAATTATTGAATTCTCCCAAATATTTCTGGCTGACAAAAAGGTAATTGGTACTCGTTGGTACCAAGATAGTTTTGAGGTTTTCTTGGAGAAACATCCTTCTCTAAACTGATAGAGAAAGCACATCAATAAGATTGCAAATAGGGTTGTCAGGTTAGGAGATTGGTAACTGGTTGCTCATTCTGAGTATCCAGATGGCTCTAGTAAACCTCAAAACTGTTGGATGCACTTCCCTGGTAGACAAGTCTTTGTTAGTCATTGTTGTATGATGCCACCTTTGGATTAATTGTTAAATCCTTTGAGGTTTTTCTTTGCTTGATAATTTTCTCAGTAAAGTAACTATTTTTTATGTTGCAAAAGAGATTCAGGAGTACTCTAGACAGGGAAAATTATTTCAGTTTCCTCTGGCTTTCACAAATTGGGTGAAACATGAGAAAATGTGAGGATTAACAGAATAATCTTTGTGATAATACTTCATTTGTATGAGAAAAAGTTTTCAAAATGGACAAGCATATGAAAGATTCATTGGCACAGAATGTAAGAAGAAGTAAAGGCAAGATTGGAAATACTGTAAGGTTGATACCCGTGCCACGTGATAGTGAGGCAAAGAACAGGGAGAGATTTCAGCTGAACACGGGGCTGCAGGGATGGTGCAGGAGGGAGGGCTTCAGGTACACAGACAATTGGGGCTCATTCTGGGGAAGGTGGGATCTCTACAAACAGGACGGTCTCCACTTGAACCAGAGGGGCACTAATATCCTGGGTGGGAAATTTGCTAGTGCTATTCGGGTGGATTTAAACTAGCTCAGAAGGGGGATGGGAAACTGAGGTGTAGTCCTAGTACACAGGAGGATGGGCATAGGGAGGACATGGACAGGACCTCACTGTCACAGGAGTGTGCTGGCAGACAGCAAGCTGGATTGAAGTGTGTCTACTTTAATGCCAGGAGTATCCGGAATAAGGTAGGTGAGCTTGCAGCTTGGATAGGTACCTGGGACTTCGATGCTGTGACCATTTCGGAGACGTGGATAGAGCAGGCTCAGGAATGGATGTTGCAGGTTCCAGGCTTTAGATCTTTCATTAAGGTGAGGGAAGGTGGTAAAAGAGGGGGAGGTGTGGCTTTGTTAGTCAAGGACAGTATAACGGTGGCTGAAAGAACTTTTGATGAGGACTCATCTACTGAGGTGGTATGGGCTGAGGTTGCTGAGGAAGGTTTGTCGACTGAGTCAGTATGGGTGGAAGTTAGGAACAGCAACGGAGCAGTCACCTCATTGGGGGTTTTCTACAGACCCCCAAATAGCAGTAGGGAGATCGAAGAACGTAACAGGGTTGTTGTTATGGGTGACTCCAACTTTCCCAACATTGATTGGAACCTCCTTAGTGCAGATGGTTTGGATGGAGCCGTTTTTGTCAGGTGTGTTCAGGAGGGTTTCCTTACTCAGTAAGTGGACAGGCCGACGAGGGGGAGAGGCTATTTTGGATTTGGTGCTCAGCAATGAGCCAGGACAGGTGTCAGATCTCGAGGTGGGAGGACACTTTGGTGACAGTGACCACAACAGCCTCACATTTACCATAGCCATGGAAAGGGAAATGAGCAGTTACCAGGGGAAGATATTTAACCGAGGTAAAGGAAACTAATTACGCTATCAGGCAGGAGTTGGGAAGTACAGATTGGGAGCAATTGTTCCACAGAAAGGGCACAACAGACATGTGGAGACTGTTTAAGGAACAGTTGTTGTGAGTGATGCATAAATTTGTTCCTTTGAGACAGGTAAGAAGGGGTAAGATTAAGGAGCCTTGGATGACGGGAATAGAGGTGCTTCTCGTCAAAAAGAAAAAGGCAGCTTATGTAAGGTGGAGGAAGCAAGGGTCTAGCACATCTTTAGAGGATTACAGGCTTGCTTGGAAGGAGCTCAAAAGTAGACTGAGGAGGGCCAGGAGGGGGCACAAAAAAGGCTTGGCAGGAAGGATTAGGGAGAACCCGAAGGCATTTTACTCATATGTGAGGAATAAGAGAATGATTAGGAAGAAGGTAGAGCCGATCCGGGATAGCGTAGGGAGCTTGTGTGTGGAGTCTGAGCAGATAGGGGAAGCCCGAAATGAATTTTTTGCTTCGGTTTTCACTGAGGAAAGGGACCTTGTTGTGAATGAGAACTTTGAGGAAAACATGCTTGAACAGATCGAGATTGAGGAAGTTGATGTGCTGGAAATTTTGGCAAACGTTAAGATTGATAAGTCCCCAAGGCCAGATCAGATTTATCTCAGGTTGCTCCGGGAAGCGAGAAAGGAGGTTGCTAAGCCCCTGACGAAGATCTTTGCTTCCTCACTCTCCACGGGAGTCGTACCGGAAGATTGGAGGGAGGCAAATGTCGTTCCTCTTTTCAAGAAAGGGAATAGGGAAATCCCTGGAAATTATAGACTAGTCAGTCTTACATCAGTGGTCAGCAAGGTTTTGGAAAGAATTCTGAGGGATAGGATTTATGACTATTTGGAAAAGCATAGCGTGATTAAAGGGAGTCAGCATGGCTTTGTGAGGGGCAGGTCATGCCTTACAATTCTTATTGAGCTCTTTGAGGATGTCACGAGACAGGTTGACGAGGGTCGAGCAGTGGATGTGGTGTACATGGACTTCAGCAAGGCATTTGATAAGGTTCCCCACGGCAGGCTTATTCATAAAGTCAGGAGCTATGGGATACAGGGTGATTTGGCTGTCTGGATTCAGAATTGGTTGGCTGACAGGAGGCAGAGAGTGGTTGTAGATGGTAAGTATTCTGCCTGGAGGTCAGTGCTGAGTGGTGTCCCGCAGGGCTCTGTTCTTGGGCCTCTGCTCTTTGTAGTTTTTATGAATGACTTAGATGAGGAGGGTGAGGGGTAGGTTAGTATGTTTGCTGATGACACAAAGGTTGGAGGTGCCGTTGATAGTATCGAGGGCTATTGCAGGCTACAGCGAGACATTGACAGTCTGCCGAACTGAGCTGAGAAGTGGCAGATGGAGTTCAACCTGGATAAATACGAAGTGATGCATTTTGGAAGGTCGAACTTAAATGCTGAATATAGGATTAAAGGCAGGATTCTCGGCAGTGTGGAGGAACAGCGGGATCTTGGTGTTCAAGAGCATAGCTCACTCAAAGTTGCCACCCAAGTGGATAAGGTTGTTAAGAAAGCATATGGTGTTTTGGCTTTTATTAACAGGGGGATCGAGTTTAAGAGCCGCGAGGTTATGCTGCAGCTCTACAAAATCCTGGTGAGACCACACTTGGAATATTGTGTCCAGTTCTGGTCGCCCTATCATAGGAAAGATGTGGAGGCTTTGGAGAATGTGCAAAGGAGGTTTACCAGGATGCTGCCTGGACTGGAGGGCTTGTCTTATGAGGAGAGGTTGACTGAGCTCGGACTTTTCTCTCTGGAGAGAAGGAGGAAGAGAGGTGACCTGATCGAGGTGTACAAGACAATGAGAGGCATGGATAGAGTCGATAGCCAGAGACTTTTCCCCAGGGCAGGATTGACTGCCACGAGGGGTCATAGTTTTAAGGTGTTAGGAGGAAGGTATAGAGGAGACGTCAGAGGGAGGTTCTTCACCCAGAGAGTTGTGAGCGCATGGAATAGTTTACCAGTGGTAGTCGTGGAAGCGGAGTCATTAGTGACATTTAAGCGACTGCTGGATACACACACAGACAGCAGTGAATTGAGGGGAATGTAGGTTAGGTTATTTTATTTTTGGATTAGGATTATCCCACGGCACAACATCGTGGGCCGAAGGGCCTGTACTGTGCTGTACTCTTCTATGTTCTATGTTCTATGTTCTATGTTCTATGTTCTATGTTCTATATTCTATGATACCATGCTTTATTTCTGGTCATAGGCTAAACTCGATCCCATTTTAAAATATCTATGAATACCTTTTTTTTAATATGGCTCATGCTTCATCATATGATACACTTAAGTCAAATTCCATTCATTGTGTATATCACATCATGGAACAATCACAGACTTGACCCCCGTTGGCACCAACCAAAACCCTGAATCATTTCAATGATCAGTACTCAATCGCGAAGTAATTGGTGAGATGGCAACAATTAACAAGCAGCGATGTGCAACTCGCTAATTAGGATCACAATGAGGCTGGTAGAATTCTGGCAGGTCCTCCATTCATTGAAAAGAAAGCAGTCCTCAGTGGGGTCACAGAGAGGCTGCTACCCTGCTGGAGAATTTTAGTGGAGTGAGAAAGATCTTGTTAACTTGTCGTAATATTTTAGCATGTTCTCCAATTATCTATTCAATGATTTGCATTTTGAGCAATTTCAAGTCCACTAGTCATGCCCAGTCCCTGGGCAGGATTCTCCAATATGTTATGGTTCCAGGTGAGACACCTTACACTTTTAAGTTCCTGGTGAGAAGAGTTGAACTGGCTCTTCTTGGTTATTTGCCCACACACTCAGTTCATTATAACATATAACATATAACATAGAACATAAAACATAGAACATAGAACATAGAACAATACAGCGCAGAACAGGCCCTTCGGCCCTCGATGTTGCGCCGATCTGTGAACTAATCTAAGCCCCTCCCGCTACACTATCCCATCATTATCATATGCTTATCCAAGGACTGTTTAAATGCCCCTAATGTGGCTGAGTTAACTACATTGGCAGGCAGGTCGTTCCACGCCCTTACCACTCTCTGAGTAAAGAACCTGCCTCTGACATCTGTCTTAAATCTATCAGCCCTCAATTTGTTCATGGTTGGTTGGAATTTTCTGGAATGGAATTTGAAAGTATTGGCTCTCTGTAGAATTATTGTTACTAATTTGGGTTTTGTTAAATAATGTTTTCAGGACTTTTCAAGCGTAAGTATTTTAAGTTGGAAATAAGTGAGGGCATTATTACTGTGAATTTAATGCCTCAGGGCTGCCATTTTTACATAAATTCAAACTGTGAACTTTCACAAGGTTGGAAGTTAAACTTTACAGCAACATACCTTGATGCTCATTTACATAATGTTTTGGTGCACACAATTTGACTTTGCTTGAGGTGGCCATTTGATGCCTTTTAAGTTGATAATAAAACATTTTCGTACCGGCTGGCCCAGATATAGTCCAGTCTTTGTGGGTATCGGCTTGTGTTAAAATTCAGTTACACGGTCTTGAAATTCTGGTAACATTAGGGAATAAAACCCTTCCCATTCCGAATAACATCAAGCGCTTCTAAGCCAGGCCCAGTATCCCACGCTGTGTTGAATTCCCTCTTTTTACTGCCCAACGTGTCTGAGCTCCAACTTCACAAGGTGCTCACTGGAATGAATTTCTGATCACTTCCATTGAAACTCCTTTAAATTAAATGCATTAGTCATTACACTAAAACTGAAGCATCAGTACATGCCTAGATATTTGGTGTGAAAAGCCAATATTTATGGTGGACCTTCAATAGTCCATAATTTGAGATCAACTGCATTCAGCGGAAACTATTTGGATACAGGGCTGAAACTGGTAAGTGTTGTGACTTTCTTTTTGGTGTGAATCAAACACAGTGAACATTCTGGCAGCTTCCTGAAATTAGCATTTCATCAACTGAAGCCTGTAAAACTATTTCTTGACTGGTTTCGGGACCCTTAAGTGAAAAGCATGGAAACTGCTTGGACTATGCCCAACAGAGGCCCAGACTGTTTTTTTCCCCCTTTTGTCCCCCAGATCTACTGCATTCAGCATGCCTTGCATTCTCTCTGCCCACTCCATGGGCTTACTGGCACCGAGGTATCTCACACACAGCAGGCAGCATATACTCACATCAGAAACCCTATCCATTATCCAGTCCCCTCTTCCCAAGTCCACACACCAACATATTGCAGCAAGGTTGATTTGAAAAGGATCCCTTCCCCTGTGGATACTCATTCTAACCATTGGTATTCAACCATGGCCCTTGGTATTCAATAGAAAAGCCATCGCTGAATGCCTCTACAGTCAATTTCCTGGGAGTTATCATTAACCAGAAACTGAATAGGATCAGCCATACACATACTGTACCTACAACAGGGAACCAATGATTAGGAATTCTGCAGTGAGTAACTCGTTTCTTCTCATCACAATGCCCAATCTACATGGCACATGTCATGAGTGTGATGGAAAACTATCCACTTGCCTAGAACAGTGCTGTTCCATCACACATCATCCAGTACAAAGCAGCCCACAGGGCAATTAAGGATGGGCAATAAAAGCTGGCCGAGCTGGTGATATCCACATCCATAGACAAATTTAAAAGAAAATTGCAGCCTCTAGTCCATGATGGAGTTGGCTGTTTGAAGAAGGGATGGAAAACCAAATTACAACCCAGTCCTAAGCAGAGGCAGAGCAAATCTCTTTCAGAACCTGTATCAGAGATAACGTCGGCTTTTGTGCTCCTAAGATGCTGCTTGGCCTGCTGTGTTGATCCAGCTCCACACTTTGGTATCTCTCATTCTTTCAGAACCTGACTACTTCACTTAAGTGGTAGACAGTTGAGCCTGATTCGCTTTTGTGATGCTCAGCTCTGATTTTCAACCATTGACTAGACAGACCTGACTCTGCAAGGTGCAGCACAATTGATTTGACATGGCATTGAGGAGTACCATTAAAGATTAGAACAAATGCTTAGCAGACTATTTCATTTTACCCAATAAAGTATGCTCACTTCCAGTAAGTAAGACACGAATGCTTGAGTGAGCAGCTGCACTGCCGGCAGATACATCACAAGATAATGAAATCCTTGACATTATATAGCCTCACCAACTCTTTCTCTGATGATTTTGAACATGTTTTACCTGAATATTAATTTTTACCCTCCGAATCATTCCGTGTCTCTGGAAATGGCACCTAGCCCTGGGTCTCCATAGTCACAACAAATTCTAGTCTAGCCATTAGTGGCCAGTACCACTCGCTTTTATGCATAAGAATCTGAATACAGATTTGCATTCTTTCATTCCACCCAGGGATAGTTTTACCCCTGACTCCTGTACCCATATGCACCTTAATGTTACTGTGTCCATACTACCTGTTAACTATCTTCTACTACATGACCAACTGCTTTAAGGATCTGATTATATTGCTTCCCCTATCACCTTTGAAATTCTCAAATGCTACATCAGTGCATCTTGCAGTCTGCTTTACTCAGATTTAAATAAGACACAGTGAATTCCTCTGCTTTCTCAACTGCTGGAACCATAATGCAATGAATAGAAATTTGTAACACCTAAAAGGGTCTTGCAAATATTTTCAATATCTATATGAGCTAGAAGATCAACTTATAATCGATCTTGATATAATGTCAGGCTAACTAAATATAAAATAATTTATCAGTAATCTCAGACAGAGTGCGACAACACAGTTTATTAATAAGATTGTTATAACCTTATTTATTTGGTGTTTTCTGTGTACAGGCCAATCCATCAGAAAGAGACAAATGATCCAGGTTGAATCCATGCTGGGGCATCGCACAATAAATCAACTCTTCTCCTTTAGAAACACTCTGTGGGATTTCCCCCTGATGGGATAACTGGATTACTCACATTCAAGGCATTTATCGGTACTCAGCATCATGAGATTTGTTTTCTCTATAAATGATTACAACTATTCCCTGTGGTTGCTTCATAAGGCATCAAGGCTGGCTTTTCCACATTCTGATTTTCAGCCAACCAAGGTAATAAGCTATTGTTATTTTATGGACCAGACCAAACTCCCTACAATTATATCAAGGAGACAGACTCCAGGTTAACTTTTATCTTATTTAAAGGCAAGTGTAAGATGTTACGTTTCAGGTGTAATTCAATTGGTTATACTACTCAGCTTCAAGAAAAATATACTTCACTTTTACCCCCCAGTAAAAACACAAACAAAAGAAAGAAGACTTAACTTAATGGAATAATAGATTATTTAACTATTAACTACCAACTGTTCCAATATCGTAATATCCCATAAACACACCCTTGGCAAAGGCAAAATCAGTAAAACAGACTGTCTCACATGCGGTTCTGGCAGCAGAAAGGGAACCCAAACTTTAAGCTGCAACAGAGAAAATTCTGGTAGACCCAGAGAGGGAAAGAGAGCGAGGGAGAGAGAGAGCTTCCACAGCCAGCTTCAGAAACCAAAAAACTGCTGAAACCTAAACCAAAAACCTGGAGCCTGACTCCACCCATTCATGGTGCTGCTATTGTACCAACGTGAAGAAAACCCCAAGACCTCAAGCTGTTTATTTGCTTTGAATAGATCGCTTAGTACCCTTGGTTTGGAACATTCGAAAGAAAACAAGACGTAATACACCTCTTAAAGCCATAGTACAGTCACACCCCACTACTTAAAAAAAAGCCCATCTATATATCAAAGGTGGATTCATTTTTAAAAATCTTTCGTCTTAGGCTCTGGATGTGAGTTTGCTCGCTGAGCTGGAAGGTTAGTTTTCAGATGTTTCGTGACCATTCTAGGTAACATAATCAGTGAACCTCCGATGAAGCGCTGGTGTTATGTCCCGCTTTCTATTTATCTGGTTAGGTTTTCTTGGGTTGGTGATGTCATTTCCTGTGTTGGTGAAGTCATTTCCTGTTCTTTTTCTCAGGGGATGGTAGATTGATTTGGTGCCAATGTGTTTGTTGATGGAGTTCCTGTTGGAATGCCATGCTTCTAGGAATTCCCATGCGTGTCTCTGTTTGGCTTGTCCTAGGATGGAAGTGTTGTCCCAATCAAAGTGGTGGCCTTCCTCATCTGTATATAAGGATTCGAGTGATAGTGGGTCATGTCGTTTTGTGGCTAGTTGATGTTCATGTATTCTGGTGGCTAGCTTTCTGCCAGTTTGTCCAATGTAGTGTTTGTCACAATTCTTGCAAGGTATTTTGTAGATGACGTTCGTTTTGCTTGTTGTCTGTATAGGGTCTTTTAAGTTCATTAGCTGCTGTTTTAGTGTGTTGGTGGGTTTGTGGGCTACCCTGATGCCAAGAGGCCCGAGTAGTCTGGCAGTCATTTCGGAAATGTCTTTGATGTAGGGGAGAGTGGTTATGGTTTCTGAGCCCGTTTTGTCTGTTTGTTTGGGTTTTTGCTGAGAAAAAGAACAGGGAATGACATCACCAATGCAGGAAATGACATCACCAACCCAAGGAAACCTAGCCAGATAAATAGAAAGCGGGGCATAACACTAGCGCTTCGTCGGAGGCTCACTGATGATGTTACCTAGAATGGTGACGAAGCGTCTGAAAACTAACCTTCCAGCTCAGCGAGCAAACTCACATCCAGAAGCTCAACCTGAGCTACAAATCTTCTCAAAACTCGCTAGTCTTAGGCTATTAGTACATTACAATACACATAAGTACATTGGCATACAAACATTCAGCACTACAGTCCATTCAGCCTGTTTCTTCCGCCATCAAACACCTTTGGCTTCCTTCATCTGATTCATGACAATGCATTGGCATTAAGTTTTCTCATCCTGCCACATGTATAATTTTCAAACTCAATGGCCACAGCAATAAACTCTATCAAAATAGCCTGGTATTTTTATCTTTAAATTTTTCCAAAAATATTAAGGGTTTATGATTCGTATACATAATTGTCTCAGGCATATTACTGGCAACATAAATGTTGGAATGTTGCAATGACAACACTAAACTCAAGATCTCCTTCTCAATTGTGGAATATTTCTGTTGACAAATATTCAACTTTCTGCAAAAATACCCAATAAGTCTTTTTATCTTCTTGACCTCTTCATGCTAAAGTACATCACTGACACACACATCACTCACGTTGATTGCCACCTTGTGTGTCTTTGCAAAGTCAGGTGTGGCTAACACTGGGGCAAAGACTAACACAGCTTTCAGACTGTCAAATGTCCTCTGGTAGTCTGTTTAATTTCTTTCTAATTTCTGCACTTCATCATAGACCGCATTCCTAATAGCAACGAGGTTAAACGTCACTGGATAAAGCTACGCGAATGAATGAAAAATGTCATCTCTGTGCATATGATCTGGGAATATGCATGATAGATATTTTGTCATGTCAAAGTGAGTATCAAAAATAATTTTATTCCATTTTTCATTCTTTATTTTACTTGAGTGATGTAATTTGGATTTTAAAAGCCACAGCTTGTTTGCTGGAATACAAAGCAATTAGATTTTGGGGATTCAGGACCACTGTTACCTAATATAGGCAGTCATGCATTCATAAGGAATTTTCACATAGATGAAGTTTGTAAAGAATCAATAGTTTAGACAGAGTACATTAGTTAATTAGCCAAAAAAACTGTGTCTGTGATCTATGACGGAATGGTTCACTGACTGCAGAGAATGAACAGACATTTCATGGCAAAGAATATGGTGATCTCATTAAAGCTGTGAAAGCAGCATCCTATTCTCCTGCAAAAGTGGTTACTAAACTCTCCCCCAGGTCTTCCTCATTTCTTCTCCTGGATAATCTTCTATTTGAAAGTGACAGCCACCTAATGTGGACGGCCTTAATAGGGCGATGATCTATTGTGTATGTTTTGTTTTTTCCTGAGGCAGATGACATTTATTCCGTTTGTGCAAGCTGAATTTATTTTGTAAATAATATGTTCAGTATTTTCATCTAAAATTCTGAACGAATACATTGGAAACATTATCTTAGTTTTCAGAACCAAGTTAAAAATAATGATCTGGAAAATTAGAAACAGTTAGTAGCCTAATTACATTATATTTCACTTAAACTTGATATAAACTAATCAAAACAAAAAGGACTGTGGACGCAATATCTGAAACAAAAACAGAAGTTGCCGGAAAATCTCAGTCAGTCTGGTAGCATCTGTGCAGAGAAATCAGAGCTAACATTTCAGTACCATTGACCCTTCTTAAGAATTTCTATTCCAGCAATTTCTGTTTTTATTTATGAAGAAAATTAATCACTGTTTTGAGAAAGTTTAAATAACTTAATTGGTTTTTGTTCAAACCTTTTGGATCTTTGATCTGATTTTTGCTGTTTGCCAGTTACTAGTAGCAGACAAATATTTCCATGGGAATATACTCTACTGTGAATGATGGATAATTATTGAGACCATAAGACCACAAGACATAGGAGCAGAAATTAGGCCATTTGGCCCATCAAGCCTTCTCTGCCATTCAATCATGGCTGATACGTTCCTCAACACCATTCTCCTGCATTTTCCCTGTAACCCTTAATCCCCCTGATAATCAAGAACCTGTCTATCTCAGTCTTAAACATACTCAATGACCTGGCCTCCACAGGCTTCTGAGGCAGTGAATTCCATAGATTCATCACTCTCTGGCTGAAGAAATTTCTCCTTATCTCCGTTCTAAAGGTCTTCTCTTTAAGGCTGTGCCCTCGGGTCTGAGTGTCTCTTACCACTGGAAGCATCATCCTAACATCCACTCTATCCAGGCCATTCAGTATTCTGTAAGTTTCGATTAGATTCCTCCCTCAACCTTCTAAACTCCAATGAGTATAGTCCCAGAGTCTTCAAACGTTCCCCATATGTTAAGCTTTTCATTCCTGGGAGCATTCTCGTGAACCTCCTCTGAACCTGCTCCAGAACTAGTACATCCTTCCAGAGATATCGGGCCCAAAACTGCAAACAATACTGCAAATGTGGCCTGACTAAGGCCTTATAAAGCCTCAGTAGTACATCCCTACTTTTATATTCAAGTCCTCTCAAAATAATTGCCAACATTGCATTTCCCTTCCTGACTGCTGACTCAACCTGCAAGTTTACCTTGAGAGAATCCTGGACTAGAACTCCCATATCTCTTTGCACTTCAGACTTCTGAATTTTCACCCCATTTAGAAAATAGTCCATGCTTTTATTCTTCTTACCAAAGTGCATGACCTTCCACTCTCCCACGTTGTACTCCATCTGCCACTTCTTTGCCCACTCTCCTAACCTGCCCATGTCCTTCAGCAGCCTCCCTGCCTCCTCAATACTACCTGTCCCTCCACCAATCTTTTTATCATCTGCAAATTTAGCCAGAATGCCCATAGTTCCTTCATCTAGATCATTAATGTATAAAGTGAAAAGCTGTGGTCCCAGCACTGACCCTTGAGAACACCAGTTGTCACTGGCTGCCATCCTGAGAAAGACCCTTTCATCTCCACTCTCTGCTTTCTGCCAGACAGCCAATCTTCTATCCATGCTAGCACCTTGTCTCTAACACAAAGGCCCTTATTTTACTCAGTAACCTCCTGTGTGGCACCTTGTCGAAGACCTTTTTGAAGTCCAAGTAGTAACATTCATTGGCTCTCCTTAGTCTACCCTGCTCGCTACTTCTTCAAAGAATTTTAGCAGATTTGTCAGGCATGACCTCCCCTTGATGAAACCATGCTGACTTTGCCCTACTTTACCATACACTTCCAAATATTCAGAAATCTCATCCTTCACAATGGATTCCAAAACCTTACCCACAACCGAGGTTAGGCTAATCGGCCTATAATTTTCTAACTTTTGCCTTACTCTTTTTTTAACAGGGGTGTCACGTTAGCAATTTTTCTAGTCCTTGGGGTCCTTCCCTGACTCTAGCAATTCCCAAAAGATCACAACTAACGCTTTCAGTATCTCTTCAGCTATCTTCTTTAGAACTCTAGGATGTAGTCCATCTGGTCCAGGTTATTTATCCACCTTCAGGCCAATCAGTTTTCCTAGTACCTTTTCCTTTGTGATGACCACCATCTGCCCTCTGACTCTCTTGAATTCTTGGGATATTTCTTGTGTCTTCCACTGTGAAGACTTACGCAAAATAATTGTTCAATTCCTCAGCCATTTGCGTCATTTTCCAGTGGTCCAATGTTCACTTTTACCTCTCTTTATATATCTAAAGAAACATTTGTTCATGATTATTTTCTATGTTGGCAAGATGATTTCTATCAGACAATAAATTTTTAGAGCTATTAAAATTCTTCCTGAAATATTACTCCATCATGATATTAAACCTAGCATGACAGTTTTTGTTGTATAATCCTAATTAAAACAATGAAAACAGCCATTTGGATATCTTCTCATAAGCAAATGTTTCAAGAAATACAGTTTTTTGTAATATATTCTATTCTGTCTTGAAATAAAGTTACTACTTCCGTGTGACATTGGAAATTGGGATCTTCTTCATTCAGATTTCATATTTGGTCTTTTCTCTGTTGCATGAGACCTCATTTAACTGAGTTACAGTAATAACTAGCCTTCCTCAAACATAAACAAAAGATTTATTGGGCAACACACTACATTATTAAGAGTGCAGTTTTTCTGAAGTTAAAAAGGTTTTATTCTTAGAAGGAATGAAAAATAACCTTCAAATGGAGATGTCAAGGAGACAGCGGTCATCCTGGCATCATGAGTACCTGTTCATGGTCATTGGCCAAGAGGGCTTAGGCAGGTAATTGACACAGCATAGTTAGCCAGACCCCAAAATAGAGGACATCAACAGGGACAGGTGAGGCGGGATGGGTATGAGTGAGAGGATTCAGGAAAATGAGCATACTATCTTCCTGAAAGAAGACCAGAAAAGAAACTTATCAGCCATGATCAAGGGGCAGAGCAGACTTGGTGGGCTGAATGGCCTAATTTCTGCTCCAATGTCTTATTGACATAGGGATGATACATCAGCCTGAGGGAAGGACAAAGGCAAAAGCACCACTTCAGAACCTTTGTACCCCACTCCTCCATTCTACAGGACTACATCAGAATCAGTGGAACATTCTCATCTGTCATGGTCGTATTCTTTCTTTACCTAAACAACTGAGGTATCATTGAAGCTCCTGCTGTTTAGCAAGTTCAATAAACAAACATAAAATTGCTATAACTCACCAACAGCCTGTATTAGATAACTTTGATTATGAACTCACAAAATCAACTATAATACCCGTCATATAAAATTTGTGCTCCTATTGACTTGAAGACACATACCATCTGAGCAGTTCATCTGCAGTATCTGTAATGATATTTAGACATAGGATATCAAGGAACTGGTGTTCCATCTGGTCAAACAGCTAGAGTATTGTCTGTAATAAGGATCCTTGGAAACTACATCGAAATTTTGTGCTACACACATGACAAAATGGCTCATAATGTAAAACATTCCTCAGCTGAATGTTATAACACTTGTGTTTACTTACAATTCCACCTGCATTTGCAGGAAAATGTGTGCAGATGGTGTGCTGCCTTATTTCTTTTCTGATTTTAATTTATTGTGTTGAACTCTTAACGAGTGAGGAAGTGTGACAGAGACATTATATAATCATATACAGCACCTGGCTGCGGTTTCATCTGACTGCACGCGTCAATATTTTTATTTTGACATTCATGTTTAACCACAAATTTATTCTGATGATAAAAATGTCAGAAATATTTTATACATTTATAATTATTCATCTTTGTCTTGTTACTATGTGTTGCTATTTTAAATGGAAATATTTTCAGGTAAAATTGCAGCTTTTTTTTATAAGAATGCTGTATCATTTTAAACACAAATACCATTCAACTGATTGCAAGGCAGAGCAGCCAAAATACTTGCATAATTCAACATATTTCTTTGCCATATAAAACATCAGGGTGTAATATGGCAAAAGATTAACAGCTTATGCGCAACATTTTACTGAAGAAATTCAGGTTTGCTATGCTTCAAGTGATACAGTAATGATTCCAGATTAAAACATATACTGATGAAAGGGATTATTTTCTTAACATATAGAACTGATTTTTGGAGGTAGGGGAGGAATAGTTTGAGATTTGATACTTGTACCGTGTCACAATCAGGTGAGAAAGAGGTGAATTACTTCCTCCTTTTTTCAACTTTCCCCAGTGGACCGGTACAAAGAATTAAGTTCTGTTAGCATGACGTTATACCTCTGTCTAATTAAAATTCACTCACCCACTTTCTTTCATATCAGTAAGGAGCCAATAACAATGTTGTTTTGAATGAAAGAACAATGTTATTATGTGTGAAAAATAATAAAATTGCAATGTTAAACATATGTACAAAATTTTAAAAATACATAATGTCCAGTGTGAAGGAAGATAAAAGGAATATGTAATTTAAAGTATTAGAGTCATCTTCAGGTGTGAAGGTTTTAACCTGACACCATAGTTTAATTGGTGTCTTGAATCACCAGCAGGCACAAATATGCAGTTGTCTTTTGAGATCCTGGTGTTCTGATGTTTCCTTTTAATCAAGGTCATTACTGTACATTTTTACTTTTCAGGCATTTTATCCAGCTGGTTCCGGTTCTGTAATCAAAAACTGATCTCTCTGTGCTGCCAAAAGCACTTCTTTGAAAAAGAGGCTGGTTTTATATTTTAGAAGGCATCCTCTAATGTGGTTTGAAGGAATGCCTGAGACCTAATGGATTGAGGGAATATTTGACGAATATATTAGTTAAGACTTAATTGGTTTAAATTGTATGAATAGGGGAGCTAGTAATCAGTCGTGTGTCAGTTTTATGGAGTATGGTTCACAAAAACAAAGCTCTCACATAATTTTGAACTCTGTTTAAATGCAGTTATCTTTTGGAGTATAACATTCATGCCTAAATTCATTGTTTCTACACTTAGCATATGGACGTACATGGAATAGTGTAGGTTAGATGGGCTTCAGTTTGGTATGACAGGTTGGTGCAACAGCGAGGGCCGAAGGGCCTGTACTGTGCTGTAATGTTCTATGTTTAATAGTAGATAGTGCTTTTCATCTTCAAAAATGAATCTTATCAAACAGTTGTAACTCAAAATAGGAATTGAGGGCCATTTCATACTTGAACTTTGTGGACCAGTTTGCAATGCCTTCTTGCAAAATGTTAATTTCAGCTTTGGTGAAATTATTTATTACAAATTGGTTTCATGAAGCTTTATTAAGCAGAATAGTCAGATGATTATTCTGTTTTAAATCAGTGTTCTATTTCTTTTTATAACCATCTCAGTTCATAGAAGTCCCAGGTTTAAAGCCAGACAATGAAATTCAGAAAACCAACATGTTTTATTTATATCATTATGACATGATACTATCAATTTTCATTTTGGATCGTATAGAACTTTACAGACTATCATAGCTGTGGAGGGTGCAGAATGCACATCTCGCATAATTCAAAGGAACATCATACATAAGTGACTGTTTATCTTTGGGGCATCACAAAAGAGGACTTAGTGATTTAAAGTTGCCAGTAAGAGTCTGAATACTGTAGTTAATAGAAATCTTTTCAAAAAACATTTGTTAGGACTTCTAAGGGAATAATGGATAAATACTTGGAGTAGACGTATTAATGTTATGGATGAGCAACAAGGCACGAAGATTAGTTTTGTAGCAAAGCATTGACGTAGTTTGCTGAATACCTTCTTCTGTGCTCCTTACGCTGCAGTTAATATGAATGCAGATTTTGAAAAAATTTAGAAAACCTGGACTAGGCTTAATAATTTAGAAGGATTTCCAGATCTATTATATCTATTTGCCTTAACTTTTTCTGCTTTAATTGCCTTTTCCAGGAGATTGCATTATTTTTGAGAGGGAAGGGACTGTAAGTGTTGCGACACATCACAGCTCCATCAATAGTCTCAATAGATTTCTTGTTTTTGATTATTTTTGTGTTAGTTTGTAAATGCTAATGATATATAGATGCTTCTGTTGGAACTATTTTAATAAACAAACCAACAATTTTGCAACATTTAAGTGGAAATATTTTGGGAAAACATCAAATAACACAGAGCTACTATAATTCACATTGAGAAACTGAAATAATCACCCATGAGATTGAAGTTGCAAATTTCCGAATAGTATCTTGACTCTGAGCCTTGCTGTTACTTTTGAAGACAGTCCTGATTTATTCTGAGTAGTACCATGAGTAGGCACATAGGACTGAACCTTTTGGCTAAGTGAGAGCTGTGTCAAGCTTTTTAGATCGATTTTTGCTGTTAGGCTGAGCAAAATTACTGAATTAAATTGAATTGAATTAGCTTTATTGTCACATGTATGCAAATAGGTATATTGAAAAGTTTGAATCTCCACTTACAACGCCATCTTAGGCACAGAATACTTAGGTATAATCCTATCAGCTACTTCCCCGATCCCTGTTGCACCTCTCCCAGCCACTTTTCTCCCTATCTTACCATGTACCATTCCTGGAATACATTGTCATTCAATGGATACCAGCAAAAAGACTAGAATCCTTTGTGCCAGTGGGAGCTTTAAAGCCTGTTGTGCACCCAGGCACACACTATATGTCCAGAGCTGTCCTGCGTAGTTCCAGACATTTGCCAAGACAAGGGGTTACTGCTATCCCTGTTTGCGGGCTGAGACCCGGAGGTCCTGCCAGATGAGGTGATGGAGATGTGGAGCAGAAAAGGTCACCATAACCCCACCATGTAACCCACTGGTACAATGTTGTCATCTAGGGCAGCACAGTATCAGCTGTCTGGAAGAACACCTAACATTGTAGGAAGGAGATCAATGACTTTCCCACTCCACTGGTCTAAGTGTCACTATCTTCTCTCTGATAACTCACACTCACTCTGTCTCTGTTGATGTTCCCAGCTTCTACAAAAGCTTATGCTCTACCAGTCTCACTATTGTCTGCAATCTTGCCCCACTCATTGTAACCTGCCCCAGTGCCTGATATCACTGACTGTGCATGCCCTCTGAAATTCCCAATCATGTGTCATGATTCAGTCCCCCTGAACCCACATGCACCAAAAGTAACAGCTGTACCACCCACTTTCATCTCCCTAAATGCTCGCCTCTTTCTCAGTTTAGAAGACCATCAGCCCGCAACAGGACAGAAAGACAGATGATGGGCTGTGCGACACTCGACTTCTCATCCCTTTTGTGGAGAGGATCTCGAGTGCCTAATAGATCATGTCCAAGTCCCTGGACTGCTATTGGAGGCTTCCCTGGGCTTACTGTTCTGGATACTCTAACTAAATGCTACCTACCTTGACTTGACTGAGGCCTGCTGAAAACCATGATGACTTCCTGATTTTTGTATCTGCGATAAACAGTAAGTCAAGATGGAAAAATTGTGAACCTGTATCCCTGGCTGAAGGGGGAATGCACCAAAAGGCAGTACAAGGCATGGATGCTGTGGGCATGCAGATAGGCTCAGAGTGAATAAGCACTTGGACAGCCAAAAAGATTCTGAAGATGCATCCTGATCCAGTCCATGAACTGGGTGCTTTCTCCTGCATGCAGTTTCTTTGCAGCAACATGACAATGATAATTACTCAAGATGAAACATTGAAATGCAGAAGAATCTTGCAAGCAGTCTGGAGATATGCCAAGTGGATTCTTAGAGACTGGCACACATCAGATGCTATTGGCCATGGATATGGTTGTACCCCAGGATGCTGGTGCCTGGGGTCCAACTTGGAAGTTCTTTGGAGCAAGTTGTAAGCTAATTCATCAAATATTTGCTCTAATGTTTTGCTTGCTCTCTGTGTTTGGTAAGAAAGCAAGCTGAATATCAATGAGATGTATAATGGTATGCTTAAAGGCTTTCGCAGATAATAATTTCCCTTAATTGGCAACACCCCACTGTATAGTGAGAATCTTGCCTCACTGCTCACCTCACCTTTTCTAATTCTGCCACAAATCTCGCCATAATCTTCATTGCTCAGGTCTTTATAAGATTGTGCCCATAGTTATTTGCTATTGATTTATATTTCATGTTTTTAATAATGGGACTGCAATGACTAAAAATATCTTCCGTAGTTGATGTTGGACATGTAGAAATTTTGCCCACTGACATTTGTCAAGCTCTGTAATGGAAATCTATTTTACTAGCCAAATCTCGTCAAATATGTCTTTCAGTTGACTGACCCTCATTGATTACGTCTGTGTGGAATTTCTGCTCCCAGTGGTGGTGAGCTTGGAGGCAGGTTGTTGATGTAGTCACCTTCTCGTCTCCAACAGAATGAAATTCAGGGAGGTAAAGATCCAGGGTCAACCTTCCTGCCCTGCAGTCAATTGAGACCCTTAAGTGGTATCAGCTCTCTGCCTTGTTCCAGTCCTATTCTGGCCCCCATCCACAAGTCTTTCTCTGATATATCTCATCTGGAATTGGAAAAGTTCATCAATTTCCAATTTCCACCCTGCCCTCACTTTCACCTGGTCAACTTCTGATTCCTCTCTTCCCTTCCTCGACATCTCTGTTTCCATTCCTGGGATAGACTGGCCACTAATATGTACTCTAAACCCATCGGCACCCACAGCTGTCTAGACTACTCATCCTCACACCCTGCTTTCTGTAAAGACCTCATTCCATTCTCTGAGTTCCTTCCTCTCCATCGTATATGTTTCGAAGAGGTCAACTTTGACAAGGGACCCTTCGAAATGTCCACCTTCTTCCTCAGTTGAGAGTTTTCCAGCTCTGTTGTCAACAGGGCCCTCAACCAGGTCTGACCCATCTCCCACACTTCCACCCTCATCCCTTCTCTTCTCTCCTGCAACAGTGATAGGGTTCCCCTTGTCCTTACCTACCATCCCACTAGCATCCACATCCAGAAGACCATCAGACACCATTTCCTCCAGCTCCAGCAAGATGCCACCACCAGACACACATTTCCCTCACCTTTCTTGTTTATCTTCTGCAGGGGTTATTCCCTAGGACACCCTGGTCCACACTTCACCCCCAACACCTCCCCACAGTCTCATGGCACCTTTCCCTGCAAATGCTGAAGGTGTAACACCTGCCCATTTACATCCTCCTTCCTCAGCATGCAGGGGCCCAAACACACCTTCCAGATGAAGCAGCACTTTCACCTGCACTTCCCACAATCTAGTCATTGCATTCACTGCTCACAGTGTGGCCTCCCCTACATTGGGGAAATGAAGCATAGGCTGGGTGACTGCTTTGCAGAACAGCACCTCCCTGTTCCCTGGCCAACATCGCTGGCTCAGGCTTGCTGCAGTGTTCCAGCGTTCCAGTGACATTTAGCACTAGTTGTAAGAATGACACCTCATTTTCTGCTTGGGCACGCTGCAGCCCTCCAGACTCAACATCGAGCTCAATAATTTTAGGGCCTCAACTCTTCCATGCCCTAGTGCCCAACACCTCGCACCAAGCATTGTTATCACAGTCTGCTATTACACATTACATTTTACTAGCCACTAACAGTCCCCATTAACTGCTATTCACTCTCCTAGCCAGATTGTTATCCACTCCTTTGTCAGTCCAATTGTTCTCCTCTCTCTTTGGGCTCTATTCCCAGCTATCATTTACTCCTTAGCCCTTCCCCCACCTTCTGAATGTAAAATGACATTTTCCAAGCTACCATCAGCCCTGGGGGGGAGGGGGGGGGGCGTCACCAGATCTGAAACATTAACTCTGATTTTCTCTTCACAGCTGCTGCCAGACCTGCTGAGCCTTTCCAGCAATTTCTATTTCTGTTTGTGAAGTGAAACTGTGCAAGCTGTTGTCAGCTGATCATGGGGATTGGAGATTAAGGGTAGTGACTCCTCAGCTAAAAAAGGTAACCTGTGCCTGCTAAGAGCCAGCTCTCTGCCTTTGTTTCTCTCTTTTACAGACACTCCAGCCTCAAAACCCATTTCTCCAGCCCAAGTAAATGACTTACATTATTCTTTGCTCCTGCATGATCCTGAGGGCCATAGCCTCCTCTGTTATAATGCTGAACGTGAGAACTGCCAGTCTTTGAATGCTTGGCAGCTCTGACTGAGAAGTACTTCTGTCACCATAGTCTTAATTCCAGGTAATTCTTCATGTTAGATTCATCAATGTTGAATGGCTTTAGATTTGACAAGCTTTTCCCAGAAGAAGCAGTGAGGGTTTGTCATTGGCTTTCTAGCTGGCCAACAATCAGACTCTTGCCATCACAACAAGGCTTCAGCCTGTAGTTTTCTCTTTTGTAATTTCTAACTTTCCTCCATATGCATTTTTAATATAAGTTGCTCCCCAACCCGTTCAATCCAAAGACTACAACTGTATTTCACTCAATCAAAGTCAGCTTCTCCTATCATGACAATTCTTTATCCATCTCATCATGTTCTCTGACAAATAGAATGTAAAGGAAACAGAGTAAAACTTTCCTGCTGCTTCAAAAACTGATGGCTTTTGATGTATTTGAAAACTTTGAGACTTTAGCCTCACTCTTCCACACTTTATTAATCTTTATTGTTTAACTCATTTCCTGACCTGCACATTCCACAGAGGTTCTTGTGCTGTGAATTGAATGACAGATCGGGGGCAGTCCAAAGAAATGTGTGCAGGGCTGCTTTCAGCCATTTGTAACACGTTTCTCTGGGTTTCCATGGGGATAAATGCGCATACGTAATACATATTTTGTTGTTCCTGGTGTTGCCATGACTATCAGTTAATTTGGAGCTGTCAAAATTCTAACTGAAATATTACAGCTAAAAGCCTATTTGTACAGCTCTAAATTCTGTATAATTACAATCAAAACAAGACACGAAATGTATTTGGCTATCAATCCAGAAGTAGAGGTTTTAAACAACACTGAATGTTTGTAATCGATTTAATTATCTAGTGGAATAACATCATTTCTGAATGAGATCAGTCATATACAATTTGTATTCCTGTCAACTTGAAAACCCTTTTAGTTTCTGAGGGCAGTATCTCTAGGATGCATAATGAGATTCAGACAAAGGATATCAAAGGATTGGATCTTTCAGGTCAAATGGCTAGGATGTTCTCTGTAATAATAATGATTTCAAAGTAGATGTAAATTTTGCACCATGAATATTGCAAAATGGTTCATGATTTAAAATATTCTTCAGCTAAATAATGTAACATTTGTCCATTTGTGCCATTTCCCCAGGGGTTCTACTTATCTCCTGCCTTGGTATGAGGAGAAATGGGGAGGTGTCTCAGAATTTCAGGACTGAATGTTTGGAGCTGATGTAATGCCTTCAATATTAATAAAATACTTGTTTGTGTGCGAATCCATCTCTGCTACAAAGAGATTACACAATGTGGAGCTGGAGGAACATAGCAGGCCAGGCAGCATCAGAGGTGCAGGAAAGTTGACATTTTGGGACCCTTCTTCAGAAATTTGTGACATGCAAAGTGAGGCTGGGTGTTGCAGCACAAGGATTCTTTTAAACAAATACCATTGTAATTAAAAGAGATACCAGACATCTGAAGAAGGGTCCTGATCCGAAATGCCAACTTTCCTGCTCCTCTGATGCTGCCTGGCCTGCTGTGCTCCTCCAGCTCCATATTGTGTTATCTCTGACTCCAGCATCAGCAGTTCTTGCTATCTCTGCTACAAAGAGTTGCATTTTTCTGTGCACCAATGCCCACTACTTACATGATCTTTCTCTTCAAATAATCAATGTGCAGGCGTACAAATACATGTTTTTGAAGAGTGAACTCTTACTAGGCTTGACAACTGGGAGATTTGGATTTTGTGAGGGATGGCAAAGGAAACTCAAGACTTATGTTCAGATGAGGAAAGGGATAGAGAAGAGCAGAGAGATTCACATGCAGTGAGGTGAAGAAGAGAACAGAGATCCTCAAAGAGATTCACTTGATGGGAATGGGATAGTGAGAGAGGAGAGATGTTTTGTTGGGACGAAGAAAGAAGGTAACAGAATGAAACTTCAACAGGAATAGAACAGATGCAGACTCTGAGTGTAATATAGAGAGATATTATTTTAATTGTTAGCATAAAGAATCTATTGACCAACTTGCTGAGCATGTGGGGAAGGAAGGGACAGGGCAGGATTTTCCTTGCAGGCATTTGAACCCTGGAGTCAGGCTCAAATGGAGGACAGCAAGCTGGACTATGTGGGAACAGTCATTCAATGTGATCTTCACCACATTGGCCAATTAAAAGCCAAAGGGTGGGCTCACCATGCAATTTAGGGCAGCAGGCAGGATGTGCCGATAAGTAAAGATGAAGATGCTACAAAATGGAACCTCACACACTCCAACATGTTGAAATGTTAAAATAAAGTAGACGCAGGAGCAGTGGATGTGTTGTGGGGCGGGTGGGGGAGTGTGCAGGTAGAAGCCGGTTGGAAAAGGGAGGTTTGGAATGGGGATCCCTGCACAAAGCAACAGGCAGCTACAGCTGAAACTAGGCAGAAAGGGAGGGTTATAGCTTTTGCTTAAAGCACTGGCCCCGCCATTTGCCATTAGAAACTACCTTCACACAACTAAACTGTTCCCTCGGCACCTGTGCTGACCTGAAGGTTAAATGAAAAATCCCAGTTGCTATCCTACAATTGACTTTAAGTGACTACTAACAGGGTGAATGGACTATCTGCAACTTGCGAGTGGATATCTGTGACATCTCATCCTTCCTCTGGGGAAATGGCTGGGGGTACAGTGGTGTCATGAAGACAGCAGTGGGTGTGGGCATGAAATTCTGCTTCTTATATGCACCTTCATTCCCACTCCCAGCGGGTCTTAAACATTCAGTCCTTTGTGTTGAAGCGGTCAACTGCTGAGACCTGCATGATGTTTGCTAGTGGTTTAACATGTCCGTATAAAATAATATATCCTTCAACTCCCTGTATGCACAGGTAAAAGGATAAGTTAGAGCTTACAAGTCAATCAATTTAACCTTGGTTGTGGGAGAATTATTAGCAATGATAATCCAGGATAAAATTAACAGCCACTCGGACAAATGCAGAGTAATTAGGGGAAACAGTACAGATTTGTTAATGCCAAAACTGTGTTTAACTTAATTGAGTTTTTTAATCTGATAATGAATACGATCAGGTGGACATGATTTTCCAAATGGCATTTAATGAAATGTCATATAAAAGTGCTAAAAAGGGACAGCAACAGAATGGATATTAAGATGGTTGAATTAAAGGAAAAAGAGAGTAGAGAGATTTGCAACATACCTCACATCCTTTTCAAGTAGGGCTTCAAGTAACACATCATCCTCCGACACTTCCGCCATCTACAATCTGACCCCACCACCCAAGCCATTTTTCCATCCCCACCCTTGTCTGCCTTCCGGGGAGACCACTCTCTCCGTGACTACCTTGTCCGCTCCACACTCCCCTCCAACCCCACCACACCTGGCACCTTCCCCTGCAACCGCAGGAAGTGCTACATTTGCCCCCACACCTCCTCCCTCACCCCCTCCCAGGCCCCAAGATGACCTTCCATATTAAGCAGATGTTCACCTGCGCATCTGCCAATGTGGTATATTGTATCCACTGTACCCAGTGTGGCTTCCTCTACATTGGGGAAACCAAGCGGTGGCTTGGGGACTGCTTTGCAGAACACCTCCGCTCGGTTCGCAATAAACAACTGCACCTCCCAGTCACGAACCATTTTAACTCCCCTCCCATTCCTCAGACAACATGTCCATCATGGACCTCCTGCAGTGCCACAATGATGCCACCCGAAGGTTGCAAGAACAGCAACTCATGTGCTGCTTGGGAACCCTGCAGCCCAATGGTATCAATGTGGGCTTCACAAGCTTCAAAATCTCCTTTTCCCCCACTGCATCCCAAAACCAGACCAGTTCTTGCCCTCCCCCCACTGCATCACAAAACCAGCCCAGCCTGTCTCCACTTCCCTGACGTGTTCTTCCTCTCACCCATCCCTTCCTCCCACCTCAAGCTGCACCTCCATTTCCTACCTACTAACCTCATCCCACCTCCTTGACCTGTCCGTCTTCCCTGGACTGACCTATCCCCTCCCCACCTCCCCACCTCCCCACCTATACTCTCCCCTCTACCTATCTTTTTTTCTCTCCATCTTCGGTCCGCCTCCCCCTCTCTCCCTATTTATTCCAGAACCCTCTCCCCATCCCCCTCTCTGATGAAGGGTCTAGACCCGAAATGTCAGCTTTTGTGCTCCTGAGATGCTGCTTGGCCTGCTGTGTTCATCCAGCTTCACACTTTGTCATCTTGGATTCGCCAGCATCTGCAGTTCCCATTATCACTCATAAGTTCAGACAGTACTGTTTTCAAAATAGTAAGGACCCTAACTTGTTGCATTGCAGTCAATAATTTTGCAAATGCTTTTGAACGTTGGACAATGTCTGTAGAACTGTCAAACTATGAAGTTGTTTGAATGCCTGGCCAGATAAAAATTGGAGAAAAGTCCGTTTGTGTCAGTAAAAGTTAAAAACAAACCTGTTGAAGTAGTTATAGTAGCTGTTTGTTTACATCTCTATAAAGGCTAATATTACTATTATTAATGTTTAATTGCTTTCTATTACCCCTAGTTAGATTAGTTGGGAGTGGATCCTAGGTTTTCAGTTTGTTTGACAGCTTGATAAGATTTTTAAATGATTAGTTGCCCTTATAGGGTTACAAGCACAAAACACCATGTTTTATTAGAGATTAATGACTTGAGGGAATTTAAATATTTGGTGGGCTTTTAAATTATAGGAAAGGTTATAATAGATATTAAAACCAAATCACCAATTTCATCTCAACATGGCTCTCAGGGTTACTCATGTTGGGTGAATTGGCATGGTGAGTGTAAGGGCAAAGAGTGATGGCTGGATATGTAGGAGTTGACACCAAGCTGGTATGAAGTTGATAAAGGGCCACAGGAGCAGGTGGGATCATGGAATAGCATAAGCTGGCATTAAGTTGACATGAGGGCTACAGGGCTAATGGGTTAACATGAATTGGCGTGGGAAATACATGGAGTAGGTGGGTGGTGATGATGGTATTTGAGGTTTGAGGGATAGGTGGTCTTAAACTTATGAAAACAATTGGATTATGTCCAAGAGAACTGGGACATACCTTTTAAAATGCTGGTTTTGCAATCAGCAGCCACTGCCTCTGTGTCTGATCAAAGGCAACAGGCAGGAAGCTATCCTACACCTCCTCCTCACCTCCTCACCCCGCAGCAAATACCCAAAGCAAGGGAATTTACTGACCCAAACAACCTGCTGACAGATGGAAAGGGCAATTTTAGATACTGCATTATCGAAAAGTTTTGAAGGTTAGTGAGGGTGTGGAATAGACTATGGGAATGCCCTGGAGATGAGTGATTCAGTAATGTGGATGGTTTGGATAGATGATAGCTGATCCTCAGAATATGGAAGGTTGAGAGAAGATAAGACAGAGTTGATAGAGAACAGCTATTCCAATTGGTTACATAGATAAGAATCGGAGAACACAAATTTAAAGCGATTTCCGAAAGAAGCAAGAACGACATGAGGTAGAATCTTTTTATACACCCAGCAGTACAGATTGGGAATGCATTATGTGAAAGCCCAGTTGGGGCAGTTTCAATCATGACTTTTGAGGGGAATAGATACAAAGGAAAATAAGATGCAGGGTAATAGAGATGAGATAGGGGCTTGGGGCTAGTTAAATTGTTCTTACAGAGAGTTGGCATGGACATGAAAGGCAGAATAGTCTCCATCAATGCTGTAACCATTCTATACTTCCTTTGATTCAATATGCTAGGAGAGCCACCCAAATCATAAAATAATGTTTGTCTGACAAATCAGATATTGGTCAAAAATAGAAAACTTTGTTGTACTAGAGAAGATTGATATGATCAAATGTCTGTGATAGGAAATGAAATATGAATGTATACATCCAGTAATTCCATAGCTAAACAGAATATTCCACCTATTTCTATTGCAGGACTCAAGTGCTGTATTAAAATCAACATTTTTTGAAGTAATGATGTTTTACATATCAATTGTGAAATGGATTGGGAAAGGGGTAATATTTCCGTGCAAATATACCTCTAACTCTTTCTTGATGCTTATTTTAATGAATTAAAGTATATTTTACTCAGAATTTCCTACTTTAATTCATTTCTTACACATTTGTGTTAATCTGCTTTGTTTCGATATATGTTAATTTGAAAGAATGATGCAATAATGATAGATTCCTGACAAAATCTCAAATGTTTTCTATTAGTCCGGCCAAATTTGTACGGCTTGAGAAAATAATCTACCATTTAATTTAAAATAAAGGTGTCTATAATTTTGAACTTGTGATAATCATTAAATACAGTCACAGCATGATTACCAATTTCAGTTAACTTTTAGTTTTGACGTTATTCATGTACAATTATTTGCACGTCTGGCTTCAGCTAATTCTATCCTGGTGGCCATCGGAAGAAATTTCATACTTAATTTCTAATTCTAAATTGAATGATGGCGTTGCATTTTCATTGAATTCTCTCTTTGCCTTGCTCAATGGATGCAAAAGTAATAGAAATCTTGCCCTGAAAATATTTGAAAGATAAGCAGTATGCAGTCTCATCATTCATGACTATCCATTTAATAATCGTTGTTTTTTGCTAAGCTATCACTCTTTGCTGTCATTATCTCAAAGACGAATTGTGCTTATCACAAGCTTAGACATTAAGCAGGTGGCAGTAAGATTCTATCTCGTCTGGATAATGATCTTGTTGGATTGCCAGAGTAAATAAATACAAAAACAAGGGAGCAGAGTACACTGTAGTATAAAATATTCCATGCAAAATCTTAAAAGTGATTTTATTTTATTGTCTTTTGCTTTCTCAAGACCTGAACTGCTGACTGAATGAAAAAGAATGAACATTCTATTTCACATTGCAAAAAAAAAAACAAGTATTTAAATTGTGGAAACTAAAGCTTCAATTTTACCTTTGGTTGGATATTAGGTAGGAACCTCCTGGAAAATTGATCAGCTCTCAGCAACCTAAGCCCATTTTAACTGTTAAATATTGGTTTACTTTTCACTTGTATTAACAAGAAACAGCGGTTGGTGGGTGGGAGCTGGGAGAAGTGAGTTGGCCAGCGGAGGCTGTAAAGGACAAGAATGGTCCCTGGTCATTGGTGAAGGTGCCTGTCCAGCTTGTCCATAAATCAGTCTCGTGGGACTCAGTGGAGTACTCCTGATCATTGCACACTCGCAAGGAAAATAAAATCACAGGTTAAAAAGAAAGACATTTTTCTGCTGGGTTTCTTTTAGGCCCATTTCCTTTTCCCATTAGATATTTCAGGTGACAATGCCTGTCTGGCCCACAATTACATAGCATTAGACTCCAGAGGTGAGATCATCATTCTGTTTGTTTAATAAGGAAAGACCTCATTTGTTACCAGTAGGTATCTTTCTAACCTGCACGGAATAGCATGTACATATTATAAGTATTTTCCTACTCAGCCTGTTTAGAGATGTTCTAATACACCTTTGGAACAGCTAGGACTTGAATCCAGGCCTCCTGTCCAGAGAAAGGAACATTGCCACTCTGCCACAAGAGCTTAACCACTTAGAATTGCAACCTGATGGATCACTGAGGCTTTCAGCATGAGAATGCCATGAACAATTTTAACTGCTTGCTTAGCCTGTTTCCAGTACCTCCCAGTATTTATGAAGAATACTGAATTATTCAATGTAAATGTTTTCTTTTTCGAAATGCTTTAAATCCTAATTCAATGGCATCAATAGTAATGCTATTTGGTAATCAAGAAGTAAGGTTACGTGACACAGAAGAATCCAAGGTTTTGCATTTCAGTCCAGTTTATCCTTAACCAAAGATAAATTAGCTGTTGTTGCCAAAACATACTTTCTTGAAGAATTCTGTAATTTTCTAAATCAGAACAATGTCTATACTTCAAATAAACTTAATTGCCCATGTGCTTTAAGAGGGGCTTGGGTACCTAATAGCTCAATGTACATCAAAGTTCTTCTTTAATTTTAATACCAATAGAATAGTCTGAAGGTCAAAGACTAAACATAATTCCAATGTTGGTATTAATAGTAAACCCTATAGTAGGGGATTCCAAAACTAGAGGGCATAAGTTTAAAGTAAGAGGGGAAAGATTTAAAAGGCACCTGAGGGACAACATTTTCATGAAGATTGTGGCACGTATATGGAATGACCTGCCAGAGGAAGTGTTAGAGGTTAGTACAATTACAACATTTAAAAGACATTTAGATAGGTATGTGGATAGGAAATGTTCAGGGGGATGTGGGCCAAATAAAGACAAATCAAACTAGTTCAGTTTAGGAAACCAGTTTGGTGTGGACAAGTTGGGCCGAAGGGTCTGTTTCTGTACTGTACGTCTCTATGATTCTATGATTGTATATCCACTATACTCAATCCCTTTGTCTCTTCACAGGCGCTATGAGGCATGTTGAGTTTCTCCAGCATTTTGTTTTTACATTGGAGATTTCATGATCACTATCTGAGTTTCCATTTCAGCACTCAACATTTTAGAAAAAATGGGGTGACGTGGTGTCTCAGTGGTTAGCACTGCTGTCTCACAGTGCCAGAGACCCAGGTTCAATTCCACCCTCAGGCAACTTTCTGTGTCGAATTTGCACATTCTCCCCATGTCTGTGTGGGTTTCCTGTGGGTACTCTGGTTTCCTTCCAATCTAAAGATGTGCAAGTTAGGTGGATTGGCTGTGCTAAATTGCCTGTAGTGTCCAGGGATATGCAGGTTAGATGTGTTAGCTATGGGAAACATAGAGTAGGGGGATGGGTCTGTGTGTGATGCTCTTTGGAGGTCAGTGTGGACTTGTTGGGCCTAATGTCCTGTTTCTGCACTGTAGGGATTCTACAAAGAGAATATTAAAATTTGGTAGAGTTAATGTTTGGCAAACTTGTTGGAGTTTTTTTAGATGTTACTTTTAACATTGATAAGATGGAATAAAAGACAGTAGCATATTTGCACTTTCAAAAGGCTCTTTCTGTAGTTTCATTCAGGTGGTTAATAAATAAAGAGTGCATGAGATTGGTGGACAATAAGAAATATAAATAAACAGACCATGCTCTGTGTGACAGACTATTACTTTTGGTGTAACACAAACATCATTGCTGGGCCCACATCTATTCACAGTTGATATAAAGGCTTTAGATGTGAGAATCACTTGATATATTTTGAAATTTGCTGATGGCACAAAACTGATTTAGGAATGTAATTGGTGACTAAGATGCTTTAAGCTGACTTGGGTGGGCTAAGTAAGTAGATAAGAATGCGGCAGCTGGAATATAATGTAAATAAGTGTGAAATTATTCACCTTGGTAGAAAAAAAAGACAGAATATTTCTTAAATATTGAGAGTGGAAAGGTTGGTCTAAGGCACATGCATCTCTTTGTTCATGTGTCACTAAAAGATTGCATGCAGGGGCAAATGCAATAAGGAGGTAAATGATATTTTGGTCTTCATTGCAGGGAACTTAATTATAGGAGTAAAGATATCTTGCTGCTGTTGTATAGAGCCTTAGAGAGTTGTGCACAGTTTTGTTCCATTCTCAAAGGAGGAATATAATTGCCAAAGAGGGAGAACCATAGAGGTTTAGCAGGTTAATCCCCGAGATGGCAAGATTGTTTTTTGAGGAGGGATGGAGGAGAATGGGGCCTGTACTTTGTAGAATGTTGAAATATGAGGGATGTCTTAAAAAAAATTACAAAATTCTTACAGGATAACAGTGTGGATGTAGCTGGGATGTTGTCCCCTGGCTGGTGATGCTGAAACCAATAGCATTAATCTCAGAATAAAGGATAGGTCATTTAAAATTGAGATGAGAAGAACGTTCTTCCCTTGCAGCAGAGCTACCCACAGTGAAGCTTTGGACCACAAATAGGGTCATAACCAGACATTTTAGGGCCACAAGCTCTGGGGCAGCAATGGCTGATGTGGAGGTCCGAGTTATAACAGCTCCCTCAACTGGTCCTTCCTCTCTTAATGACTCTCTCACCCTTGCTGTCTCATTCTTCACTGAGAGGCTGTAACAAGTTTAATGTCTTGAAATTAGATCATAGTGGGAGAACATGTTGGAAAGCGCTGACTCTGAGGTTGGTGAATCTTTGGAATTCTATACAGCAGAAGGATGTAGAAGCTCAATCATTAGTCAGGTTCAAAACTGAAATCACTAGATTGCTGAAGACTATTTCAACAAGGGCTATGGAGATAACTTCACTTTCCAGTGTTAAATTAGATGATTAATCATAAACTAATTTGAATTACGGAGGAAGCTCGATGTGTTGAATAGTCTATCTTTGTTTCCCTGTTTCCCTTTATTGCTATCTTGACTACATATGTTACACTGAGGGCACTCCTGCCAGCACTGATTCAGGGCTGAAACAAAACCAGAAATTGCTGGAAAATCTCAGCTGGTTTAGCAACATCTGTGGAGATAAATCAGAGTTAACGTTTCAGGTCCAGTGGCCCTTTAGAAGTGATTCAAGTCTTCTAATATTAATTAATATTGCTTCTAATCTTGTACACCCCTGACTTCTCTCCAACCTCCTGCATGAGGCCTCCAATTCCCACAATCAGGAAAATAAGAGCGGTTTCCCTGGCCTGCTGCTCCATTTTCTTTCTGCAGCTAACTTGTTTTCCTGCCAGTCAAATAAAATGCTAGAATGCATATAATTGAGAGGTGTGGACTAATTTTAATTAGTGTTAGAAATACATGAACTTGGAATCTGCCCTTGGCATGCAGCTACTCATTGACATGTTAAGCATTACATGGACGAGAGCATCATCAGGACGAGTAAGCAATTGAATGTTCTGTGTTACTATCAGTGGCTGCATGTTTATTACAAAACTGAATTCTCACTTCTCTTATACGGCTTTATTGGCTTTTTATCCCAACATAGCGACTTGTTTCATGTCACTTCATAGTTTGAAATCAGTGATTGCTGGGACATTCTTTCTTTGTACAATAAATCAGGTACCTAATTAAAAATGTCTAGAATAGCAAAATATATATTCTTCAAACATAATTGATAATTGGTGGTTCTGAAACACTCACGGGAACAATATTGCATGAAATAGAATTTTTCATTAATCTATTGTATAATATGATTGCTATGGGGACTTTAGTGCCATTACATTGAAGGTTGAATACAAAATAAAACATGCTAACATGAATAACAAGGATAGAGCTAAAAGCACAGAAATAAAACACTGCAGATGCTGGAAATCTGAAACAAGCACTGGAAATCCTCAGCAGATCTGGTGGCATCTATGAGAGAGAAACAGAATTAATTTTTCCAGTCTGAATTTTCCTGAAGAAGAATCATGTTAGACTTAAAATGTTAACTCTGATTCTCTCTCCATAACTGCTGCCAGATTTGCTGAGTTTCTCTTGCATTTCATTTGGTTTTCATGTTGTACAACTAAACTGAATACAGCATCATTGAAACCATAAAAAAATTATAAATGCAGAGTCACTTTGTCTTTTGGTGATCATGTAAAATGGGCACTATTGATACAGTTCATTGTACAACTCCCAATCTCCATTTCCATCAGCTTCATACACAGTCAAAAAGAGTAAAATAGTGGTCAGTAACAGTCCTGCTTAACTGATAGCAACAGTCTTGGTATCTGAGCTGGTTGCTGAGAGTGTCTGATCAGTGAAAGTGATTCTAAATCAGTAATGCAGTATTACTTTCCTTTCTCCATCTGATGGTGCTGTTAGCTGGATGTTTACAGCTCCCTTTCCACCTGTCCATTTTTTTTCCCGCTTGCATTAACTGATTATTTTACAAATATTCCGAAAAATGCAACTTAATTAAATGTAATTGGCTAACAGAAGAATACTTTCTCAGAGGTCAGAGAGGTCTTACCCAAAGATTGCTTTGCTGACTGGTGGAACAAACTGGTTGCCTGATGATAACGCTGTGGGAATCATCATCACAATCCACACAAAATGTGGATCTTCTATTCCCATGGAATTTAATCCTGAAAAATGTGAGGTGATTTGTAAGGAGCAACTTGACAAGAAAGTATTCAATGCACTGCATGACTCGAAGGAATTCTATGGAACAAAGGGATATTGGCTTGTTTGTCTATAGATCTGTGAAGGCAGAAGGGCGTGAGGTTGTAGACATGCTCGCTGATCCGGTGGGTTTGGTAGGAAATATCATTCACAACTCAAGCTACAAAGTGGAAGAGCATGTTAATAGGGTGGTGAAGAAAACATACGTGCATTTACCTCTCAATCTAGGCACAGGTTACAAAAACAGGGAAGTCACGTTGGAACAAAAATTGAAGTTGCTGGAAATGCTCGGCAGGTCTGGCAGCATCTGTGAAGGAAAGATCAGACTTAATGTTTCGGGTCTGGTGACCCTTCCTCAGAGCCTGTCATGTTGGAATTGTATAGAACTCCACACTTAGAGTACCTTGGGCAATTCTGGTTGCCACGTTACAGGAAGAATGTGAACGTACTGGAGAGGGTGCAGAGGCAGTTCACCGGGAGACTGCCTGGGATGGAAAATTTAAGTTATGAGGAAGGGTTAGAAATGGCTTGGATTGTTTTTGTTAGAGCAAAGAAGACCAAGGGACGATCTGATTGAGGTTTACAAATTTACAATGGGTGTGGACAGAATGGATAAGGAGCAGTTATTCCACTTCATTGAAGGATCAGTCACAAGGGAGCACAGGTTCAAGCTGAGGGGCAGGAGGTTTAGGGGAGACGTGAGGAAAAACTTTTATATCCAGAGTGTGGTGACAGTCTGGAATGCACTACCTGGGAGAGCGGTAGAGGTGAGTTACCTCATACCCTTTAAAAAGTATCTGGATGAGCACTTGGCATAAATGTGATTAGGTTGAAGCTCAGGTGTGTCTCATGGGTTGGTGCAGACTTGATGGGCTATAGGTCCTCTTCTGCACTGTATGATTCTATGATTGAATTTCTATATCAGAAATATAGTCACTGTTTTATTGTTTATTGTAGGAAAGACCACAGAATGAATTGTTGCATTTTTGCTTGAAAGATTAATCCTTGCATTATTCCTATTCCAAAACTGTTCACATCGAATAGGCTGGGGTGGTTATTTATGCCATGTTTTGATTAAATGGTTATCAATTTGAAAATAGCACTCTTTAGTTGTGGCCAAATACTGGAAATTCCAGAATTACCCTGGCAACACTTGCAACTATAATGCTGGTTTGTAAGAGTTAAACATCAACTAAACTTGAATAGAAATGTTTGAATGAGTGATAATGGGAACTGCAGATGCTGGAGAATCCAAGATAATAAAGTGTGAAGCTGGATGAACACAGCAGGCCAAGCAGCATCTCAGGAGCACAAAAGCTGACGTTTCGGGCCTAGACCCTTCATCAGAGAGGGGGATGGGGTGAGCGTTCTAGAATAAATAGGGAGAGAGGGGGAGGCGGACTGAAGATGGAGAGAAAAGAAGATAGGTGGAGAAGAGAGTATAGGTGGGGAGGTAGGGAGGGGATAGGTCAGTCCAGGGAAGACGGACAGGTCAATGAGGTGGGATGAGGTTAGTAGGTAGGAAATGGAGGTGCGGCTTGAGGTGGGAGGAAGAGATGGGTGAGAGGAAGAACCGGTTAGGGAGGCAGAGACAGGCTGGGCTGGTTTTGGGATGCAGTGGGGAGAGGGGAAGAGCTGGGCTGGTTGTGTGGTGCAGTGGGGGGAGGCGATGAACTGGGCTGGTTTTGGGATGCGGTGGGGGAAGGGGAGATTTTGAAGCTGGTGAAGTCCACATTGATACCATTGGGCTGCAGGGTTCCCAAGCGGAATATGAGTTGTTGTTCCTGCAACCTTCGGGTGGCATCATTGTGGCACTGCAGGAGGCCCATGATGGACATGTCATCTGAAGAATGGGAGGGGGAGTTGAAATGGTTCGCGACTGGGAGGGTGTTTCAGGACTCGCAGGGAGAAATGCTTCTGAAGGGTCTGAATTTTCTGGGTGCATTTTTAAGCAGAGGTTCACCTGCACATCTGCCAATGTGGTATACTGTATCCATTGTACCTGGTGTAGCTTCCTCTACATTGGGGAAACCAAGCGGAGGCTTGGGGACCACTTTGCAGAACACTTCTGCTCGGTTCGCAATAAACAACTGCATCTCCCAGTCGCGAACCATTTCAACTCCCCCTCCCATTCTTTAGATGACATGTCCATCATGGGCCTCCTGCAGTGCCACAATGATGCCACCCGAAGGTTGCAGGAATAGCAACTCATATTCCGCTTGGGAACCCTGCAGCCCAATGGCATCAATGTGGACTTCACCAGCTTCAAAATCTCCCCTTCCCCCACTGCATCCCAAAACCAGCCCAGTTCATCGCCTCCCCCCACTGCACCACACAACCAGCCCAGCTCTTCCCCTCTCCCCACTGCATCCCAAAACCAGCCCAGCCTGTCTCTGCCTCCCTAAGCTGTTCTTCCTCTCACCCATCCCTTCCTCCCATCCCAAGCCGCACCTTCATTTCCTATCTACTAACCTCATCCCACCTCATTGACCTGTCCGTCTTCCCTGGACTGACCTATCCCCTCCCTACCTCCCCACCTATACTCTCCTCTCTACCTATCTTCTTTTCTCTCCGTCTTCGGTCTGCCTCCCCCTCTCTCCCTATTTATTCTAGAACGCTCACCCCATCCCCCTCTCTGATGAAGGGTCTAGGCCCGAAACGTCAGCTTTTGTGCTCTTGAGATGCTGCTTGGCTTGCTGTGTTCATCCAGCTTCACACTTTGTTATCTTAGAAATGTTTGAAGATATTCCTGCAGTACACATTTATTCATACTTGAATTCTTTTCATAAATATTCTCTGTCTTGCTGTGGAATTTGAGTCTCCAGTAGCTTTAGTTCAATAAAGCAGAAATATCTTTCATTTATTTTCTTGGGCATCAATGCATCTATGATTCAATTTAAGTCAAGTATCAATTCATTTTTTTTAAAAAGTGCTTTTCAATTTTAGATGTTGATTAATTTTATAAATTACATCTTTTTATTACTGTGTCAGAAGATCATTTTGGGGTGGATAAAATTAGAATTGGAATCTATTTACCACTGTGGATTGAGGTTTCGTTTGTTTCTGTACATTAAGCAACAATTAATAATACAACTTGTTTTAGTGTCATAGAGTCATACAGCATGGAAACAGGCCCTTTGGCCCAACCAGTTTACACTGACCACATTTTCAAACTAAACTAGTTTCACCTGCATGTATTTGGCCTATAACCCTCCAAACCTTTCCTATTCATGTACTTATCCAAATGGCTTTTAAACATTGTAATTACACCCACATCCATCATTTCCTCTGGCATTTCAGTCCACACAGCGACCAATCTCTGTGTAAGTAAGTTGCCCCTCTTGCCCTTTTAAAATCTTTCTCCCCTCACCTTAAAACAATGGCCACTAGTTTTAAACTCCCCTACTTTAGGGAAAAGACCTCTAGTATTCATCCTATGTATGCTTCTTGAGATTTCATAAAACTTTGTATGATCACCTTCCTGTGCTGCAGTGAGAAAGTCCCAGCCTATCTCACCTCTTGTTGTAAAAAAACCCTTCATTCCTGGAAACATCCTAATAAATCTTTTCTGAACCCTCTCCAGTTTAATAATACCCTTCTTATAATATGGTGACCAGAACCGTGCACAATACTCCAGAAGAGGCCTCATCAGTGTCCTGTACAACCTCAACATGATGTTCCAACTCATATGCTTAATACCAATACAAGGTCTGAGCAATGAAGGAAAACATGCTAAAAGCCTTTTCATCTATCCTGTCTACCTGTGACAAAAATTTCAAAGAAATATGAACAAGAACACCTAGGTTCCTCTGTTCTACACCACTACCCAGGGCCCTACAATTAATTGTGTAAGTCCTGCTCCTGTTTGTTTTACCAAAATGCAACACCTTGCATTTGTCCAAATTAAGCACCACGCTTCAGCCTAAGAAACCAGTTGATCAAGATATCTTCGTAATCTTAGATAGCCTTCTTCACTGTCCATAATACTATCAATATTGGTGATCATCGTTGATCAAACACAAGTATTTGATGGAGTCAGTTCTCCTTAAAAGCACCCCCTGTGTTTTTTCCTAGCTAAGTAATGCACAATGACAGCCCGAAACATTGATTTTCCTGCTTCTCTGATGCTGGGTGACGTTTATCCAACTCCATGTTTATTGACTCTGGCTTCCTGAATCTGCAGTCCTTACTTTCTCCTAGTCATTAAGTACACAATGTAATGTTACTGTGTTGATTGTACTCACTGCCTCAAGTTATATCTCTTTTGATTTCTTGCATTCTTTCCCCTTGTTAAGCAGGATTTGCTGTTTTGTGAAGAAGGTTTTTAGTTACCATCTAATTAATATGTTTGGAAAAGCTAAGACACACCTCCATAACAATCACATCCTGTGATACAATTTGAATACAGCCCTCTGGACCAACTTGGTAGAACAGAACAGAGCTGGAGAGGATGTCAAGCCGCAGAAGATGTACTTGTTATGCAGTGCAGTGACTTCACACAGCTGGATAATGACAGTCAATCCCTGCAGTAAAGTATGAAAGAAGTCTTGTACAATTAGATCAACAGATCAGTTTTTACACACTGAAAGGTTTACAGCAAGCAAACTTGTAGTGTCATTGAATCCACCCCAAATGACCCTGTCTCTTTCTGGGTCTCTGTCCCATATACGTAGACAAAATTACTCTGTGATGTTTGTTCCAAACTTCTTCTTCAAAAATGGTGTTTCTCAAAATATTTTTTGATATTCTTCATTGGTCTTTGTTGAGGTTGCATTTGCCAATCTCAATATTTATCCCTGCATCTCCCTTTTCCTAACTAAATTTGTGATAATTTCTTTCTCATTCTCAATGTTTTAGATCAAAAACTGTCAACTGTTTTGGCTACTTGTTAAGATGGAACTGGCAATCAGCAACAGAGTGTGAGCAAGGCCTCAGTTTCCCTTCCCTTTCATGTCAGGTTATCACGAGCCAGCAATCTCCTCCAAGCATGAAAAGTTTGGCTATGTTTACATCAGCTTTGCATTTGTAAATGTGTCAGATAGTTTTGATATTTTAGACTAAATAAATAAATAATGAGTTCCATATTTCATAGAAATTAATAAAGAAATGGAAATGCAAGTTTGTATTGTCTATATCTAATTACCGTCATCGATGTGTCCATGCTTTGAAACTACCTGGTACATTAAATTACTTTTCCAAAGTTACTTTGTTCTTGTCCTTTCCAACTAATGTCAGTTTGATGTTATTTTCTTGTCACATCAATTAGTTAAGAATGCTTGTAATTTACAACAAATTGGAAACAATATCAAAATCCATCAAAAGGATCGAATACTACAACAAGTGACACTTGATTTGTGGTAATTTTATTAGAAAATGTCATTGCAAATCTGTCTATAAGGTAAACTACATTTATTCTAATGTTATTAGAAACATTATTATTGCCACTTCATTTTGTTGTCACTATGTTCCCTTAAATGAAAGTGTTTAATAGACACCATTACCATTAAGTAACTTCTAGACACTTCGTTAATATAGAAAAAAAATGATTAAGTGTTGTGTTTTCATGTGGTATGAAACTGCCGTCCAATACATGGGGCAGGAAAGTATTGAGGGGGTCTGGGGGGCAGTGAACAGATGGCTCACATCCAGAAGAAATGTCAGTGGCCTGCTGATAGGCCAATAACAGGTCTGCACCAGAGCAAAAATGTGCGGTGTGCAGGATAAATGAGCATGCAGAGGCACTCCTGCCCCTCTCTGGGAGGACGTTCCACCACATGAGGGAGCTGCTACCTAATCAGATTGGTTGGCAGCTCCAGCAATGCCAGAGCTCAGTCATGGGGTCTTCCAGCACAGTGGGCAAGCCCCATGGATCAAGGAACAATGTAAGCAGGGGAGGGCTTTGGGCTGGGTTTTTGCTTTGAAACCTGCCTGTCTGACTATTCCAACCATTTTTAGCAGCTCATATTCATTATCTGTTTACATGTGACAGATGTGCTCCCAATTTCAGTGCCTGCCCACTTACTATTTTAGAGGTGGGTTCGGGAGTGGTTGGAAGGTAGTGGGCTTACCCACCCAACCTACATACGTTCATCATATGGAAACATTGGGGAAAATGTATTCCACATTTACCTCTGCTAATTTTCCAAAATAGCTATTTCAAGTAAGACTTGAAGCTGCATTTTCGGACCCAGAGGCAAGGAAGTGACGAAGAATATTCCTTGAAGGTAGAGTGGTGGATGTTGCCTTTATGGACTTCAGTAAGGGGTTTGACAAAGTTCTGCATGGTAGACTATTTAGCAAGGTTAGACCACATGGAATACAGGGAAGATTAGCCATTTTGATACAAATTTGGCTCAAAGGCAAGAAAAAGAGGGTGATGATCAAGGGATACTTCTCAAACTGGAGGCCTGTGACCAGTGGTATGCCACAAGAGTTGGTGCTGGGTCCATTGCTTTTTTGTCATTTATATAAATGATTTGGATGTGAACATAGGAGGTATTGTTAGTAAGTTTGCAGATGACACCAAAATTAGTGGTGTAGTGGACAGTGAAGAAGGTTACCTTAGAGTACCTTGATCACATGAGCAATTGGGCCGAAGGGTGGCAGATGCAGTTAAATTTAGATAAATTTGGGGTGCATTGTGGTGGGTCAGATCAGGTCAGAACTTATACACTTAATGGTAAGGCCCTGGGGAAAGTTGCCAAAGGAAAAGAGAAAGGTTTATAGTTCCCTGAAAGCAGGGTCATGGGTCGACAGAGTAGTGAAGAAAGCATTTTGTACATTTGCATTTATTAGTCAGTGCATTGACAAAAAGGAGTTGGAAGGTCATATTGCAGCTGTACAGGACATTGATTAGGCTACTTTTAAAATACTATGTTCCGTTCTCGTCTCCCTGCTATAGGAAAAATGTTGTGAAACTTGAAAGTGTGCAGAAATGATTTACAAGAATGTTGCCAGAGTTGAACGATTTGAGCTGTGAGGAGAGGCTGAATATGCTAGGGCTATGTTCCCTGGAGTGTCAAAGGCTGTGGGGTGACCTTATTGCAGTTTATAAAATCATGAGGAGCATGGTTAGGGTGAATAGTCGAGGTCTTTCCTCTAGGATAGCGGAGTCCAAAACTAGAAGGACATAGATTTAAGGTGAGAGGGTAAAGATTTACAAGGGACCAATAAGGCAACTTTTTCATGCAGAGGGTGGTGTGTGCATGGAATGAGCTTCCAGAGGATGTGGTGGAGGCTGGTAGAATTATAACATTTTAAAGAATTTATATTGGTACATGAATAAGAAGTGTTTCGAGGGATATGGGCCAAATGCTGGCAAATGGGACTAGATTAATTTATGATATCTGGTCAGCATGGATGAGTTGGACTGAAGGGTCTGTCTCCACGCTATACATCTGTATGACTGAATTTATCACTGAGCCACAAGACTCTTACTGCAACTGCTCTGATCACTGATGCTAATTTACTAAGCAAGTACTTAGGGAATTTATTGTCTGAACATTGCTTTGGTACTCTGTAGATATCTTGCTTATCTTCCACCATACTGCTATGCCCCTTAATTACTAAATAACCTGAGTAGTCCACAATCCCGTGTGCTACTCACATTCTATCATAACGCTGTGAACTTGTTAACACAGCACTATTACTCTGATAGATTTCCTTACATTGAACAACAGTTTGTTTATGAAGTGCCTAATGAAACATCTTTGGGCTCTTCTCAGGAGCACAAAAAACAATTTCCATCTGTGCACTCGTAGACGCTCTTCGGGTATCAGTAGTAGTGTTACCTACCTCGGGGCCAGATGTTCTGGATTCATGTTCTGTCTGTCACAGACACATATTGTATTCATTGAAACTGGAGCTTTTCAATAGGGCAGAGATATGCAAGCATTTCAGAAGGCTATGAAGCTGGAGTTGATTTGAGAGATCAGGAGGAGAGAGGATATGAAGAGTTTCAAAATGAAGATTAGAACTAGAAAATTAAGGCACAGACTTCCCAGAAGCTAATGCAGGTCTTTGAATATGTGAATGACTTCTAATGGGAATTAGCTGTAAGTTCGGACACTGGCAGTAAAGCATTAGATGACACCGTGTTTAAGGAGTGAGAAAGATTGGCCATTGGAATAATCAAGTCTAGATGTAGCACAAATATGGATGTGGATTTCAGCTGCAGCTGTAAAATGGTAGGGGGGAGTCAAGCAATATTGTGGAAATTAAAGCAGGTTATTTTGAAGATGAGATAACAAAGTGTAGAGCTGGATGAACACAGCAGGCCAAGCAGCATCAGAGGAGCAGGAAAGCTGATGTTTTGGGCCTAGACCCTTCTTCAGAAAACCCAGCTCTAATCTTGTCATCTCAGATTCTCCAGCATCTGCAGTTCCTACTATCTCTGTTTTGACGAGGGCATGATTGTGTGGTTAGAAGCTCATCTTGGGTTTAAATAATTGTCAAGTTTGTAGACATTCAGTCTCAGACAGTTGTCAGCAGTGGGGGAATGAGTGGCGAAGACTGAATGGTCTTGGGTCTTGAGGTTAAAGGCAGGTTGGATCTGGAAGTGTGGACTGGGTCCTTGAGGGTAGAGGTCAATTGAGTTTGAAGTGGAGGAAGGAGAGCAGGGTCTGGAGTGAATGGAGGGATGTTGGTTCTGAAGTGAATGAAAATAGGAGAGTCAGATCTGGAGCGGGGAAGAAAGTGTCAGATTCTTAAGTGAGAGAGGGGATTGTCTGTGAGGGTGAGGGAGGTGTAATTTGTATTGTGAGAGGTAGTATGGGGTCAGTTAAATAGTTAATCAGGATTTTGGCCATGCGTCTAATAGTCTAATGTTTCCGAATTTCATCAGAACTCTCTATATTCTTAGACTTAGGTTGAGACTTATCAACAGTTACAGCATTGGCAAATGCCTCGATGGAACGTTTAATTTTCTGGACAGTTCCTTCAGCCTCCTATGATGACATTTTACAGAGTGCCCATGTACTCTACACTAGGGTAATGACTTCTGGGTATCAAAATATCCAGGCTATTATTGCTTTTGTGTGGAGAAGGTCCACCCAAAGTATTTTTGGGGTTATCATATGAAGAATGTTTGAAAAGGTCATGGCTTTATCCAGTGTGGTTTAGAAGAATGAATGGTGATATTATTGAAACATATAAGAGCTTGACGGGCCTGTATAAGGTGGATATTTCATATTTGGGGATTAAAGCTGGACAACATAATGTGAGAAATTCACTTTCAAGATGGACGAGGAATTGTCTCCCATCTCTCAACAGCTTGTTAGAATGTGGAATTCTCTTATCCAGAAGTAAGTGAAGGCTGGGTTTTTATTTAACTCGGCCTTGAATAAATATGGAGTTTTGAAAGACAATGGAATCAAGGGGTATGGTGTACAATCAGGAAAGTGGAGTTCAGCCCAAGATCAGCCAAGGTATTATTGAGGCTGAGTAGGCTTGAAGAGCTAAATGCTTTCTTACTTCCAAGTCCTACTTTCCATTCTAGGCGCTTATATGTTGGTCATGAACAGAAAGTTATGATTAGGTGATGTAGCTTTGGGGACCCTGCACGCAGAAGGTGAAGCAACAGTTAAGTGTTCTTCTAACTTGAATGGATGGAAGCAGTGGTTGCAGAGTAGAAAAGCAATGTGGCCATGGCACCCTGGTATAGGAAATCATTCAAGGTAGGTGGACCTAATAGGGGCCCTAGGGGGCAGTACAATAGACAGAGTGGCTGAGATTCCATCCAGAGATAATAAGAACTGCCAATTCTGGAGTCAAAAATGATATCTTGAAGAGATGAGGAACCAGGAAATGATGGTAGAGTGGTGCTGTTAATCAAAAATGTCATTAATACATTTTTGAGAAATGACCCCGGCTCAGAAGAACAAAACTTTAGAGTTAGTTTGGAAAAGAAATATCAAAGGTAAAAAAGGTCACTTGTGGAAAACATTTATTGGCGCCTAACAATGTAAGTTATAGTGCATGACAGATTGAACTGGAAAAGCATTTAAAAAAATGTATCATGTTAATGATGGATGAATTTAATCTATTTGTGAATTGGGCAAATCAGCTCAGAAAGGGACCCTGGAAAATAAGTTGTATAGTACATTTGGGACAATTTCTTAGAGCAATAATTTCTACAGCCAAGCAGGGAACATGTTATTCTAGACCAGGTAATGAGAAATGAGGCAGAATTCATCAATAACCTTTATGGTAAAGGAACCTTTATCTTACAGTAGTCATAACATGATTGGTTTCATGTTATGTTTGAAGGGGGCAAGTATATTTCTAAAAGTCATGTTTGAAACTTGAAGAAATAAGTGACCTAGCTTTGCCTTCATGGCTTTAAAGTGAAATGAGAAAATAGATTAAAAGATATGACTCTAAGGATGCAGTCACAATAAAGAAGACATTTAATGATGCTCGGCAAAGATTCATTCCAGCAAAAAAACTGTCTCTTTAAGAAAAATGCATCATCTGTGGCCGAATAAGGAATTTTGAAATAATATCAAAACTAAACGAAACCATCTACCATTCTGCGAAGAGCACTGTTAGTTCTGAAGATTTGAAAAACACTAAAAGGTGACTTAAGAAATTAAAAAAAATAAAGTGGGAGAAAGTCGAGTCTGAAGGAAATATAGCTAGTAATTTGAAAATAGATAGCTAGATTTGTACAAGTATTTAAATAAGAAAAATATAGTTAAGCTAGTTGTTGGTTATCTAAAGAATGAAGTTGGGCGATCTGGTTATTGTAAATAGAAAATGGCTGAGGTGTTGAACACATATTGCATTGTCTTCAGGAACAAAAACACGGTATTAATGTTTTGGGTCTGGTGAACCTTCCTCAGAGCTCTGATGAACTCTGTTCCGAGGAAGGGTCATCCAACCCAAAATGTTCACTCTTCTTTTTCCTTCACAGATACTGCCAGACCTGCTAAGCTTTTCCAGCTGTTCCTGATTTACAACATCTGCAGTTCTTTTGCTTTTTATTGTATTGTCTTCACTGTGGAGGACTTGGGTAACCTCCAAAAGGTGCTTGAAAATCTACACATGAATGGGAAGGAAGAACTTAAAACAGTCACCACCACCAGGGAAAAGGTGCTGAGAAAATTCATTGATGTACAGGCTGAGAAATCCCCAGCACCAGATGGCCTGCATTCTAATGTTTTTAAAAAGTCGTGGCAGTGTAGATGTATCCATTATTTATAAGTTTACAAAATTCATTATCTGTTAGAAGAGCCCCAGCTGATTGTAAAATAGCTAATGTAATACCTTTGATTTAAGAAAGGAAGGAGACAGAATGAGAAAGCTATAAACCAGTCAGCCTAACATTTATTGTTATATCCATTAAGGCAGTAACAGCTGGGTACTTAGAAAACCATTGCATATTTTGACAGAATCAGCATGGATTTGTGAATGGGAAATAATGTTTTACTAATTTATTTGTGTTTTCTGAGGGAATAACCACGTATAAATGGATATTTGTCAAAAAGATATTTGATAAGTTGCAACATCAAGTGTTTCTGCACAAGATAAAAGCATGTGATGTAAGGACTAACATATTAGTATAGGTAAAGATTAGTTGGCTAGTAGTAAGCAGAAAGTAGGGCTAAATGGGTATTCAGAAGAAGGGTTACTGGATCTGAAGAAATAATTCTGCTTTCTCTCCACAAATGCTGCCAGACATGTTGAGTTACTACAATATTTTCTGTTTCTGTTTCTGATTTCCAGCTGTAGTTCTTTGTTCTATTTGAGTCATTTTGGGGTTGGCAAACAGTAACTAGTGGATTGCCCCCAGGATCAGTGGTGTGCTCTGAACTTTTTTATCAGCTATGAATGACTTGGATGAAGGGGCCAAAATAAAAGGCAGCTAAATTTGTTGATGTTATTCAGAAAGGTAGGAAAGTAAGCTGTCCAGGAAAGGTAGAAAGCCTGCAAAGGGATGTAGACATATTAAATAAATGGACAGAATTTTGGCAGATGGAATAAGATATGGTAAAATGTGCACATGCCCACATTGACAGGAAAAAAATATCAGTACAGAATTTATATAGATTGCAGAACTCACTGATACATTCGATCTGGATGTCCCACAAGATGGATCACAAATTCAGTATGATGTGTCAGTAAGTGATTAAGGAGGCAAATAGAATGTTGGGATTTATGCAAGGAGCATAAAGATGTTTTACTGCAACTGGACAGGATTTTGGCGAGTCCACATCTGAATACTATGTACAGTATAGGTCTCCTTAGTTGAAAAAAAAGACGCGATTCAATCAATTTGTAATCTTATGAAGAATGAGTGAACAGGTTGTGTCTGTATACATTGGAGTATATAAGAATAAGAATCTAACTTATCACAGCATTTAAGATCCTGATGAGAGACAACATAATAGATGTTAGAAGGATTTTGCTCTTGTGGTTGATTAGAAGTAGGATTTAAGAATAAGAAGCCTTTTGTGGTTGGTTTGCTTGCCGAGCTGGTTTGTTAGTTCGCAGACGTTTCATTACCCTGAGGGGTAACATCATCAGTGCAGCCTCCGATGAAGCGCTGTTGTGTTTTCCCACCTGTTATTCAAACTCTGGGGCTGCATGGATAATGTTACCCAGCAGGGTAATGAAACGTCTGCGAACTAATGAAGCAGCTCAGTGAGCGAACCAACCACAGCATCCACAACCCAAACTTACAAATCGACTCAAGAAGCCTTGTTTTTAAGACTGAGATCAGGATGAAGTAATAGGTGCTGGATCATTTAATTTATTCAGTGCAGATTAAGAGAGAGTCAAAGGCTATGAATGCAGAGAAGAAAATGAAGTTGAGAACACAGCCAAATCAACCATGGTCTTATTAAATAGTGGATCAGGCTTGAAGGCTGAAATAGCTTAATCTTGCTCCTATGTCCTTTGTTGCTGGTGCAGAGTAATGAGACAGAATAGTGCAAGTTTAACACTCACTGATTCACATAAAGTCTGATTCAGCAGTGCCGTGATTTTGAAACATTAGCAAAAGGGATGCTTGTTTCTTGTCCACAAATGGAAGTTTGTCATTGGCGAAGTCCTCTGTAAATATGTACGTAGGCTTTTATGGGTTGCAGCATTTGATAGGATGCAGCCAATTAAAATGTGGATGACTGCTTTAGGATTAACAATTGTTTCAGATGAGGCTGAAGCATTGGCATCCATCTCACCCAGAAGTGCCAGGTGGATGATCCATTTTGGTCTCATCCAGTGGTCCCTACTATTACTGATACCAGTCTTCGGCCAATTTTATTCACTGCACATGATACCAAGAAACAAATGGAGACATTGGATACTGCAAAGGCAATGGGCCCTGGCAACATTCCGACAATAGCACTGAAGACTTGCGCTCCGGAACTTGTCACTCTCCTAGCCAAGCTCTTTCAGTACAATTACAACACTGGCATCTACTCAATAATGTGGAGAATTTCCTAGGTAGGTCCTGTACACAAAAAGAACAGGACAAATCCAACATGGACAATTTCCACATCACCACTCTACTCTCCACCATCAAAAAAGTGATGGAAGATGTCAATAATAGTGCGACCAAGCAGTGCCTGATCAGCAGTATCCTGCTCAGTGATGCCCAGTCTGGGGTTTGTCAAGGCCACTCGGCTCCTAGCCTTATTACAGCCTTAGTTCAAACATGGACAATAGACCTGAATTCCAGATTTGAGATATGGCAACCCTTGACATCAAGGCTGCATTTGACCGGGTGTAGCAACAAGGAGCCCTAGCAAAACTGGAATCAATGGTATCAGGGGACAAACTGTCTGCAATTTAGAACATTTCATCTATCATAAGATCTGAAGTGGGGATGTCTGCTGATGACTGTGCAATCTTCAGAACCATTCATGACTCCCCTCACATTCTGAACAGCCCATGTTGAATTACAGCAAGAGCTGAACAATATCCAGGATTGGTCTTACAACTGGCAAGTACCATTCATGCTGCACAAATGCCAGGCTATGACTATCTCCAAGAACAGACATTCTAACTACCTCCGCTTGACATTCAATGGTGTTACCATCACTGAATCCCCTACTATCAATTTCCTGGGAATTACCTTTGACCAGAAACTCAGCTGGACTCACCACATAAACGCATTGGCTACAAGAGCAGGTCAGAGGTTAGGAATACTGCAGTGAGTAACACACCTCCTGACTCCTCAAAGCATTTCCACCGTCTACAAGGGCACAAGTTAGGAGTATAAGAATACTTGCCTGGATGGGTGCAACTCCAACGACATTCAAGAAACTTGTCATCATCCAGGCCAAAGTAGCCCACTTAACTGGCACCACATTTACAAGCATCTACACACTCATGCCCCCTCCCCCCACAGCTGTGTGCATATTTTATAAGAGGTACTGCAAAAACCTTTACTTGGCACCTTCGAAACCATAAGCAATTCCGTACAGAAAGACAAGGGCAGCAGATATACGGGAACATCTGCAACATCTTCCCAAGCCATTTTCCATCCTAAATTGGAAATATATTGCCATTCCTTCAATGTCACTGGGTCAAAATCCTGGAATTTCCTGTCTAAGTTCATTGTGGGTCGATAGAACGTGGACCTCAGTGATTCAAGAAATCAGCTGACCTTCTCAGTGGCAATTACGGATGTACAATACATCCCCTTGTGCCATGAGTGAATTCAGAAAAAGTATTGAATGCTGAAAAATAGCTTGTGGGCAAAAACAAAGGAGAGGTTTGAGCCCTTTGGAGAAGGCACTGCTGAAGCCCTGCTATATCGTGCGTATGTAGTTAGTTTTAGGAAATATTTGTTGACACTTTGTGTTAGCTTTATATTCAGCCCTCTTAAGTTTCAAGCTACCAGAAATCACATGTAATGGCATGCTTACAATACCAGAAGGGCAGCATATCAGGCATAAGGAGGTAGGCACGTACAAAACTTTAGTCTTATACAACTGTAATTATATACACAGGTTTTCAGTAGGGTGCAATTTTAGCCGCAATTTATAATTATAAACAACAAAATGTGAGGCTGGATGAACACAGCAGGCCAAGCAGCATCTCAGGAGCACAAAAGCTGACGTTTCGGGCCTAGACCCTTCATCAGAGAGGGGGATGGGTTGAGGGTTCTGGAATAAATAGGGAGAGAGGGGAGCTTGAACAGTTCAACCACTTCACCAACACCTTCTACCCCAACCTTCAGTTCACCTGGGCCATCTCCAGCAAATCCCTCACCTTCCTGGACCTCTCAGTCTCCATCTCAGGCAACCAGCTTGTAACTGATGTCCATTTCAAGCCCACCGACTCCCACAGCTACCTAGAATACACCTCCTCCCACCCAACCTCCTGCAAAAATTCCATCCCCTATTCCCAATTCCTCCGCCTCCGCCGCATCTGCTCCCACGACAAGACATTCCACTCCCGCACATCCCAGATGTCCAAGTTCTTCAAGGACCGCAAATTTCCCGCCACAGTGATCGAGAACGCCCTCGACTGCGTCTCCCGTATTTCCCGCCACACGTCCCTCACACCCCGCCCCCGCCACAACTGCCCAAAGAGGATCCCCCTCGTTCTCACACACCACCCCACCAACCTCCGGATACAACGCATCATCCTCCGACACTTCCGCCATCTACAATCCGACCCCACCACCCAAGACATTTTTCCATCCCCACCCCTGTCGGCTTTCCGGAGAGACCACACTCTCCATGACTCCCTTGTTCGCTCCACACTGCCCTCCAACCCCACCACACCCGGCACCTTCCCCTGCAAACGCAGGAAATACTACACTTGCCCCCACATCTCCCCCCTCACCCCTATCCCAGGCCCCAAGATGACATTCCACATTAAGCAGAAGTTCACCTGCACATCTGCCAATGTGGTATACTGCATCCACTGTACCCGGTGTGGCTTCCTCTACATTGGGGAAACCAAGCGGAGGCTTGGAGACCGCTTTGCAGAACACCTCCGCTCAGTTCGCAACAAACTACTGCACCTCCCAGTCGTAAACCATTTCCACTCCCCCTCCCATTCTTTAGATGACATGTCCATCATGGGCCTCCTGCAGTGCCACAATGATGCCACCCGAAGGTTGCAGGAACAGCAACTCATATTCCGCCTGGGAACCCTGCAGCCTAATGGTATCAATGTGGGCTTCACCAGTTTCAAAATCTCCCCTTCCCCAACTGCATCCCTAAACCAGCCCAGTTCGTCCCCTCCCCCCACTGCACCACAAAACCAGCCCAGCTCTTCCCCTCCACCCACTGCATCCCAAAACCAGTCCAACCTGTCTCCGCCTCCCTAACCTGTTCTTCCTCTCACCCATCCCTTCCTCCCACTCCAAGCCGCACCCCCATCTACCTACTAACCTCATCCCACCTCCTTGACCTGTCCGTCTTCCCTGGACTGACCTATCCCCTCCCTACCTCCCCACCTATACTCTCTCCACCTATCTTCTTTTCTCTCCATCTTCGGTCCACCTCCCCCTCTCTCCCTATTTATTCCAGAACCCTCACCCCATCCCCCTCTCTGATGAAGGGTCTAGGCCCTAAACGTCAGCTTTTGTTCTCCTGAGATGCTGCTTGGCCTGCTGTGTTCATCCAGCCTCACGTTTTGTTGTCTTGGATTCTCCAGCATCTGCAGTTCCCATTATCTATAATTATAAACAACGTTGGTTTGATCACATCTTCAAAGAGGTTTAACATAATCAAGCTTTATGTTATATTATTAACTACCGTTGCAAATATTGAAATAAAGGTTAAGCACATCTCCCTCCTAGTGTATATTCTCCTCCTATTTGCCATAAGTCAGGCTGGAATTTTTGCTTGCATAGAATGATAACATTTAATACAAGTTAATGTACCTGAGTTGAGGTAACAGTTAGATTTTAAAAACCATAGTTAAAAGGAGACAAGGAATTGAATAAAGCTTTTTGTCTTGATCTCATCTATGGAATCCATTACCTCAAATTGTTGTGCTTGCCAGGACACTGAATAAATTTTAAGAAAGAAATAGATTTTTAATTTAGTCATGAGTTATGGACAGCAGGCAGGGAAATGGAGCTGAGGCTGAGGTGAGATCATTTATGATCATACTAAATGGTGGAGCAGACTCGAGGAGCTGAATTACTTACCTCTGCTCCTAGTTCTATGAAAAAAAAGGTACCAATTTACACAACAATGTATTCATACAATACTTTTCCCACATCAAACAGAATTGCATGTGTTGATATAGGTAGCTTCTAGCATGTGCAAATGCCCAGTGAACCCAATATTGGTGATAAAAATCTTTGCCTTATTACCATGGTACTTGGCAGCATCCTGACCACTGGGAATCTACTTGCCTGGTCTGATAACTAAGACTGACAGCAATTCCAGTTGCATGCCCATGTTAACAATTGCCCAACCAGTCAATACCCTTTCCTTGTGCTGTCTAATTTAGTGTCCCTTTTTTCATGTCTGTTCCTTGGTTTGTCTTGAGGACTGAACTCAACCAGATGGGTTATTCTTACAACTGATAGTTTTACTAAATGTATCCATGATATTAACATTCAATAACAGATTTTATTAAATGAATTTAAATTCCTATCAACACAGTTATTCGTCTTTTGGGTTACAATTTCTTTATTTATTGTGTACTTTTCGTTGTACTTATGTATTCCTATACTTAGTACATGTGACAAGTGAATAAAATTGTAACAATACCAGATTTTATTAACTGAATTTAAATTCTACCAACATAGTTGGATTTGAACCCATGTTACAGAGCATTAGCCTAGACTATGAGACAACTAATGAAGTGACATTACCACTATGTCACTCTCTTTCCCCCATTATATCTTAAATCTGGGTTAACATTTCTTTAAAAAAACAATTCACCACAACTCCAACCATTTCTTTTCAAGATGTCATAGTATTATTGACAACAGGCTGGTTTAGATTCAGCAATTCATTTTGCAGGACGTCTTAGCTAATTAAAGAGTTTATTGAAGAACTACAAAACCGCAGCATGCTCCCTCTGGACTTTGTAGTGCAGCTTTGTCAAATATATACTTTGATTTGTATTCAGTTAACGATGCCATTTACTATTCTGTTTGCTAATTTTATTGCAATAATAGATATCCCCACGGTGTAAGTTGTACATCGTTGAATAATACTAAAAGTGCTAAGGTAATTAGTAATTTAAAAAAATAAATTTATTGAATCCCATTACAGTAGATCACAGTATCGCAAAGAGCTGACTGTAACAATTCATTACGCATAAAACCTAATTAATTCACTAACTTGATTTAAAGTAATTTTCAATCTTTTTCAATAAGCAAGTGAACACAACAATTTCTGTATGAAAATGGACCAGGAATCTTTTCTCAATTTTGCATAAACCATTTCCATTTAATCAGCATTGATAAAACTGTTCACTTGCTTTTTAAGCAAAACATTGAATTTGCAACTGGGAGCTATAACTTTTTGAAATCACATTAATAGTCTAAGATGCTTACGGTATTATAATTAATCAAAAGGCAGTGATTGGTGAAAATGTTGAATTCACGTAGGTTGCTTGAATGGACTGACATGAATGCATTCAAGAAGAAACCAGCTAAGAACAGTAAGTCTTGCTTTGGCTCAATCAAGAAAGTAGTTGTAAAATGTGATCAGAATTATGTCATTGATTACATATTCTACAATGAACCAGCACAATCAAACAGTTTTTAAGTACATGTTTTTAAAGTTTTTGTTTGTTTTTATAAAGAAAGTCCTCTAATCTAATTTAGTGTGAAATAACTTGGTGCAATTTGATTAAAGCAGCAGGGAAATAAACATTTTTAATCAGTGTCAACGTGCCACCTATGATTTTAAGTAACTGAAAATTATTTGAATAAACTTTATGGAGCCATTTACTAATTACATGATGGAATCAGTTTCACAAAAGTGTTTAAACGTATCTGTTAATGTCCTTCCTTACTTCATTTTTGCAGCTTCCTCGTTGGCCTGCAAATGAGGTCAGTTAGTGAAAACTGCCAGCGGTGATGAATTATGTTCTTTTCTTGCATAGGATTGTGCATTGTTGTCAATCGCCAGTTTTTTCAAATGATTGGCCATTTAAGAGGGCTGCTTAGATTCATGTTGCATTTGGTCTGTAATCACATGTTGGCTAGACCAAGTAGAGATGAGATTTCCTTCTGTAAAGGGTGGGCTTTCATGACAATTGACAGTGGGTACAATGTCATTGTTATGCTAGCTTGCTTTTAATTCTAGATTTAACTGAATTCAAATTTCATGGGATTGGGATTTGCCATGCCCAAGAATATTGGCTTGAAGATCTGGATTATTAATCCAGTGATTTTACCATTTTATACCACCACCTCCCCCAGTTTGTGTGTTTCGATGAGAATTTGCTGCCAACAGAGTGATTTTACCTTGCGTGACACTGCTTATGCCATCTCCCATAACATAGGATATTAGACATAAATATCATGATATTAAAAATCCAACAGACATTTGTTACAACTATTATGTACAAACATTACATTCCTCACTCTAACATTAAACTATTACATGACAACACAGGAAAAAGCTTCCGTAGAGTGTCATGTTTCAAGTGTTGAGGTAAATGGAGTATGAGATCTTTTACTCGTGTCACATGCTATGATTCAGTGATGATATCATAACCACGTCTCCTAAAGGAATGCTGACTGTGAGTCACACAGGATTGGTTGGCTTTCTAACAGGGCCTGCTACTGTGATCATATTAAAAATAACGCAAAAACTGAGGGAAGTCAGCAGCACTGACTGTAATTTATACTTAACAGTCGTTAGCACAGATAGGTTACTTGAATAAATTGTTCCATGAAAATGAATGGAACTGAGCAGAAAGCCTAAGATGTTAAATTTTGATATTCATTAGCTTTACCTTTCTATTTCTTTATATTCTCCAGAAATCAATATTTTCTTTCTGTCTGAGATAATGGGACCTGTAGATGCTGGAGAATCCGAGATAACAAAGTGTGGAGCTGGATGAACACAGCAGGCCAAGCAGCATCTTAGGAGCACAAAAGCTGACGTTTCGGGCCTAGGCCCTTCATCAGCTTTTGTGCTCCTGAGATGCTGCTTGGCCTGCTGTGTTCATCCAGCTCCACACTTTGTTTTCTTTCTCTCTCCTTGTTTGTCCTTTTGGACCTAATTTGGAATGGAATTCACCCACTGTATTATACAATGCAATTCTGTTGAATCTGGTTAAGGAGGTATGTAGTTTCATGCCCTGTTCAACCAGTTTTCAGATGTTCTGTTTCTGTCACTGTGCCATCAACAGATCTCACTTTCAGCAACTCGCTATTCAAAGTGTTTAAAAGATGAAATTTGGTAGTCTTAAATGGTATTAGATGTAGTGGGTTTCCAAGTACATCAAAATATGGCCTAATACTTCTGATATTGCTTTCTTTTACAGTTTTTGCTCCTTCAGTCCCTTCTTCTACTTTTGAATACTCTTCAGCATATTTTTCCGTGGCATCTGTTGTTTCCCAAATGAGGCCTTTCATCTTTCAGTTACTCCTGATTCTGGAATTTCTGCTCATCTCCTCCAGGTTTGTTACTTATATAAATGGTATGTCAATGTTGTTAGATTTTAATGTACCGAGTTTGGGCTGTTTTACAATATATGGGCCACGAGGAAACAGTTGCATTCTGAGCTGCGTTCTGCTCCACTCCCAACTGCCTCAAACCAAAAAGAAAAGTTACGGTTGATTTAAGTTCTTGACTGCTCCATTGTGCAACAAAATCTAAATTCGTTTTGAGCACAATGCTATTGCTGATCAAGGCAGAAACTTGATCCAATTTTGCACTTACACTATTTCTTTCAAAACCACAGGGTGGCACTGATTGCCTTTTGCTCTGGAATTTGACGTGATGCCCAAATGTAAATAGTATGACCATGGGTTTATTAGCCACTTTGCTTTCTTGCGAAGTGAGCCACTATAATGAATCTCGCACTGTGTATTCTTGTGTTTGAGAATAGTGGTTACATTGTGAAGAACCATTGAATGGACCTGTTTATTCATCATTTCAAATATATGATTATCAGAGGTCTGGAAAATAGGTTTTATTCAAACATAACAATGTCTGAGGGCTATAAAATATGATCAGATAAATTAACCCCTTCTAGTGTAAGCGAAAATTTTACCTTGTTTAAAATGTTAGCTTGGTTATTATTTTGTTTTATGAATTGTATCCATTAACATTTAGGCAACAATGTGCTTATGAATAAAAAACTTACACCAAGGAGAGTCAAACATAAATATGGACCAGTACATAGTGATTTCCTTCTCTTCATGAATCTTACACTCTTGAGACAACTTGATATTTCTGCATTTTAAAAAAATACATATTTGTGCTAATAATGTTTATTAAATAAAATATTCTGGTACTTTTAGCTTTGGTATTGTGAAAATAAAGTAGTACAATGCAAACATATTGTTTGGATTACTGTCAAACAATCACAGTTTAATGCTGGCTGTAATAAATATTGCACTCGTACTCCTAATATATAGTTTGGCTTGGGAACATGGCTGGCGTGGACTAGGTGGACTGAAGGCTCTGTTTCCATGCTGTATGACGCTATGACTAATTTTTTTTTGTGGATGTTATTCATGTATTTCTAAATGTTTGGACAGCAACATTCATGTGCTGTGAATGTAACTTGTTATGTAAATGCAAAGCAATGACCATCCCCAACACAAGCGAGTTAAATCATCTCTTCTAGGTACTCAATAGCATTACTGAATAACCTATTACCAACAACTTGGGTGTTTTGTGTACTTTCTTCATAGCCTTAACTTTGTATTTCTTGCTCTGTTCAATCACCCTATGAGCTTCATATGATATGGCCTGCCTGTGCTGCACACAATGCAAAACTGTGCACAGTATCTAGGTATATGTGATGAGAATTAATCAAATCAAATTTCAGTTGACCAGAACCTGAACTGGCTCAGCCACCTAAACAGGCCAAATGGTTGTAGTTGCGCAATGGCTGATTCTACTCCCTCAATTCCTGGAATGGTGGGACTATCATATGTTGAAAGATTGGAGTGACTGTGCTTGTATACACTTGAGTTTAGAAGGATGAGGGGGGATCTGATTGAGACATATAAGATTAGTAAGGGATTGGACACTCTGGAGGCAGGAAGCATGTTTCTGCTGATGGGTGAGTCCAGAACCAGAGGACACAGTTTAAAAATAAGGGGTAGGCCATTTAGAACAGAGTTGAGGAAAAACTTCTTCATCCAGAGAGTGGTGGATACATGGAATGCTCTGCCCCAGAAGGCAGTGGAGGCCAACTCTCTGGATACTTTCAAGAAAGCGATGGATAGAGCTCTTAAAGATAGTGGAATCAAGGGTTATGGGGATAAGGCAGGAACAGGATACTGATTGTGGATGATAGCCATGATCATAATGAATGGTGGTGCTGGCTCGAAGGGCTGAATGGCCTACTCCAGCACCTATTGTCTATGGTCTATTGTCTCTTCTTGACACCTGTTTATCATATGTGAGGCACAAATTGAGAGTCTGATGTAATATGCTTCATTTACATGGGTGAGTGCAGCCCAGAGCTCTGGAAACTCAGCATCATCCAGGACAAAGCTGTCCACCTGACTGGAACTTAATCCATCAAATCAAACATTTTCACTTTCTCCAATGGACAGAAACAGCAGTGTGCACTATGTACAAAATGCATCACAATAATTCAACAATTTTTCTGTGAACTTGTAACTGCTACCATCCAGAAGGAACAGGGCAGCAAATGTATGGATCATCACTGTATGGAAATACCCCCACAAAGTTGCACCATCCTGACTTGGAACTTTGCTACCATTCTGTTATTGTCACTGAGCCAATATGTTAGGACTGGGCTTCCGAACACTACTGTAGCTGTACTTGTATCAGATACACGACAATAGTTCAAGAAACTCGCACCATCATCTTCTCAAAGACAACATGGGGTGCACAACGAATGTAAAGGTCAAACACAACCCATTCCTATAAAATAATTTTAAAAATGGCGATCACACTACACATTAATTGTAAACAATGTAAACATCTTGCTCAAGCAGACAATAAGAATCTGAACAATTGTATAATCTGTGCTAGTTGCTGTTTCCACAAAACTGATAAATGATGTTTTGTCTGAATTTAATGAGATCCTCCAATTCGTAAGAAGCCAAGAGTTTTAGACACTCAGCCACCACATCCATAATCATTTCCCCCTTGATATTTAAAGTACTCTGTCAGCAGCCAGAAATAATTCAAAAGGACAGTGAAGTATTTTGCAGCAAATTAATTGCCTCTTATCTCTCTTCTGATTTGAACAGAGACTGTTGCTGAAGCGTTTTCTCTGGAAGAAAGGCTGGGAAATTGTCATTTGGCATTTTCTTGTTTCCATAACACTTTAAATAATTGCCCTTTCTAGTTTTCAAATAAATACTTATTTTCTAGTGTAACATCTGGCAAATAACTTGGTGAATGCCATGCAGAGTCCAAAAAGCATACTGAGAATTAAAAATTTCTTAATTCACATAAATATAGAATTAAATGAGCAGTAACTTGTAAAAAGAAAATTTCTCAATGACAAATGTAAAGAAGTAGCACGATGAAATTTCAAATTTTAAGATTTTTATTGTAACGATTAAACTAAAAGTGACATTCATTATACATTATTTATTACCAGCTAGTCCCAGGTATGTCATCACTCCACTCCTTCCAGAGAGTGTCACAATTTCTGGCTGACAATTCTAATTGCTGGTCCTTCAATAATGCTAAATCCAACTGAAAGCCAACAGTTACATCTAGAATGGGACAGGGCAGTTAAACCATGCACCCTTTTACAAAAAGCTGCTGACGCGGTTTATTTTCATTTTAAATGTTCATCTCCATAGACAACCACTTAGACAGCTTCTGTGTATGCTAGGTTGGAAATGTTTCAAGGGGGCCGGATGATGGTAAATGAAAGAATGCTCAGGGTGGGTCAAAGTTGAAGGGAGCTTGTGATCAGGTGGGGAGGGTGGAGCATCATACTGGGTCCTGTGGCAAGTTAGGTGCTGTGCTGGGAATGGAGGCAGCAGTGATGTGAGGTCCTTCAATGGGGATGGAAACTGATGGAGAACATGCATGTCAGCTATTGTGACAGAGGAGATGGTGTCTCCAGCCTCTGGTATTGCCTTGAATCAGTACTTTCTGAAATAACATACCTTCTGCCATCCATAATTGAGGTGACTGTGTAGTTCTAAGAATATTAAATTGTTTGGCTGCTTTACTGGACAAAAATATGGACCTTTCAACTTTAAGCTTGAACTCAAACTTCTCCTTATCATCCCTGCCCTGGTCTTTACTGACAGTAAATATACTCAAAGCTATCAGCCTGTATCAAGCATCACCTAGTGGTAAAAGAAATTCTACAGTCATGCTCACAAATGCTACAGTTTTGACTTCTAACTTCTAACAATCCTGCCGGAACATATCATTGCTTATGGCAATAACACATTGGTCCCTTTGGATCATACATTTCATCTGCTATGCCATTTTTTTTGATACATTTGTGGGATGTGGGTATTGCTGGCTGGACAGCATTTCTTGCCCATCCCTAGTTGCTCTTGAGAAAGTGGTGGTGAGCTGTCTTTTTGAACTGCGGGAGCCCATCAGCTGTGTGTTGACCCCGCAATGCCAATAGGAGGGGGGATTTCCAGGATTTTGACCCAGTGGCAATGAAGGAATGGCGTTTTATTTCCAAGCCAGGATGGTGAGTGGCTTGGAGAGGAATTTGAATGTGGTGGTGTTCCCATATATCTGCTGGCCTTGGTTTTCTAGAAGGAAGTAATCATGGATCTGGAAGGTGCTGTCTGAGGATCTTTGGTGAATTTCTGCAGTGCATCTTGTAGGCGGCACACACTGCTGTTACTATGCATCAGTGGTGGAGCGAGTGGATACTTGTGGATGTAGTGCCAATCAAAGTGGGCTGCTTTGTCCTGGATGGTGTCAAGCTCCATGAGAGTTGTTGGGACTGCACTCATCCAGGCGAGTGGAGAGTATTCCATTACACTCCTGACTTGTGCCTTGTCGATGATGGACAGGCTTTGAGGAGTCAGGAGGTGAGTTATTCGCTGCAGTATTCCCAGCTTCTGACCTGCTCTTGTAACCACTGTGTTTATTTGGTGAGTCCAGTTGAGTTTCTGATCAACGATAACTCCCAAGATGTTGATAGTGCAGGGCTCAGTGATGGTAATACCATTAAATCTCAAGGAGTTGTGGTTAGATTGTAATTTATTGGTGATGGTCATAGCCTGGCATTTGTGTAGCTTGAGTTACTTGGCTACTTGTCAGCCCAAGCCTTGTTACTGTCCAGATCTTGTTGCATTTGGACACAGACTGCATCGGGGTCTGAGGATTCGCAAATGGTGCAGAACATTGTGCAATCATCGGCAAACATCCCCACTTTTGGCCTTATGATGGAGGGAAGGTGAAACAGCTGAAGATGCTTGGGCCAAGGACACTGCCCTGAGGAACTCCTTCAGGCATGTCCTGGAGCTGAAATGATTGACCTCCCACAACCAGGACTATCTTCCTATGTGTGAGTGATAATGGGAACTGCAGATGCTGGAGAATCCAAGATAACGAAATGTGAGGCTGGATGAACACAGCAGGCCAAGCAGCATCTCAGGAGCACAAAAGCTGACGTTTCAGGCCTGGACCCTTCATCAGAGAGCTGATGAAGGGTCTAGGCCTGAAACGTCAGCTTTTGCGCTCCTGAGATACTGCTGGGCCTGCTGTGTTCATCCAGCCTCACATTTCGCTATCTTCCTATGTGTCAGGTATGACATCAACCACCAGAGTGTTTGCCCCCTGATACGCATTGTTTCCAGTTTTGCCAGGGCTCCTTGATGCCAGCTCAGTCAAATGCAGCCTTGATGTCAAAGGCTGTCATTCTCACCTCACCTCTGGAATTCAGCTCCTTTGTCCATGTTTGAATCAAGGCTGTAATGAGGTCAGGAGTTGAGTTGCCCTCTGGGCATCACTGAGCAGGTTATTGCTGAGTAGGTGCTGCTTGATAGCACTGATGATGACATCTTCCATCACTTTACTGATGATTAACTGTAGAATAAGGGAGCGATAATTGGCTGGGTTGGATTTGACCTGTTTTTCTGTGTGTAGGACATGCTTGGACAATTTTCTACATTGTCGGACAGATATCAGTGTTGTAGCTGTAATTGAATAGCTTGGCTAGGTGAGCGGCAAGTTCTGCGACACAAGTCTTCAGTACTACCAATGGAAAGTTGCCAGGGTGCACAGCCGTTTCAGTATCCATTTCTTGATATCATGTGGATTGAATCAAATTGGCTGAAGACTGGTATCTCTAATACTGGGGACCACTGGAGGAAGCCGAGATGGATCATCCACTCGCTACTTCTATCTGAAGATCGCTGTGAATGCTTCAGTCTTACCTTTTGCACTGATGAGCTGGGCTGTCCCAGCATTGAGGATGGAGATATTTGTGGACCCTCCTCCTCCAGTGAGTTGTTTAATTGTACATCACCATTCACATCTGGATATGGCAGGACAGCAGAGCTTAGATCTGATCCATTGGTTGTAGGATTGCTTAGCTCTATCTATCACTTGTTGCTTTTGCTTTTTGGCATTTAAGTAGTCCTGTTTAGTGGCTTCACCAGCTTGACACCTTATCTTCAGGTATGCCTGGTTGCTGTTCCTGACATGCCCTCCTGCATTCTCCATTGAACAAGGGATGATCCCCTGGCTTGATGGTAATGGTTGAATAGGGGATATGCTAGGCCATGAGGTTACAGATTGTGCTGGAGTACAATTCTGCTGCTGTTGATGGACCACAGCACCTCATAAGTGCCCCGTCTTGAATTGCTAGATTTCTGCAAAGTTGGTCCCATTTAGCATGGTGATAGTGCCACACAACACAATGGAAGTTATGTTCAATGTAAAGGCGGAACTTTGTCTCCACAAGGACTGTGCGATGTTACCGATGTTGTCATGGACAGATGCAACTGCAGCTGGTCGATTGGTAAGGATGAGGATAATCGGCAATGATTTCATGGTAATTAGTAGATTTTTAATTCATACTTTTTTTTATTGAATTCAAATTCCACTAGCTGCTGTGGTGAGATTTGAATCTGAGTCAACATTAGCTGGATTTCTGGATTAATAGTCTTATTGATAATACCACTAGACTATCGCCTATCCTAGCTTTTACTACTCTGAGAAGTATTTCATTTCCATTATCTTCCTCAATTTAGTCAATTCTTTATCAAATTCCTCACCTCCTCCAGGTTTTTGTGTGATTTACAAAAGATAGTCTGCTGCTACTCGTATATTTGTGATCCAACTTGTAGCCATCAGCTATTATTGCAGCAGCCCTTAGAAAATGTAATCTTTTAGATGGGACCTTTCTCTTGAAGTGCCATTTGCTTAATTCCGCATTCGTATAATCTCTCTAAGGTTTTTGAAACCTTGTTCTAGCTTCATATCTCTGTACCACCTGCTGAATATTATTTTCCTTTTATACTGGGCAAATTCCACAAGTCTGAATCTGTCGCTTCCTTAAATTTATAAATGTTGGCTTGCAAGCTTCTGGCATTATCTTGTATGTATTGAGAACAGCTGAAAAAAATGAGCATATTTCATTCACAGTCCCCTGAAAATAGTGTAATTAAACTGTCCAACTTTCCTATAGCCATCAAAGGTTTCTCATTATAGATTTTGTCAAATGGCAAAAATACATTTCAATTCCCTCCTGAATGAATTTTGGGCTCTAGGGTAATGCATCCCTTGCCAACTGAAACCAGTACTTTAATCTGAATTATTACAAATTTACTTATTACTGACTGTTCATGTAATTTAAACTTTACTTTATCAAGTTCAAATGTGGTGGCTTCTTTCTCACAGTTGCAATTGCAATTCAAGATTTTCTTTTTCTAACACTGTCTGAAAGTCTGTATTTTCATTACTTTTCTTCTCTATGGAATTCTAATTCAAAGTTTTACTTTTTAATTCTTTTTCCTTTTGGAATTTAAATTTTACCATTACTCTCAATTCCTTGAATTCCAGTTACTTCATATGTGACTGAATTCTAGCTAATTCAACTTGAATGTTGGCAGGATTAATTTTCTTTTCCTGAAGTTTCATGTGCTAAGCCAATACTTCAAAAATCCTAGATAACGAAGTGTGAGGCTGGATGAACACAGCAGGCCCAGCAGCATCCTAGGAGCAGAAAAGTTGACGTTTCGGGCCTAGACCCTCACCTCTGATGCTTTTGTGCTCCTGAGATGTTGCTCGGCCTGCTGTGTTCATCCAGCCTCACACTTTGTTATCTTGGATTCTCCAGCATCTGCAGTTCCCATTTTCTCTGACTTCAAAAATCTTTGTCTTTTTAATGCTTACTTTTAAATACAATTCCACTTCTTCTCTACTGCCTTCAAATTAATGCTTAACTGTTGCACAGTATTCACAGGTAGCTCCATCCCTTCAAGAAATGGGACTGAATTTTCTAATTTGCAGTTAGTATAGGTGAGTGTGAGGGTCTCAATAGATATGGTCTGGGCAATATTTCTTGCAATATATTTTCTGCTTTTCGCCTCACTCATTGCAAACACAATCTTTTGGATGCATTTCTTAATCGTATGGTCACAGTGCTGAAAAATTACAGTGTACTCATCTCAGCTCATTCTGTAGGAGCCACCTTTTTCTTTGCTATTCCTGCACCAAAAACTCATGAAAAAAAGGTAAATTCTCAAAAACCAATTCAAAGGAATTTCATGACAAGATTTTAAGTGTTAAGAATTTTGCTGTAATGAGCAAAGACCAACATTTGCTTAACACTAATTTGTGGGTAACTGATATTAAAGGCAATAGATAGGAGAAACCTTATTAATAATTGAATGCAATCACTAATCCCACACCCATGCATATGATTTATAGCAGAAGTCACAAAGAATGACACAGCTTTTTTGGGAACAATCCAAAGCCAACCCAAGCTTTGAACGGGTTCACTTCTCTCCATTTCACTGAGACTATTTTGTATTACATTGTGTAGGATCTGTTTACTAAACTGTTCAATGTAAGCCAATTATGAATGCTTGGTTGAATTCCAAGCCACATTATTGATTAACAGGAATTATTGACAGCTATGGAAAGGAGTTTGACAGCTTTATGGTCAGATAAAAGGATTAATGTTTTGAAGAGGTTTGTGGCTGGTTGTGTGTTTATTTTGTCAGATTTAATGAGCCCTTAAGATATCAAATGTTTTATTAACATAGCTATGTGTTTGTTTGACAGCATTATGATTAAGTATTTTCAACTGGAGTTGAATATCTAATTTTATGATGATTTCCTAAGCATCTCTTTGATTTTCCACCATAATCATATAGCTCATGAGCACGTTTTATATTGTATATACAGGGTGAATAAACATGGAAAATGCTTGGGGGATGGAGGATGAATGGCATGGCAGGTGGTTAGAAGGAGGGTGTTAAAGACTGGGGGGTAGTGTGCCTTACAACCTTGTTACTGCAATGGACAGGGGCGGGCCTTCCAACATGGCAGTCCCAACTTCAGTCTGCTGCCAACTTTGCAAGATGAAAATTCCAGACAAATGGGCTGATTTTTGGAAGTTGGAATATGAGATCAGGAGATGGCTCAGATTAAATTTGCTCATCTTCAAGGGTAAATCCTACATGGATAGCCTGAAACAGTTGAGGGAAAAGAACAACCATGTAGGAGCCAAGCAATAGGAGCAATGTTCTATCTATTTGTAAACTGGCATACAAATTCTAGTCTTGGAATTGAAAGAACTGCAATGTAAATGGACTCTTCGTGAGCCCAATATTACAAACTGTTCTAATTCTTTGTATTCAGTTTAGATTTTGTTCTCTTTAAATTTGAGGATATACTTAAAACCATTTCACCTTGCCCAGTTCTATGCTGGAAACAGATGGTTGCAATTTTTACTATAATTGCTTGACAAAATGCTTTGGTGGTGAGTTGCAAAACAGGAAGAAACTACTGAGCCTTTATTCTGATCTGTCCAATTTATTCAATATTATTTTAAAGCCATCAATTCATTCTGTTCCGCTATGATTCCAATGTGTAAATACTTGACTCGTTAGATATTGAAACAGACCTTATACAGCAAATACCTGGATAATCGTCAAGTTTAGACTGGTAAGTAGCAAGTAACACACAAGCCACACAATCTCCAAGCAATGACCATCTCTAATAAATGTGATGTAGTGCTCTCCACTTGCCTGGATAGGTGTGGCTCTAACAACACTCAAGAAGCTTGACATCCTCCAGGCCAAAACAGCTTGCTTGATCAGCACTCTATCTTAAACTTTCAACTACCACCAATCCATAGTGACACCAGTGTGTGCCATCATCAAGATGCCTTGAAAGAATTCACCGAGGTCCTATTGACAACACTTTCCAAACCTGAAGAACTAAGCCAACAGATACACGGGAACACTGCCACAATGAGATTTCCCTCCAAGTCATGCATCATTGTGACTCAGAGCTGTATTACTGCTCCTTTACAGCTGCCATGTCAAAATCCTGGAACTCCTTTTCTAATAGTACTGTGGGTATAACAACCTTCAATCATCTGCAGGGATATAGGGAGGCAGCTCACCATCACCTTCTCAAGGCCAATTTAGTATGGGCAATGAGTGCTTACATACCATGAAGGAATAGAAATGAAATTAATAGAATATGATTCAGCACCAATATAACTGTCCTGATGCATTTTTCGCAATGTTGGAGCAGCAAACTGAGCCTAACACTTTGTTGCTTCTGCTAGATCACATTTTAAAATGACCAATTGAGAAGTTAACTGCTTTCTTCCACTAATGCTTCCCTCCATTAAGAATCATAAGAATTTTTAACTGTGCTAATGTATTGTTTTACAATTTTACATACTGCGGGCATAGTTGAAAATCAATTTGGCAGTACTTGAGTTTAAGTAGCAGCATTCTGTTGAAAGATTGTTGACCTGGGTCATTTACTCTGTTTTAGTTTTCATAGATACCTACTAGACCTGCTGGGTTGTTCCTATAATTTCTGTTATTACATCACTTTTCCAGGATCCACAGTGTTTTGCATGTTGTTATAGTTAGTAGTTAAACAGGAAAGAGATTAATTGGATAATTAGTTGACGAGGTAAATATATAGGGGAAATGGTGGTTGTGGTTGTGATGTATGGGAGTAGTTGAAGGATTGAATTGTTGATAAACTTTATTCATGCAGAAACAAGACACATTTCCTTATCACTAACTGGTTTGGATCTGAATTGGCATTGATAACAGGGATAGTTGACTTAAGGTTAAAATTGGAATCTGAGAATTCTTTTCGCATGTAGGATTTTAATGAGAATTATTTTGGAGAGGATTGCCTACAACAAAGTGTAAGATGTTGGGTAATACCTTTAACACCCGTGTTTTGTGAACTTGAACTTTCTGATCATTCAAAAATGAATTTACTGTGTGCATGGTTACATCCTTACCAAGAAAAAAAGCAAGATTCTGGTCTTGGTTCAATCATTTCCTATTAGAATAAATGTCAGTTGTAAAGTCATGGAATTTCTGGGAAAGGCAGCTAGCGAATGCAAATGAGGCATGGTCAAACTTTGGTGAATTCAGGAAGCTGGATGGACAGGAAGCCCTGTCAACCTGGGTGGCAACTTTCAATGATCTGTGTACATGGACACCGAGATCTCTCTGCTCATATACACTACCAAGAATCTTACCATTAGCCCAGTACTTTGCCTTCCGGTTACTCCTACCAAAGTGCATCACCTCACACTTGTCTGCATTAAACTCCATTTGCCACCTTTCAGCCCAGCTCCGCAGCTTATCTATGTCTCTCTGCAACCTACAGCATCCTTCGTCACTATCCACAACTCCACCGACCTTAGTGTCGTCTGCAAATTTACTAACCCATCCTTCTACACCCTCATCCAGGTCATTTATAAAAATGACAAACAGCAGTGGACCCAACACCGACCCTTGAGGTACACCACTAGTAACTGGTCTCCAGGATGAACATTTCCCATCAACTACCACCCTCTGTCTTCTTTCAGCAAGCCAATTTCCAATCCAAACTGCTATATCTCCCACAATCCCATTCCTCCGCATTTTGTACAATAGCCTACTGTGGGGAACCTTATCGAACGCCTTGCTGAAATCCATATACACCACATCAACCGTTTTACTCTCATCTACCTGTTTGGTCACCTTCTCAAAGAACTGTTGGGGCAGACCATCCTATCAATGCACAGTATCAAGAGAAAGGTCCTGACTGTTGAGCAGGCTGTCAGTGAAAGGACTTAAATGAAACTGGATATGGAACAAGTTGAGCCATTTGTTTTTTGGAAGTCTCTAGATTTGTCGTATATGAATCTGAACATTATTGCTTTCTTTTTAACAATAGCAAGCTTCTTTAACAAATGTTAAACAAATTATGCTGACATCCAGGAGGTGGAAGTTTAAAGTAAAAAAAGCAAAAATTATCTTAAAGCTTTAACAATAATTTGCATAGCCATCTTCTCATGGTTTAGAAATACAAAGAGATACAAGAGCTAGGGATGATGTTTACTTTAAAGTTGAAGAAGGGATCGATGATAAATGTGTTATATGTAAGACATATAGAAGGATACTGTCACGGCTCATAATGTGGCTCATAGAGACGTCTCATAGAGACATTAATAAAGTTGTAGTAATAGACTTGAAGATATGGATCAGAGAAAATAAAACATTAATTTGCAAAAGAAACTTAAATATTTTCATCTGGTACTTTATAGATATGGTATCTAGATATAGCCAGCCACTGATAACAGGTAGTAAAGATAAGAAAAAGTGTTGGTGGGGAACTTGATGCAAAAATGAATAAGGCCAGATTTTGGGCTCTGACTACATTTCTAATTGACAATAAGGATGCTGGAGATGGAGGAGATGGAGTGGAATTTGCCAGTAAATTCAGTTGTACATGTGAGATGTAGTAATGAATATAGCAACGGAAAGTCCTTTTAAGTAATGGAGTGTGTGAACGAAATCACACTGTAACAGATGATGCAGTACAGGCAGATCATAATATACAAAGATCATAAGGCGATTGAACAGAGTGAGGAATACAAAGGAAGGTTCAACATTAGATTTGACATTTGAGAACTCTGTTCAGTATGATTGGTGTGGTAGACTGGTTTTGTACACAGCCTCTACCCAATAACAGCTATGAGTCATTTGAACAGAGTATTATGATACAACAAGTTTTTGCTGAGTATTTCATAACAGTAATAAAATATTCGAGAAACAAAACTCTGAAAGGTGCTCTCACGAGTTTCTCGTCTTTGTTACAGGAAAATGAAGCTAAACATTTTTATCAATGCTTCATTTCCCAATTTTATAGATGGCCATTTAAGTACAGCAGGGCTTATCATATTCTTGTTGGGAAAGAATAATGTGTTGTCTGTTGACTTGGGAAGCCAAGAAAATTAAAAAAAAGTATTTTAAAATACTTTACCTTCTGAAACTTTGGCACGAGTTGAAACTATAGATACAAGGATGTATTTTTTCAACAGTTTGAAGGAATCCTACATAAGGGAAATGTAACAAAAATGTCCTTACAGAACGTTACATGGATAACCATTTTCTTTGGCAAAGGGAGAGAAAATACATTAAAGGTTGATCTAAGTTAACACAAAGGAAATGATAGAAAGAAAAAAAAGATTTCCAAAAATAAGTGGATCATCGATTGTCAGAATATTTTACAAAATAAGCTGTTTGCTTGAAAAATTTATTGTAGATCCTCAAAGAAGAATCCTGCTGGTATAAGACATTGCATATCTACATAAAATACATTTGTTTCGCTTTGTTATTAAGCTTTTTCTTAGTTCAAAGGAAGATGGAGTACTGCAGAAAGTTGGTTGTACTATTTGGAATGTGAAAACTATTGTTCCTGATGCGTTGAATTATAGGGTAAAATATATGGGGAACAAAACAAGCTTGTTTCATTCATTTGGTTCGAGGATTATTTGTACATCATCAAAAGTTTTTTATTTAAAAATATAAGAATATGTTAACATAGAAAATAATTAAGTAGATGGTTGGGTTAATTGGTTGATAAAGGGGCAACAAAGTGGGATAGGTGTGTGGAAGTAACTGTAGGACTGAATAGGTGGTAATATGGTAACTAAATAGGTGGTAACCTTTGGGCCAGGAGACATGCATTCATGCCCCATCTGCTCCAGAGTTGTGTGATAACATCTCTGAACAGGTTGATTAAACATATCTATAATTGAATAGTGTTACCCTTGTGTAATTGTACTGTCCTACCTCTGAGCTGGGAGACTGGATTTCAAGTCTTACCTTTTCCAGAGGTGCATTGTAGCGCTTATAGGACTGAGGAGTTTGGGTCTTGTGGTCTACTGGCAGTTTCCCTACCTGTGGTCCAGATGACCAAAGTTCAAGTCTCATCTGCCCAAGAAACATGTATGAATGTCGTTAACCACCTTGACTGGGAAAATATTTAAGACTGAGTAATTAATGAACTCTATTCACAAAGAAATTTGTCTTATTGTCTGTCTCTTCAACTGGCTGGAATTAGAATAGTGTTACATGCTATACATAGTCCACTTAAACATTGTAAATCATTCAGTCATTCTTCACAGGATTTACTTGTGCATATAATAAAAATTGTGACTGTTGCTGATGTGCACAGATTTAGTGTGCATTAATTTAATATGATTAGTAACTTTAATCTGCAACATTTCAGCAATCGTAATTTTATCAACGTGTAATTACCTAGAAGGTCTTGATATGCACAAAATCAGATTAAAACCTGCTCTGATCTAATTTCATAATCACTGCAGTGTTGAAAGAGCAGAAACCTTTTACTTATTTGAATTGTGAACATCTTTTTAAAGTGCTATGTGTGACATCGGAAGGAAGATGCTGTCTGAACTCAACAGGAAGCCCTTTGCTGGATTCAATGATGTGTACTCTAAAGACATCAACTCTATGAATGACCAAACATTATTATTAAGCTATCAAGATATTATGGCTCAGATTTTATTTTAACAGGATGTCCAGCAGTGTTTGCCATCAGCTATATTTACACATTAAGGGTTTCACATTATTTTTGTGGCAAGTTGCTGGAAGTATGAGCTGATGATATCGAAACATAATGTTTTGTGTTTTAAGATTTCTAAATAGCCGCAAGGATCTTTGATATCTTCCTATACACCCAAAGTGAAGTCTATGTTATATCATGTGCCTTTCGGCTTTTGTTAAAATTCAATCATGGGACTAGGGTGCGGCTGGCCAGGGCAGCATTTATTGTCCACCCCTAATTGCCCAGAGGGCAGTTAAGAGTCAACCACATTGCTGAGAGTCTGGAGTCGAATGTAGGCCAGACCAGGTAAGGACAGCAGCTTCCTTCCCTAAAAGACATTAGTGAGCCAGATGTTTTTTCCCAACAATCGATACATGGTCATCATTAGACTCTTAATTCCAGATGTTTATTGAATTCAATATTCCACCATCTGCCATGCCAGGATTTGAACCTCAGTCCCCAGATTAACAGTCCAGTAATAATATCCATTCGGCCATTGCCTTCCCTTTATGCTTATGCATGTGTGATGGCGTATGAGTTAGTTTGCAGGTCATGAGCGGTGAGTAAGTTAGAAGTTCTTTCCATGGTGAGTCCTTTTGGGGTTGAAAGCTCTAATGCCACGTTTTAAAGACCAGCTGGACACTGTTCCATTTGCTACATGTCAGAAGCTCGCAAGGATCCTGTGGTGCTCATTTCCAAAAGTGCCTGCTGCAAAGTCCAAGCTGGCCTGCAGATGGACTAATGCTGCCTTACAGACGCTGTTGGACAAAATCACCAACAGTAGCTTCATCTTGTTCCTGGGGGTTCCACTGCTAGGCCATCAAATCAAGCCCAAGCAGCCTGAGTGTAGATTGCTGCATGAGACAGTTTCACTGGAGTGCACTAATTAAATGGCAAGAAATGCTGTCGGAAGTTGGCTGATCTCTTGCATTCCTCAGAGGTGCTTCATACCCACATGGACGTTACTCAGTTTCACTCTGCTACTGCATACGGATGTCACAAATGATCATAGCTTACAAGTCTCAACATTACATGGATGATGTTATTCAATGTGCATTCTCACCCATCTAATCCTCTCAAATTACAAACCCTTTTTGTCCACTGCATTTCTTGATACGAAGTTCCTCACCATCTTTGAGGAAAAGGCTGAGGAAGACTGGGACCATGCCTGTACTGACAGGTTGGCACAAATAAGGTAGTAACTCAGTGAGAAACTTTACTCTCTGTTTTTCTTGGGAGAACATAAAGGCACATTCACTGATCTGCATAAACAGTTTGCACTTCACCAATTAATTCAACCGCTTCTCTTCTGCAGGCATTAGTACTGCATAACATCAGAATAAGTGCAACAGGATACAACCCGAGCCCGTCTGAACTTTCACCACATCTGAAGAGGACGTCTGTGAACACGTGGACAATACAATGGCAAGATATTCGCCTGCGTTCTCCCCCAGCACAGAGACAATCACTTCAGTGGGTTCTCCATATAGATTGGCCCTGAGGCACAATCCGGTGGGTGCATCACAGATTGATTCTTGCAGCTGATAGAGGACAAAACTCCTGAGATTTCTGACATACAGTGAATTGCCAGAGGTCAGGCACTTACTGAACATCGTGCTGAAGGCTTGTCTCTGTACTCGGCAAAAAGTGACACAGTCAACCCACAGAGACAGAGGCAAAGACGCACTTTTTGGTTTATGTTCAGTCTTGAAAGAGTTTATTGAGTGGGCAGCAGTTCATTTGGAATGTGAAGTTGTAAAATGAATATATGTATTTGCATCCTACTTGGGCTTCTTGCAATCTGATGGCAAGAAATTTATCTAAAAAGGGAGGACATAATTGCAACAAATTGTCTCAATGGCAAGAATCTGATTTTGGACTCTTGCCTGATTGAAGTCATCAGGCTTGCCATTATCTTTGACACCTCAGGGAGAGCAAAATTGCAGCCCCTTTGTGAAAAACACATCTGTCACTGTGTGAATAGGGCAAGCAATGAACTGTTTTCATATTCAGTTAGACTGAAGATTGTGACGTTATCTGCACATGCACAGGCCAGGAAAGTTAAACTCAACTAGATAATTTTAGTATAAATTTGGACATAGAGGAAGAAATTGTGAATTAAGAGAAAGGGAACATAAATGACAAAAAAAACTTCAGATTTTAAAAATTCCAGCAATTAAAGCCTGAGAAATGATTGGCTACTAAGTGCACAAATAATAGTGAGCACGACTAGCTTCTGCATCATATCAGGAGAACATTATCACATTCCACCAAACTGAACAGCTCTGATGGAAGGGCTCCCTTGATTTTAGAATCCTGATGTAGCAGTTACATTTACTTGTAAATGGCGGAAGTGTCGGAGGATAATGCGTTGTATCCGGAGGTCGGTAGGGTGGTGTGTGAGAACGAGGGGGATCCTCTTGGGGCGGTTGTGGCGGGCCCGACCAGTCCCCCTCCACCGACACCCTCTTCCGCCTAGCCGAACTCGTCCTCACACTCAACAACTTCTCTTTTGACTCCTCCCACTTCCTACAGACTAAGGGGGTGGCCATGGGCACCCGCATGGGCCCCAGCTATGCCTGCCTCTTTGTAGGTTACGTGGAACAGTCCCTCTTTCGCACCTACACAGGCCCCAAACCCCACCTCTTCCTCTGGTACATTGATGACTGTATCGGCGCCGCCTCTTGCTCCCCAGAGGAGCTCAAACAGTTCATCCACTTCACCAACACCTTCCACCCCAACTTTCAGTTCACCTGGGCCATCTCCAGCACATCCCTCACCTTCCTGGACCTCTCAGTCGCCATCTCAGGCAACCAGCTTGTAACTGATGTCCATTTCAAGCCCACCGACTCCCACAGCTACCTAGAATACACCTCCTCCCACCCACCCTCCTGCAAAAATTCCATCCCCTATTCCCAATTCCTCCGCCTCCGCCGCATCTGCTCCCACGATAAGACATTCCACTCCCGCACATCCCAGATGTCCAAGTTCTTTAAGAACCGCAAATTTCCCCCCACAGTGATCGAGAACGCCCTTGACCGCGTCTCCCGTATTTCCCGCCACACGTCCCTCACACCCCGCCCCCGCCACAACCGCCCCAAGAGGATCCCCCTCGTTCTCACACACCACCCTACCAACCTCCGGATACAACGCATTATCCTCCGACACTTCCGCCATTTACAATCCGACCCCACCACCCAAGACATTTTTCCATCCCCTCCCCTGTCAGCTTTCCAGAGAGACCACTCTCTCCGTGACTCCCTTGTTCGCTCCACACTGCCCTCCAACCCCACCACACCCGGCACCTTCCCCAGCAACCGCAGGAAATGCTACACCTGTCCCCACACCTCCTCCCTCACCCCCATCCCAGGCCCCAAGATGACATTCCACATTAAGCAGAGGTTCACCTGCACATCTGCCAATGTGGTATACTGCATCCACTGTACCCGGTGCGGCTTCCTCTACATTGGGGAAACCAAGCGGAGGCTTGGGGACCGCTTTGCAGAACACCTCCGCTCAGTTCGCAACGAACAACTGCACCTCCCAGTCGCAAACCATTTCCACTCCCCCTCCCATTCTCTAGATGACATGTCCATCATGGGCCTCCTGCAGTGCCACAATGATGCCACCCGAAGGTTGCAGGAACAGCAACTCATATTCCGCCTGGGAATCCTGCAGCCATATGGTATCAATGTGGACTTCACCAGTTTCAAAATCTCCCCTTCCCCTACTGCATCCCTAAACCAGCCCAGTTCGTCCTCTCCCCCCACTGCACCACACAACCAGTCCAACCTGTCTCTACCTCCCTAACCGGCTCTTCCTCTCACCCATCCCTTCCTCCCACCCCAAGCCGCACCCCCAGCTACCTACTAACCCCATCCCACCTCCTTGACCTGTCCGTCTTCCCTGGACTGACCTATCCCCTCCCTACCTCCCCACCTACACTCTCTCCACCTATCTTCTTTACTCTCCATCTTCGGTCCGCCTCCCCCTCTCTCCCTATTTATTCCAGTTCCCTCTCCCCATCCCCCTCTCTGATGAAGGGTCTAGGCCCGAAACATCAGCTTTTGTGCTCCTGAGATGCTGCTTGGCCTGCTGTGTTCATCCAGCCTCACATTTTATTACATTTACTTGTAAACTCAATTTTCAAGATTGATTTGATATTCAGTGGTTCAATCTCAAGCAATCTTAGTGGCACTGATTCTATCAGCACTGCAATCAACTGACATGCAGCAACAATAGTATTGAATTTGGTGAGAAACCTAAAATAAATTACACAAAAGCTAAAGTGCAAAACTTAGGAGAGGATGAAAGTAGAAAGGTTATTCAAAAAGGAAATATACTTACTGCACATGCAGGAGTAAAACTGTCAACTTGGCATACAGCCAAAAGCACTTAATGTGACATTTTGGATAAATAGTGTTTCTTTGATTTGATTTGCTAAATCTAGATAAATCACACCAGTAATATTAAATGAGCAGGGAACAAACTCATTTAATGTTAAACTATGATGAATTTCCAATTCATATCTTGATATGTTTCCAGTTCAGTTTTTATAAGATTAACTCATGACAAGATTTGAAAGGAAGTTTTAAGTTCAACATTGCTGTAAAGTAAATATTCTTACCGTTCACTTCTTTCTTAAATTTTAGATTAGATTAGATTCCCTACAGTGTGGAATCAGGCCCTTCGGCCCAACAAGTCCACACCGCCCCTTGGAGCATCCCACCCAGACCCATCCCCATATAACCCATGCACGCCTGAACACTACGGGCAATTTAGTACGGCCAATCCACCTAGCCTGCATGTCTTTGGACTGTGGGAGGAAACCGGAGCACCTGGAAGAAACCCACGCAGACACGGGGAGAACGTGCAAACTCCACACAGACAGCCATCTGAGGCTGGAATCGAACCTGGGTCCCTGGTGCTGTGAGGCAGCAGTGCTAACCACTGAGCCACCGTGCCGCCCATCCTAATGTATTCTTAATGGGTACACAGAAAGGTTAAATCAACCATCTGTTGGTTTTCCAACTTTAGTCAATAACTAGTGACATATTCAGGTAAGAAAGATCCCAGTTACCTGGTCTGGATGGCAAGCTGTAAATTGCTGAAATACCTTATACAATATAACGCGGTAATCGCTTCTGGAAGGTCAGCTTTGTTTGTAGTTGAGAATAAGGAATATTCTGATATGCTAATATTATATATTATGTTATATTATAATATTGTATAATATTATATTATGATATTATAATATGCTGATATTCTTTGTTCATACTCAGCAACTGAGTATGAACAAAGAATATCAGCATATTATAATGTAAATTTTGGACAATATACCCAATGTTGGCCAATAACCATATAAGTGCATTCCCATGAAAAATTAGCATCTTCAGAATTGGAGAGAAGCTGAGAAGAATAAGATGTAAAATATCTATTTGATCATTAAATATCTGGAAGTATATTAGAGAAGGGATCGGGATGAGATTTAGTCATATGAGTGTTGAATATGTAACTTGTGAAATTTAACATGTGAGAATGTGCTGAAGTTCAGCTAATTACAATTTAGTGGGTGAGATACAAAGGCAAACATCTGACTTGGTCAGTTTAAAGTAAAACAAACTGTGCATTGTTTTCTGTTACATATTTGAAGCCACTGGAATGTAAATTTTATACAGTTCATACAGGAATGAATGCTCTTTTTCAATTTCAGCTCCCCTCTTCAGTATGTAGCTTAAATTGTAGAATTCAACTGAATCACTGGTTGTTGCTGAGGCACATTTAAATGGAGAGATTTTCTGTGGAATTAGTTCTAAAAATCATTAGTAGAATCAGAAGCAAAATAAATTTACACTCTGGATAATACTGATTGTATTATAATCTAACCTTAGCTGTGATACAGCTAACGATGTTGCTTGAACAATATAGAATCATGGAATGGTTACTGCACAGAAAGTGGCCATTCATCCCATTTATCCTATTTGGTAAACAACACCTTATGATGAGGTGTTAGTCAGTAACAAGTTTTCGGGTGTGTATCAAGTTTTTTTTCATGTAACTGAAAATTAAGGTTTGCTCGTAGGTTCATTCATTCATTAATCTAAGGAACAATTGGAAATAAATGTGAGACCAATAAGTGAAATAAATTTCAAGGTAGGGATTACTGAAGACTAATGGTGTACTTTATAAACAACCCATTTTTCAATAATGGCAATTATCAGACCACTGTGGTCTTGCAATTTTTTTAGCATTTGTTTTAAATTTAGAATCGGTTAATTAGAATAACAAAACAGATCCCTTTGAATAGAACACATGTTTTTATGTCCAGAAAATGCATGGGAAATCAAGGCCAAATCCTGTGTTACAAAATGAACTTGATAGCATGTAAAAATATGTGATATAAACTGTGCTATTTATATGTTATAATGTTAATGATACATGCATAGAATCTTACACAATAGCAACAGGGATAATAGGAACTGGAGATTCTGAGATAACAAGGAGTAGAGCTGAATGAAGACAGTAGGCCAAGCAGCATCTTAGGAGCATCTTAGGTTTCGGACCTAACCGCTTCAAGGCCATTTGTCTGCTCTATCTTTCAATGTGATCATGACTGATCATACAGCTCAGAACTCCTTTCCTGTAATCTCCCCATCCTCTTTGATTCCATTGCCCTACAAACTCTGTCAATTTTTTTCTTTTCAACTCCCAGTCTCCTTGAAACTGTCCAATACATCTTTGGGTCTCCCAAACCTCAAAAAATCTGCTACTCTTTTGCACTTTTTTTAGAGGTTTTCCCAAAATCCTGCCGGTTCTTACTCTATTATTCAGTGACTCATATTTGGCTTTTGTATGTTTTATTAACTTAAACTTTACCATCAGTTTGTATATTATGTTGAACTATTCTCACCTCCTTCTCCTATGATGCTTTGTTCCTGGATTTTGTGACGTAGCAATGCAATCATTGTTCTCAAAAATTAGCATTTCTCACTTCATGGAAGTCTTGTACTCTGTTGTTCCCTTAACATGTCACTGATCATCTGGTCATGTGGCTTCCTCATTTACCATGTAGTAGGATAATATTAATGTGGCATTTGGTCCCGTTCCGCTTCTAGGGTTCTAGAAATTGTCCTTTGAGAATTTTTGATTCAGAGCTGCTTGCAAATGATAAATGCTTGAAGCAATTCTACCTAAACAGTATATTGAAGGTAGTCAGCAATATTGACTCATTTTCTAAGGGTATCTGGTAAAACATACTGCTGGTATTCAGTTTTGTGAATAGCTCTCTTGCTGACAATTTTTGCCAAACTCTTGATGACAGATTAAGTGGGATGAATTTCTTAACTCCTTTATTTAACTGATTGAGATCCACACTCAAAATCTTAATTCTCCATTTGCCGTGGAAACACTCACAAGTCCTGACGTCCATGGTGTGGCAACATGGTCCCATTTTCTATCATGCCTGTCTAACTGATATTTGACATTTCTCATCAGAGGATAGTGTACCTGGTAGTGTACGAACAGATGGGTTTAACATCTTCATGCAGTCAATCCAGAAAACTATTACACTTTACTGATCTAGATTGATACTTCAGCTTTTCCTTCTCACTATTAAATTGCTCTGTTTCTGTCTGCTTACTCTTAGCAGTATTTCATGACTTGACTTCAAAGTCATTTTTGGTTCTTTGTCTTGCCGTTCAGATTTAAACCACTCTTTTGCCCTGTATTCATAGACTTCTGAGGTTCCTTTACTGGCCTTTGAAGTCTTCTCCCTTTTCAGTTTTTTATTTAGTCTTCTGAGATCTTGTCCTGCCTTTGGAAGCTTGCTGTTTTCCACAGCATGCCTTCAAAGTCTTCCAAGGTCCTGCCTTGCCTTCAGAGTTTTCCCTTTTCAGCTGTGTCCCTTGGAATCTGTAATTTCAGATCCTGCCTCTACCGAGATTTATTTTTAATACCCTAGCAGCCACCGTACTTTATCTTGTGCTACGCTAATATTACAACGTTCACATTCAGACACCAGTCTGGAGTACTCTGGGTTGTCAATACTGAAATGTACTAGCCCTGCGGTTATTTGTTCCTTCTTTCAATAAAGCTGTTCCACTTCTGATGCACTGTAACATTCCTTTATTTACATCTATTCATTGCAGGTTACTAAACACAGCTTTATCTTTATTTTAGTGTTGAAAACCTTTTCCTTTACATTTTTCTAGTCCAATTTCTTTTCTTCAACTGGTGTCACTGTTGCAGTATCAGTTGCATCATCATGATTTCCATAACTCATTACACTACACCTGTAACTTAACTTGCATAAGCCGTATTCACCTGTTGCCTAAGTGTTGAAGTACACCAATGGGCAAACATGACAATTTTTAAATTCTCATCCTTGTTTTTAAATCTTTCTGTGAACTCTTCTTCTACTACCACTGTAATTTTCTCAAACTGTACAATTCTCCCAGATTTTGTTTTGTGCCCCCTTCAGTCTTGATTTTTTGAGAATCTTCAGTTTTAATTTGCTATGGCTTTGAAGGTTGTACTTTAGCTTGTCAAAGACCAAAGTTCTGGAACTCCCTCCCTGCTCTCTCCACTCTCTGCTGTACCCTGCTTGAAACTTGTCTCTTTAACACAGTTAAAGAGTTAAACAACTTTTGGTCTTTTGCTCTTGTGCAGCACCTTGGGACATTTTTATTATGTAAAAGGTACCTTACAACATGATGTGGTTGGCTTTGCTTTTTGAATTAGAACAAAAAACAAAGAACAAAGAAAATTACAGTACAAGAACAGGCCTTTCGGCCCTCCAAGGCTCCACTGACATGCTGCCCGCCACAATTAAGACCCCCTACCCTTCTGGGGTCTGTATCCCACTATTCCTATTGTATTCATGTATTTGTCAAGATGCCTTGTAAAAGTTGCTGTTGTATCCACTTCCACTACCTCTCCCAGCAGCAGGCTCCAGGCACCCATCACTGTTAAACCTTGCTCCTTGCACCTTAAACCCATGGCCCCTGGTAACTGACTCTTCCACCCTGGGAAAAAGTTTTTGACTGCCCAGCATGCCCAGGCCCTTCATAATCTTGTCGACCTCAGTCAGGTTGCCTCTCAGCATCTGTTGTTCCAGTAAGAACAACCCAAGTTTCTCCAACCTCTCCTCATAGCTAATGTCCTCCAATGCCAGGCAACATCCTGGTAAATCTTTTCTGTTCTCTCTCCAAAGCCACAATATCCTTCTGGTAGCATGGTGACCAGAATTGAACACAATATTCCAAATGTGGCCTAACTAAGGTTTTATAAAGCTGCAACATTACTTGCCAGCTTTTAAACTCAATGCGCAGGCCAATGAAGGTAAGCATGCCATATGCCTTGCTGACTACCTTCTCCACCTGCGTTGCCACTTTCAGTGACTTGTGTACTTGTGCACTCAGACCCCTCTGCCTGTCAGTTCTCTAGGGGTTCTGCCATTTACTGTATATTTTCCATCTGAATTAGACCTTCCAAAATGCATTACCTCACATTTTTCCAGATTAAACTGCATCTGCTGTCTCTGCCCAAGTCACTAACCATCTATATCCAGCTGTATCCTTTGATGGTCCTCATCGCTATCCACAATTCCAGCAATGTTTGTGTCATTGGCAACCTTCCTAATCAGACCAGTTACATTCTCCTCCAAATCATTGATATATATTACTAACAGCAAAGGTCCCAGCACTGACTCCTGAGGAACGCCACTAGTCATAGCCCTCCATTGAGAAATGTATCCTTCCACTGCTACCCTCTGTCTTCTATGACTGAGCCAGTTTTCTTGCCATTTTGCAAGCTCACCTCTGACCCCATGCAACATTACCTTCTGTATCAACCTGTCATGAGGGATCTTGTCAAAGGTCTTACTTATTTAGTTAGTGAATTTAAAATTTAGTTGATTACTTTTTAAATAAAACTGTATATATTTTTCCTTTCTATCACCTTATTTTCTTGTCTACAGTTTCTCCTGTTTATGCAAACTTCTTGCATTACATTTTATAACATGTTGATTCAGTATAATAATGGCACCTTAGTCTTTACTCTGAATCTAATTTATACAGAATATGGTAAAATAAAGCAGCTCATAATGAAACATGGAAGGAATATTCACTGAGTCAAATACAGAACTTTTAATTCAACAAGAGGGCAAAGACCATCAATACATGAGCTAGGTCTCTGGAGCTTCATTTTAAGCATTTAACTTTGTGATACATTTGTTGTCTGGATAACATACTGCTAATGGCAAATTGTCCAGTTATTCTATTCTACAGCCTCAATTTTTCATTTTGTGAAGATTCTGGGATTTTATCCAAGTGGTGACGAATCAATACCAAATTCATTTTGAAAGATATATTTTTTGGTTTATTAAGTAAATTGAAAAGTTAGAACCTTGTTGAAGGATCGGAATCTTTTATTTCAAATTCAAACAAAGGCGATTAGGCATTAGAACACACGATGATATATGTTCCTCTAAATGGCCCATAGATTATATTAGATACAGTGGACTTCATAAAACAGAAGAAGTAATATTAACAATGGTTTGTAATTCACCATTTGTTAGATTCCCATGTGGATTCGTGCTGCAATTTGCTGAAGACCCGATTAAATAATGTCACACAGCAGTGAATCTAGAGTGTTGCAGACAATATATTGAACCAGCCGCCACTTTAGATTTCCTATTAAAGTGTAGGAAAGTACAGCTACGTTAAATTGCGTTACATTTATATTTAAACTTTGTATTTTGATGAACATGACACATTAAACATTTCACTAATGAAAGAGCTTCATGAGCATGTTTTGAAATGAGTGAGAGATAGACAGAGGGGAAGAGAGAGACAATGAGATGGACTTTGAAGTCAGGTTTGCTCTTTCAAACATTTCACTTCTGTCATTAGCATTCCAAACACTGAAGTGCTCTCATTGAAGGGTGGAAAGGCAATGAATCGCACTGACACAGTCCTGCCTCATGTACTCGTAGGCAGCTTTAAAATCAGCAGTGGTGAAAAGATATCAAGCAAACAGGGCGGTCAATGATTAAAACCTTATTAAAAGGGTAAAGCTCATATAGGACAAATATTTTAATGGGTAGTGCAACAAAATGTTCAGTGCTTTTGACGTGGGCTCATAATCTCATTGATGATAGTGATTATAAACTTTCGGCAAGTCAACCCAGCCTTACTAACAATTAAACACACATAGAACATAGAACAGTGCCGCACAGTACAGGCCCTTCGGCTCACGAATGTTGTGCAGACCAATTATCCTACTAAGATCAATCTACCCTGCTTACCCTACATTTTACTATCCTCCATGTGCCTATCCAAGAGTCGCTTAAAAGTCTCTAAAGGATCTGACTCCACTACCACTGCCGGCAGTGCATTTCACATGCTACCACTCTCTGTGTGAAGAACCTACCTCTGACAGCTCTCCTATACCTTCCTCCAATCACCTTAAAATTATGCCCCCTTGTAATAGTAATTTCCACCCTGGGAAAAAGTCTTTGGCTCTCCACTCTATCTATGCCACTCATCATCTTGTAATTCTCTATCAAGTCACCCCTCGTCCTTGTTAGAATGACACTAATTTGCTTTGCTTTACTTTCAGAAGACATATCGGTTCAACCAGCACCTCAATTGTTCTTTAATTCAATTTATTATACCTTAGTGGATTTTTTTTGTATTTGCATTTTTTTTCATGTAACAAACCACTCTGAAATATCAAGGTTTATTGAAGGCTGTTAGCAATCAAATGTCTATTTATAGTCAGGATAGTCGGATGTACGGAGTGGAATTGAATGTCACCCTGGATGCAGGTTATGACTGTGGACCATTTGGTCAGACAGGAGACATTCTGAGTAAGAACCCTGCTCTCCTCTGCCTCCACAGCCACTACAGCCACCTCAGGCTTAAGAGCTCAGTGAGAAGGCTTCTGGGTGGCTTTCTTATCTTGATGCCAGTTGTGGCATCCAAGTGGGCAATGCCTGTATTATCCCATTAGTGCGTAATCAACCAGGTGCAGGTGAAGAATTTGCAATTTGTGAAGACTGACAAGCAACCCCTATTGCAAATGTGCCCTGGCACAAGTGTAGGGAAGGGGTATTTCTCATCTACAGATGCTCTGCTTGACCTAGGAACTCAGCCTCAGGGAGGAGGGTGTCCATTGAGAGCACCATCCTGCTCTTTCCTTTGAGACAGGGAATGGTGTACAGATAAGGTCCAGTGCTTAATGGGTCACAGGTTGGAAGAGGAAAAGTCCGTCATTGTATTTAAAAACATAATTTACAAATACAACTGAAGTACCATAACCTTCTGTTTGGAACCAAGAACTGGAACATGAGATTGATACGGCCAGCACTTTGGTGAAAGGCACACGCTACATAAACTAAATGGCCTCCTGGACTCTTAACTTTATTGTTTATTTTATCTCTGTTTCCACAGGTATAAATCTTTTATCTGTTTCCACAGGCATAAATCACACAGCTGTTATCTCTCCAATGCTATTATTGCTTAGTTATTTTGCAGAATGAAGGAGGGTGTAATTCACCATTGATTGTAGCAGACATTCTTTCATGGTATGTGAACATAATTGGCAAGGCCAGCATTTGCCCCCTGTCTTTCAAATGTCCTCGAATTAAACCGGTTCCCAGGCCATTTGAGGGTGGTTAAAAGTCAAACACATTTTAGTGGGTCCAATATCATGTGCGGGTCAGATTAGCTAATGAAGGCAGATTTCTTATCACAAAGGGTAGTGAAACAGGATTTTTACAACAATTGATGATAGTTCTTGGGGTCACCATTATCAAGGCTAGCTTTATAATCCAGATTTTAAAAATTGAATTCAAATATCACTAGCTGCTGTGATGGAATTTGAATGCGTGTCACCAGAAAAATAGCCGGGATATTTAGACGATTAGCCAAGTGACATTACTGCTACGCCAAAAACAGAAGTTGCTGGAAAAGCTCAGCAGGTCTGGCAGCATCTGCGAAGAAAAATCAGAGTTAATGTTTCGGGTCCGGTGACCCTTCCTCAGAAAGAAATGGAACGTTAACTAATTTTTTTTTCTTTGCAGATGCTGCCAGACCTACTGAACTTTTCCAGCAACCTCTGCTTTTGTTCCTGATTTACAGCTTCCGCAGTTCTTTCAATTTTTATTACTGTGCCACTGTCTAAACCACATTTTGACAGGATCGTAATCATTTTTATTGCTGTCAAACTGTTTAGGATGTGGAGTAATCATGCAAGTTTCCACAAATTTTAATACATGTTATTATGTACTCCAAGTCACTCATATCATAATTTTTCAAAAGTTTTGCATAATTACAGATGGGTGCAGTATTATGAAATCACAAGTCCTCAGGATCTTCAGACCCACTTTCTGAGTAAATCAGTTGATTTGTCTTGTGGGGTGATCTGGTGTACAAAAATGTTTTTGCGGCTAACTCACAGGAAATGAAAGAAGATTATTTAGTTCATGCTTGAAAGTCGGCCTTGCAGTAGAGTGATTATCTTACATTTTAGTCAACATTGACAGTTACAAGGACAATGAAACACTTGGTGCTTCTGCCTGAAGTGAAATGTCTGTCTTTATTGATTGACTGAAAAACTTTGAACTACATTACAACTTTATATATTGCATAAAAGTGATGCCAGAGATAATATGAAACATTGCATAAAAAATTTGGAACCACGGAAGAAGATGCACAATATTTGTTGTGAAATTGTAAATGTATTTGCTTTATAAACAGATAACCTTGAATTTCTTTCCAGCATAATTGTACATTAAAGGAATGTAGCATTACTTGCTGCACAAGAAAGTTCACACATAACTGATTGAATGTGAATTTAATTCAAAGACACGTCCGTTGAAATCCTCTGTCGCTGATTAATACATTTTTTTAAATGATTTTCCTGCTTCTTTGGACAGGATGTTCTAGGGGCTCAATGTCATGGTCAATTTTAAGATTTGTGGCAGAATCAGACAAGAAGCCCAGTGAGATGTATCCTGAAGTTAGGAGCATCTATCTGCATCATCCATGCAGTCAACAAGTGGTGTTCCTGCTAAGCATCAGCAAGTTGTCAGTTAAGAGGACTTACAGCTTGTTAAACACCTTTTTAAATGTCACATGCTGTCACCTTAATATTCAGCTTCCTATCTTATTAAATGAACCAAATAACTTAGATGCTGAGAAATCTTGACTTGGAAATCACAACAGGTTCTTGGTGACTTCAACTTGTCACTCTGTGAGCAGACTTTATGTTGTTCAGCACCAACAGCATTTTAGAACATGATCGAGGGCACCAACCATGCACACCTCTTGTCCACAGGCATTGGCATCTGACGTTTACCAACCCCTTATGATATTATGATACCACTCATGAAGCATAGGCTCTCATTGCAGGGCACTCTGGTAATTAGCTGTGACAAGTTGCAACAAGAATACTTTGTGTGCAGATTCCTTACATCCTCAGCACGACTTGATCTACCAGCTCCCTCCACTGTGGCCAGTCTGGATGGTAGGACTAATGTGAGCAGGGAGAGATACTACCACCAGTTAGGGATGTGGCCACTTCCTGTTGGGGCTGTCAGAATAAGATGTTCGAGATTTTGGCCACAGTCTGTGTCTGGTCTGTCCACAGAAAATAAAGGGCAAGGTGAATATTGGGGAAACAAGGAGGGACCATTACTGTGGAAAGGAGAGTTGGAAGTGAATTTTTGAGGATAGAAGGGGAAGGCAGCATGATAATTGTGAAAGTAGACAACATGGGTTGCAAAGGTTGGATATAAAAAAACATGAATGGGAAGGGGGTGTCACGTGAGAGAAGAGATCATCCATGGGTCACCAACACACAGCTTCATCTAGGAGGCAGTATATGACCACACTTGCCATAGTCACCTCATATGTCAGGGGCTGGTGGTAAAGGGTAGAGGCGTGCAGGTGAAGGCTCATAGGAGGATTAGGAGGGCAACTGGTGTGATGTGAACTTGGATTCAACGGAATGGCTACCAGAAAGGGTTTCTGGGTGCTCAGGGTTGACACTTAGCGAGAGTCAGAGGCTGGAGCCATTATCTGAAGAGTGTTCTGTGTGAATTTCCAACATTCTGGAAATCAGAAGTGTGGAATGGGAAAGATATGGCTATGGCCACACTCAAAGATGACAGGGTGAATAATAAGGCTGCAGGACCCACTGATGTGAGGTCCTTTTAAAGGGAAACAGCGTTGCACACAGACCAAAGGACTGAATAGGACTGCACAGACCCTAATCCTTGCCCATCCTAATGCACTGGCACCCTGTTTGCTTCATACCTCTCTGTCCCTGACAAGCTCATTCTTTACAAAACTTTTGGATATGGAAGCCAGGGAAAGAGCAGGCATGTTGTAAGATGAGGGACAATGGTGTGTATGGAACCTTGTTCCTTTTGCTTCTATATGTTGCAGCAGATTCTTTACAAAACCATCAATCCATGGTATATCTTGTTGGACATGAATTTAGGAATTGAGAAAGCACAGCTGCATTCAGAGCTACAGAGGGAGCCAAACAAACAAATATAAGGTGAAAAAAAGGTTATAGAAATATTAGAAATAATGTACAGTGCATTGTTACCTGTATCACCAAAGTGCCCTCAATAAGTTTGTGTTTCTCTTTCCTTCTCACTACATCTCAGTGTAATCCCTGGGTCTGCAGTTGGGGTAGAGGGGACCTGCTCAGCAATGGAGCCTGTTGGTCCTCGAGATTTAGTTGGGAGATCCTGGCAACATCTGTGGCTGGATAGGCCAGACATTGTGAGTGTCGGCTTGCAGTTGGAGAGCACAGTAACCTCTGCAGACCTAAGAGGGCTCCTCTGAGGGGCCCGTGTATGGGTCCTCCTCTGGTTCAGTGAAGACGGTCTCTTTGTGAGGAAGGAGACTGGTGTGCGCGCCAGGGCCCCTTCCCTTCCTTGCTACACCTTCGGTCCTGAAGATCACTGTATGGGGTGGTGGGGTACAGGGAGGGTTTGAGTGAGATGAAAGTGGGTGGAACAGCTGTTAAAGCTGTGCAAATGAGGGAAAGGTGACTAAGTGTTCTGAGTGAGTGAGTAGGCAGCAAAGAGGTCATGCAGGATTAGAGGAATGGTAGATATAGGGGTGTAAGGCTGTGTGTAGCCTGTAACATCTTGCCAGACTATTTGGTCCCAGTTGTAAGGTGGGTGCAATAGGAGAGAGATTCTCTCTCTCTCTCTCCCTTCTCTCCGTTCCAACATGTTAAAGGGCTACATAAATTCCAGATCATACTAGATGCTGCAGCATATAAAGTAATGTGAAATTAGCATATCTGAATGATGAACTAAATTTTCCATGTCTGAAATTAATGAAGCAATTTTGTAACTATTGTCAAATCTTCATCCAAAAAAATACTTCTTGATGTTCAGATTCTGTATTTTTTCTAATAGGAGATTAAAACTTAAATTGTCTGGCCCCCATGATTTATAATCATAGAGACTGTTTTTTGAACAATGGTAAAACATGTGAAGGAGTTGCTGCTTTTTGGGTTTATTGTAGATGTTTAATGATGAACGTGGTACAGTATAATGTTTCCTTTCAGTGTGTCATTGGGGAACATTCTGTTAGGGTCCAATTAGGAAAGTGTCATTCATGAGGTTTTAATGAGAGTCATGATTCCAAGATGATTCTATTGCTGTTTTCTTTCTATCACTTTGCTCTGATATGTTCTCACTGTTACCACTCCACAACAATCTATACTGACCTTTTCTTTATTTACAGATATCACTTGGTTTACTATATTTTTATCCTGCTCATAATCAACCTATCGTGTTACATGTCACTAACCTACTTCACAACAATGAACAGCTTCGTATAATTCTTTCCTGCTGTACCTCTAATTCCTTCCTTCACAAAATGAATTAATCATTACAACAATTCAATTCCAACCCATCTCCCAGATCACTACATTTTCCTTTGCACAATTTTGAATAAAGATTTTCTCAGTTTGATGTGTTAAGAAATGTGAACCCTTGGTGGAGGTGGCAGATCAGAGGTAGAAGTTTGGCTTACAGCCAAAGTGAGCGTAATTTGGTTGAACGATTCCACACGCCTTGCATTTTCTTGGCTTGTTGCCCAATTCAAATTTAACATCAAATGTAATCAGAAGTGATGAGCTCTGGGCACCAATTGTCCCAATTGCCTTGATAAATTTGTTTGGCTCTGGCAGCAAGGTGTTTACTCAGAAAGCTGCAGAATGTAAACCTGAGAAAGATGAAACAACGTATTTTTGTGTAGACATGAGGACAAATTCTGATCCCTCTATTTGCACAGAAATACAACCAAGAAAGTTTGCGGTCTGCTGTTTGGGAGGATTTTCATGGCCTGCCAAAGAAATAAAGTCAACTTATAACACTCTACCGAAAGAATCCGAAAGTTGTTCACAGGAGAGATGTGAAGAAAACTTAGATGGTGAGCATGTAGAGATATTAGAGCAGATAATGAAATAATTGGCCAAGAGGTAACTTTTAAGTAGCATATTAAAGGCAAAAAAGACTGGTAATGAGGCAGGGAGATTTAGACAGAATTTTAGAGCTTGGGCCTTAGTGATTGAAGGCCCATTAATGGCCATTAATGGAATGATTAAAATTGCGAAGATTCAACTGACCAGAAGTGAAGGTGTAGGTAATTGGGCAGGTGCAGATAACTTGGGTGGGTGTGGATATCTTGGATGGCTGCAGATATCTTGGGTACATTTTGATACGTTGGTGGATGCTGATACCTTGGGTGGGTGTGGATACCTTGTGTGTCCTAAGATTTTGGGCAGATGTCGATATTTTGTGTGGATGTAGACACTTTCAACAGCTGTGGATATCTTGGAAGGTGTGAATATCTTGAATTGGTGCAAATATCTTGGATGGTTGTAGGCCTGGAGTAGATTACAGAGACAATGCTAAACCCCTAACCAATAGATTCAATTGAAAAGAAAGGTGATGCATGAATGGTAGTTGGTGTGAATGCCAACAGAGGCAGCAGACGTTGAATGAGTTCATTTTCTGGAAAGTAGAATGTGGGAAGACAAACCAGAGTTCATTAGGTCAAATTTAGAGGAACCAAAGATATGGATGAGGGTTTTAGCTCCAAAATGAGAGGAAAGTGATAAGGTTAGGATCAGCCTCATGTGTATGATAAAAAGACATGAAGGGAGATAAGAGAAACTAAGGAAATATGCAAGTTCAGTGCAGGGGAAATTTAGCGGAAATGTGATCCTGTCAGTTAGGTGAAGGTGGGAAGATACAGAAACCATTTAAGGCACATGCCATGGATGATCTAATATAATTAGGCTGAGCTAAAACAGTAATTTTTAGTCCTTGACTTCATGTTTTTGATTGTATGAAATAGAATGCATGAGATAAATTTGTTCCATATAGCGTTAATATTATAGACTTTGCATAAATTTACAATTGTCTTGGTAATTTCGAACAGTTAGATGGGGAAAATGGCAGATAAATTCTGTATATTTAAGGAAGATTATCAGATCGTAACTGAAATAGACATCTTGGATTCACCTGTTGAAAATCTAGGAAATTTTATGAGTGAGATTGAAATTGTCGACCTTCAGTTAGCCACATTGATAGGTATAGCCATAGCATGCTTTTTACTTAAGACAGGGAAAATTATTATAAAACCAGTGGGTAATTTCAATTTGCATCAGACTTTGTAAGTAAGAAGAGTAGATTACTATTTCACAACATGATTAGAAACTGCTTTATTGTAAATATGCTGTTGATCACAATGTTAAGTTTGTTACTGTCCTTATTTAAGATTAAGAAGAAACGAATGGTAACTCTTAATAGTCTGAAAATTTATGTATAAATATTTGTAACATTGAGAGATGATAGGAGCTATAAGACTTAGTGTTCCTCTGATTTTGTCTCACCGATATGGGGATCCGTACAGAAAGTTTTGACTGAAAAGGTTCAAGAAATAAAAAAGGAAGAGCGATAAAACCAAACTATTCCAGAATTTGGAAATCTGAACTAAAAACAGAAAGTGTTGAAAATGTTTAGGAATTTCACAGTTCTAATGAATAGACATATTCAACTCAAAATGTTAACTCTAGTTCTCTCTCTGCTTCCTGACCGTCTGAGCATTTCTAGCCCTTTCAATTTATTAAGGAAGAATAACGGTTAGTATACTATTGCGCACTGACGAAGGGATGATCAATTTGGTCAAAATCACGGAACTCTAACTATTACTTATTAGAATGTGATGCAGCTTAAAATAAGACTTGGAATATAAAAGGACATGTACAAAATAAAGCATTTCAACTTGAGGGTTGACACACAGGAGGCTGGATGAACACAGCAAGCCAGATAACATCTGGAGGAAAGGAGCAGTCAACGTTTCAGGTATTACCATTCTTCAGGGCTGATTGTAGGGTAGGCGGACCTACAGGTAAAGGGGCGGGTTGGGGGAAAGGGTGGAGGCAGATTGGTGGTGAGAGGTGGGCACTGGTAGTAGGTATAACCTGGATGGTCAATGAAAGGGAGGGTCAGAATGTGAAACAGAAGGGAGGAGGTGGGGCTGCAAGTGATGGCGTAGGAAAAGGGCTAAGTTCAAAGCTATGAAGAAGTGCCTAGAATGGAGTAGGGTTGGATGGAAATAGAATATATCCAGAGAATGTGTTGGTGACTGCAGACTTTAATTGAGTAAAATGTGCAGCCGAATAAACAGGAAACCAATATGGGTCACAGGAGAAATAGTGATGTAAACATCTGGACATCAAATTTAAAAGTATGATGAGGGACCATATAGAAATACCAAAAAAAAAGACAGGGTTTGAGACTGCAGCACATGTTTAAAAAATGTATGAGATTAGCAAAAAAAGGTGGGTTGTCTCACTGATCCCAAGGAAAAGTAATAGCAATGGATCAAGAAATAAACAAAAACCCCAAGATTTCTCACAATGCCTCAACTGTCTTTATTTCATAGTATTTCTTCTTATTTTGTTCACAAAACTAAATCAAATTCAGAAGCTATGGATTACTCTATAATCCATTGCAATAAATTGCTATCCATCCCTTTAGCATGATGCATGAAATCAGTGGTTCCCTAAATAAATCCATTAGGATGTGACTGAATCATTGACCAACTCCTTTAAAATTCTGTGATGAAGTCCAGTAGGGTTGTGTGTCTGACTCTCTCTTAGAAGTGTCCTTAGTCAATTACCTTTGCTTTAGAACCTGATAGCAATTGACCAAGAAATAAAATATGTCCTCAATGAGTACCTTGTGTAGCTGTTTACAACTGCATCTGAAGTCTTCATCCCAGCAGAGGGCTAGAAGAAAGAACAGACTAAGGATAATCTAAAGTGTGAATTGTAGCAGAATTCAACACGCTGTTACATGTCATATATCTTAGCTGACTAATCTACTGTAGCACTTTGATGGAAGAATGGTGTAAATTGACCAGGGAAAGCAATAGATTTAATATACTGAAACTTTAGCTAAAGCTTTAATACAGTTGGAAATTACAAAGTAGCAAGGCATGAATCAGAGGGAAGCTGTGTGGGAAATAACAAACTAATTCAACCAAAGAATGTGAATGGCAATTGCCAAAGTAGTATTAAGATGCAAAAATGTAATTTATGCATTTTTAAAAATAAAAGTGTTTAATGATTTATATTAGAATTATATTAAAAGGGAAATAACAAAGGTCCCCAAGGTTTCTTCAATGATGCTAAGACTTGGAAAAACAGAACAAACTGTCTTGCTGCAGTGAAATATGCAATTTTTAGAAGATAACAATAACTTAGATTTGGTTTGTGTTGGGTGAACTGGATTTCTTGGCTGCAAGATTCAGCTCAGCGCTGGTGTTTTTGATGATTCATAAATCAATGGAGAAGACTAAAGTACACTTCCAGGGCAGCTTGTGCCAGTCTCCATGTTGCGAAGTTTGATAAAGCAGGCATCCCATGTGTGTGCTGGGAGTATGCAGTGAGCCATTTGTATAGGGTTCATTGGTTTAGTTGATTTCTGTTTGATTATTTTAGTTTGTGTTCACTGTTCTTAAGTACTTTTGCTTGGCAGGAGCCACTGAGACAAATAAACAGAAGAATCCAGATAGAAAATGCCCAAGGGGCATACGTTTTGGACATGTTTATAGAAATCCTGTGATTGCTGAAATATTTTAAACAACTGTAATCTGCTGAAGAACTATAACACTCAGTAAGGTAAATCAGTTGCATAAAATATACAACAAATCAATGTATGCACAGCTGATCATGATGTCAGTCAATATCAAACACTAATTTAGTGCCCAACCTACCACTGCTGAACATTTAGATTAAGTTGTAGTTGAAAATTGTCTGAGCATCACTTGCCACCAGTAATGGGGTGTATACTGGGAGTTTCCCTTGGGTTATTACCTCAACTGGTGGTGGAACAGATAGAGCAGGGAAGGCATGGTATTTATAAAAAAACAAGTGGAAGGCACCCAGCAGACAGCCTTTACTTCCCTAGGATCTTCAGGGAACGTCTTTAAATTCCTACATCCACTCAAACTTGAAGCAGTGTATTCAGCACCTGTGAACATAGATCAATGAACAGTCTAACCTCAATCATAGATCAATTTGACCATTGAACAGCACACAGAGGACATAATTCTAAAACTCTTCAACTGGACTTGCAGCCTCAGAACAGGGTGGTTACGGCATTGGCAGTGGCAGTGGCTGTTAAGGTGCCTGTGTCCCTGATTAGCACACCAACAAATCTTTTCAAGCTAGAAAGCTAACATTGTCAACATGATGTAGTTTTCCATTTATTACTGTACATTACTGGTCAAAAAGGCAGTGTATCTCAGGAGAGAAACTCAATGCCTTTTCTCTAAAAAGAGAGCCAGAAGGAGCAGACATACAGCTATACCAGGATTAAGGACTTGCCCATAGTGAAATCATTGGCTTCCTGCAATACGGTGGTCTGTTTGTGCTGCAACTCAATGTGCCAATGTACTATGTGCATGTGGAATATCACGCATTTAAGGTATGCGTGCAATCATACTCAGAATGTCATACTGGTTAATGTGCACTATCCTGGCAGCAGCCAGTTTCACCCTGTAGTTGTCCACACTTCCAGCCAACTTCAAAACACCATGATGAAATGAAAATTTCTGGCTGAGTGACAAGGGCTACCCATTTTATTCACAGCTTATAAATAACCTCCTGAACAGGTCCACGAGTAGTTAGCCTTTCTACAATGAGAGCCACACTGCAATGAAGAATGTTGAAGAGCGACCATAGGAATCCTGAGATAATGGTTTGACTGCCTGCACCAGACAGGATATGCCCTCCTTGCAACTTCTGGACATCAACCTCTGTACCTGAGAATATAGGAGCCTGCACTCTGACCTATTGCGCCAGTAATTAGGTGCCTTTCTACTAGAAAGCATGCCCCCTTTAAAAATTATAAGCTGGATTGAGGAGGTGTAAGTTATATTTAATTGATGCTAGCCTCCTATGTCCTTGGGTCATCTGCTGAACATGTGGCACTTAGTACATGTAGCCCAACACTAAATGTTCCACCGTGGAATTGAGCAGGTAGTGTAAGGTTTGTGTGGTCCCTGTATTTGTTTCTTCAGGTTCAAGTTAATTTTTAATTCAGATCCTTGTGCCAGTTATCAGGGCTTTTTGAATTTTTAGTACCTTGACTTCTATGATGTCCCAAAAAGTCATGAAACCAGACGGTAAATTGAGCCAGTGGTGAGTTACGCATGTTCATGTCTGTTTTATCTTCATGGTATTTTGTACTACAACATATAAAGTGAGAGAGCACAATAACCTCTACAGGGCGTCTAGAATCTGAATGAACAGCACACCAACATTAAATCTCCCTAACTAATCAGGTAAAAGAACTAAAATGAACAACACTGTTTCTAAGTGAAGAAGTATATAGGCTAAAATGGGTGAATTCAATGTTAAGTCAGATACAGAAAGATTATTAGAGATATAGAGGAAGATTGGGTTAAGAGGTTGTGAAAAGGGTTTGTGAAAACGTGTTTTCAAAACTTTTCCAATAGCAAATAAAGCCTGTTGAAATGACATGCCATGCTTATCATCAGTAATCTATAATGCCGGAGAGGTTAACTGCAGTAATTATGACAAGTATCATTGTTGAAGAGTATTCAGATTGGAAGGACTTAACATAATTTTCTTTGGTGAATTTACTGAGTATTTACTGTACAAATGCGGTAAGTTCTTGTGACATGACACATTTGACTGAGAAGACACACAGCAATTACTATTTTTGCAAACCTAAAGATGGATTGACACATTAACAGCAACAACCTCTCAATTTGTGCATTTACTCATGCATTTGCAAGTACTTAAAGTCACTGTAACATCCGCATATAAGTCATGCGGCGCAGCATTAGCCTTGGTATTGTTTTGACAGCCATTTTTGCCCAATATTGCAAAAAAGCATTTTGTCCTAGCCATAAAATTGCTATTTTTAATCCAGATTAGTTACCATAGCATTACGCAATATAAGCTAGTAAAGACATAACAGGTGACAGTATATAACCTTGAAATGCTCATGATATTGTGATACTTCCTTATTTCATTCTATCATTCCATTCTCATGGCGTGAGGCTTGTATGCCCACAAAACAGTGGAAGAATTTCAATCATAATGCTGCCTTTGATTATGTGGGAGCCTGATTCATGATCTCACAGACATAGAACATGGAACACTACAGCGTGGTACCGGCCCTTCGGCTCTCGATGCTGCGCCGACCTGTGAAGCCAAACTGAGGCCCATCTACCTACAACTATTCCATTATTATCCATATGTTTATCCAATGACCATTTAAATGCCCTTAAACTTGGTGAGTCTACTGCTGTTGCAGGCAGTAGATATAAGATGCTGGGAAAGATTTCCAGCAAGTCTGATGTTAATGGAAAAGAAAGTTGACCAGTTTCTAGAAGAAGAGGGCAACAAACAATAACAGTTGAATGGGACGGCAGAACATTCAAAATCTGCCCCGTGTGTTTGTACAGTGACTGAGTTGTAGGTAGACAGCAATTGTAAAACTGTCTAATGTTCAGTAGAAGCTGGGATAAACTAACTTCATCTGGTTTGCAATGAAAATCTCATATTAAACATTTAATTGTTGTAATGTTGTTGAGGGAAGGTGATTTGCCATTTTTACCTGGCCTGGCCTACACGTGACTTCAGGTCCGGAGCAATGTTCTTGACTCTTAATTGTCCTTTGGAATGGCCTGGCAAGGGGCATTTTGGGATATGCAATAAATGATGGTCCAGCCATATGATGCCCATATTCCATGAATGAAAAAAGTAAATCTTTATGAGTTTTTTATAAATCAAGGAGAGCTGCTCCAATTATGAACAAATTACACACTTGCATATTGTGTGAAATAAATTGATGGTTGCTTTGAAGCAGTGCTGTTCTTGATGGAACACTTTATGGACCACCTTCCATGAATAAAGGAGAATACACATGCCGGCTTATTCAATTTTTAAGAAGCAATTACATGGAGCATGACTTCTCTGTTGCAAGTTTTGATCATATTTTTCAATAGCTGTCCATTAGGAACGTATGGAGGTCCAGATGTGACAGACTCCATAAAATTCGCACCAGAATTTTAAGAATTTTGAATTGTTCCCTCGTTTGGAACCCACAGAAAAGAAACCCTGATTTTGAGTTACAGTTGAAGAGTTTTGAATTACCAGAATTGTCAGTTGGGGAAGTTTGGATGGACTAAAGCCTGCTCTAACTTCTGACTAATTATAAAACTAACTCCTTCAGACTCACCAAAGCAGCCCTTTCCTGTCAAACAGACACCTACAGGTCAGGCCCGAACCTCCTCATAGACGGTCTAGATCTGACTCTCCCCACAACACATGGCCTTGAATCTTACTCCCAGATTTCCCTGATCACCCATGGATAAGCAATACTGTCCTCTATTTGTCCCTGACCCCTTTCTCCTGGCATCTGATACTTCAAGGTTTCTCTGGACCAGACATCCAGATTCCTGACTTTTCCCCATGGGCAATCAGTTCAGAAATCACACCAAATTCAACCCTTCATGAATAGACTCTCCATCCTCTTGACTATCTACTCGTCTGAACAGACCTTCCCCCAGTCTCAACCCCGTTGACTTTGCCCTCACAACTCCTACTTCTCCAGACACAACGTGCTCTCCCCAACAAATCTTGCATGTGACACTCCCTAACCTGACTCCTTGGACCACCTTCTCCCTTCTTCCAACATCCCCAGCCCCAACCTCGTTCTCTGGTCCACTTCTCTGAATCTCCCTGGATCTCCCACTTTGCCTTGCCAGCTGTGACACGACAACTCTGAACTGTTTCTCCATGCCCTGTCCCCTAACCTACCATCAGCGTTCCCACACCTCACCTACATGGTACCTCACTCATCCTCCACTTGTATCCCTTGGAATCCATCCCTCACTTACCTTCTCTCAGTGCCACCCTAAGTGACTTTAAGCCACAGGATCTGACAATTAGTTCTGCAAGAAGAGTAATTCTTTCAGCTCTGAAACTCTCTGCTGCTGGCTGCAAGGTTTCCTGCTCTCAAATGTGTTGTTTCTGCTGGGAGGCCCATGGCTCCAAAGATAAAATGAACAATTTTAAGTCATATCTGGGTCAGATATAGAGACTCTGACTTAGATTGGAATGTTTGGGCCATTACACTAAATGCCTGATTGTATTAGCACACCTGATAGTGAATGAAGATGCTGTATCCTAGGAAATATCTCATACATAACTTAAAAAGTATTTGTGATGTTTACTGCATTGAAAATGAAGAAGTTATAAAAGTAGCGAAAGGAAAAAAAAATTTTGTTGGATCACAAAACCAATAGAGCAGTCTGCAATATAGCAAAGTGAAAACCGGTTATAGATAGGCAATATTTATATTATCCGAATATATCTCATGCTTGGAAAAGTTACGTTATTACATAACAGAGGCTGTTTTTCAAAAAAATGTGTGCATTGTTTTGAGATGCTGAGCCTTCACATGTGACACTCTTGATAACAAGGAGCTTTGCCAGATTTTAAAGTTAGAGTCATAGAGCTGTACAAAGTGGAAGCAAGCCCCTTGGTCTAACTTGTCCATGCTGACCAGATATCCTGAATTAATCTAGTCCTATTTGCCAGCATTTGGCTCATATTCCTCTTAACTCCTACTATTCATATTCCCATCCAGATGCCTTCTAAATGTCATAATTGTACCAGCCCCCACCATTTCCTCTGGCAGCTCATTCCATACACTCACCACCTTCTGTGTTTAAAAGGTGCCCTTTATGTCCCATTTGAATCATTCCCCTCTCACCTTAGGCCAATGATCTCTTGACTTGGACTCAACTATCCTGGGGAAAAGACCTTGTCTAACTCCCTATCCATGCCCCCCACAATTTTATAAACTTCTATAAGGTCACCCCTCAGCTACCACCACTCTTTCAGGTCAAAGACCTTTCATCTGAACGGGATGATATTTAAATGGCTGAAAATGAAGTAATCTTAAAAGCTGAAGATGTGCCACAGACATAAACCACACTTGACAAAATAGAGGACATATATTGGTGTACGGTTATTAAATGGTGACATTAAAGTTCATACAAGAGAAACCCTGCTGCAACTGAATGGGGAACATCCAGATATCATGAAATACAAAGAAAGAGCACAACAGCCAGGGTGGTGCTCATGCATTTCAAAAGGCATACAGAATTACATTTTGTCATACAGAATGTTTGTGATACTTAGCCAAGTGTCCACAGTGTCAAACATTTCATCAAAATTTCAGGAAAGACATCAGAAAGGCTAGCAAAAGCTTATATGATTTTAAAGGGCCAATATATTTATACAGGGTCAAAAATCGCATGATACCCGGTTATTATCCAACAGGTTTATCTGAAGACACAAACTTGTGGAGCCTTGCTCCTTCTTCATGTGTCAGAGAGAGACGTGGCATCAGACATGACATTTATAAGCAAAAGATCAAAGGGTCATAGGACTGATGCGAATGCGTTGAAGAAGCCTTAAATGGCTGTTAAATCTTTAATCAATTAGAAAGGTTTAATATGCAAATTGCAGAATTTCTTTCAAGTTACTGCCCTGAGATAACTAAAGGTTTTATCAGTTCCCTCAGTATGCCAAAGGTGACAACCCAGGTCAGATAATGCATTTTAGGTGTGAGCCCTTGTTTAGAATCCACACAATATATTTAGAAGCAGTGTCTTGTTCATGATGCATAAAAGTGTCAATATTTCATTCAACCGCAACAAGCTCAATGATCAGAGCACTGAAAAAGATCATGGCAATATACAATTTCCCAGAAAAGTTAGTAATGAACAATAGATCTCAAGCTGTTAATGAAGATTGCGGAAACATCTCTTTGGAAGCAGGTATGAACCAAGTGAGAATCAGTGTTTACTATGGAAAAGTCATATTTTCTGTCAATACTCTATGGTTGTGCATGCTCGACAGGCCCAAGACTAAACCATGATGAAAGGAGATTGGTGGCAGTGAACTATCTCCAACAAATTTTACCCAGTTTTACATAATGGTAGAGGTGGAAAATACCTCAAAGTACTCCTGGAGGACTTTTTGGAAAGCATCACAGTTTGCCCCAGGCTGCACAAGCTATCCATGCAACCCCACAAAACTCAAAATATCTCCATTAATGAGATATTCAAGAAAACTAATTTGTATTGATCATTGGTCAGCCAAGATCAAGGGGCCATATTTCATCTGTTCCAGTGGAAATGACCAATACTGTTCCTGATAATGTGTTGTTTAAGATAATGAAAGAGAAAGACTTAATTTGAGCTAATAGTAGAAATGTCCATTCTTATAGAACAGTGGGCTTGGGTTCAATCCCACCTGCTCCTGAGGTGTATAACTATGGGGTTGAACAAATTGATTAGAAAATGCCTCAGCAGTGGTTTGGGGATTCTTGTGGTGCAGTGGCGATGTCACTTCCTATGATCCAGAAGGCCCAGTTTCAAATCCTGTCTGCACCAGAAGTGTGTAATGACATCTCTGAAGAGGTTGATTTGAAAATATATCAGAGGCTTTTAGAAGCTAATGTCTGTACTCCAAGGCGAAAACACAGCCAGAGCTGAAGAAAAATGCTTAGAAAAAGCTGGTGTTGGCTACAGATAGTCACACTTGGGCAGTAAAGGAAGAGATCCGAGTTGGGAATTGGCTGAGATGCAATCAGACATTAGAGTTTGAGCAGTCATTTGAAGGAAAAGGATAGTGAACTCATCTAATCAGTGAAAATTCAGGCTAGGAGGCAGGAAAAATAAAATGGGAGTACTTACCAGTAAAATAAGCATTGCTGCAGCCATGGATGAATGCCAGAAAATACAGCTACAAATTTTAAAATGGAGCAATAAATTTATGTCTAAGTTGTAACTATAGGAAACAAAGTTAAACATTCAATGTCACTGTAAAAGACGATGATTAAGACCTGTCAAGCTTTTTCAGATGTAAGAGAAGTCTTACTGGAACATAAGAGTATTAAAAGAATTGTAAAGTGTGATTGCATCCTATGTTCATGCAGAAAGACATGGTTCATCTCAATAAGAAATGAGACCATCCATATTTTTCATACTGTAGGACTATTCCTAAGAAGCAAAAAAGGATGAGATCTCTACTTTGATTAACAAGTGGGAAAAATTATTTTCATACTTCAAAAAGGTACTCAACAGTATTTGCAAACTTCAAATGGTTTTTAAAAAGTCTTGAAAGGTTCACTCGAAGAATATTGCCACCGTGTAGAATTTGCATTTGGAAAGGCAAGGAATGATTAAGGATGGTCAACATGGCTTTGTGCATGGGAAATCGTGTCTCTCTGACTTTATAGAGATGGTTGAACAGTTGATAAAGAAGACTGATGAAGGCAGAGCTGTAGGTGTTGCCCATATGGATTTGACATGGTAAACTACTATCACGGTTAGGTCACATGGAATCAAGGAAAAGCAAGCCAATTGATACATAGAGATAGAGATAATGGGAACTGCAGATGCTGGAGAATCCAAGATAAAAAAATGTGAAGCTGGATAAACACAGCAGGCCAAGCAGCATCTCAGGAGCACAAAATCTGACGTTTCGGGCCTAGACCCTTCATCAGAGAGGGGGATGAGGTGAGGGTTCTGGAATAAATAGGGAGAGAGGGGGAGGCGGACCGAAGATGGAGAGAAAAGAAGATAGGTGGAGAGAGTTTAGGTGGGGAGGTAGGGAGGGGATAGGTCAGTCCAGGGAAGACAGACAGGTCAAGGAGGTGGGATGAGGTTAGTAGGTAGATGGGGGTGCGGCTTGGGGTGGGAGGAAGGGATGGGTGAGAGGAAGAACAGGTTAGGGAGGCAGAGACAGGTTGGACTGGTTTTGGGATGCAGTGGGTGGAGGGGAAGAGGTGGGCTGGTTGTGTGGTGCAGTGGGGGGAGGGGGCGAACTGGGCTGGTTTAGGGATACGGTGGGGGAAGGGGAGATTTTGAAGCTGGTGAAGTCCACATTGATACCATTAGGCTGCAGGGTTCCCAAGCGGAATATGAGTTGCTGTTCCTGCAACCTTCGGGTGGCATCATTGTGGCAGTGCAGGAGGCCAATGATGGACATGTCATCTAAAGAATGGGAGGGGGAGTGGAAATGGTTGGCGACTGGGAGGTGCAGTTGTTTGTTGCGAACTGAACGGAGGTGTTCTGCAAAGCGGTCCCCAAGCCTCCGCTTGGTTTCCCCAATGTAGACGTAGCCACACCGGGTACAGCGGATGCAGTATACCACATTAGCAGATGTGCAGGTGAACCTCTGCTTAATGTGGAATGTCATCTTGGGGCCTGGGATAGGGGTGAGGGAGGAGGTGTGGGGGCAAGTGAAGCATTTCCTGTGGTTGCAGGGGAAGGTGCTGAGTGTGGTGGGGTTGGAGAGCAGTGTGGAGCGAACAAGGGAGTCACGGAGAGAGTGGTCTCTCTGGAAAGCAGACAGGGGTGGGGATGGAAAAATGTCTTGGGTGGTGGGGTCGGATTGTAGATGGCGGAAGTGTCGGAGGATGATGCGTTGTATCCGGAGGTTGGTGGGGTGGTGTGTGAGAACGAGGGGGATCCTCTTTGAGCGTTTGTGGCGGGAGCGGGGTGTGAGGGATGTGTTATGGGAAATACGGGAGACGCGGTCGAGGGCGTTCTCGATCACTGTGGGGGGAAAGTTGCGGTCCTTGAAGAACTTGGACATCTGGGATGTGCGGGAGTGGAATGTCTTGTCATGGGAGCAGATGCGGCGGAGGCGGAGGAATTGGGAATAGGGGATGGAATTTTTGCAGGAGGGTGGGTGGGAGGAGGTGTATTCTAGGTAGCTGTGGGAGTCGGTGGGCTTGAAATGGACATCAGTTACAAGCTGGTTGCCTGAGATGGAGACTGAGAGGGCCAGGAAGGTGAGGGATGTGCTGGAGATGGCCCAGGTGAACTGAAGGTTGGGGTGGAAGGTGTTGGTGAAGTGGATGAACTGTTCGAGCTCCTCTGGGGAGCAAGAGGCGGCGCCGATACAGTCATCAATGTACCGGAGGAAGAGGTGGGGTTTGGGGCCTGTGTAGGTGCGGAAGAGGGACTGTTCCACGTAACCTACAAAGAGGCAGGCATAGCTGGGGCCCATGCGGGTGCCCAGGGCCACCCCCTTAGTCCGTAGGCAGTGGGAGGAGTCAAAAGAGAAGTTGTTGAGGGTGAGGACGAGTTCAGCTAGGCGGATGAGGGTGTCGGTGGAGGGGGACTGGTCGGGCCTGCGGGACAGGAAGAAGCGGAGGGCCTTGAGGCCATCTGCATGAGGAATATAGGTGTATAGGGACTGGACGTCCATGGTGAAGATGAGGTGTTGGGGGCCAGGGAATTGGAAGCCCTGGAGGAGGTGGAGGGCGTGGGTGGTGTCATGGACGTAGGTAGGGAGTTCCTGGACCAAAGGGGAGAAAATGGAGTCCACATAGGTGGAGATGAGTTCGGTGGGGCAGGAGCAGGCTGAGACGATGGGTCGACCAGGGCAGGCAGGTTTGTGGATTTTGGGAAGGAGATGGAAATGGGCCGTGCGGGGTTGGGGAACAATGAGGTTGGAGGCTGTGGGTGGGAGGTCCCCTAAGGTGATGAGGTCATGAATGGTGTTGGAGATGATGGTTTGGTGCTCGGGTGTGGGGTCATGATCGAGGGGGCGGTAGGAGGTGGTGTCGGAGAGTTGGCGTCTGGCCTCGGCGATGTAGAGGTCAGTGCGCCATACTACCACTGCGCCACCCTTGTCTGCGGGTTTGATGGTGAGGTTGGGGTTGGAGCGGAGGGAGCGGAGGGCTGTCCGTTCTGCAGGGGAGAGGTTGGAGTGGGTGAGAGAGGTGGAGAGGTTGAGGCGGTTAATGTCTCGACGGCAGTTGGAGATGAAGAGTTCGAGGGAGGGTAGGAGGCCTGGGGGTGGTGTCCAGGAGGAGGACTTGTGCCTAGGCCCGAAACTTCAGCTTTTGTGCTCCTGAGATGCTGCTTGGCCTGCTGTATTCATCCAGCCTCACATTTTGTTATCTTGGATACATAGAGATAACAAGGTGCAGAGCTGGATGAACACAGCAGGCCAAGCAGCATCAGAGGAGCAGGAAAGCTGACGTTTTGGGCCTAGACTCTTCTGAATAAGAGTCTAGGCCCGAAACATCAGCTTTCCTGCTCCTCTGATGCTGCTTGGCCCGCTGTGTTCACCCAGCTCTGCACCTTGTTATCTCAGATTCTCCAGCATCTGCAGTTCCTGCTATCTTAGAAACAATCGATACATAATTGGCTTGAAGGTACGAGACAGACGGTAGTGGTAGAGGTAAATCTTTTTGGAATGGAGGCCTGTGCTCACCAGTATGCTACAAAGATCGGTGCTGTGTCTGCTGCTTTCATTATTTATTTAAATGATTTGGATGCGAATATAGGAGGTATAGTTAGTAAGTTTACAGATGCCGCTGAAATTGGTGGTATAGTGAACAGTGAAGGAGGTTATTGTGGAATAAAATGAGACATTGTTCAGATGGGTTCAATCTAGATAAGGACGAGGTGTTCAGAGATAATGGGAACTGCAGATGCTGGAGAATCCAAGATAATAAAATGTGAGGCTGGGTGAACACAGCAGGCCCAGCAGCATCTTAGGAGCACAAAAGCTGACGTTTTGGGCCAAGACACTTCATCGGAAAAGTGGGGTGGGGAGAGGATTCTGAAATACATAGGGAGAGAGGGGGAGGCGGACTGAAGATGGATAGAGGAGAAGATAGGTGGAGAGGACAGTACGCGTAGGGAGGTAGGAAGGGGATAGGCCAGTCCGGGGAGTACGGACATGTTAAGGGGGCAGGATTAGGTTAGTAGGTCGGAAACGGAGGTGCGGCTTGAGGTGGGAGGAGGGGATAGGTGAGAGGAAGAACAATTAGGCAGGCGGGGATGAGCTGGGCTGGTTTTGGGATGCAGTGGGGAGAGGTGAGATTTTGAAGCTTCTGAAATCCACATTGATACCATTGGGCTGCAGGGTTTCCAAGAGGAATATGAGTTGCTGTTCCTGCAGCCTATGGGTGGCATCATTATGGCACTTCAAGAGGCCCAGGATGGACATGTCGTCTAAGGAATGGGAGGGGGAGTTGAAATGGTTCGTGACTGGGAGGTGCAGTTGTTTATTGTGAACCGAGCGTACGTGTTCTGCAAAGTGGTCCCCAAGCCTCCACTAGGTTTCCCCAATGTAGAGAAAGCCACACTGTGTACAGCGGATGCAACGGGCCTGCAACTTTGTAGATTATGTGGAACAGTCCCTCTTTCACACCTACACTGGTCCTAAACCCCATCTCTTCCTCCGTTACATTGATGACTGTATCGGTGTCGCCTCATGCTCACAAGATGAGCTTGAACTGTTCATCCATTTCACCAACACCTTCCACCCCAACCTTAAGTTCACCTGGGCCATCTCCAACACATCCTTTACCTTCCTGGACCTTTCTGTCTCCATCTCAGGCAACCACCTACAAACCGATGTCCATTTCAAGCCCACCGACTCACACAGCTACCTGGAATACACCTGCTCTCACCCACCTTTCTGCCCCAGGAAAAATTCCATCCCCTATTCCCAAATCCTTTGCCTCTGCCACATCTGCTCCCAGGATAAGGCATTCCACTCCAGCACATCCCAGATGTCTTCGTTCTTCAAGGGCCGCAACATCCCTCCCACAGTGGTCGAGAACGCCCTTGACCATATCTCCCGCATTTCCTGCACCTCATCCCTCACACCCCACCCTTGCAATACCCACCAAAAGAGAATCCCCCTTGTCCTCGCATACCACCCCACCAACCTTCGGAAACAATGCATCATTTTCCGACACTTCCGCCATCTACAATCTGACTCCACTACCAAAAACATTTTTCCAACCCCACCCTTGTCTGCCTTCCGGAGAGACCATTCTCTCCGGGACTCCCTTGTCTGCTCCACATTCCCCTTCAACCCCACTACGCCTGGCACTTTCCCCTGCATCCGCAGGAAGTGCTACACTTGACCCACACCTCCTCCCTCATCCCCATCCCAGGCCCCAAGATGGCTTTCCACATCCAGCAGATGTTCACCTGCACACCCGCCAATGTGGTATACTGCATCCACTGTACACGGTGTGGCTTCCCCTACATTGGGGAAACCAAGCGGAGGCTTGGGGACCACTTTGCAGAATACCTATGCTCGGTTCGCAGTAAACTACTGCGCCTCCCAGTTGCGAACCATTTCAACTCCCCCTCCCATTCCTTTAGATGACTTGTCCATCCTGGGCCTCCTGCAGTGCCATAATGATGCACCCCGTAGTTTGCAGGAACAGCAACTCATATTCCGCTTGGGAACCCTGCAGCCCAATGGTATCACTGTGGATTTCAGCAGCTTCAAAATCTCCCCTCCCCCCACAGCATCCCAAAACCAGACCAGCTCATCCCCTCCCCCCACAGCATCCCAAAACCAGCCCAGCTCGTCCCCGCCTGCCTAACCTGTTCTTCCTCTCACCTATTCCCTCCTCCGACCTCAAGCCGCACCTCCACGTCCTACCTACTAACCTAATCCCACCCTCTTGACCTGTCTGTCCTCCCCGGGCTGACCTATCCCCTCCCTATCTCCCCACCTATACTCTCCTCTCCACCTATCTTCTCCTCTATCCATCTCCAGTCCGCCTCCCCCTCTCTCCCTATTTATTTCAGAATCCTCTCCCCATCCCCCTTTTCTAGGCCCGAAACGTCAGCTTTTGTGCTCCTAAGATGCTGCTTGTCCTGCTGCGTTCATCCAGCCCCACACTTTGTTATCTTAAATATGAGGTGTTGTATTTTTATGAGGCAAATCAGGGCAGGACTTGTTTGATTAATGGCAGGGTCCCGGGGTGTGTTTCCAAACCAAGAGCACAATCTAGGCAACCTCCTGATAAACATTTGCACCCTCTACAAAGCCTCCACATCCTTATAGTGTGGTGACCAGGTCTGCACACGCTGTTACAAATTGTGGCCTAACTAAAGTTTTATACAGCTGCAACATAACTTGTGAACTTTAATGTTCAATACTCTGACCAATGAAAGCAAGTATACAATATGCCTTTTTTACCACCTTCTCCATTTTTATTGCCATTCAGGGACTTATGGCCGCAGACCCCAAGACCTCAAGATCCCTAAGTATGTCTATGCTCGTAAGGTTCCTTCCATTTACTGTATACTTTCCTCATGCATTTCTCCTCCCAAACTTCCAACTGCTCTACATCCTACTGTATCCGTTGACAAGCTTCCTCACTATCCACAACCCCATCATGATTGAGTTGTCTACAAATGTACTAATCAGGCCACCTGTGTTTTTATCCAAACAATCTGTATATACTACTAACAACAGAGGTCTCAACATTAATCCATGTGATACACCACTGGTCACAGATCTCCTGTCAGGAAAATACCCCTCTCAACTATCCTATGTCTTTTATGACCAACCCAATTTTGCATCCAACTTACCAGCTCACCACAGATGTCATGTGATTTAATATTTTGGACGGGGCTACTATGACAGACCTTGTCAAATGCTTTAGTAAAATCCATATATACAATATGAACTGCCATATCTTCATCAATCACCTTGGTCATTTCCTCAACAAACTCACTTAAATTTGCGAGGTAAGACCTCTGCTACACAAAGGCAATCCCAAATAAGTTAATTTATTTCCAAATATGAGTAAATCCTGTCCCAGGAATCTTTGCTACTAATTTCTCTACTGCTGATGCAAAGCTTACCAGCCTTGCTCTTCTTAAACAAAGTAATCACATTGTTATTTTACAGGCTTCTGGGATCTTGTCTGTCGCTAAAAACCTTTGAGAAGGCCCACCCTTGCCTGCCTCAATATCTTCAGATAGACCCCATCACTTAGCACTTGGCTACCTTAATGTTTTTCAAGACATCCAAGAACATCTCCTTCTTAAAATTGACATGTTCTAAAATGTCAACACACCCCTCACTAATATTCCTATCATCCATGTCCTTTTCCTTGGTTGATACCAATGCGAAATACTCATTAAGGGCTTTACCCACTTCCTCTGGCTCCACACATAAATTCCCTCCTTTGTCCTTGAGTAAACCTACCTTTCTCCAGCTACACTCTTACTTCTAACGTACATATAAAATGCCTTAGAATCTCCTTAATCTATTCTTTGACGTCTGAGTCCTTCACGATCCCCTGATCAGCCATTGTGAGTGAGCCAACTTCTCCCTGAATTCTCTTCAAATGCTGATTCTGACTGCCCTCTGTCGGATGCTCTTCCTCCTGTTGAACAAAAGTCCTCCACAACCCCTTTCTCATCTTCAACTACTCATTAATTGCCATCCCCTTCTTACATCATAAAAGTCAGAAGGGAGGACATTTACTGTTGATTACACCCTCATGGATTGAAGCAGTCCATATCCAAATACAGCAAGACCAGGATAATAGCTAGACTTTTGCTGATAAATAACAAATAATATTCTGGCCAGGCAATGACCATCTCCACCAAATTGAATAATTGCCTATTGGCATTCAAAGCATTATCATCATTGAATTCCCCACCAGCAACATTCTGGGGGTTGCCATAAATTGGAAACTGAACTTGACTAACCATATAAACACAATGGTTACAAGATCAGAAGGTAGGACTCCTGCAATGAGAGAGTTACCTCCTGACTCCGCAGAGTCTGTCCACTATTTCCAAGGTATGATGGAGTACTGTCCATTTGTTTGGATGAGGCCAGCTCCAAATTTACTCAAGAAACTTGACACCATTCAGGAAAAAAGCAGCCTGTTTGGTTGGCTCAACATTCACAAATATTCTCCCCCTCCGCTACCGATACTCAACAACAGCTGTGTGTACTATCTACAAAAGTACTGCAGAAACTCACTAGTCTGCTTAGACAGAACCTTCAAAACTCGTAGATGTTATCATTCAGATGAACAAAGGTAGTAGATGTGTGGGAACTGCAGTTTCATCTCCATCTTGACTTGTAAATACATCACTGTTTTTCCAGTGTTGCTGGATTAAAGTAAAAACTATTCTCCCTGACAGTATTATGGGTGTTCCTCCGCCAAATGGACTACAGGATGGCAGTTCACCACCAGTTTCTCAAGAATAACTTAGAATAGGCAATAAATTCTGGTTCAGCCAGTGAATCCCACATACCATGAATGAATAAAAAATAGTTTGCTACACATAATGAAGACACAACGGTTATTATATTGATGGTGCAAAAGAAATCTACTGTACCATGTAAAAAAATACATCACAAAACATAATCAGCATAAATAACCTTGAGAGAGATCCATTACCTGTCCAATACAAGGTACTAAAAATGAAAATCTTCTCTCTTCAGCACAATTGTCTTCTGTGAAAGGCATTCATGAATTTATAGGTCCTCCATATAAGGTAAAGGATCACCAACAACAAAGTCAATACTCAAACAAGCCTACAGCAAAGGACATTAATTAAATAAACAAGCTTCCAGAGGAGAAACAAATTAACAATCAAATTTAAAATCCACAATTCACAAGCCAATGATTACTCGATCTTCCAAGTCCAAAATGAACACATCTCTGAAAAATTGTGAAATCATGAATTTGTGAAGTTGCAGACTTGGGGGCAGAAGGAGAAATACTAATGTAATATAATTTTTCTGACACCATTATTTCATGGTTTGACTAAAGGGGAAATACTTGGGGGAGATGTAATCTAAGCCCAGCGGAAACCCTGCCCAGTTTGATCTATATCATAATCATTAGGTGGACCATTTGGAAGCTGGGTAGCTCAGGATGATAGCAATCTAGTATGGTCGCTTGATGAAGGGATATAAGTCCCACTTACTTCTTGTTAATAAGTAAATATGCCAAAGAGTTATGTAACCTGTGTACGCATTACTGAGATGTAATGAACTACATCTGGTTATCTAAGAGAGAAGCCTGTTTTGCTAAGATTTATTTAAAATCCACCTTCTACCACATACTATGGACCAGCCCCTTAGTCTATGATAGCTAGAAAAATTACGCCATATTATAACAAGATGGCATCGATGCATTCTCACTACAGCTTTGACAGTGATGGGGAATCAGTGCAGTTTCATTTTCAATCCCTGTTGATTTCTGTTCCTATGCTTGGCTGGACATTCGATTTTTAGCCCCTATTTCTTTATTTTTGTCCAATAATACTACTTCGTGAAGCAATTTTCAATCCTGGCAATCAATAGATGCCAATGATTAATTGAATGCATGAAAAAATTGCTCAAGTGGAATCTCCTTCATTGTTGGGCTAAATGATATTGCATCCTGTATCTCATAATCCTCCATGCTCATATTACTTCACCCTGTGTAATGACTGTGCCAATCTCTTTGAGAAAGGGAATTATTATCCCATTTTTATGAAATGCTATGAAGATAACAATTACGAGAGTAAGATGATGCAGTGTTCCAAATGTGACCACAGGGTTCATGCCAAATGTGAAAGTATTTCCAATGAGATGTATGAGACCCTATCCTTATCCTAATTTTACCACCCGTAGGATTACTTGTGCAGAAACCATTTTCAACACCTGTTTGTAACAACGGAACTATGACACAATTCACACAATTGAAAATAGATGCAATATATTTCACCTCATTGCTTACGTCATTTTTTCCCTTTGTTTCATGCAATGACTAAATTAGAGAATGCTAGCAAATTGGATACAAATGAGAGACAATTTAATTCTGCTAGATAGAAACTTAGAAAATAGGAGCAAGAATAGTTCTTTTAGCCTTTGGAGCTCCACCATTCAATATGATTGTGCTGACCATCCAACTCATCACCCTGCTCCTGTTTTCTCCACATATCCTTGGAACACTTCAGCCCTACGAATTATACCTAACTCCTTGTAAACGTTCAATATTTTGACCTCAATCACTTTCTGTAGCAGAGAATTTCACAGACTCACCACTCTGTTGTTGAACAAATTTCTCCTCATCTCTCTCCTAACTGGCCTACCAAACATCCTTAGACTATAACCCCAGTTCTGGACTCCTCAGTCATCAAGATCCATGTCATTTGCAGTGGTTTATTTCATTGAATGGTGCTTGCAGCAGTATTCCTCATGAGGTCGCCAGCACTGCAGCTAAATAACAAATATATTCTAAAGATTTTTGGATAGCTGCATCTGAAAGTGCTGAAGAACGCTTTAATGTGAGAACTACCTATTCATGAGCTATAATGTTCTCATGGAAACTACAACAGATTCTGTCCATTAGCAGGTCATAGATATCTAATATTTTGATTGATTTCATCACAGGGATATAAACTGGAATCAATAATGTTCTGAGTCTGAAATAAATACAATTGGCATTAAATGTGCATATAAGTTTGCAGATTTACATTTCTCATGTATACTTACATCTTAATTATGAATTGCCTGCTTACAGTTTTGTTATTAAAATGAATGCTGCTGAGCTCAGAAGTATCCCTTCCATGCCTCGCTAAAAATACCTCAGGGAAGAACTGCATTAAGAAATACAATATTCCTGCATCTTTTCACTAAACGTACACTCATTTATTCTATTTTTCAGTCCGACAATTAAACGTTGATGATAAACCAGTGTTATGTTATGGAAGATCACCTGAGAAACATCAAGATTATTTTAAATAGGCAAATAAGAAATATATTTTATCTTAAAGCTTGCCAACCATGTGTTTAATTCTGCAGGAGAACACTTGCTGGCAGTCACAAAGCAAGTAATGATGTTTTCCCTTTCTGCAGTATAGACAGGAATGCTAATCACTTCACTGTAGACTAGCTTTTGCTCTCTACTCTGCAGTAATTATACATTTGAATGAAAGTGATTACTTGAAATTAAAATTTGAAAATGTCAAACCTGTGTTTTTAAATACATATTTAGTTTGAATGCAAAATAATAAACATAATTTATTATGCATCCTTTTACAATAAATTCATAATGCATTCCCGATGACAGACATTTCCTGCACGAAAACAGGATCTTTAAGACTAAATGAGATAATTTATGGACAGCGTCAATTTGCAGAATGATTTTGACAATCAGTGCTGGTTTTTCTACAGAATCTGCAGCGATTCTGGTAACATTAAAAAAAATACTCCAATACTCATTCATACTCTTAGCTGAATGTTCTCCCATGACTATTGTATTTTGCGTGGCATGTATGTCTCCAGCAGAGCCCAATATTTTCCTGCCCAACCTATGCAGCCCAAGAATACAACACAGCATTTCACTTCATCTTCTACTGCTTTGATGTAGAACACAGTCCCCGTAGGCATTCAACCCCCATCCTAACTTCCCGCCTACGCATCACCTTTACTGGCTCCATCCCCCCCTCCTTGACCTGTTTGTCTCCTCTCCACCTATCTGTTCCTTTTTCCACTTTCCATTCGCCTTACCCACTTTCTCTATTTATTTCCCCTCCTCTGTTTCTGAAGAAGGGTCCAGACCCAAAACGTCAGCCTTCCTGCTCCTCTGATGCTGCTTGGCCTGCTGTGTTCATCCAGCTCTACACCTTGTCATCTCAGATTCTCCAGCATTGGCAGCTCCTACTATAATGGGTGAATTTTATTTACATCTTGTGTTAGCGTTAAAAATTAAACAAACATGAACGGTGATCTGGTAGGGGCAGAGATTCAAGAACTATTGTGTATAGTACATTAACTTATTTAAATTCCTGTTGCTTATATTCTAACTTGCACCAAATTCCGCGAACACAACATGGCTGCACTTGTTTGGTTACATTGGCTCCAATCCAGCAATATCTTACTTTCTAAAATTATTTTTTTTGCTTGCAAATGTCTCTCGGGCTTTACCTCTCCCTATCTTTGTAAACTCTGCCATCTCTACTCTCTGAAACACCCATAATCCCATAATTTATTCACTTGCATATCCCCATTTTTAATCACTGTACCATCTGAAGATATGGTTACAGCTGTCTAAGCCCTAAACTTTGGAATTCGCTCACAAAGAATCTTTTTACTTGTCACTCCTTCTTTTAAATATTTCCTGAAATCTACATCTTTGTTTACTATATACTAACTTGGCTTGTCATCATGCTTTATTCACGACAATCCTGTGAAGAGCCATTGAATATTTTATTATAGTAAAGATACTACATACTTACAAGTCTTCTGCACTAATTGGGGATTAGTGGGATGCAGATTGGGAGGAATGCAAAACAAACTGTGAGAATTGTGAAAATTCACTTGCTGATTGCGAAGCCCCTAACCAAGGTCATCCTGACTGAATGTCTGATGATGGCCAATACCCTGTAATGATATGGGAGGATGCCTTTAATGTCCTGTGTCAGGACCCCCTGACTGAAAGGTACCACTATGTCCTTCAGTGAGGATTACTCCACTAAGTATTTTTGATATATTTGAACTTACTTGCTGCGCCTGTATTTGGTGTATTACATAAGCTGCTGGCACATGGTGAAGAGTTGAAATTCATAAAGAACAGTACAGCAAGATGTATGGTGGCACCGTGGCTCAGTGGTTCGCACTGTTGCTTCACAGTGCCAGGGACTCAGGTTCAATTCCAGCCTTGGGTGACTGTCTGTGTGGAGTTTACACACTCCACATTGTCCAAAGAGATGCAATTTGGGTGGATTGGCCATGTTAAATTACCCGTAATATTCAGGGATGTGGAGATAGGGTCGGGGGATGGGTCTGGGTGGGGGGGGGGGGGGCGGCGGGGAGAGGATTGCTCTTCAGATGGTCAGTGTGGATTTGATGTGCCGAATGGCCTACTTCCACATGGTAGGGTTCTATGATTCTATGAATGGCCCATTGATTGGAGACTGATAACTAGCAATGCAAACTGCTTGGTTTGTGAATGTGCTAACTGGCAAACCGAGGCAGGAATAGTGCAACTATGTAGGTAAGCACAGAAAGAGCAAACAAATTGCTTTGAGATACAGAGATAACACAGTGTGAAGCTGGATGAATAACTGGATGTTTTGAGCCTGGCTCAATCTGTGAGCTGGCTGCCTGTCCATGTATATTGAGTCTTCTTGCTTCATCCTTTCCATGCCAGCTGCCGGTGTGCTTGGCTGAGTAATCAGCAAGTGGATTGAAGGGCTGCCATGATAGTTATGAAGGGTCAGCAAATGTTTGGTGCCAGGGTCTATGGATGAGGAATGCATGAGCCTGCTGTTCATGGATCATGCCCTGAGTGTCTGTCTGGTGCTAAGCAACGTGGAGACTCCCATAGCCAATGACAAGCTAGAAGAGATAGGTACCCACTCTGACTCGAATTCTTAACATGGTAATGTCAAGAATTCTTGTTTGGTAAAATGGGAATTGGAAAATTAATCTGATTATTTGCAGTAATAAAGTGTTTTACAAGCTATTGCACTTCTTAATTGGCCTAGTGATAAATTTGTCTCGCTGTTCAGTAAAAGCATAAAAGATGAATTAAGCCACTTCTGATGTCAAGACAGGTCTCACAATAGGAGAGAGATCTTGTTGGTCTTTTTGTCCAAACGCTCCACAAATCTTAATGTAGCCCATATTGTTTAGACCCCTATAGCATTGTGCCTTGGATTACTGCTGGTACTGCATACTAGTGAGCATACAATTAGAATGATAAAGCAGCAAAATGAATGCTGGGAGAGATGGTCCAGGAGGGAGATCTTTAGATTCTGGGACATTGTAATTAGTTAGGAGAGAGATAAGACCTATACAGGCCAGACATATCACATCTTTACAGAAGTAGGATCAATTTCCGTGGGTAATGATTTGCTTGTGGCTTTTTGGGGATGGCTTAAATCAACTTGACAGTGTTGTGGGAACAAGGATGTAATACAAAGAGGCAAAGAATATTGAGAGAGACAAATAGTATTAGGAATAAGAATTAATAAGGCACTATGTAGATTTGATGTAAGAGGGAAAGTAGTAAAGCGTAAGTCATGGTTATTATGCTTGTATGTGAATGTGCGGAGTGTGGAAAAATGATTTACAAATTGCAGGTGCAGATCCTAAAGAAGGGCAGGGGTTGGTGTTAAACATTTTTGAATACTGTTGTGTTATGCCTCACAGTGTCAGTGCACCTTTTAAGAGTCATGCTCATGATATCATCACTGTATAGTTGCAAGTTCGGCAGAATACATAGGGCTCAAGCTCCATCCTACACCAGGAAGCTTTAAGCATGACATGCCAGTGGAAACATGCCACTCTTTGTCATTTAATAACCTAATGTTAGACCATAAACAGATGTGTCTCTGATTGTAATATTCCTGTAATTGCTGAAGGGTAATGCCCCGAAATATTGACTGCTCCTTTCCGCTTGATGCTGCCTGGCCTGCTGTGTTATTCCAGCCTCCTGTTTGTCTATCCTGTAATAAATGTCTGTTGTATTTCTAAATACCACATTACCAATGTTCATGTTATGAGTGATAACATAAATGCTCCCCATCTGGTAAAACTGCTGTGCTGGAGGCAAAGCTTACAACATGGTTAGCAGCAGTGGCCATTCATAAAGAAACTACTCCAAGATCTTGGTGGCAGATATTTGGAAGTCAAAATGAAGCACAACTTGAGTACAGTCCTGGACATTAATAGATTTGAACATTCAGTGACATCAGCATTAGCGAGTACAGATCTGTCGATAGGGGATTTGCCAGCCAGAAGGGAAGACTAATTACTTTATGATTAAAATCTAAGGTCTTTCAGGTTTGAAGACCTATTTTTCCTTTTACATACAAATAAGTGCCCATGGTTCCTTTTGAATAAATAAAAGTCAAACAGTCATGACAACGTAGCTACAAAGTTCTGCTAAAGTGCATATTGTTTTTAAAACACTACAAAGTGTTTTTCAACACCAGCAACCTTTACCAGTGTCTTGGAGTTTGTTGATTTTCTTTCTCTAAATTAGTTTCAAAGTAGAGGAAAGGCCATGTGACCTGATTACTCCTTGTTTGGCATTAGTGCTACATAAAGGCTGAAAACTGTAACTACAAGCCTCCAATTTTTGGCTGACATGGCACTCCTGGCAAGAGCATCTAGTAAAGGAGTAGCATCAAAAAAAACAGAAGCAGAAAGGAAACAAATGAAAAAAATTGCACTTTAAATCAAAAAGTAAAGACTTCCAAAGGAAAGTAGAAGGCATATGTGCAATTATACATTGGAGATTCAGCGTTGCTGTGGTTCACAGATTGTGAAACTTACCAAATGCTGGTAATTGATGCCCACTCATCCACGAATTGCATCAAAGTACTAATGTTTTAATCAAACACCAAAATAGTCAATTTGCTTTTTGCTTTATCACTGTTATCCAGCACAAAAGAGACTTTCACAAATTCCGATAATAAACTCAAAAATAACTTGCATCTTACAAATAAACTTATTCTTACATTAAGTGACAAAATTGGTTGAAAACTAAGCTACCACATGGAATTAAACTGCACCCTATTAATCCCAAACTCAAACAGAATTTCGAGACAGTTAAAACATTGTAACTCTGCAGAAATTATATGCATTTTAAAAAAAGGGAAAATGTCTTGGTTTGGCAAAGTTTCCAAACTCAAAGGGTTGTGAAAATGGAAAACCTTTCCCAGTCCGGTCAATTTCCAGTTATCAAATCTGATTGTGGACTTTGTAGGATTAATGATATCTTCAGATTAGATGTCAGTTCAGGTGACAGTAAGTGAGAAATCCTGGTATTTGACTTTAGCAAGTTCTTACAATACTTCAGCAAGTGTTATTTCTATAGCTGATTCTGTTTTAGGGGTTTTATGCTATTTCTCTGAACATTGAGAATCGGGCCTTCCCAACCTGAAGTTCTTTTTACACCTGCCCTGTATGAATGTTGTGGAACATACAGCAACTCCCATCCATAGGCTGTTGCTAGGCAACTTTCACTGACCCCTTCCATCAGGTTGTCCAGCAATCAAACAATAAAGCTCATCTCTTATCCCTTTTAAATAGCTTTATTCTCCAATATTACGTGCTGCTTTGCAAACAATGTATAATGCATTATACTAGTCATTACTACTGAATACAAGAATGGTAAAAATATTTTTACTCCAGGATGTTTATCATACTTCAGTTCCTGATAGCCCTTTAATACAAATATGTATTCCAAACAACAGGTAGATGAGAGTAAACCTGTTGATGTGGTGTATATGGATTTCAGCAAGGCGTTCAATAAGGTTCCCCACAATAGGCTATTGTACAAAATGCGGAGGGATGGAATTGTGGGAGATATAGCAGTTTGGATCAGAAATTGGCTTGCTGAAAGAAGACAGCGGGTGGTAGTAGATGGGAAATGTTCATCCTGGAGACCAGTTACTAGTGGTGTACCACAAGGGTCGGTGTTGGGTCCACTGCTGTTTGTCATTTTTATAAATGACCTGGATGAGGGCGTAGAAGGATGGGTTAGTAAATTTGCAGACGATACTAAGGTCAGTGGAGTTGTGGATAGTGACGAAGGATGCTGTAGGTTGCAGAGGGACATAGATAAGCTGCAGAGCTGGGCTGAGAGGTGGCAAATGGAGTTTAATGCAGACAAGTGTGAGGTGATACACTTTGGTAGGAGTAACCAGAAGCAAAGTACTGGGCTAAAGGTAAGATTCTTAGTAGTGTAGATGAGTAGAGAGATCTCGGTGTCCATGTGCACAGATCCTTGAAAGTTGCCATCCAGGTTGACAGGGCTGTTAAGAAGGCATACAGTGTTTTAGCTTTTATTAATGGACGGATCGAGTTTCAGAACCAAAAGGTTATGGTGAAGTTGTACAAAACTCTGGTGCGGCCGCACTTGGAGTATTGTGTACAGTTCTGGTCACTGCGTTATAAGAAGGATGTGGAAGCTTTGGAAAGGGTGCAGAGGAGATTTACTAGGATGTTGCCTGGTATGGAGGGAAGGTCTTACGAGGAAAGGCTGAGGGACTTGAGGCTGTTTTCATTAGAGAGAAGAAGGTTGAGAGGTGACTTAATTGAAACATATAAAATAATCAGAGGGTTAGATAGGGTGGATAGGGAGATTCTTTTTCCTAGGATGGTGACGGCGAGCACGAGGGGGCATAGCTTTAAATTGAGGGGTGAAAGATATAGGACAGATGTCAGAGGTAGTTTCTTTACTCAGAGAGTAGTAAGGGAATGGAACGCTTTGCCTGCAACGGTAGTAGATTTGCCAACTTTAGGTACATTTAAGTCGTCATTGGATAAGCATATGGACATACAAGGAATAGTGTAGGTTAGATGGGCTTGAGATCGGTATGATAGGTCGGCACAACATTGAAGGCCAAAGGGCCTGTACTGTGCTGTAATATTCTATGTTCTATGTTCTATAAAAGCAACACATTAGTTTTATGTTACAGATCAAACTCTAGCTAATCCCAAGAAAGAAACTTGAAAATCTTGCTTGCCATTAGCAAGGAGAGTCTTTGCAGAGTCAGCATGTCCAGTCTTTCTGTTGATGATCAGAAACTTCCAGCTAAGATCTTGAAAGTACTTGAAGACCAACTCTAGGTAGGAACTAACTTCAGGATTGACAACTTGTACCATATAGTCAGTAACCCCAAGCTTCTACTGAACAGTTTGTTGGATGATGCTGCAGCAAAAGCATTAATGTGACTTTCCTGAAGAGGATCTTTCAGAGAGGCTCATCAATTAATAATCTTCTCTACATTAATTTAATCCTATTAAAAACATCTTTTGGTCAAGAAAAAGGACAAACATTTGTGTATCAAGAGGAATACCTTTTTCTTTCTGTAGGCTGGGTACCTGCTGAGTAGGTCAGATGTAATCATTTTGGTATCTGGCTTATACTTCACTTCTATGTCACATCCTTGCACCTTGGTGGGTAGATGCTGTAAACACGGTGTAGTTGTTAGTGTTTACAGAAGATCATTTTTAATGTCTTATTTTATGTTTCAGAGTTGAGTGTCCTGCTGAATAATTATGCTTGAAACCGCGTGATGCCAAGCACCAGAACTAATGTCTCACATTCCACATTGGAATAGTTGGCTTCTATAGAAGACAGAGCTTTTGAACAAAAAGGGATTGTTTTTTCATCTTGCAAAAGAAACACATGTAGGCCTTTTTACAATGCACTTCCTTTGAGAATTGAGTCTTTCCTCCAAGTTGTATTATTGCAGAAGGTAACATCCTGCTGACAGAATCTGACTGAATGATTTAAAAACCAGTTAATTGTTATTAGTTGTTACATTGAGGAGTGTCCAGCTTGAGAAAATCTCTCCACAGACACATTTTTCATGAATTTGGGATGTTTGGAGCGGAAGCTAAAAAACCTAAGGCAATGTTGCAGATCCTCTTTTACCTGTAAGGTTGAGACTCCATATCGGTATAAATGGATGTGAAAGAATTTAGCTAGCTTATGTTGTCTTGAGAATTTATGCCATTGAATACTAATCTGTGTTGTTGTGAAGCCGTTATTAATTAGTGAAGGTTGTGGTCATTCACTGTCTTTGTTTTATTATCATTAACTGTGCAAACACAGTCTCAATGTGGCCAGGTGACCTATGACCTCCAGGATTGTTACAGAAATATTGACATTATTTTCATGAGCATGGATTAAAAACTTGAAACATGGAAGCCAAGTTTAAATCGAGCCAGACTCTGCAATTTGTAAACTGCAGAACTGGGGCAGACAGTATTCTTGCAGCCATGCCTTGTGCAATCAACTTCCCATTAAATCTAGACAGACTATCTTGCCAGCTGCTAATGGCGACATTGTTTCAGGATGAGCTGTTGTTTACACCTCCTCCAGTGAACCTGTTTTGTTACAAAAATGTTACACAGACTTGGTGGGACCCAGCTCAGTAGGAGGCCAGAGGTATAGAGTGACAAGAACAGAATTTGATGGCTGAAGGCTCAAAACCGTATTCTGTAACCTTTAAACATGGAAAGTAGTCACCTCATGAATTTATCTGTTCCCACCCAATGTTAGCACTGGACACGGGCCACAGAATCTTCAAAAAGGGCATGAAGAGGGGGATAAAAGGGAAATGTGGAGCCCCAGCTTGCTCTGCCTTTCGCACCATTTTCACTGGCATCTCCAAAGAGAATCTTCAACTGGAAACTGAGCTGCACAGTATTTCCAGTTCCATGTACCTTGTGGTGAACGTCATCAGATGGACCAGATCCAGAGAAACGGCTTTGGTGAGATGATCCAAAGACTAGAACCAGCAAGCTGGACAAGAGATAAAGATGAAATCAATGACTTCAGATCCTGAAACATTAGCCAACACTCAAATACCAAGGAACAGCCTGTCCCAGCCTTGTTGAATGGATACATTACCAGTCTTTGCAAACAAATAAAGAAGAACAATGGACAAAGAACAATACATCACAGCAGGACCTTCAGCCCTCCAAGCCTGAGCCAAACACATTTTGCCCTTCCATACTAAAACTGTTTTCACTTACAGGATCCATATCTTTCTATCCCCTACCTATTCATATGTTTCTTGAATGCTTCCACCACCTCCTCTGGCAACATGTTCCAGACATTCACCACCCTTTGTGTGCAAAACTTGCCTTGCACATCCATTTTAAACTAATTTCCCTCACCTTGAACCAGTGTCCCCTAGTAATTGACCCTTTTTCTCTGGGAAAAGCCTCATACTTTTCACTCTATCCTTGCCATTCACAATCTTATAAACTTCTATTACGTTGCCCCTCAAACTCCTACGCTCCAGAAAAAAAACAAACCCAGTCTACCCAATATTTCTTCATAACTAAATTCCCCCATACCAGGCAACTTCCTTGTAAACCATTTGTGTACCCTTTTCAGAGCATCCACATCCCTCTGGTAGTGTGGTAAACAGAACTGCATGCAATATTCCAAATATGGCCTAACTAAAGTTCTATAAACAGCTGCAAAACTTGTCTATCCAATGAAGGCAAGCCTGCCATAAGCCTTGCTTACTACCTTATCGACCTGTGCTGCCACCTTCAGTGATCTGTGGACCTACACACCCAGATCCCTCTGCATATCAATACTTCGAAGGGTTCTACTGTTCACTGTATAATTTCCACCTATACCTGGCCCTCCAAAATGCATCACCTTACATTTGTCCAGATTAAACTTCATCTGTCATTTTCCTGCCCATGCCTTCAACTGATCTATATGCTGCTGTATCCTCCGACAATCCTCCTCAGTGTCTGTAACTTCACTAATCTTTGATCATCTGCAAACTTACTAATTCGACCAACTACATTGTTCTCCAAATCCTTCATGAAGACCATGAACTGCATAGGTCTGGACACGCATCCCTGTGAAACACCACTAGTCACAACCTCCATTCTAAAATGCATCCTTCCACTGCTACCGTTTGTTTCCTATGGCTAAGCCAGTTCTGTATCCATCTTGCCACCCCACCCCTGATACCATGTGATTTCACTTTTTGTACCAATCTGCCATGAGATACTTTGTCAAAGCTTTACTGAAGTCCACGTGGACAACATCAACTGCTTTTCTCTCATCAAGCATTGTCATTACCTTCTCAAAAAACTTGATCAAGTTAGTAAGGCATGACCTCCCATGCACAAACCATGCTGTCTACAGCTAATAAGTTAATTTGCTTCTAAATGCACATAGATCTTGTCCCTGAGAATCTTTTCTGATGATTTCCCTACCACTGACATGAGACTCACTGGTCTGCAATTTCCAGGATTATCCACGCTATCTTTCATAAACAATGGAATAACATTGACTATTCTCCAGTCCTCTGGAGCCTCACCTGTGACCAAAGAGAATACAAAGATGTCTATCAATGCTCCGGCAATTTGTTCTCTTGCATCCCTCAATATTCTGGGATAGATCCCATAAGGAACTGGGGACTTATCTCCCTTAATACTTTATATGATAAACAATACCTCTACCTTTTTAATAGCAACTTGGCTTAGAAACTTGACACTCCCTTCCCTGAGATCATCTCCCAGAAATTCCTTCTCTTTGGTGAATGCTGACACAAAATATTCATCTAGGACCTCACCTATCTCTTTTAGCTCCAGATATAGATTCCCTCCATTCTCCTTGAGTGGACCAACCCTTTCCCTGGCAATCCTCTTGCTTTTTGTATATGTATTAAAAGCCTTGGATTTCTCCTTAATCCAATTTTCTAACAACTTTTCATGACTCTTTCTAGCCTTTCTAATTATTGTTTGAATTCTTTCCTACTTTCCTTATATACTTCAAGGGCTTCATTAGTTATCACCCTCCTATACCTTATGTGTACTTCCTTTCCCTTTCTGACCAAGGTTGTAATATCCCTGGTCCACCCAAAGTTTAACTTGCAATACCTATCCTTCATTTTTATAGTAATGTGTGACTCCTGAACTCCTACCAACTGCCGTTTGAAACACTCCTACATATCTGATATAGGTTTACCTTCAAATAGCTGTATCCAATTAAAATTTTCCAGCTCCTGCCTAATATCATTGCAGTTTGCCTTTCCCCAGTTTAAGACGTTAACCCAAGGACTGCTGTTATGCCTATCTATGAGTATCTTAAAATTCAGTGTTATGGTCACTACTCCTGAAATGCTCCTCACTTAAACTTCATTCACCTGGCTGGGCTCATTTCCCAGAATCAGGTCCAGTATAATTCCTTTCCTGGTTAGACTGTTTTACATAATAACAAAGTGTGAAGCTGGATGAACACAGCAGGCCAAGCAGCATCTCAGGAGCACAAAAGCTGACGTTTTGGGCCTAGACCCTTCATCAGAGGTTCACACTTTGTTAACTTGGATTCTCCAGCATCTGCAGTTCCCATTTTTTCTAGACTGTTTTATATATTGTGTTAAGAATTCCTGATGAATGGTCCTTACAAATTCTGCCCAATCCAAGCCCCTAGCACGTAGTAGGTCTCAGTCAATGTAGGGGAAGTTAAAATTACCCATCACAACAACCTAGCTGTTTCTCATTTTCCAAAATCTGTGTACATATTCTCTCCTCTATCTCCCACTGGCTGTTGGGAGGCCTGTAGTATACCTCCAGCATTGTGATTTCACCTTCCCTATTCTTGGGTTCTACCCATATTGCCTTGCTGAACGAATTCTCTAAAGTATCCTCCCTCAATAGAGCTGTGAGATATTCTTTTATCGGTAATGCAAATTTCCCCATCCTTTTTACCTCCCTTGCTATCACTCATGAAACATTTAAAGCATGGTGCATTCAGCTAGCAGACCTGCCCCTCATTCAGCCAAGTCTCTGCAATCGCAATAACGTCATAGTTCCCAGTACTAACAAAAACTCTAAGTTCAAGCAGCTCAAATACAGTGGTAGGGATTAGCATAAACAATGTCCTTGGAAAAATGTATAAGAAATGTATAGCTGGTGTAGATGTGTGTCTATTACTTAGACATTCAAAGATTGTTCACTGAAGAGCTCTGTGAAGAGATTGAGAGAGTTTGATAGAGTTTAATTAAAGTAAAATAGTGCAGTCTGATATTTATTGTTTTTCCTTGATAAAGTATTTCATAAAGTTAGTTGGAACTTCCTTTCCTTGTCTCACTGCAGAATGTGTCTGGGTTAAAAACGGTTACTGAAAACTGGTCAAGGTTAGTCACGCACCTTTACCAACCTTTCACTTTTCAATATCAACAAGTCTATCTATGCGTTACTGGAATACGTTTTTCCTTACTGCTAGTCCAAATGGTAACCATCAGAAACAGCTCTCCCTGACAGGCATTCTGAATGCCTTGAGTTCTTGATGTTGGAATTGGTGATCCATCGTATACTTTAGGTATGTCTCTTGACAACTGGATTATGGAGAGCACTTGCTGAGATACTGCTGAGATATAGGTCTTTCAGGATACATAGTAATGATATGTTGGCATCAACTCCTGTGTTATTTTAGGGTTGAAATTGTCTTGTGTTTTCAAGACACAAGGCATTACTTGCTGATAAAACTTCTGATCACCTTATATCATCAAAATACTGCGCAAGATTGACATTTTGGAAAGTTTGGTCATTTTCAGATATTTTGTTTAGACTCTGTAGCTTCATGGATGTATTTAGATTTGTGTGCTTTCCTGACACTTTCTTTGCTGGGGGAATTGTGCTATCTTGTTGGTCACTGTGTTTAGGCTGCAATCTGGCTTGGCCTTTGGAGGCAGATTTTTTGCTCGTATGTGCCCAATATCGCCTTGTGCCACATACTTTACAGGTATCACAAAAAGTTTTAGATCTTTTGAAGCTTCCAGCTTCAAGTAATTTGTCAAATACTACCACTGTCGCTTGACATTCAATGGTGTTACCATCACTGAAACCCTGCTGCCAGTGTTCAGAAACTCAACTGGCCTCATCACATAAACATAGTGGCTACAAGAGCAGGTCAGAAGCTAGGAATACTGCAGTGAATAACTGATCTCCTGACTCCTCAAAATCTGTCCACCATTTTCAAGGCACAAGTCAGGAGTGTGATGGAATATTCCCCACCTGCCTGGATGGGTGCAGCTCTAACGGCATTCAAGAAGCTTGGCATCGTTCAGGACAAAGTAGCCAGCTTGTTTGGCATCATACTCGCAAGTATCGACTCCTTCCACACTGACACTCAGAAACAGTAGTGTGTACTATTTATAAAATGCCTTGCAGGAATTCACCAAAGATCCCTAGAAGCACCTTTTAAAGCCATGAACATTTCATCTAGAAGGACGAGAGCAGCAGATACATGGGAATGCCACCAACTGCCAGTTCCCCTCAAAGCCATTTGCTATCCTGACTTGGAAATATATCACTTTTCCTTCACTGTTGCTGTGTCAAAATCCTAAAATTCCCTCCCTAATGGCATTGTAGGTCAACCTACAGCACGTGAACTGCAGCAGTTCAAGAAGGTAGCTCTCCACCATTTTCTGAAGAGCAACTAAGGTTGGTCAATAAGCTAGCAACTCTCATGTCCCACAAGTGAAAAATAAAAAAAATTGTTGGGGCCTTTTACCTTTCTTAACACTTTCATTGGTGCAGAGAAAACAGAGTTAACATTTCACGTCCTGTGATCCTTAATCAGAACTATTCCCACTGGATGCTGCCTAATTCATAATAAGGTTTCTGCTATCCATGATTCCAACTGAAAATCTTTGCACAGTAACACCTTTAGCCATGTATCCCTGACATTACGTTAAAACAACTATTCCACTAACACTTAAAGCTGGAAGTTTAATTGTAGGCTTGTAGTAGCAGGCCTCAGCCTTTATGTGGCATTTGCGACAAACAAGGAGGATATTGCCTGTTTTTTTTAAAGTGCTGATTTGGAGAAAAGAGGTATCAGAACTGAGTGATACCTGGACATGGGTTTTGATTTGGAAAGCCATATTGCCTGGTTCTTCAATATTGGATTTTGGAGGTGTGCTTTCTGAATCATTTACAAGCCTTTTTTAAAAAAAATTGGATAACGTGTCTGAGATAATGGGAACTGCAGATGCTGGAGAATCCAAGATAATAAAATGTGAGGCTGGATGAACACAGCAGGCCCAGCAGCATCTCAGGAGCACAAAAGCTGACGTTTCAGGCCTAGACCCTCTCTGATGAAGGGTCTAGGCCCGAAATGTCAGCTTTTGTGCTCCTGAGATGCTGCTGGGCCTGCTGTGTTCATCCAGCCTCACATTTTATTATCTTGGATAATGTGTCTGTCAGTTTTATTTTGAAGAGAGAAAATGAGATATTGGCATACACTGTACTCTAAGGCACGTTTATAGCTTTTAAATTTTGATTGTGTTTGTAAGTTCAACTGGTTTAATTTAATATGGTAATCTTAGAAATTTATTGTATCTTGAAAGAATCCATATTCTAACAAAATAAAACTAGCTCTGTTTTCTTGTTGGTCAAAGCACAAAATTATATGCTGTGTACTCAGAAACTTATGCTGCTGATTGTTCAAATTCTCTAGTATACAAAGCTATTGCCTGTTGGTCTTCAATTAGTTTTCTAAACATCTATCACCTTAATATCACAATTTTTTACATACATTGCCATCACTGCTAATCATTTTAGGATTTTGCCTCCTGGTGAGTATTTCACCTGATGTGACAAAACTTACATTGTCTCTTGTGACATTAAGGAACTGGTAGTGAAGAATCCAATAGATGTTCAATACAGCTCACTATTATATACAGCCACAGCATTCAGAGGCACATAAGTGTTTTGGCTCACTTTAAGCTACACAGGGAAGTGTACTTTCAAGAATATATCATATCAAGTGATACCTATGTAAGATAGAGTCTGAGACCTTTATTCCATCAAGTGTCATGCTATGATGACGTGAGGATATCATGAGCATGCTTCTAAAAAGACCTACTAACATACTGACTGAGAGATATAACACTCAAAGGCCACAGTTACTCCTAAAGCTACTGACAATGTCATCACAATTTATTCTAAGGCTAGAGGTCTGTGGGCAATAAGTGGAGGATCTCAGTCAACACCTTTTTAAGAAAACAAAGACAATGTACACATCTGTCAGAATTTAGTTCCGCTTCCCTCCTAACCCCAACACCCACCATCCCCACACTGACAGTATGCTAAGAAATAATGACATGCACTCTTTAATTGAATGGGAAGGCAAACGATGAAGAACCTATAAGTTTTCAGACACCCCTGATTAAGTCAGGCGTGGGAAAGTTCATTGCTGGTCTTTTCTCCTGTAGCCAAATTGAGGCCTGAGACTGATCAACTAATGGTCTTTTAAAGGCAAATTGTACTACTCTTAGTATACTATCTGCCACTGGAGACATTCTGCTTGACAGTTACGATAGGGGCAGGTTTCGGGATTGTGCACCCTCTGCCTATTAAGGGTCCAGCAAGTAACAAGATCTATCTCTGTGGCCAGTGCTCTCAATGCCCACCAATCACTTCCCCCAGCCCACACCCTCTCCTCACAACCACCCACACCCCCAACACATCTACCTACCTAATGAGTTCATCTCACTCATTTCCTTCCAAGCCTCCAATGATATTGTTGGTTCTAGGCATACTGCAGCCCCAGTAATAATCATTTCCCCCTCTACACACTTTAAACAGCTTGTCCTCTTCTGTGGTGGCTCTCTTCATTCTCCCTGTCATGTTATTAACTAAAGAGGATAGAAACAACAGCTCACATAAATGGGAATGACTATTGTGAGTTCTTCAAAAATGAAACATGTTTTCATCATATGCATAAACATAACAGAACAAACCACCGAATATTTTAATAAACTCAGCAACAGAGAGAAGAAATCAATCAGCCACTAAACTGAAATAGCTTGTTGACCCTATTGTATAGTGCTTGCCTTTCTTGCTGCTGAATGCAGGTTTATTGACTGTTAGTGAAAAAAGGGGTGATAGCTGTAGTGTTAAGATCAAAATTCCAGCGCTACATCAAATTAACAATATACACCGACTGATATCATGATCCATCTGTGATACTTGCCTCCAGTGCATGCGCTGGCACCTACACCAACAAATAGGGAAATGGGACAAGATCTGGGAGTAATCAGTTTCCATTCTGAAGTAAACATTACAGAAATTTCCTTGGGGGATTCAGCAGTAGATAGACACCATCCTCCATGACATGAGTAAACTGGATGGGAGCAGAGGTGGTTTTGTCCACATGTTAATTGGCCTCTGACTCCTTATTAAACACTAGTACATCAGAATAATAACATTAGGGTTGACAAGTTCGCTTTATTCTGCAAATCAAAATTTCTGTCTCTAGGACGTGGACTCCAGTGTAACAGCTGATTTCAACATTTTTTTGGAAGTCATCTCAACAGGTTTTTTTTTAGCAAGTATTTCAGTGATGCTGCTCCCATCTTTCATGCATCAAATAGTACTACAGAAACCGGACAAGTATATTAATATTGTGAACAGTTTTGGGCTCCATAACGAAGGAAGAGTTGGCTTTGGAGGGTTTTGAAATGAGCTTGACAAGAATGAATACAGGCATAAAGGGTATGTCATATGAGGAGTGGTTGAAGGCTCTGTGTCTATATTCAATGGAATTTAGAAGAACGATAGGGGATCTCATTGAAACTTACTGAAAATCGAGAGTGTGGATGTAAAGAAGACGAGTAGAAGAGACTAGGGCCTGAAGACACAGGCTCAGAGTAAAGGTGTACAGCTCTTCAGAACTGAGATGAGGAGGAATTTATTCAGCCAGAGAGTGGTGAATCTGTGAAACCCATTCCTGCAGAAGGCTGTGGAGACCAAGTCATTGAGTATATTTAAAACAGAGACAGATAGGTTCTTGATGAAAAAGGGTTAAAAGCTTATTAGAAGAAACCTGGAGAATGGGGTTGAGAAACACATCAGCCATAAAGAATGGTGGAGGAGATTTGAAGGTGTCAATGGCCTAGTTCTGTTCCTATATTTTATGATCTGGTGCTCCTGACTCTAAATCTCTCAGGGTTCAAAGTATTGTATGGACAATTGATGACTGTGTTTCAGTCGGGTGAGAATCTATTTCCAAGTATGATATGAACAGCCAAAGACTGAGGCAGCAATTCTGTATGAGAAACACATGTTTAATGCACAACGGTGGTGGTTAAAAGTTATGATGCCCGAACACCAAAGTCACTCTGTAGTTAAATATGCAGTCAATCTATCACATATGATCGTAGTTCAGTAACTTTATAAAGGATACAATAGACAATAGGCAATAGGTGCTGGAGTAGGCCATTCGGCCCTTCGAGCCAGCACCACCATTCATTATGATCATGGCTGATCATCCACAATCAGTATCCTGTTCCTGCCTTATCCCCATAACCCTTGATTCCACTATCTTTAAGAGCTCTATCCATCTTTTTCTTGTAAGTACCCAGAGAGTTGGCCTCCACTGCCTTCTGGGGCAGAGCATTCCATATATCCACCACTCTCTGGGTGAAGAAGTTTTTCCTCAATTCTGTTCTAAATGGCCAACCCCTTATTTTTAAACTGTGTCCTCTGGCTCTGGACTCACCCATCAGCGGAAACATGCTTCCTGCCTCCAGAATGTCCAATTCCTTAATAATCTTATATGTCTCAATCAGATCCCCTCTCATCCTTCTAAACTCAAGTGTATATAAGCACATTCGTTCCAATCTTTCAACATATGATAGTCCTGCCATTCCGGGAATTGACCTCGTGAACCTATGCTGCAATCCCTCAATAGTGAGAATGTCCTTCCTCAAATTTGGAGACCAAAACTGCACACAATACTTCAGGTGCCGTCTCACCAGGGCCCTGGACAACTGCAGAAGGACCGCTTTGCTCCTATACTCAATTCCTCTTGTTATGAAGGCCAGCATGCTATTAGCTTTCTTCACTGCCTACTGTACCTGCATGCTTGCTTTCATTGACTGATGTACAAGAACACCTAGATCTCATTGTACTTCCCCTTTACCTAACTTGACTCCATTGAGATAGTAATCTGCCTTCCTGTTCTTGCCACCAAAGTGGATAACCACACATTTATCCATATTAAACTGCACCTGCCATGCATCCGCCCACTCACCCAGCCTGTCCAAGTCACCCTGTATTCTCATACATCCTCCTCACATTTCACACTACCACCCAGCTTTGTGTCATCAGATAATTTGCTAATATTACTTTTAATGCCTTCATCTATATCATTAATGTATATTATAAACAGCTGAGGTCCCAGCACCGAACCTTGTGGTACCCCACTGGTCACAGCCTGCCATTCTGAAAGGGACCCATTTATCACTATGCTATGCTTCCTGTCAGCCAGCCAATTTTCAATCCAACTCAGTATTTTGCCCCCAATACCATGTGCCCTAATTTTGCTCACCAGTTCGTCCTTTACTTTAAGTCCTTCAGCCACTATTGCAACTGAGAGATTGCTGTGTCTTCCCTAGTGAAGACAGATCCAAAGTACCTATTCAATTCTTCTGCCATTTCCTTGTTCCCCATAATAAATTCACCCGTTTCCGACTTCAAGGGCCCAATTTTAGTCTTAACCATGTTTTCTTACCTAAAAAAGCTTTTACTATCCCCCTTTATATTTTTGGCCAGTTTTCCTTCATACCTCATTTTTTCTCTGTGTATTGCCTTTTTAGTTATCCACTGTTGCTCTTTAAAAGCTTCCAAGTCCTCTGGCTTCCCACTCATCTTTGCTATGTTATACTTCTTCTCTTTTATCTTTATACAGTCCTTAACTTCCCTCGTCAGCCACGGCCACCCCTGCCCCCCTTAGGATCTTTCTTCCTCTTTGGAATGAACTGATCCTGCATCTTCTGCATTATATCCAGAAATACCTGCCATTGTTGTTCCACTGCCATCCCTGCTAGGGTATTGTACCATTGAACTTTGGCCAGCTCCTCCCTCATAGCTCCATAGTTCCCTTTATTCAACTGCAATACTGACGCTTCCGAATCTCCCTTCTTCCTCTCGAACTGCAGATAAAAACTTATCATATTATGGTCACTACCTTCTAATGGCTCCTTTACTTTGAGGACCCTGATCAAATCCGGTGCATTGCACAACACCAGATCCAGAATTGCCTCCTCCCTGGTAGGCTCCAGTACAAGCTATTCTAAGAATCCATCTCGGAGACACTCCATAAACTCCCGTTCTTGGGGTCCAGTACCATCCTGATTCTCCCAGTCTATCTGCATGTTGAAATCTCCCATAACATCTGTAGTGATAACTTTGTGACAGGCCAATTTCAACTCTTGATTCAACTTGCACCCTACATCCTGACTACTGTTTGGGGGCCTGTAGATAACTCCCATTAGGATCTTTCTACCCTTAGAATTTCTCAGCTCTATCCATACTGACTCTACATCTCCTGTTTCTATGTCCCCCCCTCACAAGGACTGAACATCATTCCTCACCAAGAGGGCCGCCCCACCCCCTCTGCCCATCAGTCTGTCCTTTCAATAGCATGTACAGCCTTGAATATTCATTTCCCAGGCCCTGTCTACTTGAAACCACGTCTCAGTTATCCCCACAACATCGTACTTGCCAATTTTCAACTGATCCTCAATATCATCCACCTTATTTCTTATGCTTCGTGCATTCATATATAATACTTTTAATTTGTTACTCACCTCAACCTTCCTATCAATCCCTATTTCACTTGGCCGTACTGTACGATCCCTTCTTGAGTTTTCTGCTCCGTTGATTCCGTCGTCTATCTTAATTTCTCTTATTCTCACTTTCCCTTTAACCTCATTCTTAAATTTCCAGTTTGACCCCCTCCCCCCCACTACTTAGTTTAAATACACCTGTGTTGCAGTGGCAAACCTGCCTGCCAGAATGCTGGTCCCCCACCTATTAAGATGCAACCCGTCCCTCTTGTACAATTTATCCTTATCCCAAAACATACCCCAGTGATACAGGGACTAATTTGTGAATAGATGGATGAACAGATTCTTGTCCATTGCGTAGGCATAATGACCAAAAGCAAGCACAAAAGGAGGCCTTTTTTTTTTTAAAAAAAGAGGTCTATTGATAAACAGTACAATTTTTAATGAATATTATGCTATTTGCCCAAGTTTGCTTCCATCAGTTTGAATAGTGCTCCTATGCATCTATGTGATTATCAAGCATAGTGCAATCGATACAAGCAAAAAACAAAAATCATGTAGATGGGCCAAAAGCACTGATGTGAATGAAATGGAAAAACTGGAGAAAAGGCACAACATGAGAGTAGCGTGTGAAAAAGGTAAAGTACAAATGGAATGGAAGGAAGAAAGCAAAGAAACTAGCAGTAAAAAGAACAAGGAAGGAAAACTGGCCTTTGAAAAAGCAAGTGGAGAAACAATTGGTGGAGTACACTTTAGACAGTTATTAGACTTTAAAGGCAGATGTCTGTTGGCACTTTTACCAGAAAGAGAAGGGCCAATATAATTGAGGCAGAATTCAGAGCAATGATTTTAAAAAAAATGTATGGAATGCATCTGATAAAATAGCAACAGAGCCCTGAATGATACCAACACTGGGATACTGACACATGCAATTAAACAGGATTCCTGAGAATAATATATAGCCACTGTTCAATCATCACCCAAAGACACCGAAAGTTCATGAGGTTTTGGAGCACAAAGCAATGAGCCTCATGAGGCATATAATGAAAAGAATTTGAATAATAAGTTTGGAAAAGAATGGCCAATACATTGAAACAGGGAGACAGGATGGCCAGTTAGGAATTAAACCAAAGAAAGGAACAGGAGAGGGCATCGTTAACTTGAGAGTAATCAATGAAAGGTAATTGAAAGTGCATTAACCTATGATACTGCCTCACAAAAGCAACTGACATAGGCAAAGACCACTTCCACCCCAGTTATACTCTCTTCTACCCTTTTCCATCAGGGAGAACATATGAAAGTTTGAATCCACATATGAATGATTAAAGAACTGCTTCACTGCTGTTTTCCGACTTTTGAATGGGCCTCTCAAATGATAATTCTCATCTCTCTCTCTTTCTTTGTGGCTGTAACATTGTATTCTTCACTCTGTTCTGCTACCCTGATGCACTTTATAAGGTGTGATCGCCTGTATGGCATACAAAACATTGTTCTTCATTGTACCTCAATATGTCATAACAATAAGTCAATAAGTCAATGAGAAGGTATTTTAATTCATTTCGTGGTATGTGGGCATCACTGGATCGCCAGCATTTCTTGCCCATCCCTAGTTGCCCTTGAGAAGGTGGTGGTGAGCTGCCTTCCTGAACTGCTGCAGTCCACCTGCTGCAGGTTGACCCATGAGGCCACTAAGGAGGGAATTCCAGGATTTTGACCCAGAAACAGTGAAGGAATAGCAATATATTTCCAAGTCAGGATGGCGAGTGGCTTAAAGTTGGTGGCATTCCCATGTACCTGCTGCCCTTGTCCTCCTGGATCGAAGTGGTTGTGGGTTTGAAAGGTGTTTTCTGATGTTTTTTGGTGAATTTCTGCAGTGCATCTTTTAGATAGTACACACTGTTGCTACTGAGCATCAGTAATAGAGGGAATGGTTGCTCGTGGATGTAGTGCCAATCACTATCATGGATGGTTTCAAGCATCTTGAGTGTTGTTGGGGCTGCACTCATCCAGGCAAGTGGGGAATATTCCATCACACTCCTGACTGGTACCTTGTCGATGCTGAACAGGCTTTCAGGAGTCAGGAGGTGAGTTACTTGCTGCAATATTTCTAGCTTCTGACCCTCTTGCAGCCAGTTGTTTATGTGGTGAGTCCAGTTGAGTTTCTGATCAGTGATATGCATGTCTCACCTGACTGACAAGGGATGGTGGTTAGATTGTCTCTTGTTAGTGACGTTCATAGCCTGGCACTTGTATGGTGTGAATGATACTTGTCACTTGCCAGTCCAAGCCTGGATATGGTCCAGATTTTTTAGCATGTGGACGTGGGCTGCTTCAGTATCTGAGGAGTCATGAATAGTGCTGAACATTATGCAATCATCGGTGAATATCCCCATTTCTGGCCTTATGATGGAGGGAAGGTCATTGACGAAGCAGCTGAAGATGGTTGGGCCTAGGACACTACCTGAGGCCCTCCTGCAGAGATATCCTGGAGCTGAGGTGACTGACCTCCAACAACAATAACTATCTTCCCATGCATCAGGTATGACTCTAACCACCAGAGAGTTTTCATCCAGATACCCATTGATTCCAGTTTTGCTAGGGCTCGGTGATGCCACCCTCGGTTGAATGTAGCCTTGATGTCAAGGACTGTCACTGTTACCTCACCTTTAGAATTCAGCATTTTTGCCCATGTTTGAATCAAGGCTGTAATGAGATAAGGAGCTGAGTGATCCTGGTGGAACCCAAACTGGGTGTCACTGAGCAGGTTATTGCTGAGTAGGTGCTGCTTGATAGCACTGTTGATGACATCTTCCATCTCTTTACTGAGCCTTTACTGAGAACGTATCTCAAGTATAGTGTACAGTATTAGTTTTGTTATCCAAGGAAGGACATAATTGTCATTCAGGTAATAAAGATTCACCAGAATAATTCCTGGGATGACAAAACTGTTTTATGAGAGATTCAGGACTTTCAAAGAGTGAGAAATTATATAAAGTTGCTCAGATTTTCTTTTACCTTTATTCATTCATGGAATGAGGCTAAATAGCATTTATTACAAACCCCTAATTGCCCAGAGGGCAGTTAAGAGTCAATCACATTGCTGTGGGCCTGGAGTCACAAGTAGGCCAGACCAGGTAATGATGGCAGTTTCCTTCCCTAAAGGGCATTAATGTTGTTCTGACAATTGACAATGAATTCAAAGTCATCATTAGATGCTTAATTCTAGATATTTTATTGAATTTAATTTCCACCATCTGCTGTGGCGGGATTTGAACTGGGTCCCCGGAATATTGTCTGGTGTCTGGATTAACAGTCCAGGATAATACCACTATGCCATTGCCTCCCATTGATAAGGGTACTAAATATAATATGTCTGAATATGCAGATGATAAAAACCTGGGTGGGTCGGTGACATGTGAGGAGTATGCCGAAATGCTTCAGTGTGGCTCAGTGTGTATGGGCAGATGAAATCTACAGTGTAGTTATATGTGAGGTTATCCACTTTGGTAACAACTTTGAGAAGGCAGATTATTAACTGAATGCTAATAGAGTGGGTAAAGTGGAGTACAGTGATACTGGGTGTCCTTGTACACCAGTCACTGAAAGTGGACATGCAGGTGCAGTAAGTGATGAAGTAGATAACTGATATTTTGGCCTTCATAGTGAGAGGATTCGAGTCCAGGATCAGGGGTCTCTTGCTGCAAATGTGCACTGCCTTGGTGAGACCACAGCTGAGGTACTGTGTGCAGTTTTGTGGTGCAGTCTCCTTATCTGAGGAAGGATGTTCTGGCTATGGAGGAAGTGTAAAAAAAGGTTTACCAAACTGATTCCTGGGATGTTCGGATTGAAGTATGAGTGAGGCTGGATTGCTGAGGATTTTATCCTCTGGAATTTTGAAGAATGTGGGGGGATTTCACTGAAACCTATAAAATTCTAATAGGAATAGACGGGATAAACACTGGAAAAATGTTCTGATGGTTGTGGAGCCCAGAATCAGGGCTACAATTTTAAGGATGTGGGGTTGGTCATTTAAGTCAGAGACGAGCAGAACTTTCTTCACTAGAGAATGGTGGACCTGTGAAATTCTCTGTCACAGAATGCAGTTGAGGCTAAAACATTGAATGTTTTTCAGGAGTGACATATACTTTGTTTATGCTAAAAGGGTCAAAGACTAGGGGGAGACAACAGGAAATGAAACTGATTTGGATGATCAGCCAAGGCAGAGCAAGCTCAAAGAGTCAAATGGCATATTTTTGCTCCTAATTTCTATGTTTGTACCATCTCATTGAAGGTTACAAAGTCCTTACAGGGCGCATATATTTGGGATGATTCCTCTGGCTGATAACTCTAGGATGAGGAAGCATAATCTCAGGACAAGGATCAGCCATTTAAATCTGCACTCAGGAGAAATTTCTTCACTCAGATGTTACTGGATCTTTGAAATTACCATCTGTAAAATTATCATCTACCCAAGATGACTGTGGGTGCTGCAACATTATCCATGTCCAAGACAAAAAACAATAAATAAAATACGTAGATATGAGATAATAATTGACATCGTAGCATTGAGGAGATGATCAGCCATGATCAAGAATGGCAGAGCAGGCTTGATGGGCTGAATAGCCTACTTTTGTTGCTATGTTACAAACCCTGGCAAAATTGAAATTGTCCACATGCCTTGGGCAGATTATCACAGGTAATGAGATAACTAATTGTGAAGCTTTGAAGAAACCCTAACTGAACTTAGGAAAAGATTATAGAAGCGATACAATTTATCATCTGTGCTACATGACTGGAAGATGTGAGCAACAAACAAAGAAGCTATTCATAAAATAAATGCATTTAAAATGTGGACATTTAGGAGGGTGTTTCACATATCCTACATGGACAGACTCATGAAGAAATGCTGGACAAGACTAGATGGGTACACTACCGCAACTAGGAAATTAGTGCATAAACTCAGAGAAATAAAGGTGCAATATTTTGGTCACATCTCTGTAGCAGAGAGTAGATTGAGACAGTAATTGTATTTTGGCTGATTGGGATGGGTACACTGTTGCTGTGGTCCCACTTCTATGGGTTCTAATATTAAATAAAACTATTATATTCTAATTCTGGTGTAGCGAAATATATGCTTTCTGTATATTTGACTTATAGTGGAAAGATCTATGAACCAGTTGTTTTAGTATGCACAAAATAATTGTTTCATTATAAGACAAATCCCATTCAATGAAAATACAGAATTAGTTAACATATTGTTTGTGATATGGAAACAAAAATGTTTACTTCTCTAAATAACACAAAGTCTATACAAAAACACAAACACGCTTCTGGAGAAAGGGAAAATACAGATTTCTCTCTGCAGAGATGCCTTTTATTAAAGAAATAAATACTTTGTGGAAAATAGTGGTTATTCTTGAATGCAGAAAGAACAAGGTTTAGAATGTTCCCAAGTATGTTGATCTGGTATTCTTGCATGTGCGATTTAGTCACTAATCTTTTACTTCTTTTGCTGGGGTCTTGGTCGACACAATATTGTAATGTTCCTTCAATCATTCTTCCATAAGAATAATAAGCTCTTTGACAAACAGGAGAGCTGAACTGGAAAATTTCTTTCTCCTCAGCGGGCTTTTTTCCAACACATTTCAAATGATCTACTGCTGTCTAAGCCCAAAGCACAGTTCAAAAGGCTGAGTCAGGGTCTTCAGCACATCAAACAATTATCACAAGTCATACAATTTCCAGGAAATCTTTTCAATAAAAATAGGATTTCAATGTGCAAATATTTTAAGCATTTTTTTCAATCCATTTCAGATCCACACTTTCGAAATTTATCCATTTCCACATCCTTCAAAATTCATGTTCTCAAAGAATCAACTTCAGAACAATTGAAAAAAAGGATTGATAGCAAACATAGCCATTGATGGAAAGCAGATGAGAAAATACATGATGGAGATAACAGACTGGATCCAGTTGACCTATGTAGAACATATAAGTGTAACACAGGACAGTCAGGAGTGGAGATCCATGACAGTCAACATTTTGTGAAGGTTTGGCAGATGAATGACTAATGAAAAATCTTCTTGGATGGACAAGAACACAAATAGAAATTGTTGGAAAAACTCGGTAGGTCTGCTGGCATCTATGGGGAGAAAGCAGCATTAACATTTCGGGTCCAGAGACTCTTCTTCAGAACTGATTGTAGCCAGGAAACGTTGGTATATATACTGAAGATGGGGTGTGGGGAAGGGGGAGGAGAAAACAATAGGTGGAGATTGAGCCCAAAGACAGAGGTCAAAACAAAGAAATGGGTAAAAGTCAGCCTAGGAGAATCGATTGCTGCTAATTAGGACCATAAGTAGCTGAACAGTGGGTCAGTTGTGGTATCCGCCCATGTGATGACAAGGTATGTGGGTATTGGGGCATGGAAAAAGATGCTCAGTCCCTAAACTTATTGAACTCAGTATTGACTCCTGAAAGCTGCAGGGTCAGGTTTTTGTTTAGTGGATTGAAAAACAGTTTGGTTCCATGTAGTCTTAACCCCTCCTCGTATAGGACTACAATCTCACAGTACAACACACAATACATTCAAACTCTCTGCAAAACCACAATGATAATGGTAATTTGTAACATTTGTTTAAAATTTTCAGCATTTGAATTTTAATCTTGATTACATTTGTATATTTTAACTATCCAGCACTTTGATGACATACAGAAAGACAGAGGCAAATGAAACAAATTAGGAGATATCAAAATAAGATGCCAGCACAAATCGATATTCCATAATGTTGCATAACGCTTTGCTTGATCTGTGATTCTAAGCATAATGTTAATTGCATAGTTCTACAATTAACATGGATGCATGACAAACATTTTGGCCAGCGTTAATTGTATGCCAGCAGTATATGAAATTGGCTGGTGCTGGAATGTGAGTGCAAGGGATTAAAGAGGTTCAACTGTCACTGAATGAATTGTGCACCTTTTTCTGTTTTATGCACAGTAATTTCAATGCAATTGGTTTTGCACCAATGAAATTAATGCCAACAAGTGCATTATCAAACTGAAACTGAAATATGACAGCAACTGTGGCCAAGCATAAAGTGGAGATGAAAACAGCTAATCCTTTACTTGTGCCGGTATAGATTTATTCTATAATAGGCTATTATCATGCATGAAGCGACTGAATTTTTTTAACATAGAAATATAAATTTCAGAGTGATCGAATCAAAGGGTTGTGTGACCAGCTTTCTTGTTTTGCTGTCACAAATAAGCTTAAAACAATATTGACTCAACATCGCTTAGTCAACAACAAATAATCAAGATACAGAAAATTCCTCCCATTAACTTCCTAACAAAATTGAAAACCTCACATTGTATTTATAACTATACAACATGGTGTAGCATGTACTTTTGAATTGAACTCCAAATTTCTTCTCAGTCCTGATAAGACTGCCTATCCCTGCTCCACTAGGGTGAATCCTCTATGAGTTTTTTAAAGTAAAGTCCCCTTCCCTCAACCTTTTGCATATAATTGAATGGACTTTCCTTTTCAAGGTATCCTCTGGTGACTGTATGGTCTCTCACACTTGACAGCCCTTGTTTCTTTGAACATGCGCTCTGTCTTTTCCAAGACTCCACTGACAAAGCAATCCTCTTCCTCTTTTCCAACACTTAGTCTGACTGCCTCGGAGAATCTGAGAGTTGACATAGAGCAAGGCCAGCTGCTTCTTCAATTGTGTGCAGGTGTTAAAGTTTTCACCTGACTTTTGATAGGGTTGACTCTCATTGATCTATGACAATCAAATCAAATGGGCTTGTCACCAGAAAACATTACCCCATCTCTCATTACAGAACATTCTGTTTAATGTTGAATTAAAAGAGACCATTAAGAAATAATTCTCTTATTAAGTCTAGCATTCAAATAAAATTAAGACCAAGGTAGACAAACAGGGAGCTGGAAGAACGCAGCAAGCCAGGCAGCATCTGGAGGAAAGGAGAAGTCAAAGTTTCAGGTATTACCCTTTTTCAGGACTGAATGTGGGGGTAGGGGTGCTGCAGATAAAGTGGGTGTTGTAGCGGAATGGTGGTGCTAGGTGGACACTGATACTAGGTATCCCCGGTTGGCCGATGGGAGGGATGAATCTGGTTTGTGACTTCTCCTTTCCTCCAGATGCTGCCTGGCTTGTTGCTTCTTCCAGCCTCGTGTTTGTCCACATTGGATTCCTGCATCTGCAGTTTTTTTTGCTTTAGAGATAAGATTAAGACGTATTTAGATTCTACAGCTTTTAAGGGTTTTCTGCTACTGTAGCCTCAACCACAGTTGGATGCAAGAGGTTCAAGGTAGGTATAGCCCCTCTTACAGGCAGACATATTGACTTATCCTGTGCTGATCATTACCTTCACTGAGTTTTCAACAGCGGTTACCAGAAGTTGTAAGCTAATTTAATGAGACAATCAAAATAGATGAGGATAGTTATTGTTATCCTCGGTTACCTAGGGTAATTACCAATCCTGGCATATGAAAACTGAGTGGATTAGAATAATTTAAGCTCCAATGGTTTTGAAGGTGGGTGTGCACCATGTTGCGGAATGTGCGGAACCCAACAAAATACGGAAGATTTCCAGCTTATCCATTGTATTCACATCTATTCCAATCATGTAGCTTCAAATTACCACTGGACCAATATAGTTGAGACCGAGAAAGTGCGGTTGAAAATCCAACTCTCCTTCTCTACAATCCAGTTTAGACATAAGTTATATTTGTCCACTTTCTTTCATCTGTTATCCATTCTTTATCCGTTACAAATTCTGCAGCAAATGAATTAATAGCAGGCGTGAGTTCTCTGTGAACCTGCACACATACAAATTTGATTATCACATTATTTTTCTTTGGAAGGAAGGGATGTCAGCAAGCCTCGCCAACTTGAGGAAGGTTATCGAAAGGAAATCAGCGTGGATTACATATTCTTTCAGAATAGCTGTGAGAAAGAAGAACGGCATGAAGCTGGCATAGTCTTTGCTGTCATGAACCATCTTGTCAGCACATTGATCGCCAGATGGTGCTTAAATTCCCTCAGCACAGTAATAGGCAAGCGACTGTCATCAGTATGTTTACTCTGCCATGACCAATGCTGCTGAAGTCAAGGATAAATTTGAATATGACCTATACTACTTGATTGCTGCTGTACGAAAGTCAGATGAGATAATCATTCTGAATGACTACAGTGCCAGTGTTGGTATAGATTATTAGGCGTAGGTCATTGGGAAAGAAAAAAACTGTTGTTGGCAGTTATAACTGCAATCTTCTTGCTGAAAATCTGTGATGAAATTGAGCTCTTAATCACAACCAGTTTTCCACCATACCAACTGCAACAAGGTATTTTGGATACATCCCTGTTTCTTGCGCTGGTACCTTAATGACTATATCTTCACTTGGAAGAGGGACAGGCAGGGCTTGTATGTTGCTGACTGCTGGGCTGACCACTGTCTGATCATTTCAAAGCTAAACATCATGTTCTTACACTTCCCCAGAGCATAAAGGTACAGAAATGGCTCATGTCTCAATCTGGTAGTTACAAAAGGATCTTTCTCAGAGTGGTGTGAGTCATCTGTGTATGGTGAAAATAGACACTCATTGAAGGTACCCTTCAGGGACCTGGGTACTCTATTACTCTAAAAGCCCTTGACCCCACTGCTTCTTAATATCAAGCCCGTTTTGTTCAAACCAGTGAGGTGTTTCAGAAGCTACTGAAGGTGAAACCTCACCTTTGCAGGGTTATCCTTGGTAATAAGCTATCACAATTCAAAAAAGCTTCTATTAAAACTTCCACAGGAATATCTAACGCAAGTTTAGTGAGATGTGAAGCATTTGGCTGAATCAGTAGCAAACAAACCACCTGTCATCTGCACACAGTTTCTGAGTTGTGTAGTGCAAGATCTCCTACTAGGGAAGGAATTAAGTAGTGGAAGAGGCCAAACAATTACTGAAGTGGTATTTTCAGCCAGACAGCTTCTGGAGAAATGCCAAGAATAGGACATAGACCTTTACATTGAATTTAAGGACCTTAGCAATGTCTTTTTTCACAATCAGCCATGGGGGCTTTCAAACAGTAATGGAGAAATTTTGCTGCTCTGACAACTTCATTACAATGTGGTGGTTCCATTATGAAATGTTCACATGTATCATCAGTCTGGAAATAAAGAGGGATTAATCTGACGGCCAAACTGAAAGTGCAAAGTCCTAATTACTCTGCTGTGCACATTCAAACCTTGGACGGTGTGCCATCATCGTGCCAAGGAAGTAAATCACTTTCACTTGAGCTATGTTCAAGTGGCTGGCCAAAATACCAGGCTATGACATATTATCCCAAGTTTATGTGTCAGGTATTCATAACAGATAGAAAAAATATGGAGCTGGATGAACACAGCAGGCTGAGCAGCATCTTAGGAGCACAAAAGCTGACGTTTTGGGCCTAGATCCTTCATCAGAAAAGGGGGAGGGGGAGAGGGTTCTGAAATAAATAGGGAGAGAGGGGGCGGTGGACTGAAGACGGATAGAGGAGAAGTTAGGTGGAGAGGAGACAGACAAGTTAAAGAGGTGGGGATGGAGCCAGTAGAGGTGAGTGTAGGTAGGGAGGTAGGGAGGGGATGGGTCAGTCCGGGGAGGATGGACAGGTCAAGGGGGCGGGATGAGGTTAGTAGGTAGGAAAAGGAGGTGTGGCTAGAGGATGGAGGAGGAGATAGGTGAGAGGAAGAACAGGTTAGGGAGGCGGGGGTGAGCTGGGCTGGTTTTGGGATGCAGAGGGGGGAGGGGAGATTTTGAAGCTTGTGAAGTCCACATTGACACCATTGGGCTGCAGGGTTCCCAAGCGGAATATGAGTTGCTGCTCCTGCAACCTTTGGGTGGCATCATTGTGGAAGTGCAGGAGGCCCAGGATGGACATGTCGTCTAAGGAATGGGAGGGGCAGTTGAAATGGTTCGCGGCTGGGAGATGCAGTTGTTTATTGCGAACCGAGCATAGCCCACTACGATGCTACCCGAAGGTTGCAGGAACAGCAACTCGTATTCCGCTTGTGAACCCTGCAGCCCAATGGTATCAAGGTGGATTTCACAAGCTTCAAAATCTCCCCTCTCCCCACTGCATCCCAAAACCAGCCCAGCTCATCCCCGCCTGCCTAACCTGTTCTTCCTCTCACCTATCCCCTCCTCCCACCTCAAGCCACACCTCCGTTTCCGACCTACTAACTTCATCCTGCCCCCTTGACCTGTCCATCCTCCCCTGACTGACCTATCCCCTCCCTACCTCCCCACCTATACTCTCCTCTACTGGCTCCATCCCCACCTCTTTAACTTGTAGAACATAGAAAAGTACAGCACAGTACAGGCCCTTCGGCCCACGATGTTGTGCCGTGGAATAATCCAATCCAAAAATAAAATAACCTAACCTACATTCCCCTCAATTCATTGCTGTCCATGTGCATGTCCAGCAGTCGCTTAAATGTCACTAATGACTCCGCTTCCACGACTACCACTGGTAAACTATTCCATGCGCTCACAACTCTCTGGGTGAAGAACCTCCCTCTGACGTCTCCTTTATACCTTCCTCCTAACACCTTAAAACTATGACCCTTTGTGGCAGTCAATCCTGCCCCGTGGAAAAGTCTCTGGCTATCGACTCTATCCATGCCTCTCATTGTCTTGTACACCTCGATCAGGTCACCTCTCTTCCTCCTTCTCTCCAGAGAGAAAAGTCCGAGCTCCTGTCTTTCCATTTTCCACCTATCTTCTCCTCTATCCATCTTCGATCCGCCTCCCCCCCTCTCCCTATTTATTTCAGAACACTCTCACCCTCCCCCTTTTCTGATGAAGGGTCTAGACCCGAATCGTCAGCTTTTGTGTTCCTAAGATGCTGCTTGGCCTGCTGTGTTCATCCAGCTCCACACTTTGTTATCTCAGATTCTCCAGCATCTGCAGTTCCCATTGTCTCTGAGGTATTCATACCACATTGACACAGTTACAACTGAGCAAACTTGATCATCTAAGCAGAATACTTGACACTCACTTAGAGAAGCAAATCTTATATGGAGAGCTTGAGTTTAGAGTGTGCACTCAGGGTGGTAAAGTATAACTCTAAAGGCTTCATTTATGAGTTTTGATATCAACTTTGACTCCTGGTGAAACTCACTTGAGATCGTTGTGTCTCATGCAATCAAACAAAAACCAGCATGATCTGTCTCAAAAGCAAATAAATATCAGAGGCATAGAGAAAGCACAAGAGGCAATTCTAAATAAGTAACTCATCCAAAATGCATTGTCTATGCTATCCTGTCCCTTTTACAGCTGAATTCTTTAAGCACAGGCTGGCCTGGCTGCCACCTGATCAGCCACCACCATTCTATCCATTACTTCAGGTAATGGCAAGGCCATCTTTGTCTCAAAGGCTGAAAATAAAGAGTTTTAGTAGAAGACGTGGGCAAAACCCAGAAACATAATCTCAGTGGCCTTCCTAACATTTATTGAAGTTTCTGTAGTTCTGCCACTATGAGTGGGGGAGCCCCCGAATAAAGTAAACCTCCCACAATTCCATTCATATCCACACTTCATTAAAACCATGAGTATTCAAAATGTTTTAAATGAGGTCCAGATATTTTGTTAAATTACTAAGGGGATGCAAAGAATGTGGCAACTTTTGAATAATTTTGTAAGATTTCTTTCAGTTCCAGTCAGTATTTCATGCACATTAGGACACATTGGTTTCCTTAGAAGGGAGTGATTCATCTGGTGGTATCAGAACATTAATTATATGGGATTTAAAACAGCCTTGGTAATTATAAAATTATCTGCTTGAGGTATAACTTGCTGAGCCTTGCCTGCACATTAAAAATAATGTCAGACTATTCAAAAACAGTAATCTTTCCTAAATATCTACATTTTACTTACGAAGTGTCACAACAATGGGATTTTTGAAGGTAGCTATAATGGGAAAAGATGTTTTAGGTACTTACTCCTGGTGATTTCATATAACACAGAAAAAAAAATTATTGTTTCTTTGAGTTAAATTTTCATCATTTTTTTGGTTTGTAGAGATTTTTGCTTTCAGTTTTGATTTACTATGAAAATGAAATAAATAAATTGCCCAAAACTTAATGCACAGAGTAATAGCTTTGGTTCGGTAAGTGCTAATTAATACCGCATTTAATCAGTGCAAAATTATTTTAGATTTATACAAAATATTGAAGTATGGCAGTGGTAACGTGTGACAAACTTTTTTGAGCTTTTTGATACTTGCAATTTTGCTTCAATGAATAATATTTGGAGAGGCACAGCTTCATGATTTTCCACACTGTAAGCTTTAGCATTGTATACACAATACTAATTCACAACTCAAGGTCTACATTACTCTGCATTATGTTAAATGTAGGCACAAAAAATGGCTATTCTGTGAATGAGAATGTGTACAAGTCTACAAACCCTGGTAAAACTTTAAAGAAGTTTTTAATTCTCTGACCATTTTAAACATAACATACAAATACTAGATTATGGAAATTGAGTGAATTTTTTTAAATTAGTTGAGAAATCATGACTTCTATAATTGTTTTGGGGATCTCAAGCTGAAAATCAGTTTGTAATTCTGTAAAAACATAATGGCCTTTGTAATGTGAAAGCAAAAACTTAAAATATGAGTGATAAGAGAAGTAACATTGTTAGGTTGTAGGTTTATAATGTTTGATCATTTGTATTAATGAAAAGGTCAAATGATCTGAAATAAAGCTACGAGTTGGTAGGTTAAGAAATTCTGATAGGGAGCATGAGTATTGAATGTGTAAACTGTATTTCCTAGAGGAAGGATCTTAAGACATATCTTGTCCAAGAAGTTGATTTTTTTTAATACTGCCCTTAATGTATTTTCTAGCATTTTTAGTATTCTGTAAATTCCAGAGTCCAAAAATGATGGGAGCACAGTAGATTCTTTTGTTATGCTGCCAACAGCTCAAGAAAAGAAAAAGTCACTGCAGAGAGAGAGAGAGATAGCTGGCAGTGGTTAACCTGATGGTCACCACGCCTCAAGCAAAGCAAGAGGCTGAGAACGAGAATCCTTTATGGTAACTTCAGTTGGTGTACATGATATCATGTTATTCCAGTCACTTGGTTTGTCTCCAGCACAATCTTATTTTTAAGCTTTTTCTAATTATCTCTCTACTTCATTTAATCAGATCTGGCACTGTTTGTACTCAGCTGTTGGCACTTTACTCACACTGTCTGACAAGTTTGATCACCTGCAGAGACTTATTGTTCAACACTCCACTCACACCATTTGTATGATCTTTTGATCTCTCTGCCTATAATTTCTGTGTTTCATGTGCTTCTCTCTCACTTCACCTGATAAAGGGGCTACGCTCTGAAAGCTGTGATTTCAAATAAACCTGTTGGACTATAACCTGGTGTCATGTGACTTCTGACTTTGTCAGTTGCTTTGGTATCACTCTACATTGAAAACCAACAAATGTGCTAACTGATAACTAACACACTCAAATTAAGGATGCACAGGTTCTTTGAGAAATTTGTAAAGGAAACATCTTAAAACTTCCCCTTTCAGAGCCATTCAGCAAAGCAAAACATCAAATAGAATGAATGATGGCGAGAAAGCTTAGCCTCAAATGCAAGATCCCTACTCAGTTCCAGCTGAGTATTAATGTGACCAATTGCAGAAGATATGTCTCTGCACTTTCCTCTGGTACAGATTTTTGGGCATAATTTCCAATTTCACAACTTGAACAGTAAACCAGTTGAACCAGTCTAACTATGTGTAGAGCTGGATGAACACAGCAGGCCAAACAGCATCAGAGGAGCAGGAAAGCTGATGTTTCAGGCCTAGACCCTGGAAAATTTCTGAAAAAGTGTCTAGGCCCGAAATGCCAGCTTTCCTGCTCCTCTGATGCTGCTTGGCCTGCTGTGTTCATCCAGCTCAGCACCTTGTTTTCTCAGATTCTCCAGCCTCTTCAGTTCTTGCAATCTCTGAAACAGTCTATCTATTGTACAACATGCTGAATTTTCATAATGTGGTTGAGTGAGTTTGATATTGGACGGATAGCCCAAAAGATTTAAGAAAAGCCCATCTAATACCTAAGTAACATTTGTACAAATAGATCTTACACGGGTCTGAATGACAGGGCTGTGGTAAGGTGTGGGGCTGTGTTGCGGTTTCTGAAAGAATTGAATGAGAACTCTAGCAAGGCCGAACTTGATGTTGGGAGTATCTTGCATCATCTTTATGCTTTCAACAAGTGGCATGACAAATCTTTTGTAAGACAGTGGCAATTACCAATTAAGATGGATTCTTGCTTGTAAGACAACAAAATGCGAGGCTGGATGAACACAGCAGGCCAAGCAGCATCTCAGGAGCACAAAAGCTGACGTTTCGGGCCTAGACCCTTCACCAGCTCTGGTGAAGGGTCTGGGCCCGAAACGTCAGCTTTTGTGCTCCTGAGATGCTGCTTGGCCTGCTGTGTTCATCCAGCCTCACATTTTGTTGTCTTGGATTCTCCGGCATCTGCAGTTCCCATTATCTCTCTTCTTGCTTGTAAAGCCCCTTTATTAACAGCACAACTGACTTTATTAATATTCATCTTCCCATTTTACCAAAAGCTTCAGACAAGTTAGACATCAAGAAATCTCAATATGAAAACCAGATAGAGTGCATCTATCTAGCAAATTCAGCTTGCCATTTGCGCCAAAGAACCATGTTAAACACTGACCCCCAGCTTCTCTGGCATACTCTGTGGAGACTGGCCACATTCACCCCGTATACACAGACATTGGCATCATTATATGGCAGCCTCTAAGAATCTTCATGGCCCATTTCCAATCGGCTTATATAACGCCTCTGCACTTTAGTGCTGCTCATCAGGCTGCACTGACAACTATCATTGTAATGCTGCAGCAAGGACACTATGTGCTCCGGGACATGCCCCCATCTCATGGGCTGGATCAAGCTGTATCTCTGGCCTTTTCGCTTTCTCTCATCGTACTCACTCATTCTGGGCCTATCTGGTTGTTCAGAGCTCACTTGCCTTGAGTTGCCTTTTTGTGCTTTGCCCCCTCAGCAAGTGATACCAGGCTCATATTACCCCTCTCTTGCCTAGATGTTTAATGTAGACACAAGGGCAAGAAGCTTTTCATGGCAGTTAGCAGGCCTCAGTCAAATAAAAAGGGATAGCCTTCAGTTAAATGGTCCCAGCACAATGATTCAAGGGCAGAATTTGACTGGTCTGAGGGGCTTAGAAGTGGCCAGTCAGCAACTCAGTTGGGCAGAGTCAGGAAGTCATCCTCATAAATGGTGACGGGCTTTTCTGCCTGATTGTAGGCTGTTTTCCTTTTGAATGAGAGTGTGTGAGAGAGAGTGAGAGATGTTAAGAGAGATAAAAGTGGGTAGATGTTAAACATGACAAGGTACAAGGAATGTGATGAATTCTGGGCTATCCACCGAGTAGTGAGAACTTCTCAGAACCATGTGTGGTGAACTGGAGCTGGAATGGGACATGATGGATGATTTGGGGAGGAGTACATAGTTGATAAGGTGAGTTTGGTAAGTTATGGCAATAAATTTCACAAGGGCTTGAAGCAGAAATGCCTCAAGAAAATTCAGTAGAACTTGGGCTTCATAAATAAAATATTTGTTACCATCTATATCTTTCTTTCTAATTTGTAAATGAAACCAATTTTAATCCTTTTATTTACAAAACAAAGTAAGTTTCTAATTCAATACTTACCTCAAGTTTCTTTTTACATAGCAGCTGTGCCCACTGGAGTCCTTAATCATTTAAAATTGATTACGGGTAATTAAAAGATTGCACTTTGAAAGACTGGTAATTGTATTGTGTCAGAAAGATGGATGAAGGTGGAGTTCCCAGTTATTTGACTGTAATTGATTATATATGCATTATGTCATTGATTTGGAAGCTATGGAATACTACATCCCAATTAAGACCATTGCATGTATTCTAGAGAAATGTGCCAAGAAAAGAAAGGCCACAAAATCTGGCTCGTCTGCACTCAATTCTTCCATGTTGTGAGTGCCATTATTCGTTCAGAATGTTGTTTGGGACACCGTTGCTGGTGTGAGCCAGATTAGAAATGATTTTAGTGAGGTTGTTTAACATATGTAAGTTCACTGGGAGTGGGCATCAATCAGGACTTAACACTAATCTGAAGCTAGCACTGCATTTTGAAGCTCATTGTTACAGTTATCACCCTCTCTTAACATTACAGACCTGAACACACGCCAGCAGGAAGGACTTCGCAACAGATTTAAAAGGAGCATCAAACACTTCTTTTTTATTCTGCTTTACGATTATTTACGAACACATTTGGCAGTTGAACTGCTTGCTTCTTCTGTGTGACCTCATCTGTCTGTGGTCTTTGTGTGCTAGCCATGCACTGAGATACCTCAGACGTGTTGCATCCACATATGTATGTGCTCATCTTCAATCACTTCAGATCTTCATGCAGTTTACTGTCCAGGCCTTTGATCAAGACCTGGTTGTATTTTCCATCCTCGATGTCCTACTGCCTGTTCCGAAAGCAGTCAGGGTTCTTGTACTGACTTGAATTGTGCACAGTTGTTACAATCCACTTGGCCCACATTCTCAGGAAGCTCCTCAGCTGTCTGGCTCAAGTTGACATGAGATTTCCCCCTTGATGTTAGTGATAGAAAATCCTACCTTCCTTTGTCCATCAATATTAGTATTAAGAAGAGTTAAAAAATGTGTGGAATGTTTTAGAAGTAAACAATGACAAAATGGGAGTCTCATTCATTATGCTGATTGAGGACACTGGACATTTACTGCAATGATCAAAGTGTGTTGTTGTTTCCAGTATTGTTGAAAGTTACTGCAGTCCACTTGGAGTGGGATATAACAAACTGGTCAGCCTCTTCGAGCTGTTTTGTTGTTCTGCAGATGTTTCATTACCATGCTGGGTAACATCCTCAGTGCAGCCTCCAATGAAGCGTTGGTGTGTTTTCTCACCTGGTTTTCAAACCCTGAAGTCCATTGAGCTGGATTGCCTCACCTCCATTTTTTTCTCCATAGTGGAGTGTATATGGGATCAAGTTCTATCTGTTTATTGATGACTTTCTTTGTGCAGTGCCAGGCTTCTAGGAATTCCCATGCCTGTCTCTGCTTAGCTTATCCCAGGATTTTGGTGTTGTCCCAGTCAAAGTGGTGGTACTCCTTGTCCATGTGGATTGAGATGAGTGAGTATTGGTCATGTCTTTTTGTAGCCAGTTGTTGTTCATGTACTTGTGTTGTTAGTTTCCTTCCTGTTTGTCCAAAGTAGTGTTTCTCACAGTCTCTGCAGGGGATCTTATAGATGACATCGGTCCTGGCCATGGTGGGGAGTGGGTCTTCTGTTCGGGTGAGCTTTTGTCGTAGTGTTGACGTGAACTTGTGTGTCAATCTGATGCCCAGCGCTCGTAGGAATCTTGAGGGTAGTTCCAAGGATAATGGATATCCAAAAAAAACTGGGTCAGAAGATGCCCATACGAACAACATCAGGAAGATATTACAAATCCCGACACACTCATCACCCTACACTACATCAGGAATACATTGGAACATGGTAAATTGTTGTAAGATGGAGGAGGGAGAGAAGGGTCTCAGCTGGAGTTCATATTTGCCAAGGGTGTTCAGGAAGCAGTTCTTCTACCTAAGCTTCAGCAAGGAAAAACATTACACTTCACCGAGGATTTCAGCATTAACATTTGCTATCTACTACAGGTAAACTGTGGCCCTAGGGTAGAGTGACGATGACATTGCGTGGATTTCTCTGGGACAGCCTTGCAGCTCTTTGCAAAGCACTTGTCTAAAATATGTGCGTTATCAGTATCTGAGCTGGTGGCTGAGTGCGAGGTTGAGTGACTGTATTTTGTCTTTATCACTGCCTTCTTCCATTTCTTTCTCTTGCACCATTACCTGACGATGTGACAGTTCTTTGGCATCTGAAACAAGAAAGGAATAAGTGAGGGGGACATGGATTGGGCAAACAAAAGAGGTAATCTTGCATTGTCTACAGTTTGAAAATCAGAAAAAGGTTGTAGAATGTGAAAAAGAATGTGAAAGAAATAGGTTTTGAAAAGGAGAGCTGAATATGAGCATATTGATAGTTTCAGCCCTTTGTTTACCACAGCATTCAATGGTCGTCACTGCCTTCTATGCCTGTGCCTACTGGTTAGATCCTGCTGCTTCTAACTATGTTTCACATTGGCTGCAACAGAAAGGAAAATGTCTCACTGAGTGTGCTGGAATCTCGCTGCCTTGTGTGGCTGTCACAGTTAAATAGTCGACTATATGTGAGATGATGAAGTTAGGCTCACAACAGTGTTAATTATATGACGATATGATGAAGCTATGAATGTTATATATTGGTAGTTACTGTTACAGATTATTGATAGATGTGAAATGTAGATAAGATGAATTATTTACTTAATGAGGCTAATGGCATAGTTGGTGGGATTTAGTATTTGGAATACAACTTTATCCATTCATGAAAGGCTATTGAACTGGGGCCACTCCTTGCAAGTCCTCAATTAGATGCTTGATTTTCATTGTTGCAGCACTTAGTCAGGACATTGTGCACAATTACTCTGAACAACCCCAAGATTTGATGCTTATAGAATACCTCTCGTCATGTTTTCTCATCTAAATCTACTATTATTTTCCTTGTTTCACTATCATTCAGTGTTTCTTGCTCACATTATTTTTTGCAGTCAGTTCCAGTATCTGCTCCAGTCACAATATACCACCTCCATAAAAGGGCTAGGCTGGCTTTAAATACTGCGGGCTAAGTACATTTGACAGGCATTGCTTGAGTTTGGGCTCCAATGTTATGGTGTACAGCCACTCATGACCACGTTTAACACTGGCTGCAAGAAACTAGAAAATCAGCAGCCAACACAAGATTAACATACTGCTAGCATTAGAAGCAATTGACATGACTCAATGGCATATTTTTATATCAGAGTGAAGACATCTTCATTCTGTATGAATAGTAATGATGTAAACAAGCCCATATACCCAGCAATCTCCGAACATGTTAGTGATTTACATGATTTGTTCCGTGGCTTTACTCTGTTGATGAGTATTAGTCTCAGTTATTCCTCGTGTTGTACTGAATTCGACTGAAACAGTGACATTTGTGGCTCTGAGGTAACAAGGTGTAGAGCTGCATGAACACAGCGGGCCAAGCAGCATCAGAGGAGCAGAAAAGCAGATGATTTGGGCCTAGACCCCTCTTCAGAAATGAGGGAGGGGAAGGGGGTTCTGAAATATATAGTGAGAGAGGGGAAGGCAGATAGAAGATGGTTAGAGGAGAAGATAGGTGGAGAGGAAACAGACAGGTCCAAGACTTGGGAATGGAGCCAGTAAAGATGAGTATAGGTGGGGAGTTAGGGAGAGGATAGGTCAGTCCAGGGAGGGCGGACAGGCCAAGGGGGTGAGATGAAGTTAGTAGGTAGGAGATGGGGGTGGGTCTTGAGGTAGGAGGAGGAGATAGGTGGGAGGTAGGACAGGTAAGGGAGGAGAGGACAAGCTGGGCTAGTTTTGGGATGCGGTAGGGGGAGGGGAGATTTTGAAGCTTGTGAAGTCCACATTGATACCATTGGGCTGTAGCGTTCCCAAGCGGAAAATGAGCTGCTGTTCCTGCAACATTCGGGTGGCATCATGAAATGGTCCTCTACATCGGGGAAACCAAGCGGAGGCTTGGGGGCCACTTTGCAGAACACTAATGTTCTGTTCACAATAAACAACTGCCCGTCCCAGTCACAAACCATTTCAACTCCCCATCCCACTACTTGGACAGAATGTCCATCCTGGGCCTCCTGCAGTTCCATAATGATGGCACCCAAAGGTTGTAGAAACAGCCACTCATATTCCGTTTGGGAACCCTGCAGCCCAAGGGTATCAATGTGGACTTTACAAGCTTCAAAATCTCCCCTCCTGCTACCGCATCCCAAAACCAGCCCAGCCTTTCCCCGCCTCCCTATTCTATTCTTCCTCCTACCTATCCCTTCCTCCCACCTCAGGCCTCACCCCTACCTCCTACCTACCAGCCTCATCCCGTCCCCTTGACCTGTCCATCCTCCCTGGACTGACCTATCCCCTCCCTAAATTCCCACCTACACTTACCCTACTGGCTCCACCCCCACCTCTTTGACCTGACTGTCTCCTCTCCGCCTATCTTTTCCTTTATCCATCTTCGATCCGCCTCCCCCTCTCGCCTTATTTACTTCAGAATCCCCTTGCCCTCCCCCATTTCCGAAGAAAAGTCTCAGCCCAAAACGTCAGCCTTCCTGCTTCTCTGATGCTGCTTGGCCTGCTGTGTTCATCCAGCTCGACACCTTGTTATGTGAATAAGGGACATGTTCAGTGTGAGGGAGATTTTTGCCTGGCTGGGACAGAGGTTCAGTTATTATATCCAGGAATTGTGTTCAAAGCAGAAATTCAACTGGTAAATTTTATCCGCAAGTTATATTTTATAGTAAAATTCAAGTTCAGTTCTAGAACAAATTGCGTTTAAGCAACATAAAATTGCTTTGTGCAACAAGTAGTTGTCTGAGAGTGGCAGCTATCTATCAAAACAGCTACAATCCCTTGCCTGAATCAGGTGCTGATTGCTGTAGTAGGAGGCAAAATTAAAAAAAGTTTGCCTTTTTTCTGTAATGTATGATTATACAAGAGTAAAAACACAATGTATTTCAGGAGAAATTATTACAATTTTACTCAATAATTTTGGATGATAAAATGTTTCTCCTTTTCAATAACTTATTTTTCTAATGGCTGGTATATGATTAAGTAATGCACTTTTTTTTCATTTGGTTGTTTCCCTAAAACTTGTAACAGTGTAACAGTGAAGAGACTAAAGAAGGGAGTATAAACAGTGGTTACTATGGAGAGCAGAGATAATGGGAACTGCAGATGCTGGAGAATCCAAGATAACAAAGTGTGGAGCTGGATGAACACAGCAGGCCAAGCAGCATCTCAGGAGCACAAAAGCTGACGTTTCGGGCCTAGACCCAAACGTCAGCTTTTGTGCTCCTGAGATGCTGCTTGGCCTGCTGTGTTCATCCAGCTTCATACTTCGTTACAATGGAGATGTCAGCTTTTAATGTAAGTAGCTAGTATTCAGCACCAATATTTCCTGTAATCTCTATATGGTCTACATTTCAACAAAGTTGACCAGGTCATCAAGATGGTAAGGACTGTAGATGATGGAAGCTCATTAATAAGCTTCAATAAGCATCAATAGCATCAATAAATGTGGTGATGGAAAAGCACAGTAGGTCAAAAGGCATCCAAGGATCAGGAAAGACAACGTTTTGGGCCAAAACCCTTTATCACGGAAGGGTGGAAGAGCAGATAAATGAATAGAGGGAGGAGTTGGGGATGATCAGTAAGATGGAGATAGGTGGATACAGGAAGGGGTTATTATGGTTGGTCAGTCAGAAGGGTGGAGCAGATAGGTGAGTCAGACAGGTTGGGCAGGAGAGATTTTGCAGCTGGTGAAGTCAATATTGACCTGAACATTTTATGAAATATTTGGTAGTTCTCAAAGAATCTACATTGTTTGGGCAAAGATAACTCCACATGAGAAGTGGTTCATCTATGTGGAACTCAATATGTTAAAAATAGCCTTAGATTAAAATTTCAGAGATTTCATCTGTTCCATTGGTTGTGGGATCTCTTGACCTGCTATAAAATGCTGTTAGTAGCTCAATTTTACATAAGCCAAGTGCTGCACCTTTCAATAACCATGGTTGATCCCGTGTCTCAGTAATTGTAGACTGAGGGATATGCTGGGTGAAAAATTTGTAGATAGTGTTGGTGTTTAATCCTGTTGCTGTATAGCCCATGGTGCCTTATAGCTGCCAAAGTTCAGCTAGTAGATTTGCTCTGAAGGTATTTCATTTAGCACAGGGGTAGCTCAACACTGCAATTTACAGGTGTCATCAGCTCAAAGACAGGTCTTTGTTTCCATAGGGCTGCATTGTGATTGCTCTGCTCAATGCAATTATGGTCAATTGCATCAACAAAAGGTAACATTTCCCTCCTGTTTGTTCTGTGGTAGTGGCCTTGTGGCATTGATGGCTCAGTGGTTAGCAGCACTGCCTCACAGTGCTAGGGAGCTGAGTTCAACTCTACCCTCAGGTGACTGTGTGGCGTTTGCACATTCTTTCCAAGTCTGGGTGGGTTTTTCTCCAGGTGCTCTGGGTTCCTCCCATAGTCCAAAAGTGTAGGTTTGGTGGATTGGACGTGCCAAATTCCCCATAGTGTCAAGGGATATGCAAACTAGGTGGATTTGCCATGGGAAATGCAGGGTTACAGAGATAGGGTAGGGGGGATGAGTCTGAGTTGGATACTCTTTGGAGAGTCAGTGTGGAGTCGATGGGTTGAATGGCCTGCTTCCACACTGTAAGGATTCTATGATTCAATGACCACCTGCCAAAGCATTGGCCTGTTTAGTCAGTTGTGTTGCTACTGAGCTGCTGTAAGCTTCCTGACATCAGGAACTTCAACAAGCAATTGTTAAGTCTGCAAAGCAGTTGAATTAAATCCATGACTCGCATTCTCATTAATTTCGTAAAATGCTGAACTGCATCTTAGCGAAGGTTCATTGTTAAACTCTTGTCCTACAAGTCAGTCATTTCCAAAGCACTCAGAAATTTTGCCCACTCAGCTGATCCTAACTCACCTACTTCCCCATTATAAAGCTCTATCCTTAACTTCCAAGAGTTTGGAAACTAAATGAATTGGAGAAGTGCATAGCAGCACAGTCTCTGTAGCAGTAGTAATAGCCAAAGTCCCAGACGATTAAAGGGTAGTTCTCTCATGAGAGAAAGATGATTGGTGGTGAGTTTAACTTGAGGGTCATCACACCTCAGGCAAGGGGAAATGTCAAGAAGATGAGACCTACATGGTAACCTCAGCTGTTGGTGGGAATTGAGCCCACACTGTTGGCATTACCCTGAAACACAAATTAGCCGACTGGTCAGCTGACTGACCTAACCAACCTCCACACAGGTTTGAGTTGGATATATTGAAGAACACAGCAATTACTTTCAAATATTCATTTGCTCTTGAATATAAAAGAGGAAAGGTATTACACAGTTCACGCTATTTTCTTTAAAAACTTGTTGCTTTTATAGTCTAGTCAGCTTTATATTTCAGGAGTGATTCATCACTAAGCATCCTTATATTGCAGAGAAGAATCCTGACCATCAGACCTCTCATTCTGCTACGTCTTTCTATTGAGTTCTATTTTTGGTGCAGAATGTTATCCTTACCATAAGAAAAGAGCAGAATTGCTAACACAGTCACATAAATATATGTTATGTCAATTAAAAATACATCAATGTTAATTTATTCAAATTCATGGAATTTATCCTGGTTATTAGAGGACAGCTTTAGCCGGAGGCTAAAGTCAGAAAATAATGCAGTTATATGGTTCATCAGAGAGAGAGAATAAATGAAAGAATTTATGATATTTTATTTGAATTCATATTAACTTCTTAAGAGACATTTCACTGAAATGTTTAAATTATAATTAAAAGTATATTCTCCTTTAGTAGTCAACTTTGAGCACAATTGGCTTCTTTAAAATGTAAAGTAGAAATAATCGTTCCAATAGACTATCAAAGAAAGCTTTTACGATTTATGTTATCTGTGGAAATCTGAATGAGAATAATTCATCAAATTATATATGAGTTAATACATTTTATCTGGACTCTATAACCATTATTGAAGAGTCTAACAAGATCCATGTCATCTATTTGGAGCTTTGCAAGTAAGTTTAATCTAAGAAATAAGAAGTCCAAATGGCATTTCATTCCCACTAAAAGCACATTTGGAGAAGTGTCTGTCTTATTCAATGCAATCTACCACAATTAGATCAAAGAAGCAAAGTAATCCTGATTTGTGGATTGGTCATGATAGCAATGCTGCAGCAATAAAAAATTGCATTTGTATGGCATTTATACTTTAATGACATCCCAAAATACTTTACAGAAATGTGGTAAGAAATGGATGCTGAAGAAGGAGATTTATTTATTTGTTGAGCCGAAGTGAGAATAGCTGGCTAGGCCAAAGTTTATTGTCCACTTCCACTTACCCTTGAGAAAACTGTGATGAGGTATCAAGAATAAACAAAAGTTTTCTGCAAAAGTGGTGTTTTAAGGTGGGCCTTAAAGAAGGAAAGGGGAGGGGAGAAATAGAGAGGTTTAGGAATTACTTTTGATGAATTACCAAACATTTTTGAAGGCATAGCCTTAAAAAGTTGGACGAAGGCATGGTGTATTGCTTGAGAGGCCATGACTGAATTAAAGAGTTGGAAGGGTTTAGATTGAGTCCATAACGAAATGTAAACTCAGGATAAGAATTTTTAATTGGAAGCATCAAGGGATCATGTACTATCATAAATCAGGATGGTAAGTGATGCAAGTTGAATATGACTCAGCCAGGGATAGAATACTTGCAGCAGAAATTTGTTGAGCTGAAATTATAAAGTGCAAGATAGGGGACTGGTCAATAAATCATTGGAAGAAGTTGAATGTAGAAGTGAAGAAAGGCCTCTCGTAGAAGATCTTGTTATTTTGGGTGAAATGTAGGCATACATGGTAATGTACAAGACGTAACGTAATGGGGTAGATGTGGATGAACCAGAATATCTTTAGTTGCTTGTCATTGTTTATACACCTGTAAGATAATGTTTTTTTTTCCTGAAGGCCACATTAAATGAGAACCTTTGCTGTAAAGCTTATGGTCCAGAATTAGATTGCACCTGAATTTTGTGCAATCCATGTGTAACACAGTTTCACGCACCAATGAAGCCAGCAGCAAGCCCATAGAAAATAATTAGTAAATAATTCATTATCCTTATTAGTAAAATACTAGGGAGGATTGAGAGCTGGTTTGTGACCTGAATCAGACATTAGAGGCTATTATTCTGAATTATACTTGTTTTACACCTGGACAAAGTGTGTAATGAAACTAAATTTCACACCCTATTGGTGTAAACAACGTTTAATACCATTTCCCTCGAGATTCCATGAGCTTCCTCCTAAAGAATAAATTGGGAACTAGCACACCAACGTTTATGTTTCTATTTGTATTTTTAAGATGATTTCATTTTGATTTTCAGCTGGCAAGAATTACATTTGTATGGGAACTCTGGTTCATTTCAGTCCAAAGACCCTTATGGAGATCCTGACAAAATTCTGCACTTACATGCTTCAAAATCTAGAAGGAGCAAGCTAAGAAGTACATAAGATTCCACAGTTACAAAAAACAGCCTTTTAGACTTAATGCAAATAGTGTTTCCTTTCATACTAAACAATATTTCAAACAATAATGAAAACTAACACATTTAAAACCTTCCACAGCCAACAGCTGCAGAGGAGACAGCAACACTGAGCCCTGCCGAATCTTCACCATCCCCCCCAGACTGACAAACAGTCAGTTCTCAGTAAGGGGCTCACCTTTGTCCCCTCCTCCATGCACACATCAACGAATACCAGTCACGTTTGGAAATTGAGCAGTCTTTCCGCTTCCTCCCCCTCCGCGCTTACTTCTTTAACCGTGAGCCCAACCCTCCCTCTACTGGCCCTTTCCCCCAACTCCAACGCAAGCCCTCCTCCTGGACATCACCCCAAGGCCTCCTACCCTCCCTCTTCATCTCCAACTGCTGTCGAGATATCAATCACCTCAACCTCTCCACCCCTCTCACCCACTCCAACCTCTCCGCCACAGAACGTGCAGCCCTCTGCTCTGTCCGGTCCAATCTCAACCTCACCATAAACCCTGTGGGCAAAGGAGGCACAGTTGTAGTATGGCGCACTGACCTTTACATTACTGAGGCCAGACGCCAACTCTCCGGCACCTCTTCCCATTGTCCCCTGGATCATGACCCCAACCCCGACCACCAAAACATCATCTCCACAACCTCATCACCTCAGGTGATCTCCCGCCCACAGCCTCCAGCCTCATTGTTCCCCAACCCCACACCGCCGGCTTCTACCTCCTTCCCAAAATCCACAAACCTGCATAACTTGGTCGACCCATTGTCTCCGCCTGCTCCTGTCCCACCGAACTCATCTCCACCTAGCTGGACTCCATTTTCTCCCCCTTGGCCCAGGAAATCCCTACCTACATCCGTGACACCACTCACGCCCTCCACGTCCTCCAGATCTTCCAAATCCCCGGTCCCCAACACCTCACTTTTACTATGTGCGTCCAGTCCCTATACACCTGCATTCCCCATGCAGATGGCCTAAAGGCCCTCCGCTTCTTCCTGTCCTGCAGGCCCAACCAGTCCCCCTCCACGGACACCCTCATCCGACGAGCCAAACTCGCCCTCACCCTCAACAACTTCTCTTTCAATTCCTCCCACTTCCTACAGACAAAGGGAGTGGCCATGGGTACCTGCATGGGCCCAAGTTATGCCTGCTTCTTTGTAGGTTACATGGAACTATCCCTATTCTATACATACACTGGTCCTAAACCCCACTTCTTCATCCATTACATTAATGACTGTATCGGCACCGCCTCATGCTCCCGCGAGGAGCTCGAACAGTTCTTCCACTTCACCAACACCTTCCAACCCAACCTCAAGTTCATCTGGACCATCTCCAACACATCCCTCACCTTCCTGGACCTCTATGTCTCCATCTCAGGCAACCGCCTAGAAACCGATATCCATTTCAAGCCCACTGATGCCCACAGCTACCTAAAATACACCTCCTCCCACCCACCTTCCTGCAAAAATGCCATCCCCTATTCCCAATTACTTCGCCTCCACCGCATCTGCTCCCAGGATGAGGCATTCCACTCCCGTACATCTCAGATGTCCTCGTTCTTCAAGGACCACAACCTCCCCCCCCCGCAGAGGTTGAGAACACACTCAACTGTGTCTCCTGCATTTCCCGCAATACATCCCTCACACCCCGCCCCCGCAATAACGACCAAAAGAGAATAACCCTCATCCTCACATACCACCCCACCAACCTCGGGATGCAATGCATCATCCTCCGGCACCTCTGCCATCTGCAATTCAACCCCACCACCAAAGATATTTTTCCCCCCCCAACATTGTCTGCTTTCCGGAGGGACCGCTCTCTCTGGGACTCCCTTGTCTGCTCTGCACGCCCCCTCCAACCCCACCACACCTGGCAATTTCCCCTGCAACCACAGGAAGTGTTACACCTGCCCACTTACCTCCTCCCTCACCTTAATCTCAGGTCCCAAGGAGACTTTCCACATGAAGCAGGTATTCACCTGCACATCTGCCAATGTGGTGTACTGCATCTGCTGTTCCCGTTGTGGCCTCCTCTACATCGGCGAAACCAAATGGAGGCTTGGGGACCGCTTTGTAGAACACCGATGCTCAGTTCGCAATAAACAGCTGTACCTCCCAATCGCAAACCATCTCAACTCCCTCTCCCATTCCTCAGACGACATGTCTATCCTGGCCCTCCTGCAATACCACAACAATGCCACCCGAAAGTTGCAGGCACAGCAACTCATATTCCGCTTGGGAATCCTGCAGCCCGATGGTATCAAGGTGGATTTCACAAGTTTCAAAATCTCGCCTCCCCCCACTGCATCCCAAAACCAGCCCAGTTCGTCCCCTCCCCCCACTGCATCACAAAACCAGCCCAGCTTGTCCCACCTCCCTAACCTTTTTTCCCCTCACCTATCCCTCCTCCCACCTCAAGCCACACCCCCATTTCCTTCCCACTAACCTCGTCCCGCCCCCTTGACCTGTCCATCCTCCCAGGACTGACCTATCCCCTCCCTACCTCCCCACCTACACTCACCTTTATTGGCTCCATCCTGCCTCTTTAACCTGTCAGTGTCCTCACCACCTATCTTCTCCTCTATCCATCTTTGATCTGCACCCCCCTCCCTCTTTATTTCAGAACCATCTCCCCATCCCCCTCTCCGATGAAGGGCTTAGGCCCGAAATGTCAGCTTTTGTGCTCCTCTGATGCTGCTTGGCCTGCTGTGTTCATCCAGCTCCACACTTGTTATCTCGGATTCTCCAGCATCTGCAGTTCCCATTATCTTTCTCTTTACAGATACTGCCAGACCTGCTGAGCTATTTGAGCAACTTCTGTTTTTACTTCAGAATGGACTTGCTTGACCAAAGGGCCTGTTTCTGTGCTGTATGGTTTTATGGTTCTATAACTCTATGATTAGACATTAAATCCATCCATCCCACCCAGCATCTGTTGTTACCGAATAAAGAGCAGTAATAATTAGAGCAAGGTAGAAGATTTAGTTTGAGGCATCTTGCAATTTTTTGGATTGGCTGTCCTGGAGAATACTGAGAATTTTTAAAGTTCTGCAGTCTGTCTCAGATATCGGCACCTAATCTTCCAATTAGTGTAGGAAACAATCTTTCCAACACCATTCAATCAGAAAACTATTCTCTTTCATTTTATTATTTATTCATGGTATTTGGCCTGCACTAATTATGCCAGCATTTATTTCCCATCACTTGTTGCTCTTGAGGAGTTGCTGGTGAGGTGCTGTCTTGAACTACAGCTGCATATTTGTTAAAGCGATAATTACAGTGCTGTTAAGGGAGGAATTGTGCAATTTTTGTCTCATTGATACTGAAAGAATGGTGATTTATTTCCAAGTCAGAATGGTAAGTGGCTTGAGGGGAACTTGCAAATGGTTGTGTTCCTCACCCCTGTACATATGAAGGAGGCATAGCCATTGATGCTGAATAGGGTTGCATATACAACGCTTGGTTATGTTTAAAAGAGTTTGACATCCAATGCAGCATTCTGAAAACTTCCTTCATTGCACAGATACAGGCATCAATCTGCAAAGATTATCAGCACAGAATAAATATCACCCGAATGAATGAGCGAGTGATTAGATAAATGGACAAATAAGGTAAATGGATGAGCTGAATACAGTGACTAAGTAAGTCGATAGGTGAGGAGAGTAACGGGGTAATGTGGATAGGAGGTGAAGCAGATAACTTAATAAGTGAGTAAGGGTGTTGATGTGGATGGAGTTTATTTGGCTTGCTGGGTAAATAGTTGCTGGGGGATAGGTAGATGAAGTGAGTAGGTAGGTGAGCTCAGCAAGTGGATATGTTTGTGGCATGATACATATATAAGCGGCTGTTAAGGTAGGATCGATGTGATAGGTAAGTAGTAGGGTGAGTAAGTGGATGAAACTGTAGGCTGTCTTTTATTTAGTTATATTCTTGCCTTGAGATATAGAAAAGAAGGGATACTAATTACTGAAGTCCACAAATGAATTATCTAGGAATGTTTATGGGTGTTGAACTGAATGGTGTAAGGGGTGTCATCTGCAACTGATGACATTTTCAGCTTCCAAAACAAATGAACAAATTGGACATTGGTACAAAAATGTAATTATCTTTCACTAATAGTGCCAAGGTTCTTCATTTAAAGAACATGTGGCCTCTAAATATACTTGGCTAAATTATAAACGAATAGATATATTGTTGTTCATTTCATTTTTTTTTGTAATGAGTTCTGTTGGGAGAATTAGACTTCAGATGCCTTAATTAATTGGGAAATTGGTGACATTGTGCCTTCATTTAATGATTATTGTACATGTTCTTTATTTGGGACGTCAGACATAACCCAATAGGAAATGATTAATTCTAGACATAGTTCAACGTTGCTTTACAAAATGGTTAATACTTGTTAGAACTTTCAAAGTATATTATTCTGATTTCTGTTGAGCCTTGTAATTTTGCAGTAGTTGTGGATTTAAACTGGACCTAACAGAAATTAGTTCTACATTAAAGCTTAGAATAAGTCTATTCAGAGAGTATTCACTGCAAAATAAATCAACAATGCATCATTTTCTAATGTGCTTTTGATGAAACATTTTAGATTTGGTGAGCACTGCTGTGCCCCAACAATTCTTTATATCCTAATGATAATTTCCATTATACTAAGGTGATTTTTTCCTAACGTTCCATGTGAGTGACCCACATGATTTCTTTAAGTGGATTTCTAATTTGTATTTAATGATCCATAGTGTGGTGCTAAGGATGCCAAAGTAACAAAGTATTGAAAAATATAATTAATTTTAAGTTCTCTTGTTCAATTTCAAAATTCAGTTCAGTAATGCGCCAAAATGGAATTCCACTGTTGCCAGACAATTAAGCAGGTGTTTTTGCACGACAAGGATATGCTTTAAATCACACTGTGTCAAAAATTCAATAAAACAAAGAACTATAGATGCTGGAAATCTGAAACAAAAACTGAAATTGCTGGAGAAATCTGAAACAAAAACAGAAATTGCTGGAGAAACTCAGCAGGCCTGGCAGCGTGTGTACAGAGAAAGCTGAGTTCAGATCACTAGACTTGAATCATTAACTGCTTTCTTTCCACAAATGCTGCCACACCTGCTGTGTTTCTCCAGCTATTCTGTTTTTGTTGGTGTAGAAATGTTTCTGACAAGTGAGCTGTTGGTATGTCATCCTTTCTACCATGCTTAACTTTGTTTCATTTAACCTTAATGATATAGATTAATTTGCTTGAGCGAACATCATCAGAAATATCAATATAGGTTTGATATTCCAATGTGGGAATGAGCATCGTGTGTGGCAACTAACAAGCTATCTCACTAATGACAGATCTCACCCAATTGTACGCTAACCAGCAGATTAGGAACTGTCAAGTAAATGTGAGCTAGTGTATTGACCTGTTGCTAACTTCAACATTGGCATTCTGTGTTGCTAGTGCTGAGACCAGCCAATCAGAGCCTATTGGTTTGGGTCCTAGAGACGCCAGGCCAGGCCTATTCCTCAGGACATGCAGCTGGGAAAAGAAAAATAACTTCTGTACTCTCCTCTTGAGATGTTATGCTGCTGAAAAAAGTGATTAGGGAAGGAAGGGCAGATGTTGACTTTCAGAGGGTATCCCTTTCCACTTCAATCTATGTCTCTGGTTGCCCTAGATTGAGACAATTGGAGGATCCCCTAACTTAGTTGGTGGTTATGGGTCCGGTGACCTTCCTCAGAACTCAGCTGTTTTTTCCTCCACAGGTGCTGCCAGACCTGCTGAGCTTTTCCAGAAACTTTGATTTTGTTCGTATTTACAGCATCCACAGTTCTTTTGGTTTTTATTCAAGTAGTGTCCTAACACAACTTTGTTTGTGGATGCTGGGGTGGTTGTGTGGAAGTTGAGGATTAGGTCAGTGTGGGTTATTTTCCTGGATACAAAGTGTTGGAACTTGCCATTGGCCATATGTTCAACTCTGGCATCCAGAAATGGAAACAACATAGAACATAGAACAGTACAGCACAGAACAGGCCCTTCGGCTGAACTTTTACCCGAAACCTAAGGTCTATCTAACCTCCACCCCTACCATATACTATCATCCATATGCCTATCTAATAGCTACTTAACTGCCCTTAATGAGACCGATTCCAATAGAGCCTCTGGCAATGCATTCCACGCCCCTATCACTCTCTGAGTAAAGAACCTACCTCTGACATCTCCCCGATATCTACTTCCTTTCACTTTAAAACTATGTTCCCTCATAAAAGCTACCTCCCCCCTAGGAAAAAGCCTCTAGCTGTCTATCTATACCTCTGATCATTTTGTACACCTCTATCAAGTCACCTATCATCCTTTGTTGTTCTAAAGAGAAAGCCCTAGCTCTTTCAATCTTTCCTCGTAATACCTTCCCTCCACTCCAGGCAACATCCTGGTAAATCTCCTCTGACCTTTTCCAACACTTCCACATCTTTCCTGTAATGAGGCAACCAGAACTGGACACAATACTCCAGATGTGGCCCAACCACACTCTTGTATAGCTGGAGCATAACTTCACGGCTCTTGAACTCAATCCCTCTATTAATGAAAGCTAACACACCACACGCCTTCTTAACCGCTTTATCCACCTGGGTGGCTGCTTTCAGGGAACTGTGGACATGCACCCCAAGATCCCTCTGCTCCTTCACACTGCCAAGAATCTTTCCATTAACCCTGTATTCTGCTTTCAAGTTTGTCCTTCCAAAATGAATCACCTCATACTTTTTAGGGTTAAACTCCTTCTGCCACTTCTCAGTCCAGCTCTGCATTCTAACAATGTCCCTTTGTAACCTAGCACAGCCCTCCGCACTGTCTACGACATGACCCACCTTTGTATCATCCGTGAACTTGCTAATCCACCCTTCCACTCCTTCACCCAACTGATTGTTGCTTTCTCCTTCTCTCATAAATGTAATCCCCGCAAATACGTTGTTGATAAGGTGGGTGGGTCTCTTCTAGTTTAGTACGTTTTAATGCTGACAAATGTGTCATCCACATACCGGATCCACAGTTTAGGCTAAATGAAGAGAAGGGTAATGTGTCTTTGCCTGACAGCCTCTGTAATAAGTCCTGAGATGGATGACCCCATGGGTCTGCCATTGATCTTTTTGTATAATTGACCATGAAAGATGAAGTTTGTAATGAGGCACAAGTCTAATAGTTTGAGTATGTTGTCATGGCTGATGTAGCTGCTGGTCTGTGTTCTTGCTTCCTCTAGTAATGTGGCCATTGTTTCTTAGGTTAGTGGGATGTCAATTGATGTGAATAATGCTGTGAAGTCAAAGGGTACCATAACCTCGTCATCATTAATTTTCATGTTCTTGAAGGTATTGAGGAATTCTTGAGTTGAATGGATGGGATGGGGTGATCCATCAACTAGGTGTTTCAGTCCCTATTATAGGTCATTGACCACTTTGTGTGATGGTGGGCCCAGTAGGGAGACAATGGGTCTGAGGGGGATGTCCAGTTTGTGTCCTTTAGGGAGTCTGTAGAAGCAGGGGGTGTTTGTTTGTTCTGGTTTCATTCTCATGTTGTCTATCTTGATTATTTGTCCTGCATTCAATAGTCATTTCAGTAATTGGGTGAACCCATTACCTAGTTCCAGTGTTAGGTCTATCGCCACCTGTTGATAAGTGTTTGTATCTGTGAGCAATACACTTTTCAGCGTAGTCTGGTTTGTTTATAATGACGGTCATACACCGTTTGTCCGCTGGTAGGATAGTAATGTTCTTGTCTCTCTTGAATTTTTCTAGTACTTTTCCCTCTGTGTTCAGGGTGTCCCATTCATTCCTTTGGCTTAGTGTGGGAATTACAGTTTGTCGATGGCTTGTTGTTTTGTCTGTGAGTCTGTTGTCTTTTAATGTAGCTCCGAGAGTGGCAATGAAGTCTGTTCTGTTCGTATCATTGTGGTTATGGTTCAGTCCATGTAATAAGACAGCTTTCTTAGTTTCTGTGGGCCATCTGCTGGATAGATTTCTGATCCATGTGTCTGGTTTGTTGCTGTCCTTGTCTTTGTGGTGGATCAGTTTGGTAAGTTTCTCCTGTAGCCTCTTTGTTTTGGTCCTGTGTTGTTTGATGGTGATGGCCTGCTCTAAGGCTGTACATAGAACATAGAACAATTCAGCACAGAACAGGCCCTTCGGCCCCCGATGTTGTGCCGACCTGTGAACTAATCTAAGCCCCTCCCCCTACACTATCCCATCATCATCCATATGCTTATCCAAGGACTGTTTAAATGCCCCTAATGTGGCTGAGTTAACTACATTGGCAGGCAGAGCGTTCCGCACCCTTACCACTCTCTGAGTAAAGAACCTGCCTCTGACATCTGTCTTAAATCTATCACCCCTCAATTTGGAGCTATGCCCCCTTGTACAAGCTGAAGCCATCATCCTTGGAAAAAGACTCTCACTGTCCGCCCTATTGAATCCCCTCATCATCTTGTATGTCTCTATTAAACCCCCTCTTCATTGCTGTTCTGTAGTGTTTATGTTCTGTGATTTTTTGCACAAAATTTCCCATTCAAATTTGTGGAGCCGGTTGTGGGCATCATCAATCATTACTTGTAGCATTCTGCGTCCGTTCTGTTCAGCTATTTTATATGCCTGTGGGTTTTTGAGTGGAGGTTTGTACTTCATGCTGCAGGGCAGTACCTGGTATCTGAGGCATTTGTGGAGAAAGTGGAGTTGTTTGCATATAGTGCTCAGTTGGTTGGTGAAGACTTCCCATTGTCTGGCAACTTTTAATGTGTTGCACCCATAGGTGTTTAAGGTTTTTGCAAAGATTAGTGGCTTGGGTTGAGGGTGAGGTAGTTGACTTGCTTGCTGGCTTGTTTTCTTTCAAATATTTCGTCATCATGCAAGGGGACATCATCAGTGCACCCTCCGATGAAACAATGTTATTCTACTCCGCTTGCGATTTATACTGGCTGGTCCATTATGCTGAGTACTGTCATTTTTGGTTTTGATCTGTATGGGCTTGCATATGGGATCCAATTCTATATGTTTGTTGTTTGTATTTTGGGTTGAGAACCATGCCTTGAGAACCATGCGTGTCTATGTTTGGCTTGGGCTATTATGGTTAGTATAAATTCCAAATAGAGTAGAATAACACCACTTCATCAGAGGTCTCACTAATGATGTCACCTAGCATGGTAACAAAATGTCTGAACGAAACCAAACCAACTCAGTGAGCAAATCAACAACCTCACCCACAAGACAAGATATAGATCTTTGCTAAACCCTTAAACCTTTGGGTTCCTTTTGCATTCATCTGAAATCTGTGTTCACAGATTCTCAAACCTTCCACCTTAAGGAACAACTTCTTTCTACACAGTGTAGAGCCACCATATTTTTGAACCATCTGTGAAATCTCTTTATAGCCTGCTCATCTCTGCAGAGAGGAGCCCAACAGCTCCAGTCCACCTGCATTAGCCAACTTGCTCATCTCTAAAACCATGCTTGTGACTCTTTTATACACCTTCTCCAGTGTCATCAACAGACTTCCTAAAGGATGATTTCTATCATTGGGCACAACCTGTCAGTTAAAATTACAGCAATGTTTCATAAATGTTCATCATAACTTGGTTGCTTTTGTACAGGAACATAGGCCATAAAACGTATAACTGTGCAGCACAGGAACAGGTCTTTTGGCCCACAGGGTTGTGCCAAAGATAACTCCAAATGGAACTAATCCCTTCTGCCTGCCATATCCCTCCATTCCTTGAATATTCTCGTGCTTATCTAAAATTCCCTTGAATGGACCGATTGTATCTGTCTTCAGTTTGAACTCTGGAAGTGCGTTCCAGACTCCTACCACTCTCTGTGTAAAAAGACCCGGCCCCTTATGCCTTCCTTGAACTTTCACCCTAACCTTAAATACATTACCCCTAGTATTAGACTGTCAATCCTAGTATGCATCTCATAATTTTATAGACTTCTATCAAGTCCCCCATCAGTCTGTGCCACTCAAGAGAAAATAACATGAGTTTTGCTAGCCTCTGCCGACAGCTCTGACCTCTAATCCAGGCAGCTTCCTGATAAACCTCTTCAACACCCTATCCAAAGCCTGTTCTCTCTATTTATGAAAATCTGAATCCTGTGTGTCATGATAACTACTTTTTCAATTCGTCCGACTACCTTCACTGATTTGTGCACCTATATACCCAGGTCTCTGGCTTTACACCACTTTTGGAATTATACTTTCTGGGCTGAAGTTCATGGCTAAGGTGGTGGCCCCATTCAGCAGCCAGAAAGCAGATCATAACTCCTCTGCAGCCACTTCCACAAGCCACAATTGGATTAGACATGCTTCAGACAATTAACTACCTTCAGCTAGGATTCTGGTGCATTTTAACATGAAGATTCTATCACCACAATCAGCTGACAATGTGAAATGTTGTTGGCCTTTGCTAGGACTGCAGGACGTATAGCCAGTGATGGAGGCCCTAGAAGAGGGATAAGTGAGATTGTCAGATAGCCCTCAGCAAAGGGGAGGTCATTGCTTTGAGGTAAGGGGCTGCTCTTCTGACAATCCTTAGTGGATTGGGCCATCTTGGGGAATAAGATGCTCAGTCAGGAAGATCCTGGGATCACAGATGCTCTCAGGCAAATCTAGATTGTCTGATCAAGTGGCATGCGCTCTCTTTCCCCCTCCAGTGGTGGTGGGGTAAAGCCTTTCATACAGAGCAGGTCCAATTATGGGCGAATATCGTCTCAAAGAAAATTCATTAATTTGACGGCGGCTAAAAGTTTTCAAAAGGAGGCAATCCTAAAACTGAATAATGAATTATTTATGCTGCAGTTTGAATATTTGATCTTTAGGGTATTAAACCCATTGGTGATGTTAATGTAAAACAAACATTGGGTCAATGTGAAACATGCTGATTCATTATCACCAAATTTGTTTCAACCATTCCCATTGTATTATGTCAATCATTAACTTGAAATGTGCGGTATACTTCGAGATAGAAAATGATTACTAGTCTATTATTGTGTGATTAAATTGCAACAAATAGTGATAATATGTGGCTCTCATATTTGTTGCATCTGTTTAAAGCTTATCATTCTGTGCTGTGCAATTTTCATACAGATTGTTAGCTGGTAAACTGTAAACAAGCGACTAACAAGTGGTTGAAATAGGGATGGATCATTACAAACAGAATATTCATATCATCATAAAATAATGCTTCATTTTAAATAGAAAATATACTGTTAAAATAAATTTATGATTAATTTGAAACTAGTTGGAAGGTGAACAAATAGTTTTGTGAATATATCTAACACTGCAAAATCACACTGTCTTTAGAAATCTTTGTCCAGCTGTCTGCCTGTTCACTTACCCTCCCGCCTCACCACAGCATTTGTCACCCTTCCATGTCAGTCAACTAAAAGCAGTAGCTATATAATTATTCCCTTCACTAGCCTGGTGAACTGCCACAAAGATGCTCGTTTGTCTCCTCGAGCTCAGTCTGAAATATATTAATGAAGCCCGATCTCAGAGATTCGTAAAAGTTAACATGAGCTGCCTGCCACTTCAACACAGCGCTATGTTCCCTACCAACATATGCCTCAGGCCTCTTGATGTGCTCCAGTAAGCCTTAATGCAAGCTCAAAGAACAACATGTCATCTTTTGCTGTGGGAACCTGCAGTTTCTAGGACTCAGCATCGAGTTCAACATCTTTAGAAGCAAAAACAGAAATTGCTGGAAGAAAGCATAGCAGATCTGGCAACATTTGTAGAGAGAAATCAGGGTTAACATTTTGGGTTGAGTGACACTTCCTCAGAACCATTTCCGAAATGTTAACTCTGATTTCTCTCTACAAATGTTGCCAGACCTGCTATGCTTTTTTCCAGCAATTTCTGTTTTTGTTTCTGATTCACAGCATCCACAGTTCTTTTGATTTTTATTAACAACTTTAGAGCTTGATTAAGCCTGTCTGTGTTTTATACCCAGCCCCACAGCCCGGCCCTGTCTTGACATGGATTGCTTTCAGCATTCTCTCCTAACCCAAGCTCTTAATATCACTTATTCAGTTCCTCTTCTGTCCTCGGTTTTGATTAAAAATCCCACCCTTGTCTACCTACCCCTTTCATATCTCTGGGCTCCATGTATGTTCACCTCACCAAACAACCCCCACCAATTCACTCAGCCACAACTCTTTATCTGAACTGTCGATGATACGGTTGGTGCTACTTCCCTCTCTTTTCTGGAATTGGATAAGTTCATTGATTTCTCATCCAAATTCCATCCTGCTCTCACTTTCAACTGGTCTATCTCTTGACAACTAATTCCATTTCTGGGGATAGACTGGCCACTAGTATCTACTATAAACCCACTGACTCCCACAGGTATCCGGACCATATATCCTTGCACCCTGCTTCCTGTAAAGACACTCACGGTTACAATGAGGAGACAATGACCAAGTGGTATTATCACTGGACTGTCAATTCAGAAACTCATATAACTTTCTGGGGATCCTGGTCTGAATCCTGCCAAGGCAGATGGTGGAATTTGAATTCGGTAAAATACCTGGAATTAAGAATGTGGTGATAACCATGAATCTATTGTCAATTGTCGGAAAAACCCATCAGGTTCAATAATATCCTTCAAGGAACGAAACTGACGTCCTCACCTGGTCTGGCCTACATGTGACTCCAGGCCTGCATCAATGTGGTTGACTCTGAACTGCCCTCAGGGCAATTAATACTGTCTAGTCAGTGATGCCCTCATCCCATGTATGAAGTAAGAAAAAGTTCCTTTGTCCCTGTCTCCGTCTCCCTCTCCATCACATGTGCTCCAATGAGGCCTCCATCTACCTTCTTCCTCAAACAAGGACTTCCCAAGCACCATTGTTGACAGGGCTGTCAACGAGGTCCAACCCATCTCCCGTACTTTCGCCCTCAAACCCCCTTCCCTTCCGCGACAGCAAAAGGGTTCCCTTTATCCTCACCTACCATCCCACCAGGATCCGCATCACGAAGATAATCAGCCATCATTTCCACCACCTCCAGTGAGATGCCACGACCAGACACATATTCCCCTCCCCTCCCATGTCTGCCTTCCGCAGGGACTGTTCGCTCCGGGACACCCTGGTCCACTCTTCCTTCAACTGGCAACACACCCCTACAGTCCCATAGCACTTTCCCTGCAACTGCTGAAGGTGGAACAACTGCCCATTTACCTCCTCCTTCCCCAATATCCAAGGGTCCAAAAGTACCTTCCAGGTGAAGCTGCACTTCATACAATCTAGACTACTGCATTCTCTGCTCACAATGTGGTCTCCTCTACACTGGGGAACTGCAGCATAGACCAGGTGACTGCTTTGGAGAACATCTATATTTTGCTCGCAAAAAAGAACCTGAGCTTCCAGTTGCCTGCCATTTTAACACACCACACTGTTCCCTGGCTAACATCTCTGCCTAGGGCTTGCTGCAGTGTCCCAGAATCTAGAAGCTGGAATTCAGAATTTCAAATCAGAGCAAGCTGGAGGAACATCTCATTTTCCGCTTGGGGAACCTGCAGCCATCTGGACTAAATATTGAATTAAATAATTTTAGGGGCTGAACTCTTCCATGTCCTACCCCTCTTCCCCCCACACCAGGCCTTGTTACCACATCATATGCCATTACACACTACCTACTCTTAGCCACTAATAGCCTCTATTAACTGCTACTCCCTCTTCTAGCCAAATCGTTGTCAACTCTTTTGTCTGTACAACTGCTCTTCTCTCTCTTTGGGCTCTATCCACACGTATCGTTTTCTCCTTAGACCCTCCCTCTCCCACCCCCATGCCATCTTCTGTATATAAACCAACATTTTCCTTGCCACCATTAGTTCTGAGGAAGGGTCACCAGACCCAACCTGTTAACTCTGATTTCTCTTCACGAATGCTGCCAAACCTACTGAGCTCTTCAAGCAACTTCTGTTATTGTTCTTGATTTTCAGCATCTGCAGTTCTTTTGGTTTTTGTTTCACATTTGGTAGCTTGACTAAGCAGATTGCCTGTCCATTATAAAACCATCTTTAGTCTGGTTGATTGAATTGCAACAGAATGAAAATCAACTCTACTTCATAAATGATGGATGATCCACTCTGCTAAACCATTGCCCAAGCACCAAGTTGAAAATTACTCCCCACCACTCCCCCAACTACACACCACATTAAACAAAAATTAAAATATACATTAAAAGCATAGCACTAATAATTGCTCAAGAAATTCTTCCCTGACAGCATTATTGCTCTACATGCATGACCTGGAATGCAATGGTTCAAGGGGCAGCTCAGTGCCATTTTCTTAAGGGCAACTAGGAACAGGAGATAAATACTGGCCTTACGAGCAATGCCCAAGTCCTACAAGTGAATTATTAAAAAGAAGTTGTAGGAAAATACAAAGGAAAATTTCAAAATGTGCTGATGATATCAAACTTGGAGATACACCAAATGATGGGAAATGTGCCAGTTGACTGTAACGGGTCATAAAAACTTACACAAAATTGCCAGCCAAGTGTCAAAATGGAACTATTAAGGAGATGTGTTTGAAGCATTTTGGCAGATGTTAGGAAAATGAAAATGGGCTAAATTTTACAGGTAGTAGGAACTGCCAATGCTGGAGGATCTGAGATAACGAGTTTGGGTGAACACAGCAAGTCAAGCAGCAACAGAGGAGCAGGAAAGCTGACGTTTCGCGTCTGGACCCTTTTCAGAAAGAAGGGCTGAATTTTAGCTCTTTTTTGGCTAGGCTGGATGTATGTCAAATTATTTGGAGGGCTTTTAGCTGCACAGCCTATTGAGTTTTATTTGTTATGTTTTACCATACGCAAGTCATTAGGCAGAACCCTGCCCCTATGGTGGCCCTCATGTTTGATTCAAGCCTGATCTAATGGCAGTCTATTCAACCGGTTGCAGCTGTGATATCCTAGAATTAACAGGCATCCCTTGCATTAGTGCCATCTTTAAAAGCCCATAGTTCACCTGAAAAAAACGCTGCCAGTCTGGAGCTGCCCTGTGCAATACCTGACATTTGTCCTAGACATGGCAGACAGGGGGAATCCAGCATCTCAGTTTGAGGACATGGACTGGATAGACAAAGTGTAACAGAGGTGGGACATCCTCTTACCCCAGGGCCAGCTGTGGAGGACATGATACCAGAAAATCATGGGTTAGGTCAGTCTCAATCATCTAGAGGAATGGGCAGTGCTGTATGACAAAAATCAATGCCCTTCTCAACTCTGCTAACAGGTCCTCTCCAATACCAATGCTTTCTCTGCTAATGTATCCACCTCCACTCATGCTCAAGCTCTCACCATTGCTTGCAGCATCTTCCTTCATTCACTATCACCCTCTTCAACCCATGACCTTACATGGCCTCTGTGGTGTCTAATCAGTCGCTCAGGACATGTCTAGATAAGGACAGAAGGAAACAACTGTACCACACACGTTCATCTTCCATAATACCTGCCCCTCTACCATTCCAAGAAGTTGACTGGGGATGTGACATGAGGGTTTTTAGATTCAGACACGTATCAGACAGCAATGTCCATGGATGTGAGATGCATATTGCTATTGCCCACGGACCATGCCAGAGATGTTGGTGGCTACATGGATGATCTTTCAAGAAAATGATGTGTTTGGTAAGATTGGAAGCTGAATATTAATAAGGTAAATTTGGCCATTAACAAAATGTTCAAAATTCAAAAATCCCCCTTAATTGACAACTTGCCAAACTGCTTTTCAAAATCATTAAAGACAGGGCAAAATGATCCTGGCACACAAAACTCTGTGAAACTTGAAAGGATTCAGAAAAGGTTTATAAGGATGTTGCCAGGTTGGAGGGTTTGAGCGATAGGGAAAGGTTGAATAGACTGAGGCTCGTTTCCCTAAGAGTGTTGGAGGCTGAAGAATGACATTATAGAGATTTATAAAATCATGAGGGGCATGGATAGGGTGAATAGACTGAGGTGGAGGGCTCCAAATTAGAGCACATCGATTTAAGGCGAGAGGAGAAAGATTTAAAAGGGACCTAAGGGGCAACTTTTTCAAGCAGAGGATTGTGAGTGTATGGAATGAGCTGCCAGAGGAAGTGGTGGTGGCTGGTACAATTACAACTTTTAAAAGGCAGCTGGATGAGTATATGAATAGGAAGTGTTGAGGGTGATATGGGCCAGATGGTGGCAAATGGGACTAGGTTTATTTAGGATATCTGGTTGGCTTGGACATATTGGACCAAAGGGTCTGGTTCCATGCTGTTTAATTATAGCTCTGTGACATGCCATTCAAATCCCTACAAGATTCTGTCCCATATACCGAATTGCATAGTTCTGAAGAGTGCTCAGAGAGACAGGGACCTAAATGATCATGAGAACAAATCTTTGAAGTTGTTTGTACGTACTGACAGAGTAATTATTGAAATATATGGAATTTTGGTCTTTGTAAGCAGAGAACATAAAACACAAAACAGAATATTGTGAACGTTGTTAGACAGGGATATTGAGCACTCAATGAGGAAAATAGTTCTGAAGCTTTATAAAGGTTTCATTGGCCACAACTAATCATTGTATCCAATTCTGATCATGACACTTTAGAAAGTTAATGAATGACCTTGAGAAACTTTACCAGAATGTCTCCAGCATGAAGAAACTTTAGCTACAAGGTTAGGATGGAGAAGCTGGAGTTGTTCTCCTTGGTGGAATGGGGATTGAGCAGTTGGTCAAATAAGGGAGTACGAGCTTATTATAAGTTCAGATACAATAAAGAAAACTTGTTAGCATTGGCTCATGTTACAAGGGATAGTGAACACAGTTTTACAGCTTTAAAGTGGAGTGGGCTTGGAGACAAGGATCAACTTCCTCATCCAATATGTAGTAATGGAACTTGCTGCCCATAAGGATAATGGAGGATAGGAGCTGCTCAACAATTTCATATGGAAATTGCCTGAGCACATAATAGAAATAAACTTCCAGAACACTGGGTGGAACAGGAGAGTGAGAATGTGTATAAGCATGAAGGGCCAAAAGGTTTCCTGTGGTGTATAAACTCTGATTAAACTTACTGACATTAGATCTTTTCATGTCTAGAAGGGCTTGAGCACATTAGTGAGTATTTTGTTTCCCACCGCCAAATTACCTTGGTACTTTTCACCTAATATCCTCCATCATTAATCACCCATGTTCCCAAAAAATCATTTCGTCTCCAAACCCATCATTGCATTGCAATAATATCAAAGGTGATGGAAAGAGGGAGGGGACCAAATCAAAATAGAGTCAGAGATAATGGGAACTGCAGATGCTGGAGAATTCCAAGATAATAAAATGTGAGGCTGGATGAACACAGCAGGCCAAGCAGCATCTCAGGAGCACAAAAGCTGACGTTTCGGGCCTAGACCCTTCATCAGAGAGCCCTCTCTGATGAAGGGTCTAGGCCCGAAACGTGAGCTTTTGTGCTCCTGAGATGCTGCTTGGCCTGCTGTGTTCATCCAGCCTCACATTTTATTATCTTAAATCAAAATAGAGTACAAGTTGGTGATAAGGCATTCTACAAACTGCAGTGTCCACCGGTCCCTCTCTCTCTCTCTCTTTCTCTCTAAATGCTTCAAATGCAATGGTAGACAATGCGTGTTCCTCTTCAAGGACCCTCAGGAATGAACTGAAGTTGGTTTTCTTTTTCTTCTCATTTTTCCTTTTTTTTATGCCCAGAAGTGGTCTTACATACAACTGAACATTTTCTTTCCCATCACCAAATCACCCACAGTGTTCTTTCATCTATTAACCACCACCAGTAAATCAATTGTGTTTTCTAACTGATTAATTCACATGCAAAGCCTGTTAGCGGCAATGCAGATCATCAGAGGTGAGGGAAAGGGGGAAGGGTCTAAGTCAAAATGGTAGTGGAGGGTGAGTTAAGACACTTCACACACTGGGGTCTCCACACCTCTCTAAAGCCATTGAAAATATCAATGGCCTCTGTGTGCTCCTTCATCAAGGACACTTAGCAACAAACTGAAGTAAGTTTTGACTTTAAGTGATTATCTAAAGTAGTTGATAAAAAGTTGACCACCATTTTGCTACTATTAGTATTTCTGTTTCCTTTTATTTTGATGTAACTAATAATCAGACAAACTGCAGGCTGTGAATTGGTATCTTATGCTTGGCGCTATCATTTGGTTGTAAAATGTCTCCTTAGTACTTGATTGTTAATTTACTTCAAACTTTTATATTCATACTTAGAAAAGGAATATTTGATATGAGGTTGGGTCTTTCCTTGAGTGCCATTTGTTTATTATGAGTTTGGTTTGTATCTTTCCAATTTCATGTCAGAAAATTTAGGTTTAATTAAGCAATGGCAAATTTACCACACAAATGGGTGCCATTTTGGATATAACTTTTCAATTCGAACCATAGAATACATTACAGATATAAATTTTATGAATTCAAAATCTTTGATTTATATGATTTATAAAGGGACATTACAGATTATTTCATTAACAGCAATTTATGAGTGAATTGAACGTTACATTCTTTTAGGTTTCATTACCACAAACATTGGTGAAATCCTCTATTGATCAATTCAGCTTACTGACTGCACCTGAAAAATGTGTTTGCTGTTCCAGTGCCTGTCTGTGCATATTGACAAAATCAATCATGGCTGATACCATGAGGTTGTCTTCTGCCTGGGGATGAGTAACTGCCTGATTTCTGCAGTTCTGAGTGCCAGAGGCTAGGGGAGTTTCTTCCTTGATTGTCTGCAGAGATGTGCCAGTGACATATTTGCCCGATTGTGCTTCTGAGTCTTTTCAAGAGCATACCAATGTGAAGGTGAAAGCACTGAGGATACCGCCTCTGAGGATTCAGTGACTTCTTCCTCAGAAAGGAAGATGGAGCTGTGGTCTCTGACAGAGTTTTGCTGGGTGCTGCTCTCAGAGAGTAGAGAGGGCTTTAGTTGCGCAAGATGCACAAAAACATGTGTTTTTATTAAGAATGCGTTAGTGCTCATTTTAATGTGAGAGCAGTACATCACAACATAACATAATGAAGCTTACTGGGTTTATTGGCCAGTGAGGTCTCCCTTGACCTCACATAAGCAACTATACGCTTCTTCGACCAAACTGACTATTTCGACCTCAAAAGGAATGAGAAACCTGGTGGATATCACTCCTTTGCTCGTCTTGGTTCTCTCACTCTGACCATTGGCCTATTTTTCTTGCAGTGATACAGAGGAAGGAATGAGTATGAGGAAATGACTGAAGGGGGAGTTAGTGGCGAAGCAAAAGCAGTAGAGGTGTTAAGGTATTAAGAGTCATTTCCTCAGGGATAAAGGTGTAGGACCATAATTTGAGGGAAATTCCTGGCTTGCAGCATGTAAATTCGTGTCCATCTGTCCTTTAAGTATGGTGTCACTGGTGTAAGCACCAGAATGTCTCAGTGATGGCAAGCACTTCTACCTCTCCTGCACTGTGATTCACTGGGAAATGTGCCAACGAACCTGATAGCATCAGAGTATTCAGCATGGAAACAGGCCCTTCGGCTCAAACTGGTCCATACTGACCATGGTGCCTACTCAGCTAGTCCCAATTGCGCGCATTTGGTCCATTTCTCCCTAAACACTTCCCATCCATCTACCCATCCACTCTCTGTGTGAAGAAGTTGCCCCTCAAGTCTTTTTTAATTCTATCCCATGTCACCTTAAACCTGTGTCCATTCCCAAGTCCTGGGAAAAAGACTATATACGTTCATCCTGTCCATTCCCCTCATGATTTTACATGCCTCAATAAGGTCACTTCTCTTTCTCCTACAATACAAGGCATAATGTCCCATCCTGGCCAACCTCTCCCTACATTTCAGGCCTACTAGTCCTGGCAACATCCTTGTAAATCTTCCTTGAGAACTTTCCACTTTAACTATGTCTTTCCTATCACAGGATAACCAAAACTGTACATAATAGTCCAAACCACATCTTATACAACTGTAATGTCCCAACTCATATGCTCAATACCTCTTCTGATAAAGGCCAGCATGTTAAGTATCTCCTTCACCACCACCCTGTCTAACTGTGATGCTGATTTCAACAAACTATGTATTTGTACTCCTAGCTCCCTCTGTTCCATAACGCTCCTCAGGACTTTCCTCTATACTGTATAAATCCTATCTTGGTTTTACACTTATCTGTATTGAATTACATTTGCCAATCCTCAGTCCACTTCCCCATCGGATCAAGATCCCTCTGCATTTTTTGATAATCAATGATACCTCCTAATTTTGTATCATCTGCAAACTTACTTACAATGCCTTGCACATGCTCATCCAGTGCATTTATATAAATATTAAATATCAAAGGTGCTAGCACTGACCCCTATGGCACACTACTAATGACAAGTCACCGGTCTAAGAAACAACCTTCAACCACCACCCTTTGTTTCATACCATCAAGCCAATTTTGAAGGCAGTTAGCAAGGTTTCCCTGGATTCCATGCGACCTAACCTTCATGACTAGCCTCCTATGTTGGACCTTGTTAAAGGCCTCACTAACATCCATATAGGCAACGTCCATTGCCCTACCCTCATTTTTCCTCTTGGTTACCACTTCAAAAACTTTAAAAGATTTGTCAGATAAAACTTCCTGCATACAAATCCATGTTGACTATCCCTAACCAAACCTTGACAATCTAAACGTTGCTTTATCCTGTCCATCCATATCCTCTCTCATAACTTGTCTACCACTGATGTCAGGTTCACTGGCTTGTAGTTCCCTGGCTTGTCTTTGCTACCTTTCTTAAACAATGGAAAAATATTGGCCACCTTCCAGTCTTGTGGAACTTCACCAGTGGCTAAAGATGAAGCAAAAAATCTCTGCAAGGCCCTATGCAATTTCTTCCCTAGCCTCTCATAACATTCAAGGTTGGACTTGATGAGGCCCAGAGGATTTATCCACCTTGATACACTTTAAGGCTGCAAACATGTCTCTTCTGGTAATGTGTATGTCATCCAAAACATCTCCACCTGTTTCCCTTATTTCCTTAGCAGCCATGATTCTCTCCTCAGTAAATACTGAGGATGAAATATTCATTAAAAATCTCCCCCATTTCCTGTGGTTCCACGTATAAATGGCCATGCTGACCCAGTCCTACCTTTCTCCCAGCCATGTTTCTGTCATGGCTATGATATCCCAGTCCCCAGAGCCAATCCATGCTCTGAGCTCATCTGCTTCACTAGTCAGGCCTCGTGCATTGAAATAAATGCACTTTGAACCAGAAGTCTTTTCCCTCCATTTACTGTGCCCCTGGCTATCTTAAATAGCAAACTTGCTCCCAATGGCTAATGTGTTTTCCCCTGATTTCTCGATTGCCCCTCTTTTATTCAGAGTTCCACACCCCTGCCAAACTAGTTTAAACCCTCCCGGGTAACACGAGCAAATCTCCCCACAAGGATATTGGACCCTCTCTGGTTCAAGTGCAGCCCATCCCTCCTGTACAGGTCCCACCTACACCAGAAGAGACCCCAATGATCCAAAAACTGAAAACCCTGCCCCCTACACCGACTGCACAGTCACACATTCGTCTCTCCTAAACTGTATTTCTGTCCCCACTGGCACATGGCACTAGGAGTAATCTGGAGATCACTAACCTTGAGGTCCTGCTTTTTAACTTCTTACCTGACTGCCTAAACTCATTTCACAGGACCCCATCCCTTTGTGTACCAATGTTCTTTGTACTGATGTGAACGAAGACCTCTGGCTGTTCACATTCCCCCTTCAGGATGTTCTGCAACTGCTCAGAGACATCCTTGATCTTGGCACCCAGGAGGTGACACACCATCCTGGTTAGTCTCAGGGGAGTGTTCCTGTACATAACATCTGCCAGGAGGACGTGCCCACCAATCACCTGCATGACTTCGGAGATGGAGAAGTTGCCTCCTTGCAGCAGAATACATAGGCTGGAGGAGTGGCGATCATTGCCCCCCCCCACCCCCCCCCACCCCCACGACCAAATCAAAGGTCCATAGGCCCACGAGCTTGACCATTTTCTGTAGCTGCTAAGCTGTGGTATCCCATACTCCTGCAGAAGCAGGAGGTCTACTTTAAAGTTGGCCAGGTATACCAACGTGGGAACATATCATGTGGTAGATTTAACGATGTACATCACCAACGCAGGAAATGACATCACCAACCCAAGGAAACCTAACCAGATAAATAGAAAGCGGGACATAACACCAGCGCTTCATCGGAGGCTCACTGATGATGTTACCTAGAATGGTGACGAAACGTCTGAAAACTAACCTTCCAGCTCAGCGAGCAAACTCACATTCTGATTTTAGATTGATACAATGGCTGGAAGCCAAAGTCCGTTTTCCAGAGGTCTTATCATTGCCACCATCGCTGTCTGCCGTTGTGTGGGCAAACAGTTGAACCCTGACAGGGCTGAGTTGGCTGTCCAGTTTGTCTCTCGGACCATTTCCCCTGTCTGGTGTTGTTGGGGCAGGGATGATCATGGAAACGTCCTGTTCCAAGTCCGACTGGGGCAGTATCGCCCCCTGCTCCTTGTTCGAAGCGTTGCTACTCCTGGTTGCCCAGAACGGTGGTGTGGAGGAATGCCAGAGGTTCCTGACAGTAGTGGGGGGCTAGGTTTTGCCAGGGACCTCCTGACATCTATCGTTTTCAGTGCTCCTTTCCTTCTCACTGGTAACCTTAATCCTCCTTTTTTGTTGATGGCCCTCCCTCAGTGAGTCCTCTTCATTGGAGGAACTTCTGTGCTCATCCTGTAGCTGCCTCTTCTCGTTCTGTTGTTGTGGTGTGGGGCCTGTTGAGGTTTTCTTTTCCGGTTTCTCTTGACTGTCTTCCATTCCCCTAACTCCTTTGTCACATCGTCCTCCGTTGGCTCTGGGTTCTCGGGAGGGGAATGAATCTGTTCTGCGCTGGCTTCCTGTCTCTCTTCTGTAGCTTGGTCCTCCTTTTGTGTGCCCTTCTGTTCGTCCATCACATCATTGCTGTCCCTCTCCACTTTCACATACCTTCCCAGGAAGGGTCAGAACATCTGCCGCTGGTGCATGGGGATTATACATATGGATGGTGACCACGTAACCCCTCTGCAAGGTAGCACAAACAATGGCACTGCATTCAGGACAGAGAGGAGACCCTCACCCCCTTTCTCCTTGAAAACCTTCAGGAGGCAGGTCTGGCAGCATCTATGAAGGGGAAAACAGAGTTAACGTTTTGGGTCTCGTGACCCTTCCTCACATACCTGCGATCACATAGTCTGCTATTACACACAACCCATTGTTAGCCACTAACTGTCCTCATTAATATCTTTTCACCCTCCTGGACAGATCATTATCCACTCATTTGTCTGTCTAACTGTTCTTCTTTCTCTTTGGGCTGTATCTCCAATTACATTTTGTTTACTCCTTAACACTTGCCCTAGACCTTATCATCTACATAAAAAAAGTAACATTTCCCTAGCTACAATCAGTCCTGAAGAAGGGTCACCGGACCTGAAACATTAACTCTGATTTCTCCTCACAGATGCTGCCAGACCTGCCAAGCTTTTCCAGCAATTTCTGTTCTTGTTTCTGATTCACAGCATCTGCAATTCTTTCCATTTTTATTTAGCATTTAACGCATTGCCAGGTCTCTCCTCGGCATGCCCACCTTGAAGAAACTCCGCTCCTCTCTCTGATAGGATTTCTGTTTCAATCTTTTTTCTTGCCCACCAACATTAATTTCACTGTCGCTCCTTGGTACTTGCCAAAACTTGTTTCAGCAGCCATACACGTTCCTCAGTGACTGTTTCTGGCTCAGACTCAGCCCAACTGGATTCCAACTCAAGTTTCATCCCCCATGTTTTGAATCTTCCTTGGCCGACAGATATCTCTGTGATGTTCAATGGTCCATAGACAGCTGTGAGATCCACACTCAGCACCATGGGGCATCACATGCATACTCTCAACCTTTCCTTCCAACAGCATTACAACGTGCTGACTCAGGGCTGCATCGCTCCACAGTTCCACTTCATCCTCCGGCTCATTTGTTGTGCTAACAAGAAACTTTTTCCTTTCCTTTCAGGCATCAAGGCACACAAGGCACAACAACTCAAAGATAACCATGGCCTTCTGGAGCCTTCTTCCCCTCCCTTTCCTTCTGACTCCATCCCCTCCCCCAACTCCACCTCTTGTTATGTATTTACAATGACTCCTATCCTTCTGCTCTCCAATGCTGAACATTCTATAGGCAGCAAAGGTCTCAGTTTCATCCCAGCTGTGTTCTCATCTTTATGAATTTTGGGCATGACATGGCATGGAACTCTTCTTCCATAAACTTCACCTCCAGGTCCATTTCATTGTACAAGAGTCCTCTTCTCATCCCATGGACCCATTTGCCCACCTCCAACACTCTTCCTCCAACTGGACCCCTCCCTCTGGCCTTCTACTTGCACTTGACCTGTTCATTGAGGACTGTCAAAGTGACATTGGTCCCCTCAATTTCTCTGCCCCCCGCCTCAACCATTCCAACATATCTGTGCCAGAAATGACTGCACTCCAAGCGCTCAGAGCCAACCCTGAATTTGTTATTAAGCCTGACGCTAAGGGTGGTGTTAATGTAGTCTGGTGTACTGACCTCTACATTGCTGAGGCTGAGCACCAGTTCTCGGATAACTCCTCCTATTTCCCCTGGACCATAAAATGAAACATCAGGCGATTGTATTTACAATGGCCACTAGCCTCATTTCTTCTGGTGATCTCTGCCCCACTGCCTCCAAGCTGATAGTATCCTAAATCCGCCCCAGCTCGTCTCTACCTCCTTCCAAAAATTCACAAACTGGACTTCCTGGGCATTGTTTCAGCCTGCTCCTGCTCGACAGAACTCATCTCTTCCTACCTTGACTCAGCCTTTTGTCCAGTCCCTGCCTACTACATGCATAGTTCCTCTGACACTTTATACCAGTTTCGGAATTTCCAGCCTGCAGACTCCAGCCGTCTCCTCTTTACCATGGACTTGCAATCCCTTTATGCATCTATTCCCAACCGGAATGGTCTCAGGGCTCTCCGCTTCTTCCTGGAGGAAATGCCTGAATCTTTCACGCCCATCACCACCCTCCTCCACTTGGCTGGGTTTGTCCTCACCATAAACAACTTCTCTTTTAACGCCTCTCATTTTCTTCAGGTCAGAGGGATGGCCATGGGTACCAACAAAGGTCCCAGTTATGCCTTCCTTTTTGTAGGGAATGCGGAACATTCCTTGTTCCAGTTCTATTCTGGCCCTCACCCACAACTCTTTCTCTGCTGTACATTATTGATAGCATCGGGGCTGCTTCGCTTGCTCATCCCCAATTGGAAAGGTTTATCAATTTCGTCTCCAATTTCCACCCTGCCCTCACTTTCACTTGGTCCATCTCTGACTCTTCCTTTCCTTTCCTCAGGCTCTCCATTTCTACTTCTGGGATAGACTAGTCTGTAACATCCACTATAAACCCAAAGACTTCCACAGTTCACAAGACAATACATCCTTGCACCCTGCTTCCTGTAAAGGCTCTATTCTATCCTTTCAGTTCCACTGTCTCTGTCGCTTATGTTCCAATGATGCTAACTTTGACAAGGCAGCTTCCAAAATGTCCACTTTCTTCCTCACCCCTCTCTTCCTTCCTGCAACATTGTAAGGGTCCCCCTTGTCCTTAACTACCACATAACATAGAACATAGAACAGTATAACACAGTACAGGCCCTTCGGCTCACAATGTTGTGCTAACCAATTATTCTACTCTAAGATCAAACTACCCTGCCTACCCTACATTTTACTATCATCCATGTGCATGTTCAAAAGTCGCTTAAATGTGCTTAACTCCACTACCACTGCCGGCAGTGCATTCCATGTACCTACCACTCTCTGTGTAAAGAATCCCACCAATAATTTCTGATCCACAGAACCCCTACAACAAGTCCACATGGACTCTGAAGAGCCTCCCACCCAGACTCATGCCCCCACCCCACCCCTGTAACCTTACATTTCCCATGGTTAAATCACCGAAACGACACATCCCTGGGCACTATGGGCAATTTAGCATGGCCACTCCACCTACCAGAGCATCTGGAGGAAACCCATGCAGACACGACAAGAATGTGCAAACTCCATACAGCTGTCGCCTGAGGCTGGAATCAAACCCAAGTCCCTGGTGCTGTGAGGTAGCAGTGCTAACCACTGAGCCACCAGGCTGCTGCATTAAAAATACAATTAGAAATTAACTTTCTTTGAAGTCTTCACTTTAGGGGTTAATAGGCTTCTTTTTGCTTGTTAAGGTACAAAAGTGAAATAACTGTTGTTCAATTGTTATTAGTCCTCTAACTTTCTCAAACTGAGAGTACTATAGTGCTGTCCAAATTTATTTTTTCAGCATATGCAATAATTATTCACCTGTTGTAATTTCTCTAAGTTTTTAATGGTGGGTAGTTAGAAAATTGACTGCATCAAGCTATGAGAATCATTGCTGACTTATCAAGTTTATTGTTGCGTATGTGTTTTATATTTCCAAATAGCCAAAATAATAAAACAGTCTTGCAAATTATTTCAACTGTCAACTTTTAAGAATGGAGATACAATCAGAAGCGTTGTGAGCACTGGAAAAGAAACTATCCATCTTCAATCTAATTATTGCTTTAGTCTTTATTTGAAAAATAATGCTATTTGGCATCTACTTTAAAAATGGCTACCACAGTCAAGATAGAACATAGAACATAGGAAAGTACAGCACAGTACAGGCCCTTCGGCCCACGATGTTGTGCCGTGGAATAATCCTAATCCAAAAATAAAATAACCTAACCTACATTCCCCTCAATTCACTGCTGTCCATGTGCATGTCCAGCAGTTGCTTAAATGTCACTAATGACTCCGCTTCCACGACTACCACTGGCAAACTATTCCATGCGCTCACAACTCTCTGGGTGAAGAACCTCCCTCTGACGTCTCCTCTATACCTTCCTCCTAACACCTTAAAACTATGACCCCTCTGGCAGTCAATCCTGCCCTGGGGAAACGTCTCTGGCTATCGACTCTATCCCTGCCTCTCATTACCTTGTACACCTTGATCAGGTCACCTCTCTTCCTCCTTCTCTCCAGAGAGTAAAGTCCGAGCTCAGTCATCCTCTCCTCGTAAGACAAGTCCTCCTGTCCAGGCAGCATCGTGGTAAACCTCCTTTGCACCCTCTCCAAAGCCTCCACATCTTTCCTATAACAGGGCGACCAGAACTGGACACAATATTCCAAGTGTGGTCTCACCAGGGTTTTGTAGAGCTGCAGCATAACCTCGCGGCTCTTAAACTCGATCCCCCTGTTAATGAAAGCCAAAACACCATATGCTTTCTTAACAATCTTATCCACCTGGGTGGCAACTTTGAGGGAGCTATGCACTTAAACACCAAGATCCCGCTGTTCCTCCACACTGCCTAGAATCCTGCCTTTAATCCTATATTCAGCATTTAAATTCAACCTTCCAAAATGCACCACTTCGCATTTATCCAGGTTGAACTCCATCTGCCGTTTCTCAGCCCAGCTCTGCATTCTGTCAATGTCTCGTTGAAGCCTGCAATAGCCCTCGATACTATCAACAGCACCTCCAACATTTGTGTCATCAGCAAACATACTAACCCACCCCTCAACCTCCTCATCCAAGTCAATTATAAAAACTACAAAGAGCAGAAGCCCAAGAAGAGAGCCCTGTGGGACACCACTCAGCACTGACCTCCAGGCAGAATACTTACCATCTACAACCACTCTCTGTCTCCTGTCAGCCAACCAATTCTGAATCCAGACAGCCAAATCACCCTGTATCCCATACCTCCTGACTTTATGAATGAGCCTGCCATGGGGAACCTTATTAAATGCCTTGCTGAAGCCCATGTACAGCACATCCACCGCTCGACCCTCGTCAACCTGTCTCGTGGCTTCCTCAAAGAACAAAGATCTGAATACAGATTACACCCTAAATATCATAATGTACGAAGGTGATGTTTTCTCTCAGCAAGACAACGTTTTGGACGAAATAAAGTGTTTAAAATTATTTTAAATTTTTAAAAAAATGTTTGGCAGAATTTTTCCCAGTGCCTGAATGATGTGGGCATGTCACGTGAAAATCCAACCTGTTAATTAGTGCCAATCCAATAATGAATGGTGGAAGGGACTTTCAACAGTGCCATCAAGCAGCACTTACCTTGCAATAACCTGCTCACTGATAATCAGTTTGGATTCTGCCAGTGCTGCTCTACTCTGAATGATACTGTCGCCTTATTTCAAATATTGACAAAAGAGCTCCAGGGAGGTGAAAATGTGACTAAGGTGCATTTGAATGAGTGTAGCATCAAGGAGTCCAAGCAAGTTTAGAGCCAATGGGAAACAGTGGGAAAATGCTTTACTGGTTGGCGAATTTGTATCGGAATCAGATGGGATTTTATGGTAATTGACATGGTCATCATTTAGACTAATTTTTAATTCTAGATTAAAAATTCATCTTTGTCATGCTAGCTTCATGATATCTCTGCCAGAGTTCCCCATGATAGTGTCCTTGGTCCAACCATCTTCAAATGCTTCATCAGTGACCCTTGCTCCATGATAAGTTCGAATGTGGGGATGAAAGCAAAAACAAAACTGTTGATACTGGAAAACTGACATGAAAACAGAAAGAATTAGAGAACTCAGCAGGTCTGATAGCATCTGCAAAAATGGAAGCAGAGCCAAAGTTTAGAACCCAAAGAGTCCTCTTCAGAACTGAAGTGAGGAAGTTTGCTGATGACTGCACAATGTCCAGCAACATTTTGGACTCTTCAGACAATGAAGCTGGGCAATATTTAATGGCTGGGCTGACAAATGGCAAGTAACATTCGTGACACACAAGGGTTAAGCAATAATCAATGCCAACGAGACAAAACCTAACCATTGTCCCTTGACATTTGATGATGTTACCATTATTGAACCTCCCACTATTAACATTTTGGGAGTTAACATTGACCAGGAACTAAACTGGACTAGCAACATAAACAAGGCCTCAATAAGAGCAGGTCAGAGTCTAGGCATCCTGTACTGAACAACTCATCTCCTGGCGCCCCAGAGCCTGTTCACCAACTACAAGGAACAAATGAGGAGCATGATAGAATATTCCCCACTGGCCTGGATGACTGCAGTTCCAACATCTCAGTAAGTTTGACACCACTAGGACAAAACTGATCACTTGATTGGTACCATATTCTCAAGCATTCACTCCCTCCACAACAGCAGCAATATGTGCCATCTAGGAGTACACTGCATAAATTCATTATGGCTCCTTAGATAGAAAATTCCATAGCCAAGACACTATGACCTGGAAAAGCAAGGACAGCAAGTATGTGGGAATGCCATCATCTTCAACGTCCCCTCCAAGCCATTCAGCAATCTGACGAGCAAATGTATTGCTGTTCCTCCAGTGTTGATGTGTCAAAATCCTGGAACTCCATTCCTAATAGCACAGCAGTGTGCCTATAGCAAATGGATTGTGGCAGTTTAAGAAAGCAACTCACCATCACCTCCCCAAGCGCAGCTCGTGATGGACAATGAAGCCAATATCCCCAACTCTAGACTGACAGGCTGAGCTTGTGGTTCCCTTTGCAATGTATTAGCTATATTGCCTTCTATCCTCACTGAATCACACAAAGTGCAATGGGAAATAAAAGTGGCTGCCACCACACCCAAAGCTAAAGGAGTGAGGTTTGTTTTCAATACGTTGAAGCAGGCTCAATTTGTGAGTGATGGGAAGTCCTTCTGAGACAATTGCATTAAGCTGCACTTGCACAGGTTAATCACATCTGGAGTATAAAAATTCTGCATGCGAGTTACATGCAAACTATGTCAAACACAAATCCCAGACACAAACTGTTTTCACTTTGTTATTGATCATTAAAAATTGCTCATAGACATGTCTGTGAGGCAGATGTTATCATGGGTGGCATTTAAAGTGTTACCTGCAAACCACAATTCACTAAGGCAATCAAAGATCTTGTCGGCAACACAAAGAGATATAGCTGCTTTCCTCTCACAGTGAGCTCTAAATATTTTCCAACATGTTCTTATATGCAATGCTGATTTTCCATAGAGATTTGGGGATAATGCTTGGGGACGTAAGTTTTTAGGAATCTTGTTTCACTCGCAATCTCCTACTGTATTTGCATGCTGTGGCCTGTGCTGAATATATCCGAACAAGGTCTATTAAGTTAAAGATTTGTGTCGAGGCATACCATGGTCCCCATTGTCTTGGCTAGCCCACTTTACTGAGGACTGTGTTTGAATTTTCCTTTATATGTGCCAAGTCTGTTGATTGTTGACATTACTAAGAAGCTGTTTTGTTTTTAATACTCCACACTTGAGGTCACTGGAGCCATGAGCAATAGACCTACAGCAGGTTTTATGTCACTATGCCTGCTGCACAATGAAAGGACAGAGAAGTTGAGGAGGAACAAATATGTTAGCAATCTCAGAAAATGCAGCAACCTTTCGCTGCTGTGACAAGGCCTCCAAATGAAGAATTTGTAACTGAAGATCCCTTAATAAATGTGGTAAATGTGTGGCCAAACACTTAGTAGATGGAGATTAATATAAGAAAATGTGAGGCTATGTGCTGTGTTGGGGCAGAATCAAAAGACAGACCACTTTATAATTGGAGAGGGATTTCAAAAAATGTGCAGTGCAGAGGTATCTGGATGTTGTGCATGAAACAGAAATACGTAAGAAGGCAAATAGAACTTCGTCCTTCATCAATAGGATGTTGGAGTTCAAAAACAGCAGAATTCTTTCATCATTTCAATGAATGGATGTGTTACAAGGATGGTTGCTTAGAGACAATTGTTACACTGTGATATTATTGTTATGTAGCCCTGTGACCAAGGCTGAGGGTAGATACAATGCAGCCGACTCTTCCACCAGGGCTATTGTGGAGCAAATTATAGATTTCCTGAAGATAAGGTGCCAATGCTTGGATCAAACTGAGGTAGACTCCAGGCTAACCTTAATCCCCTTCTTCCTTGCACAAAGCACAGAGAGCGGATGTGATGGACAATGAAGACCTGGGACAGGGGCAGCAGGCTTCTGAAGAAGATGAGGACTTTGAGTAGAAACAGCATCTCTTTCACCATGATAGAGTGCAACAGCATTAGATACAACAAACCAGACAAGACTTAATTAAAGAGATAATGGGAACTGCAGATGCTTGAGAATCCAAGATAATAAAGTGTGAAGCTGGATGAACACAGCAGGATAAGAGGCATCTCAGGAGCACAAAAGCTGACATTTCGGGCCTAGACCCTTCATCAGAGAGCCCTATAATATACCTCTCTGATGAAGGATCTAGGCCCGAAATGTCAGCTTTTGTGGTCATGAGATGCTGCTTGGCTTGCTGTGTTCATCCAGCTTCACACTTTATTATCCAAGACTTAAATAACCCATGTTTCCAATTGATCCGAGTTAAATGAAGTCATCATTCAGCAACAGTGAGATATTTTAACTTGAAAGGTAGGTGGCTTCTGTTTGGTCTCAAAAGCTAAATGCAGCATTTTTGTTTGTCTTTTTAAATTCTTTCCTTTTATCTTGTAAAAGTTACTGAAACAATTGTTTAAGGGTTTACAATATGTGTTGGTCCCACATTGAACAATGACAAGACTTAATGGTCAAATGGCCATTAAAGAAAGAGTAGTGATGCTAAGGACAGCCAAGTCTGCAGTTTGATTTTTCTTGCTGCACCTCAAATGATGGTCCATCAGACAAGTGATTCAAATTGTCAATCTATTTACAAACGTGAGTTTCCATTTACAATGAAGTATCACCAGTGGTGTCGATGTATCCTGATGTTTTTCTTCTCCCTTCCCTTCCACTATGTCTATTATGAAAAGATATATTGCTGGCTTGCAGTATTTGAATTGCTGCTGCACTGGGTTTTAAACATAGCAGTGTAGACAGAAGGTAGTGCTAGAGAAAAGTCTGGAAGGTCCTGGACCTGGTAAGAGCGGGTTATGAGTACAGGGTTGGGGCAGGGGATCTTTGGAGGGTCAGTGCATACTCAATGGATCGAATGGCCTCTTTCCTCACCGTAGGGATTTTATGATTCCAGAAGTTGCATGTTTGTGCTTTTTGTGGAAAACCTATTTCTTCAAAAACCGAGAATATTTAGCATCAATAATCAGGATCATAAACATATTAATTCTCATAATTCCATTACATTGGTAATCAGAATCCAACTGCATGACCCTGTTGCTGGAAAGCTCAATGTCCTATTACTTTAATAATCAGGTTCTGACTGGGGGGCATGAATGGCCCACAAGATCAAAAGGATGCAGACTCGTGAAATTTACAGGCGTGTTGAAGAGTTACTTACTCAGAAGCTCATGGAAGAACTGCACTGAAAACAAACATTGCTGGAAATCACAGGAGGTAAGGCTGCATCCACAAATTGCAACACTGATGTGGGGAGCATGCTGTAAGTAGGTCAGAAATATGCCATGATAGTGCATTGAGGCTGGTATATTTGGGATCTAAGAACTTTGGGCACAAGGCACATGCAGGTGCTGCTGTGGAATGTGTCCTGAGATGTTGGTGCCATGTCTCCAAGATTCAGGTCCAGAGGAGCAAACAGTGAGATGGTGTCACCAAGTATCTACTCTGACCTTCATGTCGGGAATTGTCACTGAATATCTGCTATTTGGCAGATATGAGATTATGACTCTTCATGGTAATGAAGTGATATCAACTAAAGGTGAGATATTAATCTGTGCAAATCGGCTTCTCACCACTAAATCACATTTTATCAATCCTATATTTTGTATTTTTTTGTTACCACACTTATTGTAAGAATTTACTTTGCACAATTTTTTCATTATCTGAATGATTGTATTGCAAGTACGTTGCTTTCAAAAATGATTTATTTCTCGTGCACTATATACTGATAATATTCCCACTTATTACACTGTTTTGCTCAGTTATCATGGTTTTCAAAATCTATGCAAGTTAATTTATTCTTGATGACTGTCTATACATTTTAGATACTGATTCCTAGAAAATGTGAGCATTTTGAGTCACAGTGTTTCTCAGTTCATTGACTTGAAATATAATGACTGAATTTTCATTGAATGTTTACAGCCAGCAGGAGGACATTCAGCCTGTAATGTCCCTGTTGGATCTTTCTAAGTGAAAATCAAGCTGGTAACATGTCTTCCCTTTCTCCTAAAATCATGATTGAATCTATCTCCAGCAGCCTCTCAGACAATACATTCCTAATCCTGCACATCTGCAGCACAAAAAGAAATTTTTATGTCCCTCATGATGCTTTTGCTTCACTTGTTATTCACCTTAAGTTGGTGTCTTCTGATTTGTCATCCTTTTAAAATTAGGAGCAGTTTCTCCCAATCTGCTCTGTCCAGACTCCTGATAATCTTGGTAACCTTGATCAAATCTCCTCAACCATATTTTCTCTAAGGAGAATAGGCCAATTTGTCCAATCCATCTGTCTAACAGAAGTGCCTCTTCTCCGAAATCATTCTCATAAACCTTCTTTGCATCCTTTCAAATGCCTTTGGAGCCTTTCTAAAGTGTGATGCCCAGAATTGGACATGATATGCCAGGTATTGATAAACTAATGTGTTTTTGCAGGTTTATTATAGCTTTACTCCTTTTGTATTCTATGCCCCTATTAAAAAAAAAACTAGAATTACAAATCTGGGGCTGGATGAACACAGCAGGCCAAGCAGCATCTTAGGAGCACAAAAGCTGTTGTTTTGGGCTAGACCCGAAACGTCAGCTTTTGTGCTCCTAAGATGCTGCTTGGCCTGCTGTGTTCATCCAGCCCCATACTTTGTTATCTTGGATTCTCCAGTATCTGCAGTTCCCGTGATCTCTTATCTAGGATTACAAGTGCATTTTTTAATCATTTTCTCAACGTGCCTTGCTGCCTTGCTCTTGAACTCCATTCAAAACTGCATCCTCTACATTATTTTTTGCATGCATACAAATGGGAGCAGGAGTAGGCTTGTGTTTTCCCATACTTAGTCTAAATGCATAAGGTTTCCCTGTCCACGGTCTGTACATAGGTGATCTTTGAATTCCTTCACCACAACATTACTTTCACTGGGCTACTATTCAGGCTATTCCTCCAATGTCAGAGATCAGATTGTTGGATAGCCTTCACCCTTCAGCCATAGCACTTCTGCTGTGCTTCACTTCAGATGCTCTTGCCAGTTGCCTTTGGTTCCATCGAGTCTATACTGAGATGAATGAAAAATAGCTGGCTATATTGAACGTAATTATAGGCAAGGAATGATAAAAAAAAGTCAGGGATTCTATAGTTCCATGTGATCTGGCATCACCATGATATGGCTCATGTAATTATGCAAATGTTTAATCACTATGTTTAAACAAATGCGTAGTTAACTCTTTAGTCGACACCCAGTGGGAGCAGTACGTACCACCTACAAAACGCATGCAGCAACTCACCAAAGCTCCCTTGACAGTGTGGTGCTATCCTATAATCTCTACCACCTGCAGGAACGAGATCAGTGAATGCATGGGAACACCAACACCTGCAAGTTTCCACAAAGTGACACAATATCCTGATTTTGAATTATACAACCATTCCTTCACTGTCAAATCCTAGAACTTATTTCCTAACTGCACTGTGGTTCAAAAAGATGTCTCATTACCAACTTTTCAGGGTAAATTAAGGATTGGTAATAAATGCTAGCCAGGCTAGCCATGTTTAAATCAAAAGAATTAATATTAAACATATTTTAAAAATGATGTTACTTTTAGATTAGATATCAAGTGAGCTTGTAAGTAATTGTTTTAACATTATACCAGAAGCATTAATCTTGTTTCTCGTGGTGCTTGACTTACTGAAGAATTCTAGAATTTTCTGCTTCTTATTTCAAGTCCAGCTGCAGTCTTTTGCAGTTATGGTATTCTGTATTTCTCACATTGTGTTTCATTTCTGTATTTCTGTCATGTTTCTCCTATGTATGCTGCCAGGTTTCATCTTCTCTCATACTACATAACATGCAAATTAATGAATTGCTACAACATTTAGTGAACAAGTCAAGACTAACAAAGCAAATCAAATAAATCAACCATAAAATCAGTTTGGAGATAGCTGCCAGAGAGATTCTTCTTCATATCAGAGCACATTTTAGCTAGAAACTTCATATTTATGACTGTCAAAAACAGCTTTCAATTGGTCAGTGTTTTAACAGGTCACCCCGTGTGCTTGAATGTAGGTAATTTATTCCATTTCATGATTTCCTTCAAATGAGCAATAATTGTTCACATAAATTGCATTGAATATTCAGAAACATTATATTTTATCAGTATGCTTTAGAAAGTCATTTGCCTTTCTAAATTGAATTTATTTTGATTAACTTTTGCAGTTAGGCTGGATAATTCATCAAAATATATTGAACAGTAGAAAGTACTAAGTGAAATAAACCTGATCAATTTTAATTATTTTTGACAGAAGAAAATCAACTGTCAGCACTCTGCCTTCTTTCACAGAGAATAATATATAATATCTACAGCATATTCGAATTTCTTGTTGCTTAGTAAATAATCCTTGTTAGTTAAGAATGTCTACTTTATTTACCATTTTGTGGTTTATAAAGCACATAGACACTGTAGGCAACTGCATTGTTATTTAGTGTTTTATCTATTATATTTCTTTCTCCGTGTTCCAACAAAGGGTTGATCATCCTTGATTTCTTTCATGCTCTGTTTCACCATTTGATAGGTTTTCTGCAAGCAATTCTCATCGGATTTTCATCTATTCAATCAATAAACCAACTCAGGCAACTTACTGTTCGTATTTAGTTTTCCCTTTATTTATCACCGGCTAAAGCACTGAAATTTGCTTCCTGATCCACTCTACCATTCATCTAAAGAAGGGCGATTGGACTCAAAATATTGACTTTTCTTTCTCTTCACAGATGCTGCCGGATCTTCTGAGTTTTTACAGCAATTCCTGTTTTTTCTACCATTCCACATCCCTTGCCTGTTTTAAGAAACTTCTAAAAACATTTTTTGCATCCATTCTCATATAACAAGGTGTAGAGCTGGATGAACACAGCAGGCCAAGCAGCATCAGAGGAGCAGAAATGTTGATGTTTTGGGCCTAGATACGTCTGCAGAAAGCCATTTCTGAAGAAGGGTCCAGACCCAAAACATTAGCTTTCCTGCTCCTTTGATGCTGCTTGGCCTGCTGTGTTCATCCAGATCTACACCTTGTCATGTCAGATTCTCCAGCATCGGCAGTTCCTACTACCTTTGCATCCATTCTATTGTCTTTCGTTGTTAGCTTGATGCCCATTTTTGTCAAATTATAATTGTGTGATGTCCGTTTGGACTATAGGGCAATCCAGACACAGGAACCATTGATTTCAATTCTCCTTCAATTCTCTTTGATGTTTCTCTTGGTGGCTTGGTACATATTGTATTATTTTTCTGATATGCCATTGGGTTGTTACAGAGTGGAATCGTGAGCCAGCTGTCAAGGGGACAATCTTGTCACCAAGCATTATGAAGGAATTATTAAGGAAAAGATGATCATGGTAGTGATCATAGTGGTCACCAACAGAACACTTTGTCCTAATCTTCATGGTTGTAGTTCAATTAAGCATTTTATGTATTGTCTCAATGCCCATTGAGTTTTTTACATGCAGTTTGATGGTATCCTGCTGTATCAATGGGTGTGCATATGGCCATGACCATTAGATTCTGCCTAAAAATTGGATATATGATAAATATACCTATAGTTCCAGGTATAGTAGGAACTATAGATGCAGGAGAATCTGAGATAATACGGTGTAGAGCTGGATGAACACAGCAAGCCAGGCAGCATCAGAGGAGCAGGAAAGCTGATGTTTCGGGCCTTGACCCTTTTTCTGAAAAACAGCTGGGCCCAAGTACTTGTACTTGTGCTACACCATTTGTCAGAGCCTGACAACATGTGATCTACTCATTTATTACTACAGTCTTCTGTCTGTTAGTCAGTAGTTAATCCATAGCAGTATTTTACCTCCTATTCCATGTGGGTAGAATTTAATGGTCTCAGCCATATATATGCCCATTAATACAGCCTTCTGTGGGGACTTTATCAAAAGATTTACTAAAATCTATGCTGGTTCTACATTACTACTTTTGTTAGTGCCATCTTCAAAAACACTCTAAAAAAATCATGAAACATGTGTTCCTGCTTGCAAATCCATGCTGAACATATCCAATCAGATCATAATCAATGAGGCATTTATTTGTTCTTCTCCTACTCATCTCTTACTCTGGGGAGTCTACTGCTTGGAGTAAGCCTTAATTAAACAACCCTTCTACTCCGGCTCTGAATTTCCACTTTGACACACATTCCCAGTTTCTCTTTCTCTCCACGTGGCTCACTCTGACTTTGTTAATTTGTTAGATTGTTTTGAGTACTATTAATTAGGCTTTCATCCCATCAAATGAAAGCCACTGAAATTCCTTAATTTCTAGCAGGGGTAGGGTTTTTGCTGTTTATGTTGTCATATGAAAATTTGAAGGAAGAAACCCTGTTGAAAAATAATCTGGTGTCATCTTAGTTTCAAGCATCTTTAAATATCATTGCCTCTTCTCTGCTTGCCCTCAGTTGCTACGTTTTCTTTGTGTCCCTCTTTGCTTGGTTATTTATTATCTTTCTGTAATTCCCTTACATTCATTCCACTGCCTCCACTCGTGACAGATGCAGGATCTGCAGTTGCAGCCTTTTTTCACTTTTAATGTGTATATTCATCTGTTTAGCATTATGTTTGTTTATATTGTTGGTTTCAGGAATTTTTTTAATCTCACATGCTCAGCATTACTCCTTTAAAACATAATCTTTCAAGATGGCAGGGAAATATGATTCTCCAGCTTGTCAGCTCCATCCATTTCTTTTTGTTTTTTACTTCTATTATGTTTTGTTTACCTCTTTCTTCTTAGCAATATCCTGACCTCCCAGCTTCAGCACAGATTCAGACTCTTTGCCTCAGTGCAGACTTGTTGTGGCGGTTTCATGGTGTGTTGTTCTCCCAGCTTGGCGTGAACTCAGTGTGGACCTCTGGCCTCAAGGTGAAGTTGAACACCGTCTGGAGGCCAGGTGCCAGTGTGGACTGAATCGGAAGGACTGTTATTACGAATTTTTATTTCTTTGTTTTTCTAATTTATTCCTATAATAGGTAATTCTGGACCTTTATCTCTTTATTTTTCAAATCTTTTTCCCCCTAAGAATTTGTATTTAAGAATCTGTACCTAGATTCCTTTGTACCTAAGATGGCACTATAATGGGCCACTTGTAAACTTTCCACTGTAACTCATTTGAGGACACGTGACAATGAAATTAATTCTAATTCTAATTTTAATTCTGATTCTAATTCTAATTCTTCACTTTGACAGAAGTGTGGAGTAACCTGTTCAAGTTTTGTATCATTCTCTTATTACTTTTGCTCCTTACTTTTAATTCCTCCAAGCAATGCAATCCATGGTTCTCCAATTTAACATTGTTAAGTCAATTCATCAGCATTCTTGTGTTCTTCATAAATTAAAAAAAGTTTTTTTTTTCTTTGTGCCCCATTCACAGAATGTTGCAGACCAAGAAAAGGTACTAGGAATCTCCGGGAGTACTTAATGAATTTTTGCTGCTTGTCAACTTAAGATGGCTCACATTTTAATTTTTTTGGATTTTGTTGGGGCTTTTGTTACAGATTATGGAAAAATTTGGGTGCATAATATTCCTTTGACTCTACACATTTTGTTCATTAATTATTTACTCCAAAATAATATGTGAAATGCTTGAACTGGTGAATGAAATCTGCATGAGTTTAGATGAAAGATTCTGCCGTGAACAAAGTTTTCAGTTTTAGATGCTTGTCTGCTATGCAATTTTACCAAATATTTCTATTATGAATTTCCAAAATTTGTGTTTATATTGCATTAACAGCTTTTTTAAACACACAATAACCCACTAAATGGAGATTGACATTCTGCATACTTAACGGCAGAATTAGTGAAATGATTGCTTGAACAAATTAGATTTGCACTTCTGTGACATCATTTGGTCCCATTTTTATGCAAATAGTGTCATCAGCAAGCAAACTAGCCAATGTTGTGTTCTATCAAACGGCTTCAGGGAAATGTATAATGTTGGCCACAGTGCTCTGCAAGAGAAAACCAATTGCAGTTCGGTAAATATACCAATTTACTCCTCTATTGCCAACAGTACTTTTTTATTCTGTGTAGAAAGACTAAAATGCAATTAAAAAGAAGGATGCACCTCTCTATACATTATCGCACATAAATCCCTCCGAAAAATTGAGCTTCAAATTTCGTCAGTCTTGGATGTTACACATTACTGTGTTGGTGTCAAGCATCTTAATATATTCTTCCTGATTTCCTTATTGTGCAGAAATTATTGCTGCTTCCTTTTTTTAAATTATTCAGTATTTTAATGATAATTTTAGTTTCTAGCAAGTGAATAAGATTGCAGCAAATTAAAATTAATTCTTATCTTATCAAATTTAGTTCCCTCAAGTGTTGTATTTATAATTCAATCCTGTTATATTGCCTCTTACTAAATGTATATCTTCATTGTGTCTTTTCCCCTTTCAATGTAATTTTTTCATTTCTTCCCTTCTTGGGATTTCCCCTCTTTCATACCACCCCTTGCAAAGCCGGTCAGTTGGAGATACAAATAATTCTGAATGTTAATTCAACTTCTATTGATCTCAAAGCTCACAAGAATATTGCTCTCCCTGCTGTTATTGGTAACAAAGTAACTCTACGTTACAAGCACACATGATTTCATTAAATATTTATTCATTTGGCAATGTTTGCAGCCAAGAACAATTCACAGTACTTAAATAAAACAAAGAACTTCAGATAGAGTGGAGGTGTTCAGCAAAACACTCATTCAGTCTGCTTTTCATCTCCACAGCAAAGAAGAGATGTCATTATGAACAGTGGATAAAGTAGACTAGATTGAATCAAATCCAAGTAAATCGCTGCTTCACCTGGAAGCTGTATCTGGGGCCTTGGGTAGTCAGAGGGCAAGTGATGCACCTTTTGAAATTGCATTGGAAGGTGCCATGGGAATATGAGGAGATGTTGCGATGGAGGAAAAGTGGACCAGTGTTCCAGAGGGAAGATCTCCATTCTATCTGTCAAACAGATCCTGAACTTCCAGTTGCTAGTCTCTTCAACACACTGCTGTGCTTCCCATGCCAATATTACTGTCGCAGGCTTACAGCAGTGCTCCAGTGAAGGTCAATGCAAACTGGAAGAACAAGACCTTATCCTTTGCTCAGGTACCTTACAGTCTTCAGGACTAAACATTGATATTAACAATTTCAGCACAGTAGCAACTCCATCCATGTTTGTAACCCACTCCCACATCACTAAGCCATGTTCTGTATAGATTGCTATGGATAGCCAACACATTTTTAATCATTCACAGTTTCCGCTAACCCCAATTCAATACTCATTTTTCCCTGGCTTCATATAGCAATCCTTTTGTCTGCTTCCCTTTCTTCTCTCTCTTTCTGTGACACTATCTCGATCTATTTGCCTCACGCCCTTCCCCCATAACACTGATATAAGCCCAACTATTGTCTTCAGCAAAGACGCCATTTCCCAGTTGCTTTCAGTTCTGATGAAGGATCACTGAACATAAAGTGTTAATTTTGTTGTTCAATTCATAGAACTTATTCATTTTGCAGTATTAGTTGATTGTGCACAGTTCATCATGAAGTGGAGTTCGTTCATACCTTCAATGGGCAGATTTTGGTATTACATCTTTATACTATTTTGCATGGAACAATGTGTTTTAATATTGTTGCCAACCAGTTGTACCTGAGCGATTTGAACTCCGTTGCCTCGTTGTCAGTAAAGAAAACATACAGAGCTGTTCGGAGATATCTACATCGGTCTGATGACTATTAAAGTCAAGGTTAGAAATCACCAGGTTATAGACCAGCAAGTTTATTTGAAAACACAAGCTTTCAAAGCCTTGCTCCTTCTTCAATGATTTCTGACTTTGTTTGCCCCAGTCCAACACTGGCGCCTCCACATCATATTAAAGTCAAGCAGTTCCTTGCTGTGTTGCAAATATTCACAAGTTAGTTACCTTAACCTTATGTCAACTGCCTTATAATTCTTTTGCCAATTATTTTAACTCTGTGTCTCGTGGTTATTGGCCTCCTACTAAGGGAAATTGGTCTTTGCTATCCATTGTATTCAGGGCACTTACAATTCTACACACTTCTACTAAAACTCGTCGTACCCTTCCTTCTCTGATCCAACGAAAGCAATTCAAGCCTAACATGTCTTTCATCATATCAAGCATTCTTCAGTCAATCAAGATGGAGGATTGTAAATGGAGCAGCATTGGGAGTAAAAAGAAAATGTGATTTTGATTGGGTGAATTTAATTACACAAATAGGAATTAAGATATTTGTATCAAGAGAAATAAAAAGACTGAAACAAGAATTTAAAAACAAGTAAAAATCATTTCATGTGTAAATATCTCTATTTATCTGTTAATTGTTAGCTATGGTCAAAAGTATCTCACCAGCACTGACAGCTAATTATTATACATGCGGACTATCATTCTTTCAACTTTTAGTAATAACTGAAGATTGCAAAAACGTTCTTTCTTTACTGCTCCTTATTTCTCTGTTTCTCTGTCTTAATGCAGTTTATCCTTCCCGTTACAGTGCTCTTTCTATGCCTGACTCGACATTAAATCCCTCCATGCTAAATTACATTTTCTTCTCAGTCCTTTACAATCCGTCAATTTTATTTGTTTAGGAGATCCTTGCTCTGCAGAAACACTTGCCTTGTTTACTCAGGTCCTAGACACTCTGCTCATCTTGCAGCACTGTCATCAACTCATGCTTCCGCCAGTTTAGTAGCAAAAATGTTTTGAGCTGAATGATGACGCTGCCAAGTTAGATTTCCTGCACAGCTAAATCTGTACAAATTGATAATGCAAAGCACATTTGTTACTTCCACTGTTTTCAATATTCTTTAAACTTAATCCTTTTTCTTTTGTCCCTGTCTTCTTCATTGTATCATTATTCAAATGTTGTTTTAGTGCATGATTCATAAGCATACATAAAGAAATGTTGATGTTTCAGAATAATCCCTTTGACAAAAGGTTCTAATAAAGGATCAGCATGCAAAACATTTAACCCTTTTCTTTTCTTCATTGATGCTGGAGAATCTTTCCAGCGTTTTCTATTTTTTTAAAATTTCAGGCACCCAGTTTTTGCACATTTTCAATTCATTTATTCATTGATAATAATATTGTCAAAGATTAAATTATACTGAAGCATGGATAGCTCATTGTTCTGACCATAAAAATGCAGTAAATATTATCTGTATATGGAAAAAGATTACAGCCAGCATAATTGTAAATCATGCCATATTACATATGAACCCCATTAAAATGTTCAAGTACTCGTTCACTTTTCAAAAACTGTCTCAACTGTAACCTTTATTTCCACTGAAAATTATTTTTGCTTGTTTCTTAGATTAACTGAGATCTTGCAACTTTGTAAACCATTGCATGTGCGTGCGCGCGCAAACACACTCAATCACTCTCCCACACACACACGCACGTGTGTGCATACATACATACACACGTAAATCCATGGGGTGAGTTTGTATTTGCAGATATATTATATTTTGTTCAAAAAGCACACAATTTATGAACAGACAGTCAATGTGGCATCTTATAATTTCCTACTTTAGAAATAAAGCCAGTCTGACTCCAAAATAAATCACAAACAGATTCTGAACAAGTCCTCTCATCTAACATGCATTACCTGACCTAAAATGTCACCTCTTGTTTATACTGATGAAACATTTAGTTTTTCAGGACCATAACTTGAAAGGAATCAGGGATTTATATATAGATATTAATCAATTAAAACCTTTTAACTGATTAAAGATTTAACTGCAACTTAGATTTGTTAAGCACATCCTCATCAATGGTGCAAACTTTTGATCTTTCACCTATCAATTCTGTGCTTGATGTCACCTTTCTCATTAATACCTGAAGAAGGATGGAGGCTCCGAAAGCTTTTGTTTTCAAATAAACCTGTTGGACTATAACCTGGTGTCATGTGATTTCTGCCCTTGTCCACCTCAGTCCAACACCAGCAACTCCATATCATACAATACAATTTGACAATACTTTTTTATTTTGAGGTACTTCTTGGTTCATTGACTTGAGCATATCCTTTGCAACTACTTTTACTGTGAACTAATGTTATGTCCATATCTCAATGCATTTTAACATTTGCTGTCACCTGAAGATTTTCTGTCACTCTGAAATTAATTTAATCGAACTTTCATCATTTCTTTAATAATAACAATATTGCATTGATGCCACAATGCTTACAGTACAAATAATTTGACATATATTTACAGATATGTTGTAAAAGATTCTGTTGGAACTTATCACCACAGATGATACTTTTGATGTAAGCATGCTGCACCCACTACTAGAAAGGATATTAGAGCTAGGAAGACAGGAGAGAGACAATTTGCAAGGATTTATGAAGTATAGGTATACATGTCTTGAAGATTGACGGATTTCCTCTTGAAAAAAGAAGACTGAGATGGTATCAACTTGAAGTCTTTAAAATTATGACTGCATAATCTGATGTAATCTCAATAATTTTGGTGAGTTTCATGAAAATCAAATGCTCTACATGATAATGTGGAAGTGCAATACTGATGTATACAGTTTACACCACATTAATACAATAAATGCAAATGTCCAAACATCAATCTTCTGAATAAGTTGCTTTCTGTGGAACTGTCTGGGATTTCTTGGATAGATTCACTGCTACACATCCTCCTTTCCCATATCAGTTTAAGCTACTGACACCATGTGGGGAAGAATGCCCACACAAACTCTTTGGCAGAAGGTCGGCTCAACTTTGCCGAATAATAAACAGATTTATTACATATTATTTAGCTCTTGCTGTTTATCCACTGGCTATATACTGTTTAGATGACGAACAATCCCTGAAGAATTGCACACCCTCTTGTGAATGCATACAGAATTTGTAAGGCACATAGAACTCAGGGTAACTCCTTCCAGGAACAGTCCTATACATCCTAGTTGTTAGTCAACCCTTTGAGGTACTAACTGCATTATACAACAGAATCTAGTGCTGATTGGTGATCAAGTAACATGAGGATGTTGCTTTATGAATATCCTTATTGTCAATGATGGGAAGCCCAGCAAATGAGTCCAAAAGACAAAGCTAAAATATTTGCAATTTTATTTTGCTTATGGGATGGTGAGTATCACTGGCTGGTCGAGAATTCATTGCCCATCCCTGCTTGCCCTTCAAAAGTTGGTGAGCTACTTTCTCAAATCACAACAGTCCACTTGGTTTAGGTGCATTAGCAATGTCATCACAAAATGAGTTCAATCATTTTGACTCAATGATGCTGAGAATATGGCGATATATTTCCAAGTCAAGATAGTGATTAGCTTGAAGTGGACTATATATGTGGTGTTGTTTCCATGTATTTCCATGTATACAGGGAGGCGATGACATAGTGGTATAATCACTGTACCATTAATCCAGAGACCCAAATAACTTTCTGGGGACCTGGGTTCGAATCCTACCACGGCAGATGTTAGAATTTAAATTCAATAAATTATCTGAAATTAAGAATCTAATGATAACCATGAATTGATTGTTGGAAAAACTCACTTGGTTGACTAATGTCCTTTAGGGAAAGAAACTGCCATCGTTACTTGGTCTGGCCTACCTGTGACTCCAGGCCCGCAGCAATGTAGTTGACTCTTAATGGCCCCCTGGGCAATAAATGCTGCCTAGCCAGCAATGCCGTCATCCTGAGAATGAATAAAGAAAAAGAAATGCCGCCGTTGTTGTTCTAGATGGTAATGATTGTGAGTTTGGAAGTGTTGAGTGGGTGATCGATCCCTTTTTCCTGATGTCCACATCATCACAGATATCTGCCTTCAGTTACTTTGAGTGTTATTGAGAAACAGCTGGGTGTGCTTGATATAACAAAGGCTATAGGCCCTGAGGACATCCTGGCAGTAGAACAAAATGCTCGTACTAAAGAACCAGATGCACCTCTAGTTAAGCTTTTTGAGCCCCTCTACCACACCGTAAACCTGATAACATAGGAGATAGCTCAGGGATACCCTATCCACAAAGAAAAAGCCAAATGCAGTCTGGTCAAATACTGCTACATCAGCTCACTTTCAATCCTTAGCAAAGCATTTTAAAATATTATTGGTTGTATTATGAAGTAGTATTCATCTAGCAATAATCTATTCACTGATACTCAGTTTAGGTTCTGCTAAAGTGATTAGGCTTTGAATCTTATTAAGGTCTTAGTCTAAATGTAGACAAAAGAGCTGAACTCCAGAGGGAGGTAAAGTAACTTCCTTTGACACAAAGGCAACATTTGACAGGGGATAGCATGAATACACCCTGATAAAATTTTTATCAATGAAATTTAGGGGGTAAGCTCTTTACCGAATAGTGACATAAATACCACGAAGGAGGATGTTTGTGGTTTTAGAGGTCAGTCACTTCAGCTCCAGAACATCTCTGCAGGAGTTCTTCAATGTAATAATGCAGGCCCAAACATCTTCAGTTGTTCCATCATTGACCTTCCCTTCAACATGGGGATTTTCATTAAAGTCACAATGTTTAGTTCTATTTGAAATACATTGAAGAGGTCCGTACCCTTATACAGCAAGACCTTGGTAACATAATAATTGTCAAATCACTAGCTGCACAAATGTCAGTCAGTGGTCATCCGCAACAAGAGAGTTCAATACTTTCTAATGGCATTATTCATTGGCAGAAATGTAACTGGACCAGCCACAGATATATGGCTACATATGTGTATACAGCAGGTCAGAGGCTAAACGTTTTGCCGAATTTAACTTACCTGCTGACTTTTCAAAGCCTATCCACATCAACAAAGCTCAAGTTAGAAATGGGATAGACTAGTCTCCACTTGCCTCTCCAAATATAATTCTGATGATATTCAACATCTTGGAGAAAGAAATCTACTTAATTAGTGCCCCTACCCCCATCATAACCACTCACCTTTACCAATGATGCACTGCATCTACTGCATGTAGTAGCTATAAGATACCACATGACAATTTGAAACATTCCTTCAACTATCCTTCTCGACCACCTAGAAAGATGACAGCAGCAGGTGCATAGGAACACTAACACCCATCAAAGTCTCCACCCAAATCATGTGTTACCTTGACATCTGAACAGACATACAAATATATGGATTGGGGCAGATGTAGGCCATTTGGCCCTTTAAGTATGTTATACTACCAGTCAATAAGATCATGGCTGATCTGTTTGTTTCAGATTCTACATTCATATCTACACCTGATTGCCTTTGTTTCCCCTCTTAACAATCATTTATTCATCTCTGCCTTACAAATATTTAATGACCCTGCTTCCATCGCCTTCTCAGGCAGAGAGTTCCAAACTCTGCAAACATCTGAGAGAAAAACAAATCTCTGAACTTGTGCACTGTATGGGTGACCCCAATTTTTAAAGTGCCCGTTAGTTTTGGACTCAACCACAGGAGGCAACGTTCTGTCCTTGACTACTTGGCAAGGTCAATCAGGATCTTATATATTTGAATCAAGTCATCCCGCATTCTTCTAAATTCTAGTTGAAATTGATTATCTTTTTCACAGCCACAAGCTGCTCAGCTACTGAGAGCCAATCACATAACTTCTGGCAAGCAGAAAGCTTCTGTCATTGACAAATGGTCATCACTCTACAGACCAAACAGTTACTTGTTGCTGGCCTAATTTCCCTTCATACTCAACTCCTGACTCCAGCTTGTTGGCAGGAGATCTTTTTGCACTGATTAGCCAGTCAACATTGTAAACAATGCTTAGCACAAGTTTCAGTAGCTTGCTTTTAAAATGAGCAATAATCCCTTCCACACTTTTTGGTTTTCGGGTGATTTGTTTTCCTATTTCACTTGACCAAAAAAAAAGAGAAATAAAAATTTGCATCAATTGAGCAAACTTCCTCTGAAGCACCTCCAACGCATGTGCATTCTTTATTAAATAAGGATATCAAAACTTCACATAGTATTTGAGATGTGGTCTCACCAGTTCTCTCCATACCCGAAGCATTATGTCCTTACTTGTATGTTCAATGCCATGCAGGTATTTATGCTAGTTCTCTTCAACCATATGAACTGAGGATAAAGGTTTGTCATAAAAATAAATTTAGCATGGATTGTTTTGATAGTGTATTTTTGTACATTTTACAATTAACAATGAATTTCTTTTATTCACAATGTAGTCTGACAATCTTTGCATTTTTTTTTAATAATGGTAAATCACTGTGTCAGATTGCAGACATTACAGGACAATGTGTATTCCTTAATTTATGATAAAGGATAGAAGAATTGCTATGTGAAGCAAAATAAATAAAATCTTGCATATTACAAAATTTAGCATTGTAAATGATATATTATTATTTCCAAGGAAGTTTCGTGATTCCAAACCTCATAGTAAAATTGCCGGCCCTGACCACCAGGTGACTCCATGGAGTGTGCATTAAAAGTCTGATTCAATTTTATCACTATTTTCTACATAGGAAAAACTTATATGTGTCACTTAATTGTGGACAAGTTCATGTATTTATTAATTTGAGGCACAAATAATTGGCAATAGGTTTAAGGTAAATACTTTGTCATAGGAAAGTGCTACCAAAACTGAAAAGAGGATACCCAACTTACTTATAGAGTCATAGAGTCATACAGCATGGAAACAGATCTTTCAGTCCAACTAATCCATAGCAACCATGTCTCCAAACCAAACCAGTCTCACTTGCCTTTGTTTGGCCCTTATCCCTCTAAACTTCTCCTATTCATATATTTATCCAAATGTCTTTTAAATGATGTAACTGTATCTGCAGCTATCACTTTCTCTGGTAGTTCATGCCAAATATGAACCACTCCCTGCGTAAAAAAGTTGCCCCTCATGTCCTTTTTAATCCTTTCTTCTCTCTCACTAAAAAATGCGCTCTCTAGTTTTGAACTGCCCCATCCTCGGGAAAAGATCTTGCTATTCACTTGATCTATGCTCCTCATGCTTTTATAAACCTCTATGAAGTCACCTCTCAATCTCTTACACTCAGCAAAAAAAAATCCCAGCCTAATTTATTATTCAAATCCTCCAATACCAGCCGTATCCTGGCAAATCCTTGCTGAACGTGCTCAAATTTAATAATGTCCTTCCTATAGTAAGGCAATCAGAACTGTACACAGAACACTAGAAGAGGCTTTACCAATGTCCTGTACAACCTCAACAATGATATCCCAACTCACACACTCAAAGGTCTGAGCAATGAAGGCAATCCAAATACCTTCTTAATCAGTCTGTCTACTGTAAACTCGACGTAGCTTGCTCTTATTTGACATAGTGCTGCACAAATTGGGCTTCATGGATCTCTGCATATCTCATAAGATATTCGAAACAAAACTACACTTCAATAAGTGTTTGGTAATTCGAACACAAAGATTGGTAGTGGGTCTGCTTTTGTTTGTCATTTATATACAAGATTTGGGTAAGAATTTAGGAGACATGGTTAGTAAGATTGTGGATGACACCAAAATTCCCAATGTAGTCAACAGTGAAGAAGATTATCTAAGATTACAATGAGGTAGTTTTGTTTCGAATATCTTATGTGATATGCAGAGATCCAGAGAAGCCCAATTTGTGCAGCACTATGTCAAATAAGAGCAAGCTACATCGAGTTTACAGTATTGAAAGAGGAAATTAGACTCATCTGGAATAAGCTGGCAAAGCCTCCAGTCACCATTCTTTGTCAGAAATCATTCGCCAATTTTTAATTGCTTTCTCTCTAAACTGTTCATTTTATTTTGTAAATTTTGTACGGTTTGTAAATATGTTTGTAAAGTAGTTGTGGGGTTAACATAGGGTTCTAGATTGTTGGATGCCAAATAAATAGGATGCCAGGTGGGTAGGTTACCAGGACGGTAGTTTCCCAGTAGGTAGACCACCGGGTTAGCAATATGCCTGTTAAATGATGGAATTCTTAGTGTGGGTGGGGAGTGGGAAGGTTGTCCATGTTGGGGTGGCAATGTGATGGAGGGGAATGTTTCGGCCAGTGATAATTTTAAGCCAGTGGTAATGGAGGTGGTGTTGGGACTGGTGGGCAAAAGGATTTGGTGTTGGGACGGTGGGAGGAAGTGTTGGGACAAGTAAGAAGTGACTTTGTGGGCCAATGTATGTACAGCAGTGGTTTGGGGCAATGGAGGGAGGAGATGTGCATGCCAGAGGGTGTTGAGGCATGTAAGATGGGTGTTGGGTCCTGAGGAGGGTGGTGGTGGGGTGGTTTCTTGTTGAGTGTAGGGGAGTGTCTGGTCAGGGGATGTTGTTGTCACTGGTCCTGAGTGGGTGTAAGCAGTCAGGGGAGGGCGTTGTCTCAGGGAGAAGGTAACTATGTGATCAGTTGGGAGTCAGTTTAATAGTAACCGAGGATGTAGATTAAATTTTCAATTGTCTAGTGTTTCCAGGGTAACTATTAACTTCAGGGAAGGGGAATCCCTTGAATTCTCCAGTGTTCCTGAGTTTTCTCAGAGCATTCCAGATGTAGGGCATTGCTCATTTGAATCTTCAATTTCCTGGACAACTTCCATGGAGTTTGCTGTTCTTTGATTCTACAAGGTCGTGATCTGCAACTGCAATCTGCAATGCTCCAATGGCTAATACCCAATGAGTCGGTGAAGAAAGGCAGCGAATCAGAGGGGAGCTGAGAGTCATAACAGCGGAATTCTGGGAGACATCACCACTGTCAGCATGACTCTCCAGCAGGTCAGAGAGGACCTGGTGTCAAGGTGTGGTGATCTTATTAGGCCTACAGCATGCTTCTGTTAGTGGGTGAGGGAGACCAGGGAAATTTACAGGGCCTCTGATGGTTATACCTGTGAGAACTGCACCTGGCTGCAGGTCCTGAAAGGGTGCAGTCAGACAAAGCAATCCTGATAGGAGGCTCAATTGCGAGGGGGACAGACAAGGGATTCTGCGACCTCAGAAGAGACACAAGGATGGTGTGTCACCTCCTAGGTGCCAAGATCAAGGATGTCTCTGAGCAGTTGCAGAACATTCTGAAGGGGGCATGTGAACAGCCAGAGGCCATTGTGCACCTCAATACAAAGGACATTGGTAGACAAAGGGATGGGGTCCTGTGAAATGAGTTTAGGCAGTCAGGAAGTTAAAAAGCAGGACCTCAAGATTCGTGATCTCCAGGTTACTCCTAGTGCCATGTGCCAGTGGGAACAGAAATGCAGAGATAGGAGAGATGAATGTGTAACTGAGCAGCTGGTGTAGGGGCAGGGTTTTCAGTTTTTGGATCATTGGGATCTCTTCTGGTGTAGGTGGGACCTGTCCAGGAGGGATGGGCTGCACTTGAACCAGAGATGGTCCAATATCCTTGTGGGGTGATTTGCTCGTGTTACCTGGGAGGGTTTAAACTAGTTTGGCAGGGGTGTGGAACTCTGAATAAAAGAGGGGCAATTGAGAAATCAGGGGAAAACACATTAGCCATTGGGAGCAAGTTTGCTATTCGGGATAGCCAGGGGTACAGTAAATGGAGGGAAAAGACTTTTGGTTCAAAGTGCATTTATTTCAATGCACGAGGCCTGACTGGTGAAGCAGATGAGCTCAGAGCATGGATTGGCTCTGGGGACTGGGATATTATAGACATAACAGAGAGAAAGGTAGGGCTGGCAGCTCAATGTTCGAGGATACAGAAGCTACAGGGGTGACAGAAGTACAAGTAAGTGAGGAAGGGAAGTTGCCCATTTTGATAAGGGAGAACATAAGAACAGTGCTTAGAGAGGATGTTCTTAAGAGGTCATCAAATGAGGCCATATGGTAAGAAGGGGATGGGCACATTGTTGGGGCTAGATTATAGACCACAAAATAGCCAGTGGGTATTAGAGGAGTAGATGTGTAGATGCCTATCAGAATAATAGAGTAGTATTAGTTTGAGATCTTAATTTTCCTTGCATTGACTGGGCCACCCAGAGTGCAAAAGACCCTGATGAGGTTGAATTTGTCAAACACGTCCAAGAAAGCTTTCTAAATCAATATGCAGATGGTTGGAAGCTGTTTCTTGGACTGGAAGCCTGTAGCTAGTGGTGTGCCACAGGGTTGGTGCTGGGACTTTTGTTATTTGTTAATGCGAATGCACAAGGCACCCTCAGTAAATTTATGGATGCTACAAAATTAGGAGGTATCATTGATAACGAGGAAGGTTATCAAAAAATTGCAGGGGGATCTTGATCAGATGGGGAAGTGGGCTGAGGATTGGAAAATGCAAATCAATATAGATAAGTGTATAGATAAGCCTTTAGCATGCTGGCCTTAATTAGTTGAGGCATTGACTATAGGAGTTAGGAGGTTATGTTCTTCTTATGTCAGTTGTTGGTGAGGCTGCACTTGTACTTGGTCACCTTGTTAAAGGAAAGACATAACTAAACTGGAAAGTGCGCAAAAAAGACTTACAAAGATGTTGCCAGGCCAAGTAGGCCTGAATTTTAGGGAGAAGTTGGTCAGTATGGGATTCTATTCCTTGAAACAGAGCAGAATGTAGGGTGACCTTACGGAGGTGTATAAAATCACAAGGCACATAGATTGGATGAGTGCATATTGTCTTCTCCCAGGGATGGGGATTTGAAAACTAGGGTACATAATTTTAAGATGAGAGAGGAAAGATTTAAGAGGCAGATGCTTCAGAGGCAAAGAAAACACTGATTTTATTGAAAAAAAAACAAGCAAATTGAATATATTTACAGGAAACAAGAAAGTGAAAATTAAAACCCACCTATCTCTGACTGAGTGATAATGGGAACTGCAGATGCTGGAGAATCCAAGATAATGAAATGTGAGGCTGGATGAACACAGCAGGCCCAGCAGCATCTCAGGAGCACAAAAGCTGACGTTTCAGGCCTAGACCCTTCATCAGAGAGCTCTCTGATGAAGGGTCTAGGCCCGAAACGTCAGCTTTTGTGCTCCTGAGATGCTGCTAGGCCTGCTGTGTTCATCCAGCCTCACATTTCATTATCTCTGACTGAGACCTTGTCTCCCAGTTAACTTACCCCTCAGTTAAGTGTTGCAGTTAAGACTCGATACAGTTGTCAGCTGTTACTTATGTTAATAGGAAAGAGAGGGAAAGAGGGAGACAGAAATTACCTCTGACCCTCAGACCCTCACTATTTTGGAATCAGGGCACATTGCTGGTATTGTACTGTTGGGATCAGAGAGCTTGAGCTTGCAATGTCCCATTTCCAGTGCAGAACTCATGGTACACTTGCTTTCTTTCTCACCTCCTCTGTCTTCTTCCTTCACTCACTTCTCTTCCCTTGCTGGGCTCAGGGTCTCTAGTTATACCCAACTGCATGTCACCTTATCTCTCGCCAAATCTGTTGAATTATTGTTCCTGTTCTCGGAGACGAATGAGCTTCCTGAGCACTGTATTAGGTCTGAATGGGTTTTTTGATTAAACTGATTGGTTTTGATGGTTTTGGAATTTCCGGTATTTCCCTTGAATGGGTATTTGTCTAGGTTTGAATAGTTTTGTGAATGTCTTTATATCCATAGTTGGAACAGGTTTACATGTAGCACAATGGTGTGGAATGCTCAGTATTTCTGTGCTTAAGCAGTGACTGGAAAATTGAATACCTTTGTACCCCTGCAGGCTCCAGAGGGTCTGAAGTTGTTGAAGTTGTTTGTTTCTTGCAGCCTGGCTTCCATCGTTTAAGCTGAGGCATGAATCGGGGTCTTCCTAAAGCTAACATCTGCTCCTGGGCTTGTATGCTTCCCAGTATGTCCCAACCAGTCTTTTCCTGGTTTCTAGAGTCCCAAGAGTTCAGTGAATTTATTCCAGTGTAATTTCCACAGCTTCTGCTTTCAGAGGGTTTTAAGTCAGGATATGTCCATAAACTGATGGGGATTTTTGCCCCACCTTACAAACAGCAACATTTTAAAAATGTTTGCATAGACACAGGGATGGGAAGGATTTAGATTAGATTAGATTAGATTAGATTCCCTACAGTGTGGAAACAGGCCCTTCGGCCCAACAAGTCCACACCGCCCCTTGAAGCATCCCACCCAGACCCATCCCCGTACAACCCACACACCCCTGAACACTACGGGCAATTTAGCATGGCTGATCCACCTAGCCTGCACATCTTTGGACTGTGGGAGGAAACCGGAGCACCCGGAGGAAACCCACGCAGACACGGGGAGAATGTGCAAACTCCGCACAGACAGTTACCCGAGGCTGGAATCGAACCCGGGTCCCTGGCGCTGTGAGGCTGCAGTGCTAACCACTGAGCCGATTTAGAGGGATATGGACCAGATATGAGTAAATGGGAGGGCACCATGGCCAGCATGGACTAGATTGGATCAAAGGGCCTGTTTCAATGTTGTATTACTCTATACCTCTTTGAGTGTATGACTAGCTGGCCATTGAAATATCTGGGCTAATATCCTCAATGCATTTATTAGATCAACACTCAGCCTCTGTTCTCTAGTAGAAGTGCCTCAGTATCTTCAGCCTATCCTGTTATTTAAACCACTTTCAGTTATGTATTATTCAGGAAATGATTTGTGAATGTGAAACCTTTGATCCTTTTGCTTCTCTGTCACATGTACATGCATATTGTTCCTCTTGTCCTTATAGCTGGCAGTAGTTGTGGATTTTGATGGTGTTGTCTAAGGATCTCCAGTGCATCTTGCAAATAGCACACATTGCTTCTACTGAGTGTTAGGGTAACTGAATGTTTTGCCAATTAATCGGGCTGCTTTTTCCCGGATGGTATCGAGCTTCTTGATGGTAGTTGGATCTGTAGTCATCCAGGCAAGTGGGGAGTATTCCATCACACTTAGAAAGTGCTGCTTGATAGCAATATTGATACAACCTTCCGTCACTTTATTGATAATTGAGAGGAGGCTAATGGGCAGTAATTCACTGCTTTTTTTTTGTCCTACTCTTTATTCATAGGACATACCTGGACAATATTTCCACATTGTTAGGTAGATGCCAGTTTGTAACTGTACTGGAACAGCTTGGCTAGGGGTGCGCAGGTTCTGGAGCACTTGCCTTCAGTGCAATTGCTGGAAAAATGACAGGCTCCATTGTTTCTCAGGGCTCTTTAAATAAAAATCTGGAATTAAATGCTAATCTAATGACAACCATTGTCAATCATTAAAAATACCTATCTGGTTCACTAATTTTCTGTAAGGAAGTCAATCTAAGTTCCTTCCTTAGTCTGGCTTCCATATCATGGCAGACTCACCGCAGCAATGTGTTTGACTCAACTGCATTCTGAAATGACCTGGTATGCTACTCAGTTCAAGGGAAATAAGGAGTGGGCAATAAATTCTGGCCCAGCTAATGACACCCACATCCTATGGATGAATATTGAAAACTCTTACATTAAATTATTATTTTCAAGCCTTAAAATCTTTTGTGTTGAAATTTGTTTATCCTGTTGGAATTCAGTTACAATAATTAGAGACAATAGACAATGTCTACCAAATGGAAGTGTCTCTCACATGTTTTAGCAGCTTTAAACTTGATTGAAAAAGAGCTTACTGATATCTTTTGATTGTGGCTGACAGTAATAAACATAGTTATCTTAAATGATTTATGGTTGTTTTGACCAGGCTTTTCTTTCGATTGATTATATCTGTCTTCATTTTCACTGTTATAGGAAATAACCTGTTTCACAAACAACTAATTTGCTTACATGTATATTTTTGAAGATTGCTTCAGAAGTCGGTAAAATTTAAACTAGGCATCACTGTGTAAATATACACCAGTTTTATGGATCTCACAAACAGGTGTAAAGCACACAGATACTTGGTGAAATTTCCAAAATTATAAACGTTATATTTTACTGTTTTTGCTATATTACTGGCACAATGCCAGAGAGCATAACTTGCCTCCATACTTGCAGGGCAAGCAATATGATAAACTTCAATGGTTTATTGATCTTTTTGGTAAGTGACTTTTCTGCAGAATTGAGAAATACGTACTATACGAAATACTGCTATCTGAAGTTCTAAGTCCTTTCCCTAAATATATCTCAATTAAGTAAACAATTTCATTATGCTCCTTGTGGTGCCAGTTTCTTCCGTTGCCTATAGCTTCATTTTGTGACTGAGAAAATTTAGAAGGAGATAAAATTTGGACTTTCCTCAACCATATGCTGCATTGATAACTGTTGCTAGCAAAATACTTTTCAATGTTTTGATATTGAGTCTTGCATGCGATTTAGTTCCTAGATTTAAAATACAAGTTTCAGATTAAACAAATGGCAGGTCATTCTTATTGATCCCTATTCATTCAAAGTCCTGTTAACACAACAAACATTGTCCAATAATAATCTCTGATGCTTAGCATCTAATCACTATTACTTCAAAATTCATTCATCAACATTGAGAGAGGCAATTTAAAAATTGGGTTTTCATGCATGAATGCATAATAGGTTTAACAATCTGTGAATTTTGAATTGTGTGCCTGCATCACAATTCAAAAAGTCATGCCTTTTTTATATAAGTTATGTTCTGTAACCTCTTTAAAAATTAGCATATACATTGAAAAATACTTTAGAAAACTCTTTTCTGTGTAAATACATTTCTAAATACTTGGATTTAAACTTACTAAACCCTGCATTAAATTGACCATTTGCAGTTTGTGCAGTAGAATTCCATCAGTCTGAGAGAAAGATAATGAGAAAAGCACATTCTAGACAGCACAGTAATGAAAACAAATATATACTTCTCAAGGTAATTTTCTATGCAGCAATATATCTTTCTAAATCAAGCAATATTTAGTTGAACATATGTTTCTGCAAATTCAAAATCATTCTCTGGGAGCATCTTTATTCCTATAATTCAAAAACACAACTGCATGAATTCCTTGTGATTTATAAGAAAGATGACATTACTGTTTTTATGTTCGATCACAGTAGGAAACATAATTTGTACAAATAGTGCTTATCTGTAGTACAACAATTTGACAGGATTTTAAAAATGGAAGAACTTTCTTCACAGCTCACAGCACATAGTTCCTTATCAGCTGTTTTCCAGCTGCTATGACTGTCATTCAACTGATTCATACTGATTAATTCATACTGATGGCTGTGCTTTTGCCAGTTAGATGAAACTTGCTCCAGAAATTCAGGATTTTACAATTATCATTTCTCTTCTCTCTAAAATTAACAAACTTTTTCTCACAATATTTGAAAATCTCTCAGAAGACATTCTAGCATTTTGCTCGAGTGTTAGCTTGTAACTAAAAGAGTAACTTCCAGAAAGATTTGCTCAGGGAATACCATGTGATATACCAGGTCTTTCACTATTGACCAGTTCAAATCACAACGTAAATATTTTACCTATAAAACAACCTTAAAATGGGAAATATTTATAAGTGAAGAACGATGTCTTTGTTACTTCTATTAATAACATTCTCTGTTAAAATAAGATATTTCTAAATTATTGACCTATCTGTGGAATTTAAATATAAATATAATTTGAGAAGGTGAGGCAGAGAAATATCAAATACAGGTGGTCATGCTATCATGTGGCTTGGGCAAATTTAACTGCTAGGCATTGACTGCTTACAACTGAAGCTTGTCTGCATAAAGTAGATGGAAGGTAACAGTTTGTCAGTGGGTGGGAGCTTATACTTGGGTGGCATTCAGGGCCACTGGAACAAAGATTGAGGTTTAAGGAGGGACTTATAGGATTGAAGGGCAGAGACCCAATTGGGGGAAGAGGTGATCTTTCCAAATTGGGCCTGGTGGAGTAATTTTAAATTTAGTAGCTAATTTTAAAATGACCAAGTTTATATCAAAATGAAAAAAAACTTAACATTAATATTTCAGACAGAAAAATTTCACAAATATAGATAATTTCCACTGAAATTGACTATTATGTTAATGTCTATTCATTTTCAGATTTACCTGATTTCATTTTCTCTTATTTCCATCTCTTAATTTCACTACTATCCTGTATCTTTGTAAAGAGAAATAGTGTTCTGAATTAGGTGAATTAGAATTAGAATTAGAAGTACATAAGTACTTCTAGTGAAAAGGGTAAAATGTCACCATTCCTAGCACCATCTTAGGTACAAAAATATAAAATCTTAGGTGCAAAGTAGAGAAGTAAGGAAACAAAGTTAAATGTTAAACATTACAATCCCTTTTAGTATTAAGTAGAAAATAAAGAAATAAAGTTAAAAGTTCGACAGTCTTCCTTTAGTGCTTGGCCATGCTGGGATCACACTCTGAAGAAAAGGCTCAAACTCCTCCACTTTGGCCTGCTCTCCAGGAGACCTTCGGCTGCCTGCTATCACTGACACAGCAGATCTCGGGAGACCTCCCTAACCATCATGTTGTGCTCGTTCTTCCTGCATCGGGCTCAATCTCCAGCCATCAAAGTCCTGATCCAGGTCCCCAGCCACTGTCAGGCTCCAAACTACATCAAGCTGAGATGCTGCTGACTATCAAAATCCCCGTTGTGGGCTCCCAGCTGCTGCTGAGAACAAATTTATTTGATTTCTAGTTGCATGAGTTTTATAGTACACGGTGAGGTCATTTTAATGCGAAGATTTTTATTTCATTTCAGGCATCAGATTTTTTGTTTCTTTTCACAATTCCCAAAAAAATGTAATCACACAGCTTATACATTGTTTATTATTGAAAGCCTAAAATCAGGACTAATATATTATGATCATAAATGTATACCATTGTATGCGACAAACTTTTGCTCACATTGAAAGAACTAGAGAAATTCATGATCAATGTCTATATATTATTTTCTCAAAGAACATGAAATGAATTGTGGTAATATAGAAATGTAAACAACAAAGCGTTGAGTAAGACTCCATTTTTCATGAAGCGTATTAGTGATTTGAAGAAAGAATAAAGGAATCCAATGACATAGTAATTCCATAATACTGAAACTGGCAAGACTTTTGTTTTCCTTATTGGGAAATAAAGCAATTGAAGTTTACATGAAAGGTACACTGGCTGTTCCAGATTTCGACTGAGTCTTACTTCCTTGTCTCAGTGGGAGAAAGAAGCACGCCATCATTCTATTAAATAATCAGATTTGGAAAGAGCTCAATCTCGCCATGAAACCCAGTGGGAATTAAGCTTTGTCCTTGTGGTGGTTAACATTGTCACCTGAGAGTGCCAAATTCGATTCCACCCTTGGGCAATTGTCTGTCTGGAGTTTGCGCAATCTCTCTGAGTCTGCTAAATACTACATAAAAACCAAAAGAACTGCAGATGCTGTAAATCAGGACCAAAAACAAAGTTGCTGGAAAAGCTCAGCAGGTCTGGCAGCATCTGTGAAGGAGAAAACAGAGTTAACTTTTCGGGTCCGGTGATCCTTCCTCAGAACTGAGGACACATGGTACACATTTCTGTGCAAGATATATTGAATGCAAACCAATAAGCCATCAGGTAGATATCCACTCCAAAATTGCTTGCTGAGAAAGTTTGACAAATCTTAAGGATTCAAGGAATGAGGTAGAAAATTGATATTCATGTTTTTGATGTTGCAGGCTTATTGTAGCATCTGAAATTCAAGTGGTGAAATGTTCTTCACTTTCAAGGAGCAATTTCATCTGGTATGTGTTATATTTGATTATGCATAGGATTGCATGAAATGTTACAGCTTCAACAGCTCATTTTATTTTCAGTTTCTTCTCTGTTTGAAGAAAAGAAGCAACCAGCTTTGAAGTGGGCAACATTTACTTCAAAGGGTGCATATTGACATTTCTAAGTAATATTCACTCTGATATAGACCAGAAGCAGAAAGGCATTAGTGGCAGCGAATGTAAATACTTCAGTTATGAATGGGATTGGCAGTCAAATTTTATTTTTGCAACAACTGAAATCTTATTTTAGCCCTTCCTAAAGGGCCTTAAGGGAGAATGAAGGGAGGATTTTAATGCTGAAAAGTGTATGAATTTAGATGTAGGTAGCAGCAGATAAGTGTTTCCTTAGCTTCCTGAAACTTGCCTCTAAGACCAAAGCTAGAAAACAAAAAAAACCCATGTAGTTCATTAAAATTCAGTCAAACACTGTAGTAAGTATTCAGTGCTCATGGCTCCTTTTGTTTTCAAACTACTTACAACGAAGGGTTGAATTCTATATTTTGAAGTTTTTGAGCCTGAAAATCAAGCTGCATGTTGCCATGGCTGCCACAAGTTGAACTATAAAGGAGGAAAAAATTGATGATCAGGGTTAGAGGCTAACTGATATAAATTAGACCAGCAGCTAGTCAGCAGTGAGAGAAACATCAAAGACATGTGCTCAAACGAGACGCTCCCCACTTAACAGGGGGTACAGATAAAACCTTAGCTTCCTTTAGCTCTTGAAAGAGTAATATTCCTAGAACTTGAGATTGTTTTGTCTGTCAGTGGAAAACACCTGCAGCTCATGAGGTGAAGACCTAGTCCTACCCACCCTTAACTCAAGGCTGTGAAAGACTCCAGTGCCCTCAAAGGTTTTACTTTTGGATTCTTCCATGACATTGCTAAAGACATATCCAGGATTTCCCAGTTGACTGCCTACTAATCAATAGGGCCATTGACTGATGGCCTGATTGCCAGAGCTGGAACTCATGTTGTCATCTGGGATGATGCAAGTAAGAATGAAAGGCTGTTCTGGTTTGCATCACTGGCTGGCTTACTACAGGTACAGGGCTTCATCAATTGCATGCATCTGGCAATCTGGGATCTCAGTTCAAGCAAGAGTATTTTTAAATTCTAACAGATTCCATGAACATTTGGTGGGCAGCCATGAAAAGTTGTTTCTGCAGGTGATCATCAAATTTCCAGGGAGTTGTCTTGAAACCAAAAGCAAATGGCCCAATGTTTTTCATTCTGTCCTTCTGGACCACATCCAATAAAGCATTTGTTGCAGACACAGTTGAAGAAAAGTATCTTTGTGGCTCCATACTGATTCGGCTGTAAATCAAGCAAAGAATCATATAAATGGCATCCAGCATTTGGTCAAATTGTTGGCTCTGTGACAATCCTCTCAACACCTCCAAATTTCTTTAATTACTTGAGTTCATGTCAAGTGGAGTGTCTTCTTTTCTGGATCTTACAGTAGCTTTTCAGGAACTATATAATATATGTTCTTTATAAATATATGAACTAGGAGTTTATCTGCAGAATGAGGGATATGAAAAGTTTGTTTTTTTGTGTCTGCCTGACACAAAATTAATACATAAATACTTAAATTCACATATTAATATGTTACTACCATCTGTAATATTTCCTAGCTACTGTTAGTAGTAGAATATTAGGATGTGATATTACAGGTAAAAATGTATTTGACATTTATACTTCCAAATTTATTAACATTTGTCCAGCTTTCGAAGGCAGTCAATACTGTCGCCCACTGTAGCATCACTGAGTTTGAATTCATTACCAGCCTTATGGAAGTAGTGTTATCATGATTGCACTTGTCATCTAACAGCTTGCACTCGACAAATCATACAACAATTCTAAACTGAACACTTGAAACTATGATAAATGCTTAAGTAAGCTGTTGGAGGTTGTACATTGCGGAAGGAGCATATCATCTGAGGAACACAAAAATACTTATGTTGGAAAAATACAAGCTGCAAATCTATAGATTTTGAAGAAATGCAAACAAACCTTTGAGATTATTTCATAGTTGTTGCATGATTTAGTTATTTGATAGGGGTTTTAAGATAATGTTTTATGCAAGTATTCTGTACACAGTATAAGTTTGATAGATTTTTAAGCCATGTTAAGCCATGGAATGGCACTGAATTTTTTTTTATTAGAGTTGCCTTATTTATTTTACCTTTTTGAATATTAGCCTTTTCTATACTCCATTTAATGATTTGTAAAAGCTTCAGTTAGCCTGTTAGTATGTTGGGGAACATTGCAGCGAAAGGAAGATTCTTTTCAATTAAATAAACATTGTCAGAGGCATAAATCGTGATTAATTCAGAGGTAGTATACCTACTAAAAATGCATCTATTATTATAGCTGAACTGAAGGGACAGGTGCTGACCTAATTAGCATGTTGTAAGCTTATTCACAAATAAACACATTTGAATTAATTGAGACTACTTCAGATTTGGATGTGCCTTTTAAGACATGCAACATTTGCCAATATCCGTGAAACACATTTTCTCTGCCCCTTTCTCTATACTTGAAATGTTTTCTGTTTGTGTTGCATTGTGTTACGATTTATTACTGTAGTCATAGCAACATGCGAAATATTGGGCCAGAATTTGTCAGAATCGGATATTTCACATACTGCTCCGTAATCTAGATTTCTTTTCCCTCAACCTTCATTTTCAAAATGTTTTACGCTGTAAGTTGATGGAGGTGAGAGGGTACTGGGGATCTGGAGCCTTGGTAAAGAGCAGAACATTCTGTGCCTGAATAAATAACATTAAAAGATTGCAGAAGGAACAGAGAAAATAGTAGATAAGAAAAAGGGTGATTTGAAACAAATAAGGTATAGAAAGATAAATAGAAAGAAGGAATAATAGATTGGGTCAAGAGAGAAAGATAAAGTGGACAGAAAGAATAAGGAAAAAAACAGTGAATATTTGCATGCTAAAGATATCTAGCTGCAATTTACTACTTGTGGGAATAAAGTGTATAGTTTCAATCCTTTCCTTTCTTGGTTAGAGAGGTTGAATGAACATTTCAGGAAAATAAATCTAATCAGTAAAAAGATACGTCAGCACTGAACTAACAACAGTAATTTTCTCATAAATAACTATTTGAAAATTACATCCAAATGCAACAATTTCTTGAAACTTGCATGGAAATTGAGGGAAAGCTGTCATTTTCTTGAAGCTAATGAAGAGCAGTAGAATTTGTTCAATGCTGAGGGACTATCTCTCGTTCATGCCAAGTTGCTCGGTACATTATACATTGATTGCATGCATACATTAAATTAGCCACTATTTTGACTGCTTATTCTCTCCTACTTTCTGTTTTCTTTTAATATAATTTTCTTTCATATTCTTTGAAGGGTGTGCCCATTACATTTTGACAGAGTCTGCACCTTATGTGTTATAAATTTCTTAAAACTAACCATCTTGCACATTTTTGTGATGTACAGTATTTACAACCATGTAGGCAAGGTAAATTGACTCCTGCCTTTTTGAGTCCTACATGTAGCTATTTGCAACAAATAATTTGTTTTACTTTAACACACCTCCACTTGAAACTTCAATTACAGCTTCATATTGGTCAAATGTGGGGAACAAATTACAAGGTTTTCTTGAGTGAAAAAGGAATAATTTTATTATCCTCCCAAAATATCAATGCACAAACAAAAATAGTTATAAAGTTTAGAAAGAGGAGATTGCCTAGTGCGATAGGGGGTTAAAGAATATGTTGTTCAAAAATGTTCTTGAATCATTGGGCTATTTCGTTTGAAATTGAGACCATGGCTGTTTGGTTGATGTTTTGTATCCTCGGCTGTAGTGAAACTTGTAGAATTTTTGAGTTCTCATGGATGGATGTTTTTCAAATTTGTTTCACCATTGGTGTTGACTTTTAAGTCAATGAAAAGGAGAGAGGGAGATTTCCAGTTGCTGCTATTGTTAATCCATTTCATTTCTCCCTGACTCCAGTCTGAAAAGCAATTAATGGGGAGGTGTGAACTTGTTGGGTCAAAGGGCCTGCTTCCACACTGTAGGTAATCTAAACTACTCTAAAAAAATGTGGTTATTCTGCGTAGTTCTAGTCTGATTCCACTGTGTTTCCAATCTGGACAGTTGGCTGAGTGACCAGAAATTGAGAACAAAGCTTAATGGTTTTTCAGGATCAGGTGGGGTCAATGATAAAGTTTCCCAGAGGTCAATGTTGTTCATCCTGCTATATGTTAGTGATCTAGACATTGATATATGTGCATAATTTAATTTTTTTTATAATACACAAGATGGAAGCATTGAGAACTTTAAAGAGTATAGTCTCAAACTTCAAAATAGAATAAGTGACTAGGTGGCTGATTCTGTTCAATGTGTAAAGTGTAAAGTGATATATTTTGGTAGGAAGAACATGGAGAGATAATATAAAATAAAGAGTACAATTTGAAAGAAGTGGCAAGAGCAGAGACACCTGTGTGTATGTGTACATAGGTCATTATTGAATGCACAACTAATAATGTATATAGTATCTAGGAGTTTACTGATAAGGGCACAAAGTAGAAGAGCAAAGAAGTTATGTTGAACTAGTATGGAAGATACTGTATGGGTCTCAAATAATGTATTGCATTCAATTCTGGGAACAGCACTTGAGGAAAGTGTTGGAGAGGGTGCAGAAAAAGGTTTCTGAAAATGATTTTAGTGATGAGGAATTTCAGTTATGAAGATATATTGGAGAAATTGCTACTCTTGTCGTTTGATAAGAGAAGGCTGAGAGGAGATCTGATTGCAGTATTCAAATCCATGAGAGCTCTGGACAGAGTAAATAGGTAAAACAACTCCCGCTTGTGTAAGGATAAAGAATGAAAAGGGTATTGATTTAAAACAATCAGTAACAGAAGAAAAGGTGGCATGAGGAAAAATGCATTCATACAGTGAGTAGTTACAGTCTGGAATGCACTGACTGACGTTGTAGTAGGAATACATCCATTTAAGGCTTTCACAAGGGAACCAGAGGTTTATTTGGAAAACAGCAATGTTCAATGTTTATGTAGCCAGGGTGATAGTTGAGATGTTCATTTAGAGAGCTGGCTCAGATATTTTGGGCCAAATGATCTCCTTCTGATTGTAACAATTCTGTAATTCTGCAACTCTTCCATGCTCAATACATGCATACATATGTAAATTCAAACAGAAACTCCAATTTCCTTGATACTTGACTCTTTTGAATGATTTCAATGTCAATGGGATATTTTCTAAACAATGTGTTCAGAGATGTTATTTCATACCTCTGAAGCAGGGTAGCACTTGAACCCCGGTTTCTTTGCTGTAAAGTAAGGACATTACCACTGTGCCACAAGAACCCTGGTTTCAATGTCCATTCAGATGAGTTTATTTATCCCACAGTAGTTTTCTGAACTTGCCTCAGTTGATGGTCATATGATTGCTGCATTGATTTTATGTCTCTGTTTCTTCCTTTATAAAATCATTTTAGTCCTTGAAGATCTCAGATCTCCATTTAAATAATGGAAGTTGAAAACTTATGCTTTGTGTTTCATCATTGTCGTGGCACATCCATACCACATGAAATAAACCTGAATAATATTTCTGCCATTTATTTGCAGTGACTTTTCCATTAGAAGATCAATACGAAATAACAGTACAGATTGAGACAATAGTCAGCCAGCCAGTCAGTCACTCACTCACTCCACCTAAACTTGGATTCAAATCTTACTTTGGTGTTGGCAACCAGCTTTGCTTCTTGAGCTCTGTTGCTTCTCTGACTTTTACTCCTTAACTGTTCACTTCTATTATTGTTGAACTGGTCTCAATCATTTTTACATTGAAATACCATTCTAACCTTAACTGTTCCAATTTTAATCTGTCCTGGTATCATCAATTTTCAATTGTAAATGTGTTGCTGCTCAATTGTTCAGCTGACTAGCAGGCAGAAATCCACCTCCTTCGTCTAACAGAAACCTATTTCCACCTGAAAATATTCAATAACCCTCATCACCATCACATCTGCTGCAGATTTTCAATGTTGCACAATCCTTTGAGAGAAGAAAAATCCTCATCTCTGTCTCAAAAAGGAACTTCACAAGAGGAAACATCTTTTCCATATTCACCTTGTTAAGATGTTATATAATTCAATCAAGCCACCTGTTAAACTCAGGGAAACAAACCCATAGTCTCTAACCTTTCCTTATAAGACAGCTCATTAATTTCAATCTATTTATCTATGTATCAATCTATATAATCAGTATGGATATCAATCTATTTCTGTTCAGACAATTTCATTTATTCCACATTAATTCCTGATCTTGCCTCAGTCTATGGTCTGGTGATTGTTTCAGCCATTTTAAGTCAACGTTACTTCCTTTTTAAATCCATTTTAATCTACGAAGGTCTCAGGTATTAGGATTGGGTGACGGATGTTAATATGGATGTCTATATTTTACCACTAGCATGACAATTCCAGTTTAGTGGTGTGCATAACGACAATAAATGTTATCTCTCTCACACTTCGAAAGCGGCAAAACACTTTAAATTTATTCTCAAGAATACCGGCAGACAAAGAAATGATGCTGAGTCAAAGATACATGTATAAAAATAGGACAGGTGGAAAATAGTTATTAAAGGGATAAATTTTCAGCACTGTTTCAAAGTAGGACAAACTGTGTGAGAGACAGAGAAGATTGTAGAGTGAGCTTAGGGCCTAGATTGGAGGCAGGGCCGCCAATGGAAACACAAATAAAATAAGGAACGTGCAAGAGGCCAAAGTTGGAGACAATTTGCTGATGTTAGTGCTTCAGCTACCATTCACATTCCAAAGCACAGGCAATGACCATAACTGTTTACAAGTAATCTGGAACAACTTACACACTGTATTCTGTTCCTGACTTATGAAATGTCCACAGACATACAACGATATGCGTTCTGAGCTCAAGACCTTTTCTTTAAAAACTTCTACTTTATTATAAACGGATCTGTTTAGTAGTGTTGTTAAAAATTTGTTGCAAGTTTTCTGGTCAGCCACAAAAATAAAATAAATATTTTTGTCCAAGTGTTCCTAAACATTACCTACTAACAATGAGCCAGCTAGCATCAGCATGATTTTATGGGATGGAGCATTAATACAATGCACTCAATACTTTGTACCCTGTCTGAACAAATGGTAACAGAGTTTCAAAATGGAAGGAAGTCTTAGAAAAGAAAATGGATTGCCGTAGTTGACATATTATTTTAAAATGTTGTGGTGCCCCTGATCAGGTATCACAGAATGACAATACGTATTTAAATGTATAAATACTGGAGCAACTATGGTAAAAAATAATTTGTAACTCTGGTTTAAAATATTCCCTCATTTTCCAATACATTGAAGACATTTTAGTCTTTATCAATGTAAGATAATCATTAATGAATCAAATAAGGAATTCAGGAGAAGAAACAGAAAATGTTGGAGAAACTCAGCAGATCTGGTTGCTGTCAGACCTGTGGAGCTTTTCAAGCATATACTTTTTTGTTTCCAATATCCAGCATCTGCAGTTCTTTGTTTTATTTAAGCAAATCAAGGGAACAGGCTTTACTCTGAGCTGAGTTACAAAATGGAATATGTAGTCACAGGGAGTGATTGAGGAATGTAGCGTGGGTGAATTAAAGTGAAGTTAAATAATTTTTTGAGGGAATTTTTTTTTGTGTTTGATCTAAATCTGTTTAGTCTCCCAAAGTGCTGTTAGCCTCCATGGAACTTCTTGCAAGGACTCTTACTTTTCAGCTTAAACATGTTTTTGTCATATTATGCTAGATTTTCAGCTTCTTTGTCATTGTTCATCTTAGGAGAAAAATTCCCCTTCCTTCAGCTGGCTACATTTTCTACGCTTCTTAAATCTATCATAGTTCACTCATGTATTTTAGAAAATTACTCCTCCATCTTTAATATCCCGATTATCTCTAAACTCCTCAAACATAGTCTTGTAAAGACATTCATGGCAGCCTGTGACCAACACTTTATTCAGTTTAAAAGGGAAATAAATAATCAAGATCTCTTTTCAGGCAGTGGGTCATGAATTATAGACTCCCAGAAGAAACAAAAACACTAAAACCTTTGAATTATGCATACAGGTCCGACTTGTTTTATATATCTAACTGTGTTCTGGTATGACCAGTGCATTAGTTTCCAATTACTGCTGTTTATTTTTACTGGTTTGTCCCTCTGGGAAATGTATCCAGTCCCACTGAGACAGGCAACAAACAGACTTTGGTGTGCTTCCTCGTCTGGATGATTTTGTTGCACAATTCAGCATAGCATATGCTGCCGACTGGCTGCATGTCCAACAGGCCGTTCAGCAAAATAATTCAGAGAAATAAGTGATGCCAACCAAGCCATGACTAAAATCACAATCAACTGAGAACATTCCCGAGTGTTGTATGGGTCTACATAGTCCAAAGGAGCAGATATTGTGTCAAAGAAGCCTCAGAGTTTGCATTATAACATGACGTACCCTGTGTGCTACTGACACTTACATAAGTGAGCATTTACATATGAAATAGGTGCAGAAATAGATCATTTGGACCCTCAGATCTGCTGCATCGTTCATTGAGATTGTGGCTGATTTGACTGACTTTCAAATTCCAAATTCCCACCTACCCTGTTAACTTTTGATTGCCTTGCCTTACAACATTCTATCTACTTCTTTTTTCAACATATTTCATACCTGTACCTCCCACGTCTTCTGAGGCATTGTGTTCCAAAGTTGCGCAATCCGCTGTGAGAGAAAAGTCCTCCTCATCTCTATCCTAACAGATCACCTACTAGTATTCAAATGGAAGCCCTTAGTTCTGGACTAACTCAAAAGTGGAAGCATCCTTTCCACATGCACTTTATCAAGACCATTTAGAATCCTTCAATCAAGTCACCCATTTCAATCTTCTAAACTCTATGGAGACAGATCCAGTCTCCTAAATCTCACTTTGTACCCACCCTTTCCAGGCATTAATCTAGTAAAATTACTTTGAACTGCATCTAATACATTTACTTCCTTCCTTAAGTAATAAGTCTAAAGTCGTGCACAGTATTTGAGGTATGGTGTCACCTATGCTCTTTATAATTGAAGCATAGCATTTCTTCTTTTTGCGTTCAATTCTTCTCATAAAATATAGAAGAGGAAGCTAGATAAAGATGGAGGAGGAGCATTGTTGAACACAGATGTAATTTGCGCAGTAGTTAGAGTTGAACTTAATCTAGGATATTAGGATGTGAGATTGTTTTGCGTGGAGATGAGAAATAGTGAGGGAAAGAAGTTACTAGTGAGTGTGATCTACAGACCTCTTGGGAACATGGGACTGGGATGTCTTAGCTATTGCAGAAATGTGACTCAGGGAGGGCAGAACTGACAGCTTAATGTCCCAGACTGCACATGCTATAGAAAGGGCTGGGTGGGGTGGGGCGGTCAAGAGAGAGGGAAAGTGGCATTTTTCTTTAAAGCTGTATTTAGGAAGGTTATTCCAGGGAATATTTCAGTAAAGTTATTTGTGTGGAACTGAGAAATAAGAAAGGAATGATCTCCTTATTGGGATTGTACTGTGGATCTCTTACCGTAAGTCAGTGGGAAATTGAAAAACACATTTGTAAGGAGCTCTCAGGTGTCTGTAAGAATAATGGGGTAATGGCAGGGGATTTTAACTTTCCAAACATAGACTTGAATTGCCATAGTGTTGAGGGATCCGATGGAGAGGAATTTGTTAAGTGAGTGCAAGAAAATTTTCAAATTCAGTATGTGGATGTGCCTACTAGAGAAAGAGCAAAACTTGACTTTCTGTTAGGAAATAAGGCAGGGCAAGTGACTGAGGTGTCAGTGGGGGAGCACTTAGGAGCAAATGAACATAATTTGGCCAGACAGATATACCCAAGGTTACTACGGGAAGTGAGGGAAGGGATTACTGTGCCTTTGGCGATGTCTTTGCATTCTCACTGTCTGCTGGAGTGGTACCAGATGATTGGAGGGTGGGAACTGTTATTCCCTTGTTCAAGAAAGGGAATAGGGATAATCCTGAGAATTACAGACCAATCAGCCTTACTCCTGTCGTTGGCAAATTATTGAAGACGATTCTGAGAGATAGTCTTTATGATTATTTGGAAAAGCATAGTTTGATTAGAAATAGTCAGTATGGCTTTGTGAGGGGCAAGTCATGCCTCACAAGCCTTGTTGAATTCTTTGAAGATGTGGCAAAACATGTTGATGAAGGCAGAGCATTGGATATAGTGTATATAGATCTCAGCAAGGCATTTGATAAGTTTCCCCAAAGTAGGCTTGTTCAGAAAGTAAGGAGGCACGGGATTCAAGGAAATTTAGCTGTCTAGATATAGAATTGGCTGTCCAATAGAAGACAGAGGGTGGTAGTAAAGGGAAAGTATTCAGTCTGGAGCTCGGTGACCAGTGGTGTTCCTCAGGGATCTGTTCTGGGACCTCTGCTCTTTGTGATCTTTACAAATGACTTGGATGAGGAAGTGGAAGGGTGGGTTAGTAAGTTGCCGATGACACAAAGGTTGGTGGAGCTATGGATAGTGTGGAGGGCTGTTGTAGGTTGCAACTGGACATTGACAGGATGCAGAGCCGGGCAAAGAAGTGGCAGATGGAATTCAACCCAGAAAAGTATGAAATGATTCATTTTGGAAGGTCAAATTTGAATGCAGAATACAGGGTTAATGGCAGGATTCTTGGCAGTATGGAGGAACAGAGGGGTCTTGGGGTCCACATCCATAGATCCCTCAAAGTTGCCACCAAAGATGATAGGGTTGTTAGGAAGGTGTGTGGTGTGTTGTCTTTCATTAGCAGGGGAATTGAGTTTAAGAGCCATGAGGTTATACTGCAACTCTATAAAAACCCTGGATAGACCACACCTGGAATATTGTGTTCAGTTCTGGTCACCTCATTATAGGAAGGATATGGAAGCTTTAGAGAGGGTGCAGAGATTTACCAGGGTGTTGCCTGGATTGGAGGGCAGGTCTTATGAGAAAAGGTTGAGGGAGCTGGGGCTTTTCTTATTGGAGTGAAGAAGGATGAGAGGTAACTAGATAGAGGTGTAAAAGATGATGAGAGGTGTAAATAGAGTGGATAGCTGGAGACTTTCTCTCAGGGCGGAAATGACTACTACAAGGGGGCATAATTTTAAGGTGATTGGAGGAAGGTAGAGGAGAGATGTCACAGGTAGGTTCTTTACACAGAGAGTGGTGGGCTTGTGGAATGTGCTGCCAGCAGTGGTAGTAGAGTCAGATACATTAGGGACATTTATGCAGCTCTTTGATAGGCACATGGATTATAATAGAGTGTAGAGCATACGGGTTAGTTTGATCTCAGAGTAAGATTACAGGTAGGCATGACATCGTGGGCTGAAGGGCCTGTACTGTGCTGTACTGTTCTACTGTATATGAAGAAAGCTAATGGGGAAGTAGCTAGAAGTACCTTAGTCAATTGTTTTTAGTTTGGGTCTTCCATGGTTCCAACACCAGCAGCTATTCAGAACCCAATTTCACAGCCCCAAAGTGGAATGAATTTTCTAAGCAAATGTTAAATATTTCAGATATGAATCTATGAGTCCTGTACGGAATTCTTGGAATTTATTCAGTTTTTAGGCTTGGTAACGGTGAAAAAGCTATCTGTGCTAAGTAGGAAAAATCATAATAATTTAGATAAATTTAATTACAAATTCCTTAACCAGCTTTGACTGACTGGGATATTATCCCTTTGTTATTGGGAGTCTCACACGTTAATTGAAAATGTGGCTAGACACCCTGTATGACTTTTCACAGTAAAACTCAACCATATCTTTGTCAAATCACTCATATAGATGAAATAATTTTAAAAAATTCAGTACTATTTAGGAGTGAGCATGCAAACGGTACTCGAGATTCATTTTGAAATGTGCAAATCGAATAGTATCACATAGGGAAGGTAATGGTCTAATGGTATTATCACTGGACTAGTAATTCAGAAGATCAACTAATTTTCTGATGACTTAAATTTAAATCCCACCATAGCAGATTAAAACATATGCAGGATTAAGAATTGATTGATGGGCAGGAAACAATTATCATGGAAAAAGAAATGTCTGGTTCACTAATAGAGTCATTAGAGATTCTTAGATTCTTAGATTTTTAGAATCCTTACAGTGTGGAAACAGGCCCTTCGGCCCAACAAGTCCACACTGACCCTCAGAGCATGCCACCCACGACCCAACCCCCTATAGCCCACCTAAACTGGACATCCCTGAACACTATGGGCAATTTAGCATGGCTAATCCACCTCACTTGCACATCTTTGGACTGTGGGAGGAAACTAGAGCACCTGGAGGAAACCCATGCAAACTCCACACAGACATGTACAGCATGGAACCAGGCCCTTTGCTCTAACTCACCCATGTTGACCAGATATCCAAAATTAATCTAGGCCTATTTCCAAGCATTTGGCCTATATCTTTTCTATTCATGGAGGCATCCAGATGCCTTTTAAAAGTTGTAGCTGTACCAACTTCCAGCACCTCCTCTGGCAGCTCATTCCATACACACAACTGTGTAAAAAGATTGCCCCTTAGGTCCCTTTTAAATCTTTCCCCTGTCATCTTAAACCTATGCCCTCTAGTTTTAGACTCCCCTACCCTGGGGAAAAGATCTTGGCTCTTCACCCTATCCTTGCCCCTTTTGATTTTATAAGGCCATCCTTCAGCCTCCAATGCTTCAGGAAAAATAACCTCAGCCTATCAGCCTCTCCCTATAACTCAAATCCTCCAGACCCAGCCACCTCCCAATAAATCTTTTCAGAATACTTTCAAGTTTAATAATATCTTTCCTGTGGCAAGGAGGCCACAACTGAATGCAGTATTCAAAAAATGGCCCAACCGGTGTCCCGCACTGCCATAACATGACTTCCCAACTCCTGTACTCGATGCAGTGAACAATAAAGGCCAGCATACTTCACTACCCTGTCTACCTTCTTAACTACTTTCAATGAACTATGAACCTGCATCAAAGGCCTCTTTCTTTGGCAACCCTCCCTTGGACCTTACCATGATGTCATGCCCTGATTTGTCCTAGCAAAATGCAGCATCTCACATTTATCTAAATTCAACTCTATCTGCCACTCCTAAGCCCATTGACCATCTGATCAAGGCCTGTTGTATTATGCGGTAACCTTCTTTACTGTCCACCACACCACCAGTTTTGGTGCATCTGCAAACCTATTAACCATACGTCCTACATTCACATCCAAATCATTTATATAAATGAAAAATAAAGTAGTAGGCCCAGCACCTTGCAGCACACTGGTGGTCACAGACCTCCAGTATAAAAAAAACCCTGCGTCTCCTGCCTTCGAGCCCATTTTGTAACCAAATGGCTAGGTCTCCCTGTATTCCGTGCGATCATCCTTGCTATCCAGTCTACCATGCAGAGTCTTGTCAAATATCTTCCTGAAGTCCATATAAACAATGCCCACTGTTCTGTCTTCATCAATCTTCTTCGGCACTTCTTTAAAAATCTCAATCAGCTGGCCACACCTCATCTGGCCTATCTTTGGCTCCATAACACACAGCAATGTGGTTGACTCTAAACAGCCCTCTGAAATGGCCTAAAAGCCATGCAGTTCAGGGCAGTTGGGGACAGGCAAGAAATGCTGGCCAGCCTGTGACATCCAATGTCCAACAAGTGAAAAATAGAATCACACTTTTTTTTCTTTCTGGGCAGGCTGTTTGGAAGCCAGCAGCAGGCCTTTCTCTGAACTCAGGAAACAGAGATCCTGCCTAGCCAATCAGAAGTTGACAGCTGTCTTCCTCAGCAACTCCATCAGGGAAGTGCTGGTGAGTTTCTAGGAGGATGCCCAACCTCATAAGCAGCCGAGATGTCTAGTTAAGTTGCTCTATGTGGTGGGAGCACTTTTGAGTTTGAGAGACATGAGGTGGCAGAGGGAAATGGAAGTTTGTTTGGGCTTGTGTCTCTCTGTAGCAATACCCTGTACACTATGTCATCCCATGATCATACAGAGATCAAAGCAGCTTGAGGGGACCTCCACTAATGATAAATAGTGACTAAATAATCCAATTTCTAGGATCTTCTATGCTTTGGTGTTGATCTCATATATTTATAATTACTGGTATTGCTTTCTGGTAACCAAACATTTCAGATTTTCTTTATACTGCCTAGAATGATGAGAATTTTACTTGTGTTTTGCCTGTTACCTTCTTTGATTTAACCTACATTTCCATGAAAACCATAGACCACTGACTTCAATCACTCATGTTCTTTTGTTTTCTTCTGACTATGTGCTGATCTCCAAATGATTTTCATTCAAACAGAGCTTGCGTTATAGGCTTAAAGTGGTTATTGATTCGGATAGTGTGAGGGAGTTGGATGAACACACACATTTAAAGTGGACTCACATTGGGTTAATGATTGACTCACACCTGATCTTTATTCAGCACCATTATGCTGCTAACTTAGTAATTACCCCAGACCAGTAATTCTTTCCAAACTCAGCCTCAATCAATGTTGTTTGAACACTCAGATTTAAAGATCTGCTGGCTTGAACATGGGAAAATAGGATAGGACTTGTTGCGAATGTGTGTCCTTCCTTAGCACTGAAAATGGAGTCACAGGTGGGTTTCCTGATTAGCCTGGTTCTGGCCGATAGCTGTATAGACCGATTTCCAATCATGAGGGGGCTATACGTAAAAGTGGGACAAAGCCATTCTAGAGGAATCTCTGTGTCACCAGCACAAAAAGTGAAATATATTTCCTTTTGTAAGAGGGTTGAGAGAAAAAAAATCTCGTAAACTTGTTATGGGTCCAACGTAACCTCTGCCTGGAACCCTGGGAGAGCCTCACTTCTGCTTGGAAAGCAAGTGCACCTCCTACCAATCATCATATCAACATGTTGATAGAACCTGAGATCAAGGACCTTCCAGCTGCAAGTGACTTTCCCCAGAAATCTGCCTTTTGTCATGAGTGATCTGATGTGGGTGGAAGCACACAATGATTCAAAGTTTTATCATTGCACTGCTTCTTCTGGGTATGAATCAAAAGATGGTGATAACGTTCGACATGAAAAGGTGGCTGCAACAGTTTGAGTTTTGCATTTATATTTAACTTGTATACAAGTCAAGAGTGGGTTCACTTCATTTGGCATGTGCACCTCTCAGAGTGCACATGGGGAAAGGGTCAATACTAACCTAAATTGTTCAAAATAGTTACATCCTAAGACTCTTTGTGCTTCAGATTTCTGAAGATTTTCCACATTTAGAAAATAATTTATTCCTCTATTCTTCCTATCAAAGTGTATAACCTTACACTTTCTGACATTGAATTCCAACTGCCTCCTTTTTGCCCTCTCTCCTAGCCTGTCCAAGTCCTTCTGCAGCTTCCCCACTTCCTTAACACTACCTTTCCCTCCACAATCTTTGCGTCATCTTCAAACTTAGTAACAATGTCCTGAGTTCCATTGTCCGGATCCTTAATGTATAATGCGAATACTTACGGTTCACAGTGGAACTTCATTAGTCACCAGCCACCGTCCTGAAAGAAACTCATTTATCCCTACCCTCTGCCTTCTGCCGGTCAGCCAATCCTCTGTCCATGTCAGTGCCTTGCCACTAACACTATGGACTCTGCGTCATTGTTTTCAAAGTTTCTTTTTAACAAGATAAATCGAAAGTCAGAATTAGGGCCCATCAAAAATGAATGACATCTCTGTATATTAGTCAATTTTACTTTGGGGAAAACCAATTTTCTGTTGCTTTTGAAAGTTTTTACGAAGTAGCTTTGTAAACTGCTTACACAAAATGTTCCCTAATGGATGAAAGGATTTTTAAAATTGTTAAATTTGGATCTACTCTGAAATGGGAACGCAAGTAATGGCATGTTGAAACTAAATCGACAAACAAATTGGTGTGATTCATGTTTTCTTTAAGTCAAGTATCTTAATTTTAGAGATTCTCACCAGTACTGATTTTGGCAACTGTAATCAAACTTACACCAAAAAATTAAAAAAAATAATTCAGGGAGAGCTCCCATTCTTCTGTGCTCTGTGTGTCTTTCAAATAATTTTATTGTGACCTCCTTTGCCTGGGTTTTTTAAAATTATGAAATTGAGGTAAAAGTTGCAGCTATTAAGCAAAATAACTGTTCACCGGCAAGATTCTGAAGAAAAGTAAAACAGAACTTGAAATGCTACTTCTCTATAAGTGCTGCCAGACCCTGCTGAATTTCTCCAGAATTTTCTGTGTTTGCCTCGGATTGTGAGCAACTGCAGTATTTTGGTTTAATTTCAACTAAAAACCTATCTAGTTCATTAATATTCTTTAGGGAAGAAAATCTATCGCCCAACTTCTGGCCATGTGTGATTCCAGACCCATTTATATGTGGTTGACTCTTGATTGCCTCTGAATTGACCGAGCAAGCAAGTCAGTTGTATCAAACTGCCTCAAAGTTTAAACAAAGGAACAAAACTGGATGGACAGCCCAGCATCGACCTAGTCACTAGAAACAACAGCAGCAAGCACAGCCCTGCTGACCCTAAAACATCCTTCTTACTAATAACCTGGAGGCTTGTGCCAAAATTGGGTCCTCGACATTGACGCCAGGCCTCATGAAATTTCTTGGCTTCTGGTCAAACACAGAAACCAACTACTGATTACGACTTATCATCCAGCTTCACACTTTGTTATCTTGGATTCTCCAGCATCTGCAGTTCCCATTATCACTGATTACGACTTATATTGTTCAACCCATCACTAAGTTGTTTTGTAGCATTACTGTTGCCTGAGTTGTTTGAGTCCTAAAAGACACAGTTGCTAGACTGGGTTTTCTGCAGATAGTGAGGGAACTAATAAGAGGGAAATGTCTCCTTCAATCCCTGAACTATATGTACAGTCAATGTAAAGTTAGCGCCATCACTCTGGCCATGCTCACTATAGATTAAGACTGAGTTTTCTATTTAACATTTCCTTTCATTTTTAAGGACTTTTATGTTTTCATCATTCTTTGTTCCAACTTGTTTCAGATTTTTCTGCTATTACGTACGGTCATACAGCCTGACCAACATATTTTAACAGAACCTCCAGCAGCAGGTGGCGATGATCGGGGAGGGCAGGTTGAGCAGTTGAACGGGCTGCTCTGAAAATAAAGGATGTCGTTGAAGGAAAGAGGCCTCATGGGAAGAAAGAAGCAGACAGAATGGATTCCTTAACCTAATGTAAACTACAGTTTCATTTCAGAAAAAAATACTTCTTTGTTTAACTTAATTTGCTTCATACTTTGAATGAGTTGATGTCAGTGGAATAAAGAATCTCTGCTTTGTGATCTTTGAGCCTTCTCTCTGGTCAAATTTTTATGTTATACTTGGTGCATAGTCAGCAGGGTATCATCACACAGACAAAAGTTATGATGAACAATGTTGAAAGACGACATGATGAAGGAGGTAAAATTGGCAAAGGGGGGCTGAAGTTGCTCTCGGATCATTGGAGGCTCAGGTCTTGGCAGGAATGATCAGATCTTTAGGCAAAACCCAGGCAGATACTCCACATGTGTGTTCCCTTGATGATAAAGAGGAAGGAAGTGGTACTCTTGGTTGGATATTCTACTTGCCCATGAATAGGAGGCAGGGCAATTTCAAGGGAACCCCACTAATCTCGTGGGTTGAAGACTCAAAGCTTGTTATTGCATGCAGGGCATCAATGTCACTGAGAAAACTGATGCAATATCTGTGCAGGCAAGCATGTGAAAAAAATGGGAAGAGTTACAGGAGTTCAAAAAAGTCTTTAGCAAATCATTGAGGTCCTGACTGGGTTTTTGGGGACAACAGTAATCTTATGCAACCACATCAGAGGTTTTATAAGTGCAAAAAAGCCAAAAGGCAGGATTATCTCTGGTCTTGGTGAAGCTGATAGATCATATATCATGCTCCCACATCCCTCCTTCAAATCAGCCAGGGATAAGACACTGAAGAACCAGCTAGAATAAACAGTAAAACAATATGATTTGGCTGTCATGTTATTTGTGGAACCTTGTCCAATCTAGACCCCAAGGTGGGTGATTCACCGCAGAACCTGGATCTCTTAGTAGATGACAGTACAGCTAAGAGACTGAAAAAGGTGGTCTTCTGCAAATGTTGGCAATCGTTCCAAATCTTGCTGCCACACCTGAATGGGCAAATGGTCACTATGTGATATATGTAATCGATGGAATTGTATGTTTAAAGCAGGGGATTTTTAAAAATTCATTTGTGGGATGTGGGCTTTGCTTTTATTGCCTGTTTCATGTTGCTGTTTAGAAGGCGATGGTGAGCTGCCTTCTTGAACCGCTGCTGTCCACCTGCTGTGTATTGACCCACAATGCCATTGGAAGGGTGAATTCCAGGATTTTGACCCAGTGACAGTGAAGGAACAGTGATATACTTCCAACTCAGGATGGTGAGGAGCTGGAAGGGAATTTGAAGGTGGTGGTGTTCCCGTGGATCTGCTGCCCTTGTTCTTCTAGTTGGAAGTGGGTGTGGCTTTAGAAAGTGCTGTCTGAGGATCTTGGGTGAATTTCTGTAATGCACCTTGTAAATAGTACACACTATTGACACTGAGCATTGGTGGTCAAGAGTATAGATGCTTGCGGATGTAGTGTTAACCAAGCATGCTGTTTTGTCCTGGATGGTGTCAACCTTTTGGAGTGCTGTTGGAGCTGCACCCATCAGACAGTTGTTGAATATTCCATCATGCTCCTGACTTGTGTCTTGTAGTTGATGGACAGGCTTTGGGGAGCCTGGAAGTGAGTTCCTCACTGCAGTATTCCTAGCCCATTACCTGCTCTTGGAGCCACTGTGTTTGTGTGATGAGCCCAGTTAAGTTTCTGGGCAATGGTAAACTCAGGATATTGATAGTGGGGTATTCGGTGATGGTAGTACCTTTGAATGTCAAGGGGCAGTGGTTAGATTTTTCTGGCATTTGTGTAGCGCGAATGTCACTTGCCAGTTGTCAGCCTAAGCCTGGATATTATCCAGATCTTGTTGCATTTCAACATGGACTGCTTCAGTATCTGAGGAGCCATAAATGGTGCTGATGTCATGCAATTAACAGTAAACATCCCTATGTCTGACCTTATGATGGAAGGAAGGTCAATAATGAAGCAGTTGAAGATGGTCAGGCTTAGGGTACTACCCTGAGGACCTTCTGTAGAGATGTTCTGGAGATGAAATGACTGACCTCCAACAAATATGACCAACGTTGTATATTATAGGTATGACTCCAACCACTGGAGAGTTTTCCCCCTGATACTCATTGATTCCAATTTTGCCAGGGCTCTTTGATGACACGTTTGGTTGAATGTAGCCTTGAGTCAAGGACTGTCACTCTTATCTCACTCAATGTGTAACAGAACCTTTAACAGCAAGTGACAAAGGGAGCTGAGCAGATGAAATTGAGCATTTGTGCTAGGACCTACACTAACAAATGGCAACAGTGAGGAAGGACAAATGGGCAGTCAAAAAGACCATCTCTGGGGATAAGAAAGTGTCTTTTGGGAAGGAAGCCTCATTGGGAGAGGTAAACATACAAAGGATGCTCTTCAGAGAGTTGGTGTGCACCTGCTGGGCCAAATGGCCTTTCACCACACTGTACTTCTATGATTCCTCCACACAATGTAAATCAAAGGCTTCATTCCAGATAAATACTGTAAATTCTTCATTGTTTAACTTTAATATCACCTAATATTTGTAATAACTTGATATCAATTGAGTAAAGCATCGCTGCTTCATGATTCTTGGATCTGTGTGTTGTAATATCTTTCTACAATATAGATAAGACACTAAAAGAAAGCAAGTTCGAAGCAGATGAGATGAGATATATTTGTCAAGCAGTTCTTAGCTTTATTGTTCTACAGCATCAGTGACTCTCCAAAGGAACTTTTTGAGCTATGGAAATAGCTAATATCCCTTGCTTAATATAAGATAATAAAATGTGAGGCTGGATGAACACAGCAGGCCAAGCAGCATCTCAGGAGCACAAAAGCTGACGTTTCGGGCCTAGACCCTTCATCAGAGAGGGTTGGATTCTCCAGCATCTGCAGTTTCCATTATCTCTGATAATATTTCTTGGTTGCTGGTTTCAAAACAAAAAGCAGTGGAAGAATGAAGCACTCATGGGGGCATTAACATCCCATTTCAGAGTTTTGATTGGTGGCAAGGCACGAAGGCTGTTGACAATTTGAACTGACTCCTCCATCAGTTTTCAGCAAGTTGGAAACTTGTTAGGAACTGCTACCATTGTAATCTTGTTGTATATTGAGGGAACAGAGGCTGGGAGATTGAAATAAACAAGGGCCTTCATATTTGAATCACGCAATATCTGGCATGTATTTGGTATTTTACAGCTTTAATATAACTTCTGGATCTATAAAATAAATTATGCCACACCTTACCCCTCCGTCAAACCCAGTCATCTCTTTGGGCTCATAAATGAGGTTGACATCCTGCCAAGACTCCATGAAAACTGCAATTACGGGAAAGAAGACATTAAAATTCACAAAATCTACAATCATTTTATGTACCAGTATTAATTATCCTTGTATTCACTTATGGTTGAAGACTGAATTTGTGCTGTGTCACTTTTGAGATGTGTGTTTGATAGGATTATCGGAGTTAATGTATGTTATTGCTGTTCATCTTAACTGACCAGATATATTAAGTTTCTTTATTAAGCATTGACGCATTAAAGTGGTACTCCACATAGACATCATTAGGGTTAATTGTTGTACATAATTTAAATATTTTAAAGATGCAACAACCTTTATTTTGTTTCCTGTCATGTGTCTTTATGATGTTTTACATAACAAACAATGATTTATGATGTGGAACATATGTGCTGAATGTTGTCCTTAGGCCACAGATGTGCTGATAATGAGGATCCTTAGCCAGATGGTGAAACTAGTGGGAAACATAGCTCATTAAAATTAAGATAAATACAATAGGTTGAGTTTCATGTTGCTTTAACTGACACCAGACCAGGAATTTCTGCAAATATATTCTCAACTTTTGCTATTACCCAAAATGCTGTGAGCCTAAATACAACTTTTTTTTATTAATATTATACCACAGTACTGTGTTTCTCATCATGTAGAACATCATAGAAAATTACTCCTGATTTATTTGCTCATTTTTCTCATCTAATATCATACTGAATGTCCTCACCATTTTCTTAAAAGGATTGAAGAACTTAAGGAAGCATGACATGAGTAAAGGCCATTGGGTATGAAAAACCTCTTTCTTTTACAGATATAACACAATGTGGGGCTGGATGAACACAACAGGCCAGGCAGCATCAGAGGAGCAGGGAAGCTGACTTTTTGGGACAAGACCCTTCGATTCCAGCATCGACTGGTATTACTATCTGTTTCTTTTACAGACTGCGTACAATTTGCACCATTCTGAACAGAATCAACACTATTGAATCATTGGAGGGAAGGATTTGCTAGGATTCTCCCAATCACCAAAAATAAATCAGGCAAACCTCCAGACCATCATCCTGCCTCTCATAACATTTCCATTCACCTGTTATCATGTGCATAATACCAACACACATTCTGGAGATATTGTAACCCGTTTCTCAATCAGCATGGGACTAACTGCCTAATCTTTGAACCTCTCATGCGTTTGAACTGTATGGGAAGGGATTTCCTTTGAGGCTCCAAATTACTTTAAGCTTGTTAATTTTATGCTGAAGATTACTTGATTTTACATTAATCCTGATTGAAATCAACAAAGTCCTTTGCAATTGTGGTTGCTGTGTGAAAACATAAAAAGTTTTCAAGTGGTGTTGAAACCCAGTTTTCCCAGTAATAATAATGAGGATGCATGAAAGAAAGGTAGGTGTCGAAAGCAAGCAATAAAATAAGTAGAAGCTGTACCAACATCATAATAAAAATAAGTTTGCAATGCTGTATCTCTTGTAAAGAATAACTAATTAAAATGATAAAGAATTAGAGAATGCTTGCATGTTTACAGCACTGGAAGAGGACCTGTTAACCCTGCAAAGACCTCTCTTGAGGGCTTGTAACAAAGTCGGTGGAGCTGTCTCACAAACAACTCAAGCAACGATATACCATAGGCATACTCTTGGAATCATATCTTACAGGAAATGTTCCCCAGACCATCCCTGGATATGCTCTATCCTGCTGGCAGGACAGGCTCTGCAGACAAGGCAGAACAGTGATATACAGTTAGGAGGGACTTATTGATTCCAGGTGCCATGTAGTCCCATGGCTTCAGATTAATCATAGACAATGAAACCTCTTGCTGAATACTGTGCACTGTCCTCCCTCAGCTGATGATTCGGTACGTTCATGTTGAACAACACTTGGAGGAAACACTGAGAGTTACAAATGAGCAGAATATACTCTGTGTAGGGGATTTTAATTTTCGCCTCCAAGAGTGGCTCAAAGGCAGCACTACTGACCAAGATGGTCAAATTCTAAAGGACATTTCTGCAAGATTGAGGATGTTACAGGTGGTAAGGGAACAGGCAAAAGGGAAAAACATGATTAATGTTACCCTTACCAATATGCTGCTGCAAAGCCTCTGCCCATGACAATGCACAATTCCTTGGGAGATGAAATCCTGCCTTCACATTGAAAATACCTTGTGTTTGGCTGTGTGGCACTATCACCGTGCTAAATGAGACAGATTTTGAATTGATCTAGCTACTCAAGACGAGATTTTCATGAGGCACCTTTGGCAATCATAAGCAGCAAAATCATGACCCAACGCAATGTGTAACCTCTTCACCTGGCATATCCTCCACTCAACCTTTATTATCAATCCAGGAGATCAACCTTGGTTCAATGAAAAGTGTGGTAGAGCATTCCAGAGTAGCTCCAGACATACCAAAAATGAGGTGTCAACTTGGTGAATTTACGAAGCAGGATTCCTTGCAGGCCAAACAGCATTAGCAGCAAGTGCTATAAAGCTAAGTGATCCTATAGCAAAAGGATCAGGCCTAAGCTCTGCAGCACTGCCATATCCTACAGTAAATGAGGGTGGGCAATTAAACACTCACCGGAGGAGGAAGCCCCCACAAATATCCCCACCTTCAATGATGGAAGAATCCAGCACAGTGTAGAAGATAAGGCTAAAACATTTGTAGCCAAGTAGGTGATCTATCTCACCCTCCTCCTGTGCTCCACAGCATCATAGGTGCCAGACTTCAGCTAATTTGATTCATCCCACAGGATATCAAAACATGGCTGGAGGAACTGGCTAGGTTATGAGTCCTGAAAACATTTCTGCAATAGAACTGAAGAGTTATTCTCCAGGGCTTGCTGCACAGCCCCCCCGCTCCCCCCCACCCCCACCCCCCAACCACCCCCCCCCCCCCCCCCCCCCGCCCCGACAAACTCATCCAGTACAATTACAACATTGTCATCAACACAACAATATGGAAAATTGCCCAGGTATGTTCTATGCAAAAAAATCAAACCTGACCAATCACTGCCCCATCAGTCTACTTTTTATCATCAATAAAGTGATGGAAAGAGTCCTCAACAATGGTATCAAGCAGCACCTGCTCTGCAATAACCTGCTCACTGAGATAACAAGGTATAGAGCTGGATGAATACAGCAGGACAAGCAGCATCAGAGGAGCAGGAAAGCTGATGTTTTGGGTCTGGGCCCTTCTTCAGAAAACCCATTTCCATCCAGAAACATTGACTCTGTCGACCACTGATACTCAGTTGCAGCATTGTGTACTATCTACATGATGTACTGTAGAAAATCACCAAAAATCCTCGGACAGCACCTTTCAAATCCACAACCATTGCCATGTAGAAGGACAAGGGCAGCAAATGCATGAGAATACCACTATCTGCTGGTTTCTCTCCAAGACACTAACCACCCTGACTTCATACAGTCATAGAATCATATGGAGACCTTTCAGACCAATTCACCCATGCTAATTTTCCCAAACTAAACTAGTGCTGCTTACCTGCATTTAGCCGGCATCCCTCTAAACCTCTCCTGTACCTGTCCACATATCTTTTAAATGTTGTAACAGTACCTGCATTTATCACTTCCTCTGGCAGTTCATTCTGTGCATGAAACAAATGTGGAAAAAGCTGCTCCTCAGGTCCTTTTTAAAACTTTCTCCTCTCACCATAAAAATATGCTCTTATGTTGAAACCCTCTACCCTCGGGAAAAGATCTTTGCTATTCACCTTACCTATACCTATAAACCTCGATAGGATCATCTCCCAACCCCCTACTTGGCAATATATCTCCATTTCTTCAGGGTTGCTGGGTCCAAATCCTGGCACTCCCTTTTCAATAACATTATGGGTTTACTTACAGCACACAGACAGTAGCGGTCAGAAAGGCAGCTCGTCACTTGCTGCTGAAGAACAATTGGATATGCGGAAAAAGCTGGTCCAGACAGCAACATGCACATCCCGAGACTGAATAAAATAAAGTTCAGCTTTTCATGGTTTATACAGTGGTCAGACCTGCTGTTGAATCTTTATCCTGTCCCCAAGAAATTCTACTCAGAGATGGAGAAAGAGATTTGCAGCTTTTGAAATTTTGTTCCTTATTGAGTACCTAGGTCTATTAGATCAGAAAATCTAGCCCAAAATGGGATGCTGTGCAATGACCAGTTCAGAGTCCCCTATAGGGTTTTCAAAGCAAGTTTTCCAACACCTAAAGACTTTAAACCCCACACCTTATTATCCTTGAGCTCTGTTTGTCTTTCCTTTTCGAAATTTTTTGACTTACTATAAACAAATAAACCACAGCACATAATAAACTGAAGGTAATAAAATGTGAGGCTGGATGAACACAGCAGGCCAAGCAGCATCTCAGGAGCACAAAAGCTGACGTTTCGGGCCTAGACCCTTCATCAGAGAGGGGGATGGGGAGAGGGAACTGGAATAAATAGGGAGAGAGGGGGAGGCGGACCGAAGATGGAGAGTAAAGAAGATAGGTGGAGAGAGTATAGGTGGGGAGGTAGGGAGGGGATAGGTCAGTCCAGGGAAGACAGACAGGTCAAGGAGGTGGGATGAGGTTAGTACGTAGCTGGGGGTGCAGCTTGGGGTGGGAGGAAGGGATGGGTGAGAGGAAGAACCGGTTAGGGAGGCAGAGACAGGTTGGACTGGTTTTGGGATGCAGTGGGTGGGGGGGAAGAGCTGGGCTGGTTGTGTGGTGCAGTGGGGGGGGGGGGGGACGAACTGGGCTGGTTTAGGGATGCAGTAGGGGAAGGGGAGATTTTGAAACTGGTAAAGTCCACATTGATACCATATGGCTGCAGGGTTCCCAGGCGGAATATGAGTTGCTGTTCCTGCAACCTTCGGGTGGCATCATTGTGGCAGTGCAGGAGGCCCATGATGGACATGTCATCTAGAGAATGGGAGGGGGAGTGGAAATGGTTTGCAACTGGGAGGTGCAGTTGTTTGTTGCGAACTGAGCGGAGGTGTTCTGCAAAGCGGTCACCAAGCCTCCGCTTGGTTTCCCCAATGTAGAGGAAGCCACACCAGGTACAGTGGATGCAGTATACCACATTGGCAGATGTGCAGGTGAACCTCTGCTTAATGTGGAATGTCATCTTGGGGCCTGGGATAGGGGTGAGGGAGGAGGTGTGGGGACAAGTGTAGCATTTCCTGCGGTTGCAGGGGAAGGTGCCGGGTGTGGTGGGGTTGGAGGGCAGTGTGGAGCGAACAAGGCAGTCACGGAGAGAATGGTCTCTCCGGAAAGCTGACAGGGGAGGGGTTGGAAAAATGTCTTGGGTGGTGGGGTCGGATTGTAAATGGCGGAAGTGTCGGAGGATGATGCGTTGTATCCGGAGGTTGGTAGGGTGGTGTGTGAGAACGAGGGGGATCCTCTTAGGGCGGTTGTGGCGGGGGCGGGGTGTGAGGGATGTGTTGCGGGAAATACGGGAGACGTGGTCAAGGGCGTTCTCGATCACAGTGGGGGAAAGTTGCGGTCCTTAAAGAACTTGGACATCTGGGATGTGCGGGAGTGGAATGTCTTATTGTGGGAGCAGATGCGGCGGAGGCGGAGGAATTGGGAATAGGGGATGGAATTTTTGCAGGAGGGTGGGTGGGAGGAGGTGTATTCTAGGTAGCTGTGGGAGTCGGTGGGCTTGAAATGGACATCAGTTACAAGCTGGTTGCCTGAGATGGAGACTGAGAGGTCCAGGAAGGTGAGGGATGTGCTGGAGATGGCCCAGGTGAACTGAAGGTTGGGGTGGAAGGTGTTGGTGAAGTGGATGAACTGTTCGAGCTCCTCTGGGGAGCAAGAGGTGGCGCCGATACAGTCATCAATGTACCGGAGGAAGAGGTGGGGTTTGGGGCCGGTGTAGGTGCGGAAGAGGGACTGTTCCATGTAACCTACAAAGAGGCAGGCATAGCTGGGGCCCATGCGGGTGCCCATGGCCACCCCTTTAGTCTGTAGGAAGTGGCATAATAAACTGTTGACTTCATTTCCAAGAAACCATGTGGCTCAACATTTTTCCATTCAGAATATGAATTTAGAATTCGATATCTTACAATCTTCCACACAGTGTATGAATATGAGTACATATCCCCAAAAGCACAATTATCTCAGATTAAGAAGTTATGAGGATAGAGTGGAAAGGTTGGAATTGTTCTCCTTGGACAAAGAAAGTTAAGAAGAAACCTGATAGAAATATCGAAACCATGACTATCTGGATAGAGTGGATGAGGAGAAACTGTTCGAGCTCTAATTAGAGTTGATAACTAGAGAACACAGATCTAATGTGATGTGTAAACATAGCAAATGTGATGTGAGAAAAAAAACCTTTTCGCACAATGAATGGTTGGGATCTGGAATGTATTATTTGGAAAATGATGAAGGCAGATTCAACTGAGGCATTCAAGGGAGCTTTAGTTGATTGTTTGAATAGAAACAATGTGTTTAGGTACAGATAAAAGACAGGAGATTGGCACTAAGTTATAATGCACACTGGATAGCCAATGCAGGTCATGATGGGCCAAATGTCATCCTTCATACTGTGATACTTCTGTGATTCTGTGAAGCAGTGAAGATCAAGTCATCCATATTGTCAAAAATGGTACAAAGACCATGAAGAAGAGGAGGGAAAGTTGCATATTAACAGTCTTTCCTCTATCTGACACAGTATGTAAATAGGCCAACAAGGGGCGAAGCCACATTAGATTTGGTACTGGGTAATGAGCCTGGCCAGGTGTTAGATTTGGAAGTAGGTGAGCACTTTGGTGATAGCGATCACAATTTTGTTATGCTTACTTTAGCGATGGAAAGGGATAGGTGTATACCACTGGGCAAGAGTTATAGCTGGGGGAAAGGCAATTACGATGAGATTAGGCAAGATTTAGGGAGCATAGGATGGGGAAGGAAACAGCAGGGGATGGGCACATTAGAAATGTGGAGCTTATTCAAGGAAAAGCTCCTGTGTGTCCTAAATAAGTATGTACCTGTTAGGCACGGAGGAAGCTGTAGAGCACGGGAGCCGTGGTTTACGAAGGAGATGGAATCTCTGGTCAAGAGGAAGAAGAAGGCTTATGTTAGGTTGAGATGTGAAGGCTCAATTAGGGCGCTTGAGGGCTATGAGGTAGCCAGGAAAGACCTAAAGAGAGAGCTCAGAAGAGCCAGGAGGAGACATGAGAATTTGTTGGTGGATAGGATCAGGGTAAACCCTAAGGCTTTCTACAGGTATTTAAAGAATAAAAGAATGACGAAAGTAAGATTAGGGCCAATCAAGGATAGTAGTGGTAAGTTGTGTGTGGAGTCAGAGGAGATAGGGGAAGCACGAAATGAATATTTTTCAACAGTATTCACTCTAGAAAACGACAGTGTTGTTGAGAATACTGAGATATAGGCTACTAGGCTAGGTGGGATTGAGGTTTACAAGGAAGAGGTATTAGAAATCCTACAGAGGGTGAAGATAGGTAAGTCCCCTGGGCCGGATGGGGTTTATCCTAGGATCCTCTGGGAAGCCAGGAAGGAGATTGCGGAGCCTTTGGCATTGATCTTTAACTCGTCATTGACTACAGGAATAGTACCAGACGACTGGAGGATAGCAAATGTGGGTCCGCTGTTCAAGAACGGGAGTAGAGACAATCCTGGTAATTATAGACCAGTGACCCTTACCTCAGTTGTCAGTAAAGTGTTGGAAAAGGTTATAACGGATAGGATTTACAATCATCTAGAAAAGAATAAATTGATTAGGGATAGTCAGCACGGTATTGTGAAGGGAAGGTCGTGCCTCACAAACCTTATTGAGTTCTTTGAGAAGGTGACCACACAGGTAGATGAGAGTAAACCGGCTGATGTGGTGTATATGGATTTCAACAAGGCATTCGATAAGGTTCCCCACAGTAGGCTGTTGTACAAAATGCGGAAGAATAGAATTGTGGGAGATATAGCAGTTTGGATTGGAAATTGTTTTGCTGAAAGAAGACAGAGGGTGGTAGTTGGTGGGAAGTGTTCATCCTGGAGACCAGTTACTAGTGGTGTACCACAAGGATCGGTGTTGGGTCCACTGCTGTTTGTCATTTTTATAAATGACCTGGATGAGGGTGTAGAAGGATGGGTTAGTAAATTTGCAGACGATACTGAGGTTGGTGGAGTTGTGGATAGTGATGAAGGATGCTGTAGGTTGCAGAGAGACATAGATAAGCTGCAGAGCTGGGCTGAGAGGTGGCGAATGGAGTTTAATGCAGAGAAATGCGAAGTGATGCACTTTGGTAGGAGTAACCGGAAGGCAAAGTACTGGGCTAATGGTAAGATTCTTGGTAGTGTAGATGAGCAGAGAGATCTCGGTGTCCATGTACACAGATCCTTGAAAGTTGCCACCTAGGTTGACAGGGCTGTTAAGAAGGCATACAGTGTTTTAGCTTTTATTAATAGAGGGATCAAGTTCCAGAACCAAGAGGTTATGCTGCAGCTGTATAAAACTCTGGTGCGGCCGCACTTGGAGTACTGCGTACAGTTCTGGTCACCGCATTATAAGAAGGACGTGGAAGCTTTGGAAAGGGTGCAGAGGAGATTTACTAGGATGTTGCCTGGTATGGAGGGAAGGTCTTACGAGGAAAGGCTGAGGGGCTTGAGGCTGTTTTCATTAGAGAGAAGGTTGAGAGGTGACTTAATTGAAACATATAAAATAATCAGAGGCTTAGATAGGGTGGATAGGGAGACCCTTTTTCCCAGGATGGTGACGGCGAGCACGAAGGGGCATAGCTTTAAATTGAGGGGTGAAAGATATAGGACAGATGTCAGAGGTAGTTTCTTTACTCAGAGAGTAGTAAGGGAATGGAACACTTTGCCTGCAACGGTAGTAGATTTGCCAACTTTAGGTACATTCAAGTCGTCATTGGATAAGCATATGGACGTACATGGAATAGTGTAGGTTAGATGGGCTTCAGATTGGTATGAAAGGTCGGCACAACATCGAGGGCTGAAGGGCCTGTACTGTACTGTAATGTTCTATGTTCTATGTTCTATATAAGATAAGAGACTTCTCCGTTGACAATCTTATAAGAGCACTCTGCAAATCTTTCACATTAATATCCAATTGTATATTGGATAGAGCAATATTTAATAGAAAACTCAAGCTTTTAAGAGAAGCTGTTGACAACTTTATTAATCATTTTTATACAAAGTCTGAATTTAAAGATCATGGAAACTTACAATCAGAACTGATGTAAAATCTGGCATTATATTCTATTATCTGGTCTGATGCATTTCCTTTAGATGTGTTAAAATTAAAAGAGGATCTCACATTGGAAAGAAGTATCTAAATTGTGGTAGAAGCCAAAATCTGAAAACATGTCCAGAGGGTGAGATGTGCCTCAATAGTTCAATAAGATCAAAAAAAAAATTGCCAACTTTCTGAGGTTCAAAGACATCAAGACAACATTTTTGTCTTGATAGAACAGTCTGTTTGGAACTGCCTAGCTTTGCATGCGTCGGTTTTATGGGAAGGATGGATCAACAAAAACACCTTCAAAACATTTGATGCTCGAGCCATTGTTTCAGGTGTACAGTTAAAGAAAACACACTAAAAGAGATATCAAAATTTATCACGTCTATATGACTTTTCTAAGAAAATGGGACATTGTCAGAGTATTTGCAAAATTCGGAAATGAGCCTTGTGTCATGGAATTGATAACGCTTATTTGCACAAAGTTGTTAACACCTATAGCTTTGAAAGAAAATCCAGAACAACAAGGCATGCAGCATTGGAACATATATTATTATAGAGTAACATGTTACTTATTGTAGATGTAACTTAACAAATTCTAAGGGTAAGAGGCAACTCATCTGAATTCTGATAAGACAAGAGATCTTAGCAGTTCTAATAAGTTATCAAGCTAATGTCAAACTTGACAATGTCACAACTGTTGCCATTAATTTGGGAAAAAAATATCCTTGATTGAAGAAAGTGAATTTACAACCTTCTAACAGACTGTCTAGTGTGGGCAGAACACCACCAAATATCAAAGGAATGTTGAGAGCAGTCTCAACACACAGGTATCAATATTATACAGAGCAAGCATATGTTATAAGAAAACAGGACTTTTTATTTCTGAGCAGAAAAACATGCTTCACTCTTAAAATTCTATAGTATGTTCAGGAATGTCAACCAGCTAAGAAGCCAATCTAGGACAGATCAGCCTAACTTTGTTCAATAAGAGAAGACTTCATGAGTGTCAGCAGAATGTTCACTGAACCGAAGAGAATACATGGACCATTTAAGATAATTAGATTTGATATTTGATATTAGATTTAATATGACAATTTTTCATGATTGAGAGACTTGAATTTCATTGATTTGAGGGGATTATTCATTTTTTTCCAACCACAGATGCATCGTCAAAATCTGATCACCAGACATCCTGACACCACAGTTAATTTACAAGATTATTTACAAGAAGATAAACAAAGCAGCACAGTTAGTTTTATGATCTATGTTTAACCCTGACAGCAATGTTGTATTATCCAAAAAAAAGTGGGAATAGAAAGTCATCTCTGAATCTAAGATAACAAAATGTGAGGCTGGATGAACACAGCAGGCCAAGCAGCATCTCAGGAGCACAAAAGCTGACGTTTCGGGCCTGATGAAGGGTCTCAGCCCGAAACGTCAGCTTTTGTGCTCCTGAGATGCTGCTTGGCCTGCTGTGTTCATTCAGCCTCACATTTTGTTATCTTGGATTCTCCAGCATCTGCAGTTCCCATTATCTCTGAATCTATCTTTTTTACAGCATCGGAAGGAATAGAGATTTTTTTCAGAAAAGTTATCTTCTCTGATCTGATTTTTAGAAAACTGGAGATCCTTCAAGGAAAACAAACATTTACCAGAATTATTGAGCCAGATAAATTTCTCTGGAAAAGGTATTCAAGAAAACAAAGATCCAACAAGTTTTTGATATGGCAACAAAGTGTACCTGACTGTTTCAACTTCAATCAGCAGATGCTAAATCCAAGCAAGCTGTCAGCCATTTATAAAGTCAAAGACTTGGGGACAGATTGGACAGCAGCAATCATAATTTACTGATTTGAAACAATCGTATAACAATTGTATTAAACATAAAAATGTTTAGCGGGAGAAATTATCTAAGACAGTTCGTGCCTGAAAGGCTTTAGCTGAAATTGTGATAAAATTTTGACCAGAGCTGTATAAAAGATTCCTCATGGAAGGAGCTACCCCTGAGCGTTGGCTTGTCTTCTTGTGTAAACCAGAATGTTTCCCTAGCGCGTACAATTATTCTTAAGTTTAATCTGATGTTGTCAGAATACTATCATGTGTCTCATGTAACTGGACATTAAGTAATATGAAGTAAACACCTTGTTATCAAGACTGAGATATCTTCTCCTGAAGAGTCAGTGTGAACATAGTGCCCCATTTCGTATCAGTAATTTAGACTAATACCAAGGAGAATTGGTCGCAGTGAATCTACCCAAGGCATCCCAGATGGTTCTGTCAGATGACCACATCATTATAAAATCCTTGCCCAAAATTGCCTCCCTTTCCATTTGTTTCCTTCTTTCGCTTTCATTTGAAAACACTGTAATCCGGTGTTTGTTCTGTCTTTTGTGTCACCTGTTAAATTACATTGCTGTAATAAACATGCTTTCACACTACCATATTTTTATGAGTGCTCAGCTTTTCTAGTTTAGTTGCTGTACCCCTTGCATTGAAGTAGATACCCTTGAGCATTGCAATCTCTCTGTTTTTCTATCTTCTGTCCTTTGTTGTCTCTAACTTTTATATTCACCTACCAATATTCCTCTTTCATTTTCATTTCTGATCTTGTCACCTCTGAATCCATCCTCAGATCCCCATTCCCTTGCCATACTCGTTCAAACATCCTCAATAGCATGAGCAAAACATTCTGCAAAGTACTCAGTCTCACAAGGGAATCAATCTCACAAGGAACCTATTTATAGATGACCAAGTGAAGTTCAGTAACTAAATTGGCTAACAAATTGTACAAAGATGGATTAATATTTCACATTCTAAGAATATAATAACAAATATTCAACATCTTTCTTGGACTTCAAGTCAGCTTAAGACATAATGTTGAAATTGGTAAAAATAAAATCTTGAGTATCAGTTTGACTGTTGATTCCAAGGTAAAGCAATCATTTTAGAAGCTTTTTGAAGTAATGCTATCATCTGGCATAAGCTACATTATGTCCAGGAATGGTTAGACAAAAGCAAATTAATTGGTCCTCTGCAGATTCACTTACATTTCTAAAGTCCATTGGAACTGAGCAAATAACCATCTGGAGAACCTATGCAATTGAAGTTGGCTTCACAACCTGAGCAGAATTTTGGTTTGAAATGTGTTCTTTTCAATTATTGCCGAGCTTACTACATACTCAGATGACTAATTTTTTTTTTGCTGGCACTGAACCATGATAATCCTGAAAGGAAAATATTTCTTTTGTTGATGGTTTGTTTCACTTGTCATTGCTTTATTTAGAGTGAGTGTAGTGATCAGGGTAGGAGTTCTCTGGAGCTTTCAAATGGTGATGTTAGAAGAGAGGAGAAAGAACAGCTCATTAAGGAATTTAAGAGCCTATGTGATTATATTTGTATTGTCCTTCCCCTAAAACTTACACGTACAAATCCGAACTGTCATATCTGAAATAGATAATAGGGATTAGAATCTGCAGCTGTGAAGAAGGTGTTACAGAACAATGTCATCTTCTCAAATGCAACCAACAGATTTATTCAGCCACATAGGCTGGCACTTCTTGTCACTGTGAAGGTCACTATTGCATTTAACCTTTATGTCACTAAATCCTTCTAAGCTATCACTAGTGACATATGCTAAAATATTCACTCAGCTGTCTGCTAACATATCAAGCCACTGACAGACTGTATTTTTGCCAGACAACCCATTCATCATTTTTTTCTTCAGAAGGATGGCACCAGCATGACACAACACATGAATTTTTACTTGGTGGAAGTGTTCTCAAGAGATCAAGCAGTTCCTGCTCTTTATCGAACATCAATTGATACTTCCCGCAGCCATATATTCTGCCTTGCGCACCTTCACACACTCCTTAGCTATATTCTCCAGAAAGAGTAGAGCCGTGTTAAACTTCAGTGAATGAGATACAGGAACCAGACACTTATATACTGGGTCACAGATTTGTTGACGGATTGATTTTTCAAGTCCACAAAGACATCAAAAAGAAAGCTATTAGAACCCTAAAATGTGCAGGTACTATGAATACTATATATTGTATGTGATTTTGTGGTTCTCTGTATATTTAAAAAATGTCAGAGCAGGATGAAGCTAATCCTTAGCCTTTGTTAGGCCTGGTACTTGCATGCATAATGGCAGTGAAGAAAACCTTCTCCAGTAAGCAAATCAGGACTTATGTTTGTGAACTGTTCTCACGGTATTAACTTCAGGTCCACAATCAGAGGAGACGACATCATCAGGCTTTGTTAAATCTAACAACGGCAAACTTTGTTTTAGCTGGCACCTTATTAACTGGATCTCTTGATAAACAATAAAAATTATGTATCACAAGTACTGCAATGTACCACAATGTCTGAGTTATTTATTGTTGCATATAAAATATAATGGTGAACTGTATGCCCCCCGCATTGCATTTCTATCATTTACTGTGTGTTTTTACACTGATTTTAGGAGGTGTGTTGATATTTTTACAGATTTTTTAAGGCATGTCAATGTATCGAAGTTTTGCTTGGTCAGGGTTCATTGCAGTTACAAGTACCTCGTGATTATCTAGAATATTTGGTCAACTGGTGCATTATTAGTCCCATAGGTGCTGGCTAATAAAATGTCTGCAATATGTCGCAGTCACGACTCCTTACACACATACACAGTCGAAATTGTTTGATCAAAGGTGTAGTTGTCTTTTGACTCACATAAGTTATTTATACTCAGAACAAACAGAGTATAGAAGAAATTTAATCAACCTGAACCTGTGCCTATTACTGGTTATATCCTGTGCAGCTAGATTGCATTGCAATAATTCCATTTTTGAAGCTCTTGAAACATGTTAGTGTGGAAAAGTTTTTAACTGCTGAATTCACCTTTATTGTGAACTCTGCAAAGGTATACCTGAGTTACTGAGCAGTATGGTTACATGAAGGTGTGGTAATGGTTATTGTTAATAGTGACAAAATTGACTCCGATATATGACAGTTTATAGCATTGTATGGTGTGGGATTTAGGGCTTGTACTTGGTTTTAATGAGCATTCACATCAGAGCTGTACTCTGAAGATTCACCAGACAGTACTGAGCTATGTGGGTAGTTCATGCCAAGAATATTGTTTTTTGTTGTTGCTACCCTATTGTTGAAGTTAGGGCAATGTCTCTTACTCTAGCTCATGCAGCAATATCTTGACCAGTCAATAAATAAGGGATCAGGATGAGCTTGACTCCATCACTCACCTATTAATTATCTCCTTTACCTCTCATTGGATTTTCTGTCCTCTCCTACTTGCCCATTGTTTATTTGTGTCTTTGGCAAGGCAAAAACCATTCTGCTTAGGGCCAGTGACAGAAACCATGGAGCCTGGTGCTTCTCCTGTTTCCTTATCTCCCACTACTCCACTCCATTTGACCCTTAGCAGCTTCTGCTGAGTGCATTTATTACGCATTTTGACTCCATTAGAATAGTGTACCATCCAATCCATTGACCTGCATCAATTCTTTTGAAGAGAAATCCAGTCGGTGCTAACACTGCACACCCACTTATTCTTATCCGATTTTTTTCCTCCAAGTATTCAGATAATTTCTTTTTGAGCATTAATTTGAATTTATATTTGCTTCAGTGCATGGAGAGGTGCATTGCAAATCCTAACAACTCCTTGTGTAAACATTTTTCCTCGTGTTGCCTCTGATTCTTTTGTCAATAAATTGAAACAATTAGATTCCCCACAGTGTGGAAACAGGCCCTTTGGCCCAACAAGTCCACACGGCTACCCAGACCCATCCCCCTATAACCCACATACCCCTGAACACTACGGGCAATTTAGCATGGCCAATCTACCTAGCCTGTACATCTTTGGGCTGTGGGAGGAAACCAGAGCACCCAGAGGAAACCCACGCAGACACGGGGAGAATGTGCAAACTCTACACAGCCAGTCGCCCAAGGCTGGAATCGAACCCAGGACCCTCGTGCTGTGAGGCTGCAGTGTTAACCACTGAGCCACTGTGCCATGGGTGTAAAATCTGTTTCATCTGATTAGCCATCCTACAGCCATTAGAAACACTTCTCATTTTTTCTATCAAAACTCTTCATAATTTTATATACTGGCACCAGGGCTTTTTGGATCCGAGAAGAGCAGTCTCTGTTTTGCTATAATGCCTCAACTCTGGAGCCATTTTAATAAATCTCTTTCCAAACCATTTACATTCGTTTGGTGTCTCAAATTAGAACACTTTGCCATAGGGGGTGTCGACATGTTTCATAAAGGAGCAGTAAGACTTCTTTGCCATATAACACATATATATTTGTATGTATAATATGCCTCCATTTATAAAGCTCATTTAAAGCTCTACTTTCATTATGACATAATTTACAACTTTGCTAGACAACTGTATACAGCTTAGTAGTTAATACAATGTAACCAGCTCCATGTCTTTGAGTCTGGCTTCAGGTCAATATAATTTAATATTTTGAAGGGTAGTCTTGAGGTTTTTTCAAGGTCCACCTTATAAATTTTGGAGGTGGCCTTTTGGTATTCATAGACTCGTTTTAATTCTAATCCACTTATTTATTTGGTAGTGTAGTTGTAATAACAATATCTTTTGTATTTGAGTTGACACAAATTACATTTTGGACTCGGACAAAAACAGGATTAATCAATATCCTTTGTTATCAACTCTCCATGAAACTTAATGCTAGAACACACAATGAAAACATTTCTGCCAGAGTGTATTCTAAGGCTGCACTCTGCCTTTATTAAACCCTGTACAAATTGCCACGAACGCTGGCAGCTTATTTAGTTAATATTCAAGTGTTATCTTCCTATTGTTTTTGCATACATAGGAGCCAGTCTGGTGTGAGATTACTCCCAGCAATGTTTTTGGTGCCATTGCAAAACTTACCTTTGAGCCAAATATATTTTATAACCAATAGCTGTAATGGTGAAGGTAATATGTTTTTTGGTGAATGAAAGAGAATCAAAAAGAAGTAAGCACATTGGATATTTCCTTTAGTTACTTTTTTGCCCTTCTTTACAAATATCATTATACCATAATGAAATAATAACTGTCATGCAAATTTACCAAGGACTTTTAAATTGTCATATGATTTAATGGTTAAAATTTCACTTTCACTTTAATAAATTGATAATTTCTGATAATTCAAAGTTTTATATTGTAAAGTTATTGAAAAATTAGAAGTAAAATCAATAAAATAATATAATGAGAACTTAGAGAGGAGTAGAGTATAATTTGGAATGTTACAGTTCTTTTCAGATTGCATAATCAAATATTAAAAGTGCTCAAACATACACAATTAAAATAGAACAGAGATTGGATTTATTAAAAACAAACTTAAGCATATAGATTTCCCTATATCTTATCTAGAGCAAAGAGCAGCAGTATATTTGTTGTGCAGAACATTAGTGGTCAGAACAACATATGCTTTGGTGGGAAACATGGCAGAACTATATGAGGAATCCAGCTAGGCTATTTTGATATCAACAACAATTTACCGAATCTTTGAAAGTAAATTCCAGGCATCTGGGCAAAATTCTCACTAGGGAATAGCATGTAGCTTAATAAAGAAGATTATTGCTTGTTAATCACCTTATTAACAGCTTATTAATATGTAGTTTCCCATCCTATCAATCACTACGAGCAAACTAGATGCCAGGAATTCTTGATATGGAAGTCACAGTGGGTAACACAAAAATAGGTGGGAAGGCTTGTGGTAAGGATGCCACGAAGAGTCTGCAGAGGGGTGTAGACAGATTAAATGAATGGGCAAAAACTTGTCAGCTGGAATATAATGTGCAGAAAAGTGATTTCATGCATTTTCATAGGAAGAATAGAGGAGCTGAATACCATTTAAACAGAGAAAGATTGCAAATCCTATGTAACAAGGAGATTTGGGAGTTGTCAAAAATGAATTACAAAAGCTAGCATTTAAGTTCAGCAGGTAACAGGGCAGGTAAATGGGATGCTGGCTTTCATTTGAAAGGGAATGGAATATAAAATAAAGAGGTTTTATTAAAACTGCAATGTACTAGTCAGAGAACAGCTGAGATTGTGTGAATAGTTTTGGGCTCTTTATCTACAGAAGGACAAAATGGTATTGGTGGCAGTTCAAAGAAGATTCACGAGGCTGAAAGCAGATATAGGAAGACAGTATAATGAGGAGAGGTTGGGTAGATTAGTCCAGTATGCATTGAAATGTAAAACAATGAGAAGCAACTTTATTGAAAGTGATAAGATTCTTGGGTGTCTTGACAGGGTAAGATGCAAAACTGTTGTTTCCTCTTGTGTGAGAAACTAGTGCCTTTATCTTAGAAGTATGGGCCACATCTATGACAGAAATGAGGAGAAATTTGTTCTCTCAGTGAACCTGTGGAGCTGTTATTCATAGAGGGGTGTTGAACCTGGTCAGTAAGTATATTCAAGGATGAGATAGGCAGATTTTCAATCAGTAATGGAATCAACAGTTACAGTGCTCATTCGGGCATACAGTGATCTTTTAAATACAAAATGTGTGTGAGGGATATTGGTGAGAAGTTATGGGAATGGTGCACAGTAAAATACAGCAAGAATTGAGTGAGAGGAGCACTCTAGTGCCAGGATAAGTTATTAATGATAACAAAGTGTGGAGCTGGATGAACACAGCAGGCCAAGCAGCATCTCAGGAGCACAAAAGCTGACGTTTCGGGCCTAGTCCCTTCTTCAGAGAGGGGGATGGGGAGAGGGAACTGGAATAGATAGGGAGAGAGGGGGAGGCAGACTGAAGACGGAGAGAAAAGAAGATAGGTAGAGAGGAGAGTATAGGTGAGGAGGTACGGAGGGGATAGGTCAGTCCAGGGAAGACGGACAGGTCAAGGAGGCGGGGTCAGGTGGTAGGTAGGAAATGGAGGTGCGGCTTGAGGTGGGAGAAAGGGATGGGTGAGAGGAAGAGCAGGTTAGGGAAGCGGAGACAGGCTGGGCTGGTTTTGGGATGCAGTGGGGGGAGGGATCGAGCTGGGCTGGTTGTGTGATGCAGTGGGGGGAAGGGAAGAGCCTGGCTGGTTTTGGGATGCAGTGGGGGAAGGGGAGATTTTGAAGCTTGTGAAGTCCACATTGATACCATTGGGCTGCAGGGTTCCCAAGTGGAATATGAGTTACTGTTCTTGCAACCTTTGGGTGGCGTCATTGTGGCACTGCAGGAGGCCCATGATGGACATGTCGTCTGAGGAATGGGAGGGGGAGTTAAAATGCTTCGCGACTGGGAGGTGCAGTTATTTGATGCGAACCGAGCGGAGGTGTTCTGCAAAGTAGTCCCCAAGCCTCCGCTTGGTTTCCCAAATGTAGAGGAAGCCACACCGGGTACAATGGATACAATATACCACATTGGCAGATGTGCAGGTGAACATCTGCTTGATAAGGAAAATCATCTTGAGGCTTGGGATGGAGTGAGGGAGGAGGTGTGGGGGCTCCACACTCCCCTCCAACCCCACCACACCCTGCACCTTCCCCTGCAACTGCAGGAAGTGCTACACTTACCCCCACACCTCCTCCTTCACCCCTATCCCAGGCCCCAAGATGATTTTCCATATCAAGCAGATGTTCACCTGCACATCTGCCAATGTGGTATATTGTATCCATTCTACCCGGTGTGGCTTCCTCTACATTGGGGAAACCAAGCGGAGGCTTGGGGACCGCTTTGCAGAACACCTCCGCTCGGTTTGCAACAAACAACTGCACCTCCCAGTCGCGAACCATTTTAACTCCCCCTCCCATTCCTCAGACAACATGTCCATCATGGGCCTCCTGCAGCGCCACAATGACGCCTCCCGAAGGTTGCAAGAACAGCAACTCATGTTCCGCTTGGGAACCCTGCAGCCCAATGGTATCAATGTGGACTTCACAAGCTTCAAAATCTCTCCTTCCCCCAATGCATCACAAAACCAGCCCAGCTCGTCCCGTCCCCCAACTGCATCCCAAAACCAGCCCAGCCTGTCTCCGCTTCCCTAACCTGTTCTTCCTCTCACCCATCCCTTCCTCCCACAAGCCGCACCTCCATTTCCTACCTACTACCTCATCCCGCCTCCTTGACCTGTCCATCTTCCCTGGACTGACCTATTGCCTCCCTACCTCCTCACCTATACTCTCCTCTCTACCTATCTTCTTTTCTCTCCATCTTCGGTCCACCTCCCCCTTTCTCCCTATTTATTCCAGTTCCCTCTCCCCATCCCCCTCTCTGATGAAGGGTCTAGGCCCGAACCGTCAGCTTTTGTGCTCCTGAGATGCTTCTTGGCCTGCTGTGTTCATCCAGCTCCACACTTTGTTATCTTGGGTTCTCCAACATCTGCAGTTCCCATTATCACTAAGTTACTAATGAGGTGTGCTCTGTAAATTATAATGAGAAACTTTCACTTGTGGTGAGAATCCCAACAAGAAACGTGATAGAACTGACAGTTAGTCAAACAAAGTAACATCCAGCCCATTGTATTTAATTCGTTAAAATGCAAAGTTATGCTGAATAACAATTTGAAGCTTGTTCTTTGTAAATTTGAACTTTGAGCTTATTATTACCTACACTGATGCATTTGTTGAACAATAATTATAGAGTAGGGCTTGGAAACAACGCAATTGCAATTAGTGTTGAAGTGCACAAGATTGCATAGTAGCAAGCATGCTGACATTTCTCTGATTTAAAGTGTGAAATCTATATACGTTATGGATGGCTCTGAACACCAGTAGGTTTCAACTCCTGTTAAAAAAGATAATAATATTAAATTGCAATCACAAAAATGTAGATTTATTTAAGTTACAATTTATTGGCAAACAGTGTACCTGATTGAGAGCCATAGGGAGCAACTATATTATTTTTGCTTCTGGATAGTGTAATGATAAGATTGGTGACAATGCCGAAAACGAGCAAATGTGCTCAAAATATTTGATTTCTTGATAATGATAGTAAGCCTATTCTGCTTGAATATGAATGGAAGTCGAAGAAAGGAACGTGTCAGTGAAGTAACTTCGGTGAAGAGCCTTTAATGAAAATGCAAAAATAGAGACGTGTCAGATTAAATATTTTCACAATGGACTAACCATCAAGAAACAGAAACTGTGACTCAGATCAATGCAGTCTAATTTGCTTAAACAATGCAATGAAGCTAGAAAATGCTTTAAAGCCCCTCAACACTATCAACATTGCTGGGAAAAATAAAGCGAGGAAATGAACTACATAGGTTTGAAGGCTACTGGTTGATATAAATGTGTTTGTAGAAAAGTCAATGTGAAAATGATCAAAATAAAAGCCGTGGGACGAATGGAAAAGTAATGGTGAAATTCTGAGGTGTAAATGAATATACAGAGTTTGGTAAGGGGAAATTTGCATAAGTGTATCAAATTCTAATATTTTAAAAATTGTTCTCAGCTGTTACTGCAAATAAACGATTGGGATTGTTTTCTGTCACACTGGTAGTTTAAAGACGATTGATTCCTTCAAACATCAGATGACAACTGAATTTTGCTGCAAAGCTGACCATTAATATTGTTTGACCTATCTGGCATTTTTTAACAATGTTTGATGCCATGACCTCATTGTCTGCTTCTTCCTGATGGAAGTTGTTTGGTTAAGATTAAATGTGGCATCCAGTAACCTTATGTTACTGCAGCCTTACTTATCTCTGTCATATCCTGGGATGAAATCTATCTCTTCCATAACTAGTTTCTGGTCAGAAGAGTATTGTGGAATCTGTGCAGTCTATTTCATGCCAAACTTTACTTTGCAAAGGAAAAGAAGCACATCATAAAATTAAAGAGGAAGGAAATTAATTTGAGATTGCTCTGATTTGAAATATTTTCTGACCTCTTTCATTGCATATTTCTTCTATAAATTATTTTTCAGCATTTATGAGCTTAGGCTTCTTTTAATCATGTTAAATATTCATTTAAATATTCCTTTTGCTTAGTGGATGTGTTAAATATGAATTTCAACTCTGCCCTCGAATCTGCATACTGCACAAGCATCTTGCAATGTAAAGAGTATCTGTTAGTATCTGGAAAGAAAGTAGAGGAGATGGGGCAGCATTTGGTCAGAGATCCTTTGTCAGACCACAATGTTGACTGGCCTCCGGTGGAGCATCCACAAAAAAAGGAACAATGTATCATGGATGCTGAAAATCTGAACCAAGAACAGAAAGTACTGGAAAATGTCAACAGGTCTTCAGCATTTGTGGAGAGAAAATCAATATTATCTTTTCAAGCCTGATATGACTCAAAACTTTCAAATAAAGAGTCACATCTGACTCAAAACATCAACCTGCTTTTCCCTCCAGAGATGCTGCTAGATCTGCTGAGTGTCTGCAACGCTCTCTGTTTTTATAGATCTTCTGTGTTTTCCTGCATTTTCTATTTTAAAATAAGCTCTGCTGCTTATTTAAAAGTGCATAAGTGTTATTATTTATTTTGCATGATATTTTAGTAATTTTGTACCCATCATCATTTCTTGCAATTTGTACAGTATTTTGACCACCAAATATTTTTGCCTTCTCAAACTTTTTAAATTTTATTTAAAGAATTGCCAGACCTCAAATTACAGAAAGCACTTGATGGGATATACCCTTGATTTTTAAGGAACATCAAGTTGAAAATTATATTTCACTCCCCTTTCAATTTCCATCCCTCATTATGATATGGGAGCAGCCTATGCAGTGAATCTTGTACCTTAGATGTGGTGTACGAGGAGAAGCCTCACAACTGACAACTGTAGAGAAGGAACAACACAAGCTGCAGCAACCACTTTGCCTTCTTGTCAACTGCATATCCCATCACACAGTAGACAAGATAGACATTGCAATCAAGCTCCAAGGAGGAAAGGCTCTCAAATACCAACCTACTTAACACATGAGATTACAGTTCCTCAGGGAGACTCAGTCATTTAGGTCAGGTCACTTTTGATATCTGCAGCGTTCTGGAACAAAACCTCCTTCTGAGTTGGACAGGTATTACTGGCAATCCAGACCTCCATGTTTCCAATTTCTCCTCCTTAGTTTTCTTCCACTCATCAGGTTGTGTGCTCTCAACTCCTGCAAGGTGAGAAGCAAAGAGATATGAATGTTCATTGTGGCTTATGTAGGGAGGGGAAAAGGACACAATTTCTGGAAAGAGTTTGTAAGGCCTTAGTATGAGAGGACAGTAGGATGAGGACAAGTGTACATTCTGGCTATTTGGATGAGGGTGGCAAGTGCCTAGAGAGTGGAGTAAGGGGGACTGTTATGCAGAAAGATGTTGTAAAAGTTAAAAGTGTGGAGCTTGGCACCTTATAGTGTTATTCCTTTCACCTTTCAGCTCTTCTTTTATATCTTTATTAAAAAATCCTTCCTTTCCACTAAAAAATAACTTCAGCAGATGCAACAAATTAGGAAATTAGGCTCCTGGCATGTAAATGTCACAATGTTTCAGCAGGGTTATATTATCAAAGAATTTCCTGTATAATTTCAACCAAAATTCTGCCAGTTCTATATGATCATCCAAAATTAATTGATTTTCAATGAAGTGTGGAACAGACCATTTAGCTCATTGCTTATTACCCTTGCACTTATAATCCTTTTTGTATCAATTGTTCGCAAGTTTAACTAGGAGTAAAGATTAAAGATAAGCTTCCATTAAATATCTCCCTGACCTTTAAAGCTCATTGAGTGAAAATGACATTGTCAACTTACTTTGTTTGAACCTTTTGAGAAATGATACCCCATAGCTACAGCTGGCCCATAATTTCAATTTCTTAAACAATCTTATTATCTACATGCCAATACTTATATTTATTATTTTCTCTGTAATTTTTAATCCAAAGTACTTGCCCAGCAGCTTTTTCTTTGGTATTCAATAATTTTTAAGTATATTAATCATTGCTTTGTAAAACCCAAAGCAGTAATTATAAATAAGCTGCATTAAGTACCTGATACTTTGTGCCATAACTGAGAAATTCTAAAGCAATTACTGTGTATGCGCTGTTGAATCACATCACCACATTCTCACCTTTCATAAAGAGGTTATTATTACATTATGATGTTCCTTTTAATATGACAATGGGTCATTAAGGGATGATTAATGGGGCAGAGAACTGAACAAGGTCACCTTAGATCACTAGGGAGGACTACAGTAGGAAAAAGGCATGTTTTTAATTCAAACAGATTGCACTTCACATGATGAAAATTAGATCAGGCTGAAGCAATCTAAATTTCCTCTTATCAAAATTACTTGTTGCCAGAATAGAAAACACATTGATTTTAATAAATATTTCTGGCAAACAAAGTCTTTCCGGAATGTGAGAGATAACGGGAACTGCAGATACTGGAGAATCCGAGATAACAAGGAGTGGAGCTGAATGAACACAGCAGGCCAAGCAGCATCTTAGGAGCAGGAAAGCTGACATTTCAGGCCTGAACCCTTCATCTGATGAAGGGTCTAGGCCCGAAACATCAGTTTTCCTTCTCCTAAGATGCTGCTTGGAGTGCTGTGTTCATCAAGCTCCACTCCTTGTTATTCTCTTTCTGGAATGTGGCTGGTGCCATATTTTGCTTCAATTGCATTATATTATATGTTTCAATAAATGATTTATATCTATACCTATGTTTATATATAGATATAAATTGATGAAATTTAATAAAAGTCATATAGCCCTGAAATCAAACTCTACAAAAATATTGAAAACAACTTGCCCCCCCGCATTTTGGCATATAGCAAAGTAAAAATAATTTTATCAAAGCCACCATTCATCCAGCTTGTTCTAGGAAGTTTTCATTTGCATGTTATAATTCTGTGCTGTACTCTTCATATAACATTATTGGGATGACTAATGAACATACCACTTGGGTACAAACTCTGCATTGCAGACTGGCAGCTAATAAAATAATTTGAAGTCTGGTCACTATTATAAGTTGAGAGGACAAGATTAGCTAATGTGTTTTCAACAATGTAGCATTAACTCAGCAATGCATTGAAGTGTCACAAATTGGAATTCATATTCTAAGACACCAGCTGTTGTACAAGGTACTGAATATTTAATGCACATGTTATGTTGAGGTCCACCTAAGCAGATGATGATACTAGTCTTTGGATGAAAACTGTAGAGTACCCAAAGGTAACAGATGTATGTTATGTAGCTTCTAAGAGTTCTTATTAAATATGCATAGCAGTTAAATGCAAACTTCAGTTATTGCTGTTATGCATTAAACAAAGTTGTTGTATAAAACCTCTTCTGTTTAGATTCTACCATTGATAATTAGACAGGCATGAGACTCAGTGTAGAGGTAGAAGTTTTGGCAGCAAACTACCCAGATCAAAATACTACAAATGGTGGCATGGTATCTAACAACAGAATATGGAGCCCAGTGGTGGGGAGCTTATCATAAGTTCCCAAAAGAAAGAATTAAAAAATGTTTGAAGAAAAGTGAATTTATCACTTTGGGTATTTTCACATAAAGAAAACTCAGACAGTTAGTCAGCAGCCTAAGTGAAAAAAAAACTACAGCAGCAGTGGGAAGTGCAACAGGGCAAGGTAAGGTCTCCAAAAATAAACTTCACTCGGAAGCTGATAAGAGTCGCAAAGACTACAGTATGGGCTAGGCAAAGAGAGAAAATGAACCTCATTGAAAAAAAGCAGGTGGCCTGAGCAACAAGGCTCTAAGTGGAGCGAGGTAGGCAGAACTAAGGTTAGGTAGCTTTGAGAAAAAGGGGAGAAGCTTATGAACACAAACACAGGTCAGAAAGGGAATAGAATTCTAACTTCACAAAGCATGCATTGCCACCATTTTGAGCAGGCTTCATGAGAAACAGCTCCAAGGGTAATGAAAGAGCCAGAACAAAGATAGATAATTTATCATGGATCTGCAGTATAGAGAGAGCCTCATAATTTATTTCCTTTCAAAAAGACCAAATTTAAAGAAACTTGGACAGAGTGTAGCTGGAGAATCTGAATGGTATTGGTATGACAGGTTGGCACAACATCGAAGACCGAAGGACCTGTACTGCGCTGTAATGTTCTATAAAAATGTTCTATAAACTGACCTTTGCAAATGTTTAAAGCCATGAGAAGTTTGAGGCATTAAAGTAGGATCACACAGAGAGAAAAAGTTTTAGAAGCACTGGACTTAGCTTCAAGAGAATGTTATTGGTTGTAAAATGCATTGACATGTCCTGAGATTGCGAAAAGTGCCATATTAATGCAAAACTGTGTGGAGGAAAATATTTGGTCTCCTTTGCTGAAATATCTAAGGAGTTTTTGCTGACTGTATGTGGATTAATCACATGGTTGATAATTTACATTTGACTCCTGTCAGTTTAGAGGTGAGAATGAATTTAATTTCTTGCAACATTGACAGAAAGTTTACTTATCTTCACTCACAGTTTAAGAAGACTTGTGCGCTGTAGACTTAGAATCAAATGGCAAATTAGTTTATCTTAGATTTCAAGGCAAAAAATCCAAATGCACTCCTGTGCATTGCTCTCTGAGCTTCTCGTTATAGACAAACGCTACAAGTCTAAATGATTCCTTCAGATTAAAAACAACATGACCCATTTCTGTTGACTTCCTGATTTTAATCACCAGTAAGAGATATTGTGCTGGGGTGTGGAAGGAATGGTACTTCTTTTGTTTTCTGTTCTGAAGCTACTTTAAGGAGGTTCCAATTCTGTAGGAAATTCTGACACTTCTACCACCTGCTGGCCAATGTGAGTTGGATCTTTACACAGCGCGAGTTCTGGTTGGACAGCTGTATGTAGGACACATAATGCTGACGCAGACAGTCTGTGAATTGAGAAGCCTTCAAGTTAGTTTTAGTTCTCCACTGATTTTTACCAGATAACCCAACACAACAAAAATTCACTCAACTAGTTTAACCAATCAGTACCTGATCTGCTAGACCAGAAAGAACTGTAACGCCTTGCTCTTGTACGCAAAAACTATTCAACATATCAGAAGGACCTTTGAATGCTAGGTTAATCTATAACTTCTTTTCTCCCCTGTGAATTGCCTTCTGAGACTCCTCTCCACCCTCACTCATGTATTAACCTCTAGGATATCCTATTGCTGGAGATTGAAACAAACTGAGTTTCTGCCTCGGCTGCTTTTCTTCATTCCCATCACTCACTTGATGTAACAGCATCCTTGGCATCACCATTTTATTTCTGTCATAATTTCTTTCCTCATACCTTCTTCAAAATCATCTTGTTTATTTGACCTACTTACCAGTCAGTCAACATTATTTCCATTAAACTGAGGAGCACCAACATTATTTTCTGGCGTGATGTTATCTGATATCTTCAATGGTACTTGTTGCCCTCTTTTTCATTTTTGCCATCATCAACCCTCTTCTCAAAGTACTAATCCTTTCTTCTGGCATCTTTGCAAACTACCATTCCATCTTTATCCTCTGTAGTACTTAAATGCATTATTGTCTGTTGAAACTGTGTCCATCAACTGGAAATCCATATATGAATGGCTCCAATCAGTTTTCCATCCCTCTCACAACATTGAAACAACTCTTATAAAAACCACAAATGACATTCCTTGTTCCTGTGACAATGATGAAACACTTCCTTTCTTTTCAATCAGTGTACACAGCCTTTGACATGATTGACTATACTGTCCTCATGTAAAACCTCTCCACAATCAGCTGAATTGAACTAATTCTTTTCTGTCTATTCATGCCTGGAGAATCACCTTCCATTCCCCAATCCCGCACTATTTCTTCTGGTATCCCATACGATTTGTCTTCGGCCCTCTCTTATTTCTCATTTACTTGCTTTGGTGATAACATTTTAGAATGTAAAGTAGAATGTTCGTAGCCCTGTGCAACATGAACCATGATGAGAAAGTTGGGAAAATCAAAGAAAATGTCCAATAAAAAGTTTCTTGAAGTCAAGAGTGAAAGTTGCATTTTCTAATCAAATGTTGAATAGTGAGTTAGAATTTTTGCTATTGAGCACAGAGAGGACCATTTATGCACATTAGCATGCACTAGCATCTCATTTTCACTTCATCTCCCCTGTATTTATATCCATATATATCCATGCCCTCACTTGCCATATAAAAACTGGACACCAAGAATTCCCAACATGAAAATCAGAATTGTTATCTGGCAGCTTCACTTTGCCTTTTAGACTTCCAGACGTCTACTTTGGACACCTGATATCAACATCCAAGGCCTAACATGTACGAGTAGAAATAAGTTATATAGCCCAAAATTTATAAAGATGTTGCTGATGTTGGAGGGTTTGAGCTATAGGGAGAGACTGAAGAGGCTGACTGTACTTTCCCTGGAGCATTGGAGGCTGCTGGGTGACTTTATGGAGGTTTATAAAATCGTGAGAGGCCTGGAAAGGGTGAAAAGCCATGATCTTTTCCCCAGGATAGGGGTGTCCAAAACTAGAGGGTATAGGTTTGGCATGAGAGGGGAAAGGTTTAAAAGGGACCTAAGGGACAACGTTTTCATGCAGAAGATAGTGCATATATGGAATGAACTTCCAGACGGAGTGATGGAGGCTGGTAAACATTTAAAAGGCTTCTTGAAGGATTTAGAGAGATATAGGCCAAATATTGGCAATTGGGACCAGATCAATTTAGGATATCTTGCCAGCATGGGCAAGTTGGACTGAAAGGTATGATTCCTTGCTGTTCCTTCTCTATGACTCTAAGCCTGTGCTAATGTTCGAAGAGAACTTGCATGGTTTAATAATCTTCAACTCTAGTTTCCAGCCTTGACCTCATAATCTTTGATTCCTTTATATATTAAAAAATTGTCTACCTCATTCTTGAACATGATTAACAACCCAGGCTGTACTGTCATCTATGGTAAAGAATTTCATAGATTCTTTACCCTCTAAGAGAAGAAACTCCTCCTCATCTCTGTCTTAAATGAGTGACACCTTACTCCGAGCTTATGTCCTTTGGTCCTAGATTGTTTCTCAATGTGAAGCAACCTCTCAGCATCTAAGCTATCAAGCCCTTTAAGACTCTTGTATGTTTCAAGTAGGTCATTTCTCATTCTTCTAAACTCCAATGAGCACACGTCCAATTTATTCAATCTCTCCTTGCAAAAAAATCACTTCACACCCAGGTTCAACAAAGAGAGCATTCTCTGGACTGCCTCCAAATGACAACATATCTCAGATAAATTGTTCACAGTATTTTAAGTATGGTCTAACTTGTACTTTGTTTTGTTTTAGTAAGACCTCCCTATTCTTATAGTCCATTTGCTTTGAAATAAAGGCCAACTTTCCATTGGCTTTTGCTATTACCTGTTGAACTTGTATGCTAGTTTGTTTATAGAATTATGCATGAAGCTGCCCAAATTCCTCAGTGATGTAGCTTTCTGTCATCCTTCACTGTTTAAATAAACTTTAGTTCCTCTATTTGTTCTGCCAAAATAGCAGCTTTTCCACCACTGGCAAAATACAATGGCAGCAAGATGACACTGTGATTTCCATGTGATTTTGCCAGCTTCCTACCTACCAGGCCATCACCAAACTTTTGGTAATATTTCATTCTGTTGTGTGATGATGTCCTGAATGTAGAATTGTATGATCATGCTCATGTATTTTGTTCATATACTGTGCAATTGCAAGCAAAAAGAAAACATTTTTTCCGGTAAATGCTTTTCTTCCTAATGCTCAAAAATCTGTCCTGAAATGCTAACCCAATCAAATTTTTAATATTAAATTTTAATGCAAAACAGAGTCCTTCTACATCTGTTCAGTAAATTTTTAATGTCACTAATTTGATTTGAAATCAGTATTCAGATTAGTCTTATCCTCAGTGAAAAAAGCTGTCCTGCTGAATATGTATTTGAATTAAAAGATTGCTTAAATTAATCACACACAGTGGTTTCAAAATTACACCTTTGAGGGATTACACATGACTAGGAGTTTTTTGTGGTATATTTCCTTACAACAATTGCCTTTTCTTTCATTCTTTTATTAAAACAATATTTATAGTCACAAAAGATTCTCTCTTCATTACAACATTTCCTTCCTCAGGCAGCTGTCTTTATTCTGACTGATTCAGATTGGTAAAGGAAGAATGTTTGGAAAGCATCAACTAAGAACACCAATAATTTATTATTCCAAGATACTCTAAAGTTAGCCGCAGTGTAGAATATATTTATTTTCTGGTTAAAATTATTCCCAAGTGACGAAGCTTTAAGCCAATTGTAAATACGCAGAATATTTAAGGTGTTGGTGCTAATTTTGCATTTGTAACAAATGTCAAAATTATTTTCAAATAATTTTAAATCAATTGCCAATTTATTGGGGTGTAGTTATTTGGCTTTTATCCTGGGTGAAGAGACCTTATTTTTATCCACAATATAAGTGATGTATTTCCTATTTTTTGAGAAACCTTCTGTAGCTCATAAAATCGTAGAAACAAAAATACATTTGCAGACGTGAAGAATGTTTGTCCTAACATGTTTGTGATGGCCCAAAATGAACTATTCTGTCCATGTTCTAGGCTATTTGTACATTACCTGCTGGATATGGCACTTCAAGTGTGCACTTTGAATCAAATTTAAGTACAATGAGGATGTTAATTATTTCTATCACCTTTCAAACAATCGGCTCCAGATACCAACTGGCCCATGGATGAGGAAGGTTTCCTCAACTCCCCTCTAAGCCTTCTGTCAATCGCATTAAATATATGCCTCTGGTTATTGATTTTTCTGTTAAAGGGAATTGATGACTCCTATCCCCTCTATGCAGTGTCCTCATTATTTTGTACACCTCATCTAAAGTTGGCCTCCCCATTCCAAAGTTACTGTCACATTGAAGACTGGAATTTTTAAACTAGATGGACAGCTCTAGTGGTATTGCTACTGCATTTCAAAGCAAAGGATTGCAGAAAATAACAAAAATAACAAAAAGCACTTGATCCACATTTTCCTTGGTTAGAAGTAATTATTAAACTTCTGCAATATCTCCTTCTTGCCTATTAATCTAGGTAGCAGCTTCTTCATTGATTTCCTCTCATTATATTCTTCCTTCACGAGTTCAATGATGATGAAAGTGGAAATCGTCAAAATCGCCACATCCAGTTGCGTAATTTTATGTTTTAACCGTGCAATGTGTGCACCGTACTTCATTCAGTATCACTTGACAGATTTGCTGAAGAAAGTAAATTTCTTTTTAGTTTATTGGGACCAGGATACACATGAAGATCTGGGCTGCTACCACACTAAAATTTTCCTCCCACTCCCTCCAACTCCGCTGGGAACAATAAGCAAACATGTACCCCTCTCACTAAAATATTGACCCAGCTTTGTAGTGAGGAACAGAGTTAGCATTTTAGGTTAATCTGGGTTATTAACTATTTCTCTCCACATATGCTTCCCGATCTGCCAGGTTTTTCTGCTTTTTCTTTGCTCTTATTTCAGATTTAAAGCATCCATGTTATTTTGTGTGAGCATTATTGACTTACATTTAACAAATACCAGAAGTAAGCCACACTACCTGAAGATATCATGGAAATTGAACAAGCTAGTCTCATAGAGTTCACATTTTCTATCTCAAACTGCATTTGATCATCCTCTTGTAAGTTCTGCAGCCAGATCCCTGGAAATTATATAGAGGGAGCATTTACCCTGCAGTTGGTGAGAATTTTGTGTGTAGCCTGACTTCATGACCATGACATGTGTGTTCTCCTTTAGATATATGTGTAGAGCATTCTATAATTATCAACTTTCTTTAGGCTTGGTAGCAATTTGCTACAACTGAGCAGCTTGCAAAGTAATTTTAAGGGGTATTTAAATATCAGCAACATTTGTTTGATTTATTGTCATGTGTAATTAAGTACAGTGAAAAGATTTGTTTTCAAGAAGTATAGGCAAATCATAGTAAGCAAGGGCATACAGATCGAACAGTGTAAAAAATAACTAGACAGAGGCACACAAGTTACATCTCACAGGTCGTGTGCTAGGCAATATCAGCATTTACAAGATCATAATTATTTGAAGTTAGGGACATTCATCAGCCTAATAACAGCAGGGAAGAATCTGTTCTTGAACCTACAGGTTATGTATGCTCAAGCTCCAGTACCTTCTGCCATATGAAAGAGGTTGTAACAGAGCATTGCCGGGGTGTTATGATGTTGGCGGCCTTTCCACAACAAAGGGCCATGTAAATGGAGCCTATGGATTGCAGGTTGTTTTCCATAACAGCCTGGGCTTTGCACACAACTTTCTCTAGTTTCTGATGGCCCTGGGTAGAGCAGTTGCCGTACCAATATGCTTTCTATGGTGCATCTGTAAAAGGAGGTGAAGGTCCATTTGGACGTGCCTAGTTTCCTGAGCTGTCTAAGGAAGAAGAATTGTTGTTGCACCTTCCTGACCGTTGCATCAATGGGGAAGTACAGGACAGGTTGTCAGCTATCAACACTCCTCGGAACTTGACGCTCTCCACCCGCTCAACCTCGGCTTCATTGATGTAGATGGAGGTATGTTTTCCACCCTTCTTCCTGAAGTCAATGGTCAATTCTTTAGTTTTACCAATGTTGAGAGACGGGTTATTTTCATTGCATCATGTCACCAATTGCTGAGATTCTGAAGTCCTATGTAAGCCAAACCAGTTAAGGATATAAGACTTCCTCCCTTAAAGACAAATTTCCTTCCCTCATGAGCCAAGTGGGTTTTTACAACAACTAAAAATAGTCTCATGATCACGATTAGTCTGGCAGTTCAACTCTACATTTATCCATTGAGTTCAAATTTTACCATCTGCCGTGTTGGGATTCAGCACCACACCCTCAGGACTTTAGCCTGGGTTTCTGGATTAGTAATCCAGTGATTTTTATCCTGGTGTCACTGCCTCCCCAAACTATCAACTCTGTCCCTCTGTTGGTTTTCAACTTCTAATCCCTCATGCCTACTACTTACAGGATTGTTCTGTGCTTAGCCCCAGGAAAATGTTTCATAAGCTGTCCATCTATCTCATGTGTTTGCCAACGCACTGAAACAAATTAAATTTTGTCTGTGTTTGTGAGCTATTGATTGGTTCTTTTCTTCATAAAGCTATCAATAACTCACACATGACAAATTAAGTCACAGCTGACTAGTTAGCTGCAGCTTCATTCATTCCACTGTGTGACAAAAATGAATTATTTTTGCTTACTCTGAGCTTTAACTCAGTCACAGGATTGAAGAATGGGTTTTTCTGCTTTTGGACCTGCCAAACTCATTGCTTTCCACACTGAGGTGAACGTGTTGTATAACATTGGTTTACTAAGTGTGGAAGCTGCAAACTTGAGCCAAGCCTTTAAGAATGAATTCCAGTGAGAATTATGTTCCAAGTCTTACTTGATAGTAATGCAATGAAAATGGAACAGAAAAAAAAGAAATTGCTGGAGAAGTTCAGCAATTCCTGAGGCATCTATGGAGAAAAAGCAGAGTCAATATTTCAGATCCAGTAACCCTTCTTCATATTTAAATATGTATTTATTTGGAAAGGTTTGGAGGGATAATGGCAGGCAGGCAGATGGAACTAGTTTAGTTTTGGATCATGGTCAGCATGGAATGGTTGAGTTGAAGCATCTGTTTCTGTGTTTTATGACTCTGTGACACTATGACCAAAACTTTAACTCTGTTTTCTCTCCACAGATGCTGCCAGATTTGCCAAGGTTCTCCAGAATTTTTGTTTTTGTTTCAGAGTTCCAGCATCTGAAGTTCTTTTTTATAGTCACACAACACCAGGTTATAGTTCACCAGGTTATAGTTCAACAGGTTTATTTGAAATTAGAAACTTTCAAAGTACTGCTCCTTCATCAGGTGAACTTCAGGAAAAGCAATGAAAATGTATTGGTTGTCCCCAAAACTTGAGAGAGGAGCTAAACCACATTCAGACTCATTGGAGATGAGTTCCAATTGCTAGCATTAGTGTTCATGTGGAAATTAAGCAACAAGTTAAACTGACAGTGTCAGTTCCATTATAACAAAGTAAGAAGCTGGATGAACACAGCAGGCCAAGCAGCATCTTGATGCTGCTTGGCCTGCTGTGTTCATCCAGCTTCACACTTTGTTATCTTGGATTCTCCAGCATCTGCAGTTCCCATTATCTCTAGTGTCAGTTCCATTGATGTCTCTAAGTCTTGACTGATGCAAATTTCAGAATTGTGTAAATAATTCACTTAGTTTTGTAAATAGGGTCCATTGTCAGTTGTAGAATGCTGATTGCAGTTTTTAAGTACAAATGCTGGGGCAGTGTATGTACACTTCTCTCTGTTGTACCACACATCCAAGCATTGTTTGTAATATCTCATCAAATTGGCAAGAAAACTTTCTACCCTTTTCTTTGATGGGAAGAAGAGGATAAATCTGGTTCACAACCCATGCCATTCAACATTACTTCCCAAGTTCCCCAACTGTACTGCTTAGCATCAAGGTTAGTTTATTTTCTCCCTGGCACTACCAACAAGTTGCAAAGAGGAACTTATGCCTTACTGGAACACAATTTCCAGAACAAAATAAAACTCACACTACTCAAATGGTGGGCAGAGCTACTGCTCTACCTGCTTCGCAAAAGTGGAAAATCATCTTTATAATTGAATTTTGCTTAGATGCATCTACAACTTCCACTTTTGAATGTAAACAGTTCAAGTACAATATTCTTGCTGATTCTTAATTGGATGTTCAATATCCTGGAGCACTTATGCAATTTGAATTGAGTTAAATCCATTGGAATCTTCAAAGAGAGAGTTTAATTTTCACAGTTGGAAAGAATCAGGAGAAAAGGAGAATACTAAAACTGCTACAAAAGGTGTTGGGCACATCTTATTCATATATTTGAACTACTGGCTAGTTTGTCTTTTGCAATTTTATACATATGTATTTCTACATTTATTCAAAATGTTTGCTCAGGAAAAACTGAAATGAGGCCTGAAGTTTCATAAGTGAAAGAATGAGGCACAGTTCACATTCTGCAGCTGAAACCATTTATAGAAGCACTTCCTTTTTGTTTCATAAGACTAGCTATGAAACAATATTTCGTTATCAAGGGCATTGAAGGTATTCTGAAAGTAATAAGGAGCTGCAATTCATGTATGAATATAACCAAATATGGATATGAGATATTTTGAGAGAAGAAATGGAAGACGCACCAAAAATGGGGTGCATGGAGTGGGGTGACTTTGACAACAGAGATTTCATGTGTGGATACCATTCTGTAAGCTTTGTTTTGGTGCTGGGTACTAAGTTAACAAATGCCAGGGGGAGTGACATCTGCTGCCAAGGGTTGGCCGAAGAAGGCTGGCATAACAAATAGCTGATGCACTAAAACTGACACAAGTTTGCTTATACGTGCAGCTTTGTTGCAATTCATGAATCAGACGTTAATGGCGGATCTGAAGTGATAAAAATATCTTCCTATGAAATGTTTCTACATTGAGAAACACTATATGTTTCATTGCAGATAGGTTCAACAAATATATTCTTGACATTACAAATCAATCAACAAGCATTTATTCAGTTGTGTATCTTGTCTGCCTAATTATTTAGATTTCAGCGCTTATATACACGAAGAATATTGCTTTGCATTTTATAGCTCTTTTATGAAAACTAGTAATTTCTTGATCAATTTATATATTTTTGATAAAGATTTAAATCATGAAGAAAACATGGGATGTTCAAAATGATCCTGATGCAAAATTGAAAATTACCATGTTTGGATTAATTAATCTGAGCAAGGTTATACATTTTTACCTTTTCACAATCCAGAAAGTTGTACTTGCATACTCAGTTCCAAGTTTTAGTGATGACATTTTCAGAATACTTATGATGAGGTGATTTGACTTTCTCCTATTTCTGCATCTTAATCTAGTTCCATATTATTCAATTATTGGAACATGTTGAGGTAAACTCTTTAAGACTAAGTTCTCAGATGAATCAGAACACACTTAAACTAAAAGTGCCATTATGGATTTTCAGAAACGACAAATATGGTCAAATAAACTATGTGTGGACCTAAGGAGCTGTGGAATAGGGCCAAACATAGGAACTAACAAATTGCCTTTTACAGAGAGCCAACTGAGACACAATATTCCCAGTGGCCTTTTTCTGTGCTAATTCCGAAATTCTGTGATAAGACAAAAGATATTACACTTAGGGTACATTTGATATTTGTGCAAAAGATTATGATGTCATTTATTTATTTGTTCAGAGGATGTGAGAATTGCTGATTGGCCAGCATCATCTGTCCAGCCATTATTACCCTCGATGTGAGAGACTTGCTAGGCCAGTTCCAAAAGCAGTAAACAGTTTGCCACATGGTTGTCAGTCTGGAGTCATGTGTAGACAAAGCCAGGTAAAGGTAGCAGATTTCATTCCCTAAAGAATTTCTGTGATCTAGATGGGATCTTTTAATGTGACAATCAACAATGGTTATTTTAGGCTGGAGTTTAATTTCAGATTGTTATTGAATTCAAAATTCACCCACTGCATGTTAAGTGTTGAATGCAGGTCCTCAGAACATTAGAGTCCATGATTTTAGATTATTAACCCACTGAAGTCAATACTATGCCATGTCCATGCTTAACCATGAGTACTCTAAACTTGTTGGAAAATTGGAAAATCAAAACAGTGAAATCTTCAAGATGCAAAATGAAATGAACATCACTCCTGGTGTGAGCTTGAACCCTGGATCAAGGCTAGATTTGCATTATAATTGTAGCATTGAAATGTAAATTTGCTGTTTACTGGAATATAGTTAGCATAAATCTAATAACAGTATCTGTTATGCCAAGAGACAATGATATAAATGCATTGCTGGTTGTGTTTCTCAGTACAATGGAGAGGAGGTTGGAGGTGGTAGGGGAGAGTGAAATGTGGGGTAGGGTGATAATGAAGATCTATTCTAGCCAGCACAGCCTAGTTTGGAGAATGCTTTCAAGGATGAAAAAAGGAACCAGGTCAGCACAGAGATAATTAATGCAATTAACACCATTCAAAGGAGCCTTTTTTGCAATGGAACCAATATGTTGTCACAATCACAAAAGCCTTTTGCCATGTTTGGAGGCCACTAGCTTTGAAACAGATCAATGCCCATCAGAATCAAAGACCTTATGTCCCCGGATAAGGCAACAGAAATGAAAGGTTGTGGTTTAATTCCCCTTTAGGCCTGTGGAGGGATTTTCCCACCATACTATTGTCTCTACTGTGGTATTGTGGACAGACAGATATTGCCATCATTTCTCTTTCATTAACTCGATCTAAGGGCTTTTTTTGCTGATAAAGAAGCAACAACTAATGAGTCTTAACAATGAGAGGCTATTGTCTTCACAGGATATTGTTTATTGTATGATTGTGATTAGGCTCAAGTTATTAGTTGTTTAGACATTATTAACAAGTCTTTTGGAAGATGCAGAAACACTTCTGTCTCATTCAAGATCCAGAGCTATATTCCACATTTCCCGTTCCAAGACTTTATGACATTGTCAGATTGTGGGCTGTTCAATGCAATCTCCATTGTTAAACTTTCAAAGCCATCCTCTTTTCAGTATCTCCCACAAAACTTTTATATTCCCACTGTGAACACTCGGACAAACATATGTATAATTATAATTAACACTGTCTCATCTCCACCTAAATTTCAAATTCAGTTTCCTTCTGAACACATTTTCTTCAGCCATAGAAGAGTGATGGGGCTATGTCTAATGTACTGTAGACCGAATTCTGATTTTGACCTTGTTTTGTCTATAAAGTGTGTCTACACTGAAGATCTTTCATCCTTTGCGTATCCTTCAAGGAGCATGGTGTTTTTCCTAACCCAAGCCAATCTATTATCTTGACTGAAGTATCCTTAACCAACTATATGTCTTTTGCAAAGGAACTTTTCTTTGTTCCATCAGGGCCCTTAATAACATCTGTGGATCTTTCATTCCCTCAGTGTTCATCTGGGAGAACAGCTATTCAGCAGAAACTAATATTTTCCTCTTCCTAGTATCCTGGGTGATGAGCCAGATTAAAAAAAACTGTAACATGAATCTATGGATGTTGCTCTGCCTTCCATGGTGTCTTGTGCAGCCCATTTTCACTTTGTGTGAGCAAATCCTTTTCTCAATCTGTTAATGTATCTGTGCTGAAGAATGTAAACTCTGTACTTCAACCTGTTGATTGGGTTTGAATGTCTTCACTCACACTCTTATGGTTATTGTACCCTGCACCAGGTATTTTTATATTTATAGTCATGACGTTGGAGGATTGCTGCTAAATAAGCATTGTCTCCATCTTAGTTATTGCTAATTCTTAATTTGGAGGATAAAACATTGAAATATTACTCTTGAACTTGTATAATTTACTTGTCTGACTTAAAATACAAATCAATGGGGGCAATCAGCAACAATCCTCAATGAACTCAAATGGGTGAGACTGTACATTCTTATTTTCAGCAACTTCTGCTGACAAGCTCCACTTGTTCCTGTCATCTGAAGGTTCCTGACTGACGATGAGAATAGAAAACATTTGCTCTGTTCCTTTGTTGTTGCAGCTTTCCTTTCTGTTGACAATGTGAAGCAATTCTCTTATGACAGTGGAGGTAATGTCAGTAGATTCTTTCTTCTTTGTAGGCCTACCATATGTCTAGGAGATATGATAGAATATTCCCTGCCCACTGGCTGGTTGGATGACCACAGTTTGCTACTGAACCATTTGTTCTTTGAATAGTCCTGGGTTAACTTGATTTCCCTTTACCTGTTTACTGTCTCTTGGAATTAATTGCTTACCTAATGGTGCCTCAAGGATGTTGAAGTTAAAACGTGTGCAAGCTCAGATGTGAGAAGTATTGATTGTAAATCATGTATACATTCTCAGCTTTCATATGCTCTTTGTGTTACAGAATAAGTTGTAGCACGCTTTTAATCTTGAAAATTATGGCCCTTTGGCCCATATTGCCTCATCTCTGGAGGTATAACTTGTTTCTTCACCCATGGTATTTGATCTGATATGACAGTGACACTCATCCATGCACAAGCTTAAAATTAATGAGATGTCAGATGTAGCATTCTTTTCTCACAACTTGGCATTGTTTGTGCTTGTAAAACTTTTTTATTCTGAAGCACTAACAGTGTCTGCTGTCTGGCTAACTCATTGTGTTATGTGTATTTTTTTAGAGAGGTTTCCCCTTATTAGCTTTTAGATTCTGTTGCTCTCCTTTAATAGAGTTGCCTTTCCTCTTACAGAGTGTGTTTGCGATTTCTCCCTGTTTTCAGTTTCTAGCAAAACCTGAATAGTTTTCTACAAAGTCAAATCTTATTTGGAGTATAATAAGCCTGCCAAAGACTCATTAATAATTTCAAAAACAATTCCATCTCTGTGGAATTCAACTCCATTGTCAGAGTCTTTCATTAATCTGGAGAGATCATTAATGAAATTACTTATAGATTCCCCTTGATGTTGAACTGCTCTATCAAATCTTGCTCTTTATTTTGTTTTCCAGCTAATGTAATTACCCAAAGCTTGTGCAACTTCTTTATAAGTATCAATGTCTTTTATGTTTGGTGATATATAATGTCATTAGGTTTTGGGATGATTGTATGCAATATTGTATTTATATGTTCAGTTTGAGATTCAGTATTTACGTTTGAAACAATTCAGTAATTTTTAAAAAAAATATGAATGCTATGATCTGTTTGGTCCATCTTTAATATTAAATATTAGTATAATGTTATGTCTTCCAAGTGTAATCATTTGTACTTCTCACTTTCAAGTATTCAAGTCTGTAATATCACAAAACTGATGGTATCATTTTCCCTTAAAGTACTTTACTTTTGTATGTAGCAGTGCTGTTTTATTTCTCTGGTCTTAAAGCTTTTAAATTGCATATTATATCAATGCTGTATTTCTTTTCTTCTTTTAAAAGTTTTTACTTCCATTCAATAGCAATGCTGCATGACTGTGCTGAGTAGCATTTTCCTGTGTTTATGAAGTCAAATGTTGAGGCTTTCAGCTTTATGCAAGCAACATGGAAATTTGCTACTTCTTTTGTGGGCAAAATTGAGGATATTTCTCCTTTTACAGCCTAATACGCAATGCATGCCCTTTTCCATGAATTCCCCTAAAAAACCAATTGCATCTATGGCCTTATTAAGTTCTTCCTGCCAGAACTATGGCATAAATTATGGAGATCCTGCTCTTATCGTAGTCTCAAAGCTTGTTAATGATCTTCCATTGAAAGACTTTTTTGCTTTAGCTTTCAAAACTTCCTTTGTTACCTTAATTTTGCTTTGTGATGCTCCCAGTGCTTTAAACTCACTATAAAATGCTTTTTGAGCCTTTGATTTCTCTCCTGTAGTCATGGTATTTGTTTGCTATGGCAACAATGATCAATGTAAGCTGTTAGTGTTCTTTGTTCTTATTTCTACATTTTGCAGCCAGTTTTTTTTTGCATTGTAATTTTAAGTTTGTTCCTTTTCTCACTGGGCAATTGTAATTTAATTCATCAAGCTCCGATATGTGATTTCCCAGCTGAATCTCTACCTGGTAATATTCCTATATGTCCTCTCTTCTCAGTGAAATCCATAATTGCCAGGTGTGACTACTCTTGAACCCCCTCCTAGCCCACACTCTTTATCTGTTTTAGATCTGAAGCAAAAAATTTTAGCCTGTGGTGCTGTTGGTCGTCTTTGGTCTTTCTACAAGTTCTTGCTTGTTTCTTCAAACAACTGCATCTACTGAATAAGTAGTTATTAATGTGGTAAGTCCTTTAAAGCTGCCAACTCAATTGCTTTTCTGGACATTTATTCTTCTAGTTCCAATTGATTTTTTTTACTGCTGCATTTTGAGTTATTACCAACAATGCCTACTGCTGATCATCATGTATTATATGTGGGTAGATGCTGTCACCAATCCTCTTTCCTTGTGTGTTGAAGGGCTCATTTGTTTCCATTAGTGGAGGTTCAACTACTGGTGAATTTTATGATGAGGCTATTTTAACAAGATTTAATTTATTGCATGATAACAGTTAGATACAAGTTACTTTGACTAGCTTAACATTGTCAGAAGTCATACAGCACCAGGTTATAGCCCAACAGGCTTATTTGAAATCACAAGCTTTTTGAGGACTGTTCCTTTATTAATTGAAGTGATTTCTGACTTTGCCCATCGCAGTCAAACACTGGCACCTCCACTCATAGTTTAACACTGTTATTAAGACTGTTATAGGACTTGGGTGATACAGCTACTCACTCTGAGATCCAGAGCTATTCTCCTGATCTCCCTAATCAAGAACATAAAACATTATTAGATTGGTTAAAGCTTAATGCAGTCTTCAAAATTCATTCTTTCAAAAAAAAATTACCTTGTACCATTATCTACCATCATTAGACGTCTTCAAGATTTCTGTACAGGCATTCAATGTCATCGCCCTGTTGAAGTAACCTCCCCACTGATTACCTAGCACCCATCTCTCCTGGTGGATCTAATGGCACATTACTTTGGGCATTTTGATGGACCCTGCAGTGACAGAAACCCTTTCACCATCCTTGTCAGAGCAACACACTTGGAGGTAAGCATTTAAGAAGCTATCTCCTGATAGGTTTCACAAGTAGGACGCTTCTAGGCCTTGATGTCACCATCCTAACACATACAAGAAAGTCAGTGCTACAATTTTACTTAAAGGTTTCTGTAATAGTTGTTTCATGCTCCCATTTGCCTTCTAAAGGACTATTTCTTTTTGCTTGAAATTTGTGAAATAAGTTGCAAGATGCATTCTTATATTTCAACAAAATAAAATGTAGTTTAATTTTCATAAAAGAGCTTGAGATGAAAATAAGTGCATTTTTCAAATTGAATCTATTGAGTTATTACACAGTCAGTGCAGTTTCACAAAGAAGTTATTTTGAAGAATTAACATCTTCAACTGAGAGGTAACATTCAGTGTCTGGGCAGCATGGTGGCTCAGTGATTAGCATTGGTGCCTCACACTGCCAGGGACACAGGTTCAATCCTAGCTTCAGGCAACTGTCTGTGTGAAGTTTGTACATTCTCCCCATTTCTGCATGGATTTCCTTCAGGTGCTCTGGTTTCTTCCTGCAGCCCATAGATGTGCAGGTTAGATGGTTTAGCCATGCTAAATTGTTCATAGTGTCCAGAGATGCATATTCTAAGCGGATTAGCCATGGAAAATGCGGGGCTACAGGGCTTGTGCAGGTCTGGGCGGAATCCTCGTCAGTGTGGACTCAATCAGTTGAATGGTCTGTTTCCATGTTGTAGATATTCTATGATTGAGCCACAAAGCCTGAGATGTTTAATTCTTTGTGGTTAGTATAAAACAATATTTTTATTGAGAAGTAAAAACAATCGGCAACTAAAATCGCAGGAAGATAATAATTTTGTTTTTAGTTCTGATACCAGTCCAAAGATGTGCAGGTTAGGTGGATCAGCCATGCTAAATTGCCTGTAGTGTTCAGGGGTGTGTGGGTTACAGGGGGATGGGTCTGGGTGGGATGCTTCTAGGGGCGGTGTGGACTTGTTGAGCCGAAGGGCCTGTTTCCACACTGTAGGTAATCTAACCTACCTGTCTCTTAATTACTGTGACCTGGAATGCTAGCATATAAACATTAAACTAGAAGGACAGCTTTAGTAATGGTGCTGTTACACAGCAGAAAAAAAATCTTCTTAGCTCTGAAACATAAACTGGAACAATTAAAACAGGCATTTTTTTAGGTTACTCACATAATCGTTTCTTCTACTGTACAAAGATAACCTGATGAAATACGATAAACCATTCATTTCAAGCAGAGGATAACAAGGACAGCTGATTTTGTCGTTCCTAATATATTGCTGAATAAATTCAGAAATGGGACCCATAAATTATAAAATCTAGCAATTTTATCCCTTTTGGCATCGGTTGTAATGTATGTTGGGGCAATTACATTGTAGAAATGGGATAATGTGTTCTTATGAAACCACCATTGTCATAAGTTAGAATACAGAAACAATTAAATCACGTCTTCCCTGATCTCCACACAGCTTTTCATATTAACTCGAGATTGAATTCTGAAAAGCAGACAGTCCAGGATAAATTGAATTTCTTGGTGCTTTCATCATCAAAATAGTACATATATCGGGGAAGCAATAAAATGTTTACTTTTCCATTTAATGTAATATAAAAATAGCAGTCTGATAACAATTATCTCTCCAAAGTTGATGTCAAGTCATTGATTTTCCTTTGCATCCCTCTCAGAAAATCTCCTCAATTTTGGGTGAAATACTGTTGAATAATAGTAAAAATTGAAAAAATCAATTACAGATCCAACTAATGGGTTTGCATAATTCTGTTGCTTGAAATAATGGCTGGCGTTTTACTGTTCCTTGGTGCATATGGTAGTCGAGGGACCTGGGGTAGAGCCTGTGGGATCGGGCATCGTGACGGTGGTGCCATACAAACATCAACACCGCACTGCAATTTTGTCACCAGAAGGGAAGGCTTGGGCTTAAATTGCCTGTTCACCTGTGAGTGGCAAGTTTATGTCCTCAAAGGGTCTCTTGCTATCTTTGCTGTAATTTTATCTGGAGCTGAGGAGGTCAAGCCCACCAGATTGCAATGTTTACCCACCCTTGCGACCTAGTACTCCCATTAGGACTGCTCTTCTGGTCCCAGCAAGACATAGACTTGCCTTTAAGTCCAACATTATTATTGCACATTTTTGGAATGCTTATAGTCACTGCAGTGGCTACTGTGCCTGGCGGCATTGCTGAGACATGAGAACTATCGGCCATTTGTTTCCCCAGCAGTTCTCAGAGCCAGGAATTCCTTCTTTGTGGGGGTAGGAGACCTGCCTCAAATCAGTAAATGCCAATGTCTATTCAACTGCAAATAAAAACTGAACAAACTGTGGATGCCATAAATCAGGAACAAAAACAAAGTTGCAGGAAAAGCTCAGCAGGTCTGGCAGCTTCTGTGAAGTAAAAACAGAATTAACATTTCGGGTCCGGTGATCCTTCCTCAGAACTGAGGACGTTCTGAAGAAGGGTCACTGGACATTAAAAGTTAACTCTGTTTTTCCCTTCACAGTTGCTGCCAGACCTGCTGAGCTTTTCCTGCAACTTTGTTTTTGTGTCTCGTCAATGGCTGCAGGGTGAGCTAATCAGGAAGTGGCAGGCTGTAGCTCGGGCCCTCACTCCAATTCAACACTCCATTGAATCATTAATATTTAAGATTTGACATATTTTGAAACAAGATTTGCAATAATTTTCCTATTGTTGCTTACTATCTGTTTTTATCAATGCAAGTAATTTAGCATTTGATGGAAAAAGTACCTTAAGAATCACATGTAAGTATGAATTTTCTTTTATGATTTGATTATTACTAAAGCACAGTGCAATAGATTTTCTGCCCAACTGACCATATTAGCACCAAACTACCCAATATTCTGGGATAAATTAATTGAAAATATTGTGGTGAGCTCAAGGCGCTGGGAATGCTTGACAGCCTACATACCTGCAGTAAGAAATAATGTGCTTTTGAAGATTGCAATGCCTGTAGAAATCTGTTTAAAGAATTAGGTGCCATCACAAGATCTTTTGCTATAAAACATAACTTTGATTTCTTTTGAAAAGATTTATTGGAAGGGTGTTTAGGCACAAATCTGAAACAGACGCTTGCAACCAAACTTTTATAAACTTACATGAGGCATTTACAAAGGCATTCCAAAAACAGTGCTGTTCTGGTCTCCGCTCCACGTGCTCTCACTTGAACAGGCATCATGGAGGAAATATGCTCCTGAATAGCATTATAGGGACTTGCCAACAGCTTACAAATATCAGTCACATTTATTGCTGTGTGTAGAGACCCTTCCCACTCCTTCGACACTGTTCTTAAACTCCAGCATTTGCCATCTTCCCATTCCACTTAAGTGCTTTTAAGAGCATACTAAATCAAGTTCATGGGATTGATCACTTCATCCTTCATCCTATCCTTCACCAGCAAGTATTGCTCATCCATACCTATTATCAACTTATTTTCATTTGACGTGTAATAGTTTCGTGCACTGTCATGAACTGTCTGTGTGGAGTTTGCACATTCTCCCCGTGTCTGTGTGGAGTTTGCACATTCTCCCCATGTCTGTGTGGGTTTCCTCCGGGTGCTCCAGTTTTCTCCCACAGTCCAAAGATATGCAGGCTAGGTGGATTGGCCATGCTAAATTGCCCATAGTGTTCAGGGGTGTGTGGGTTAAGGGGGCTGGGTTTTGGTGGGATGCTTCAAGGGGGGGTGTGGACTTGTTGAGCCGAAGGGCCTGTTTCCACACTGTAGGTAATCTAATCTAATCTAATCTAATATTTTCTCTATAGGCTGCATTTGGGAATCTAACTTGTACCACATGCTTGTCTGCTAAAAGTAATTTTGTTCTTTAAAATGCTTTTGTGAAACAAATTAATTCTTAAGAAACAGGAAAGATCAGCAGCAAGTATTAGACAAATAAAGTTGAAAGATTTGGTACCACAGGAATTTGAAGTGGAAAAGTATTAATGGATTAATTCCAGTTATCAGATCACCCTGTAATTCTGCTTTTCTTCTTTCAAGTCAATTTTTCCAATGCATTTCTATGGGAAACTATATGATGAAATCTTAATTTCACTTCTACTAATGTAACAGGTGAATGTTGCTTTTTGTAACTTAATTATTACTTTCTTACATGTGCCTAAGACAAAATAAATGAAGAATGAAGGAGAGGAACCAAATTCCTTTGCTTTGGATCTCCCAGCACTTCAGTCTTCATTTCATCAATGATGGTTTTCTTTTAAGCACCATCCCAATTGGAAAGCAAATGAAGGGGATTCATAGTGATAATGGGAACTGCAGATGCTGGAGAATCCAAGATAACAAAATGTGGAGCTGGATGAACACAGCAGACCAAGCAGCATCACAGGAGCACAAAAGCTGATGTTTCGGGCCTAGGCCCTTCATCAGAGAGGGGTATGAGGAGAGGGAGCTGGAATAAATAGAGAGAGAGGGGGAGGTGGACCGAAGATGGAGAGAAAAGAAGATAGATAGAGAGGAGAGTATAGGTGAGGAGGTAGGGAGGGGATAGGTCAGTCCAGGGAAGATGGACAGGTCAAGGAGGCAGGATGAAGTAGTAGGTAGGAAATGGAAGTGCGGCTTGAGGTGGGAGGAAGGGATGGGTGAGAGGAAATACTGGTTAGGGAAGCAGAGACAGGCTGGGCTGGTTTTGGGATGCAGTGGGGGGAGGGGATGAGCTGGGCTGCTTGTGTGATGCAGTGGGGGGAGCGGAAGAACTGGGCTGGTTTTGGGATGCAGTGGGGGAAGGGGAGATTTTGAAGCTTGCGAAGACCACATCGATACCATTGGGCTGCAGGGTTCCCAAGCGGAATATGAGTTGCTGTTCTTGCAACCTTCGGGTGGCATCATTGTGGTACTGCAGGAGGCCCATGATGGACATGTCGACTGAGGAATGGGAGGGGGAGTTAAAATGGTTCGCGACTGGGAGGTGCAGTTGTTTGTTGCGAACCGAGCGGAGGTGATCTGCAAAGCGATCCCTAAGCCTCCGCTTGGTTTCCCCAATGTAGAGGAAGCCACACCGGGTACAATGGATACAATATACCACATTGGCAGATGTGCAAGTGAACATCTGCTTAATATGGAAGGTCATCTTGGGCCTGGGATGGGGGTGAGGGAGGAAGTGTGGGGGCAAGTGTAGCTCTTCCTGCAGTTGCAGGGGAAGGTGCCGGGTGTGGTGGGGTTGGAGGGGAGTGTGGAGCGGACAAGGGAGTCAAGGAGAGATTGGTATCTCCGGAAGGCAGACAAGGGTGGGGATGGAAAAATGTCTTGGGTGGTGGGGTCGGATTGTAGATGGTGGAAGTGTTGGAGGATGATGCGTTGTATCCAGAGGTTGGTGGGGTAGTATGTGAGAACGAGGGGGATCCTCTTGGGGCAGTTGTGGCGGGGGCGGGGTGTGAGGGATGTGTTGCGGGAAATGCGGGAAACACTGTCAAGCGCATTCTCGACCACTGCGGGGGGAAATTTACGGTCCTTGAAGAACGTAGACATCTGGGATGTGCGGGAGTGGAATGCCTTATCCTGGGAGCAGAAGCGGCGGAGGCGGAGGAATTGGGAATAGGGGATAGAATTTTTGCAGGAGGGTGGGTGGGAGGAGGTGTATTCTAGGTAGCTGTGGGAGTCAGTGGGCTTGAAATGGACATCAGTTTCTAGCTGCTTCTAGCTGACTTATAAGTGGTCTGAGGACGTGGAAATAGAACATGAACATAAAGCATTGTAGTCCACATTTTAGCCAACACCATAGGCAGCAATCCAGAATTAGGTAAAATCTATCCATTGGTTCAAGTAATAACTTGCAAAAGAAGGTGGTTTTGATTAAATTTAAAAAATTCTGCAGAAATTTAGCAAATCTATTAAGATAGATGTCAAGTCCAATATGGCTTTACATGGTTATGGTTGTTAGGTACCAATCATCTCAGCACCAGGACATCACTGAGTGCCTCAGTTGCTTCATCAATTTCATCGCCATCCTTCCTTCCTTCATAAGGTCAGAAGTGTGGATGTTTGCTGGTGATTGCACAATGTTCAGCACTATGAATGATTTCTCAGGTGCTGAAGCATTCCGTGTCTATACACGCCAACATCTGAACTCGAGTAATCAAAGGTAAATAATATGAGTGCCACACAAGTGTCAGACAATGATCATCTCCAAAAATAGAGAATCAGTTGATTATCCCATGGCTTTCAGTGATGTTACTTTTGTTGCGTCCCCCACTATTAATAATATAGGTGTTACCATTAAGCAGAGACTCAATTGAACCAGCCATACAATTACTGTGGCTCTGAGAGCAAACTCGGAATTCTGTGGTGGTTTGCCTCCGGAACTGTAAAGCCTGCCCATCATCCACAAAGTCAAGAATGGTATAGAATACTCTCCACATGCTTGGAAAAATACAGCTCCAATAATACTCAAAAAGCTCAATACCTTCGAGAATAAAATAGCTCATTTGATTGGTATTATGTATATCACCTTCTAAATTCACTTCCTTCACTACTGCTTCACCCTGGCAGTAGTACCAATGTGCACACCCTATAAGATACACTGCAGCAACTCATCCAGCATTGCTCAACAGCACTTGCTAAATCTTTACTGTCCAAATGGAAAGGGCAGCAAATCTATGGCAAGTCCACAACCTTGAAGTTACCTGTCTACCCCATACAATATCCTTACTTAGAGTGATAGCAATCTTTTTCCTCTGTCACTGGTTCATGACCTTGAACTCCTCTCTTGATGCCACTGTTAGTGTACTGCCAGTCAAAGGAGAACATTGGCTCAAGAAGATAGCTTATCAGCACCTTCTTGAGGGTGAGTAGGAATGAACAACAGATATTGATCTTGCAAACCATACTCAAAGATGGAGATGGGTGAACCAAAATGACATAGATGATAAGGGAACTCTCTTGCTGCCACAGGACTTTGAGCGTCAAACTGTATGATATACATTTGTCAGCCTTCAATAGATTGAGCTCTAAACAAGAACCTAATGGCTCCTCATGCTTGATGATTTTCTTATAGCTGGTGTACCACAAATCAGTGGCTGTGTAGAATTATGACAGATATAGCAGGAGTTCACACTAATAAACAGGCTCATAGTGTATTTCTGTCCCTTCTAAATAATCGTTCCTGCTATCTATGTGTGCCTTGTTTCTTTGTAGTTTTCACAATAAATTTCCCTAGTAAGCTAAAGCTGTGTAACAGATAGCACACAGCTATAATTTTGGATAACTATATAGATTGCATAAACACCCAACATAAATCCAAGCACCTGAAGATTGTTATCCTGTTCTAAAAGTCTGCTCAGTTATGGTTCTGGTGCTAGAAAATACCTCGTTATATGCACTAAGCAACATTCCCTTAGAAAAGACATTATCCTCATCAGCCATAGCTGGATGAAACAGTCTAGATTTCTCAGAAGTTATCTCTTTCAAAAGCTACTCACTTAGCAGAATGTCTTAATATGAAGGTGTTCTAACAATTCAAGGAAAATAAAGTGTGCACTTGCATGATGTGGTGCTGTTTGTTGCAAATGGCTCACAAATCAAAAGAGTGATATATGTGATGGCAGAGATTAAATATCATCTCTAATTTTTCTGGCCTTGGGGAATTTTGACTCTCTGTAAACACTGTAGTGTCATATTTGACAAGCTCTTTCTTTTGACAGTTGGCTTCCTTCGTTGTAAGAAACAATAGAATCTGACATTCATTAGTTGGCTTTTATATGCAATGAACACTATTCCCCTGTTATGTTAACAGGACAGCATTTATCAAAGTAAATATTCAATTAAATTCAAACAAAAGTAAACACCTTTGGATGTGGCATTGTCCATATCCTTACTTTTCAAATAATATTTTTTGATGGAATAAGTTTCAAAGGAGAAAACATTATTCTGATATCAAAAACAGTCCTGAAATGTGTATATGAGGCTCAAGAACAAATTTTGGGCTGTCCTTAGAACTTTGTTTGGCAACCCCCAAAAGATGGGTCCTGATGCCTGTCCTAGTTACCCTGGAGAAAGTGTGATTGTGCTGTGTTCCTAAACCACTAAAGTCCATGTATTGTACATAAACCCACAATGCCATTAGGGTGGGAATTTCAATATTTGGATGCAGTGGCAATGAAAGAGCAGGAAAATACTTCCAGGTCAGGATTGTAAATAGCCTGAACGGCTACTTGCAGATAATGGTATTCCCATGTATCTTCTGCTATTGTCCTAAGAGGAAGTGGTTGTGTGTTTGGAAGGTGCTGTTTAAGGATCGTGGACGAATTTCTGCAGATCAACTTGTGCATAATATACACTGCTGCTCTTCAGCATTTGTGCTGGATGGAATAGAGACAATCAAGTGGGCTGCTTTGTCCTGGATGATGTCAAGCTTCTTGAGTGTTGTTGGAGCTACAGACATCTAAACAAGTGGAGAGTATTCTGTCACTCTTGATATTTGTAGACGTTGGTCGGGAGATATTATGCTTACAGTGAAAAAACATGAAAATGGAAAGAAGTAAACACTCAGTATTAATAGAATTAGGCATAAATTTAACTCTCCTACACACCCCTCCACCACCCCATCTCCTCCAGTTGGCTGCATGATTTTCATCTCAATCTAAAATATCATGCCTTGTTAGTTATTCCTAGCATTTTTTTTCTCATATTTTGGTCAGATGTGTTAAAAAAAAGGTTGTTGGTATATTTGAATGATACAAGTGCTTCAAACATTCAAATGCATAGACATATAGAACTAGGAGCAGGATAAGGCCATTCAGCCCTTTCTGCAATGCATTATGAACAAGGCTGATCCTCAATCACAATGTTATATTCCTGCTTTCTTCTGATACCCCAATGCCTTTAAAATCTAAAACAAAATTGATCTCTTTCATGAGTGTACTTTACCTTTGCCTCAACAACTTTCTGTGGTTGAGAATTCCATAGGTTCATTACCTTTGACTGAAGTAATTTTTTTCTCGTCTCAGCCCTAAGTGGTTTACCTCATTGCCTGAGATTGTGTCTCCTGATTCTTGACTCCACATCTACTTAAAACATCCCAGCCTCCATCAGTTCTGAAGAAGGGTCACCGGACCCGAAACGTTAACTCTGTCTTCTCCTCCACGGATGCTGCCAGATCTGCTGAGTTTTTCCAGCAACTTTGTTTTTGTTAGTGAAAACCTTCTTTCATTTAGTCTGTCCAGATCCCTTGAAGTTTTGTACATTTCAATCAGATCCTCTCTCACCTTTTTAAACTTGAGTGAATACACACCCATTCAACCAAACTCTGCTCATAGGACAGACATGCCATCCTTGGTTTTAGCTTAGTGAAACTCTGCTGCACTGCTTTATGGCAAATATACCCTTTCTTGGATAGAAAGACCAAAACTGCACATTGTGCTCCAGATGTGGTGTCACCAAGGCCTTTTATAACGAGAATAAGATATCCCTCACTTCTGCACTCTAACCTTCTTGCAATAATATGACTTTCTAACTGTTTGCTGCACCTGCCTGTTAGAACATAGAACATAGAACATTACAGCACAGTACAGGCCCTTTGGCCCTCGATGTTGCGCTGACCTGTGAAACCAAACTGAAGCCCATCTAACCTACACTTTTCTATTATTATCCATATGTTTATCCAATGACCATTTAATGCCCTTAAACTTCGTGAGTCTACTACCATTGCAGGCAGGACATTCCACGCCCTTACTACTCTCTGAGTAAAGAATCTACCTCTGATATCTGTCCTATGTCTGCCACCCCTCAATTTAAAGCTACGTCCCCTCGTGCTAGTCATCTCCATCTGAGGAAAAAAGCTCTCACTGTCCACCCTATCTAATTCTCTGATCATCTTGTATGTCTCTATTAGGCCACCTCTTAACCTTCTTCTCTCTAACAAAAACAGCCTCAAGCCCCTCAGCCTTTCCTCATAAGACCTTCCCTCCATACCAGGCAACATCCTGGTAAATCCCCTCTGCACCCTTTCCAATGCTTCCACATCCTTCCTATAATGCGGCAATCAGAAGTGTACCCAATAATCCAAGTGTGGCCGCACCAGAGTTTTGTCCAGCTGTAACATGACCTCATGGCTCCAAAACTCAATCCCTCTACCAATAAAACCTAACACACCATACGCCTTCTTAACAAGCCCATCAACCTGGGTGTCAACTTTACTTTACTTGACTGATATAGAAGGAATCACAGATTCCTTTGTATATTTGTATTTTCCAATACTTCACAATTTATATATTATGTATTTATATAACACTTCTGCTTTCTGATTTTTATATCAAAATATACAACTTCACATTTTGCTACATTGTATTGTATCTACCGTGTGCCACGCAACTTGTCTAAATCACATTCAAGCCTCCTTGCATCATCCTCCCTGCCCCACCCAGTTTGTGTCATTAGCAAACTTGGGACACTGCTTTTGATTCCCTTATCTAGTTCACTTACATGTATCGTTCTAAACAAAGGCCCTTAGCACTGATATTTCAGGTGCCCCACTAATCATTGTTTATTTATTCCCACTTTCTATTTCGCATCCGTCAACTAATTCATTATCCAAGCCAACATATTACTCCACGTCACATTTGCTTTAACTTTGTACTTCTTATGAAGGACCTTCTGAAAATCCAAATACAGCACATCCTCTGATTCTTCCTTGTCCATTCCACTAGTTTCATCCTCAAAAAGCTGCTAGATCTGTTTAGCTTAATTTACTTTGCACAAAATCCATGCTGGCTTTGCCCATGACAATTGCTGCTTTCAAGTTGTTATCACTTCCATTAATCATTCAATGACATTGAAGACACAGACCTGACTGAATTTCTATTAGCAATATTTCTCAAGTTAGTGATGTGACAATACCTTATTGTACTTCCTTTCAATTTTGCCATTTGGTTGGAATAAATGTTTGAAACAAGGCCTCAATGATGATCCCCAATGAATGATCATTTGTGTTTTCTATAAATATGCACTGGAGTACAAATAATTCCACAGTAAAATTATGCTGATTTCATTTGAAGTTTTTCAACTTAATAGACTTCTGACCAAAACTTAACCTTAATAATATCATATCTGACATAGTCTAATCTAATCTAATAATAAGTCCTCCTTGATAGTGCAAGACACCCCTGGACTGACTAATCCCCTCCGTAAGTCACCTTTACTGGCTCCAATCCCTCCTCCTTGGCCTGCCATGTCTCCACTCCATCTATCTTCTCCTTTATCCATCTTCTGACTGCCTCCCCATCTCTCCCTATTTATTTCAGAATCCCCTTCCCCTCCCCCATTTCTGAAGAAGGGCCTAGACCCGAAACATCAGCTTTCCTGCTCCTCTGATGCTGCTTGGCCTGCTGTGTTCATCCAGCTCTACACCTTGTTATCTCAGATTCTCCAGCATCGTCAGCTCCTACTATCTCTACAGCAAATCAACTGCCTGTTTTTGCACCCACATGGCTTTCTTTCCCAGTTGACGCTCTTGGAAAAGAAAAGCACGTGGATGTAAAATGACTGATTTGCTACTGCCTGCTTTGTGGTACTGCAAATATCAATTAACACCCACGATCTTGTTAGTAGCCGTGCAAATGTGTCTAGGTGTAAGGCTTATTTCCATCTTGTGCTAAAAGGAACAAGGATGAACATTCAAAGGCAGTTGTCAAATTTGATGAAAATCCAAAGTATTTAAAAATTAACAAAATGACAATTCATTGTTCAAAGCGGAACAGATTGCGTTTGGATGTATATCCTGATGCATTAACCATTCATAACATGTCCATTTTATAAAAAAGAACTCTAGAGGACTGACATTTGTTGACAGTGCAAAAATTAGGTTTTAAATTACTGCAGTGAATGCGTCGTTTCTACAAGAAGGAGATTGCTCAAATTCATTTAAGTCAACACCTTGTAGTCATCAGAAAGACATGAAGTTTCATCTTGTCAGACTGGGCAGAATTAAACCGAAGTTCTGGAGGTGAAAGGCCTGTGTTCCAATCCGCAGTACTGCCCAAAGGTTTTTAAAAAGATAATTCATAATTTAGAGGCTGGATACTGATATATAAAAGGTTGGCATTGATGTACTATATTTTATCCATCACACTCAATCACAGAGATTTTTTCATTATGGTCGTTGTTTTGTTTGTCAGATATTATCTGCTCAAATACATCAAATGACATAAAAAACGCACACTTTACTATATTTTGTAACTAGAAATTTAACGCTTCTGTATTTTTGAATGTCTTTTCCTTGTTGTGATGAGCAATGTATAATTATGTACTTAAATGATGGTAACTGTCTTTTAATATTTCAACTTGTATGACATGATCAACTTTTTTGGTTGATTTGGAACAGCTGCAATAAAACTGATCAGTTCTATAATTTTGCAATCATGGACATTATGCATTTAAACTATCAGTAGCAATGTTGCTTATTTTGAAATGCAATGATGAATGGTTTGCAGGAAATTAGACTCTGCATGTCCGAGAAATTCAGTCAGGCTGTTCTTGTATTCCATGTGTTAAATTAATTTTTGAGGGTGCACTGTGGCAGGTGATGTCCATGCATTTTCCTGCACCTGAAGTACACCATCTGCCATATCGATTCAAAGTACTCTGTAGGTTTCCAGAGTGCACTTAAGAAACATTTAAAAGCCTCATTTCACTGAAGTCATTGTTACTGACTATTGCTGCAATGTCATCCCAAGCCTAGTGGTAATTTATATTGATTTATACTGCCCCTGCTTAACAGGCAAAGGACAAAGATTAAAATTACTTCAGTATAAAAGGAAATCAATAATTGCATAACATTAGTAAACCACAAGTCAGTCTGATTAACCTTTTCATTGCAGAAACACTATCAATAGAGATACTCAATTCCTTTAAGATAAATGTGTGGATTTGATGAAAGGATTTTAGCGACTTCTATTGACAGTTTTGTTTACTGGCTCCAGTGGGCATCATCTAGTTTATTGCCTGGCCCTTGTTGGTCTTGAAAGGTGGTGATGAGCTACCTTTGTAAACCACTGTAGGTAGCCCTAAAAGGTAGCTTTTAGGGAGGATGTTCCAGGATTTAATGGAGTGACAGTAAAGGAACCGTTTCTTATTTCCAAATCAGTATTCTGTGTGCCTTAGAGAGGAACATATGCGTGGTGGTGTTCCCATGTATCTATTGCCTTTGTCCTTCTTGTTGGTAGCGGTTATGGGTTTCAAAGTTGCTAAGCAGCCTGGGTGAATTTCTATGGTACATCTTATGGATAGTATGCATTTGCTTTACTGAGTATCAGTGGTGGAAGGAGTAAATGTTTGTGGATGTGGTGCCAATTAAGTAGGCTGTTTTGCCTTTGGTAATGTCAAGTTTCTTGATGTTGGAGCAACCTTTGTCCGAGAAAATGGAGAATATTCAGTCATTCTCCTGACTTGTGCTTTGTAGATGATGGGAAGTCTATGTGGAGCCACTCAGTGCAGGATTCCAAGGGTCTAACTTCCTCTTGCAGCCAATGTACTTATATGGCCAGTCCAGTTCAGCTTCTGCTGAACAGTAACTCCCAGGATGTTGATAATATTGTGGCCTTCTGTGTTCAGTCAGATTCAACCTGAATATTCGGTTTGCTCTGTACTTTTCAATTGATGAATGGGGGTAGGAAAGGGAGTCAGCATGCGTAGTGGGAAAGGAAGCAGATGTTGCCTGGTAAATGAAGATGAGAAAAGAAGGTTTTATACCATGAAGAAATACAGGGACTAGAAAACAGAAATATTTTATCATGTACAAAATGAAGGTGGGATTTCAATGTGGGAGTTAAAATTGCTGCAGTTTTTCTTCAGGCCCTTGACAGACATGCTCTTGATGTTATCCTGCTTACCTTTTTTGAGGTGACTTCTAAAGGAGGCAGGGAGAGCATTGATGCTTGGAACTAAATGCTCCCTGGTAGTGTAGCAGCTTCTCCTGAAAGAAAGAAGGAAATTTTTTGAGGACATGCAATGGAAGTGCTAATGTGGACCAATATCATAATGTGGATAGTGAGGATAGCGGTTTGCTGCAGTAGCAGTGGGAGAAGATGTATTGAAGTGTGTGGCAGTGATTGGATGTGAGTAATACAGGACTGGAAGGGCTGCAAGTGCTGAGCTAAAGGTGGTGCATGTTCTTCTGTATTGTGGTCATGTCCCTTGACCAGTGTTTAGAATATCTCTGCTCATTGTTGTTGCAAATTATAGTTGCTGCCGATGCAATATTTATGCACTTTGTTAGAAGAATGTGCCATACAGAATAAAAAATAGATCCAAAATACAGAACCAATGTATGCATAGATCAATTGGTTCATTCTAGGAAGCTGATAATATTAGCTATAATCTGCCTAAGTTTCAGTGGTTTATATCACATAAAAAAAGGAGACATGTTTCATAGAATCCCTGAAGTGTAGAAACAGGCCCTTTGGCCCAATATGTCCACACTGACCCTCAGCACCCCACCCAGATCTATCCACCTAATCCACAAACACTACTGACAATTTAGTATGACCAATCCATCTAACCTACACAGTTTCAGATTGGGGGAGGAAACTGGAGCACCTGGAGGAAGCCAACACAGTCATGGGGAGAATGTGCAAACACCACCCAGACAGTCACCCAATGGTGGAATCGAACCCAAGTCCCCAGTGTTGTTAGGCAGCAGTGCTAACCACTGAGCCACCATGCCACCCTTTGTTTACTTGCTTAAACACATTTTCTTTAAGATCCTGTACACTATTTCTTTCTCTACATCCAGAATGTCTTTGGTTAAAAAAAAAATCATCTGAGATTAATGGTGATTTACCAACCAGGATATCTTTCTCCTGACACTTTGTTTGAAAAAACAATTAAATATTTAATGATCTGCCACGATCTCCTTACTGTACGAAATTGGTTTTTCAAATTCAAAAACAAAGTCGCTGGAAAAGCTCAGTAGGTCTGACAGCATCTGTGGAAGAGAAAACAAAGTTAACATTTCAGATCCGGTGACCCTTCCTCAGAACTGATGAGTTCTGAGTTCATCAGCTCTGAGGAAGGGTCACTGGACCCGAAACATCAACTCTGTTATCTCCTCCACAGATGCTGCCAGACCTGCTGAGCTTTTCCAGCAACTTTGTTTTTATTCCTGATTTACAGCATCCACAGTTCTTTTGATTTTTATTTGGTTTTTCAAGTTACATATCTGACCAACAATGACACAAATCTTAGAATCTGAGAGAGGATTGTTGTGTTTTGGAGAAAGAGTAGAGGTGCACAATAGTAAAATTAGGTTTTTAAGACTTCTGCTAATCAAAACTGAAGCCAACGGCCAGAATTGAGAAAATCCCTGCTTCACAAACTTGACTTGGGGAAGTATTCCCTGGAAGATCTAACTTTGCTTCCTGGAGTCAGGTGTAACTGGAGTCAGGGCTGCAGACTCGGAGAGAGGTGCCATACGCAGATGCAGATTGTGGGAATGGCTCCAGCACTTTCATTTAGTTGTTAAAAATAAACCATTAAAACAGAAAATCTCCCATTCTCCTCACATTGGTAAAGTCTCCATGCTCCGTTCACAACAACCTGTACCACCTCTTCAACTCCATGGTCCCTTGTACTCTCCACATCAAACTATGCAACCCAGGTTCCACACAGCTTTTTATGGATCTTATGCCAAATTAATTCCAGTTTATGCCAACTCATTGATAAAAACCCATGTGCATTCATGAAGCGTGTAGATGCGAGGCACAGGCCCCAAACCCAACAAAAATGGTGGGGCTGGGGCTGGACCAGGATTTCAATAATCATGGTTGCAGAGTCAGTTTGTCTGAGGCAGGAACCACCTTAGTCTTTAAGAAAGTTAAGGTCAGCATTCTTTTAATGTATTCTGGAAAATAGAGTTCAGCAAATCGCTTGTGCAAACAAGAATTAATTCAAAACACATGAAAGTCAACTACTCCTAATTTTCATTTTTTAAGTTATGGTTTCCATAAGTTTCTCCCTCCGTTTAAAAAAAATTCAATGTGCTTAAAAGTAGCTCAGATATTCGTGGTTATGCTTGTTTTGGATTCATAACTAAAAAAAACCTCATAAATAAAAATTAAATCCCAACAATAAAAATCATATGTGGAAAGAAGGGGAACCTTTGGATTGAATGGTGGCAGAAAAGGTTTTGATGTCTTCAATATCAGATTTCTGATCCAAACATGCTTCCAACCTATCTTTTTCCATATATATCTGAAGAAAAAACAGACCGACAATCAACTAACCTGTTCCAGAGTGATGGGCTGTTACTTTAAATTGGATAGTATGGATGTGACCCCTATTGACATTCAGTTATTGCATTTTAACTAGTGAGGGGGGTTTCATAAGCTTTGGGAAATGTGGCAGCTTCACCCAGTCAATAAATTGTTATTACAAAGTAATGAATCTTTTTGCATCTACATGCTGGATCTAGTGTGACTGTTTGAATAATAACAGTGGTCAACCTCCTGTGGTTGACAATCCAGAGGTCTTTATTCACTCTACCCTCAAACCCTTTGGTAGCCCCATTCCAATGATAGCCTAGGACTAGCAACTTGCCTAGGATCACAACTCTCCCTCCATAGGATTGTTCCTCCTCTCCCACACCCCTTTAGAATCGATTCCCTTCTCCTGGCTGAAGAAATTCTTGCTCTTCTCAGTTCTAAATGGCTGTGCCTTCATGCTGAGTTTGTTCCCTGAGTCATAGTCTCTCCTAATAGTGGAAATATCTTCATCTCACCCTCTGTAAGGTATTCTGTAAGTTTTAATCACATCCTTTATCATCCTTCAAAATTCCATCATTTCGATGCCTCGCTTCTCAATGGGGGTCCAATTGGTAAAATAACAAACATGTTTCGTGAAGAAGACTCTATCTCCTTTTCAACATTTTCTCACACTCTGCTCCAACAAGGTCAAGTGAGTCAAAAAAATTAAACCATAGACACAACCTTCACTGTTTACAATTGTATAAAGCAGGGGACTATGACTTTTCCTAATTCACAATACTGCATCTTACATTACCAAATAACATGAAGACCTCTTTCATAGTAGCACTAGGTCACATCCAATTGCTTGAGAAGTCCTTGAGACTACAATCCAGCAGAATTTCTAATCCACTAGAAACCTTATTTAGAGTTATGAATACTTGAATTTGTGGGCAACAAAAATGCCAGAGATGTTTCTGGAAAAAAACACTTTGAATGATTTAACTCAATTTTTTACAAAAATTTAGCATCACAGTAACTGAATTCTGATTTGTTGTGCATGAGACGATTTTGGCTTTTTGAGTGATTTGATTCATTCAGCTTCTGTCTTTTTCATCTGTAGGTTTGGTTCACTGGATTAATTTGCTGCAGTTTTAGGTGAAAGAAATATGTGCAAATCAGCTGAAAGTGTGACACATAATTTTGCATACACACACTCCCAGCTCTTTATCAAAACCATTGATCCCTTGTCAGCATTGTTCCAATTTCCCTCTATCCTGTCCCCTTTTCTCCTGATCAACCATTTCCCACCATCAACACCCCTCCTGATCTCTGTGTCCTACGACACTCTCCAACATCTACATATTTGAGGGCCTCTCTGAAAGTTGCTATCAGCAAAGCAATATCCTGAAATTAAAATTATCTTCAAAGGCCAGGCACCTGGCACATGCGTCAGACATCTGCAGTAATCGGGAAGTAGGACCTGAGGCACATGATCAGGTGGGCTTTGGGCTTATTTCTTCCAATGCAGAGAGATTCTTTATGCCCAGTTCAGGCAATAGCTGGATTCGAACTTGTTTTTCTCTGTAAAGTACTGACTGACCAAATGGTCTGAATGTCACGGGAGAATATTACCATGCCTGTGAGGCCTCAAGGCCATGCTGGCGTGAAGTGAAATTATTTCAAGCAGAAAGAAGGTCAAGTTATAAAATGCTGGTTTAAAATACAAAGTGAAAGGATGACAATATTAGGAAGGCAATCACTCTGTCAACCAGGAAGTTCATTTATTTTGAAACACTGACAGAGTAAGAAGTTGATTTAATTCTCACAAACCGGCATACTACTTAATCAATACACAGTCCATATATTTTGCTGTATAGCCATTAAATCAATATTTTTGATCAACTGCAGCAAGAAAATTAACTTTTTAAAGCTTGGACTTCTTTTCAACAGTAAGATTTTCCAGTTGTTAAGCAATATAAGTTGACTTAGTTGCCATAAAGCTGGAGAAGACATTATAATATTTTTCATGACCTAAGGTCATAAATCTGACAGAAGGATTGTGCTGGTAGTTCAAACCTCACTGTTCCACAAGACGTCTTCGAAGTTTAAATGTTTAATTGAATCACCAAGATGATTAATTTGCTTTAACTTTATTGTTTTCTTGGAGCAAGTGTAAAAAATAAATCTGTGTATCAGGACTCCAAACCTGATGGGTGGAATGAGGTTCTCACAGTTCTTCTGGTCTCTGTCAACAAGATTACAATGTTGTCAGTCACAGAATGATGGAATGAGTGCAGGTAGCTAGTCAGTTAGACCCTGGTCTTTCATTGAGTTAGTAGTTCAACTTCTGAAGCCTTGGAGTGTTGTCTTTTACTCACAGAGAGAGAGAACATGAGAGATCAGGTCTAGGAACTAATACCACTTGTGAATTCCAACTGCTTTGATTATGTGCAATCAACTGATTTTCAGATACTTTCTATTCAGTCCGCTCAGAGTAGTTACTGTAAACTTCTGGAGCAGGTGGGACTTGAACCCTGGACTCTTGGCTCAGAGGTAGGAATGTTAGCACTGAGCCACACAGCCCCATCAAAGTGATTTTCTTAATTCTATTTTGTTTTAACATATTTCTAATCCACCTGCTCAGAAATGTTATTACATACCTCTGGAACAGGTGGGAATTGAATCCAGTGATTTTCTAACATTTATTGAATCTTATTTTTTTGATTATGTCGAGACTAAAGTTGTACATTTTGATGTATCTCTGCAGGTGTTCTTTTATTTCCAAAATAGATTTACCGGAACTTCACCTTGTCTGTCTTCTAAGTTTGAGAACGCTATGTCTAATTGTCCCAGTATTTCAGTATTGTCTAATCCGATGGTAAGAGTTTCAATTTGTGATTTATTCACATCTCTTACTGCTCACTCTTAATATCTCTGTCACCCTTCACTACTCTTGCCACTGGCATATTTATCCCTTTTCTCTACGATGACATTCTTTTAAGATGATTATGTAAAATGACAAAACCTCCATCCAGTAATCTGGAGTTTTTTCTAGTTACATCAGTTTATGAATTCTTCTACAATCCTAGTATCAACCAGTGAATTTTACTTCCAGGAATTCCTCTTGTAAAGGTCATAACACTAACACTTCATCTTCAGTTTGAATTGTCCACTTGTAAGGTGTTTGTCTGTCCAATTTCTCAACTTTGATTGTGAAGTTTTCAAAATGTTTCTGTGTGAATTTGCATGCTCCTTCACATCTCTTCAGAAACATGGACATTTAATCTAACACTGAGGATGCATCTTTCTGTCTTCAAAACTTTTCCTTATCAATAATAACCAGCCTCCTTTCCCATGATCATAGATCAATTCAAATAGATTTAATCCAGCAGATTCATTAGGGAAATCTCTGAGAGCAAATAACAGAACACCGAAATGTTTATCAAAATCTTGATAGTATTAGTGACAGTATTTGTTAATCATTTTCTTGAGTATTTAATGGTATCTCTCAAATACATATTGCTGGTGATAAGTTGTGGGCTTTAACTGTTTCATACCTAAGTTACTTTTTATGCCCTGCAAACTTTTAAACATACAGTCAGACCAACACTTCTTTTTTAACCCGTGGTTGCCCTCAAATGAATAGCTTCTGAAAATTGACTTTGCTTATTTCTAATTGTAAGGGTATACCAGTGTTCTGCTTCCATTTTCAGAAATGGTCCCACACAGTCTACTGACACTTTAATGAATGGTCGTTCGCAAACTGATGAGTGTATCAAAAATGCTGGTTTGATGACATAGTAATGTTTCCCTACTGCTCAATATGAATGGCACATTTTGCTGAATTGTATTATGTCCTTAAGAAGACTTGGCCAGGTAAAATGCCCACTATTGTTACCTTCGATTTTCCATATTCCTACGTATCTAGCCTTAGGAATTTCTTGTGCTACTTGCGACATTTACTCACAATATTTGAGTATTACCACTACTTGCTGAACAATGGCTTATTCCTCCTTCACAGGTTTATGAGGTTGTTTCTAATTCCTCATCAAAAATTTGTTTCTAAAATAATAATATGGTGGAACTCCTCCTGTCTTTGCTTCAGTGTAGCCTGATTGTTTTCACTTGCTTAATTCTGGATCTGTTTTCTCAGTTCCAATTAAAAAAAAGACATGCTCAACATCTCTTTTGAATTTTCCATTTCCTTACAGAAAGGTTTGGTTGTTTTAAAATCTGCTTGTGGTGTCATTTAACCACTGGTGATACACTTCATTCAGCCATTCCCTTGGTCACTACACATAATCCTGTCATTGTTCTATCCCTTTAACTTCGCTTGGATTCTTTGTGATTATAGGCAGAATTACAATTTTCACTGTTGCCAAATTTACCTGTGGGGAATTTCTGAACAATTCCAACTGCCACTGCTTCTGGCATCAAGTTTTGTTCTAAATGCATTTTGTACAAAAGAATGGGTATATATTCTTCCACCTATCCCATTTAATAAATCTCAGACGTTAAATGCATTCTCTTGAGGATGATCTATGGCCAAGTTCATGTAAATAATTTGATCAGTTTTTATATCATAGAATCCCGACAGTGCAGAAACAAGCCATTCAGTCTATTGAGAATGTACCAATCTGCAAAAGAGCATCCCATCTAAACCCAGTCCCCTACATTGTCCTCATATTTACCATGTCTAATCCACCTAGCTTGCACATCTTTGGCCTGTGGAAGGAAACCAAAGAACCAGGAGGAAAACCATACAGACAGCAGAGATCATTCAAGCTCCACACAGACAGTTACCGAAGGCTAGAATCAAACACAGCTCCCTGGTGCTGTGAGGCTGCACTGATAACCACTGAGCCACTGTTCAGCCCTTAATAGTCATAGGTTTAGCTGTATCATTTGAGCAAAAAGTTATAAACTTTTCCTTTTGACCAAAAAAACCTCCTTTGTATCACTCAGATCTAATGCAAAGAAAAGTGGTTGGTGTTGGTGGAGATCAGTCATCTCACAAACATGACCTTTCTGCAAGATTCCTCAGGGAATGGTCAGAGGCTCAACCATCTTAATCTGCTTCATCAATGACCTTCCTTCATTATCAGGTCAGAAATGGTGATGCTAGTGGATGATTGCACAATGTTTAGCACCATTCATGACTTGTCAGACATGGAAGAAGATAGCTCGTTTGCAACACAGAAGGACATCTTTTCAATTCCCACACTGGCTGCTTTCTCTTCGCAGATGCTGCCAGACCTGCTGACTTTTTCCAGTAAATTCTGATTCTGTTCCCGATACCCATTATTGTATTGTATCTCAGTCAATATATCAAAATATCTTTAAGTAGAAATAGTAAGTCAATATACGCTAAAAAGATATACTCATGACATCAACACTGTAGCAAAGCATGTGGTCTGAGGGCGTAAAGTTCTCAGCCCCCATCTTAATTTGGGTGACTTGGAGCACAACACAGTTATCAATAAATATTAAAAAGGCATTTGGCATGCTTGCCTTCATTGCTTAGTCCTTTAAGTATAGGAGCTCGGAAGTCGTGTTGAGGTTGAACAGGACATTGGTGAGGCCTCTTTGAGATTACTATATCCAGTCCTGGTTGCCCAGTTACACACAAGATATTATTAAGCTAGAGATGGTTCAGAAGAGATCTACCAGGATACTGCCAAGCATGGAAGGTTTGAGTTATAAAGAAAGGCTGGAAACAGTGGGACTTTTCTCATTGGAATGTAGGAGGTTGAGAGACGACCTGATAGAATTTTCTAAAATAAGGAAGGATATAGGTAGAATTAATGGCAGTTTTTTTTCCCCTAGGATGGTGGATTTCAAGACTAATGGGCCAATTCCTTCGGTGAAAGGGGAGAGATTTAAAGAAGACATGAAGGGCAAAATTTTACACAGAGGGTGATTCACATGTGGAATGAACTCCCTGAGGAAGTGCTGGATATGGTTACAATTAGAACGTTTAAAAGGCATTTGGGTAGGTACACGAATAGGAAAAGTTTCAAGGGATAAGGGCCAGGAGCAGGCAGGTGGGACTAGTTTAGTTTGGGATTATGTTCAACATGGACTGAAGGGCCTGATTCTGTGCTGCATGACTCCATCATAGCTTACTGTTAACACAGACATGGATGTGACTATTATTTATCATAGTAAACTACAATAAAAATTCACTCGATGTTTCAATCCCACTTATCCAAGCCCTATATTGTTTAATGTTACTAGGGATAATGAAAGAATAGATGTGGATACCCGACCAAGACAAAATGTACTTCTCCCATATATCATGTCCCATGAAAGGTGTAGCTGGGAGGGAATGAGTAAATAAAATCTAAATATGCTGCAATAAATTTATTAAACTACACATCAATAAAGGACGATAGTCAGTTATTTGCTGCATGTCTGCCTGTCATTTTGTCCCTTTGCCTTACTTTTTTGTCTCATCTACTTGTCTTTGCAATGAAAGAAATTATTTATAGAATGGAGAGGAAGAAAAAAGGATCTAAAGATCATTGAAAAATGAAGGATTAAAGTTAATAATTTTTGCAACACTTGCAAAGAGGATTTCAGATTTGGTTTTTGGTCAAAGCCTGCATGATTAAATCAGAAATTGAAAGAAATCTTTCTTTACATTCCAGGCACTTGAGAATTTTTTGGATATTTAATGTCAAGTGAGAAAAGTGAAAACTGTCCAATTCACAGTAACAATCAAAATTGTAGAAGTACTGGACCAGTGAATATAAATTAACCAATGTCTGCTTCACCACAGATGAATTGACTTGTGATCTATTTCTGACTGCAAATTTTCTCTCAACTCTGTATCCTATAGAGCATTTAAAAACAAAACTCTGCTTTGGCCGTCCAGTAACAATTGCACAAACTGTTACTCATTAAAATCAAAAACCATTCAGGCATCAACGCCTTAGACAATGAATCTTAATACTTAAAACCTTAGGTGAAGTGTGGAATGAACACATCTTTAACATGGCACCTAGAGATACATGGTTCAGAACACAGTATCAATTTTAATTGCCCTGTATCTCAGATATTGAATCATTGGTATAAGATTTTCACCACTCCCTGAAACTTACACACTGTAAACCATTTCAAATTACTGTTGAGTACTGTAAATTCTTAATTTAAGATGTCAGGTTGTTGGTGTTCTACACATTGTACAACTAAAAAGAAATTTAGCACAATAGGCCATAGGTCACAGTTCTGAGCAGTATGTTTCAGAACCCAACATGTGGTAGCAAGTATTAATCTGGAGGAAATAGGAAAATACAACAGTCAATTCAATCAAGTTATTCTTAGAATAAAATCAACTTTGTTTGCTTTAAACTGATATAAATCTGATAGCGAGATTCATTTTCCATGACTCACTAGTCATGTAATGACTTGGAAATATTAATTAGAGAAAAAAAACCTTTCAAATAAATTAAAAAAGGAAATCTCTCCAAGTATTCAATTATAACATCCATTATAATGCAGTCCAATACAGGGGATAGTGTGTGTGTGTGTGTGTGTGTTTGCAGAAAACCATTTTTTATGCAGAGTGGCAATTACTTGGAATTTGCTACCAAGTGGATGCAGAGATGATTAATAATTCTTAAAAGAAATTGGGAGTGCAGTTGAGTGCAATAAAATTGTACGGTTATCAGGAACACAACTAACTGTACTTCTGTGCAGAGCTAGCATGAACTTGATGTGCTGAATGGCCTCTATCTGTGATGCAATGATGTGATTGGTTGCATTTTTGGGATCTTTGAGTGAAAGTAAATTTTGGGGTCATATTAAAATATTGTGGTCCAAATGTTGAGATGCCTCAGACAGATTCATTTCCACCAATCCTTCTCGTTGGTATTAGTCTAAGTTAATGATCACGCATGAGGAAGGACTAACTAATGCCTATTATTCCACTCGTTCTGTAAAGGGCAACTTATACCTACATATCCTGCTACATATTGGTACCTACATTGTAGCATAAGTAATCAGAAATACCAATAAACAATTGTGTCGGCAAGGCGAGTGCAGAACTTAAACCAATATGTTCCTTTAACTTTGAAAATTCAAGTTTTAAGTCATCTAGTTATCGTTCAATCACATTTAGCACAGCAGGCTTAAACGTAAGCAATTGTGGAAACATTTCAATTTTTAATGTGACTCATACGATTGTCATAAAGATGCATTCAAAGAACCAGAAAATCATCCGCAGGTCTCAGTTACAGCAACTTACAAAAAGTAATAAAATACCAGAAGAACAATGACTTTGTTTCCAGCTGCAATAATTGGAGTGAGATGTGTAACATACACACGAGTTTCCTTCATCAATTATGTTCAGTATTTGTGTGTTTCTGGGCACAACTACACAGGAAACTTCACACAAGACCTTTCAGATAAAACAGGGTTGGCGGGCAGGTTTAATGCAGTATCAATTTTAATTTTTGTCTGTTGTTCGTATTTCTATTTGATCTTTTGACTTTATATGATCAAATGAGTAGGTCATGCGGCCCATTGAATATGCTCTGCCATTCTAGGCCAAAACTGATTTTTACTTCACTGATGTTTTCTTGTGCTGCATCCATATCCTATGATGTGATTAATAACTAGGAATCTATCTATATATGGATGTCTTTGACAGACTGAAGGACTGAATGTTCGTAGCTGTCTGGAATAGACAATTTCAAAGATTCACTGTCTTCTGAATGAAGAAATACCTCTTCATATCAGTACTAAATTGCTTACTTCTAATTGAATCTGTGCCCTCTAATTCACGATTTCACAGCTGTGGGAAACTTCCTTTCTGAGCCTACACTGTCCTGCCCTTTTAGAGTTTTGTAAGTTTCTGTAAGATATCCTGTCACTGTTCTTTTTTAATCTGCATTTGAACTGGAGAAATGAGATGGCCAAAGGGAACCCAGAGAAGAAGTTCATTGAATGTATTCTGAATAGTTTCTTACAGAATCATGTTGAGGAAGCAATCAGAGACCGAGCTATAATGAAGCTGGTGTTGTGCAGTGAGAAAGGATTCATTAAGGATCTCATTGTGACGGTGCCCCTCTTTAGCAGCAATCATAATAAGAATCTATCATACATTCAGTTTGAAAGAAAGAAAATTGGCTTTAAGTCCTTGTATTTTAAATTTAAACAAGAGCAATTATGAGGGTTAGAAAGCAGAGCTCTCTAAAGTAAACTGACAAATTGGCTTAAAGCAAATTAAATAGGGAAGTCCTGGCAGAACTTTAGGGTAATAGTTAAGAATACACATAACTGATATGTTCCAATGAGAAAGAATAATTACAAGAGGAGGATCCACCATTTGTGACTAACTACATACATTAAGGATGGTACTAAACTCAAGAAAATAAACCTGAAATAATTGCTCAAAGATGTTTACTTAACTTGCTGAGGTTCTTTGAGGAAGTAGCATGTGTGGTGAATAAAGGGGAATTGGCTGATGTATTACATTTAGATTTCCAGAAGACATCTGATAAGATGCCACATCGAATTTGTTGTAGAAAATAAAAGCTCACGTTGTAGGACAGTGCTTTCCAAACTGCGAGTTTTGATCTCTAATGTGGCCAGTTGAGATTTTGGGATTGCATGCTCTGCTGAAGCAATCACTGTCATAGATCTGAATGTTAACAACGTGCAGCTTCTTTAAATCATTGGAGATGTTTCATAATATTAGGTAACAACTAACTGCATGCTCCTGGTGGCCTGAACTATGTTCTGAGAAACCTAATGGAAAGGTTAGTCGCTTTATGACTCATGACTTAGGTCACAATGGGAAAACGTTTGGAAATTACACATGTAGGAGGTAACATCTTGGCATGGATAAATTACCTAGATATCAGGAAATAGAATAAGCGTGAAACCAATCATTCTCTGTTTGGCAAGATATCCTATGTAGCCTGTCACAGGGATCAGGAGCCTCAACTTTTAACAACTTATATAAATTATTTGGATATAAGGACCAAAGATAACAATGATACATCTGCTGATGACAGTGTAATGAACACCACTTCTTATTTCATTTATTTTTGAATACACAAACTTGCAGAAGGGCTCACACAAACTGTTTATATAAATGACAAATAACAGTAGCCAAGCACCAATTCCAATGGGACGCCATGTCACAGTCCTCCATTCCAGAAAACAACCCTCCACCACTATAACAAAGTATGAAGCTGGATGAACACAGCAGGCCAAGCAGCATCTCAGGAGCACAAAAGCTGACGTTTTGGGTCTCAGCCCGAAACGTCAGCTTTTGTGCTCCTGAGATGCTGCTTGGCCTGCTGTGTTCATCCAGCTTCACACTTTGTTATCTTGGATTCTCCAGCATCTGCAGTTCCTATTATTTCTGAAACAATTTTAACCTCCATCACTATCCTCTGTTGCTTACCTTCAAGCCAATTTTGCATCTAATTGGCAAGGTCTCCCTGAATCCCATGAGATCTAACTTTACTTACCAGCCTACCATGCAGAACCTTGTCAAAGATCATCCTAAATTCCATGGAGAGGTAAAATGCTTACCTTCTTACTACTGTTGGGACATAACAGCATACAAATCACTGGTGATATATTCAAACTCAGCTTCATACCACTTTAGGAACTACCTTTTACACACTGTCCTCTTAGGAAATTAAAATGCCTCAAAGACATGTTGACTCTCTGCATTCTTGATAGTGGCCTTGAAGTCCTAATTGAGAAGTGGACCATTATCTGATGTCATGTGATTTTTGAACATCACAGCATGGTCAACCTTTTCACATGGGATGAGTGCCCATACTTCACTATTTTTCTTCCTTGGATAGTGGGTGTGAGAGAGATAAGTCATGCCACAATAGTCAACATGAACTTCACAAAAAATTCAAATCATAGATAGATGTCAGAGAGTCATAGATTCCCTACAGTGTAGATAGAAGCCCATTGAGTCTGCACTGACCCGCGCAGGAGCGTCTCGCCCAGACCTGGCTCTCCAAACTATTCCTATAACCCTGTATTTCTCATGGCTCACCGACACATCACTGGACTCTACAGAACAATTTAGCATGGCTAACCCACCCAATCGGCATATCTTTGGGCTGTAAGAGGAAATCAGAGCAGCTGGAGGAAACCCACACAGATGCAGAGGGAACAAGCAAATCTGCACAGACATTTGCCTGAGGGTAGAATCAAAACAGGGTCCCTGGCCTTGAGAGAAAGCAATGCTAACCACTGTGGTGCCATGTTGATCTGTGTAATAGTGTAATAAATTGTTAGTTAAGTGATTAGTTAATAGAAATCATCATTCAAATGTGCCGTGCAGTAAAACATAATAAAGGCACATTTTGCATTCTTGATTAAGAAGTGGATCTAGAGAGTACAAACAAATCAGTCCCAATTCATTGTCACCACGGTAGAGGAAAGGAACTGAGGCTGAGCAAAGGACCTTGGTTGAACTGAAACTGACCTCCTCCCCAAACCAAAGTTTCTGTATAATCCTCTTATTTCCAGACTCATTCTTCTGTGTCCAATCACAGACTTGTTCTCTCTTGCATTGGCTGCTGAAAGGCTCACTAATGACCCTGTATCAGCAGCATACACAGGAGAGAAAGGCCATCTGATTAGAGATGCAGCTCCTTGCAAAATCACCCACCTGTGCTTACCTGTTCTGCTCACTCCTTGCATTTGGATTTTTATTGCTTAGGAAGTTGTCCTTTTTTTTAATTTTCACTCTTCAACAGGTTTGGAGCAAATTTCTTTGGATTTACAAAAGCAACATACTTTAGTTTGAATACAACACCTTATGAGAAAGCTATCATGTCCATTTTCTAAAACACCAGATACAGTAGTTTTGTTGGATCTATTGTTACCAATCGTATCTCCTTCTGAACTATCTTTTGCTTTCTTTGTACTTGACCCAGCCCCATTTACCATCCATAATCATTCCTTTCATTGTTAAATCTCTCCTCCCTCCCGCTATTACAGAGGAGAGATGGAGGTCCTGGAGAGAAAGTGGCTGGTCGAACCAAAAGTGCCGTGGTCCCTCTTGAATCATGCACACAACCCCACCCCCATTTAAGGGCCTCACTTGGCCTCCAGCAGGAAGACTGCTGGCAAGTTTTCCAGGCTTGGACTTGATCAGAGGGAAGAAGGGGGACAGTGGGATATCCACCTCTCACCCAGCCAGCTCGCTATATGCCCGCTTCCCTGTCTCAGAAGACAGGAGGACTTTGGAATCATTCAATTTTGCTCTTTTATCATTCCACAGATGCTGCTTCGCCTCTGTATTTAAAGCATTTTCTGTGGCTTAATAAATATGTGCTCTTGGACTTGAAGTCTTAACATCCATTACTTTTTACTGATTATTTGCATATTTTGGTTCAGGTAATTCCTAAATAACACTAATCATTCATAAAATTCTGACTTTATTATGGTTTTCCTTTCATTAATTATTTTCCTTATTTTTGTTCTGCCAGTATAATCCGAACGTCATCACTTTTTCATCATTGTTTCATCTCCAAGAGACATCACTTAATTTTTGCTTGTTATAACGCAGCATTGCCTCACTAAGACCTCAAAGATCAGTGATGCTATTCTTTAGTCTTATCCATACTTCTAAAATCAAAACTAACTGGCATAATCTGAGATACTCATCCGTCTTAATGTTGTTAGCCCCATCTAATAAAATGATAAACAATAAATGCCATATTATCTCTGTCCCTGAACCTTTCTTCACATTTTATGTTTTGAGATAGTTGCTGATTCCAATAAAATTATTTTGCCTTTACCCTCCCTTGAGGTTTTTCCTGATATATCTAATTTACTTCTAGAATATTGAATTTGAACAATCCCTTTTATCTTCCATATCCGCTTGGAGTGTGTTGCATAATTGAAACTGTAGTTGACTGGTGAGATTGAAGCAGTAGATTACCTGTGTATCCTGAGTGCAAGAAATGCCAGTTGGGACGGTAGCTATTTTACATAACTGCCCTACAAAAATTCAGAGACAAAATTTTCTCTGCTATTTCCATTGAATTGAATCTTCATTCAAATTCTGCTTTGGTAATAGTCAAACCATTGCAATGGAGTATCTTATTTTTACGGATATATATGATGCGTTCACATTAGGTGCATGGAGGAGAAAGATCATTGACCATACATGAAATTGGATTTCACAACATTTGCAATTCTTGATGTAGTAATGTACACTCTGCTAATCACATTTCTTCTGCAGTTTTTGCTGTATTTGGGTATATAGTAGTCTGGGGGTTATCAAAATATAACTTCGATCATTTCTCCAGAAAGTTAAATTACTTTTAAAAAGTCCAATCTTCTGAAAGTGGTAAGAATGAGATTATCTCCAAAAATTGTATAATTATGTTTTTAAATTATCTATTCCCCTACGTGCTAATTTTTGCCTTATTCTTAATTACAACATTGAATAGAAATGTACAAATGAGACATTCTATGAAATTGCCTTGACAATCAGATTTGCCCAAAAGAAAACAACTCAACAGCTTCCAAAAACGGCAGGACAATCTTATTTTACTGAGAAAATTAACTTGTAGTCCAAATAAATGCAACAGCCAGTTTGTAATTACAGACAATATCTCATGTAAAATGCTGCTGCGAGCACCCAATATATTGGTGATTTGATGAGATAGATCACTCGGTACTCAGCAGCCTATTATAGGCTTACATAAACACAATGAAATAAGTAAAGTTAAAAACTGAGTCAGCAGCTGGTTCATCCACTGACAGTGCCAGGCAACCATGAACAGCTTATTCAACAACAGTACAGATTGCTGTAGAAGTAATGCTGGAACTAATAGCTTAGTATCATTTCTAAGATATTCTTTCATAGGATGTGAGTATTGTCTACGGCTTTGAAAGGGTCAGAAAGGGTTAACACATGACTAAAAGCAGTTAGTGCCACCCACTGTGATAATGTCATGGATACTTGGCCAGAGGAAAGTCGGTGCTTGTAAGAGACAGACCTGAAATGAGAGTACTCCTAATAGCCTCCATAGTAATGCAATTCATTGTTGCATTGGCATAAGCTGCACTAACACAATAAATGTCACATTGTTTACTCAAGCGGATGGCTCTGAATAAAAAAGGAATTTGACTACCCTAATCCACACCAGATCACTGTAGCATTTAGTGAAAAAATGTGGCACAGTTGGCCAAATGGCCTCCTCGGCACTGTAACGCTTCAGTGATTCTGTGAAATAGTGACCATCATTACCAAGGCCAGAATTTGTTACTCGTCCCTAATTTTAAGAAGGTAGTAGAGTCCATTGATATTCGCAGAGCGATATCTGGAAGGGACTTCATGGTGGCAGGGAAGGATCTGTGATGAAGCTGCAATTCAGTATGTTTTCTGGGTCAAATGGGGACTTACGGGTAAGTGCTCCCTTGTGTCTGCTGTTATTACTCTTCTAGGTTGCAGGTTTTGGATAGTTCGATCAAAGGATCTTTGTCAAGTAGCTGCATGCATTTTGTAGGTGGCACACACTGTTACACAGTGCACTGGTGGTGGAAATTTAAGATTTTGATGGGGTCCTGATCAACAGAATTGCTCATCTAGTGTTGTTGGTGCTGTACTTATCTAGGAAATTGGGGTTTTCCATCGAAACCCCAAGATATAGATGGTAGATAGAACGAGTTTTGAGAAGATTTGTAGCTCAGGTTGAGGTTCTGGATGTAAGTTTGCTCGCCGAGCTGGAAGGTTAGTTTTCAGACGTTTCGTCACCTCTTTTTTAAAATTTGAAAATATATACTTTATTCATAGAATGTACAAAATAATAAAACATTTATACACCTACCCAGTCATGCAAGCCACTCCGGGTTACCCAGGGGGTACGTACACCAACTAAAGGAAAAAAAACAAAATTAAAAAAAAATAAAAAATACCCCGGCAGTTGTCTCCCCACACAGTCCCCGTTGGCCGCCTGAGCAGTTGGGGAAGGTGCCAGCTGGGCCCAGTTACCAGATAGGGCCCTTTCTGCTATTCTGGATGAGGGGTTTCATACCATGGTCTTTCCCCACCGCACCTTGGTGGCGGCTGCCCCAAGCTTTAGCGCGTCCCTCAGCACATAGTCCTGGACCTTGGAGTGCACCAGTCTGCAACACTTGGTCGGAGTCTGTTCTTTCAGCTGGAAGACCAGCAAGTTGCGGGCAGACCAAAGAGCGTCTTTCACCGCATTGATGGTCCTCCTGGCGCAGTTGATGGTGGTCTCGGTGTGCGTCCCAGGAAACAGCCCGTAGAGCACAGAGTCCCGTGTCACGGAGCTGCTCGGGACGAACCTCGACAAATACCTCTGCATCCCCCTCCAGACCTCCTGCGCATAGGCACACTCCAGAAGGAGGTGATCAACAGTCTCGTCCCCCTCGCAGCCACCTCGAGGGCAGCGTGCGGTGGCGCAGAGATTCTGGGTGTGCATGAAGGATCTCACTGGCAGAGCCCCTCTCACCGCCAGCCAAGCAATGTCATTGTGCTTGTTTGAAAGTTCTGGCGATGAGGCATTCTGCCAAACTACTTTGGCAGTCTGCGTGGGGAAGTACACGACGGGATCCACTCTCTCCTTTTCCTGGAGCGTCTCGAGGATACTACGTGCTGACCACTGCCTGACGGCCTTGTGGTCAAAGGTGTTTCCTTTCAAAAATTTCTCCACGAAGGACAGGTGGTGCGGGACGGGCTGACTACTCGGAGCGTTCTGCGGCAACGAGGCCAGGCCCATCCTTCGCAACACCGGGGACAGGTAGAACCTCAGTAAGTAGTGACACTTGGTGTTTGCGTACCGAGGATCTACGCACAGCTTGATGCAGCCGCACACAAAGGTAGCCATCAGGGCGAAGGTGGCGTTCGGTACGTCCTTTCCCCAATTTTCCAAGTCTTTGTACATGGTGTCCCTGCGGAGCGGTCCATCCTTGACCCCACATGAAGTGGAAGATGGCCTGGGTGACCGCAGCGGCGCAGGTCCAGGGAATAGGCCAGGCCTGAGTCACATACAACAGTACCGAAAGCCCCTCGCACCTGACAACCAAGTTCCTACCTACGATGGAGAGGGAGCGGAGCGTCCACCTGCCCAGCTTCTGCTTCAGTTTTGAGATACACTCCTCCCAAGTCTTAGTGCACGCCCCAGCTCCACTGAACCAAACACCCAGCACCTTCAGGTAGTCTGTCCTGGCGGTGAAGGGGATGAAGGAGTGGTCGTCCCAGTTCCCGAAGAACATGGCCACTCTCTTACCCCTATTGACTATGGCACCCGAGGCCAGTTCAGATGTCAAACAGCCGACTCACTGATCGACGATCGGTGCAGAAGACGGCGACGTTGTTCACGTACAGGGAGGTCTTGACCTGAAAGCCCCCACTGCCTGGGATTGTCACACCCTTCAGGCTCACGTCCTTCCTGATGGATGCGGCGAAGGGCTCCATACAGCACACAAACAAGGCAGGAGAGAGCGGGCAGCCCTGCCTCACTCCAAATCTGACGGGAAAACTATCCGATTCCCACCCATTGATCGAAACTGCGCTAACGATGTTGGTGTAGAGCAGCCGGATCCAATTGCGGATGCCCTCCCCGAACCCAAATTTGGAGAGGACGTCCCTCATGTAAGCATGAGAGACCCTGTCGAAGGCCTTCTCCTGGTCCAGGCTGACGAGGCAGGTGTCCACCCGCCTGTCCTGTACGTAGGCGATCATATCCCTGATGAGCGCGAGGCGCTCAGCAATCTTCCTGCCCGGTATAGCACAGGTTTGGTTAGGGTGAATCACTGACTCCAGGACAGACCTGACCCGGTTGGCTATGACCTTGGCCAGGATTTTGTAGTCCACGTTCAAGAATGAAATGGGATGCCAATTCTTAATTTCTTCCCTCTTGCCCTTCCCCTTATAAATGAGGGTGATGATGCCCTTCCTCATGGACTTGCACATTTCCCCTGCCCGAAGCGCACTATCGTACACCTCCAGCAGGTCCTGGCCGACCAGGTCCCACAGAGCGGAATACAGCTCGACCGGTAAGCCGTCGCTCTCGGGAATCCTGTTCCTCTCAAAGGACTTGAGGGGTCTAGTCAGCTCGTCCAGGGATATTGGCCGGTCCAGCCACTCCCTTGAGCCGTCGTCTAAGACCTCCGTGATAGACAACAGGAACGACTCGGAGGCCGTGCTGTCCGTGGGCTTCGTGTCGTACAGTCCGGCCAAGAAGGAAATGCTGATCCTCAGAATGTCAAGCCGAGACGACGTCACCGAGACGTCATCTTCCTTCAGCCGGCTAAGCACAGAGCTGTCTTTGTGCACCTTCTGAAAGAAGAAACGTGAGCACGTCTCGTCCTGCTCCACGGAGCGGACCCTGGACTGGAAGATTATCCTAGAGGCCTCCGCCGCGAAGAGCGATGCTTGCTGGCCCCTCACCTCGCGGAGACCCTCCGTGACATCGACCCCCATCGACTGCAGAAGGAGCAGGTTCTGCATCCTTTTCTGGTGTTGCAATAGCTTTCCCCGCCTCTCTCTCGCCTTCCGAACACCCTTGAGGACAAAGAACCTCTTGATGTTCTCCTTCACCGTCTCCCACCAGTCGCCCAAGACTCAAAGAGGGGTGTCACAGTTCTCCAACTGGCGAATTCCCTCTTAAGCTCCTGGACGTTCTCTGGGGTCAACAGAGTCGTGTTGAGCTTCCATGTCCCCTTGCTGGCCGGCTGGTTGTCCTGTAGGTGATAGTCGGCCAGCAGGACGCAGTGGTCAGAGAAGAACACCGGCTCGATGCCGGTGGACCTGACCGAGAACGCCCGTGACACAAACAGGAAGTCTATCCTTGAGCGGATAGACCCGTCTGGCCGCGACCAGGTGTATCTCCACTGCGCTCCGTCTGCAGGGGTGCTGAAGACTTCAAGCAGCTTGGCGTCCTTCACCGTGCCCATCAGGAATCTGGACGTGACGTCCAGTTGACTCCCCCCACCCACTGTCCCCACGCCGAATCTTCCATCTGCATCGATGATGCAGTTGAAATCTCCGCTTAGGATGACCGACCTGGACGTAGTCAGCAGGGGTGGAAGCCGCTGCAGGACGGCCAACCGCTCATTCCATACCACTGGGGCGTACACGTTGATCAGCCTCAGGGGAGCGTTCCTGTAGGCGACATCAGCCACTAGGAGGTGCCCCCCCACCACCTCCTGAACTTGAGAGACGGTGAAGTTGCCCCCCTCACAGCAGAATAGCCAGGGCCGAGGAGCGACAGTCGTTACCGCCTGACCAGATCGAAGGCCCACAGGTCGAGGCGCCATTTCCCGTACCTGCTGAGGTGCGGTATCCCGCACTCCTGCAGAAACAGGAGGTCTGCCTTGACGGTGGTCAAGTAGGCCAACGTGGAAACACATCTTGCGGTGGACTTGGCGCTGCGCACATTAACGCTCGCAACTCATACCCCCATTGTGGGCAGTGACCGCAGTACCCTCACCGAGTCCAAGGTCAAGCCCCTCTATCAGTCCCTTCATGCCCATTGCCCGGGCGAACTGCTGGACGGTCTCCTGGCTCAGGAAACCGTCCGTGCTGCCTTCCGGGTGGCATCCCCCTGTCGGGGGTACGGAGGCAGGAGAGTCCGGCTCTGGGTCAGGCTGGGGACATGCTGTTTGCTGCTTCCCATCTGAAGGTCCGGCAGGCCCTCCAGGGCCCGAGTGGCACATGGCTGGGTGTCGGACGGAGCCTCAGGACACCTCCAGCTAACTGGGATCGGAGTGCTGCTTTCCTTCTGCCTGGAAATCTTCAGCTTCTGCTTTTGGCGGGCCTCCTCCGAATCCCCCTTGTCAGAAGAGTTCTTATAGCCCCCCTGTAGCTGCCTCTTCCCGCCTGATGTTTGCACTGCTGGGGCCCTCCGGATCGACTTCCTCCTTGCCTTCCGGACCATTGTCCACTCCCCTGGGTCACCTGTCACCTCCTCCATCGACTCCGGTTTGTTGCGGGGGAGCGGAGTCTGCTGAGTCCCTTTGCTGGCTCGGGTCCGTCTCGCGGGGCTGGGCCCTCCTGCACGACATGGCCCTTCTGCACACAATGGGGGTCCATGCAGGGGCCTGGTGCCTTCCTGTCCTCCGGGGGGGCTTGCTCCGCATTGCCCCTGCCGGCGACCTGGGCGTAGGTGGTCGCCCGCCGCGGGCATGCCCTATAGAGGTGACCCGCTTCCCCGCAAAGGTTGCAGCTTTTTTCTTTTGGGCAATCCTTTGCAAGGTGTCCCTCCTCCCTGCAGTTCCTGCAGATGGTGACTTTGCAGTCGGCCGCCACGTGACCTGACCTACCACAGGCATGGCAGACTTTAGGTTGCCCTGCGTAGGTCAGGTAGCCCTTGCTCCCACCGATCGTGAAGCTGGACGGTGGGTGTACGATGTGACCGTCCGAGCCCGTCCTCAGCGTCACCCTGACCTGCCTCTTACTGGTCCAGATCCTAAAGGGGTCCATGATGTCAGTTAGGTCCCCTTCCACCTTCACGTACCTTCCGAGTAAGGTCAGGACATCAGCTGCTGGCACATGCGGGTTATACAGGTGGATGGTCACCATGCAGCTCCTCCGCACTGGCATCACGAACAGCGGGATGGCCGTCAGTACAGAGAGGGGGCCCTCACCTCCTTTCTCCTTGAAAACCTCCAGGAAGCGCTTGCAAAGCTTGGCACTCCTGAAGGTTCCATCGTAGAAACCGCCTCCAGGGAAATCCTGCAGGCAGTAAATGTCCGCAGCAGCGAACCCACAACAGTCCAACAGGACCCTCTTCACGAAGAAGGTGCTGTGCACCGGTGCACCTTCATCCACCTTCCTCACGGAAATGCGAATGGTGTTCCGGACTCCCTGACCTGGGGCACGAGCACTTGCCGTAGCCATCGTTGCAGGTTGGCTGCTCCCCTGAACCAGCGTTAGGCCGAAGCCAGCGTTAAGATCCATCGGTTGCAAGGGTGCACAGCCAACCCGATGTCTTCCTTCCACCTCCAACACAGTCGCGCTCTCTTCTTCTCGGTCCACAAAAGAGTGGGTCTTTATTTTGTTCCGGATGTAAGCTGGTTCATTGAGCTGGAAGGTTCATTTTCAGATGTTTCGTCACCATTCCAGGTAACATCATCAGTGAGCCTCCGGTGAAGCGCTGGCGTTATGTTCCGCTTTCTATTTATGTGTTTAGGTTTCCTTGGGTTGGTGATGTCATGTCCTGTTTTGATGTCATTTCCTGTGTTGGTGATGTCATTTCTGGTTCTTTTTCTCAGAGCTTGGTAGATGGGCTCCAAATCAATGTGTTTGTTGATGGAGTTCTGGGTTAAATGCCATGCTTCCAGGAATTCTCGTGCATGTCTCTGTTTGGCTTGTTCTAGGATGGGACAGCACATCCACCCTAATTCTGGAACATAAGTCTTCAGTACTACCATCAGAATGTTTTCAGAGTTCATGGGCTTTCATTTCTCATGTCTTCTTGATGTTGAGTGAATAAAATTGGCTGCAGACTGACATCTGTGCTGCTGGGGACCTCTGGGAGAGTTTAAGGTAGATAATCCACTCATTGCTTCCAGTTGAAATTGCATTAGATATGCTGGACTCCCTGAGCTTTGAGGATAGAGTTGTTTATGGAGCTTCCAGAATGAGGGTAAAGTTTCTACAGAGTTACCAGATAATAGGGCTGCTCTTTCAATACAGAGAGACAGCTGGTAGTGGTTTAACCTGAGGGTTACCATGCCTCAGACATGGGGAAAGGTTGAAAAGGAGAGTCCTTCATGGTAATGTCAGATGGTGCAGGAAATGAACCCACACCGTGTCAATGCATCACTGGGTTGGTTAGCTCACTTGCTTGGGTCACTGGTTTGTAAGGGGGGTGGGTTCACTTCCACAATGTTCACTGTTGAATTGCCCAACACCCTTCCTGACTGGATATAGGCTATGAAACTTCCGATCAGTTGGTTTTGTGATTGTTCCAGGCTATCTATCGCCTGCTGTTCTCTCTGGTTACCGTAAGTATACTCCTGTATTGTAGTTTGAGTAGGTTGGAGCCTCAGTTTTAGGATTGACTGTTTATTGCCTAACTTTCTACCTTTTTGATTGAACCAGACTTGATTCACCAGATTGATTTCATAGTGGTAGAGTGGGCATATGCCACGTTTTGAGGACTAGAGCCAGAGTTGAGGATCCTCAACACTGTTTCCTCCAGTATGTATGTTGTAGCACTACTGCCTCTGGACTATTTGCCCTGCCAGTGACATAAGATTTACCAAAGCATGTATTAGAAGAATTTTGAAAATTGACTGTATGACATGACTTCATAACTATGGCTACACCAGGCTGCTGCTTTACTGGTCTGGGGGACAGCTCTTTTAATTTTGCACCAGTCTCAGATGTTACTGAAGAGGATTTTGCAGGATTCACTCAACAGGGTGTGTTGTTATAATGCCCAGTAGTTAGATCAGTGTTGTGTGATCCATCCAGTTTTATTCTTTTTGACTTTTCCTTAATGGCCTGTTAAACTAGTTCAGTACATATTTTAAGGTCAGCCACGTTGTTTTGAGCGTGGAGTCACATGTAGGTCAAACAAATTTGGGATGGCTGATAACCTTCCTTAAGGGCTGCAAGAAAATAAGAAATAGGAGAGGCAGAAGATCATTCTGCCCCTCAAGTCTGCCTGTCCATTCAACAAGATCATGTCTGGGGCCTCAACTTCTCTGTCATGTCAACTCGTTATAACCCTCAACTCCTTGATATTTCAAAAATCAACCTAACTCCTCTTTAAATACTTAGGGTTATTTAGCTCCCACAACTCTATGGGGAAGAGAATTACAGCTGCTTCCTCATTCTGTAACTCTGTCTTCAGGAGCAAGACTTCCACACTGGTAGAAACATCTTCTCAACATATACCCTGTTCAGCCCCCTCAGCATTTTGTGTGTTTCAACAAAATCACCCCTCCTTGTTCTAAGCTCTAATGAATGAAGATCTAACTTGTTTAGCAGTTCTTGATAAGTCAACAGCTTCATCCAGGCAACGATCCTATTATTTTTGAACTGCTCCAATGCCCGTACATTATTTCCCAAATAAATGGACCAAAACTGTACACAGTATTCCAGGTGCAGTCTCACCAATATGCTGTAGTTTTGTGACAATTCTTCCCTATTTTTAAACTCTAAACCTCTAGCAGCAAGCGCCAAAACATTATTTCCTTCTTAACTATTTGCTGCACCTTCATGTTAACATTTTTTGTTTCATCTACAAGAATACCCAGCACTTTCTGTGCTGTACTTTTTTGAAGAGTCTCTCTGCACTAATAACATTCTCCTTTTGATTCTTCCTAGCAACGTGCATGATCTCACACTTTCCTGCCTAAAACTTGATCTGCACCTTCATCCAAATCATTAATATATATAGTAAATAACTGAAGACTGTAGGACTGATTCTCATGGCATTCCACTCATTGCATTTTTCTGACCTGAAAAAGACTCATTAATCACCACTCTGCATTCTACATGTTAACCATTGCTTAATCAATGATAATATATTAACTCCAACATAAAGGGGTCCTACCTTGTGCAATGAACAAGATGTTGCTCCTTATTGAATGTCTTCTGGAAACTCGAATATTCTACATCTGACAGGTCTCCTGGACAAGTGTATGTATAATGACTGGTACTGTTTCACTCATGCCTGAGAGTAAAATATGACCCAATAGTTCTATTTTCAACCAGTTTCTGGACTTTTATAAAGTTATAAAAGCTAATCTGGAGCAAGCACAGTTTGTTTGCTTCAGTTGAAAATTGCAAAATGAGCAGAGAAAGAAACATTTCAGTGCAGGGGCAAATAGGGAATGGTAACAAAGATTGGCCTTATTAATGACACATACATCTCTCAAGAAGGAGTAAATCACTTATTTAATTTTTCTTTAGAAATCCAAAATGAGAAGTTACATTTGGAAAAAACATTGAATCTAGTATAAAATGTAACAGAAAACTATAATACAATGAACTATTACAAATATTCAATTACAGTTACAGATATATTTTCAGTCTCAAAGTAACATTCAATACTATTCACTGCCTTACTTATTCTTCCATTTTTTTTCAAATTCAAAATTTTAGAAATTAATGAAACATTAAGAATTAAGAAAACCATCCATCGCTTATGAATTAAATAGATATTATTATCAAAAACATTTCTATTAATTTGAACGCAAATTACTGCAGATACTCAAAAAAATCTGAAACAAATGTAGAAAATGCTGCTATACGTGCTCAATATTCCTGGCATTTTTTGTTTGTGATTCAGATTTCTAACATCACTTCCCTTTCAAGAAAGCCAACTTTGAAGAAGCTCTACTCCATTCTCTGTCAGGATTTCTGTTTATCACTTCTACTTTTTTCAAACTTCCTTTATAATTCAATGTTTTTAAGAAGATTGGTAGCTTAGGTTAGAGATGTGCTTGTTGACATGCTTGCTGAACTGGCGAGTTTGCCTGCAAATGTTTCATTACCATGCTAGGTAACATCATCAGTGCGCCTCCGGTGAAGCTTCAGTGTTCTGTCTTGCTTGCTATTTATGTGTCTTGGTTTATTGGGGTGGGTGGCATCACTTCCGGATTGTTTCATCGTGGTTGGTATAAGGGGTCCTGTTCTACATGCTTGTTAATTGCATTCTGGTTTGAGTGCCAATTCTTGTGTGTGTCTGTTTTTGCCTTGTCCTAGGTTTTCGTATTACGGCTTCTGCTATTACTCTTGATATCAGTCTCACCAATATGCTGTAGTTTTGTAACAATTCTTCCCGATCAATGTCCTGTTGATTTGTCTGTATTTCTTGTTGTTGAAGGTGAAATGGGCTCTGAAGTCTGCAGATCCAGTGTTTAAGGATGCTTTATTTGCTGATGGTGTTGATGTTGTCAGGTGTCTGTATCCCTAGTCTGATTGATAGCAAGGCTAATGTTTCTTGCAAATGTTTCATCACCCTGCTAAGTAACATCATCTGTGCGCCTCTGGTGAAGCATCAGTGTTCTATCCCGCTTGTTATTTATATGCCTAGGTTTGCTGGGGTGATTGCTATTATTTCCTGTTGTGTTTTTCAATGGTTTGCACACAGGGTCTAATTCAGTGTGTTTGTTGATGAGTTCCGGTTGGAATACAAGGCATCCAGCAATTCCCTGGTGTCTCTCTGTTTGGTTTATGTTATTGTCAATATGTTGTTCCAGTCGAATTTGTGTCCCTTGTTGTCTGTGTGTATTGAAACAAGTGAGAATTGGTCGTGTCTTTTGGTGGCTAGTTGGTGTTTATGTATCTGTATTGTCAGTTTTCTTCCGGTTTGGCCTATGTAGTGTTTCTCACAGGCTGTGCATGGTATTTTGTATATTATCCCAGTTTTGCCTGTTTTGGGTATGGGTCCTTCACCTTCATCAGTAGCTGTAATAGGGTGATTGTCAGTTTGTGGGCTACCCTGATACCTAGGGGTCTGAGTAGTCTGAAATGTCTTTGATGTATGGTAGGGTGATTAAGTGATTCTGGTGTGTTGTGCCTTCCTGTTGGTCGTTCTCGGAAGGAAAGTGGATTGCGCTTTTCTGGGAACCACTTCTTTTGATGACTCCATATCGGTGTTTCTATTCACGTCTACAACATCATCCACAAGCCGAGCTATAAATCTTCCCAAAAACTTTAGTGTTTCTTTAGCTAAGGGGGCGTCACGGTAGCTCAGTGGCTAGTACTACTGCCTCACAGTGCCAGGCACCCGGGTTCAATTCCAGCCTCGGGCGACTGTCTATGTGGAGTTTGCACGTCCTCCCCAGGTCTGTGTGGGTTTTGTCTGGGTGCTCTGGTTTCCTCCCACAGTCCAAAGATGTACAGGGTGGGTTGATTGGCCATGACACAATGCCCAGAGATTTTACATTAGCAGGGTTAGACGAGGGAAGTGCAGGGGTGGGGGAATAGGAGTGGTAGGGATGCTCTTCAGTGGGGCAGTGTGGACTTATTGGACTACTGAATGGCCTGTTTCCACACTGTAGGATTTATGGAGGTAAATAGCACAGCCATGTCAAAGGAGACCATGATCTCGTCCCCATCTATTCTGGTACCCTTGATGATGTTCAGGAATTCTTGGGTGAAGTGGATGGAGTGGCTTTAACTATATACTAGGTGTTTCAGTCTCCTGTGTAATTCTTTTGCTAGTCTGTATGTCAGTGTATCTGGCTGTGAGTCTATGGGTCTGAGGGGGACATCTGGCTTGTGTACCTTAGGGAGTCCATAGAAGTGGGATGTGTTTGATCTGAGTGGTTTCATTCTCTGGTGATTGAATTTCTTAATTTCACCCATTTTGTGCAGATTCCTCAGGCCGGTTATAATACAGTCGGGTTTACCAGCTGTGGTATTGGGTCTACTGTCATCTGTTGGTAGGTGTTGGTATCTGCGAGTAAAGTATTCGCTTTCTTGATGTGCTGTGTTCTGTTCAGTATGGCAGTCGAGTGCCTCTGCCAGGAGGATTACAATATTCTCGTCTGTCTTAAATCCTTGTAGGGCTTTCCTCTCTAGTGTGTTGAAAGTGTTCCCTTAGTCCTTCTACTTAGTGTTGGGGCAACTAAGATCTGAAAGTTTGCTGGGTTTCTTCAATGAAACTGAGATACCAAGGTGTGGAGCTGCTGGATGAACACAGCAGGCCAAGCAGCGTCAGAGGAGCAGGAAAGCTGATGTTTCGGATCTGAACCCTTCAGAAAGAAGGGTCTAGACCCAAAACATCAGCTTTCCTGCTCCTCTGACGCTGCTTGGCCTGCTGTGTTCATCCAGCAGCTCCACACCTTGGTATCTCAGATTCTCCAGCATCAGCAATTCCTACCATTGCTTCTTCAATAAAACTGTTGTTGTTTTGTCTTGGATTCCAGTCGGTTTTATTCGTGTCTCTGTGGTTGTAGTTTAATCCGTGTACTAGGACAGATCTCCTGGTGCCTCTGAGTGGCTGGCCAGATGGGTTCCTTATCTAAGTGTCTGCTCTGTCTGTGATTAAGCTTAGCAACAGTTTCTCCTGTAGGGCACGTCTTTTCTTCGTCTTGGTCCTCTGTTGTTTCTGGTAACAGCTCAATCTAGCCTTGTGGTCCATTCCTGGCTGGTCGAGTTTGAATATAAAGTTTTTTGGCATGCAATTTGCCAGTCATATTTGTAAAGGCTGTTGTAGGCATTGTTAATCATTACCCTTAGCATTCTGCATAAAGACAAACCAAACAAAGACGCTCAGGAGAATTCTTGGAGGTATGGCACTCAAATCAGAACTCTATTAACATACAGATAGCTATCTGTTAACCTGAGCCTAGGCTACCCTCAGTGAAAATTATTTGGGCTCAACATTGTGGTGATGATTTTTGTTTCATTTGTAGATGATGATTTGAATTTATTATGAAAATTATGGCATGTCATTGGCCACATAAGCTGATTTGGTTGGACACGCCAACATACCTTAACATCAAGTTAAAAAAAAACAGAAATCCTGGTTGATAGGTTTGCATTCAGCATCTTGTCTGCAGTTCTTGTCTTTAATAATTGCTTATATAGGCCCCCGTAGAATTCTACAGCCAAGTCTAAGAAAACATACGAACAAATTATCTGCAGTGCACATAACTATTTTTTCTCCATGGCACAGCTGACAGTACATTGCTTTGAAATGAGATACTGAGGGCATAATTCTCCTCAAGGTGAGAGGGCCTGAGTTTTGATTTAGTGTATGTTGCCTCACAGCTGGGTCAAATTTGAGCTGTTGTCCCTTAAAAACTACAACCACAAGAATGCAGAGTGATGCATTTTTTTTTACTCCTTCATGAGAGATATGTATGTTACTGACAAGGCCAATCTTTGTTACCTTCCCCTATTTGCCCTTGAAAAGGCATTTGTTCTGACACTGAAGTCCCTGATTAACTTATAAAGAAATACACACAAAATAAATCTTTGAAATCAACAACATTTTGATATTGCTTTTGATTAATTGTCATGTAATAATTGGCAACAATGCATAACATTTCAAACTGCAGTTTACAATTCATTAGACAAAAACAAAACTTGTCTTCTTACATTGACTGGGAAATACCCTGCAATCCTGACTCAGATTCTGCTTATTCCATTTTTGGTATTAATCTTTCCAATCAGATATCCATCCCTACCACAGTACCATAATAACGGTCCCTCTGTTGTCTTGCTTATTCGATTGCCCTCCCTCTACGTATCTATGTATCTATGACATTCTAGCAATGTTACCTCTTGAACCTTTGCTTTGTCCCTCATCTATGTGCTTCTGTTTTGTGAACTCATTAGTGTGGAAAAGAACAACGTTCACATGTATATTCAGCTTTACCACTCCTTCATTGCCTTCTAAAACATTCTAATGCCTCCGTGTTGTCAAAATTACTTGTTGAGATCTTATTAAGTTTTCGGAAGTTTTAAGTTCGCATCTATCTCAGTATTGGCCTCAGACAGTCTTCAACTGATTCCCTCAAATCTGTAATGTTATAATCTTCCGACTCCCTTTTGCCCTGTCTTTCTTGAATCATATTCAGCTCTTACTTGTCTTGCGGTGCTTCTAATTTAACATTTCCACTTTCATGTTAAAGTCTTTCAATGTCCTTTTGCTTTTTGAAGTGAAGCCACTTTATTTACATCCGAATTACACACTAGGTTCTTCAAAGAGCAATTAAAGTAATGAATGGTTTGTGAATGGATATTTTATGGAGCTGATGAACAAAGGTTGTTGACCAGGTTATCAGGAGAATCCTATCTGTAAAATAGTGCCAAGGAATCTTTTATGTCAACAAAAGCAGAAGGAGATGGAGTTTCATTTAACATCTCGCCTGAAAGACAGAAATGCCTTCTTCATGGACTTTCTGTGAGAATTGAGTAAGATATTAACTACCTGAGTTGAAAAGTCTAGCTGAATCGAACAGAAATGTTTTGTATTGTCAAGTCGTCGTATACTGTGTAGTTGAATTTAATTGGATAATTTGACTGTTGGCTGAGTTCTGTTTGGAAGAGAAACCAAATCCTGTGTAAAGATATTAGAAAAGATTGACCCCAATCTTCTAGAGCATTAGAAAGAATGTATAGATCATAATGAAGGCCTTTTTGCATGTGTTTTAGCTGATTTTTAATGAAACAAAATACTTGTTGAAAATAAAGTAAAATGTCATCATATTGTTGCTTCATTTGATCTTTACTGAGCCACTTGTGGATTTTTCTTTACATTTTTTGTTGGATATTGTGAACCTGGCTTCCCCAGAAATGTGGAGATACAGACCCATGAAGAACTCCACCAGAGTGAAATAGCATTGCAAGACCCCTGTGCATGCCAGACCTGGTTTATGGCACTAGTAGGGTAGGTTGACACCTCAGTTCTAAAGAAGGATTACTGGCCTCACAATATAACACCACTGTGAAGCCTCTTCTAAGGATGCCTACCTTGAAGATATTAACCTCCTACTTCCGGAAAGGCCTCAGTGGATCTCTCTCCCACTGCAACCCTTTGATAATCTCCTCTATCCCGAAACTCTTTGACCACATATTCAAGAAAACCCGGTACTACAGCCCCATTCCTATCAAAAACCCACCTATCTTCCCCAGCCCCACACCTCCTCTCTATTTATTTCTGAGCTCCCTTCCTCCTCCCCATTTCTGAAGAAGGGTCCCAACCCGGAATGTCAACTTTCCCGCTCCTCTGATGCTGCTTGACCAGATGTGTTCCTCCAGCTCCACACTGAGTTACCTCTGGAGTCACAATGTTAACTCTGCTTTCACTCCACAGATGCTGCCAGACCTGCTGGGTTTCTGTGGCAATGTCTGTTTTTGCTTCAAGTTTGAATGCCCATTGTTAATGTTAATAAAGGGGTTTGGGGATGAATGAATAACTGTGAAGGGTGATAAGGAGGTAGGTGGACAAGATAAATGTTCAGAATAGCTGAGGTAAGTAGATAAGGAGGGTAACGTAGTTGATGTATTAGATTAGTTGGGTAGGGCTATATGTGGGCAATGTGACTGATGGTCAACATTGTTGTGGGTGAATGAGTTGGTGAATTTTTAATATGGCTAACATTTCCTGTAGTTATCCAGCTAAGCACCACAGAATTGTCTGAACTCTCCATCTCTAACTTAGAATTAGAGACTTCTGCAGAGGATCATGGCAAATTGCCTGTTGGCTGTTCAAATTCCCAAGCAATTCAGTTAGAATTCCCATGTGCCTTATATCTGATCTCTGGTTTGGAGTCTGGAACATTTGGGAATTAATTTGGAATTACAGGAAAGAAAAGTACCTTGGGAAATATCATGGCTACTAAAACACAGATTTGCCAATTTGGCCATAAAACAAGGGATGCTGGGTACATTGTCCAAGTGAAACTCTGAAATCACAAAACTTACTCACTCGACCCAGTGCACAGCAGCCAGGTGCGAATGGCATTAGCATAATGTAAAAGTCAACAGTTAGTCTGCACAGGCATGCCCAACAACTTATCTACTAAACAAAGGGCAACCAGGACAAAAAGGCACCAGGTCCTGCTACACAGAGAAACTCGACAGCAGCATGCCATCTAAATGACTGACTCTTGTTTCAAACTATTAAGTGTATCTGCCAGATTGGTCAGAACTACAGAATGTTCCAGGAGACCATCTAAATGGTATAAAAACAGAGTTCAACTGCAGACCTCTCTTGGAACCTCCCTTGGATCTGCTCTTTGAATCATCTGAGGTCTTCCAAGGAGACCGTCATGGAAAAAGGCAGAGACGAGCTGACTATCCAGATAGAGGGAGAAAGCAACTTTGCAGACTGAGAGACAGCGCAACAGAGAGAGAGAGACTGTGTAAATTTACAAGGGAGTCAGGAAGTATTGTAACCTTAAGTGGCCAAATATGATTAGGGATAGTATGTTTAATCTTAAAAATTATTGTAATTTTGTTCCTAATAAAGTGGGAATGCTTTGCTTTGATACTGGCTTATGTTCATGTTGATTTGACTGCTTTGGTATTGTGGGAACCTGGACAATTCATTGTCCAGGAATAAAAACAAAGTTGCTGGAAAAGCTCAGCAGGTCTAACAGCATCTGAGAAGGAAAAAACACAGAGTTAATGTTTCAGGTCCGGTGACCCTTCCTCAGAGCTCAGAATCAATGAATGATGTAAGTTTGTGTTTAGGCAAGATGTTTATGAATGAATTATTTTCCTTATTGTCAATTCAGTCAGCTAACAACGTTATCATAGTGTAGACACTCAGAGAGTGGATGATGTGATTTTTAAAAATCTCTTAATCCATCTAACATATACTACAGAGATTTGTGTTCTCATTGAGATAGATACCTGGAAGTTTATTAACAATTAACTATGTACACAAATATGACTTATCAGATTTGTACATATAAATTTGTACATGCTGTATACTTACATAGGTTACTAATACATTCTGTATACAGTTAACCAAGATCCTCCAGCTGGATGACTATCTGTTCAATTGACTAGACAGAGAATAGCATGCAGACCTGACCAGACCATACGTTGTGATTCCATTTGCTTTCTTAAAGATAACTTACCTTACTGAGATCTGTGGGATAACACAATATAGAACATAGAACAGTACAGCACAGAACAGGCCCTTCAGCCCACAATGTTGTGCCGACCATTGATCCTCATGTATGCACCCTCAAATTTCTGTGACCATATGCATGTCCAGCAGTCTCTTAAATGACCCCAATGACCTTGCTTCCACAACTGCTGCTGGCAATGCATTCCATGCTCTCACAACTCTCTGTGTAAAGAACCCGCCTCTGACATCCCCTCTATACTTTCCTCCAACCAGCTTAAAACTATGACCCCTCGTGTTAGCCTTTTCTGCCCTGGGAAATAGTCTCTGGCTATCAACTCTATCTATGCCTCTCATTATCTTGTATACCTCAATTAGGTCCCCTCTCCTCCTCCTTTTCTCCAATGAAGAGAGACCGAGCTCAGTCAACCTCTCTTCATAAGATAAGCCCTCCAGTCCAGGCAGCATTCTGGTAAACCTCCTCTGAACCCTCTCCAAAGCATCCACATCTTTCCTATAATAGGGCGACCAGAACTGGACGCAGTATTCCAAGTGTGGTCTAACCAAAGTTTTATAGAGCTGCAACAAGATCTCACGACTCTTAAACTCAATCCCCCTGCTAATGAAAGCCAAAACACCATATGCTTTCTTAACAACCCAGTCCACTTGGGTGGCCATTTTAAGGGATCTATGTATCTGCACACCAAGATCCCTCTGTTCCTCCACACTGCCAAGAGTCCTATCCTTAATCCTGTACTCAGCTTTCAAATTTGACCTTCCAAAATGCATCACCTCGCATTTATCCAGGTTGAACTCCATCTACCACCTCTCAGCCCATCTCTGCATCCTGTCAATGTCCCGCTGCAGCCTACAACAGCCCTCTATCCTGTCAACGACACCTCCAACCTTCATGTTGTCTGCAAACTTGCTGACCCATCCTTCAATCCCCTCATCCAAGTCATTAATAAAAATTACAAACAGTAGAGGCCCAAGGACACAGCCCTGTGGAACCCCACTCACCACTGACTTCCAGGCAGAATATTTTCCTTCTACTACCACTCGCTGTCTTCTGTTGGCCAGCCAATTCTGTATCCAGACAGCTAAGTTCCCCTGTATCCCATTCCTCCTGACCTTCTGAATGAGCCTACAATGGGGAACCTTATCAAATGCCTTGCTTAAGTCCATATACACCACATCCACAGCTCGACCCTCATCAACTTTTCTAGTCACATCCTCAAAGAACTCGATAAGGTTTGTGAGGCTTGACCTACCCCCCTCAAAGCCGTGTTGACTGCATTTAATCAAGCCATGCTCCTCCAGATGGTCATAAATCCTATCCCTCAGAATCCTTTCTAACATCTTGCAGACGACAGACGTGAGACTTACTGGTCTATAATTGCCAGGGATTTCCCTATTTCCTTTCTTGAAGAGAGGAATTACATTTGCCTCTTTCCAGTCCTCAGGTACGACTCCAGTGGAGAGCGAGGATGTAAAGATCTTCACAAGTGGCGAAGTAATTGCATTTCTCGCTTCCCAAAGCAGCCGAGGACAAATCTGGTCCGGGCCTGGCGACTTGTCAATCTTAATGTTTGACAATATTTTCAGCACATCAGCTTCCTCTATCTCTATCCATTCCAGCATGCACACCTGCTCTTCAAGGGTTTCATTCACTACAAAGTTCGTTTCTTTCATAAAGACAGAAGCAAAAAACTCATTTAGGGCTTCCCCTACCTCCTCAGACTCCACACACAAGCTCCCTATGCTATCCCTGATCGGCCCTACTCTTTCTTTGCCCATTCTCTTATTCCTCACATAAGTGTAAAATGCCTTTGTGTTCTCCCTAATCCGTTCTGCCAAGCCTTTCTCATGCCCCCTCCTGGCTCTCCTCAGACCATTTTTGAGCTCTTTCCTCGCCTGCCTGTAATCCTCTAGAGCTGAGCTTGACCCTAGCTTCCTCCACCTTATGTAAGCTACCTTCTTCCTTTTGATGAGAAGCTCCACCGCTCTCATCATCCAAGGTTCCTTTATCTTACCCCTTCTTGCCTGTCTCAGAGGGACATATTTATTCATCACTCGCAACAATTGTTCCTTAAACAGTCTCCATATGTCTATAGTGCCTTTACCATGGAACAATTGCTCCCAGTCCATGCTTCCTAACTCATGTCTAATCGCATCATAGTTTCCTCTTCCCCAATTAAATATCCTCCCATTTTGCCTAATCCTCTCCTTCTCCATAGCTATGTAGAATGTGAGGCAGTTATGGTCACTATCACCAAAATGCTCTCCCACCACAAGATCTGATACCTGCCCCGGCTCGTTTCCGAGCACCAAGTCTAGAATGGCCTCTCCTCTCGTCGGCCTGTCAACGTACTGAGTTAGGAAACCCTCCTGAGCACACCTTACAAAAACAGCTCCATTCAAATCTTCTGCTCAAAGGAGGTTCCAATCAATATTGGGAAAGTTAAAGTCACCCATTACAACAACCCTACTAAGTCCGCACTTTTCCAAAATCTGCCGACCTATGCTTTCTTCAATCTCCCTGCTGCTATTGGGGGGCCTGTAGTAAACCCCTAACGAGGTGACTACTCCCTCGCTGTTCCTAATTTCCACCCATACTGACTCAGTAGGCAGATCTTCCTCAACAATGGAAGCTTCTGTAGCTGTGATACCCTCTCTGATCAGTAGAGCTACACCCCCTCCTCTTTTCCCCCCTCCCTATTCTTTTTAAATGCTCTAAACCCTGGAACATCCAGCAACCATTCCTGCCCATGAGAAACCCATGTTTCTGTTATGGCCACAACATCATAGCACCAGGTACTGATCCATGCTCTAAGTTCATCACTTTTATTCCTGATACTCCTTGCGTTAAAGCAAACACACTTTAACCGATCCCTTGGTTCCTTGACAGGAAAATCCTTCCCACTAGCTGGTCTACCTCTTGCTACTGCCTCACCTGCATCAACTCTCACCTCCGGTATACAGCTCAGGTTCCCACCCCCCTGCCATACTAGTTTAAACCCTCTCAAACTACTCGAGCAAACCTTCCACCCAGGACATTGGTCCCCTTCCAGTTCAGATGCAACCCGTCCTTCTTGTACAGGTCCCACCTTCCCCAGAAGGCATCCCAATTGTTTATATATCTGAAGCCCTCCCTCCTACACCAGCTGCGCAGCCACGTGTTAAGCTGGGCCCACTCCCTGTTCCTCGCCTCGCTATCTCGTGGCACCGGTAGTAAACTAGAGAACACTACTGTGTTCGTCCTGCTTTGCAGCTTCCATCCTAACTCCCTGAAATCACTTTTTATATCCTCAATCCTTTTTCTGGCTATATCATTAGTGCCAATATGTAACACGATTTCTGGCTGTTCGCCCTCCCCTTATAGAACCTTATACACCCGATCGGAGACGTCCCGGACCCTGGCACCAGGGAGACAACATACCTTCCGGGAATCCCGATCCTGACCACAAAATCTCCTGTCGATTCCCCTAACTATCGAGTCCCCTACCACGAGTACTTTTCTATTCTGCCCTCTTCCCTTCTTTGCCACAGTGTCAGGCTCAGTGCCAGAGAACTGACTACTACGGCTTACCTCTGGTAGGTCATCCCCCCCAGCAGTATCCAAAACGGTATACTTATTGCTGAGGGGAATGCCCACAGGGGATCTCTGCACTGTCTATCTGTCCCCTTTCCTCCCCCTAACTGTAACCCATCTATCCTTGTCCTGAGCCTTAGGAGTGACCAACTCCCGGTAACTCCTCTCAATTACCCCCTCTGCCTCCCGAATGATCAGTAGTTCATCCAGCTCCAGCTCCATTTCCCTAACACGGTTTTCAAGGAGCTGGAGTTGGGTGCACTTCCCGCAGATGTAGCCAGCGGAGACGTGTGCCATGTCTCCCACCTGCCACATTCTGCAGGAGGAGCAAGCAACTGCCCTAGCATTCATACCCCACTTATCTGAACACCCACTCAGTACTAAAGTAGAAAGCTTAGTTCAAGTTACTATAAAATTAATAACAAACTTATATTCAATAGAGAAAGTTTAGAATGAACCTTACCTTATTAACTAGGTTAGAAGAGGAGGGCGGGTGGGAGGCACTACAGTTGCAGAGTCTCGAGTTTAGCCACCTTGCTGATGTATACGGTCACTGCTTTCCTTCCCGGCTGCCCCTCTGGTCCTCGTCACTTCCTCCGCTGCTCCCACTCCTTCTGTGAAAAAGAAAACACCGCTGCCCGCTACCGGTAAATGATTTTTAAAAAACTGCCTTACCTTAGCTGCAGTCTTCCAGGTTCATCTTACCTCTGCTGCTGCTCGCACTCAAAAATATCCTTCTTTCCTATGAAGAATGTGAAACCTGTTCTAATGTGTTCAAGGACACACATCTGTACATTGTCGTTACACAAAAGAGAATGCTTCAACACAGTAAAATATAACCGGACCTAGTCTTCATGCAGTCATCATGAATCAACTGTCTAGCTTCACTTTGCAGTGTACTGTTTGTCATTGGGAATAGATATGTAACATGCACTAAGAATGTATGGTTGTTGTCTGGTATACTTTCATGATCAGAATCATCATCTTTAATTATAGATGGTTGATAATGTGCAACTCAGATGTGCCATCTGTTTCATCATCAGAAGATTTAATGATATCTGTGACAACATTCTATAACCTGGGGTGGAAGCAACATCATAGTGTCTTTCTATGAGACATGTACTCCTGCAAAGATCTCTGTCTCTAGTGCTTTGTCATAGTTCAAATTGTGATAATTTTCTCCAGGCACAATGATACTATTTTTTCCCTTTTTTTTCTAATAATGCATGTATGCATGTGGTGAGATGGCAAGCGTATAAGAGGGAAGAACGATTTGGATCTGTCTCCAAATCTGAAAGCTGCCAGTACAACTCAATCATTGTGTTGAGCAGAAACATGTAGATTTAATTTGGCTAACTTAAAGTCTTGGCAGTAGTTTAACACTTGATAACCATAGACATTGCCTCATAAACAGTGCATTTGGCGAGACCATGAGACTGAAGATAGTGACGTTAGGACATAATGTGTTGAATCCCCACTTCACCCATGTCTTGGAATATTACAATAGTGTACTGCAGACTGTTGTCAGATCCAATCTGTTGAGGAACACCAACCATATGGAATACAGTGTTATTTTGTCAACAACGACTGCACAAGTGATATCTTTGATTTGTCTTTCAAAAGGGAATGTGATGAAATAGTTACCCAACAAAATATAATTGTATCTTTGGATGAAGAAAATATTTGGTTTGATCTTCCATCATGGCTTAGAAGGAATACCTTTTGGCACCAAAGGTCCTCTTCATTCTTAAGGTTGATGGAGTTGAGAGAGTGATATTTCACACGACTTATTCAGTTGATCAATGTCCTAGTTGATGCTGGTTCAATAGATTGATTCATGTGCCAGTCTCTTGGGCTTGTTACTGTGCCCATGGGAGAGGCGATGGCCTAGTGGTATTATTGGTGGACTGTTAATCCAGAGATCCAGATAATGTTCTCGGGACCCGGGTTCGAATCCCTTCACAGCAGGTGATGGAATTTGAATTCAGTGAATATCTGGAATTAAGAATCTAACGATGACTGTAAATGCATTGTTGATTGTGTAGAAAAACACATCTGGTTCACTAATGTCCTTTAGGGAAAGAAATGCCATCCTTACCTGGTTTGGCCTACATGTGATCCCAGACCCACAGGAATGTGGTTGACTCTTAACTGCCCTCTGGGCAATTATGGATGGACAATAAATGCTGACTAGCCAGCAACCCCATGCCGTGAATGAATAAAGAATCACATCTGAAAAAATAATGCTCAAAATATACACCATGGCAAATCTCAAAAATACTTCATCACCCAGCAAGTGTGTTCTGCAATATTATGACCCCATCAAGCTTGTCACATTGGAAGTAGATGTATTCTATAAATCCCTGGAGGATGTCTATTACAAGATAACAGATCTATTGGTTTTGGCCCTGGAATCCTTATGATAAAAAAAATCATTCCAACAAAGAAAGGAAACTCTCACTTTCATTTTCTGCATACAAAGGTTCCAATATATGTCTATTCTGCAAGTATTTGTTTGTGCATTCCGATTACAAGTTGATATTAATGTTTTGACTCAGAGGGCAGTCTCCCCTTCCATCTTATTCATTCATTCATAGCCAAACAGAGCAGCCCATGTTCAATAATATCCAGCTACACCTGATCAACAGGATCATCCTCAGGTGGCCCAAATACAGTCAATTGATCCCTAAGCAGCCATGTTCTTTCTAATTAGTCAGTGATACATTAGGATTCTTTAGGAATGCAATTTATTTTCAAAGGCAAATAATTAATTATTCCACAGACTCTACATCAGGATGTTCTTGACAAAATACATGCATTTTTTTTCCTTTATTCATTCTCGGGATGAGGACATCGCTGGCTTGACAGTATTTATTGAATAGCTCCCACGAGGATCTCAAACAGTTCACCCACTTCACCAACTCCTTCCACCCCAACCCTTAAGTTCACCTGGACCATCTCCAATACCTCTCTATCTTTCCTGGACCTCTCTGTCTCCACCTCTGGCAACCACCTAGAAACCAATATCCATTTCAAGCCCACTGACTCCCACAGCTACCTAGAATACAGCTCCTCCCACCCACCTTCCTGCAAAAATACCATCCCCTATTCCCAATTCCTTCGCCTCTGCCGCATCTGCTCCCAGGATAAGGCATTGCACTCCCATACACCTCAGGTGACTTCGTTGTTCAAGGATCTCAACATGCCCCACTTCATGGTCGAGAAAGCCATCAACCGTGTCTCCTGCATTTCCTGCAACCTATCCCTCACAACCCTTCCGTGCAATAACAACGAAAACAGAACCCCCTTGTCCTCACTTACCACCCCACCTACCTCTGGATCCAACGCATCATCCTCTGACACTTCCGCGTTCTGCAATCCGACCCTACCACATTTTTCCCCCCCCACCCTTATCTGCATTCAGCAGGGACCACTCTTTCCCTTCCACACGCCCCTCCAGCCCCACCACACGCTGCCCTTTTCCTTGCAACTGCAGGAAATGCTACACCTGCCCCCACACCTCACCCCCATCCCAGGCCCCAAGAAGGCTTTCCACATCAAGCAGATGTTCACCTGCACATCATCTAATGTGGTATACTGTATCCACTGTTCCCGTTGTGGCCTCCTCTACATTCGGGAAACCAAGCGGAGGTTTGGGGACCGCTTTGCAGAACAAATGCTTGGTTCGCACAAAACAACTGGACCTCCCAGTTGCTAACCATTTCGACTCCCCCTCCCATTCCTCAGATGACATGTCCATTCTGGACCTTCTGCAGTGCCACAACGATGCTATCCCAAGGTTGCAAGAACAGCAACTCATATTCCGATTGGGAAACCTGCAGCCGAATGGTATCAATGTGGACTTCACAAGCTGTAAAATCTTCCCTTCCCCTACAGCATCCCAAAATCAATCCAGCTGGCCCCCACCTCCCTAACCTGTCTTTCCTCCTACCTATCCCCTCTTCCCACCTCAAGCACCACCCCCATCTCCTACCTACTAACCTCATCCAGCCCCCTTGACCTGTCCGTCTCCCCTGGACTGACCTTTCCCCTCCCTACCTCGCCACCTACACTCATCTTTACTGGCTCCAAACCCGTCTCTTTGACCTGTCTGTCTCCTCTCCACTTATTTTCTCCTTTATCCATCTTCTAACCACCTCCCTCTCTCTCCCTATTTATTTCAGAATCCCCTTCCCCTCCCCCATTTCTGAAGAAGCGTCTACGCCCAAATCGTCAGCCTCTCTGCTCCTCTGATGCTGCTGGCCTGCTGTGTTCATCCAGCTCTATACCTTGTTATCTCAGGTTCTCCAGCATCTGCAGTTCCTACTATCTCTGAAACATCTCATGTATGATGTATGAAAGGATAACATTTGCACTTGCACCAATGCCAATCTTGGCACGCGGTGCCTGTTGACTATTCATTTTGAAGTGTATCTCCTGAATACAGGTACTGTTGGCAGCACTATGTGGTGTGTCAAATTAACCATGTGTGTTATCTCACTAGAGTTTGCAAGCTTTAACATTGCAGTTCTTTTTATACATTGTTGACATGCATGTGGACTATAGATGGAGGGTTTGCACCTTCTTTGACATTGTTCCTAGGTGTTGGCTTTTCTTCACAGGTTTCTAGAGATCACTCTGATGCACATTGGGCTTCTCTGAGCACTTGGACTTCTTGCACCTTTTAGCCCAAAGTCCTCTCGTAGAATATGGCTTGCAACATGCTAAATGCATTTTTGGTGGTTGAGACAATCCATATCTCAAACAAGATCTTGGTATTTTACTGACTTTCTTACTGATTGCAATCATTGCTCCAGCATCAAGAACCTGTACATGCTACTGTCTTGCTGCAATGCTTTGAAATAGCATCCTTCAAATCATTGTGCGTCAACAATTAAATCTTCATGTTTGTCCAAAAGCATCTTTCTGAGTAATTTAGTAAGTATCAAGGAAATGATTAGTTTCATAAGCCTTTTAGCTTGGTTAGCTTTGATGAAATCATATTTTCTACCTTTGCATTAACATCTACCAACACATTGATCGACAGTTTCACCTCACTGTTGGAGGTTTGACATGAACTCAAGCCTGCATATCTTGAAGTTGACTGGACCTTAACCTGCTAACGTAAAAATTGGAAAAAATTGTCAAGATCTTTGTGAAAACTATTGGAAATATTAGATTATCCTTCATAATCCTTTGTTTTGAAGGTGAAAGGAGTATGACCACGTGCATTTTTAAAATATCAGTTATCTATACCTGTTCATCTATGAAGTGAAGATACATTCTTACTTTGAATATTGAAATTTGGGCAGATTGTCACAGATGCATCATGCTATGTTCAGGTAATTGCTTTCCACCCATACTGAGCTGATTTATGCTCTTTTAAATTGCCAATAAACAAAGGAACTGCTTTACAGTGTAATCTTTTTCTTTAAAAAGATCTGTTCATTTCTCTCCTTGTTTCAGCTTTAGAGGCTATTGCTTTATTTCTGTTTTTTTTTAGAGAAACTTGAATAGTGCCTGTGTGAGGAATTTATGTCAAAAACATGCAAGAACAATGTTGCACATTTTTCCTTTGGATTCACATCACTCTTGAAGAGAAGATAATAACAGTGTCATTGCAAACTGTAAATTGTCATTGTAACAATTTGTAATTTTTTTTTACATAGAGCACACCATACCACCCACCCCAGTATTTCCTGAAAAAAATTGAGAATATTCTGCTGCATGCACTTTCCTGAATTCAAAGCCAAAGCATCGGCTGGTCAGTTGGTGTGTGCAGAACCTCTGAACAGCTATACAGCTGCATACTCTTTGTGCGGTGGCAGCCACTTCATTTCTATTGTCGTTTACGATTTTGTTGAGGATACAGCATCACAGTTAGTGCCTGGTGGAGTGAGTTGCAGGTTCAGTCCCTCAAACATCTAGACATTCATGTTCCTTTCTGCCCTGCCCTTCCCATGAACCCTATCAGCTTTGATGTTCTCTACATTCCACCCAAGACTTCGATATAACTCCACATCTCCCCAATTTATCACTTAAGCCCAGGCATATAACAAAGTCATGTCAAACATAATCATGCACCTTCCCCTTATCAAAGTGGAGACTGTTGATGATACCCATCCTGAAGTATCCTTTGCCCTACCATACACTAGCTTCTCTTATCACTTATGTTCTCCATGCTTTGGACACTTTGACTTGTTTGTTTGCAAACTCATTTTATTTGTGTACAATACTTGTGAGATGACAAGTGTCAGAGTCGACTTGCAATCAATACAACGTTATTTACAAAATAGCCTAATGATACAAGAGGGACTACATGGCTCAATATTATTGAAAACACTGTTTATTTTTATGATGGAACTCCCAATTCTTATATGATATACTCTACCAATTACAACATAAAGTCATTGTTGCAACAACTGCTAGTTACCAGATTAGGGTCAGGTATGACTCAGGCAGTTAAACTTGACCAGGCTGCATAATCAGCTCTGATGAACTTGCTGAAGATTGGTCTGGCTGGTGGCCACCTGTCACTCTCTTACCAGGTGGTTAGATCTCAGCTGCTGGACTAGGGAATAGCCACTTTGCTGCAGTATCCAGAATGTACTCTGGCCCTCAGCTAATCAGTCTTCTAGGTCATGACCATGGTATTTAACGGGATCCCCAATATGTCAAGAGCAAGTACCTCCTCTTTGTACATGGTCATGGCAGAAATCCAGGGCATCAGTGAGTCTACTCCAATACAAAAGCCAGCCATGTTTTCTGTGGTGAGTTGGACTTCCTTTGACTTTGCAGATACTTTTTGCTTGACCTGTCCTGAAATGGTCACCAGACTTGGCTGCTCAATAGTCATCCATTCTGGTTTTGGGCTGAGTCGTTCAGGTTTCAAACTGCCTGGCTACATTTATACATTGAATTGCCCCCCAAATTTCATTATTATCCCTTTTTCATCCCAGCATACTGCTTTTAAACCGATGGATTGTGTCCCATTCTTCACACCGTAGATGCCTGGGCTCTGTGACACTGGACATCCAAATGGCCGATGGGCAGACTGCTTTTGGATGATGCCCTCACCTTGTTTTGTTGGTAACCCTTGATTCAATGTCATCTTCCATGACTTGACATGGCCATTTGGTTGAAGTACATGCCATGTGTTTGCCATTTTCAGCACAGGCTCCAGGCATATGTGTGACAATAACATACGACAGTGCATTACAGCAATGCTTAAATGATCACTGCCAAGACAAAACACCTGACTTTGTGTCTGTACTAAAAGGCAGGCAAGGCATAGGAGCTGTGAGCATACATGTTCTAATAAAGTGGCAAAGTACAATGAGCATCCAAGTAGGCACAAATGAGTGAGCACGAAAAGAGCAAGATATGAGCCATGAAGTGTCTTCTGTCCAATCCATGACATAGATGCCTGTCATTGTACACAAAGTGGCATGACAACAGTCTTAAAATGAAAGCTACTAGAAAGCTCCAGAGAGAAGTATTGAAGTGGGGGCTGCATTCTAAGTGAGGCAGAGTTGTTTGTGATGATATGGTGAGGCTGGTGAGCATCTGATGCCAACCTACATGGAGAGTGGATGCATGTGAGTGCTGCAGCTGTTCAGGATAGAGGTCCAGAGGAGCAAACAGTGAGATGGGACCATCAGGTGCCCACCTTGACTTCCATGTCAGGAATTGTTGCTGCCTAGTTTCCTGCTGGTGTGTGAGAGAAGAGAAAGCTGCATATAAATAAGTTTTTAGTTCAATTTAACAAATTATTTCTGAAAACATTTTTCATCTAATCCTGTTAACCTCTAGATGAGAAAGAGCAAACTGTACCGATTGATAACTCTGAAGTTAAAGAGAGATTTATCTGAAACCAAATAACACATATGGATGTAGCTGAATCTTTATGGAGTTGTTAATAATATTCGGTCGAATGTTTTAGGTAATGTATGTATTCAGTAGCGGTGGGGGAGCGGGATTGACAAGTTTATTCTGTAGTCTATTTTTGTTAGGAATGTAATTACTGTAGCTTTCAGTGTGTTAAATCAGTGTGTCCCATATAAATTGCTTTCAAGGATAATAAGTAGTTTTTAGCAATTCTGATTGTTCAGAAAAGAAAAACACAAAATACTGATATGACAGTGCTAATTATTGGCTGAATTGTTCTGATTGATAGGTGCCATGTTTCATTTACAGAAATCTGAGTTCACACCAACAATTTTGTTGCATTCATTTCTCAGTATGAAAATAGGACGGAATAATTTATTTGAGCAATTATTTCAAAGTGATAATTTATCATGGATCCAAAGTTGAGGTGAATGAATCAGAGATTGAACTAAGCCCAAGTTTTCTCAAAAGTCAGATTATCAAACAAGTTGTAACTTTTTTAAAATCAGAAAGCTAAATTCACTAAAATCTGAAAACAGAAAAGGCATGAATCTATGTTTTCTGATCTTCAAGTAGTAGGAGACCAGTCAACACTGTGCTCCTGAGATGCTGCTTGGCCTGCTGTGTTCATCCAGCCTCACATTTGATTATCTTGGAATTCTCCAGCATCTGCAGTTCCCATTATCTCTGATACTATTTCAACCCTAAAAGATGGATCTACATTTCTTGCAGAATTAAAATCACTTTTAACTCCGGTTTAACTATAAAATTGGTCGTCCAATAATTCATACTGGGTCTCCAATCAGTCACATTGACCTTTGCCTCTGTCCATGGATATGCAACCAACATATCCACCCACTGGAATATGGCAGTTTTCAGTGTGAAATGGAGGTATGGTTTCTGCAATGACTCTATGTGCTACATTGTACTGGATTAAAAGTGTGAAATGATTCATTTTGGAATATTGAATTTGAATGCAGAATATAGGGTTAATGGCAGGATTCTTGGCAGTATGGAGGAACAGAGGGACATTGGGGTCCACTTCCAAAGATTCTTCAAAGTTGCCACCCAAGTTGATAGGGTTGTTAAGGAGGCGTATGGTGAGTTGGCTTTCATTGGCAGGGGAATTGAACTTAAGAGCCACCAGGTTATGCTGCAACTCTTTAAAACACTGGCTAGAACACATTTGAAATATTGTGTTCAGTTCTGGTTGCCTCATTATAGGGAGGATGTGGAAGCTTTAGGGAGGGTGCAGAGGAGATTTACCAGGATGCTGCCTTGACTGGAGGGCACGTCTTATGAGGAAAGGTTGAGGGGGCTAGGGCTTTTCTCATTCGAGTGAAGTAGGATAAGAAGCGACTTGATAGAAGTGTACAAGATGATGAGTGACATAGATAGAGTGGATTGCCAGAGACTTTTTCCCTGGGCAGAATTGACTATTACAAGGGAGCATAATTTTAAGGTGATTGGAGGAAGGTAGAGGGGAGATGTCAGAGGTAGGTTCTTTACACAGAGAGTGGTGGGCGTGTGGAATGTACTGCCGGCAGTGACAGTGGAGTCAGATACATTAGGGACATTTAGCGACTCTTGGATAGGCACATAGATGATAATAAAATGTAGGGTAAGCAGCATAGTTTGATCTTAGAGTAGGATAATAGGTTGGCACAACATCGTGGGCTGATGGCCTGCACTGTTCTATGTTCTATGTTCTAACTAAGTGTTATGTTAGGCTTCATCTCCTTAAATGGAACCTGCATCAGTGGTCCAGCTTGCAAAAACATCCTGGAAAGGTAAGTGAGGTAAGGAGGTGTATGGCTGGATGAACACAGAAGGTCAAGCAGCATCAGAGGAGCAGGAAAGCTAATGTTTCGGGTCTGGACCTTCTTCAAAAATGGGGGAGGAGAACGGGATTCTGAAATAAATACAGAGCGGGGGGGAGGCGGGTGGAAAGTGGCTAAAGGAGCAGATAGGTGGAGAGGAAGAGATTACAAGAGGGTTGCAGTGGGAGAGAGATCCACTGAGGTCTTTCTGGAGGGAGGAGGGTAACTTCTTCAAGGTGGGCATCCTTAGAAGAGGCTTTGCAGTGGGGTTATAACTCACTCAGAGATAGTAGGAACTGTCGATGTTGGAGAACCACTGCAACCCTCTTGTATTCTCTTCCTCTCCACCGATCTGCTCCTTTCAGAATCCCCTTCCCCTCCCCCATTTCTGAAGCGAGTAACAGATAGAGATCAGAAGACTAATGTCTACCCTTGTAGATGTTAGAAACATGCGAGAGAGGTTCGCAAATGTCCTTAGGCAGTTAAGCCTGGCATTCTTTAAGATGAATCCAAAAAAGCTTCAGTGATCACTTCCTCACAGATTGAAGCAAGCTTCATAAAGACAGTATGAAATACAGAATATTGCCTGAACTAAAATGGCCATTTTCTCCAAACATGGTGGTGGAATTTCTACTTCCCCAGCATGGTATGAACAATGACAATGAGAAATTACAGTCAGGGCAAAAGAACCTGATTCTGATGTTGAAATCTCCTTCTTCACCATATGCCCTCAGGCTGTAAATAGCAATGTCATAATCTTACCATTCATTAGTGACTACCTTATATCCTTTGTAAGCCCTAACCTTATTTCTATGATACCTCTAATTCTTCCCTTCCCTGAGAAACTAGACAGTACAAATTCCTAGCATGTTGCCTAGCAGATGCCTGCAGCCTACAGCTTGCTGAATGCTTGTCGTGGTCACCATGTAACTGCTTCTTCACAGTACAGTCCCTGAAAGTTCTATGGACTCCGTCTTCCATCAACTTTTGTCCACAGAAGTTGTATCAATTAATGATCAGCCACATCACATCGTCATGCCTCCTGTCAGGCCAACTCTGATAACACTTCAGACCTTTAGCAATTTACTTTGGAATGTTGGGGCATCTATAACTTTCAGACTTCTGCCAGGTTATCTTATTGGAGAAATGTAAGATCTTGAGGGGGCTGCATAGGGTGGATATCTTGTGAGGGAGGCTAAATCTGGAGAATTGAGGCTAACAATGATACAGAGATGATGAGAATTTTCATTTTCCTCTGAAATGGTCATTCCTCTCAGTGGGGTGGAATTCTATTCCCAAAAAAGAGTGAAAGCTGGGTGTTTAAATCTATTCAAGGCTAAATTAGATTTTTGATAGATCATAAACTTGAGAATTATTTACAGGAGACAGGATAGATAATTTGAGACGAGAGTCAGATCTCTTATGATCTTATTGAACGGTAAAACAACTTGAAGAGCTAAATAGCTTACTCCTGTTTCTCAGACTTATGTTCCTATGTTTTCTAACCAGTTGAAAGCCTTGAGAGTAAATGTCACTATTGTAATGTAATCTGGTCAAACACCGACAAGGACATTTATACCCCTTCCACTTTATCTCACACGGATTGTTTCTACAAAGTTATCTATTCCCAATGCATTGATAAAACCTACAAAACTTTCAAATGGATGTATCAATCTATGTTATACATTGTTTATTCTTGGAATAACATTTCTGAGGTCTTATAATTTTGGGAATTATCATTTTCCAGTACTGCAATTGATGATCTCTCTCCATATTTATTGTTACACACTGAATTCTATGTACCAATGAAACTCAGCAACATTTGCACTTTTTGTCTTTCTGTAACATTTCAGTGCTATATCACCTTGGAGAAATTCAATGCTGAAGTTCACTATTCTTTTTAGCTAAACCGTAATGGACTTCACATTTTGTCGGATTTCACATATGCTCAAAACTATTTTAATAGTTGACATTACTTTTAGTTTTAGCAAGTTGTTTTGCTATTGTTCTGATCTACAAATCGAAGTTTACGCAAGCTTAACCTCAAACAGTATTAACATGACACACATGGATGCACAGCGATTATACAGTAAAAATATTGTGCTTGCAAGAATATGAGGAAAAGTAGAAGTTTAGTGAATATAACTGAGGTACTTGTAAGTTTTTATTTAAGCTATTGCACATATTTAGTTCAATTTACTTGCACAATGTAGGTATACTCTGAATCATGACTATTCTAGTGGTCTCCTAACTAATTAGATTTTGTTCTTGTTAACGCCTCATCCTTTAACAAAGATTTTAAATTCTCTTTAGTACTACTCAGCAATATTAGTCCTTGATTAAAACATGGTACTAGTTAAATTAAGGAGCTAATTACGGTATTTTCTTGATTGAAATAAAGAGGAATTTTACTACTTACTAATTGCAAAATAAACAGCATCAAACATAAACACAAGCACATATAATTTATCCATTCTTAGAGTCCTTGATTTGTTGAGAGCTGAATGTGAGACCTTTTTATTTGATATTTCCTTTCTTTAAAAGTATACGAGTTTATAAAAGAGATAATGAGAACTGTAGATGCTGGAGAATCCAAGATAACAAATTGTGGTCCTAAGATGCTGCTTGGCCTGCTGTGTTCATCCAGCTCCACACTTTGTTATCTCAGAGTTTGTAAAACCTCTGAATTGTCAGTGAATGGGCGCATCTCTGATTTGCCTTATCCCTGAGGCTAACTTTTGTGAAGCAGAGAAGAATGAAGAAAGAAAGACAGTTAGTCTTTAAGTTCTTGTTATTAGAAATCTGATTTCCTTTTCTTCTCTCTCTGTTGCCCTGCCAAGAATCGACTGAAATATGGTTCACTTGTCTATTTTTGAATCTGACTCCATTAACATCCATATTGGATATTTGCCTGAAATCCTTTTCTGTCCAATATGTGCAATGTTTTGTACAAATGTAAATTATAAAAAAGGAAAGGTATATTTTCTGGGAACCAACTTGGCCAACATATTGTTACGTTTTAGATAAAATATTAATTTCAGTTCAGTTAGTTTTATTTATTCCACATTGGTTTCCTGAACTTCTCTTAATTTGTGGTTAGATTATTGCTGCAGCCTTTTTAAGGCCATGTTTAAAATTTTGAAACCATTTTAGTCCATGAAGACCTCAGCTATTAAAGTCAGACGATGAAATTTGAACACTAATAATCCATAATTTACCAGGATTGTGACACTTTGCCACCTTTACTAGCAGATGCGAAATGTTTCTATATCTTGGTTATGATAAGCCTTCTGTTACAAGGTCAATATGAACCAATAACAGAAACATTAGGACAATACACATATTCAATCACATGCAAGGCTTATTCTCTGGGCTACATTACTTCTCCACATTTTTACCCTTCACTCTTTACTACTATAATCCATGAACTATATTCAGGCATTTTTAAAAAATATGATTTCTCGGATGTTAGTTTGTAGCAGTCAGAGTTTTGTCTCCGAAAGGTATATAGATTTGGATTTTGCATTTCATTCCCATTTAACTTTACATAATTCAGTTGGACTGGTTGATGTTTAAGACTTGATTTTCTTTTTCCTTTGAGCTTCTGTTGTTACCCCACTGCTATGTCCCTGGTGGTTTCCACAGTGATGCCTTTTGTCACCTGAGTCCCCTTCACTTTTCCTTTTGTATTGTGCATGGGTTTTCCCTGAGCCTGTTCGCCTTGCCTTTGAACCCTCCTGCTGTTAGGTGGATAACAAAGTGCGAGGCTGGAGGAACACAGCAGGCCAAGCAGCATCTCAGGAGCACAAAAGCTGACGTTTCGGGCCTAGACCCTTCATCAGAGAGGGGGATGGGGAGAGGGAACTGGAATAAATAGGGAGAGAGGGGGAGGTGGACCGAAGATGGAGAGAAAAGAAAATAGGTGGAGAGGAGAGTATGGGTGGGGAGGTAGGGAGGGGATAGGTCAGTCCAGGGAAGACGGACAGGTCAAGGAGGAGGGATGAGGTAGTAGGTAGGAAATGGAGGTGCGGCTTGGGGTGGGGGGAGGGGATGGGTGAGAGGAAGAACAGGTTAGGGAGGTGGAGACAGGCCTTTCCAGAAAATCTCTCTCGCCTTTCTCTTCTCATTCCTGGAATTCTCTTCCCTCTTGTTTCTGTCAGAATTCTAGTTCTAAATTTAACTGTTATAATTTTAAATGAACTGATACATGGTCCTTAGCTTTGAACTCCAGGCATTTCTTCAAGCTTTTTTGTAATTTCTATTGTGCTTTTCAGGTGGAATTACTGCTCCCAGTGCCTTTCTGTCCCTTTTTAATTCTTCCAAGGACAATGCTTTTAGTTTTTTGACTTTATTTTTCTCCTTGGAAATATTAATATCAAACATGGACCATGTCAGCACTGTTAATATTAGAGAGTCAAGACATCTTTTGAAACTTTTTCATCAAAATTAGCTTTTGAAGAAACAATTTGTCTTACACCATTCTGATTTTGTCATTCATCTGTTGGAAGCTATCAGCCATGTTCCAAATTTTTATTACTAATATTACTTTTTTTTAATGACTATTTTAGTAGGACTGGAAGGAGAGGGTGATCTTATTGTCTCTTCTTAAAACCTTTGGTTGGCTACAGCAAATAATTTAAATGCTTTTAAACATGCAGGTATGTCAAACTTTAATTAAAACGTCATTTTATTCAACATTAAGAAGCCAATTTTAATACTTCCTTGAGTGAAAGAAATATGAATGTTAGAATTTAGGGCAGCGATGGCCCAATGGTATTATTGCTGAACTGTTAATCTGAAGATTCAGGCAATGTTCTGGGATCCCGGTTCAAATCCCATAATGGCAGATGGTGGAATTTGAATTCAATTTTTAAAAAAAGTGTCTAATGATTACCATGAAGATATTGTCGATTGTCAGTAAAAAGAAAACATATGGGTCACTGATGTCCTTTAGGGAAGGTAACAGCCATCCTTGCCTCGTCTGAACCAGACCCACAGCAATGTGTTTGACTCTTAAATGCCCTCTGGACAATTAAGAATGGGTAATAAATGCTGGTTTATCTAGTGATGCCCTCATCCCATGAATGAATAAAAAAACTCATTCAATAGCATTAATGAAACACAATAGAAACAGACATACACACTAGGTTAGAGAGTCAGAGGAATAAAATTTAAAAAGGGGAGATTGATAAGTGGGGGAGAAAAGACGATAAAACCATATGCGGTTTTAAGGTTCTTAGGGTCCTTGATTTGTGAGAGTTGAATCTGAGACCAAGTCATTTAGTTAGTGTTTTGCATTTCAGCAGAGTAAACTTTGTTGAATTCTTGCATTCTCAGAGTGCAGCTGTTTCTGACTTGCTTTGTCACTAATGCAAAACAACTACTGAAGTAGAGCTTGTTTATGTATTCATGAGTCTGTCTCCATTGTTTTTCCAAGCAGGATATTTGCAAACAACCTTTTCATGTCCCATGTATAACCTTCACAACGAGGTAAAAAACAAAACAAAATAATGATGTCTGATCCTGTTCGCCAGTTTTCATATCTTTCGATGAAATGGTCTTTAAATGTACTGTCATTTATTCAACATTGGTTTCCTATTCTTGCCCCAATCAGTTGTCTGGTCTTTACTGCAGCAATTTTGGGATTGTGTTTTCTTCCATTTTAAGATGATTTTCGACTCTAAGGTCTTAGTATTAGAATCAAATGATGGAACTAGATATTTGGTCATCCGTATTGTACTATTGTTGTGACATTCAAGTTTCCAATTTTCATGAGAAGTATAATATTTCTGGATTTGTCAGGATTAAACACCAAGTTAATTATATATTCAAACTCAAAAAATAGCTGAAATTATTGGTGCATGTAGAAGATAAGTGAGTAGAATTGTCACCACAGCATACTGTTATTTACCTGTTATCTATTCATACAAAAAATTCATCAAGTTAATTTATGCAAAGGTGGTTACTTGGTACCATTAAACACAAAATCTGTATGGTATAATTCAGGCTCATTTCTAACCCTCCTGTGCTTGCATCCTTTACCTCTTACTACTTCTTTGTCTTTTATAGGGAATTCCAAATCTATGTACAGTTATATATAACTATCCTTGCTTTACAATCTGCCTTTCGATAATATAAGCTGAAAATTAATAAGAAACCCCTTTCTGGCAATTATTATTTGTTGTCTCTAGAATTTTTTTTTGAAAAGCTGTGTTGCTTCACTCAAATATTGTTGTCAAGGATGAAGTATTAAGATAATTAATCTTGTAAAAGATAGAATAAGCCAAAAGTCGTATAATTCCAGCCAACTCAAATGGACAATATTTTTAAAAGATACATTGAAAATTATGTATATGTTATAAATAAAACATTTGGAGAATAATAATCTCATCAATCAGAATCAGCATGACTTTGTGAAAAGGACGTCAGGTCAGACTAATCTATTAGATCTTTTCCAGGAAGTTTCATCCAGCGTAGATGGAAGGGAACCATTTGAAATATTGTATTTGGACTTCCAGAAGGTGTTTTACAAGGTACATTACATAAGATTAAGTCACGAGATAAGTGTTGAAGGTAGTATCTTGACATGGAAAGAGAATTGGTTCATAGGCAAGAAACAGGAAGTGCAAGAAACAGCAACTTGCAACCACTGGAGTTTCACAGGGATCAGTGCTGGAACCACAACTGTTTGAAATATATATTAGTGACTTGGAGGAAGGCAGTGAGTATATTGTTGCCAAATTTTTAGACAACTCAAAAATAGGTGCAAAGGCAGGTTGTAAGAGGCCTATAAGCAGTTTACAAAAAGATATTGATCGGTTACATAAGAGGGGAGAAAAGGTTGGCAAGTGAAGTATAATGTGGGAAAGTGTGATGTTGTTAATTTTGGAAGGGAGAACAAGAGAACAGAAAGCTGCAGAAATCACTCAACATTGTTAACAAAAGCAAGTGTTTGGTGTTTGTGTGTCTGGAATGGGAATAGAAAATTAGGAAGATGTTCAGACTGTTAAGGCTGGTGCTCCTTCCTTTTGGATGTTCCACTGGGGAGAAATGTGCATATCCAAAATGAGGAGTAAAGGAAATGGACTAGTGCAATTACAATCAAGTCTAACCCATCATTCACTAAGATCATGGCTGAACAGATCATGGCTTAAACAACACTTTCTTTCTTACTCCCCAAAATCCCTGACTTCCTTGTCAATCAAAAACCAGTCTAACTCAATCTTGACTATATCTTGATGATCCAGCCTTCACTGTTTTTGTGCAACAGAATTCCCAAAACTAAAAAGCCTTTCAGCTTCTCATCTCTGTTTCACATGGGGTACCATTTATTGCTAAAATGTTGTTGTAGTTCTAGATTCCAATATTCCTCTCAACATCTACCCAGAAAAGTTCAGTTAGATTATTTCTTATACTTCTAAATTCCAACTAAAATAAACCCAAACTACTCAATCTTTCCTCCTAACTCAAACTTCTCTTCCAAGGAATCACTTCAGTGATCATTCTGTGAACTGGAGTTGAAATTATATATTAGTTGATTAAAATAATGGTTGTTAGTGTAATCTACAATATAACCATTATATATTTTCATACTTTCCATTAAGAAAATCAAGTTGTTATTCTTGTGGTATTAGCATTTAAATAATATCTAATCATTTGGAGAGATATCACATTTTATACATTGTGATATTAATTTCCTTTGCATGACTTGTAGCATAATTTTAGCATTTGTAATGCAAAGCTAAATTAACCACATTAATTGCAACCCTTCAGATATTACAACGTCTTTCCCTCCAGATAATTATATGTTGCCACAATCATGACCTTAAATGAAGCACTATCAAAAGTGATGGATATGACGATGGTAATTTCAACATTGATGAGATGATAATACTGCCTGGTAGGGCTTCTTTTCTTTTCATAGCTTTTCTAATCCATTAAAACTGTAAACAGAATGTTTATTTAGCCAATGTTGAACTGCATTGAGTTAATTTTAGAGGTATATATTTCCCTTGTATAAGTGTGCTTTCTGAGTTAGATTCCAATCAATGACGGACATCGTATTGTTATAAAATTATCATTTTTGTCACTTTATTGTAGTTTCTGTATCCTACTACTATCACATACTCATTAGAGTAAAAAATCTTTCGATGGTGTCATTTTTAGATCACCACATTGACCGCTTTGGACAGGTTAGTGAAGGTCATGATGTTGCACAACACACAACATTCTATCTGACATGTTATATTGACCTGATATTCTCCTTACACAATCCTCATTCCAATGGCCATAAACAATGTCTCACCTACTGTGACACAACTAAACCATTCTGGTGTATGGTGCACATAGATTTGTTTGATATTTTGGTTGTTGTCTTTTCTGTGACCATACATAATATGCTCTTTGTGCTTCCTTTTAGCCATACGCATGTGCAAAATGATTCTGCTTTTTACAGTGAGAAATCTTGTGTCTCTACATTATACATACCTTCCTCTCTTGCATAATGGCTTCTGCAGTATTTGCTTCATGCCCTTTGTGGATTTCTCTTTGTGCCTAGAGTACCTGTCAGCACAAAGCAAACCTTTGTCTGTTCTGCTGTGAATCTGTTCTATCTGTTGATGTAAAACCTTAGCACTTCTGCACAAATCAGTTGCCCACCTAAACAGCAGTTCATCTTCTTTCAGTAGGTATGCTTTCTTTTTTGGATCCTGTGTTTAATTAGCTCATCTTTTAATCGTGTAAATTCACAGGCTTTGGCAAGCTGACTTAATGATGTTGTGTACTAATCAATGTTATGTATTATCAATGAACAAAGAAAAGAACAAAGAAAATTACAGCTCAGGAACAGGCCCTTCGGCCCTCCAAGCCTGCGCCGATCGAGATCCTCTGTCTAAGCCTATCATCTGTTTTCTAAGAGTCTGTATCCCTTTGCTCCCTGCCCATCCATGTACCTGCCCAGATACATCTTTAAAGACACAAACATATCTGCGTCTACCACCTCTGCTGGCAATGCATTCCAGGCACCCACCACCCTCTGCGTAAAGAACTTTCCACGCATATCTCCCTTAAACTTTCCTCCTCTCACTTTGAACTTATGACCCCTAGTAATTGAGTCCCCCACTCTGGAAAAATCTTCTTGCTATCCATCTTGTCTATATCCCTCATGATTTTGTAGATCTCAATCAGGTCCCCCCTTAATCTCCGTCTTTCTCATGAAAATAATCCTAATCTACTCAACCTTTCTTCATAATTAGCATCCTCCATACTAGGCAACATCCTGGTGAACCTCCTCTGCACTCTCTCCAAAGAACCCACATCCTTTTGGTAATGTGGCGACCAGAACTGTACGCAGTACTCTAAATGTGGCTGAACCAAAGACTTATACAACTGTAACATGACCTGCCAGCTCTTGTACTCAATACCCTGTCTGATGAAGGAAAGCATGCCGTATGCCTTCTTGACCACCCTATTGGCTTGCGTTGCCACCTTCAGGGAACAATGGACCTGAACACCCAGATCTTGCTGTACATCAATCTTCCCCACGACTTTTCCATTTACTGTATAGAGTGCTCTTGAATTAGATCATCCAAAATGCATCACCTCGCATTTGTCCGGATTAAACTCCATCGACCATTTATCTGCCCAACTCTCCAGTCTGTCTATATTCTGCTGTAATGGACTCTTTCTCACTTTGTTTCCTTGTATTTGAAAACGTAATTTTCATATAGAGACATTCACTTAGGGCTCAAAGTGTGTCTTCAAAGCTTTTAATGTTTCTGCCATGTGTTTTATGTACTCTTCAAAGAGACATTGAGTGGAATAAGAAAAGGCAGTGACGTAGTGATAATATCACTAGACTAGTAATCCTGTCAAATGCTCTGGGGACATGGGAGTAAATGATACCACAGCAGATAGTGAAATTTTAATTCAATAAAAATCCAGAATTAAAAGATAGCCTAATGATCACAATGTCAATCCACTGTCAATTATTGTAAAATTTTATTTGGTTTAAAGATTTTATCTAGGATAAAGGGCTCTTTTGCGGAATGGCAACCGGTGATGAGTAGTGTCCCGCAGGGTTCAGTGTTGGGGCCACAGCTGTTCACCTTGTATATTAATGATCTGGATGAAGGGACTGGGGGCATTCTGGTGAAGTTTGCCGATGATACGAAGATAGGTGGACAGGCAGGTAGTACTGAGGAGGTGGGGAAGCTGCAGAAAGATTTAGACAGTTTAGGAGAGTGGTCCAGGAAATGGCTGATGAAATTCAATGTGAGTAAATGTGAGGTTTTGCACTTTGGAAAATAGAATACAGGCATGGACTATTTTCTAAATGGTGAGAAAATTCGTAAAGCAGAAGTACAAAGGGACCTGGGAGTGTTGGTCCAGGATTGTCTAAAGGTTAACTTGCAGGTAGAGTCCGTGATTAAGAAAGCGAATGTAATGTCGTTTATCTCAAGATGGTTGGAATGTAAAAGCAGTGATGTGCTTTTGAGGCTTTATAAAGCTCTAGTTAGGCCCCATTTAGAATACTGTGTCCAATTTTGGGCACCACGCCTCAGGATGGACATACTAGCCCTGGAGCGTGTCCAGCGGAGATTCACACGGATGATCCCTGGAATGGTAGGTTTAACGTATGATGAATGGCTAAGGATCCTGGGATTGTACTCATTAGAGTTTAGAAGGTTGAGTGGAGATCTAATAGAAACTTACAAGATATTGTATGGCTTAGAAGGGGTGGATGCTAGGAAGTTGTTTTCGTTAGGCGGAGAGACTAGGACCCGTGGGCACAGCCTTAAAATTAGAGGGGGTAAATTTAAAACTGAAATGGGACAACACTGATTGGGGATAGTCAGCACGGTTTTGTGAAAGGAAGGTCGTGCCTCACAAATTTTATTGAGTTCTTTGAGAAGGTGACCAAACAGGTAGATGAGAGTAAAACGGTTGATATGGTGTATATGGATTTCAGCAAGGCGTTCGATAAGGTTCCCCACAGTAGGCTATTGTACCAAATGCGGAGGAATGGGATTGTGGGAGATATAGCAGTTTGGATTGGAAATTGGCTTGCTGAAAGAAGACAGAGGGTGGTCGTTGATGGGAAATGTTCATCCTGGAGACCAGTTACTAGTGGTGTACCGCAAGGGTCGGTGTTGGGTCCACTGCTGTTTGTCATTTTTATAAATGACCTGGATGAGGGCGTAGAAGGATGGGCTAGTAAATTTGCAGACGACACTAAGGTCGGTGGAGTTGTGGATAGTGACGAAGGATGCTGTAGGTTGCAGAGAGACATAGATAAGCTGCAGAGCTGGGCTGAGAGGTGGCAAATGGAGTTTAATGCGGACAAGTGTGAGGTGATGCACTTTGGTAGGAGTAACCAGAAGGCAAAGTACTGGGCTAATGGTAAGATTCTTGGTAGTGTAGATGAGCAGAGAGATCTCGGTGTCCATGTACACAGATCATTGAAAGTTGCCACCCAGGTCGACAGGGCTGTTAAGAAGGCATACAGTGTTTTAGCTTTTATTAATAGAGCGATCGAGTTCCGGAACCAAGAGGGTATGCTGCAGCTGTGCAAAACTCTGGTGCGGCCGCACTTGGAGCATTGTATACAGTTCTGGTCACCGCATTATAAGAAGGACGTGGAAGCTTTGGAAAGGGTGCAGAGGAGATTTACTAGGATGTTGCCTGGTATGGAGGGAAGGCCTTACGAGGAAAGGCTGAGGGACTTGAGGCTGTTTTCCTTAGAGAGAAGAAGGTTGAGAGGTGGCTTAATTGAGACATATAAAATAATCAGAGGCTTAGATAGGGTGGTTAGGGAGAGCCTTTTTCCTAGGATGGTGACGGCGAGCACGAGGCAGCATAGCTTTAAATTGAGGTGTGAAAGATATTGGACAGATGTCAGAGGTAGTTTCTTTGCTCAGAGAGTAGTCAGGGAATGGAACGCTTTGCCTGCAACTGTAGTAGATTCGCCAACTTTAAGTACGTTTAAGTCCTCATTGGACAAGCATATGGACGTACATGGAATAGTGTAGGTTAGATGGGCTTCAGATTGGTATGACAGGTCGGCACAACATCGAGGGCCGAAGGGCCTGTATGTGCTGTAATGTTCTATGTTCTATGTTCTATGACATTTCTTCAGCCAGAGAGTGTTGGGCTTGTGGAACTCATTGCCACGGACTGCAGTGGACGCCAGGACGTTGGATGCCTTCAAGGCGGAGATTGACAAATTCTTGATCTCACAAGGAATCAAGGGCTACGGGGAGAGTGCAGGGAAGTGGAGTTGAAATGCCCATCAGCCATGATTTAAATGGCGGAGTGGACTTGATAGGCCAAATGGCCTTACTTCCACTCCTATATCTTACGGTCTTATGGTTTACTAATGTTCTTTAGGGAAGGGAACTTTGCCTGTTTACTTGGTCTGGTCTACAAAGGACTACAGGCCAACAGCAATGTGGTTGTTCCTCAAACACCCTATGGGTAATTAGGAATCAGGAATAAATGCTGGCTCAGCTAGTGAGCCCAAATCCTATGAATGAATTAAATAAAAACTGAAACAGTCTCTTCGCAGCAGTGACAAAATTGTCATGACTTGTACTTGTTCTGATTAAGCTTAATAAATCTGTACATATTGTAAAACTGCCATTGTTCATGGGAAAATTCCCAGGTTTGTCACATATCCTCCACCATTTGAATAGGAAATGGTTGAGGAAAAGGTGTATAAAGTTTCTCTTGAGTGGTTTTTTCACTGATCTTTTTGCTTTTCTTTCCCAGTGGCAGCTCAGTTCTTGCAGTGCTTTTTATTTCAGCTCTGGACTCTCGCCTCTGTGACTCATGACACCATATCTTAAGTGTATGACAAGAGTAGTGTGTTCAACACAGGGACTGTATTGAACTGAAATTTAAGCTGTCTGGTCACACTGTCTATGTGTCTTGTAGAGGTTAGATGATACAGCAAAGTAGGACAGAGATTTATACTTGATTAATTTTCAATCCGAATAGAAACCAACAAACATTGGCACAGACTGACCCTGCCCTTCTCTGGTTATCTTGCAATTCAGAATGAACCAGTGATGAAGAAAGGAGTCATGACAGTCACCAGCAGTGATCAAACCTGCAGAGGTATGATATCCAGAGTAACTGGGGCTACGTTGATGAGCATTGGCCAGTTGCCATCTGTAATTGACAAAGGCAATTACGAAGGCACTTTGTTCTGTACTGGGATGTCAGATCCTACATCTGGCAGCATTTTGAAGGGCGTTCATGGTTACAAAGACTAGAAGGCAATCCCATAATAATTGCCTTGGAGATGACAGCTAGGCTCAACTTTTAAACAAGTAGGTTATTTCAGAAACTCAACAGGATCCTCTGTTTACGTCAACCTCTCAGCAATGAATCTGGGAGGTGACTGATGCACACGTTGCTAAAACACACCAAATTTGTTTACCACCCTTTGAATGCTGATTCAAGCAGCCAGCTTGCTACCGTAGCAAGTTTAAACTCAAATTGTCATCACAGCACCCAGCTCTGAAAGATTCTCTTAATGTGCATATCTTCTGGGATGCCATCAGCCAAATACTCCAAATGTGTGTATAATATCCAGGGAGCTGTGACAACTCCGAAATTCTGCAACACTCACAAGCACCCAATTGTTTCCTGATCTAACCTTGTTTGTGCAAGGATCTTCTGTTGTATCACCTGCACATTTAGGTCACTTTTCAAAAGTCAGGTAGGCAGGAGCAATGATAATTGTGGAGGTTCAAGTCAGTTGTAGAATAATATGCCACTGATTAATCAAGCATCTAAATTCCTGCTAAAAGATTAAAATTATTTGTTTTATTATAACCTGGGTAGATATTGGCATCTCAATTCAGGACAGTATATAGCCATGGTTGAATGTGAGTTCTGTCTCAAGGGAGTCATGTTTCACATCAGCTTTCTCCTTGAAATATATCAGAACCAGAAGATTGCCTTTAAATAAGAGAATTATTACTGCTGTCTGGGAAACTTGGCACTGACCTTCTTAATCATGCACTTCTGTTGAAATATACCGTGGCTCTATGCCTAGGGGCCTAATGAATATGAGTTCCATCAAATAGTTCCTGGATTTTGTGTACACTTGCCATACAGAAGATTTGCAGCACTCTCTCATTCTGTTTTGCTTTTCTGTGGGGAATTTGAATGTGTTTATCTTGGTGAACAAAGCATCAGTAATTTACTTGTTATACCTGGGTACTATTGCTTGATTGATGCTGCAAATGTCACCTTCAACAGCTTGGAAATCTGCCTTAGAAGGTAACTATTGACAAATGCTTCACATATTACACAAAAACTCCTTATTGTTTTGTACTTTGTTTATAGAGGATTTGTAGACGTACTCTGTAATGAGATTGTAACTATAAATATAACTTGCAATGTTTTAAAATTCTGTCAAATACAGTGTTTAGAGATTTTTCAATTGTCTAACTTCTGGAGAATGGGCAATTATAAACATGTAAATATCAATTTGTTTTTATTTCATTTTACTTCTCCATCTATCACCAGTTTAAAGTGATTCTTGATATGAAAATACAACAGTAAATGTAAATTTACACATAATCATTTTAATTAATTGGCAAAAGTCATGTTTTGAAATTTCGCAAAAAGCACACAATGAGCAGGATAAGTATCAATCACCAGAATTTGGATATTTTCTTTTATCTCAAATCAGTCTCAGTACATTAAAATTTGCTCTCAATTTAATTCTTCTTAAGCCTATTCTCTGAATAACAGTGACACTGTCAAAAGTTCTCACCTCTTAAGATGGTATTAAGTGTCAACCAAATTTTTTTTAATATTCATTTGTTGGACGTGAGCATCACTGGCTGGCCAGCATTTATTGCCCAACCTTAACTGCCCTTGAGAAGGTGGTGGTGATCTGCCTTATTGAACTGCTGCAGCCCACCTGCTGTGTGTTGACCCACAATTCCATTGGGGAGGAAATTCCAGGATTTTGACATAGTGGCGGTGAAGGAACAGTGGTATATTTCCAAGTAAAGGATGGTGACTGCCTTGGAGGGAAACTTGCAGAAGATGGTGTTCCCATGTCTGCAACCCTTGTCCTTCTAGATGGAAGTTATCAGCAGCTTGGAAGGTGTTGCCTGAGGATCTTTGGTGACTTTCTTCAGTGCATCTTGTAGACAGTATACACACTGCTGCTGCTGAGCGTCAGTAGTGGAGGGAATGGATGCTTGTGGATGTGGTGCCAATCGAACAGACTGCTTTGTCTTGAATGGTGTCAAGCATCTTGAGTGTTGTTGGAGCTGCACCCATCCAGGCAAGCGGGGAGTATTCCGTCACACTCTTGACTTGCACCTTGTGGATGGCTTTAGGGAGATAGGAGGTGAGTTACTCACTGCAGTATTCCTAGCCTCTGACCTGGTCATGTAGCCACCACATTTATGTGGTGAGTCCAACTGAGTTCCTGATCGAAGATAACTCCCTGGAATGATGGGGGTTTCAGTGATTGTTATATCATTGAGTTTCAAGGTGCGGTGGTTAGATTGTCTCTTATTGGTGATGGTCATAGCCTGGCATTTGTATGGCATGAATGTTACTTGCTACTTGTCAGCCCAAGCCTGGAAAATGCCCAGATCTTGTTGCAATTGAACATGGACTACCTTCCTGCTCCTATGATGCTTCTTGGCCTGCTGTGTTCATCCAGCTCTACACCTTGTTATCTCAGATTCTCCAGCATCTGGAATCCCTATTATATCCGTTACTGAGCAGGTTATAGCTGAGTAGGTGCCACTTGATAGTAATGTTGATGACACCTTCCACCACTACTGATGACCAAGAGGAGATTGATAGCGCAGTAATTGGCCGGATTGGATATGTCCTGCTGTTTATGTACAGGACATACCTGATCCATTGGGTATGGGATCACTTAGCTCTGTCTATCACTTGCTGTTATGTTGATTGCTATGCAAATATTCCTATTCAATAGCTTCACTAGTTTGACACCTCATTTTGAGGTGTGCCTGTTGCTGCTCCTGGCACGCTCTCTTGCATTGTCCATTGAAACAAGATTGATCCCTGGCTTGACGGTAATGATTAAGTAGGGGATATTTAGAGTCATGCGGTTGCAAATTGTGCTGGAATAGGATTGTGTTGTTTTTGATGGTACGAAGAGCCTCATGGATGCCCAGTCTTGAGTTGCTAGATCTGCTTGAAGTCTGACCTATGTAGCACACAACACAACTGAGGGCATTCTGAATGTGAAGGTGGGACTTTGTGTCCAACAAGGACCAAAGTGGCCATTCCTACCAATATTGTCATGAATAGATACATCTGCAGCAGGCAGATTGATAAGGATGAGGTCAGGTGGTTTTTTTCCCTCTTGTTGGTTCCCTCACCACCTGTTGCAGACCCAGTCTAACAGATAAGTCCATTAGGGCTCGATCAGTAGAACTGCTGCCATGCCACATTTTGTGGTGGACATTGAAATCCCCTGTCCCAGGTATCCCCAGTGCTTCCTGCAATTGCTGTTCAATACAGAGGAGTATAGATTCATTAGCTAAGGGTGGACAGTACATGGCAATCAACTAGAGGTTTCCTTGGCTATGTTTAAGCTGAAGTTGCCAGACTTCATGGGGCCTAGAGTCATTGCATGGGTGAAATTGGTATTGTAGCCTTAAAGTCCTATGGGGCTGCTATCTGAAAGACACCAATCCCAAACAACCAGGGACTTATTGTAGCTTGACACATGCTGAAGCCTTCTTTATACGAAAGGATTAAAGGGTCATTAGGGAGAAGCAGCAGCATTGGTATCCATACTTAGCCACTCACGGTGCTGCACACAGGATCAGAGATGCTCCTGGATGACTTCAGCACGGATGAACTGTACTCAAAGCTTCTGAAGGCCCTGTGAAAGTGTGGTGTCCTGGAGACCATAAAGGCAGCTACTGGAGCTGTATTGTTCCTCTGTTTTTTCTCTTGTTTTTACACTATTTACTTCCTGATACCTTGATAGTAATACAATGTTCCAGCTGTTGTACTTTTTGGGATGCTCCATAAAGTGTAAGAAACTCTTGATATTGTGTTTCTTGTGGCTGAATGTAGGTCTGTAACTTTGTCGTCTGGCACATCTCTACCATAAAGTTTCCATCAAGTCAGAGGATCAACTCTGGATCAATGAAAAACATAGAAAAACATCCAGGAGGAGATGCAGACATGCCTCAAAATGAGCAGTTAACCAGGTGAATCTACAACAGAGGACTAAATGTGTGCCAAACAGTGAAGCAGCATGTGACAGGCAGAGTTAATAACTTCCATAACCAATGGATCAGATTAAGTTTTGCAATCCTGCCACTTCCAGTCATGAATGACGGTGGGCAATGAACCAGAGGAGGAGGTTACGTAAGTAACTTCAAACTTAATGATGGAGAGTACAGTGCACCAGTGTAAAAGGCTAAAACATTTGCTTCCATTGTCAGCCAGTGTTGCTAAGTATATGATCCATTCTGGCCTCCTTTGGAGGTCCCCAACATCATAGACGCCGGTCTTAAGCCAATTGAATCCACACCATGTTTCATACGGAAATGGCTAAAGGCACTGGATACTGACATAAATAACATTGAAGACTTGTGGTGTAGCATCTGTGTGTCCCTACAATTTTAGCCACAGCACTGGCATGTATCCAGTAATTTGAAAAATTGCCCAGGCCCTGTCTCCAAAACGCAGGACAAATCCAGCTTGCTTCATCAATTTACTTTTGATCATCAAATGTTGCTGTCAGGCAGCACTCATTCAGTAATAACATGATTGCTCCAGACACCGCTATTACCATCCATGGATATGTCCTGTCTCACTGGCAGGACAGACCCAGCAAAGGTGGTGGCACAACGGTATTAAGCTGGGAGGGAGTTGCTCTGGGAGCCCTCAGGATTGACTCTGGAAGCCATGAAATCTTATAGCTTCAGGTTAAATATGGACAAGGAAACCTCCTTCTGATCACCACGCACCATCCTCCCTCAGCTGATGTATCAGTACTCCTCCAACTTAAACAACATTTAGAGGAAGTACTGATGATAGCAGGTCACAAAGTGTACTCTGCGTGGAGCATTTCAATGTCCACCACCAAGAATGGATTGGCAGTAGTAATACTGATCGAGCTGGTTAGATCTGAAAGACATAACTGCTAGACTGGGTCTGTAGCAGGTGTGAGAAAACCAGCAAGAGGGCAAAACATACGTGGCCTCATCCCCACCAATCTGCCAGCCGCAGTTGCATCTGTCCATGACAGTATCGGTAAGAGTGACCATCGCACAGTCGTCTTAGAGACAAAATCTTACCCTCACATTGAGAATAACTTCCATTGTGTTGTGTGGCACTATCATCATGCTAAATGGGACAGATTTTGCACAGGTCTAATGACTCAAGACTGGACATCCATGAGGCACTGTGGTAATCAACAGCAACAGAACTGTACTCCAGCACCATCTGCAACCTCACAGCCCAGCATATCCCCCACTCAGCCATTAACGCCAAGCCAGAGGATCAACCATGGTTCAATGAGAGTGCAGGCGGGCATGCCAGGCTCAACACCAGGCATACCTGAAGATTAGGTGTCAACCAGGTGAAGCCACCAAACAGGACTACTTGCACCTCAAACAGCAAAAGCAGCAAGTGATAGACAGAGCTAAGCAATCCCACAACCAGTGGATCAGATCTAAGCTCTGCTGTCCTGCCATATCCAGGCATGAGTGGTGGTGTGCAATTAAACGACTCACTGGAGGAGGAGGATCCACAAATATCCTCATCCTCAATGATGAAAGAGCCCAGCACATCAGTGCAAAAGATAACACTGAAGTATTCATGGCAATCTTCAGCCAGAAGTGGGGAGTGAATGATTTATCTTGGCCTCCTATAGCTGTCTCCAGCATTACAGATACCAGTCTTCAGCCAATGCAATTCACTCTGTGATATCAAGAAAAGGTTGGGGGCACTAGATATTGCAAAGGGTACAGGCTGTGACAACATTATGGTAATAGTACTGAAGACTTGTGCTCCTTTAGCCAAACTGTCCCAGTATGCATTTAAACAACAACGTGGAAAATTTTATCCTGTACATAAAAAGCAGGACAAATCCAACCAGGCCAATTACTGCCCAAACAATCTACTGTCGATCATCAGTAAAATGATGGAAGGTGTCATCGACATTGCTACCAAGCAGCACCTGCTCAGCAATAACCTGCTCCTGGATGCCCAGTTTGGGTTCTGCTAGGGCTACCCAGCACCTGACCTCGTTATAGCTTTGGATAAAACATGGACAACAGAGCTAAATTCCAGAGGTGAGGTAGAGTTACAGCCCTTGACATTAAGGCTGCATTTGACAGATTGAGGAATGCAGGAGCCCTAGAAAACCCGGAATCAATGGTATTGCGGGTAAACTCTCTTGTGGTTGGAGTCATATCTGACACATAAGAAGATAGTAATAGTCATTGGAGGTCAGTCACCTCTGCTCCAGGACATCTCTGCAGGAGTCCCTCAAGATATTGTCCAAGGCTCAACTACCTTTAGCTACTTCATCAATAACCTTCCCTTCATCACAAGGTCAGAAGTAGGGACGTTCACTGATGATTGCACAATGTTCAGCACCATTCACAACTCCCTCAGACTCTGAAGCCATCTATGTTCAAATGCAACAAGATCTAAACATTATCCAGGCTTGGGCTGACAAGTAGCAAGTAACATTCGTGCCACACAAATGCCAGGATGTTATCATCACCAACCAGAGACAAACTAACCACCGCCCCAGTTACCATCACTGAATTGTCCACTACCAAAATCCTGGGAGCTATCAATGATCAGAAACTCAACTGGACTCACCACATTAGCGCAGTGGCTACAAGAGCAGGCCAGAAGCTGGGAATACTGCGGCAAGTAACTCACCTCCTGACTCCCCAAAGCCCGTCCACCATCTACAAGGCACACGTCAGGAGTGTGGTGGAATATTCTCCACTTGCCTGGATGATTGCAACCCCACTGACACTCAAGAAGCTTGACACCATATGGAAAAAAGCAGCCCGCTTGATTTGCACCACATCCACAAGCATCCACTCCCTCCGACACCGACGCTCAGTAGCAGAGTGTGCATAACGTCTACAAGATGCTCTGCAGGAATTCACCAAAGATCCACAGACAGCACCTTCCAAACCCACGACCACTTCCATCCAGAAGGACAAGGCCGGCAGATATATGGAACACCACACACCTTTAAGTTCCCCTCCAATACACTCATCATCCTGGCTTGGAAATATAACTCCATTCATTCACTGTCACGGAAATATCCTGAAGTTCCCTCCCTAATGGCATTGTGGGTCAACCCACAGCAGGTAGACTGCAACAGTTCAAGAAGGCGGCTCATCACCACCTTGTCAAGGGCAACGAGAGACGGGCAAGAAATGTTGGCTAGCCAGTGATGGCCACATCCTACAAAATGAACTTAAAAATAATAACCTGCTTAGTGAAGCTCTGCTTGGGTTCTGCCAGGGCCATTCAACTGCCGATCTCAATTCAACCTTGGTCCAAACTTGCATGAAGATGTTACGCTCCAGAGTGGTTGTCTTTGATATGAAGGCAACATTTGACTGTGGTTCTAGGGACCCAGGTTCAAATCATGGCAGATGGTAGAATTTGAATCTAATAAAAACCTGTAATTAAAAGTGTAATGGTGACCACAAAACCATTGTTGATTGTTGGAAAATCCATCTGGCTCAATAAAGTCCTTGAGGGAAGGAAACTACCATCCTTACCTGGTCTGGCCTACGTGTGACACCAGACCGTCAGCAATGTGATTGACTCTTAACTGCCCTCTGGGAAATAAATGCTGGCCTAGCAAACAATGTCTACATCCTGTGAATGAATTTAAAAAAGAAATGTGATTCCAGGCCCAATGTGTTTGAGTTGTAACTGCCCTCTGGGATGGGCAATAAATGCTGGCCTAGTCAACAGCACCCTCATCTGGTGAATGAATAAATAAAACAAAAATGACCCCAAGGAATTTGCGTGAAATTGGAGTCAACTGGAATCTGTGGTGTCATATTTAGCACAAAGGATGATGGTTATGGTTCTTGGAGGTCAATCATCTCAATCCCAGAACATTGCTAGAAGAGTTCTTCAGGGTGTGGCACTGAATCCAACCACCTTATGCTGCTTCATCAATTACTTTCCCACCATTACAAAATGAGAAGTGGGGATTTCTGCTGACTTTTCAGTATCATTCACAACCAGAGATCTTGCCTTTGTCCAGCAAGACTTGAATAACTGGGCTAAACTATTAAAGGGCAAAGTAACATTTGTGTCAGATGAGTGCCAGGCAATGAATTTTCTAATAAGAGAGAATTTAATATCTTCATTTGACACTCAAAGGTATTAAGATCATGAAATTTCCTCCATCAAAATGTGGATTACTATGGGCCAGAAACTGAACTAGACTAGCCATATAAATACTGTGGTTACAGGAACAAGTCAAAGGTTAGGAATTCTGTGGTAAGTAATCCATCTCTTGACTCCTTAAAGAGAGTCTAGCATCTGCAAGGCACCAGTTAGGATTGTGATGGAATATTCTCAACCTGGTTAAATGGTGCAACTCTAACAACTGAAGGTGCTTGATGTAATCCAAGCGAAAGCTTTATGCCTGGCCTCCAGCATCGTCACTAATGACTGAATCCATCATGGGTGCAAAATGGCAGCAAAACACACCATCTACAAGATGAGCAGCATCAACTTGTCAGATCTTCTGTGAAGGCAACTGTCAAACCCACTTCCTCTGTAAAGGGCAAGAATGAGAGATGCATGGGAAGAACACCACCCTAAGTGCTCCATTGAGCATCTTAAGAACTATTGCCACTGTCACTGGGTCAAAACCTTGGGACTCCCTTCCTTAAAGCATGGTGGGTTTACCTGTACCACGTGTACTGCAACAAATCAGTAGGTAGCTCATCATGACCTTCTGAAAGGGACTTAGGGATAGGAAATCAATACTGGCCTAGCCAGCAAGGCCCACATCCCAGGAAAAAAAAATGGGAACATTGCAATTTGGGAAACAACTGTACTACAAAAAGAGATTAATTCAAATGTTAAGCAGTGTGTGTTTTGTACTAAGGAGCCTAAATATGGAATTTAGATTCATAATGTATTAAAGTGTCAGGATTGAACTTGTGGAACACATGTATTAAATCCAGAATTTATGGCTGCAATCCTATTTTTAAAGTCTGAAGGATTGTGTATCTTAGCTGAAATAAAAATGCCCCTTTTGTTAGCCTACCTTTACGGAGGCAGTAGAATGAAACCGTGATAGGTGTCCAGGTGGTACATCTAGTTTTAATGTCATTCTGTTAGAGAGGCAAAATAGGAGTTCCAATCTGTCTGTCTTGGCAATGTGTACATGTAGATATTGCATGATTTGACAGCAAATTGTCCACCTTGGTCGCGATCAACAACTGGACAGACTGTTCGAATTGTCAAGGCTCAAGAATAGATAATAAAAAGTGCAATGCATCAGCTGGCACCTCTAAAACAAGAGGTGGGTCCTGCTGAAAGAAAACCCGAAAGTGCCGGAGGAACTCAGCTAGTTTAATAACTCTGTCTCTCCCTCTACAGATGTTAACATTTCAAGTTGATTGTAACTCTTTTCAGAACTTGCTGAGACAAATTCTGAGTGTACCTGAACAAAAAGGTGTTATTGGAAGAAAAAGCAGAAATTGCTGGGAAAACTAAGCAAGTTGGGCAGCTTCCAATGACAGAAAGCAGAGTTAACGTTTCAGGTCCAATGGGAGCTCAGGAGTTCTGAAGAAGGGTCACTGGACTCGAGGCTTTAACTCTACTTTTTCTTCACAGATGCTGCCATACCTGTCGAGTTTTCAAAGCAATTTCTGGTTTTGTTTCTGATTTCCAGCATCTGTAGCTTTTTTTTGTGTCTTTGGAAGGATATGTTTTATGAAAATATGAGAACGTGGCTATTGGTTTATGGAGCTGCACTGTTTGTTTGTTGGCAAGGCTTGCACAACATTTTGGTTGTTGCATGAGCCTTTAAGAATCTGAAGTATGTACACCAAGAGGTCAAATTTCATCCATGTATATATATTTATGTCAACATGACAAGTAATTTTTAGAAATAGTGTGAGGAATGTTGGGTCACTGATTCTTCTAATAAAGTATGTGAATTTAATTCTTTTTTCATAGCATCCCTACAGTGTGGAAACAGGCCCTCCCACCCAAACCCATCCCCCTATAACCCACCTCATCAACACATCCCTGAAAACTACAGGCTCTTTAGCATGGCCAATCCACCTAGCTTGCACATCTTTGGACTGTGGGAAGAAACCAGAGCACTCTGAGGAAACCCATGCAGACATTGGGAGAATTATATAATCAAATTTGTATTTTTCTGGTTTAGAGTGCTCTAGGATTATTATGGATACTAGAATATGACTACTGAAGGGACGGTTTCTCACTTTTGCAGGTCACAGATCTGTTTGTGTTGTCTGGGACCTCAGGCTACCCATCATATAGGCCATGGCCAATTTTCCAGGGATTAGCCTAACGAGAATGAAAAACCCCTGCCTGCTTTTGGGATGCTGTCTCAATGTAAAAGGAAGTGAGTGACTGCTGAACTTAGGCACATGCAGCAACATCATGTAACCAGCAGTCTCTGGGACAGTTTCTCAATTCCCACTTGCATGCGGGTTGGCAGGCTGCAATGACAGTGGAGTCAGAAACTGATTTCTGATTCTTACTGTTCCAAATGATTCATCTGCTTAATAAAACATCATTTTCAAAGTAACATGAAAATCTTGAGTTGTGGTTACAGCCTTCGCTTTGCTATTAAATTGTATAACAACTTCAATAATTAGTATGTCATAATTCTAGTTAGTGCACTATTACAATTTTACATTTTCCAGTTAAATGACATGTTACTTACTATTGCCAAGCCCATTCATTTAGTTAGGAAATTGCAGAAAAGCAGAATTACAATTAATATAAGAGCATTGCCTGTTTAATCTATTTTACAAATACAATTGAACAGAAATTATTAGAGCAAATGGGAGCAAATGCCTTAAGCACTCAAATGAATAGCAGAGACTTTCCTATCTCTATCACCAGTAGATGGTGCCCTTCCCTTGAAGTTCTATTAACAGTAATGCAACTCTCATGGTAATGTAATATATTTCAGATCAATAATGTCTGTATTACCATCTGAAGATGAAACCTGTCACAGAGAATGGCACGAGTTTGCTGAAAACTTACACAATTATCTGCATTGGTTCGCAATGAAAAGGATCAAGGGAATCCTTACACAAGTGACTTCTTCCAATTTGCAGCGTAGACTTGCCAAAACTGTTTGCCCCTCATTAATTCTATTTGCTATTTAAAAGACCAGAACACCAGTGTTCAGTATTTAAGCCAGTTCTGAACAGTAAATTCACCAAAAGTTTATTTTAAAGAGATACAGGCATTTCGATTCTCAAAGAAAAAGATATCTATCTGGCCAAGGGGGTGCAGAACAACAGCTAAAATAAAATTGTATCAGAAGACTTATCTTCACATTCATGCTCAATCCCAACTTCATGACACGGTTTAACTGCATTCACTTGAAGGAACTGGGAGCTTCATTTATATTTGCAAGTCATAATCCTCAGATGCAGTTAACATCCCAAATCAATTTTAACATACAAAATCAATAATCTCATTCAGTTTTGAATCTGCTGAGGAAAATTAGTTGAAAATCATACTTAAATTTGTACAGCTACTCTGGAGTTCCAAAAGACTGTCTTGGAGGTTATAACAAAGTGTAGAGCTGGATAAACATAGTAGGCCAAGCAGCATCAGAGAAGCAGGAAAGCTGATGTTTTGGGTCAAGACCCTTCTTCTTCAGTCTTGGTGGTTACACTTTTTTCTGCATTAATTTTGTTAGTGCACCCTGAACCTGACTTCCAATGGGTTTTGGTTAGCTACCTGGGGGAGAAGCACTGGAGTGAATGTTCCAGTTCAATGTTAAATTTACCGATTTAGAACTAGCAATAACCAATAACAATAACCAATCTACCATTGAATTGTTCATGTTTTCTTTGCAAAATGTCATGTTGTATGCACTTTGGTGTAAGAAAGCAAGTACAAAATATTCCACTGTAAACCCTTTCTGAGTCCAAAAAGAAAATATGTTCTAAAAAATAACATTGTCAATGATGGAAAATCGTACATGAGTTAGCACTACTATTTAATGCATTTTTGCCAAGGTCACTTCAATGCTAATATTTCCCAAGAATTTTCTTAGTTCCAAGCCAAGGTAACCACACCAAGATAGCTAATTTAAATGAAATTTCACCAGAGTTAATATTGTCATACAATTTCCCATTGGAAAATGTCCTTTGAGTGCCATGTCATGATCTGCTCAACGGCTACATTCTATTCATTGCAATAAATCTTATTAAACTATGATAAACAATACCAGTTTTAAGAAGAAAAAATGCCCACCATGGTAGGGATCCATTTTCAATGTGCCAGCAAGTTTTTATGTCAGTATTAATAATGTCTTGTTTCAGAATTTACCCTCTCCATTCAGCCTCCTAACCGTCCTTTACTGAGTACTTACCTACTTTAATTAACATACTTGCTGCTTGTAGGCACATCGCCATTTCTCCATCAATCCCATCTCCAGGAAAATGGCCTGAAGGCAACCTATTAGGCTGGATGTAAGTTCATGTTTTCGCATCTGCCTGCTTCTGCGCTCGCTGTTTTAGTGGGGTGAAAATCAGCCACAGTCTTGCTTCCCTAACATCACTGAACCTTTTTCACCTTTATCGCACTGTGCTGAGGGTCACAAAGCTTCTATTTACAAGTACAATGAAAGTTGTAGGAATTTTCCTTTTGCTCTGTAAAAGGCATCTAACTTAAGCATTGTCCCACGTAACAAAAACAATTTATTTTGAAAACTTTTGCTGTTCTTTTTCTCCTGTTTGCTACTGCCATCTCAACCTCCTGTTGCAGCTTGCGTTTAAGTGAAGACACACTTCCTTTCTAGCACCTTATATCCAGGAAGTTTTCTGGGCCTCAACCTGTTTCAGGTCTAATCCTGATGAATGTTGACCTTACAATGCCGCGAAATATTACATTCGATTGTAATATGGTTAGTCTCTGAACCTTAGTGCAATGCAAAGTCCTGTCCCGCTGTATGTTTGTACGTTAATCACAAGAACTTAAAGTTTGTAATTGAATGATTTCATTTCTGAAGAACATGTGGTTTGGGACAGAGTGAGAAGTAAAAACAGTAAAAGTCTTCAACACTACCCACTTGCACTTTTAGTGGTGGTGGGGAGATGAGGAATTGTACCCATTCTAATCTTAGAAGGTAGGTTAGCAACTAAAAGCTTTTACCACACACCTCCATTCAAACCCAAGCTTTTATCTTTTACCAATATTAATTAGGTTGGATCTATGTAAAGCATGTAGATCGGGTAAACTTCTATTGCTCTTTCCTCTGGCCCTTTGTCACTTTCTTCCTTGCATTTGCATTTGGTCAACAGCAGGCATTCATTATCTCCAATGCACTCTTTGCAGATCACCTTGTCTCCCCATAACCTGCCATCCTTTTTCCTAATAATGCTCTTAAGGAAAACATTTTCTGATTCTCTAGTACTCATCCTGAACCCAAATGTACTTCGTAACATCCAACCTAAACATTAAGTATTTACTGTCTCAACTGTTGTTTCCAAAATAACGTGCACACTGCATTTGCCAAATACTCCGTAACTTATATTGAATACGTTCTTTGAAAAGTGTTAAAATATCATGATTAAAGATGAGCCACGATTGACCTTCTTTCCTTTTGGTCCCCACTGATGAAGTCACTTTGAACAAGATTGCATGATTCAAAATCATCTATTTCCTCCATTTTATTTGCATATCAGCAATGACAATAGAAAAGAACATTTTTCTCATTTTCAGCAATTGAAAAATTGGCACTCATTCAATTGATGGAGAGTTTAATATAAAATACTTTGCCAAGCAGAGCACACTTGACAAAAAAAGTGTGAATGATCAATTCTTTTGAATTATTATTGAATGAGTTCAATAAATCTAAGCAAATATGCAGTGACATGAAGGTTAAGTGTGACCATTTGTGAAGTCTCATTCAAAATAATACAGCCATGAAATTATCGAGTGAAATTTCAGAATAAAATTGAATACAAGTCTCAAAGTTATATTAAGTCAGTTCACTATACTCTACATTTATGTTTCTGCAATATATGGCTATCACAAACTGGTAACACAAACATTTGTTAAAATATTTCTAAAAAAACATAGTATTGAATATTTCATTCATTCAATAAGATGTTTATCCTTCTCTAGATGTTGTACATAACTATATATCAAACTCTGTGCAGCCTGTTTTTTAAACGTGGCTGAGTCCAATAATTAAAATCCTGCATTACAAGCTAGACAGGCAAGGTTATGGAAATAATAATGTCTGGGTATAAAATCTCACAAATCAGATAGGTGTGCTTGGAATATAGCTAAATAATTTGAAATTTAATTCATTACAATAGATTCCCTTTCCATCTCAAACTATTTGGTTTCATAAAAGAATTATAACACAATCTTAAAGAATCACTATTTTTTGGTCATTAAAAGATATGGATAGAAATAGAGCTAAAAGTCTGAAGCAGACAATAAAAGCAACAATGATGAAAAGATTATCAAAGGATAAAGAAAAACCATCCTACATCATAAGGCAGATGACAAATTACTGCCCCTGGCAGGGGTACGTATTGAAATGTTAGGTGGGAGTAACAGCATTTATCACTGAAATGGTAGATAAGAATATTGACTGGAGTTTGTGGTCTGTGGTAGAGCAGTAACATTAATCATTAAACTTGAAGCAAAGTGCAAACTTACCTGACACAAGAATCTCATTGTAGGGAGTGAGAATTTCTTTTTGATGTACCCTCTGTAATGCAAGTTAAAGAACAGATCATCTTGTAGAGTGGATCAAAGCTACACTTGCAGGATCTGATATAAAAGATTCATACCAAAGAAATATTGGAGCATCTGATTAAGTTGCAGAATAACTAGGAATCATAACGACAACTAACTTCTGATTAGTTTTGTTAATGACTTTCTCATGTACCTTAATGCGATCCTTTTTGTCTTTGAAAGACAGTAGAATAGCTAAATGCCTCACATAAAGTTATAGTTGCGTTCCTGAAAATCACAACTTAAGGAAACCATTTAAAACCAATGTTAAAGCTGTAGCTAGGTTCTGTAATGCTTTATACATCAGGAAGCAATAAAATATGCAATCATATAACTGAATGAATTAACATCTTTAAATGTATATTGGAAAATTGAATACTTTCTGAAGTAAAGTACATTTTTAAAAAGAAATATGGTAATTTCCAACTTCCACTTATTGCTGATCCAGTTCTTTCAAGTTCCCATTCACCAACTATCCGACTACCTGAGTTTTCCATTTGCTGTGGACCCATCTGACACTCTGTAAGACAGCCTGTCCTGTTTGCTAGCCCACTCACTTCCTGCCTTGTGACCCCTCCTGCTTTTTGCACCTCACTCTTGCCAAATCCTCTGCTCAGTGACCCTCCCACTCGCTACATTTTTCACTGTGAGAGGGTGTTCTGGAAATTAACACCTTTCACCTTCTACTCATCAGGCCCCTGTCACAGTAAGGGCTCAGGAGAGGGAAGCACCAAATATGAGCATTTTAAACAGATATTAACTGGAGGGTTGGCTGTGATAGGAAGAGTGGGATGTGGGAAAAGCTGTGCCAAAATGGCATTGTTCGAGTTTGATGTGGCTCTATATCAAAGCCACTGTGAACCTACTTTAAAATGAATCTCAATGCTAAGTAAGGCAATAAGTTATGAAAGCAGAATTCAGCTATTCACCTCATCAAATCTACCTCTCTAAGAGTGTCATATTTATTTTAATGCCCTTATCTACCTATCAAAATTACTCTGTTTGATCCTTTCCAGCTCAAGGCATGTTTGAGCAGGGTCCCTTCTTAGATTCTCAAAACATTTGTAGTAGGCTTCTGACACCAGCTCATGTGCACTTAAGATAGCTTTCTTCACCTCCTCATACTCCCCAGAAATCTCCTCTGATAGTGCAAATATTTCACTTGCTCTACCTAATAACTTTGTTTGGATCAACAAAACCCACATAAGTCACTGACCACTTCGTTTTTTTAGCCACTTTCTCAAATCAGTTGTAAAAGGCTTGTACATCCTTCTCATCAAATTTAGGCAATGCTTGTATACATTTAAACAGATCCCCACCAGGAATTTGGCCATGATGGCTTTGCTGATCCTCACTATCCTCCTCACTAAGCCTACTATCTAGTTTCACCTCCATCCTATTGAGTCCTCTACACTGTCTAATTGCCAACTTCTGAAGTTCAAGGTCTCTCTCTTTCTCCCTTCCTTATGTGAGAGCCTTCTCCTTTTCTTATTATTGTGCCAGAGCAATTCTTTCCTTTACTTTCTGTTCTACAAGGGGCAATTCTTTCCTTTTCTCTTTCCTCTGCTTTTAACTGTAATTCTAACTATTTTAGTTCACTTTCATTTTCAAACTGCTTCATCTGCAGTTGAATTCTAGCCATTTCTAAAGTTTCTGATAGAATTTCCAGCAAATGTATATGTTGAGCTGCTGTTGTAATAATATTTCGTTTTCTCACAGACAAAGGCAACCCCAACTCGAGGTTGTCTTCCAATTTCAACAGCTTTGCCTCGCTCACTTTCTGTAAAACTTCCAAAGTCACTTCTTGCCTCAGAAAAATCCTAGTGACTGAAAGTGCCATTGCTACACAAAGCACTGTTTAAACCAACCATATTCAATATCAGAAACAAAGGACACTAGGACTAGCCTCTCGCCACCTTTCGCCAAACACCCTGAACCCAAATTGGAATTATCGAATCACTGACAAGGGTTTCCAGTCTGATATGGACCCAACCAGACTCAGCTCAAAATATTTTAAGAAGATAGTCTAGACTCTAACTTTATCTTATCTTAAAGGCAGATGTGAAGTGGGTGTTCCAGGTGTGATGTAACAGGTCAAATCACTTGCTTTAAGCAAAACAGAACTTAGGTAAACACTACAGTTGAAACATGAGTAAGAGAAAGTGGAATTTAGAGTAACTTAACTATTTGAAAACCTAACCAATGCAATACAGCAACTTAACTAATTAACTGCTCCAATATAGTAGCATTTTATAGACATACACCTTAGCAAAAAGGTAAATTCAAACACAGATTGTTACAAGCAGGAGGGAACAACACCCAGAGAGAGATTTCAGAGAAAGTTAGAGGATATATCTACTGAAGCTAGCAACACTTCTGGTACTCAAAACGTCTTGTGACTGCTACAGATTAAAAGTAAACTAGAAAAAAACACCTTGATCAGGGAGAACTGGCCAAACCCCTACCATCGTTAAACTGTTAAACTCCCTACACTCTTCGGCACTTCTGCCTTTACAACGTCTCTTCAAAAAAAAGGACAATGTAACCTTTTTGAAGTGACACATCATCACACCTTGGGCCTTTATTGGTTATGCTGATCTCTGCTTCTGTCAGATCAGGTTTTACTTTATGGCATATGCCAATAATGAATATTACAATCCACAAAATTGACAACAGAAACCTTGGTAAATTTCACCATAATGTCTGCATAGGATGCATTAAAGCAATTCTGTGTCAATCTTGTAGAGGAAGAAAGGAATAGAATTCAATGGCATGTTGCAATGCTGGTGCATCTGTATCTCTGTGTGTTCTTGCAAATTATATTCAACTGCACTGCAGGTGGAGGAAAATAGTGCACGACCGCAATTCTCCCAAATGGGGTTGGCACTATTATTTTGCAACGGGAAAAGGCTTCATTTTAATAAACAAGTTGAATACAATACTTGCTGTTTCCTTATGTTTTATTTTTATAGATTTCATATTTCTTTGCAGACTATATCGCATTTAGATAAAATAACAGAAAGAACTGTGCTTATGCTGCATGTTTCAAATAGCAATAAGTCCCTAAACACCTTACAAGAATGTTGTAAAACTGACGTTGAGCCACATGAGAAGATATTAGAGTGGTTGGTTCATCAAACAGTTGGATTTTACTGAGTGTCCCGGAGGAAAACACAATAGAAAAGTGGAACAATCTAGGGAGGAAATTCCAGAGATCAGGGCATGAATGAAACAACAGTAAAACTTGTGAATGCTCAAGAGGCCAGAATTAAAGGATTACAGGCATGTGAGAGTTTGAATTTTTTGAAAAGGTTTGTAGCTTGGGTTGTGAATGAGGTTGTAGACTTGCTTGCCAAGTCGGTGTGTTTGCTTTCAAATGTTTCATCACCCTGCTAGGTAACATTGTCAGTGCCTATTAGGTGAAGCATTGGTGTACTGTCCTGTTTGCTATTTATGTGCCTTGGTTTGCTGGGGTGGTTGGCATCACTCCCAGTTCTGTTTTGTAATGCCAACTACCCCAGCACACCAAGGCATATAAAGACATATAAATAACAAACGAGACAGAACACCAACGCTTCACCTGATGTGTACTAATGATGTTACCGAGCAGGACAACAAAATGTCTGCAATCAAACGCATCGGCTCGGCGAGCATATCTACACCCTCATATCTGAGAGTTGTAGGAGTGAGGACGTTTACAGAGCTAGGGTGGAACGAGGTCATAGAACAATTTGAAAAGAAGGATAATAGATTTAAAATAGAGACATTTCTTCAACAGGCACCAATTTAGTACAAAAAGAACATGGGTGATAGTATGCTTTAGTAGCTTAACTTATCTTCTCTTTATGTAGTTATCAATAGAAATGTTGTTGTCCATTGAAAATTGCGAGCACTAATTGAACTTGCCTCTACCACAAAATTGAACCTTGACTATTGTTTTAGATTGAATACCTTGCACAATATGGAATAAAATTACTGCTGACATTAATAAAAAAAACGCCTCTGTTCTTTTGACTCAGGCAACTATGTGGTTGGATAGTGGATGTGATTACTGCCATTGTGAAGTTGGATAGAGTACTTGTGGATTGGAATGCAGGACATTGGAATCTGGTGTTTGTAAAATATTGATGTTTATAAAATGGTAGAGGAGAAAGCAGTGTGTAGTCCCTTTAAAAGATGATATGCTTTTTCTGGCTTGGAGACTAACAACACTGTCTGTGGGTCTGTAGGTGCATAGAGCTGGGTGGTTTGCATGACAAGCCGTAGTTTTGTTTTGTTACCAAGACAATAATTTTGAATTTAGTCAATTAATTTAAACCAGGCGCTTACTACTAGAAACTAATTAAGTTTAAACATGATGATTTTGGCAACATAGGACTAATCCTATTGCTAGAAATTGATATGCCTTCAAAGGTATAAAAAATGTGGACATTTGCAAAATCAGCAGAGTGAACTGCAATCTGAAGAGATCAGCTCTCTCAGTTCTGAGAGAAGGTAGCATCTAAATAAAGGTACCACAGCACTCTTAGCTAACATTCCTGACACAAAAAATTCGAAGTAAAACGCATTCCTAACAGATGATCAGTGGAGAAGGCACTAAACATTCTGGGAGATGTACCCTAACTGTAATTTTGAGGGATTAAGTTCTAAATTATTTTTGGTATTTTGGTTTATATAAGTGGGACTTGTATTTATTGGAACAGCATACCATTCAAATTTTGTTTTATTTAGGAATAGTTAATGATTAGAGGGGAACTGTTTGATTTGTTAATAGTGCAATTGATGTTTTTCACAGTTAGAGTTACATGAATAAATTGTTAATTGTTGATTACGGACTGAGTGTCAGGAGTCCATTTCATTTAATCATTCCTTTAGAGCAGATTGTGGGGGAGAGGCAGGTTATATGACTTTCCACACTTCTTTTAACAGATTATCAGTTGAGGTGAGCCTCTCTGGGGAATTCGGTTTTAATTATCAGAAAGGGGTTTAACCTCCACTTAGTAACAGATTGGGGTCTCAGGTCCAGGATCTGGACAGCTCAGTTTCAGGATTGGGAAAGATCTGGACAGATTGTAAGACATTTAGTACAAGAAAGGTCCCAGCATATTTAAACAGACTTGGGGGCTCACATTCTATATCTTTAAATACAGGTTAGATAAGAAGTGAAAAATCTATTTAATTTCAGTTACTTGCGGTTGGTTAAATCAAAAGTGAGGGAAATGGTTCTTAACATTGCTAAAGAGATTCTGGGGTTTGAAGATGCTTCCTAAAGTTGCTAAGAAAGTTTAGAAAGACTTTCTTAAGTCTGTCTAAAAGAATTTTGAACAAGCAAACAGGCTAGGATTGGGTATAACTAGGGATAAGAAGGAAGCTGAAATTGTAATGGAGCTGGTCAAGCATTTAGGTATGTTAGAGAAACAGTAAAGTGCAGTGGAGTTAGAAAAATTAAATTGCAAATAAGACAACTGGAGTTAGAACGCGAACTTAAAAGGTGGGATTTAGAGAATAGAAGAGAAAGAAAGGGAACTGAAACAATCTAAATTATGGTTACAAGCATAGAAAACAGAAAAAGGAAAAGATGGAGAGTTTGACCTTCAAAAGTTGTAAATTAGACAGGATAACTGACATAAAATGATGGAAATAAAGGTAGAAGATAGGTTAAATGAGGAGGATGGTGATGATGAGCAGATGCATCATAGCTGAAGACCTGGTAGGGATGTATACAAGTATGCCAAAACATTACCAGAATTCACTGATAAAATATAGAAGCCTTTCTCATTTCCTTTGAGAAATTGGTTCACCAAATGAATTGGCCAGAGACTGTGTGGGTAATAAAAACTGAAAGAATTGTGGATGCTGTAAATCAGGAACAAAAACAAAAATTTCTGGTTAAGCTCAGCGGGTCTGCCAGCATCTGTGAAGAAAAAACATCAGAGTTAATGTTTCGTGTCCAGTGACCCTTCCTCAGAACAGCGTGAGTAATGTTAATTCGGACCAAGTTAGTAGGCAGGGCTAGTGAGGTGTTTTCTGCTCTGTCAGAGGAGGTGTCAAGAAAATATAAAGAAAAACAGATTATTTTGAGTGCCAATGAATTGGTACCAGAAACATATAGACAATGGTTCAGAAATGCAAGAAAGGAACTCGATCAGACTTATATCGAGTTTGAAAGAATTAAAAGTAGTAACTTCAATAGAAGGGCGAGAGCATTAAAGATAGAAAAGATATATGAGGATCCTAGAGATGTTATTCTGCCAGAGGAGTTTATAAACTCACTTTCAGAAATGATAAGAACTCATGTTGAGGAACGGAAAGTCAAAACAGCGAGAAGAGCTACAGGGATGGCAGATGAATGCGTATTAGTGCATAAATTGAAATCTAGCTTCCACAGCATTTTCATTCCACAAAGGATAAAAATTGGAAAGGAGGGAGATCCTTCAATAAAAAACAAAAAGTAGATCACACTGGGAACAGTTTACCACATGTGAGAAAAGAAACCTAAGATGGTGGAAAAGAGGTGAAAGACTGCAGATATTTTTACTACAATGAGGTAGCACAAAGTCACAATGCTGGTGGTTTAAGAAAGGCACTGGGAAAAGGGATGTGGTGAAGGAGGCTAAGCCATTGGATTAGTTGAAGTAGTGAAGGAAATCTGAAAGAGCTCTGAATCCAATGCCTGTAGTCTTTGATCCTGATAGAAGTGGCGACAGGGATGCAGTATCTATTTGTTGTAATCTTCCAGAATTCCCAGAAATGTTTGTCTAGCCTTTGGAAATGTTACGCTATAATGTGCTCAAGCACAGTCAAGTGGGCTCAATTGAAACTGACACAATAGAGGCTCAGGTGGATGGAGAATTAAGGTTTGATTATATCACAATTGACACTTATTAATTATATGATTTTAATGTAGGAGTATGGAAGATTTAGAGTGCACTCAAAATAGAATCAAACAGGACAGTGAATGCAGCCCTGAGCCTGCTGAAAGAAAATAATGAAAATCTTTAGCTGAGGAGATGCACTAACACATAAATGATCTTTGAGTGGATGGAAGACTCACATTTATGAAGCAGTTTTAAGTTATTCAATAACATAATAATGAGCAAAATGGTAATAATTGTGCAAAAACTATGGCATGCTCTAGGCTTACGCAAATAAAGACAAATAGATGCTATGGGATTTCATAAGATGGGAGAACAAAACTCCATTAAATGCTAACAATAATTTGAATTAAGTGACAAAGAGAAGTTGAAATTTAAATAACAAAATGTTGGAAACTCTCAGGGAGTCTGGCAGCATCCGTAGAGAGAGAAATTTCGGGGAAGTAATCTATCATCTGGATTGGGAAATGTTGGCAAGAAGCATGTTATAAGCATTTATAAAGGCAAAGAAAAACAGGAGGGAAGCAAAAGAACTAAATATAAGGTCAGTGAATGGCCAGAAAGATATGTAGGTGAGGTAAATGGAAAAGTTCATGGGAGAAGTAAAGAAGCAATATAATCTAGATGAGGGTGATTGATAAGTTGACCAGGTAGTTGTGGAGAGATCATCTTTTTGCCTTACTAAAAAGAAAGTGAGAAACATTTGCAGTGGTGGAAATGATGGAGGATGGCGGGAAGGCAGCCAAGTTGTTTTGGGATGGAGGAGGAAATAGTGAGAGCTAAAGTGCAGGAAATGGAGTGTACACATTTAAGAGACCTACCAATTATAATAGAGGAGACCCTTGATTGTGGAAAATGGAGGTAATAAAAACTGAGATAATAAGGTGTAGAGCTGAATAATCCCACCAGGCCAAGCAGCATCAGAGGAGCAGGAAAGCTGGCATTTTGGGTCTAGACCCTTCTTCAGAAATAGGGGAAGGGAAAGGGATTCTGAAATAAATAGGGAGAGAGGGGGAAGTGGGCAAAAGATGGATAAAGGAGAAGATAGGTGGAGAGAAGACAGGCAGGTCAAATAGGGGGAATAGAGCCAGTAAAGATGAGAGTAGGTGGGGAGTTAGAGGGGATAGGTCAGTTCTGGGAGAATGGACAGGTCAAGGGGGTGGGATGAGGCTTGTAGGTGGGAGATGGGGATGGGGCTTGAGGTGGGAGGAGGAGATAGGTGGGAGGAAGGACAAGTTAGGGAAGCAGGGACAAGGTGGGTTGGTTTTGGGATGTGGTTGGGGGAGGGGAGATTTTAAAGCTTGTGAAGTCCACATTGACACCATTGGGCTATAGGTTTTCCAAGTGGAATATGAGGTGCTGTTCCTGCAACCTTCGGGTGGCATCGCTGTGGCACTGCACGAGACCCAGGATGAGCATGTCGTCTGAGGAGTGGGAGGGGGAGTTGGAATGGTTGCAACTTGGAGGTGCAGTTGTTTAGTGTGAACCAAGTGTAGGTGTTCTGCAAAGTGGTCCCCAAGCCTCTGCTTGCTTTCCCTGATGTTGAGGAGGCCGCATCTGTAACAGCAGATGCAGTATACCACATTAGCAGATGTGGAGAAGAACATCTGCTTGATGTAGAAGGTCTTCTGGAGCCTGGGATGGGGGTGTGGGGGAAGTGTAGGGTCAGGTGTAGCACTTCCTGCGGTTGCAGGGAAAAGTGCTGGGAGTGGTGGGGCTGGTGGGAAGTGTGGAGCAGATGAGAGAGTCACGGAGAGAGTGATCCTTCTGGGAAGCAGATAAGGGTGGGGAGGAAAAAAATGTCATTGGTGGTGGGGTCAGATTCCCTGTTCCTGATGTGGCCTCCTCTACATCGGGGAAACCAAGCGGAGGCTTGGGGACCGCTTTGTGAGACACCAATGCTCGGTTCACAACAAACAACTGCACCTCCTGGTTGCGAACCATTTTAACTTCCCATCCCACTCTTCAGATGCCATGTCCATCCTGGACCTCCTGCAGTGCCACAATGATGCCATCCGAAGGTTGCAGGAACAGCACCTCATATTCCGCTTGGGAACCCTGCAGCCCAATGGTATCAATGTGGATTTCACAAGCTTCAAAATCTCCTCTCCCCTGACCACATCCCAAAACCAGCCCAGCTTGCCCCTGCCTCCTTGACCTGTCCTACCTCCCACCCCATCTCCTACCTGCCAGCCTCATCCCACCCCCTTGACCTGTCTGTCCTCCCTGGACTGACCAATCCCCTCCCTAACTCCCCACCTATATTTACCTTTACTGGCTCCACCCACAGCTCTTTGGCTTGTCTGTCTCCTCTCCACCCATCTTCTCCTTTATCCAACTTCTATCCGCATCCCCATCCCTCTATTTATTTCAGAACCCCCTTCCCCTCCCCCAATTCTGAAGAAGGGTCTAGACCCAAAATGTCAGCTTTTCTGCTCCTCTGATGCTGCCTAGCCTGCTGTGTTCATCCAGCTCTACACCTTGTTATCTCAGATTCTCCAGCATCTGCAATTCCTACTATCTCAGCAATAAAAACTGTTCTGTTTAAAAAACCTTAGTTATTAAATTTTCCATCAATATCTTGCCAAAAAAATCACATGTTAATGCTGGCTAGGCAAGCTATATTGGAGCTTGAACAAATGAAAGAGGAGTAACTATTCAATAAAATCATGGATGATCTCTTCATATTTCAAATTCCATATAGGTTTTCTTCTCCAATAACCCTCAATTCTCCTGTCTAACAAGAACGTATCCACCACTATTTTAAACATATTCAATGAACTAGCCTTCGCCACCTTCTGGGGCAGAGAGTCCCAAAATTGTAGGGACAAGAGAAATTGCTGAAAAAAGTTACCAGGTCTGGCAGCATCTGTACAGAAACCAGGCTTAATATTTCAGGTCTAGTGACCTTTCTTCAGTTTGTGAAATAACATAAAATGACAAGCGGGACAGACCAACAACGCTTCATTTGAGGCAACCAGAATGAAGGTAATGAAGTTGAAATATATAAAACTCCTATAGGGCTCCACTGAGTAGTTGCCAGAAGAATGTATACACTAGCTGGTCTAGTCCAGAGCAAGGAGACACAGTCTTAATATAAAGGGCAGGCCATTTAGGACTCACAATGAGGAGGAATTTGTTCACTTAGAGGGTGATGGATCTTTAGAATTCTCTCTTCCAGGGGTATATGGAGGTTCATTCATTGATTATGTTCAAACAATCAAACATACAATTTAGGAGAAAACTATGCAATTTAGCTTCCTGATCCTGATCCTGCTCCTCCATTGAATGAGATCATATTGACAAGTTTGTGTTTTGAATTTCACGTTTCCATTTAACTCAAATAACCACTTGACCCTTCGCCTAACAAGTATCTATCTACCATCCCTTTAAAAATATTTAATGCCCCTTTCCACTGCCTCCAAAGGTAGAGATTTCCAAAGGTACAGAAGTCCCTGAGAGAAAAGCATTTCTCATCTTTTCTGTTGTAAACGTGTAATCCTTAATTTTAAAACAGTGTCCCCTAGTTCTAGACTGGCTGAATGATTGTCTGACTAGGTGAAAGGGATCAAAGCAGAGATCAATAGATACCTAGGTACAAAGAGATCAAACATTATGGTGATGATGCAAGAAAATAGCTTTGAGGTGGAAAATCAACCATGATATATGTGATGACAAAGCAGGTTCCAGAGACTGAATGGCTTACTCCTGTTCTTATTTTCCATGTTCCCAATGGGGCAAAATCTGCAGTCATTTAATTTCAGTGTAGCCATTTGTATTTCTTGGCTATCCACTGCTTAACCATCACAGTTATTTCATAGACAGAAATATTGGCCTCAATCTTCCAGAAAACCTATTACTAGCCTTGTTTAGCAAAATGAATGCACATTTCCCTTTAGCAGAGTTATCTGTGTGATCCTTCAAGCCTGCAGCCTTCAGAGCTACAATATCCAGTCCGTCCCTGGAATCCACATAGTTGGCAGTGGAATTGATCGGTGTTTTTGGCGCCAGCTGCTGTTGTCAAAGATTGAAAGACCCTGAAGCTAGTTTGGCACCTGTTGAGAGAAGATAAATTGTAAGGTAAATGGAATAGGGATTGGGGTGGTGGATGGATGAAGACTCAGGGTAGCAGGTGGGTAAGGGGAGTAGGGTTGCTGGAAGGTGTGTGGTGGGGCACCAGCCAAGTGTGGTATGGTCAAAATGAGATGCTTGGTTGGATTGGTCTTGATGTATTGAGGGAATGTTGGGTCAGGTCCAGAGTAGGTTCAGGCAGTTAGCTAGATTGGTCTGGTATGCCCCATTGGGTTGGTCAATGTCAATGATTCAAGGCTCAAGATCAGTGATTGCTTGTGGGGATAGGTCAGGCTTCTAGTTAGACAGGAGTTACAGAAGGTTTTAATTCCTTTTGCACGTTTCTGAGTATCTATTCAAGTATGTCAGTCAGAAACCTACAAAATCTTCAACATTAGCTCTCAGTTGGGACTTTTTGGAGGTTCCCAGGTGCCACATAGTGGTCCACTGGGAATTTCAGCTTAACAAAAGCTAAATGCCACAGACTCTGGAAAGCTGAAACAAACATTGAAAGCACTGGAGAAACTCATCAGGTCTGGCAGCATCTGTGGAAAGAAAGCAAAGTCAATGATTCGAGTTTGGTACAACTTTTCGTCAGAAGAGTCTGAAAAGTTCTGATGTAAAATCATACCAGAGTCAAAACATTAACTATATTTCTCTGCACAGGTGCTGCCTGATCTGCTGATTAATTCCTGTTCTTGTTTACTAACAAAATGTGGTTTCAGAGGTCCTGAATATACAATTGATAGATATAATCAAGGGAAAACACAATCAAAGGGAGGTCATGCCTGACAACTCTGGTAGAGTACTTTGAGGAAGTAATGAGCATGGTAGATCAAGGAGAGCCGATGGATGTTATCTACCTAGATTTCAAGAATGCCTTTGACAGGGTGCTGCACAGGAGGCTGCTGAAAAAGATAAGGTCCCATGGTGTTAGAGGCAAGGTACAAGCATGGATAGAAGATTGGCTGTCTGACAGAAAACAGATAGTGGGAATTGAATGGTCTTTCTCAGGATGGCACCAGTGACAAGTGGTGTTCCGCAAGGGTCAGTGTTGAGACCAGAACTTTTCACTTCATACATTAAAGATCTAGATGAAGGAATTTCATCTAAGTTTGCTGATGATACAAAGATAGATGGAGAGACAGGTAGTATTGAGGAAGCAGGGAAGCTGCAGAAGGATTTGGATAGGTTACGAGAGTGGGCAAACAAGTGGCAGATGGAGTACAACGTGGGAAAGTGTGAGGACATGCACTTTGGTAAGAAGAATAAAAACATGGACTATTTTCCAAATGGAAAGAAAATTCAGAAGTCTGAAGTGCAAAGAAGCTTGAGAGTTCTAGTCCAGGATTCTCTCAATGCACACTTGCAGGTTGAGTCAGTAGTCAGGAAGGCAAGTATACAATGTTGGGATAGCAAAGTGTGGAGCTGGATGAACACAGCAGGCCAAGCAGCATCCTAGGAGCACAAAAGCTGATGTTTCAGGCCTAGACCCTTCATCAGAAAAGGGGGTTGGGGAGAAGATTCCGAAATAAATAGGGAGAGAGGGAGAGGCATCCAGCACCTGCAGTTCCCATTATCCCTGTCCAGCACCTGCAGTTCCCATCATCTCTGATCCAGAACCTGCAGTTCCCATTAACTCTGATCCAGCATCTGCAGTTCCCATTATCTCTGACATCCATCTTTGGTCCACCTCTCCCTCTCTCCCTATTTATTTCAGAATCCTCTCCCCAACCCTCTTTACTGATCAAGGGTCTAGGCTCGAAACATCAGCTTTTGCACTCCTAGGATGCTGCTTGGTCTACTGTGTTCATCCAGCTCCACATTTTGTTATCTCAGATTCTCCAGCATCTGCAGTTCCCATTATCCCAAATACAGTGTTGGCATTTAGTTTGAGAGGACTTGAATATAAAAGCAGGGATGCACTACTGAGGCTTTATAAGGCTCTGGTCAGGCCACATTTGGAGTATTGTGTGCTGTTTTGGGCCCCATATCTCAAGAAGGATGTATTGGCTGTGGAGCAGGTTCAGAGGAGGTTCACGAGAATGGTCCCAGGAATGGAAAGCTTAACATATGAAGAAAGTTTGAGGTCTCTGGAACTATACTCATTGAAGTTTAGATGGATGAGGGGGGAAATCTAATTGAAACTTGTAGAATATTGGACAGGGTGGATGTTGGGAAGATGCTTCCATTGGCAGGACAGAATAGAAACCGAGGGCACAGCCTTAGAGTAAAGGGAAGACCGTTTAGAACAGAGATAAGGAGAACTTTCTTCAGCCAGAGAGTGGTGAATCTATGGAATTCACTGCCAGGGAAGGCTGTGGATGCCACGTTATTGAGTACTTTTAAGACTGAGATAGATAAGTTGTTGATTATCAAGGGCATCAAGGGTTATGGGAAGAAAGGGGAGAATGGGGTTGAGGAACTTATCAGCCATGATTGGATGCCAATGCAGACTAGATGGGCCAAATGGCCTAATTTCTGCTCCTATGTCTTATGGTTTTATGCCATGGAATTATCTCCCAAATGACATTGTCGGTCAACCCACAGCAGGTCGACTGCAACGGCTCAAGAAGGTAGCTCACCATCACTTTCTCAAGGGCAACTTGGAATGAGCAAGAAATGTTGGCCAGCCAGCAGCACCCATATCGCACACAAAAAAATTAAAAATCCCAGCATACAATGACATAATAAATTTTTCCAGTCATTCTGTGATGCTTGAAATGATTTATTTGTGTGTATGTGGGAATTTCAACTTACCGGACAATTACCATATTGCCAGTTATTCACATATCTTCCAGGTATACTGGACTCCAATTATCCAGCAAAACCTGTTGTTAGTAATGGCTATCCAGGAGTCTGTACCATTTTTACCACCTGCCATGGGTGCATGACCACATCACAAATGTTCCTTCTACGGCAGACAAGTGCTGAAGTAGGACCTGGCCCTGGTTTCTGGCTCATGAGTCAGGAACATTACCAATTGAGCTCCGTTCTGAGCCCAAATGAGGTCCCAAGTTTTTAGGGGAATGAAATTGTTGAGAGAGAAGTTTTGCTTTTCAAAAAAAGAGGTGCTAGTGAATTACAAGATCTAGCCGACTTGGGGGTTAGGGTAGGGTGGTGGGGTAGGCAGGGTGCGAAATGGGTGTGCTGGGGCAGAATTTCAATCTGAAAAGGGCGCAAGGCAAGAGAGAAGAGATTCATTTACCTCACGGATCCATCGCTGCAGGCTGCAGCCAGGAAATGACGAAAGGAGATGGAGGCTGTCCCGAAATTCATCCCAGCATCCACCACCACAATGGACATGTACCTTGTCGAGACACAGTGTCACAGATTGATAAAGTCCTCGACACATACAGTCACTCGGCACTGCAGAGTAACATGCTTTCAAATCGTTTCATCTTTCACTCACCAGGACACATGCAGGAATTCCAGGTTTCAAGGGAAACAATTTATACTACATGAGAAAAGGGTGCTGATTAATTGCCAATGTTGACCCTGATTGGTTGGGATGTTGCCATGGGGTATGTACATGGCAATACCACAACCAGAGTCCACTTGGCAACGAATCAGCCCCCTTTTCTTAAACAATACAAACCTGTCGCTTCCCTTTGAAATTTGGCATTCTTACACCGTCCAGATGTATGGAAGATGAAAACATTCAAAAGCATGTCTCCTTCAACAATAATATAAAGTATTTCAGTTGGTTCATGCACGAGATAATACAGGGTTCAAAAATTCTTTATAATCTTTCTTCTTCTACTAAATTACTTGGAATATTGTGTCCGGTTCTAGTCGCCCTATTATAGGAAAGATGTGGAGGCTTTGGAGAGGATGCAAAGGACGTTTACCAGGATGCTGCCTGGACTGGAGGGCTTGTCTTACGAGGAGAGGTTGACTGGGCTTGGACTTTTCTCTCTGGAGAGAAGGAGGAAGAGAGGTGACCTGATCGAGGTGTACAAGGTAATGAGAGGCATGGATAGACTCGATAGCCAGAGACTTTTCCCCAGGGCAGGATCGACTGCCACGAGGGGTCATAGTTTTAAGGTGTTAGGAGGAAGGTATAGAGGAGACATCAGAGGGAGGTTCTTTACCCAGAGAGTTGAGAGTGCATGGAATAGTTTACCAGTGGTAGTCGTGGAAGCAGAGTCATTAGTGACATTTAAGCAACTGCTGGACATGCACATGGACAGTGAATTGAGGGGTGTGTAGGTTAGGTTATTTTATTTTTGGATTAGGATTATTCCACGGTACAACATTGTGGGCCGAAGGGCCTGTACTGTGCTGCACTTTTCTATGTTCTAAAAGGAAATAAGGGACAATTCTGAAAGCATAAAATTAACAATCGCATTCAGATGTTTGGAAATGTTATTACCTTCCCTAAAGATTCAGTAAGTGGTTCATATTCTGCAGGCAGCTTTGCTGATTTTATGCTTCTCTTGGAGTTTCTTTTCAAAACGAAAGAATCACAATGTCTTCTTCAACTACCCACCCACAGAATATACTGCACTTAAAATCAGAATAGTTCTTTTTGGGGAAATGTGAAAATAACCAACTGAAGTGATTTTAGATTTCAGAGATAGCAATAACTGCCAATGTTAGAGTCAGAGATAATGCAGTGTGGAGCTGGAGAAACACAGCAGGCCAGGCTGCATCAGAGGAGCAGGAGAAATTATGTTTGTGTTGGGACCCTTCAGAAATTTTCTTTTTCTGAATTCAGCAGGGTTGACGTTTCGGATCGAGACCCTTCTTCAGAACTTTTTTTTCCTGAAATCACACTATATTATCTGATTTTATTTTTCATCTGGCAGCAGGAAGTTTCCTTGAGCTGATCCTGATTTTCAATCAGCACTTCAATAGAACTGTTGTGAAAATCCCTGTTCATAGGAGTAAGGGGCAATCCCACCTCACACATGGTAAAGTACAGTAAGTGGAGCAAAAGAACTTCCAAGCAAATTCTGAATGTTGCTGTCCTGACAATCAAGGTGTTTCTCTCATGGTAGAAAAACACCCATGATATCCTGAAAAAATTCCAGAAACATTCATAGCCACAGTTTATGCTTCTATGATTGATTGCTTCCAAGTTTGTTTAGGTGTAGATAATGGCATTGTGGCACTGGCTACGGTCTAACCTCGCTATTCATGATCTTCATTTAAGGAAAATGGCCATTTTTACCTGTGACTCCTTCCTACATGTGACTCCAGGCCCACAGCAACATGGCTAGCCTAGCAAGCCTTTCAGTTGTATCAATCGCTCAAGAGCCTCAAAAAATAGAAGGAAACTGGACAGGCTACCCGGCATTGACAACAGCAAAGTTGGCTTCCTTGCTAACATCTGTGTCACAGACTAGTCAAGTAATAGCCTGACATGGTATACGTCATGGAATCATACCCATACAATGTCCCAGATAGCACCATCCATTAATATGTCCTGTCCTACCAAATAGACCAGGCACACGAAGCAGCAGACTGGTGCACATTTGTAAGGGAGTTGAGCTGCGAGACCTCAAAATTGACTTCAGACCCCATGAAATCTTATGACATCAGGTCAAACATGGGCAAGGCTCCTGCTGATTACCATGTGCCTGGCCCCACCCCCACCCTGTCCACACACACAGCTGATGAGCCATTACTCCACTCAGCTGAACACCACTTTCAGGAAGAACGGGGGATGGCAAGGGTGCACCGTCCATCACCAAGAGTTACTTGGCAGCAACACTGTGCTCCACAGCTTGATGCAGAAGAGCCAAGCTGTTCCAGGACAGGTACAAGATTAGCATCTGCCCGACAATGTGGAAAATTGCTCAGGTGTATCCTGTGCACAAAAAAAAAGACAAATCCAACCTAGCTCTTCAAACCTCTCTCCCTTATGAGGAACGTAATGGAAGCTCTCCGCCAACTTCTCAAGAGGAAGCGGGGATCGATAATAAATGCTGGCATAGTCAGCAAAGCCGACATTCCATGAACAAATAAAAACAATGCTATCGAGAAAATTGGGAGAATATTACTTTGTCATATTTTCTTGAATAGTGTTGTGGGATTTTTATACCTAACTCAACAGGCGTAAATTTGGTTTAAGACATCATCTGGCCATTCAATGTATTTTTAATACATTTTACATGTGATGTATTTTGTTTTAGCACTGAGCCAACCTATCTCAACAAAAAAGCTTTTTAAGCATTATAATTATGATCTCCTGCAAAATTTATTCCACAAAATTTATTTCTGCTCAAATCCAGCATATTTATGAGAGCTATACATAAAGTTAGAAAAATAGAAAATCTCTGAACAAAAAATTGGTTTATCTTTCTGATACTGAGTTAAAAGTAAATGTAAAATAATTAAACAGCACTGTTAGAGAATTTCACTCAATGCTTACAGTAGAAGCCAAACTTTTTGAGGCAATCCTTGAAATAATTTGAAATGGATACTTCTTACAATTACTGCAGAAAATCAGATTTAGGAAATTTTTTTTACGATGTGATGCGTCCATTTTTAAATGATTAAACTGTAATAAGCTCTAACAAAATTGTGCGAATAATCCTTTGGTCATGTTCCTTTGCTTTCTTAACAGCTTTTTTGGGTTCATTAGTTAAGTTCTTGATTTATTTCGATCAATATCATCAGAGCATTCAAGTATTTAGCACCATCTAATTAAGCACCTTTTCCCTTTTATTAGACTAGACTGTGATACCAGCACATCTGTTTTATCCTGAACGATTGAATATTTATTCACCTGACTGCTTAATGCAGACAGAAATTGAATCCTAATGCTTGGTTCTTTTATTCTGGGATACTGACTGAGTACAGATAGCTGAAAAAGTAAACTGTTATCATATTTTGTTAGCAGTTATTAATTTTTTTTGATAACGGCCCACAGCAGCATTGGTGTCTACTTAGTGTTCCATCAACTTAGCTGCATGTACATAGCTCTGCATTTGTATCACATCTGCAATGGGTAGAATATTGTGATGATGGCAGTCTCCCCTAATGACTCTGGTTTCATAATTTTCTGGGAAGGCTGGCTGGTGGTATGTGCCAACAAGGAATATGACATGCCAGCAGCAGGTGTCTCCCTGGGGCTACTCCTTCCAGGCAGAAAAACCAACTGATGAAGGGTCTAGGCCTGAAATGTCAGCTTTTGTGCTCCTGAGATGCTGCTTGGCCTGCTGTGTTCATCCAGCTTCACACTTTGTTATCTATGAAGATTTGTTGGTGAATCAGGAGCCAGTAGTTTTTTGAATGACAGCATTACTGAGGAGGCCTTTGCAGATGCTAGAACAACAAACACACAAGGGCCAGGACCTAGTCCACAGTGAGAAAGGGTACTTGTGGGGTGGGGATCAGGAGAGTTGAGAAGGTTTTGGCAAGGGTTGGGGCAGCTATAAGGGGACATCTTTGGGTTCTCTAGTATGTTTGTGTCACAGTAGCTCCTCGGATATCTCACACATGCCTCAATGTAACTGGCATTATTGGTGACAAGTAAGTTGAATACTGGTGGAGTGGCTGCCTTTTCTGTTAATGAACTCTGCAATCTGGTGTAGAGCACTCTCAAATCAATGTGGACACACTGTCTTGTGTCCTGTTCCTTGGGAAGACAGTGATTGGGCTTTGGAGAAGCTTACTCCATGAGCTGCTTGACTACTTGACTCTTCTTGTCAAAGATACCAACAGGTACCATCTGGAAAAAATGGCATTGCCACGTCTGGATGCATTTGTGTGTTGAGGATTGAAAGATAACACACAGAGCCCCATTGCTACTACAAACCAGACATTAACACAAAAATACAAAGGGACTATAATCTTGATGGCCACCCATTCTTTCTGAATGTAAGTCCTGCTCCAACAGATTATATATTTAGGTGATGGTGGCTCAAGACATCCTTATTCTGCATCTGCACTGTATTTCTGAGAGATACAGAAAATGATTACAAGAAGGATAGATTTGTGGTTAGAGTTAGGGTCTGGCCTATACCTGCTGCTTCTCCTTGGAGGTTGTGTGACACATGCTGGTTGGAGGTTGCTGTTCTTGTTTTATGTTAATAATATAGCTGCTGCCCCCTTTTACTGGCATCAAAATCCATTGTCACACTTTTTCTCCCTCTTTGGATGCTGCCTGACCTGCTGTATAATTTCAGATTTCTTTTGCCAACACTATATAATATGATCTCTCATGCTGTGTTGCAAATGTCACCAAGGGGACAAAAAAAACAACAAAAAAGGGAAAGAAAATGTGGAGAGACTGTTAGGTATCTTAGAGGTAGTCAGCACATCATGTGGGGAGTACAGTGATCAGTGTCTTCTCTCTATCTCTCATTCCTAGGTTTGGGAATTAATAACTTCACAGAAAAGTTAAAAAGACCTGCTATCAAGTGAGCCTGTGATCTGTTCCTAGTGTATGGAATACTCACTGTTCGAGATTCTCCCCGCAGGGTATGATTGCTTAACAGCTGTTAGGGAATACTTTCCTAATTTGCAATTTTCTCAAAACAAAGAAGCTTACACTCTTCCCTTCTGTCAGATTCATCAATCTTCTTTTAAAAATCTAAACCATAGCTGCAATTCTGGCAGCAACAGAAGATGACTTTGAAACACTTTATTTTGGAAGTGCAGTAACAACTAATAACTGAGATGCCAATTCAAAATGTTAAATAGAGCTTGCCTTCAACCCTTTGTAATATAGGACTTTGCACGTTTAACCAGCATAATTTGATATTTTAATTTCTTACCCATGTGCAAAATTGCAGGTCAAATTTTTGATGCATTTACAAATCTGCTACCTTCCGCTTCAGTTGTCAATTACCCCAAATCTGTGTTCTCTTGTATTTATCCTTCTGCTGCAAAACACTTTTCTCCTCATTTGGTTAATCAATACCCTTCATGATTTTGAATAAACCTCTTAAATCCACCTTGTGGAGACTGTCCAGACCTAAAACATCAGCTTTCCTGCTCCTCTGATACTGCTTGGCCTGCTGTGTTCATCTTGCTTCACACTGTGTTATCTCAGATTTCCAGCGCCAGCAGTTCCCTCTATCTGATCAATTTCTCATCTCTGTATTTAAGTGAAATGTCACATTCCTTATATTACTACAAGTATGTCTGTAGGAATTTACAATGTAAAATAATGACAGAATGTACACACGCATATATTCTGGTGGTTGAAGGATCTCTTCATTGTGTTGAAGGTCTCAATTACAAGTCTAGGCTTGCCACCTTAAAATGAAGACACAACTCTTCCTCACTATCTAACTGACAGAGATACAGATGACAAAATACTTTGTTACTGGTTCAAATTTTGTTAGTCTAAAGGAAGTGAGCAATATAATAAGGAAATTGTGTTGTTAATAGAAATTGTTGGCAATAAAACATATGAGATGTAGCATTTGAATTAATGCAAAGAAATTAGAAGGACACCATTGTAGAAAACATGGGGACCATGGAGGCCTGTAACTGGAAGGTAGCCTAACACCAGTGACAGAAGCCAAATGAGAGGACTGGTTGTACTGTAAGAATGAATGAAAAGAGATCCTATGAGTAGAATGATGTGATTCGATTGTGTGAGTATATAATGGAAATGGATTGTCTTTCTAAAAGGTATGGGTTTTCTACTAAATTCCTTTTGAAAAGTTGAGACAAAGACATTCTAAAGCAATTATATTGCAGCATATAGTTTTCTTTAAATCCTGTTTGATTGAAAAGCCCATCACCTTTCAAGTGCATTTAAATATGGTGTAGAAACCTAAAGTAAAAGGGCCATAATGGGCTGAATTTTACCAAAAGTCAGCTAAGCGTCAATTTTGTTACATTTCCTCGAGGATTTGTGCGTGCTGTAAACAGCAAGGCAAGATAAAGCACTGTGAGCCTTTAGCTCTGGCTGAGAAAGAAAACTTCAGAAAGACAAAGCAAAGCAGAGGTGTCGTGGTCATCTAAATAGGCTCAATGTAGATGAATGTTTAGAGAGCAAATAAGGAGCCCTGAGATGCATTCCATGAGGTTGGTGACTTTCCCTGAGTGCAAAGTGTCCTGGCAGCAGGATTACTACGAGAAGTATCAGTGCGCTCAAAAATACAACTATGAAGCCAAAATATAGGGCACAACTGCAGCACTATAAGACACTCACACAACTCTAAATCCTTTACCTCACTCATGCAATGAACATACTATTAAAACATAACAATAGACCTCAGCAAGAGTCATCCCCATCAATGAGGGGAATGAGAAAAATAGGGAAATAAACTATACGATTCAACTTGCGTTTTAAAAATACCCTAGATTTAAAATAAGTTGAAATTTTCAAATTTCGGTGCATAAAGCTACAGAGCCAAAGACTAAATCAAAATGTTCTAATCTAGGAAGTTCTCTTAAATGTACGCAGCCTTGTGTTCACTGCTTGTCCATTGCAAAGAACTTGCGAAATGTCACATTTTTGATGAAGAAAACAAAAATGTGCCTGAAAATTGAGCAGGGTAACTTCATCTCTGTCACAAAACCTCATCACGTTCATGACATCTATTCAAAGTCCCTTCAAAAAAATGAATGGTATATACAATAACAGGTACATCTCAGGTACATGCCTGCTCCTATAAACATGAAACTTGGCTATTGAGGGCAACATTTTTGAAGAAGTGCAAATAATTTGTCCCCTGTTATATTCAATCTATTTCTAGAGCTGCCATTAAATATATGTTTTTACAATTTTGAGCCTCATCTTGACAGGAGGAAATAGGTGCAGTTGTCCTTGTCAACCTCTAAGCAAAATATTGGAAATCTGATGATTTGGATATTATCATATTGCTGATTGCACATTAGTTACTGCTTTTCGTAGAACATAGAACACAGAACACAGAATAGTACATCAAAATACAGGCTCTTCGGCCCACGCTGTTGTGCCGAACTTTTATCCTAATCCTAAGGTCTATCTAACCTCCACCCCTACCTTATACTATCTTCCGTATGCCTATCTAATAGCCGCTTAAATGCCCCTAATGAGGCCGACTCCACTACCCTCTCCGGAAATGCATTCCAGGCCCCAACTATTCTCTGAGTAAAGAATCTACTTCTAACCTCTCCCCATGTCTACTTCCACTCACTTTAAAACTATGCCCCCTCATAATAGCTACCCCACCCTAGGAAAAAGTCTCTGGCTGTCTACTCTAACTATACCCCTGATCATTTTGTGCACCTCTATCAAGTCACCTCTTATTCTTCTTTGTTCTAAAGAAAAAAGCTCTACCTCCCTTAACCTTTCCTTGTAAGACCTTCCCTCCATTCCAGGCAACATCCTGGTAAATCTCCTCTGTTTCTTTTCCAACACTCCCACATCTTTCCTGTAATGAGGCAGCCAGAACTGGACACAATACTCCAGATGTGGCCGAACCAAGCTTTTATATAGCTTGAGCATAATTTCACGGCTCTTGAACTCAATCCATCTATTAATGAAAGTGAACACACCATACGCCTTCTTAATAACTCTATCCACCTGGGTGGCAGCTTTCAGGGAACTGTGGACATGAACCCCAAGATCCCTCTGCTCCTCCACACTGCCAAGAATCTTTCCATTAACCCTGTATTCTGCTTTCAAGCTTTTCCTTCCAAAATGAATCATCTCACACTTTTCAGGGTTAAATTCCATCTGCCACTTCTCAGCCCAGCTCTGCATACTATCAATGTCCCTTTGTAACCTAGAACATCCCTCCGTACCGTCCACAACGCAATCCACCTTCGTATTGTCCGCGAACTTACTAATCCACCCCTCCACTCATTCATCCAAATCATTTATAAAAATCACAAGTAGAAGAGGACCCAGAACAGATCCTTGAGGTACACCACTCGTAACTGAACACCATAGTGATTTTTTTCTGTTCACTACCACCTTTTGTCTTCTAAGGGTCAGCCAATTCTGAATCCAATCTGCCACATTTCACCCTATCCCATGCCTCCTTAACTTCTGCATAAGCTGACCATGGAGAACCTTATCAAACATCTTACTTAAATCCATGTATACCACATCCGCTGCTCCACCTACATCCATGTGTTTGGTCACCTCTTCAAAGAATTCAGTAAGTTTTGTGAGGCATGATCTACCTCTCACAAATCCATGCTGACTATCACAAATCAAACTGTGCCTTTCCAAGTGATCATAAATCCTATCTCTCAAAGCCCTTTCCAATAATTTGCCCACCACTGAAGTAAGACTAACTGGACTATAATTTACGGGGTTATTCTTATTCCCTTTCTTGAACAAGGGAATGACGTTTGTCTCTCTCCAGTCTTCCGGCACTATACCTGTGGACAGTGAGGTTGAAAAGATCATTGTTAAATGCCCTGAGATCTCTTTTCTCGCTTCCTGTAGAATCCTTGGATAAATCCCATCAGGCCCAGGTCACTTATCTATCTTCAACGTCCTGAAAAATCCTAGCACATCTTCCTTACTAACAGCGACCTCCTCTAGCCTACCAGTCTGTTTCACACTGTTAATATACTAAAACTGTGACAACATTTCAAAATGTATTTAAGTTGCCAGAGAGCTCTTTGAGACATCTGGCACTGCTATAATATGGAACAATACAAGCTCCAATCTTTCTTTGGCCTTATTTCAGATGAGACAAGTCTCTTCCGCATAATGGCAATATAATAGTGATTTCTGAAAGATACTGCACACTCAATTAGAAATAAAATGAAAATTTGAACTAAGCATATTACCCCAATTTATAACCCAGACGTTGGGCTAGGTTCCCCAATTCATAATTGATCCAGATAGCATACCCCGTACTGCTCAGCACCTGGCTAAAGAAAAATGAACTGGTTCCCCTTTGTTACTCACATTCAGCCTTCAGTAGGTTGCAACAAGGTTATTTTAGCAAATTATATAAATAATCAAAGCTGCATTTTTGGAATGCATTGCATGGATTTATTCCAAACCCTTAATTACCATTTGATTCCCTACACTGCAGAAAGATACTATTCAGCTCATCAAATTTGTATCAACCCTCTGAACAGTATCCCACCCAGACCGATCCTCTTAACCCACATTTACCATGTCCTGTTACATGTGCAATCCACCTTACCTGCACATTGTGGTCTGTGGAAATAAACCACAGAAGGAGAACACGAAAACTCCACACAGTCAGTCACTCAAGGTTGGGATTGAACCCAGGTCCCTGTTGTTGTGAGGTAGCAGTGATAACCACTGAGCCAATGCGTTGCCCCATATTTACGAGATGTGATTTGTAGTTCTCTTTTCTTTAAAAAAAATGCATATAGGAGTCCTTACCTGCCTTTTTTCTAGGTTGTTATATCTTGGATTTGCTTTCAGCATACTTTAATAATTGCAGCAAATAGATTGATAATTGTCATTATTTTTGAGGCACTGCAGACATTTTGACTTTGGTTGATTGGTGGATGGTTAAAGAAAGTAAATAGAAAAAAAACTGAACTCCTGAACGAGATTTTAGGTCAGAAAATGAAATGCTTGGTTAAAAAGGTGGGTATTAAAGATTGTCTTAAAGACAAAAAAAGCAGAAAGGCTGACAGATGCAGAGACAATCTATCAAAGTTCAGTCCTATGCAAATGAAGACACAGCAACCAATGATGGAGAGATTAAAATTAGTTAAGATCAAGAGACTAAAGTCTGTGGAGCTGGAGGAGATTACAGAGATAGAGTGGTGCAAAGCCACGAAAGGATTTGAACTAAACCAATGAATTTTATTACTACAACGTTGCTTGATTCAGGGCCAAAATAAGTAAAAAAGCAAGCATGGGGACGATCATTAAGTGAGACCTGTGAGTTAAGGCATTAGCCGTATGGCTGGGATAATGTTAAATGCATGGAGGGTAAAATTCAAATGACAGCCTTGAGCGCATTGGAGTTGTTAAATTTAGAGATAAAGAAGGCATGTATGATGAGAGTTTAAACAAACCATGAGAGTGATGTTTGGCTCTCTGATGGAGATAAAATCAAAGATGTTATTGATGGCACAAGTATGAAATTGCAAGCTCTCAGTGTCATATGAGATACCGAGGTTGCAGACAGACTGTTACCAGGGAGCGGGTTGGTATTCAAAGTTGGAGAGCGGAGTTTGAGTAAGCACGGAAAACAAGGGTTTCAGTGTTCCCAAAATTTAATTGATAAAAACAATCCCCATTGTTTTCAAAGACAGTTTGGTTCTGTTTAACTGAAATTTGTTTTTATTGCTTTTCTTATGAACCCAAAAAGGCTATCAAATCCTAAAATAGAATTGACTGATTTTAAAATTCCACTCAATGCATTGTATTCCAACATTTAATGATAATCAATAGCAAACAGAAATGCAGCTAAATCCAATTAGATAAAGTCCTTAAAAAAATCTAATTTTGTCCAAAGAACATTTGCCTACAACATTTAATTCCTCAAAAAAAATTGAGCAAGATTGAATTCTTTTTTGATTGAGTTAGAAAAATAATCTTTGAAGACTTATAGGCTATTTTTTCCTTCTCATGTTTCTTAAGTTGTGTATGTATGCAATTTCCTGGTGCCAATATCTGACTGATTAGAATTCCTGAGGAACAAAATATTAAGAAATCGAGTAGAGTGCAGAAATAAAACATTTGTTCTTTAAAACGGAAGAATGGAACATATATTCTGATATTATGACCGTTAAAACATATAATTAGAAATTACTTTGAAATCAGAATGAAGAATTTTTTTTCTTAAATTGTATCGTAGTTGCCTAAGTTTTTTAAACGGATTATCCTAATTTCAGTACTGGTAAAATGTTTAACAATAGTACTGTCTAAGATAAACTATTATCTAGAATCATCAAGATCCCCATCCCCACAACCTCTCAGTCTTTTACATCAAAATCTCTTGTATCTGACATGCTTGAATTTGAAATATTAGCCTGGAAATGGTAGCATAAAGTGGTTGTAAAACAGGGCTAATAATCAGAGGAGACCCTAAGATTTGGTGTGCTGAATTTACAGTGCAACATGGCAGCTAGGGAGTTTAAATTAATCAAAAGGAAATAAATATGGAGTTAAAAATAGAGCTGAAATGGAACGAAATCACACAATATCCAATTGTCTCGAAGGAATTCTGATGCTAGGTGATGAACAGAAGGCTTTCAAATGTGTAACCATGTTGATTATGGTTTAATTATATTGCGCAGATTGAAAGTTTTTGGAGAAGGAGCAAGCAGAGGAAAAAGAGAAAAGCTGTTTCCACGTCAGCTCTCCTGCTTGATAGAGCTTGCTATTTGACATGACCACATGTTTTTGTTGCATAATTAAAGTGTTGTAATGATCTTAAACTGCTTACTCTCAACATACCCACAATATTGGCTGCAGTCAAGCCTGATTGATTGAATTATTAGATTGGTGAATAACAGTGGTAATCCTGCTTAATTGAAATGGCAACAAAATGACAGACTTAAAAATCATCAGGGAGCATTTTCTGATGCATTCGTAATTCCCCTATCCCTGAGTCAGAAGGTCTGAGTTCAAGCTCCACCTACCTCAGCGGTATGTCACACCATGTCCAAACTCACTATATGTGGTTTAATAAAAATAACTAAAACAATCAACAAGTGAATCAGTCTTACTCTATTTCTGAGGTAATGGTGAGGTAATGCAGTCAGGGAGGACTAACAAGGCAAGAGACTACTTAATGAATGGTAAGACCCTTGGGAATGTATAATATCAAAGGAAACTTGGTGGTCATGTCCACAGATCTTTGAAAACAACTGAACAGGGAGATGGTGGTTGAGCCAAAATGGATCATGCCTTTGTTAGTCAAGGAGGTTATGATGTAGTCATATACACCATGAGTTAGGCCACAGTCGGAAGACTGTGTGCAACTCATCACTCAATAAGAAAGATGTGATTGGGGCAGAGAGGGTGTAGTGAGATTTACCAGGATGTTGCCTGGACTGGATTGATTCAGCTATGACGAGACACTAGATAGGCTAAAGGTGTTTTCCACCGAGCAGAGAGTGGACCTGATTAAAATGCACAGAAGTGCTGAAGAACATAGACACGGTAAATGAGAGGAAACTTCCCCCTAGCACAGAGGTCAATAACCATGGGAATATTTCTAAAGTAAGGCACAGGAAGTTCAGAGGGAATTTAAGGGGGAAAAGGTCATACAGAAGATTGTGGGTATCCAGAGCTCACTGTCAAAGGGTGCTGGAGGCAGAAACCATAAAAGAAGCAGTTTGGTAAACACTTGAAACAGCAAATGACAGAGCTATAGAACTAGTGTTGGAAATGGGATTAAAATACATAGATGATACACAACTGGCACAGACACGATGGTTCAAAGGACCTTTCTCTGCTGTAAAAATTCTCAGAATTCTGTATTCAGCATATTTTGGACATTGTCACTTCCCATGTGCTAGACAAAGTAAAACATTACTTCATTATTGAAATACAATTACTTTGCATCAAAAAATGTTTCAGGAGATGGATTTTCAAAATCTGGGTTCAAATCTTAATCAGACAACAATTCAAATTAAAAGCTGAACAAAGGCTTTGTATATTTATAACTTTAAAATGAAAGCCATGGTCTCATAACTTTGCATACCCGGTTTATATGGATAGAATAACAAATTGGACTTCGGGTATGAATGCTGGATGTCAGTCGCTGTCCAAATTATAACACTTCAGCCCTAAGGTTGCGTTGTAGTTAACTTGCTGTTTCTCCTGTTGGGAAATTCATGCCACTGATGTTATTGTCCACTCAAAATGTATGCCATGCACATGGCCAGAGAGCCAGCATAAATGTTCTCCGCATATATTTACCCTCAATTGTGCAGCAATTCAATATGCAGAGTCAACAATCAATCATAATGGCTCCTTTGAAATCAAAACTCAACAAAATGTTCAAGGACTGGTCAAATGGTACGATCAAATTTGATCACAGTGCACAAGCTAGAACTGAATGATTATTTTATAGTGGTATTCATTCTGACGTTGAGTCACTGATATCTCACTATCTCTGGCACCTTGATATTGTGCAAGTCCAGCATTCTAACATTAAAAATAGAAATATTAAAAGCTGTTTTAAATACATTTTGACTGCAGCTATCCTGAGTGGGAGAAATGAGATGATTATTTGGAAAGAAGTGACAAGACATGATTGATTATAATGGCAACCCAATCTTTTGAAATTCGCAGTTTTCACATTTTTTAAAAGAAAAGTCATTAATAAGATGAGTATGTCGCTGACTAGGGAGCATTTATTGCCCGTTCCTAATTGCCCAGAGGGCAGTTCAGAGTCAACCACATTGCTGTGGGTCTGGAGTCACATGTAGACCAGACCAGATAAGGATAGCAGTTTCTTTTCCTAAGGACATTAGTGGACCAAATGCGTTTTTCCCAACAGAGATCAGAGGTAAAAAAAACTGGAGATGCTGGAACCCAAGGTAGACAAACAGGAGGCTAGAAGAATGTAGCACGCCAGGTAACATTTGGTGGAAAGGAGCAGTCAAAATTTTGGGCATTACCATTCTTTAGGTCTGGCAATGGATTCATAACCAGCATTAGATTCTTAATTCCAGATATTTTATTGAATTCAAATTTCACTATCTGTTGTGGCAGGATTCAAACCCGGGTCCCCGGAAGGATTAACGACCCAGTGATAATACCACTGGGCCATCACCTCCCTATTCTGGCATAGAAATGAGATTGTTATTTAATGGACACATTTCAAGGAGAGTAAACAATGGAGGCAGTTTCTTGTGGCGACTTGCTAGAAATAGAAAATTTGGTGATGGGCAAGAAAACCCAGAAGTTTGGAACTTCCCGAAGGTTTAAGTGACTTTTAGCCAAGAATGGTTCCCTGCTTGGAGGTCAATCTGATCAATGGATTTGTCATCCAGGAAGCTGGTGGACAGCCCAATTGAAAGGGAGACAGCCTAAACCTTGGCTGTGGTTGACAGGGAAAGGGGAGGGTATCAGTCTGATCCTGAGGTGAGGGCTTTAGGTTCTGATGTTGATGAAAAGTGGGTGGGGAGCTGCAAGGATACCCCAATAATCTTCTTGGCCCATATTCAATGCTGCAAAAGAACTTTTAATGGAAAAATAAAACCACAGCAGATCAGGAAACCAATAATGGGTTGCAGATCAAACTAACCCTTTGATTCATGGTTTGGGACTTCTGGCCCAGTGATACGGATTGGACACTCCACCCTGAAATCAGATCCATCCAACTGGAGTTGACAATTCTACCTCCTTCTCCAGAATCTGATCATCAATACAAACAATGAAGTTTGTGCTGCAAATGCTCCATCTATTTATAACAGGCACTGAGCATCCATTATCCTGAAAGAGATTGCTGTAAAATTGTCTCAAAAAATGGAATTATATTGGCAGGAACAGGAGTGAGCCCAGGACCTACTTACAGAAAAGACATGAGAGCCCTTGGGAGATCACTGGTGGAACATATTCTCCCAACCCAGGCCTGGTGACAGCTGATATTTATCCTCCCAGAATCAGCCTGCTTCAACAGGGCTCTACTCATTGCCTGAAAATCACGATGAAAAGGAAATGTTTGAGTCATCAATTTAGTACTTAAAATGAGCTTAAATATATTTTTTTCAATTTTTTTTAAACTGAACTCATTCATAACATATGGGTAGTAGCTCCACCATGATCCCCTGTCACCCATTGCTCTCATGATAATTGTTCTGAGCTAATCCTTGAACTAGTGCAATCATAGCCATTTGGTACAAGCAGTTAAGAATCAATCACATTGCTGTGGATTTGGAATTACATCCATAGCAGGACAAGTAAGGGTGACAAGGTTCCTTCCATAAAAAAACAAGTGAGTTAGATGGATATTGTGTGATCTTTGTGAAAATTTGTAGTGTGGGTTGGGGATACAGGACCCATGACTTTGAAGGAATACAAATGGGAGCCATCTCTTATGTCATCAACAAAATATCCTGAGAATCACCTCGACAATCAACTCAGTAGGGACAAACCATTAGACATAATTACTTGGACAACAGGACTCTGGATATGAAAGGCATAGACCTAGGAATAATCTAATAATAATATTCAGACAACTAGAACCCACTAGCCATAACTATTTTGGGTTGTTGGGCTATCGAATAAGAATGATCTTGTGATAAGCCAGCTGACCCCTTTGTATTTAAACTACTGGCTTATTTGCAGATCAGCACACAACAAATGAGACTCTCAAGAATAAAATGCTGTGAAGAATAAAGAAAAAAACCCATCAAACTTGCAAGTTTAGAGCTCTCTGTGCTGTTTAATAGTTGTCATATTACTGGCAGGGAGTGACCCTAACCCTAGCATCTGCTGTCTCTGAAACGAATCCACCTTGACAACTAGTCCAAAACATCCCCGAGTTTAAACTTTGTTATTCTTATTTTAGAAAATAAAACAGAACTTGTCCGTGTGTTTAGCAGTTGGAAACACCCGTTTGATTGGAGCATGTATCCTTGTTTTAAATAAATAAGTTGAAAATCAAACAGGGTGTGGGCAAAGAGTGAAGCCCTCCTGGTGATTTTCATCTGGTCATAACAGCACTTTACATCAAATGAAACGCTTTCGAAATGCAATCCTGGTTGTAATATAAGAAATATGACAATCACTTTGTGCACTGTTAGTTCCCCAAACAGCAATGTGATAATAGTAGATGTTATTTCTGAACTGGCAAAAGCTGTCCAGGACACAAGTCTTAACTACCCAGTTCTTCCATAATAACGCAATGTGATTTCTCATGACCTGATTTGTAACGTCTTGTCCAAAAGATCACATCTCCAGCAACATAGCAGTTCCTCGTTGTTGCACTGGAGTGTCAGCTTTGAAACTGCGTTCATGTCTCTAGAGCGGGACTCGCACTGACAATTTTCAAATTCATAGACAACAGCAATGTTAACTCAACAACAGTTGACTCTGAATCCATCATACATGCATTTTATCATCCCTGCTGTGTGTCACAAGGAATAGGAATGTTTTCTCCCAGCCTGACATATATACCTGTAATCACCTTCCCACCTCTGTGATCTCTACCCAACAACGTCACCTCATTCACTTCATTATCCAAAACCCAGCAAAATCTCATTCACAACATATCTCATTAATCTACTCTCTAACTTCTCCATCTCCAAACCCCTGTCATTGAATGCCTTTGCTGACTCCTGTCTTGCAATTTACCCTGTGGTCAGCTGACCCCCCCAGTCATATTTTAAAGAGCTCTACTAACACCTGTAATTTCTAACTTCAATAACCACCAAACTTACCAGCTCTTGGAAAATGGCCTTGTCTGCGAGATTAATCTGTCAGGCATCCAATTTTGTTAATCAAACCACAAACTCATTTCTGGATGGGGAATTTGCTTTTTTTTTAAACAAAGAGCAAGGCATAGAGTTCAAACTTCACTCCTTACCCCAGTGAATATCATGGACCAAATATTCCTTCACAATATTATATGCCTGCCTAGTACAAGTTTACCATTATTCACGAACAAACGTACCCTTATTCAAGAATTTTTGGAAACTACGTAGGTACCCCAGAGCAGAAATAGACCAGAATATTTTAGTTAATCAGGAGTAATAGTACTGGAAGTTGGTATTTGCCAATGTTATTCAAGGTTTTCAATAATGCTGTTGCTTTTTACAATCAGTCCTTGGAGATTGCAATGGTTAAGAGCAAAAATGCATTATTTATTTTACATAACTTTCCACTGGATTAGGTAGAGGCAAAAAAAAGCAAACAAAAATTCTGTATGGGCATCTGCTGAAAAGTTATCTTAGTTTTAGATTATTCATTTCAAATACCCTTATATTTTTCCAAGATGTTCTGCATTCTATTGAATGCAATAATTCAAGAATAGAACTTTAGAATATTTGAGAACATTTTCACTTCATTATCTGTCAAATACCAAAGCAATTACATTTGGTTGCAACTATAATTTGTTTTGATTTGTTACATATTTAGAGGAAATTTTCAACTACTGAATGAACAGTTTGAAATTTGAATTCCTAAATACTTACCGTTTTTAGGAATAATCAATAACCCTTCATCATGTAAATGCATCACTTAAGTCACTCTAAGATTTTGGGATTCTATAACTTTAATTTTAAGACGTAAATCACAATTATAGTCTGAGGAGAGCCAATCTAAAGATTTAGCAGTCCTGATGAGTTACAAGACCCATTACAGATACAAGTATGTTTTGACAAGCTTTATAAAATTCATTAAATTTATCACAACAAAAGTACTTCTGCTTAATAAAACAGGGATTTTCAGATTATCCACTTTTGAATATCAGTTTGTAATGCTGGTTTACTGTGTGCAGCCTCTAGTTTTCTTCTGTTTATTAAACTTCTCCTTTTGTTTTGCTTTTCCTTCTTATGCACTGAATGACTAAGAATCATAACTTATGAACAAATAGGGCCTGATTGAGGTCTACAAAATCATGAGGGGTATAGACAAGGTGGATAGCAAGAAGCTTTTTCCCAGAGTCGGGGACTCAATTACTAGGAGTCATGAATTCAAAGTGATAGGAGGAAAGTTTATGGGAGATATGCGTGGAAAATTCTTTACACCGAGGGTGGTGGATGCCTGGAATGCATTGCCAGCGGAGGTGGTAGACGTAGACACGTTCGTGTCTTTTAAGATGTATCTGGACAGGTACATGGATGGGCAGGGAGCAAAGGGATACAGGCCTTAGAAAATAGGTGACAGGCTGAGTCACAGGATCTCGATCAGCGCAGGCTTGGAGGGCCAAAGGGCCTGTTCCTGTGCTGTAATTTTCTTTGTTCTTTGTTCTTTGTTCTTCTCAATGGCAACTCAGGACAGGTAAGAAATGTTAGTCAGCCAGTGATGCCCATGTCCCAGAAGTGAATTTTACAAAATGCTTGGTTACTGGTTCTTGTGGTGTGCAAAGTGGCTGCTATGCTTCTGGTATAATGCTTTTAAAATAAGTTCCGTAAAGTGTTTTGGAACTTTCCACGTGTGTAAAAGGTACTTTAAAAAAGTCTTTTTCTTCTACACATATGGCTATGCTATGCCATGGAGCCATTTGCTTCTCCCATCGTTCCTACCCCTTCTTCAAAGTAATCTGGAAACTGCACCCATAGCTGGCCACTTACAAACATGACTTAGCTGAGAGTTATGCATGACGAGTGGTCCTAAGACATTATCTCAGTGGGAGCCTCATTCACTACATTTGAAACTCACCTTAAAAGATTTAATTTCTGTTAAATAAATAGAATACCTAGAGTCATGGAGTCATAGAGATGTACAGAATGGAAACAGATCCTTTGATCCAAGCTGTCCATGGCAACCAGATATCCGACATGAATCTAGTCCTATTTGCCAGCATTTGGCCAATATTCTTCTAAATGCTTCCTATTCATATACCTATTCAGATGTCTTTTAAATGCTGTAATTGTACCAGCCTCCAACCCTTCCACTGGAAGCTCATTCCATACATGCACTACCCTCTGCATGAAAATTTGACCCTTTGATCCTTTTCAAATTTTTGCCCTCTCACCTTAAACCTATGCCCTCTAGTTTTGGACTCTCACTTAATGGTTAGGCCCTGGTGATGGTTGCTGAACAAAGAGACCCTGGAGTACCGGTTCATTTTTCCTTGAAAATGGGGGTGCAATTAGATAGGATAGTGAAGAAAGTGTTTTGTATGCTTGCCTTCTTTGACCAGTGCATTGAATATAGGAGTTGGGAAGCCACTTTTGGAATACTGTCTGCAGTTCTGCTATTGGAAGGATGAAACTTGGGAGGGTTCAGAAAATATTTACAAAGATTTTGCCAGGGGAGGAGGTTATTCTCCCTGGAGCATTGGCTGCTGAGGGATGACCTTACAAAAGTTTATAAAATCATGAGGGGCCTGGATAGGATAAATAGACAAGGAATACTTGCGGTCAGTATTAAATCAGCCAGGTAGAGGTAATTGTTTTAGCAGCCATGCCTCATTATTGTATTTCTTGAACTTTCCAGCACTTCAGCATAAATTACTTAACCCGTGAGAGGAGAGAGAAAAGAGATAAAATTCACACACAGCACTTGTATTTTACTAAGTAATCTTTAAAATCTGATTTTTTCCCTTCGTAAAGAAGAAAGATTTCTTTTGAAATTACATTTTTATCATCTAATGTTAATATTACAGACAGGACAAGGAGTTTATAATTATAATGTATTCTATCCTTAACTAAAATGATGGGAAGGATTTTTGCACTTTACATTTTGATACTCAACAGGAGCATTTCACTAAGTTTCAAACACAGTGGGGTAAAGTTTCTTTCTAACCCACTGGTTAGAAAGTGAACATCTATAGCTCAATGTTTTAAAAACACTGAAAACAGATGCTGGAAAATCCTTCACTTTATCTATTTGTCTTCAAGAATAACCTACAGGCCAAATTGATTTCTTTTTTCCCAGAGAAATCTTATTTTCTCTCTTTTTCTGACTTGTGCATGCTTCTGTGTGTGCATGTCTGTATTCTGGGGATAAATGTAGGTTTCTGGGAATCAACGTAAACACAAATTCACAGTCAATGTTGATCAATTCACCAGGCCCACACCTATTGGAACCAAGTGTCAATTAAGTCATGTCCAGTTGTTATGTCTGATGCTTCACTGCTCTGTCACTGTGAAGGTGATGTGCCTCCTGCTCAATCTCTTCATTTTCATCCTTGGCAGACTGCAATCAATCTCCCAGTTCTTCAGCATCCAAATCATCCACACCTTGCCTGCTGCAGTTGCACAGAGGACAACCTGCAAGAATTATGTGGCACACAGCAATGATTCCCTCAACTGATTCAAGCATCAGGACCACATCTTCAGGAAGTCTATCATTTCCATTCTGGCCCTGGTGGAACAATAGGCTGCATTGTATCTACACTTAGCCTCAGTCAGCATGTTCTGAAACAAAGTCATCAGCCATAGCCCCAGAGGGTAGCCCATCTCTCCCAGTGACAATCCTTGTAAGATATCTGGCACTTGAAATTAAGTCTGAAACATCAAAATTCTCAAGGGCATAGCCATCATGGAAGAAACTTTCAAGATTTAGTTTTGAAGCTCACAGGTAATTTGTACTTTGATATGATTTAACCCTTTTCTGTTGTCGAAGTCTCCCACATTTTGAGATTGTGCTCTCAACACATTCCCTCGTGGCCTGCATCTTGGAGAGGTCGGCTATTTTGGCAAAAACTACAGCCAGTTAGCAGCTCCAACCTTGCCAGGGGAAAGTTAAGTGGCGTGATCTATCAGAAATTCCATTGACAGCAGCCTTGGAACATTTTGTTGAGGTCTGAAAGATCTCACATAGGTCCCTAATGGATTCTTAGAAATATCCAGTTGCGTTAAAAAATTAACCAAAACTGTCATCTTGACAGCAAGCAGGATTGAATGGCCACCCATAACTTGTAGTCATAGTCCTACTCCAGCAAATGATGCAATTCTGTGATGGTATCCCAGGACATTCTCATTTGGTGCTAATTCTGCACTTTATTATTCTGGAGGAAATGACGTGCAGAATGATAAATGATGGGCATTCTGTACTTCCAATGCAATATGAAAGGACATTCTGCTACTTTTTCATCATGAGGAATTTGTTCTACGTATGATCGACATTGCTGCTCGTCCTGTACTTAATATCACATTTGTTCCTCCTCAATTTCTTTGAGCAGTGGCCACAGTGTCCACAATCTTTGGCATGGTTAGATCCATTAGTCATAGCTCCGATAAGTATATTTGGGAAATATCTGAAATCAAAAAATTTCTTTGTGATATGAGCAGTCGGCACTCAAATCAAACACAAATCAGAGTTTAACATAGTTTCTCGATAAAATGGACATAGAGGACTCAAACAATAATGGTTTGGAATGACCTTCTGTGGACATTTGACATTGTATGCTCTATTCAGGTGTATGCAGTACAAACCGTTCTGCAAATACGGTCGGACATTGTGCTCCCAGTAAGAATATTCATGATTTATCCCCTGTCTACTACCTATCTCCATTTAAGCAGAGCTACATATAAGAGTATGGTTGGAAATATTTATAGTTCACAATGTGAGAAAAATCAGCCCCACCATGCATTCCATGAGACCTTTAAGTTTGTGAATTGCAGCCTGCAAGTGAAACCTTTAAGATTTCCTGTGATTACATTGGCTTCACATAGATGGCTATGATCATTCTATAATGAACTCTGGCATGGTCAAGATTGCTTGTGACTAGAATTTGTATTCCATACATTTGGTCCCTGCACACATTTCACTTGCAACTTTCTATGATTATGATGTCTATAATGACCTGTACTGTGTAAGTGCATGATTATTACAATTGCGCATTGATGGGTCTCACATTCCTCCCACATTAAAAAAAGTTCAGTGTCGCACCAAGAGAATCTCATTTTTCAAATCATGCCATATTTTTTGTACTAACATGCCATTAACCACATTCTTAAGCAGCTGAGAAAATTCCACCCAGTGAGGTTAACAATGTCAGAATCATCATTGTTTTTCTTTATTATTCTCATTTATGGCTTGGAACTGTGAGCTAAAGTGTTCTGAAGAAGGGTCACTAACCTGGAACATAATTCTGCTTTCTCTTCACAGATGTGGCCAGACCTGCTGAGATTTTCCTACAATTTTTGTTTTTGCAACTAAATTTTATAGTTGAACTTTAGACTTTGAACAGCAGCCTTGTCTGAAAATAAGTTTGAAAAAACAAACTACATACATGGGAAATGGCTTGGAAAGTTAATCTAAGGTTGTTATTGTTCTAAGAACACTCAAGATGTTTTGGCATCTAAGATTTATTATATTTCAGCTGCTTTGATGTTAAAAGTGTTAATCAAAGAGAGGCTGATGCCAATCAGAAAGAGAGACCAATGATCGAACAGGTTTTGACTGTTTCTTGGGCCAAAGGCAGTGTGCTTGGAAGGTACTAGACTGGTTGTTAAGTTTTATTTTCCTGTTCAGTTTTTATTGAATTATTAAGAGTTTTTAGAGACGAAAAAATACCCGACCTTTAGGACATAAACATAAGTCTCCAGTGGTTTGCTCAAGCTGTTTACATTGACTGTGAATTCAGAACTCAAGGAAAAAATATAGTCCCACATTCATGCGAACTATTCATTATCCAAGGATGTATACCATTAATGGTAGGGCCTGGGCAGTGTTGTGGAACAGACAGACCTGGGGTTCAGGTATATAATTCTTTAAAATTTATGTCGCAGGTAAATAGGGCGATTAAGAAGACATAGAACATAGAACATAGAACATAGAACAGTACAGCACAGAACAGGCCCTTCAGCCCACAATGTTGTGCCGACCATTGATCCTCATGTATGCACCCTCAAATTTCTGTGACCATATACATGTCCAGCAGTCTCTTAAATGACCCCAATGACCTTGCTTCCACAACTGCTGCTGGCAACGCATTCCATGCTCTCACAACTCTCTGCGTAAAGAACCTGCCTCTGACATCCCCTCTATACTTTCCACCAACCAGCTTAAAACTATGCCCCCTCGTACTAGCCATTTCTGCCCTGGGAAATAGTCTCTGGCTATCAACTCTATCTATGCCTCTCATTATCTTGTATACCTCATTTAGCATGCTTGCCTTCATTGCTCAGAGCTTTGAATTTTTGAGTTGATTTGTCATGTTGAATTTGTGCAGGATGTTGGTGAGGCCTCTTCTGGAGTACTGTGTGCAGTTCTGATCGCCCTGTTACAGGAAGGATATCATTAAACTAGAGAGGGTCCAGGAATGGAGGGTTAGAGATATAAAAATACAATGGAATGACTGAGGCTTGTTTCACTGGAAAGTAGGAGGTTGAGGGGTGACCTTATTGAGGTTTATAAGATCATGAGGGGCATGGGTAAGTTGAATAACAAGGGTCTTTTTCCTAGGGTGGGGACGTTCAAAACCTTTGGGCATATTCTTAAGGTGAGAGAAGAAAGATTTAAAAAGGATATGAGAGGCAACTTTTTTACACTGAGAATGGTTTGAATGTGGGATGAACTACCAGAGAAAGGGGTTGGTGCGGGTACAATTACAACATTTAAAAGACATTTGGATACGTTCATGAATAGGTAATGTTTGAAAGGATATGGGCCAAGCACAGGTAGATGGGGCTAGTTGAGGTTGGCATTATGTTCGATGTGGACTGGTTGAAACTAAAGGGTCTCTTTCCTTGTGGCATGACTATGGTTCTATGATTGCATGAATATTTTGAAACCATGTTCAAAACTGCTTAAATGAACCAGCCAGTTACAACCGTGCTTAAAAAAAACTATCCCTTAATTATGTCTGTCTCTCTGTCTTTCTCTGTGTGTGAGTGGGGGTTGTGATCACAGAAGAATGGGCTTGAATCGTAGACATTAATTAGATTACTTTGTTTACTTTACTCTGCTAAAGTTACAGTAGTTATAATAAATTGTTAACTTCTGTTTAGTTATAAATTTGATATCTGCTATCTGTTTTTCTTAAGATCTGGTTAGAAATAATTGGGCAATTTTGAGTGTCATCAAATGTTTTAATTTTGCTGTGCTGTGAATCCAATGTTAACAGGTTGGATTTGGCCTGGTTTGTTATTCCTGTGCCGTCACAATAACAGGCAATGTCTGGTCACTCTCACTCAGGTGACTGCATTTCATGACGGGTTTGCACATTCTTTAGACTTCCCTTACTCCTAGTGTTGTGCTGCTGTACCACCTTGGCACTCACCTGTGTTCTGTTCTGAGGAATGGTTGGCCTTTGGAATCAGGTGTTTTTGCAAATAGTGTCCAATATCCATCGGTGCCACGTTCTTTGCAGATATGATGAAACACTGGACAATTTTTGGGGAGGTGCTCCAAGCTGTACACTACAGATTTTGTTGTTTATAAAATTTGAAATTACTTCTTACTTTGAGCTGATCTTTAAGTAGCCTCCTAACCTTTTCTTCATCTTTTTATCTTCCATAGAATGACTAGATGTATTAATTCTGTAAGCCTTAGTGATGGCAAGCAAAGCTTTCTAATATCTCATCAGGATCATTCGTTCATTGATCCCTAAAATAGAACTGTGCACATTACTTAGAACATAGAACATAGAACAGTACAGCACAGAACAGGCCCTTCAGCCCACAATGTTGTGCCGACCATTGATCCTCATGGATGCACCCTCAAATTTCTGTGACCATATGCATGTCCAGCAGTCTCTTAAATGACCCCAATGACCTTGCTTCCACAACTGCTGCTGGCAACGCATTCCATGCTCTCACAACTCTCTGCGTAAAGAACCTGCCTCTGACATCCCCTCTATACTTTCCACCAACCAGCTTAAAACTATGACCCCTCGTGCTAGCCATTTCTGCCCTGGGAAATAGTCTCTGGCTATCGACTCTATCTATGCCTCTCATTATCTTGTATACCTCAATTAGGTCCCCTCTCCTCCTCCTTTTCTCCAATGAAAAGAGACCGAGCTCAGTCAACCTCTCTTCATAAGATAAGCCCTCCAGTCCAGGCAGCATCCTGGTAAACTTCCTCTGAACCCTCTCCAAAGCATCCACATCTTTCCTATAATAGGGCGCCCAGAACTGGACGCAGTATTCCAAGTAAATTCTCTACTTGAGAAGCTATTGTTCAGTAAGAACATAATTAACAATGCAACAAATAAATTCTAGTTATTCTTGAATGGCCTTAGTGTATTTTTTAAGTAGATTGCAGGGTTCATTTGTTTGTTTCTTTCTTTAATTTATTTTTTCTTTTGTCTTCTTGTTTTCCCTTTTTTCAAATCTTTATTTAATTCGTTGTTCACTGCTGTTGTTCCTTTACTGGATTTTGGTCACTTTAGATTGTTCCTTTGAGAAATATATGTTTCTAGTAGTAGGTTTCTGCCAATAAGAGATATTCATGTCAAATAAGGAGAGTCCTTCTGCTTTGACACTCAACCAGAGAGGCAAAATAGTGGAACCAGCTGATCACTGTATGCAGGTAAGCCTTGTTGGTTTATAAAACTGCCTTTTATTCTTTCAAATGCCACATTTCATTCAGGAGAGCTCTGTATTTAACCTGTAAGCAACCTTTGACTGCTATTCTTTGCTTTTAAATTAGAAAACAGGCTAATAGTATTTTTTTTAAATGACATCTTCTAAATTGACAGAAATTATGTTTTAAACAGACTAAGAATACCATCGCCTCCTGGCTATTTAATTAATACATCTCTACTCATGAAAATTGGTGTCATTAGTTTTCAACATGCTTAGATATCCAGGCTGCTATATTGTTTATCGTCAGTGACTTAAACGTTTCCAGATAGTTGCCACCGAGATCTTGAACTCTTTTATTTACCACCATGATGTAAGCTATACCTCCAGCTGGATATTTATACCTGATGTGGCAATATTTATATTAACTCTTGTACCTTAAAGGCTAGACATCAGCAACTTGTGTTGAAAAACTCAGCTGAAATTATGATAGCTCCTGATACATCCATCTATTACATATACAGGTACTTTAGCTTCTGAACTAACATTAAGCCATTCTATTACACACTGTGCAGTCTTTTTATCAGAATCAATTGGCACCTGTTAACAAAGAGGGTGAGATCTTTTTCCCTCAGGCCACATGCTATGACGCAGTGTTGATATCATGAATATATGTCTTAAAGGTATACTGCATACCAACTGTGAAAACATAACATCATTATTAATATGATATATATTAAGTAAGCTTCATTATATTAGCACAGGGTTTGGTCCCTTGAAATATCTATTCATTGCACTATTAGATCCAACAGAATTCTAGAGAGTAAATCAAGTAAAAATGAGTTTATTTTAAAGCAAAATTGACTCTCTGTGTTCATCAAAATAAGGTGTATAGTTAATGTTTGGGTGTTAAGAATACATAAGTTTCACTAAATCTAACAAAAATACTATACAATAAACAATAAATTCCAGTTTATTTTCTGAAGATATTGCTCAAGTTTACTGACTCTACGTGAAACAATGCATATTCAGCCATGTTTGTACAGGTCTTCAAAATTTAAATCATGAAATTTCATAAAATTGCCAGTGATTTCACTATCTCTTACTCTACATCTGGTAGAGAATTGACAGTTTTCCAGAACAATGACATAAAGACTATATGATGCTTTCCGGAAATGTACGTGGAGTCAGCAGACCCTCTACGGAATCTCAGCATCATTCCTGTTTTGTAAAACCATTAATTTTCAAGTGTTTGTTCTGCATTATTAAACATGTGATTTTGAATGTGGAACAGATGGGCAATGAGGATCTATCAGAAAAAAAAACACTGGGGGAATAAAGATTGAAGAAAGAGCTTGCAATCATCTGGTACTTCAGTAATTCTTGAATAGTTATAAAACATTGCAAACATGTTGAATAACCTTGCAGTGTAATCAGTGCTGCACATAGGAAAGGCCATTACTATTGTACGTAGAGGGTGATGATGCATTCTGAGCATATTAGCACTAGGATACCTTCCTGAAGGATTTTTCTGTAGTATGGACTGATGTTCCACAAGAAAGCAAGGTGAGTTCGCTGAAGTAATAACACAAAGTCCTGCCATGGAACAGTGGGAGGGCAGCATGATCAGGCAATATGGAATCAGATATAGAAACACTTAAAGGACTTGTACTCAGTTGTTCTTCTCTGGAGATGAGGAGAAATAATGGCTCAAGATGTTAAATAATTAGTGAGAATTATGTTGGTTTTCATGCCCTGTCCTTTGACATCTCAATGTAATGAGCAATTATATTTGCTAAATAGATTTCTACTTTGAGATTATATATCAGAATTACAGATTCTGTGTGCATGCTTTTCCAACTATTACTTGAGATGATTAAAAAGAAAATGAAAAATGTATCAAATTTCTAATGTATATCAACAAATGGTCCATGATAGGAACATAGGAATGCTTAAAATACAGAAGATATGAACGGGAGTAGGCTATTCAGCCCATCAAAAATACTCCTCTATTTAATATGATCATGAATGATCAAATCTTTCATCTGCAATTTCTAATTGGTAATCAAAAGTCATCAACCTCCACTTACAATATACTCAAAGACTGAGCTCGCACTGCCCTCTAGGTTAGAGAATTTCAAAGGTTCATGACTGTCTGAGGATAAAAAATTCCACATCTCTGTCTTTAATGACATTCTTCCTATTTTTAAACATGTCCCAAGCTGTGGATTCCCCAGCAACACCTTACCTGTGTCTACCCTGTATAACTCTAAGTATTTTGTAGATTTCAACTGGATCACCTCTCATTTTTGAAACTCCAGAGAATATAGGTCCAGGTTTCCCAATCTCTGTACATAGAACATTCCTGCCACAACAGGTCTGGTGAACCTTTGTTGCATTCCTCTATGGCAGTGATATTTTTCCTGAGATATAGAGAAATGGAGAATAAAACTGCGTACATTACTCCAGGTGTGGTCTAATCAAACTCCTATACATCTGAAGCAAGACTTTACTACAGCAGTACTGAAGTCCTTTTGTGATAAAGGCTAACATTCCATTAGACTTTCTAATAGGCTGCTGCACTTGCACATTAGCCCTCAGGGATTTATCAACAAGGACACCCAAGTCCCTGGCACATCTGCGTTCAAACCCCTCATCATTTAAGCAATACTCTACACATTTTTTCTTTCTTCAATAAGTGGATAAACTTACATTCTTCCGCATTATGTTATTGTGCTCAGTGAACCTGTCCAAACCCTCCTGAAAATGTTTTGCATCTTCATTGTAGCATAATGACCTGATGGGTTTTATTTCATCTGCAAATTTCAAAACAATACGTTTGGTTCCTACATCCAAACTATTGATATATATTGTCAATAGCTAAGACCCATATTCCGATCCTTGCAGTACACCATTTGGCAATGTGGGAATGGCTCATTTATTTCTATACTGTTTTGTGTCTTTTAGTCAATGATTAAGTCTTTCCAGAACATTAAGGATTTTAGTGTGAACCTGCAAATTATTCCAATAAATGCACCTTGCCAAAGTAACAAAATTCACTAGGCAATGCAGCTAACTAAAATTTTACAGTTTCCTACTTTTGAATAAGGCCAGTCTTACTTCCACCTGGCCGTAAAGTGATCAAAATGTTTATCTTTCTTCAATCCCTTTTGACAGAGGTGACATTGCAATAGACTTGTCTGCCTTTTCAATTTTAACTTATAATTGAACTAAACCATTAGCAAATTTTAATATAAAGGGATATCTCTATGTAGGAGCTGTAAGCGATGGAGGTTAACAAAATGACAAGAATCTTGAAGAAAAGTGGCTGGATTTGATTCTATTGTCAATATCAATGAACTTTAAAACTAACTTTAACCCCGAAAAATGGTAGATTTTATTTTGAGTAATGTTGTTAAAAACCTGAGTTAAAAGCTCAACCTTCCTTAACCCTGCTGAATTCTGCTTTTAATAGAGGCAAGATGAGGCATGGCAATTGTACACAAAAGGGGACTTCTAAGTATGTTGCATGCCTTCATTTTAACAGTCAACTGTCCCTTTGGGCCTTGGGGAAACTAGAAAGGAAGGGGGTAAGACTAGATAGAAAAGGTAATTGATTTTTTGGCTTGGAACAGAAGGAACATTTTATCCAGATCCAGCAGGTTAACTAGAAACATGTCTTTCTCACCTCTATGTTCTTTCCATGAACCTGCTCCCATCACCAAACATCCCCAAACACGCTCTTATCCCTGATCTATTCCATGCTTACCAAAATGTCCCAGACTCTCTATCACCCCTATCTTTGATACTTAATTAATGCCCAACTCCCTCTAGTTTCTGACCCTTTCTCTTCCTACCTCCATCACCGAGTCCAATCTCTGACACGCTCTGACTGCTCCCCAACTAAGTTTTTCTGTCTCCAATCTTAGTGTGCCTCCTATTCCTCCCCAAAACTCTCCACCCCACTTCCCCACACCAGCATTCAATTGACACCTATGGTCTCTATTCTCAAAAGCACAAATTGTATCTGCTCCTGCCTGCAACAGGAGCCCCCCAAGTCCTTCAATCAGGCACTGTTCTGGGAAAAGAACTTCTTCAAAATGAAATCAATCTCTCATAGAACTAAACGCCAATGTATACATAGAAAGCTAATTTCTTTTTAACCTCACTTCAGCTTTGTCATGTCTGAGTAAATATCAGGGCCCCTATTCTGCCAGTCATGAAGGGCCTAGGCCCAAAACGTCAGCTTTTGTGCTCCTGAGATGCTGCTTGGCCTGCTGTGTTCACCCAGCTCCACACTTTGTTATCTCGGATTCTCCAGCATCTGCAGTTCCCATTATCTCTGATGAAAATATGCTCACCCACTTTGGTTGTAGATATTTTTTGTATTCCTAATGCAATAAATAGTATGCTATTGTTCCAAAAAGATAAAAAACAGTGTGTACTATATGAGGGTAACCTTGAATAAATGGCAAAAATATTCCTTACATGGTAATTTATTTTTGAAATGGTCACTTTCAGGTTTACTTCTGTTCAATTAAAAATTGTAAAGCAGCAACAATTGATCAACAGATGGACGGGGATCCTTTTGCGAGGTTTGTAGGCAACTATTGACCATTCATGCATGCAATCATGTTACTGACACTAAAATTGACTATTAGATTTCAGTTAATTATGTTATAATCAGTCTTGATGATATTACTTCAATGTTCACACAATTTTGTGATATTCACAGCTTAAGGCTAATTTATCAACCGATACCTAATGGGCATCCAAGGACTTGTTGGTTGTTCTGCTTTCTTATCTCCATTCAGGGTACGGTAATAGGATCAACAGATTAAGCTAAACTTCTTTTCTGTTTAGAATTGTTTAATCAGAAGGATTTGTGCTAGGTTTGCTAGCCATCTGTTTTTTAGTTAAGCTTGAAATATTGCAACAATAGATTTTCCAATGGAAATTTCCATTTACTTATGTTTAATGGAAAGAAAAGAGCTGGGCTAATTAACAATGTCAAACAGCTCAGGCTACGACTTGCACCTCTCTATTGGTACCTTCCTAACTCTATTTCCAGATGAATATGTAGATACATTGCAATGCCACATAAGGGCCTGTGTAATTTGTTGTCTCATCATCTCTCACTACTGCCTTCCACATAATACATGTTACTGGCCAACAGTGTCCTTAAGTCTTTGTCTATTTACTTTGCATGAAATTGACCATAACACTATAGCCTGTGCAGTGAACTGGGATGTTGGAATGAAGATCTTTTAAAACTACCTCATTCAGCATCACGTTCACCTTCGTCTATCACCTCGTCAGAACCTACATTACCTGTGACATTTTCTTGTTTTTTTTTCACAAAACGATCGTAAATAAGGACTTAAATATACATTAAAAATGCTAGATGGCTCTGTAATTTCCAACAAAACTTTCCCCCATTTATAGTCATGTAGCTTGAACTGTTACTAGTCATTATGAAAAAACAGCCATTGTAAACCTTTAACTTAATTTTCAAACACCATCCAATGAGGTCCTTAAAATGTTAGCTTTACGCAATATTTGTATATGAGAGTGATTCTGCAGAATTGGTGATTCTCAACATCGGAGAAATAACAAAAGTCTCTACTTTTATTGCACAATTCAAATGTAAAAAAAACTCAATGTTTTTCACAGAGGAATGAGTATGATTGCTAAGCACTGTGGGTAGATTTAGAAGTGGCCAAAAGCATGGCTGAAGAAATACATTTTGACAAGTTTTTCACAATTTCAGTGTGGTTTATTGAAGAAAGTTGAAAGGTGAAGTGGGGGGAGATGAGGGAGGAGAATTATCAATGAGTGGAAAGCTAAAGCAGTGAGTTTAAAGTTATAGAGGACCTGGATTTGTTGAGCGTTATAGTGAATGCTGGAACAAAGATATGGAAGGATCTGTCGATGAGGAAACTTATTTTATGTTAGACCAGATAGGAGGGGAAGAAACCATCAGAATTGTTAACTGTCAGCTATGTTTGGCACGTTAAGCATTGACCTTTCAGGGCATTATAACATTACAATATATATCCTGGTCCTATTGCTTATAGACATTGATTCTGGTTCTAGTTGGTCTTTGGTGCTTGACATCTGTTGAATTTGACAAGCTCAACTATTTTGAGCTTAAATTAATTACCAAGAACATTAAAACATTTGAAATGGGTTAAATGATGGACGCATTACGGGTGACAATTAAAAACAAATTATTTCCCATTTTCCTCTTTTAACATGTTGTAAAAGTGATTCATTTATTTGAGATTAGACCTTGAACCATATCAGAGGTCTTCTTCAAACTGTCAACTGGATTACAAAGAAAAGTAATTCCACTCAATTCTTTAGTGTTCCTCGCAAAACAAGGCCACATTCTGCCTGATGTCCATCTCTAATGCTCAATTTAATGTGAAATTGAAACATAAATGACATATCAGCAGAAGGCACTTGTAGGATTGTAAACAGTGCATCTTACAGAAACTAACTTGGCTCATTCCAGGCAGCTGTAATTAATGAAACATCAAATTGTCAGCAATGCCAAATGCTATATTCTGTTTTAATAAGAAGGAAAAAGGCTGGATACTGGCAAATTGACTTTTTTTTTACACTTGGATTAAAATTCAGATTTGAAAAGTTATGCAACAAATGCTAAAGTTGATCTTGATAGTTACTATTAGCATAGTTAGAAAATTAAAAGTGTCAGTTCTTATGTGAGCAAGGTCGTCTCATTAATTTTCTGCAGTGAGTGGAGTGAATAACACTAATTAAGGTTACATGACAATCTGATTTTCCTATTTCATTATAGTTTCAACATTTTTGTAACGATGAGATTTAGTAGCATCACACAGTCAGGCAGCAAATCAACTCAGGTTGTCATGATTTTTGACCACAATGAAAAATGTTTCCATGTTGCCAGCAATGAAAATTATGGTTGCACTTAAGTAAACAAATATACTTAAGGCAATCTGTATGTCCTACCCACCCATCCCAATTCTGCTGAACTGTTCCTTCTCCACAGCTGATGGGCCCATTCTTTGACCAAATGATCCGGATTAGGTGAGGGCATGGTGATGGCATCACACTGCAATTTTAACATTGACACCAACAGCGAAATAGTTCCTGCACTGCTAGATGTCCTTGGAATGTCCATAACCACATTGAAATGAGTTCCAGTACATAGTTAAATACGGCCAGAATAACCTGTGGTCAGTAGCTTCAATACCTTCAATGCAGAGCAGGTGGGAATTTGATCAAAAGCATGTCAGTCGCCATTTTCTGGATGGTGTCTACTGCCTATAGTCTGATTGTGACTCTCCTGACTGAGGCAAGCGATGGGTATTGCATCACAGTCTTGACAAGTCTTGCACATTATGGAGGGGCAGTGAGAAGCCAAGAGGTAAGCCAGGCATTGCAGAGTACAATGCTCTGCTCTGATCTTGGTTGTGCTTTTAGTTAGTGGTAATCCCCAGGAAGCCATCTCTCTCCTCGAGCAAACAGCAACTAACCCATGTCTGGATCAATGTTGTGATGGAGTTTTGAACCAAAGACTTTTGTTGGAAATTGAACTGAGCATTATCTAGCTGATTATTAGTGATTAAGTGTTACTTGTTAAAATAATCGACCATACAATAATGCTAATATATTCCCATCTGACCACTTTACCTCTGATATGGAGGACTTTTATATATTGGTAAGTGATTGGATTAAAATTTTCCTTTTTATGTGGATTGAATATGGCTGGCTAATTCTGAGAGTAAGAGTTACATTGAAAAATCCAATACTTGTCTGGCCACTAACATTTTGTATTAATCATTTGTTTCTTGTTGATAAAATGATAAATCTTACATAAATCAGATTATCCTTCATACTACCATAAAACCTATAAGTTCATTATCTCTAAAATGTGAAGTATTTCTTTATGAGTTTCACTGTGGGTGATCGAATATGCAAATTATATTGCAGTCTCTAACATTTCTTTTTCTCATTCATTTTGCTATGGATTACTTCAATCCTCTTCTATTGCTAAAACAGCAGCTCTTGTCAGAAAGCTATCTGTTAGGTCTCATATCTTCAATGACAGTCTGGGCCATAGGGCGGTTTCAGGTGACCTTTATTGTGACTTACCTGTCAGGTACAGCACAGCAGAAAGGCACACAAAAAGCTTCGGATTGTCTTAACTGAAACAGTTTAGAGTGCACATGCCCCTTTTGATTAATATTGGTCATCAGAGCCCAGTTGCCCCTCTGTAATTGGCTCTCTGGTACAGCATCTTATACAATTTAAGATTGCTTCAGCAAAATGACAAATAGATGGACAGGCTTGTGGTCCATGCCCAGTGCTTCATGATATTGCCAGGCTCTTATCTCCCTTTCTGAGGCTTTTCACAATGGATACAGTATTCAAGTAACATTTGCAAGCTGCACCGTGTTAACTGCCAATTAATTGGATTCTTGCCTATTATTTCAGGACCTTTTAAATTCTTCATTACAGGAAATAAAGAATTTCGATCTTTGATCCGTTCTAACAAAGTTAGGTGATTACACCGAATGTTAGAATTCTTTAGTTGAGAAGTTGTGTCTTAATGTGCTCATTCAATTCACATTCCAATGTCTGCTAATCTCTGTATTCATTTCTCCCTGTAGTGATAAAGGGAGTTGCTTTTACTGTCTGAAACTGGTTTGAATCTTTTCCTTTAATGCTTTCCTATAACTAATTTGGATCTATAATTATAATTATTAAGGGTGTGATGTTCTTATCTATGTCTTATACATCAGGTGCAACCTCGAGCTGCTATTGTTATCAAATGTGCAATGTTATTATCTATGTCTTTACAGAGCAGCTATTGTTCCATTTGTGAAAACTGCATTAATCAAATGTTAAATGTTACTATCAATGGCTATGCATATTCAGCAACCTTGAAATGTTACTCTTAGCCCTGTTTTGCTGCATTAGACATGGGCAGACATCAGCCGTTCTGTTCTGCACAGTTATGAGTTATCCTTGCCATGGCATCAACGTTGTTTCATCTTTTCAAAGAACACCATCTTTTCCATGTGGTATTCTAGCTTAATAAACAAAAGAAGTATGCCACTGGAGTCTTAGCACTGCTAAAGTTCTAAATTCTTTGTTCTTCTGAAAAAGCATAAAGTACATTGTTAAACCTTACGTGGTAATCTAATTGCAACTGTTACCAATCGTACAGACCTGACAGTTCCCATTCTTCCTACTGCCTATTATCTTACATGAAGATAGTTGCTACCTTCCAGATGTCACAGAAAATATGGTAAAATGGACAGGGTTGTGTCGAATGGTGATCAGTGCAGATTATAACGTGATAAACTTTGCAAGGGCTAAAGACAGTATACAGATTAACAGTGCTGACATGGCATGTCAAATAGCATGCTGACCAGAAAACCTTGATGTAGATTTAGACTAAAATTAGCAGGCAAATTAGAAAGAGAGCTGGAAATTTGCATTGGTTACCTGGAATTATAAATAGAGGAATAGAACATAAAAAGAATTGAAGAGCTCGTGCTCATACCGCTGGTTAGACCTGAGTTTGAATATCATGATCATATCTAAGCACAATGTTTCAGACATGCTGTAAAGGCCTTAGAAAAACAAAACAGACATTTACTAGGATGCCATCATGACTGAGAAACTTCAGTTTATGAGAAGATGGAGAAGCTGATAAAGTGCTTTATTGTTTGAAAAGGTTAATATTGACGGTTGCCATAAGCAGTACCCACTATGAAGATGTGGACTTGTGGGCGGGAAAGCTTAGGATCTTGAAGGAGTGAAACCTAACAACTTATTCTCCTCAAGGTTGCTGTAATAATGTTAATGCTATGATGCAGTAAACTATACCTTGCTAACTACAAAAGGTTCTTATACTTGAAAAAAACAGTTGCTGTCCTCTATAATAGCAGACCTGCTAGGTGTACATTGCACCAGCTTTTTTCCAACACTTAAAGAGGAAGGTAGCAGCAATCTTTATCATGAGAAGTACCTTACATGGCATAGTAAACAAGCATTCCCACACAACATGTTAGGTAGTGTACAAATATGATTTGGCTGCTCATACAATATAGGGTAAGCAGTGCTGTAAGATATTCCACCTCAGCTTCAAGATACCTGTTCACACAGCACTGTCACCAACAGGGAAGACCTGACAAATTAAAAACACTATGAAAGAAAACCTCATGGCAATTCTCAATAAAGAAAAATACACAAATGAACTGTAAAAGCATTTCACACCTGGTAAATACTACAATTAAGAATTCCCAGCTGTCTGGAGAAGGTAGATTAATAACTGTAAAGCAGATACAGGCTACATCAGAAAGCAGCAGCCTTTGAGACTGGTCCCAAATCAGAGTTAGTGATGAGCGAACATGCACTGGGGACTTTTTGAGTAAAACGTTAGCACCCTGTGGGCTAGCAAAACTTTAAAATTATGCAATAATCGAGAATGGAAAAGAGAGAAGTGAAAACAAAGTACTAACAACTCAGAAGAAGTGTTACCGCCATAGTAAGAGGGCTTCATGATGTATGACTTATAGAAACAGGAGCAAATGGCCACAAAGGAAATATTAATCCAAAATCACATTCTCAGACACATCACAAAGCCAGTAATTAATGTGATAACATTGGGCATTTTGCAAACCTAAGCAGACCTGGCTTAAATGGGACAGAACATCTGCGAGATTCTATTCAGACCTTAAACATTGATTTGATTTGATTTACTATTGTCATGTGTACTGAGATACAATGAAAAGTGTTGTTTCACATGCTTTGCAGGCAAATGGCACTATACAAGTGCATCAGGGTAACAGGACAGAGAGCAGGATACAATGTTACAGTTGCCCAGAAAGTGCAGAGAGAGAGCAACATTTGCATTAAAGAGGTCCTTTCAAAAGCCTGAAAATTGACAAGAAGTCTTGCACTCCTCAGAACTAGGATGTAAGAGACACACTGAGAAGAGGATGCTGATCTTTTTGAGTGAGAATTGTTTTAAGGTGCGTCAAGAACAATGAACTGGCAATCTTAATTCTCAGGCTAAACAGGTAGATTTTGATTGGTCACTAGTTAGAATGTTGCATGAAATTTCAGCAGAGGTCACCATTTTGCATGTCCCTTTTTTAATGAAAAATATTTATCACTCCGGTTCGGCATGGCACCAGAAATAATATTTCTAGGAAAGGCTTAATTTCAAAGCTGAGTCAAATAGAAATATAGAACATAGAATTTTACATTTTGGATTAGGAAAAATAAAATTGAAATACTGCATGCCTTTCTAACCAGGTAATAAATCAGAAACTGATCAAGTAAATACACTTCCATACCTTAATGGAATTATACATGGAGTTGTTATTGTTCAACAAGAGGTAAGAGATGCAACAAATAATTCTGAAGAGATACTTAAGTCTTTATTAATTAGCTTAACCTCAGACCTAACCAGATTCTTGAAAGAAAAAGACTCATTGGAAGAGTTCTGTGCCCAGGGGAATCCATCCATAATTTCTTAATGATCTCTAATTCAGAAATATGATAATGGCAGTTTCAATCAGAATTCATAAGAGATAGAAGTGTTGTAGAAATTGCTGATGAGTCTTTATTAGATATATTATAGTCTAAAGAAGACAAAACTTTTGAGAAAGCCCATTCAGACAGAGAGTGAAACAGAAATGCAAAAGCAACACAGATCAATATAAGAGAAGATCAATATTTTGCTAGAATATGAACAAATTATATTCAATGTTTATGGTTCAAGAACATAAAACATATGCATTGGAATCTAATATATTGGTTAGATCAGGTCCCTTGTCAGCACCACGGAGCAAAGGCCATCATCATCACAGATTTCCCACAAAGTTCTAGGAATCATCATTTGCTAGAAGCTGAACTTAATTGTTCATATAAGCTCTGTGTGGCTACAAGAGAAGTCAGAGTCATGGAATTTTGCAGTGAGTAACTCACCTCCTGACTTCTCAAAGCATATCTACCATCTGTAAGACAAAAGTCAGAAGTGCAATGGATATTTCCAATTACCTGTTGGAGTAAAATCTGAATAACATTCACGATATTTGCCATTAACACCAATAAATCAACCCACTTGATATGGCATCATATCCACAAAACTCATTCCGTCTACCACTCAGTAATAGCAATATATGCTATGTACAAGATATACTGCAGAAATTCACCCAGTTTCCTTAGAAAGTACATTCCAAATCCATTACCACTCCCATCTAGAAGGACAAGGGCAATATATACATAACAAAGCCACCATCTGCAAGTTCTCCCCCAAACCACTAGCCAACCAGTTTTGGAATTATTTTTCTATTCCTTCAGTATCACTGAGTAAAATCTTACAATTCTTCTCCAAAGGCATCGTGGGTCAATACAAACAAAATAGTCTGCAGCAGTTCAAGAGGCAGTTCACTGCCAATTTCTCAAGGGCAACTAGGAATGAACAAAAAAATGCTGAACCAGCCATCGTTGTCCATATTCGAGGAGAGAATGACCAAAAGAAACCTCGCAGACACAGAAAAATGTCCTGCGAGTAAAACTGAATGCTTTATCTGTCAGCAGAGAACACTTTCAAGAAAAGTGGTGAAATAGGATACATTTCAGAAAAGCAAGTGATTAATGAAGTAGAACAGACTACAAGAGAAGAAAACCTTAAATTTACCTAGGCAAAATAAATGATCCAAACCTTCCATTCTGGCAAGCTGATATTTATGTTAATGGTTAAGTAATGAATTTTAAGTTAGGCTCTGAAATTAGTGTCATTGTATCAATAGATAGTTACTCATGATTGAGAAAACATTGTCTGCAGCCAAAAATAGTGCAACAACATGGTCCAGCAGGCACAACACTTAAGATTAAAAGTGTGCTTTAAGCAACTCTTCATTACAGAAGATGGGGTATATCAGTTTGAAATGGTTTGAAAGGATTAATACTGAAGAGTGTCATAAGCACTGCCCACTATGATGATGTCAGATTGACCTGTGGGCAGAACAGCTTAGCATCTTGTGGGAGTGAAATCTAATGTCTAGTTCTCCTCAAAGCCTCTGTAACAATATCTATCATATGATTGTAATCTGTTGCTAGTTCTTAACATGTAATAAGCTATATCTTGTTAACGACAGAAGACCTAGACCAGTATCACACAAGAGCTGTAGTCCCCTACACTCAAAAAGGAGGGTGACAATAGCCTCCCTCATGAACATCTGCTAATATAGTGTGGTGCAGTCCCATGCCAATGAACCACTCTTCTTGGAATTTGAAATGTTAAAGTACAAAACAATATATCATTTCATAACGAGAATCAAGTTTTGATTGGTTTAGGGAGTGGTTCAGGCATAAGCACAGCTGCTCTTTCAAAAGATTTTGTATAATTGCCCTTGACTGAATGGTCTCATTCCATGCAATATTTTATATAATTCTATGATATCCTGTTGACTTTATCCATATTATTTGGCAGAGATAACACTAAGGTAATATGCAAATTTCAGTCTTAGTTGTATAGTTCCTATTTTACTGAAGACTTTCATGTAATCAAAAACAAATGTAATTTTAAATCCCAGAAAGAACTGTGACTGCAATTATTGGTTTGAGAAAGATATTAGATTGTAAGATGCTGATTACTTCCTGAAAAGTGATATCCTAATTATGTATATTATCAGCTTGCCTTTGATTGGCAATCCATTCATTCAGAACACAATGGTTGCTGTGACTCTTGCCATGGAACTGAATAGATAATCAGGAAATAACATACTATCTAATCTGTTTCATTGCCTTGAGATAGATTTAAGATTATAAAATAGGGAGGTGAATTTGGGTTACTTAGAAATTTGGCTTCTGAAGCTATAACATTACATCGAGGGTAAATCTCCAGATTTGATTTGATTTAATAGACTGAATTTTTTATCTTAGGATCATAGAGTGAAACTTAGGGCAGTGTCTGACTTCACTCGCCATTTTCACTAATTTTGTCCAAAGTAGGGTCCAGGCACACACCAAGTTGTGATTGAGGGTGGGTTCATATTCATAATTGGAGCAGACCTGAGGCAGTGTGGGCTCCTCTTATCTTCTAGCTGTAAAAATACATCAAACAGCACAACCTCCAAAGATAAGTCTGTATCTTGCACATGGTACTATGGGAGGTGACATTGCAGTGTACATCTGTCTTTTGGCTCATACATTGCAAGCCTGTGCAAGCTAGTCCATTGAGTTACTCCCTTGGTTAGTGTGTTCAATGTTTTTTGCAAATTTTGACACTCTACATTATCTCATTATTTCCTTATTGCACCAGAGTTGTGACATTTACCTCGGTTTGTTTCTCACTTTTAATTCAATATCATGCAGAAGCTCACAATGATCGACAAGTCACCAGAGCAGTGCATTTCAGCTGCTGCACACTTCAATGATTGTCTTCATGTGTAGGTGGCTGCTACTCTACACTTTCTCCAGGCAATGTGGGATGTGAGCAGCCACATTTTTTAACAGGTAATCCTTATCCCAGAGTCCAGCCATGCAGCAAGTAATGGGTCTAAATATGCTTGAAAGCCCAGGGATCCCTGAAAATGCTCCCCCCAACCCTCACTATTTCCCACCCTTAGTGTCCATGTTTTGTCTCTTTGTGTGGAAATAGCAAGAACTGCAGATGCTGGAGTCAGAGATAACACAGTGTGGAGCTGGAGGAACACAGCAGGCCAGGCAGCAGCAGAGGAGCAGGAAAGTTGACGTTTCGCATCAGGAACCTTCTTCAAAAATTTCTCTTTGTGTGTTTGTTTGCACATTTTTGGGTGTTTCAGAGTTTAAATTATAGAGTTATAAGTTAGCAATTCAAGCTTTCTTCTTGCTGTTGTTTAAAAAATATTTTGGTTACAAGAAATAGTTATTTTCTTGTTAATAAAAGCAGAAACTGGACTATATGTTCTTTTAATCTGAATGAGGCATTTAGGTAAAATTGGACAGTTTAGTGGCTTACCAAATTTTCATTTTTGTGATAACACTAGGAATAGTGGAACTTGATTTTCAGTACCCTACCCTAGTGAGTTGTGACAGTATGATCATACACAGTGATATCTATGACATTGAACTTCCAGCAAAAAATCTCTCTGCCACTTGAACTGTTATGAAATATGCATGATAGATTATTTTAAGGCAAATATTAAATCATTTTGTAGGATCAGGAACTGCAGGCATGTAGAAAGCCTGAAAAGCAAGACCAATTATTCCAGGGTTGTTGTTGTTCTCTGACAGTAGTGCAATTTTGGCTGTAGCCAAACTGTTGGAATCAGACTGAGTTGTACAAATTGAAGATCAAAACAGTTGCTGTAAAAATTTGCACTTTTAAAGGAATCACAATCAGAACCAGTGTTGTCAGCTTTTGTTATACCAGTAAACATTGAGAAATCTGTTAACAATATCAATGGGTATCCATAATGTAATCTATCAGTCGGATGCTACTAACTCTCATTTAATACTTAAAATGTGACCATCTGCACATGTTTCACATGGTGAAGGTTGACTTAATTACCCATGCATTATTTGGATATTATTTGGATATGTGTGTGAACCTTGTTGCTTTCAGCATAAAATTCTTCTTCACATGATTACAATGCGTACTATCGGATATTTGACACACCAACAGGCTATTCAGCCCAACCAACACATGCCACTCTTCCTGCTTTACTCACACCTCTTCTCATTTCTTTTCATTTAAATCTATTATCACAACTATCTATCCTCCTCTTCCTTCAAATGCTTGTCCAGTTTCTCCTCATAGTACATACTTAAGCCACTCCCTATGGTAGCGAGTTCCACATTCAAACAAAGATGTTTCTTCTGAATTTCCTTGGCGACTGTCATATATCAACAGCCTCTGGCTGTGCTGTTCCATAAATTTAAAGAAGCCTATTAGGTCATATCCCAGCCTTCTTTATTCAGTGTCAAAACTTCTCTCAGACATTTCATTAAATATTTTCTGCACACTGCCTTAACCTTTATGACTTAAGAGATTCTCAACTTTATTCATAGGTTCTTCCCCTATTGTACATTCTTCACTTAACATTCATATATTTAAAGCAGCCAATATCATTAATACCACATGACAGATTATTTTATCATAGCTTCACTTTAGCTTCTTTAAACACTTGTTTTAGTGTTACCTTTCCCTCGTCAAATTTTGTCCTTATTACTATGCAAAAATATGATTACTTTACAGGATTTCAATTTACATTTGATTAGCCAGCTAAATGCATCGCACCAAGATTACTCTACTTTGGAAACAGAATAGAGCATTAACATTTTGACAATGTATCTCCAGATGTTCTGCTATACTGGCAATCATTATTAAAATTCAGCCCATAACAAAGAGAAGAATTAGTACATTTCTGAGGCATGATGTTTAATATTAAATGATGAAAGCTTTCCTCTTTAGGTTAAATTGGAAAAACAGCTGAATGTTCTGATTCATTGTGAAATCAATATTCATGTAATGTCCACTACATTTATCCTTGAAAATGTCTTTATTGTTGTGCTAAAGCCTGAGGAGAGTCAGGATATTCAAAACCAGATTGTACAATTTACATCAACAGAAAAGACCTTGTAAATGTTGATGGAGGTTCTTAATATTTCAAGTCTCTGATTTCTTCACAACAACAACAAAGTTGCTGGAAAAGCTCAGCAGGTCTGGCAGCATCTGTGGAGAAGAAAACAGAGTTAACATTTCAGGTCCAGTGACTCTTCCTCAGAACGGCATCTGCGGTTCTTTCGGTTTTTACTCCGAATTTTTTAGTTTGTAGCTGGTTACGTACCTTAGCATGATTGTTTCAAGTTGCCCAGCACAAACATTATTCTTTTTCCATGGACTGTCTTACCATTTTTTCAGAAAGATTAACCCTAAAATGAGTTCTTTAATGCCTTGGTTTGGGAAAATCTTACGCGAGCTCAATGGAAGAAGTAAAACTTATCTGCAGTTGATGAGACGTTGATTTTTAAAGGAACATTTCACTCCTATATTTTGGCATTATCTTTTAAAGCAATAGCACACAAAAAGTGAATGCCTTAAAGAAGTTGGAGCAAGATTATACCATCTCTATTTGCTCAATTTAGTTTAGCTAAGGGATGAAACATGACAACCATAGATGCAACTTCTGAGCTTCACTATTATGAATTCACAAAATTAGGGAAGTAAAATGAATTAATATGACTTGATTTAACACTTTGTGTTTTGTTGATACAATATGAAGCAAAATCATGAATATAAACTAATCTGAGATGAATCTTACTAAGGACTTTCTATTTCTAATACTGAACAAATACATTCAAGTTTATGTCCTGTCATAACTTAAAAACACTGTTAGGATGATTATTTATCTGATGGTAATTTCCATGTAATTTTATCACTAAATATAAAATGATAATCTAAATTTGTTTGAGGTTTATCTGTTTGTAACTTTCAAACAAGATGACATGGCTGTAATGTGAAGAGCTACTCTATCACTAACAGAGATGGTTTTACTTATTCAGTGGATTTGAGCATTAATTGCCCATCCCTAAATGTCTTGAGAAGGTAGTGGTGAAACAACATTCATGAACATGAACAGATCTGAGATGCATCTTACTAATTAAAAGGGAAAGATGAAATGCGTAACATTTCTTTGTTTGCTGTTTTTGATAATGCTTCAACATGATTGGTTGGCAATATTACAAACATCAATTGCCTTTGAGAAATGGGAAAAATATGGTCCAATTACTTCTAGGTTTTTATGGAGTGCCTTCTTTAGGGTTAACAGGCAGCACTGTTGCTTCACTACTAATTGCAAATTCTGTGCCATTGCTTCTATCACATTTCTGGCAGTGTTATCATTGTTAAGAGTTCAAGCACTCAGAGAAAATCTTCACGTGTCATTGTGTTTTTGTCTGTATTTCTCCATGGGTTGTGGGTTGTGGACAACATTGGCAGCAGCATTTGTTTCCCATCCTTAATAACTTTGGAACTGAGTAACTGCAGGGCCATTTCAGGCTTTTTAACTGGGACAAATTGCAATTAATTCTGCTATACTTGGAAATGCCTCACATCAAGTTTGAAGATTCCTATCGGTATTGATGCACACTGCAATATCTCCAAAAAACCCTGTGCACTGTATGATAATGTATTGTCTGACCTCAAATGTGGCATTCCAGGATTTGGCTTCCATTGTATTTTTATAATCAGTATTATTTCTGGACCACTAGATGGCTTTATATACCTTCCTATGCATACGTTGCAGCCATTAAAATAAATTCATGTATACCTCTTATATTTCAAGCTTAAAATTTTACAGTCAAGACAGATTATTTTTCACAAGTTGTGTCAAATAGAGATTAAATCCTTGAGTATGCTCTTGTTTCACCAGCTGTATGTAGTGTTTATGATTTCCAAATGTGGCATAACATGATCCTATGGGCTTGCTGGCACATAGTTGTGACTACAGCATCAATACCATAATATTTAAAGTCTGCTCCCAGCAGATGGGAGTTCCGTTAAGCCTATGAGGGCACAAAAGGTTAGGGAACAGAGGCAACATAAGAAATTTCTCAAGCATGCTTCCTTGAAATATGCGGCTTGTTACACAACATTTAATCCTGACAGAAATGAGAGGCACTCTAAGTCCAAGGCTCTGTAGGAATCTAGATACGCTCTGAATCTCGGAATTTTAGGGCGTATGTGAACTTAGATGAGTTTAATGCTTCCACAAAGTTTAGAAAATACACATATTATCATATTATGTTTCCACCATGACACAGTCACCCAGATTTTTGAGGCCAGAAAGAAACATAGAAAAGGTAGTAACAAACCTTTTAATTGTAAGCACAACAGCAAATCTTAGATTGTGCAAAGCTTTGGTTCCTATACGCAATAGGTGAAGAAATGACAGAGTTACATAAGGTGACAATGTATTCTGAGGATGAGGGAAAATGAAAACTGAAGGCACCGTTGGGCAAGATTGAAGAATATCTTGCACCTTAGCATGATACCACTTCCAAAAGATGTCAAGTTGATGCCTCTCAGATCAACACATGACTCTCACTCAACTTCATTTATCCTTATATCAGCCATGCCAACTCATCCAGTATCAACTATGGCAGACCTCAGGAGCCATGCTGATACACATACATAACATTCTAAGTATCTATTGTGGACTTTCTTTTAAGAAACACACTAATTCATGAGAAAGTGCCTGTGTTTCACTTTCTTCAGTGATGTAATCCTTTATAATCAGAAATATTTTATTAGTGCATTATCCCTCTGAAAACAAACACTGGTATCAATAGATATAACAAGGTGTAGAGCTGGATGAACACAGCAGGCCAAGCAGCATCAGAAGATCAGGAAGGCTGACGTTTCAGGCCTAGTCTCTTCATCCTACTCAAAGCCAACTGACTGGAGCTATCAATCCAACACTGAAAAGGAGGTGACCTACTATGTTAAGGGAATGTTGTAAAATCAGCCACTCAACACTAAAACTGTACAGTTAGCCTTTAGATTTATGTCAACCCATAGAATTATATAGCATGTGATGTTTTAAACACTTGAATCTTTTTTTCAGATTTAAAGAGCCCTGGGTTTAAATGCCTTGAAAGTTCTGGCAGCTTCTTTTGAAAAGGTAAAAACATTAAAGACTCTGAAGGAAAAGTCTAATGCAGAAAAATACCTGGATCCATCCAATCAGCAATTGAATTGCAGATTGACCACCAAAATGTAGACAACATGATGTCATCATAAAATCACGAGCAACTGTGAGAACTAACCCATCACCCTTGCAGTCTGTACTTTGATCCACAGAATTTAATTTTCCTGTCTATAATTTTATGATCCATAGTATTTGCGTTAAACTGTCTGTCTTTTTTTTTCTGTTTATTAGTGATTCAATGTATGTGTGCACACACGCACTTGGAGATTTAAAGAGTTATAGTTTAAGTTGTTTGGTAGTGAATTATTAAATCATTTCTGTCAGTTATTAAAGAAAATGATTGTTTAAAATAAATAGTGATTATTTGGTTAATTGAGAAACCTGATGTAAATTGTTTTTGTTTTGAATAGCTATCCACCTAGCAAATTAAATTGTTGGTTTAATTGATTATTACATTTTTGCAATGGCATGTTTAATAGTCAGGATTGAGAAATAGAGGGGATTGGAATGCATTTATTTTTTCCCATTGGTAGAGGTCAATAACCAAGGACCATAGATCTAAGGTTAGAAGTGGAAGGCTAAGAGGAGTGATAAATAATTTATTTTTTTAACCAGATGGTCATGGGTAACTGGCACTCACTGCTTGAATGAGTGTTTGAGTCAGAAACACAACACTTAGGCATGACTTAGATTTTCACTTCCATTGCTATTGACTCCAGAGCTATCGGCCAAGAGCTGGATAATTGACTAAGTGAAGTCTCCATCTTAAATATGCACAAGAACTCTGCCCCCACTGCTCTCTGTGGCAAACAGTTCCAAAGATCCTCAATCCTCCGAAGAAATTCAATCTGCAATGTTTAAACTTACTCAAACCAGGTTTAATCTGACCATGGATAATGGGAACTGCAGATGCTGGAGAATCCAATATAACAAAGTGTGAAGCTGGATGAACACAGCAGGCCAAGCGGTATCTCTGGAGCACAAAAGCTGATGTTTTGGGCCTAGACCCTCTCTGATGAAGGGTCTATGCCTGAAACGTCAGCTTTTGTGCTCCTGAGATGCTGCTTGACCTGCTGTGTTCATCCAGCTTCACACTTTGTTATCTTAATCTGACCGTGTCACATTTTCACATGGGTGACTAAGATCAGACATAACTGGAGGCAGCTGCTGGTTTACACACACAGCTGCATCTACAAAACATATCTCCATTTCAGTGCGAATGGTTCATGCAGTTTTTGAGAATGGGTCCCTGAAAATTTAGCCTCTTCTGGCACTTTCATAATTGATGGAGAGGCTGTCTATCGTGAACATCCAGGCCCAAGATTTCAATTGAAGTAGAAATCAAGAAAGTCAATTTCACAGAAAGGCTAATACGTTCTCTATGACACATAGTAAGTTAACAGCCTGTAATTTCCTGCTTTCTGCTGAGGTATATCAGCTATTTCAAATCCTAAGAAACATTCCCAAATCTATTGTGTTTTTGGACAATTAAAATCAATGTATCACCAACTCTGGAGTCTCTTTTCTTTTTAAAATAGTCCTAGGATATGATGTAAAGGAAGGACAAATTATATGATTTCCATTGAGAGGGCATTTCCATAGGTGGAATTAGTAAAGAAAATACTTACAGGACAGCAAGATGAGCCAGAGAGAAAAAAACCTTGATGTGAGGAGTGTAGTCGTCATGGGAAAAGCAACAAAAGTCAGAAAGATGCAGTTGCAACCCTTCTGCAATATTAATTGTGTTGTAATCAGAATACATCAGAAATGTCACTTCATAAAAGGAACATAAAGTCAGATCAACAGGCCTTAAATTCTAAGTACTGTGGTAAAGTGTATGAGAATAAAAAGGTGTCAACTCTCAATCAATCATATAGAAGAGAAGGAAAAAAAGACTTGCAGCTCTAAAGCACTTTCTAAGTCTCAGGATGTCCCAAAGTGCTTTATAGCCAAGGAAACACTACGAAATTGAGTCACTGTTGTAATGAGGAAACAAAACTACTTTTCCTTGAAGTAGGCAAAACTAACATAAATCTTTGTGTTAAAAATCATTGAATGCTCTGGCATCCTCTTATGGTAAGCAGCAACTGCTTGGAATAGCTGTAAAGGTGGCTGAAATTATAGGCAGATTGCAATAATTCCCTCTGATTTATTTTTATAATGTAAAATAATTTATAAAGAGTGCATCCCTCCTTAAATACTTAGCATTCCTCTGCATTCATGGTGATGTAAAAGTTCAATTAGTGCATGTCTTTGAAGAGGTAACAAGTATGTTAGATCAGGGAAACCCAATAGATGTTATCTATCTAGACTTCCAGAAGGCCTTTGATACGGTGCCTCACGGGAGGCTGCTGAGCAAGATGATGGCCCATGGTGTTCGAGGTGAGCTACTGGCTTGGATTTAGGATTGGCTGTCTGACAGAAGGCAGAGAGTTCAGATAAAAGGCTCTTTTTCAGAATGGCAACCAGTGACGGGTGGTGTCCCGCAGGGTTCAGTTTTGGGGCCACAGCTGTTCACCTTGTAAATTAATGATCTGGATGAAGGGACTTGGGGCATTCTGGTGAAGTTTGCCGATGATACGAAGATAGGTGGGCAGGCAGGTAGTACTGAGGAGGTGGGGAAGCTGGAGAAAGATTTAGACAGTTTAGGAGAGTGGTCCAGGAAATGGCTGGTGAAATCCAATGTGAGCAAATGTGAGGTTTTTCACTTTGGAAAAAAAGAATACAGGCATGGACTATTTTCTAAATGGTGAGAAAATTCGTAAAGCAGAAGTACAAAGGGATCTGGGAGTGTTGGTCCAGGATTCTCTAAAAGTTAACTTGCAGGTAGAGTCGTGATTAAGAAAGCGAATGTAATGTCATTTATCTCAAGATGGTTGGAATATAAAAGCAGTGATGTGCTCCTGAGGCTTTATAAAGCTCTAGTTAGGCCCCATTTAGAATACTGTGTCCAATTTTGGGCGCCACGCCTCAGGATGGACATACTAGCCCTGGAGCATGTCCAGCGGAGATTCACACGGATGATCCCTGGAATGGTAGGTTTAACTTATGATGAACGGCTAAGGATCCTGGGATTGTACTCATTAGAGTTTAGAAGGTTGAGGGGAGATCTAATAGAAACTTACAAAATAATGTATGGCTTAGAAGGGGTGGATGCTGGGAAGTTGTTTCTGTTAGGCGGGGAGACTAGGATCCATGGGCACAGTTTAAAATTAGAGGGGGTAAATTTAAAACGGAAATGGGATGACATTTCTTCAGCCAGAGAGTGGTGGGCTTGTGGGATTCATTGCCACGGAGTGCAGTGGTGGCCGGGACGTTAGATGCCCTCAAGGCAGAGATCGACAAATTCTTGATCTCACAAGGAATCAAGGGCTACAGGGAGAGTGCAGGGAAGTGGAGTTGAAATGTCCATCAGCCATGATTTAAATGGTGGAGTAGACTTGGTGGGCCGAATGGCCTTACCTCCACTCCTATGTCTTATGGTCTTATGGCCTTATGTCGTTTGACCTCACTTCAAGCCAAAACTATCCACTACACCCTAGACTTTTGAAACATCATGCAAGCACAGAAACTCCAAAATATGTTGCATGACCACACAACTGATCATGAACATTGTACGATCCTTCTGCGGCCTGTTTAAGGTGAAACTATTGGTCCTCTTAAAAAAAAATCACCAAAGGAGAAACTCGAGATATTAGTTGCAGTGCTTGAAACAGGCGCAACAGCTTATATATAGAGGCATAGGGATTAGGTACTCCTTCTCCCAGATTTGTACATTCCTCTGTAGTTTTTATTCACATATTTTGGCATAATCTAGATGTGCCCATAGCAGCTTAAACATCATTACAGCCTACTCAATGAACAGGTCTTTGACTCCTCGGAATTCAGTCTTGTGGAATTTTAGACTGTTCTCTTCAGCAAAAAAAAATGTAAAATGAAAATGATAGAATCGGAAGGCGGCCTGGGAATGACAATAAATGTTTACAAATATAGCCTTTCCAGGAGATGATGTTGAAGATAGTCAGTTTCAACTTTAATGTCACAGCTGTTTGTTTCAATGTATTAATGGGAACAAAATGAAAGTTAATCTTTTTACAAGAAGCTAAATGCATGATTGAGCAGGGCTAATGTAAACTTTTAACATACCCTCTTGGCTCAGTTTGTAAAGCTGTGCAAATAATCTCATAGACTCTAAATGTTTAGAGCAAAAAAGATCTTGCAGCCTGTTATGTCTGTGCTAGTCAACCTGACTACACTTATTCCATTATCTAGCTCTTGGGTGATGGCACTGAAGTCAACAGCAATGTAGATGCCTATCAAATTACTGCTTAAGTGTTTTGAGCGTTTCTGACTCAAATACCCATTCAAGCAGTGAGTTCCAGTTACCTACGACCACCTGGTTAAAAAAACAAATTTCTTAACTGTCCTCTTAGCCTTCCATCTCTAACCTTAAATCTGTGGCCCTTGGTTATTGATCCTTCTATGAATAAAAGAAAATTGCATTCCAATCCTCTCTATTTATCAATCCTGACTATTAAACAAGCTATCACAAAGATGTAGCAACCAATTAAACCATTGAGATGCTCAATTTGCTAGATGGATGGCTATTCAAAACAAAAGTAACTTACACCAGGTTTCACAATTAACCAGAAAATTTCTACTAGTAGTAACTAAACATTTTCTTTAATAACTGACATAAACTGTTGACTTATTTACTACCAAGCAACTTAAGCTGTAACTCTTTAAAACCCCAAATGTTTGTGTACATACATGCATACATTCACTAATAAATGGACAAAAAAATGGACAATTTGACTCAGATTATAAAAATGTAGACAGGAAAATTAAATTCAGTGGATCAAAGTGCAGAATGCAAGGGTGACGAGTTATTTCTCAAAGTTCCTTTTAATAATAGTAATGATGACACAATGTTGTCTATGACACGGGGTCGATCTTCGATTCAATTGCTGATTGGATGGAACCAGCTATTTTTCTGTATTAGAATTTTTCTTTAGAGTCTCTAATGTTTTTGTTTTCTAATTCAGAGAAAAATTGTGGGAGGCGTTTCTGAGTGCACTGCACTCACAGTTTTGTACCAAACTTCAGTGAGACCATTCCAAAGGCTGTTTTAGGTAGTTTTTCCTTAACTCAAAAATTCCTGGTTCAACAGTGTATAATAATTATTCCCTTTGCAGCATTGAAAAATAATGTAGCCTTGTAGGGCCAAGGTGCATACCCCACAGAATCCCAGGTCATCTTAAAAGTGCATAAATCCATTAGATCTCCTGTTGAAGAGCTCTCAAAACAATAAAAGCTGTCAAACAACTATAATTAAAAATGTTAGTTTTCTTAAGGGATGACTTCAAAGAATTGCAATGAATAGAATTTTCATAAGTGATTCAAACAAGTGATGTAATCAATATACACTATTTTATGTCAGCATGGCTGCTGAGGTGTAAGGTGGGGTCTATCCATGAATGGGGAAGGACAGATGGTGGTGGTTGGGAGCATGTGTTGGCATGAGTTTGCACTAAGTTGGCTTGGTGGCTTTAAGAGTAAAGATGATGGGGTGCAGGAGCACAGGTTGAAAAATGGGCATAAATTCATGGATAACAAAGTGTGAAGCTTGGTGAACACAGCAGGCCAAGCAGCATCTCAGGAGCACAAAAGCTGACGTTTCGGGCCTAGACCCTTCATCAGAGAGCTCTCTGATGAAGGGTCTAGGCCCGAAACATCAGCTTTTGTGCTCCTGAGATGCTGCTTGGCCTGCTGTGTTCACCAAGCTTCACACTTTGTTATCTTGGATTCTCTAGCATCTGTAGTTTCCATTATTTCTGATAAATTCATGGATAATGAGGTGAAGAATGATATAAAAGGTATAATGGACAATCAGGCTGAGTAGATGGATATGGGATAGCAAAGGGGATATTCATGCAACGGCGGTGCTTCAAGAGGCATGGGGTCCTATGAAGGGTATAAGCTGGCATGAGGTTGGCATGGCTAGGGCAAGGGGACTGTTGGGTGAATGGGGTAAGACGGGTGTAGATGGAGGAATGTTTTCGGTTTCTTTTATTTATAAAATGGCAGAATGCTACCGGAGCACAAAAGCTGACGTTTCGGGCCTAGACCCTTCATCAGATGAAGGGCCTAGGCCCGAAACGTCAGCTTTTGTGCTCCTGAGATGCTGCTTGGCCTGCTGTGTTCATCATGCCTCACATTTTATTATCTTGGATTCTGTTCCCATTATCACAGAATGCTACTGGTACAGGTCCAGCTCACAACTACAGATAGGTCGCCCAGCTGCCTCCCTATTGGCCCTGAGACTCTGCAACAAAAGTCTGACATTCCAGGACATATTTTCCTGGGAAATATCCCACCTTTACATTTCTGATTGAAAATGAAAATTGTGCCTTACTCTTTTTGATACTGATTGTGATTGACTAGTGTTTTTGATGAACTAGGCTTATTTGAGGATTTTGGGCATGCATTTTCTTGCGTCAAAAAGGGGTGGGCAGCACTTTTACAGGATCTCTGTAGCAGCTAAGACCATTTTCTGGGAAGGATCTTAAATGGTAAGCAGATTGTGTTCAAACAATGAATACTGCTTCTGACTGTTACTTATTTGCAGAGAAGGAAGTGGATACATTTTGTTTCTAACAATTGAAATGCTGCATATTTCGCACACACAAGATTTTAGAAAATTGTCTCTGAAAGAGACAGAGTGGAAGTGCGAGGGAAGATTAAAATGCCAGGAGGAAAGTAACCAAAGCTTCAGGATTCTCATATGATGAACTTAGTGGAAGCAACATCATTCTAAATTGCAAGAGAAAAGGGTGTGCTAAACCCGGGTAATGACAGAAATGAGAGCAATGGTTCAACTCAGCTTTAGGCTTTTTTAATGTATAACAGACAAGACAGCCTTAAAAAAAGGAAAGTGATTCTAGGTAATACACTAATGTGGAGAAAGAATGAAAACAATAGGAAATTTACAGGCATAAATTAAGAGCAATTATGTGACATTTCTGGATCATCTGATTGGTGGGCAGTTCTTGACGGCAGACTCTTCATCTTGAAAGGCATGGAAATTTTGATGGCACGCTGTAAACTGCATGATTGACTTTTAATCCCATTCGGCTTCCTGGAAATAGCTAAAACTTCTGGAGTTGCCTCTGGCTTTCCAGACAGTAGTTGGGGCCAATGCCACAGCAACTAAATTCAATCTCCATGGGGAAGCTACTTTTATGCATTAGGTACAATGGAATGGTATACCTCTTGTAAAGAATACCATTACGCTATTATGACAAAGGTGCACAGAAGCTATCTTCCCTGCTGTGTTTCAGACCGATTTATTGAACTGACCTTTGCCATCACTATGTAATGTTCATTAAACATCACAAATTTGGCAAAGCAGTAAAATGGATGGTGATAAAAGCGATCAGCAATAGTTCTGCTCAGTCCTGCAGGGCAAACTGTTCATCTTTCAAGTCTCAGGAAAGTGCCACTTGCCTGCATCGCAGATTATTTGTTTTAAAATGTCAAATAAAGCTAGTTTTTAAAATTCTGATAAATTTACAATAATGTATGAAAGTCAATAACCACTAATACGAAAAAATAATAAGTGCAGCGAATTACCAAGAATAAGCCGCAGCAAGTACTAACAACCCAATTATGTACTTTCAAGGCCTATTCAAATTATTGGAACAAAATATTGCAGAAATAAGAGTAAATTGTAATCATGTGACTTGTAAACATAGCTGTTATAACTCATCAGAGCAAGAAAAGAAGACCAGAAAACAACCTAGATTTGTCATTTCTTTTTACACTGAGTTATGATAAATTAGATTCCACATTATAAATTTAATGATAATATCAAATACTTCTACAAAGGTGAACTCCCTGCATGAAGAATGTTACTGTTTCTTAATTAAAACTGTTTTCAAACAGCTTTACAAACAACACAAAATTAAAATGCTCAGTTGATGTTGCAAGGAATTTCTTAAATGTTAACTGTCCAGCTCAAACTTCAAACCCATTGAGTGGAATTTAAATTCATGTTGGTGGGTGCATTTAATTGGGAGAGGACCTCACACCTTCACCAACTGAGGACCTTAAATGGACAAGTAATACCCTTATCTAGTATTCACCCAGTTGTTAGTAGGGGCTATATATAGATTAGATTAGATTCCCTATAGTGTGGAAACAGGCCCTTCGGCCCAACAAGTCCACACTGCCCCTTGGACCATCCCACCCAGACCCATCCCCCTATAACCCACACACCCCTGAACACTACGGACAATTTAGCATGGCCGATCCACCTAGCTGCACATCTTTGGACTACGGGAGGAAACCGGAGCACCTGGAGGAAACCCACGCAGACACGGGGAGAATGTGCAAACTCTGCACTGACAGTTATCCAAGGCTAGAATTGAACCGGGGTCCCTGGCGCTGTGAGGCTGCAGTGCTAACCACTGAGACACCGTGCCGTCCATATAGTGGAAAGCTGTACTGAAACTCCAAATTGCTTGTAGATTTATGGGAGAGGCTGGTGGGAGAGGGCAAAGGGGTTGAGAATTGAGAGTCCTTGCATTGGGAAAGGGAATCCAGAGAGCCCTGTATTCTTGCTACTGACCTTAACTCCAATCACTTTGCCTGCAACCCAAACCTTTAATCTGCTGGCTTCTTGCTATCACTTATCTGCATCCTGGATCTCAGGTGCTTGCATAATCGAATGTACCCACTATCAACCCAGTGGTGTTGTCAAGTAGCAAGGATTTATTGGTCTCTGATTAGCAAGTAGCTCTCAGCGAGCAAAACTCTCTTCCCCATTCCCAAGAGCCTTTAAGTCTGAGGAAAACATGCTGATGTCCAGTTAAGTGCCTGGTTGAAAATATCGGTGAGATTCCCATCACCTACTTTAAATTCGGCCCATTATAATATAAAAGCAAAGAACGCATTTTTGATCTAACGCTGTCTTGATGTTATATAAGTGACTTAGTTAGGCATACTAGAAGTCATAAAACATTAAGATCAAGTTTGAAAGGTTTCAGCATACAACATGACAACAGAAACCTAAAATCATCCTCAAAATGATTTGGAATTTTAAACCAACAAATTCAATTAGTAACACTTCATGGTATTTACTTATGATAAATAAAGATGCTTTACTTTAAGGTAGGCAGTTCTTAACTTCAAATTTCAAGATTTAATGAGCATCTGTTATGAGGATTCATTAAAAAAAAACATTGATTAATTCAAGGTGTTTAGAAAAAAAATGTTGAACCCTTTGAAACCTCCCTGAAAAGTATAATGACTCAACAGCAACAACTTATTTTCCATCAGGGATGCAGTATGCTATATAATCTGTGCATTTTGTCTGCTGCTATCTATTCCTCAGGGGCACAACAGAATATCATTGTTACTTTTTTAAAAATTTGCTACACATAAATGGTATTTATTAGAATGAATAGCAGTTATAGGTTTGCTCACAGCAATATCTCCATCCTTGTCAACGGTATTCCCCATAAAATTGCAATAAAGAGTTACCAAATCAAAAAAGGAATTAAAGAAAGATTCTGAGACAACAAGGTGTAGAACTGGATGAACACAGCAGGCCAAGCAGCATCTTGTTCATCCAGCTCTGCACCTTGTTATCGCAAATTCTCCAGCGTTGGTAGATCCTACTATCGCTCAAGAAAGATTCTGCTGCCCATCTGGCATCAGGTATCATTTTCCCCTCTCAATGAGCAGGCTAAGAGTTCATTACCCAATATCAGCCCAAGTACATAAACTGATCTGATTTTTTTCTTTGCCATAGTAATAAGAACATATGTGTTAAGAACAAAAGTAAGCAATTTGACCCTTACAGCCTAATTTGCCATTCATCTAGATCATGGCTGATCATTATAAGTTTTAAATTGCACATTTTTCATCAAGCCTTATAAGCTTTGATTCCCCTGCCTAATAAGTATTTATCTACTACTGCCTTAGACGAATTCAATGTCCCCACCTCCACTGCCACAGATACACAGTTCCAAAATCACAATTGTCTGGCATGGAGTTTTTGGATCTGACTGCATCCCTGCAAGAAATTCAATTATCTCCCACAAGTGGACCAGGTTAGGGAATGCATTTTCAAATGTCAAGTCCTGCCAACTGTCTTTAGCTCTGCTCAATTCATCACTGTCCATTTTGTATTTTTATCAGCAATTTCCAACCATCGGGACCCATAACATTTGAATACTTTAACTCCATCCACAATTCTTTGCAACGGATACAAGCCTCACAGCTACATCTTGCAGCTTGTGCACATTTCCAGCTACACGACTATTACAATTACATCAGCTAAACGTGTAAAAATATGACAATGTGGGGTCTTGATGCTTTTGATAAGCAAGGGCTGAAACCATATCGGTGCAAAGTAATGAATTTTTCTAAATCGTTCAAACTATTTATTTACAGAGACTATTCAGCAGGATGGTGTTTAAGCCTCCTTCTCTCAGCTCCCAGTTCCATCTGATCTGATACCACTGATAATATGCTTTAGTAATTAGCACAACAGCTGTCAATTCTGTTATGCTTCCTCCAAGACTTTGATCCAACCATTGTTTTACCTATTTATATTTTAATCCTATTCATCCAAACCCCCCAAACTCCAACCCCACATCTCTTCCCTCCCCAACACCTCCCCAACAGATGTCTTGTATGCCCATATGTGTACATGGGTATTAAAAGTGGCAAAAGAAAAATCAGGGAAACAGTCTGATAGCATCACTTTGGACAACAGGAGCTGATGAATTGTTTTCTTCCAATTCCTATTAATTCTTTGCTGATGAGACAAGCTTGTTTTGCACCCTTGTGCTGTCTTTCATTCAGTGAGCAATAGTTTGTCCTGTTTCAGTATCTCTGAAGATTTTTCTCCCTTTCAACAAGGGAATTTGACAACTCACAATGTTACAGTAAACTTAATTGTTAAAACTACATTTGTCCTACACGCTCTTTGGTTTAAAGCAGCATGTTTTCCCAATTTTCAAAAGTCTTTGCAATTCAACCTCTCATCCAGGGTGAGTCAGGCAGATACAAAGAAGAAAGAAAAAGTGTTCGATCTTACCATATTTTTGGCAAAATGTTATATTCATCCAGTTTCATGAAGTGCATCTCTGCAAAATCTAGTAGTTCTATCATCCAAAATTTATCCTATTAATGATCAATTAAATCTTTATTGCACCTTGCCAATCTAATGCTAGTCTAATTTCTCCCACTCACCATAGCTAGAAGCAATCATCACTGTCAAGATATCCTGGAATATACCATTGTTCCTGGTGCCACTGCCTATATGGAACCCCAGCACATACCTTGTCAAGCATTGGTTAAGCCCATGGTTGCCCTTCACCAGCAATGTAGTCACAGAGGTGTTACAGCTGATACTTCCTTGCACCTTCCTAAGCCTATCACTGTTTAAGCACCAGGCACCACAGCTTACCTGTTCTTAAGCACAATCCATCTACAACATTCTCAAGATCACTGCTGCTCTTTCCCCATCTATTGTAGTGGAACAAACAGAAATCAAACAAACTGAGGATGCATTTGCCTTTTGAAACCAAAATGAACTGCTTGCATGTTCAGAACCAACAATTTTATAATCCAAAAATGATCACTATGCCAAATTCTCTTCTACAGAAACTAGGAGTCAGTAACGTTCTGTTTGACTTCTAGCATCCAATACAGCTTTGCTCCATCATGCAAATGGTGATGTTCCTCTCATCTGCCTTAGCAGGCTGCACCAGCTTTCCCAATACATCAGCACCCATTACTTCTCTCATAAACTGCTCTAGTTGTGCAGAGCAGAGCATGCTAGAATTGTGTGGCACACTGTCTAGAGTATACTGCGGGCGCCTACCAGATCAGCCAAGCAGTGAAAACACCTCTTCAGCAGGCCAATTATATGCTTCATCCTGGCCCTTGGTGATGAATGGACTTGATTGTATGTTTGTTTCACATCAGCCAGAGGGTTGCATAACAGAGTCATCAGAAATAATTGTACTGGGCACCCAGTAACCATCCTTGTAAGATATTTGGCCTCCCTCCTGCACAAGGAAAATGAGAGTTGCCTAGATGTGGGTATCATATAGCTTTTAAGCAAATCGCTACGAAGCGGTACCAATGATCAAAAGTAACTTGCGCATTGATGGAATGGAATCTCTTTCTATTGATGAAATCTGCTGCATTATGATGTGGTCCTCTAAAAGTGACATGTGCACAGTCTGTCATGCCCTGTGGCCTGGGGAAACTAGCTGCGTTTGCAAAGCATACTGCCCAGCTGTGTCACCAGAGAAGCAAAATATACCGGGGTGATCTGGCACAAATGGCATCAGTTTTGATGTATTTGTGGGTGAACATTTGAGACATCGCACACAGGTCCTCAGTGACTCATTTCATTGATTCCTTGCAGATGTCACCTTTGGCCATTGAGATATCATGCAACCATTCCTTCAGGTCATAGTTCCTGATTCACAGTTGGTCCAGTTCAGTGACAGTGCCCCATTCTTGAGGCATTCTGTTTAAGAAAGGATCCGTCCTTGTTTCTTAACCCAATCATTATGCTGCTATTATGTTTCATTCAAAGAAGAAATATACCAGTGAGGTTTATTGTGCAGTTATTCTGCTTAATTTTAACATTGAATACGAAAGAAAGTTATTGTATGGCTGATTTTGCTTTACTTTAACAAAGTGCCAAAGCATTAAAGGCTATGATATGCTGGTGCTTTGGCACACTGCAAACAACACAAATCTGTAGAATACCAGGTTAGTACATGGCTTATTTTCATAACAATTCCTACTCACCAAAGGAACAACCCCATCAACTCATTCCGTGCCTTAGACTTCCAGCAATTTTCAATCTATAAATGGGGTCGGTGGGGGAAATCGTTTGTGAGGCACGGCCGCAAGACTTCGTATTATAATAAATTTGTAATATCTCCTTTTATCATGAAAAATTGTCAAATTCATACAGTAGGCATTATCAGACTCTGTCTGAATCTTGAGGGTTTTGGATTATATTGGCTTAACATGACTCAACTTTAATTTACTATTGATAACAACAAGGCGATGTATTTTGGGAGGGTCAATAAGAAAATGATACACAACAAATGGTAGGTCCCTAAGAAGTACAGAGGAACAAAGGGACTTTGGTGTACAAGTCCTTAGATCTCTGAAGGCCAACATAGGTACATAGGCATACAGAATGCTTGCCTTCATTAGATGTGGCCTCACATATTGGAGCAAAGAAATCTTGTTATAACTTTATAAAACATTGCTTAGACAACAGATGGATTACCTGTGTGCAGTTCTAGTTGCCACACTATCAAAACGACAGTGAATGCATTGGAGAGGACACAGAGGAGATTTGTCAGGGTATTGCCTGGGATTAAAAGTCTCAATTATGAGGATAAACTTGATAAGTTGAGTTTGTCTTCCTTGGAGTAGAAGAGGCTGAAACGGTATCTGTTTTGGGTTTGAAATATTATGACTGGCATATATAAGGTAGATTGTGGGAATATTTTCCCCATGGCAGAGGGCACAAGTTTAAAGTGGGGGATAAATGGTTTCGAGGAGATCTGAGGAAAACCTTCTTTTTTCATTGAATATGGAAAAAAATTGGAACATTCTGCCTGAGGGGATGGTAGAAGCAGGTATTCTCTTCAATATTTAAGAAGTACCTGCCTGAGGACTTAAAATGTCAGGGCAGAGTACATTATGATGCAAATACAGGTATATAATTCAGTGTTTATTGGTCAGCATAGACATGATGGGTCAAGCGTGTCTATGCAGGGTGTTTTTGACTCCATGAATGTAAACATACAAAGGCTTCTCCAACAGCACCGTCCAAACTCCGATCCAATTTGAAGGACAGAGTCAGCAGATGCATGGGAACAGCACCACATGGATGTTCCCCTCCAGGCCCCACACTATCTTGACTTGGAATCCTCACCATTCCTGCTTAGTTGCTAGGTCAAAGTCCTGGAGCTCCCTTCCCGATAGCAGTGTGGGGGTCCATATACCTGAAGCACCAGAGTAATTTGAGAAGATAGTTTACTTTATCCAAGCCTATTATGGATGAGCAGCAAAATCTGGACTTTACAGATCTTTGCCAAAACTTTAGCTCAGGTTGAGGGTAAGGTTGTTGACTTGCTCGCTGAGCTGGCTTGTTCACATTTAAACATTTTGTCATCATGCTAGGTGACATCATCACCATATCGGACTAAACCACATGTTCTGAGGAAGGGTAACCGGGCCCGAAATGTTAACTCTTTTGTCCATCACAGATGCTGCCAGACCTGCTGAGCTTTTCCAGCAACTTTGTTTTAAAATTCCAAGCAGAGTAGAATAACACCACTTCATTTGGAGGCTCCACTGATGGTGTCACCTAGCATAGAGGTGAAACATCTGAATGAAAACAAGCCAGTTCGGTGAGCAAGTCAACAACCTCAAAATGTGGACTAGCCAGCAATACCCACAATTCATCAACAAATGAGATAAAAAGCTCTAAAAAGAACAGATTTTTAGCAATTGTTGAGTCATTTCATGTAGTGTACATTTTAGATAATCTGCTCGTTGCATTCATTGCCAGATTCCTTGGGTTAAATGCGACCAAAAGTTTTGCTTGGCTCACTGATATCAGAGCATTAAGAGAATCAGCATTAAATAGCATCACATGGAAACTTTTGCTGTAATGTTTATGCGTACTATTTTATCAGCAATTTGCTTATTGATTCAGAAATTGACAAGTTTTCTATATTAATTTCTAAATGCATTAAAATCAACATTGCCTGCTTTAACTGTTGCTATAGCATATTGAAGATAAAACTCGATGTGCCTATATAGTTTTAAATTCAATAGTGCTCTTGCAAAGCTTTCATTATTGGATTTGAGTAAGTTGTTTGACAATATTGACAATGTGATAAACTCACAAAAAGATATTTCTGGACATCTCGATGTGTGAAATTGATTTATGTTTCATAAGGGAATTACAGCAGCACTATGAATAGTGAAGAAGAGCTGAGTTTTCTTCAACACTTGGATTCTTCTTTGAAGATTGAAAATAAGGATGTTTATGAAACTCAGTCTGAAGTTCTGATCTTCTTTGCAGTAAATAGTCTATAAAACTCCCCAGCAAGCAACAATTTATTCCTCTATTCTGCCAAGTTAAAAAGGTTGAGGCATCATCAATAAAGCAGGAACAGCTGAGGACTCCCCCAACTACAGAAATGAAAAAAAAATCTTGCATTTACTGCTGTAATTGCAGTTACAAAAGTTAATGATTCATCACTCAGTAGGACAGTGTGGCCCCGATTAGACGACACAATGCTAAATGTTGATAAATATGTTCTGTGCTTATAAAGATCATTACTGTCAAACATTCATGTGGATCAAATTAATCAAATGATGTTGACTCATTGAACTGAAATAGCTCAATATAACTAAAGCTAATTCACGTTATGGGAACTTTTTTCTGGATTGGTACTTCCGTCATAATTTCATTGGTCTATCAGAAATCTCAAAGTGGGGCAAAGTGCAATTTTAATTAGGCCATTTTAGTAGGGATTCCACAAATATTTTGCTGAGGTTACATTACCATGCCAGAAGACCTGCCATAGAAATTCCAGGCAATTGTGCTTACAAATATCTGTTGTCTAAATATATAGGAAAACCTACACAAAGTAGACACAGAACATGATAGTAAAATGCACCCATCAGTTTTGAACTTTATTCCAACATTGCTCATCAATTTAAGTTGGGGCATCCTAACCAGTTTGACTTGGAAATATCCAGTTCCTAGATAGAAAAGGGGGCAGGTATCTTTGCCCTGGCATTTTCGGTGCTTTCATAGCACAGGGCAAAGATAGAAGTGGATGCTCCGTGCACTCCTAAGCCTCTCCTGAGGGATTTGAGGAACTCCTGGATTGTGTGAGGTGACTTGCTGACAAGATACTTTAGTCTTTGTAACTCCTAGGCTAACTTGTGTGTCGATGTGCCTGGGAGGGAGGCCATGGGTCTGAGGGGTACTTCCGTTTGGGTACCTTTGGCAGGCTGTAGAAACTGAGTTCCTCAAATCCATCAAAGACATAAGAATAGAACATAGAACATAGAACATAGAACAGTACAGCACAGAACAGGCCCTTCAGCCCACAATGTTGTGCCGGCCATTGATCCTCATGTATGCACCCTCAAATTTCTGTGACCATATGCATGTCCAGCAGTCTCTTAAATGACCCCAATGACCTTGCTTCCACAACTGCTGCTGGCAACGCATTCCATGCTCTCACAACTCTCTGTGTAAAGAACCCGCCTCTGACATCCCCTCTATACTTTCCACCAACCAGCTTAAAACTATGCCCCCTCGTACTAGCCATTTCTGCCCTGGGAAATAGTCTCTGGCTATCAACTCTATCTATGCCTCTCATTATCTTGTATACCTCAATTAGGTCCCCTCTCCTCCTCCTTTTCTCCAATGAAAAGAGACCGAGCTCAGTCAACCTCTCTTCATAAGATAAGCCCTCCAGTCCAGGCAGCATCCTGGTAAACCTCCTCTGAACCCTCTCCAAAGCATCCACATCTTTCCTATAATAGGGCGACCAGAACTGGACGCAGTATTCCAAGTACGGTCTAACCAAAGTTTTATAGAGCTGCAACAAGATCTCACGCTTCTTAAACTCAATCCCCCTGTTAATGAAAGCCAAAACACCATATGCTTTCTTAACAACCATGTCCACTTGGGTGGCCATTTTAAGAGATCTATGTATCTGCACACCAAGATCCCTCTGTCCCTCCACACTGCCAAGAATCCTATCCTTAATCCTGTACTCAGCTTTCAAATTCGACCTTCCAAAATGCATCACCTCGCATTTATCCAGGTTGAACTCCATCTGCCACCTCTCAGCCCATCATAGACTAGGACAAAATAATTGTGTCTTTGACGTTACTGCCCTATTCACATCGATAGACATTTCATTGACAAAAGAAGCACTAGCAACACAACTAAAAGAACGGGACCTGAGTGGCACCATCTCCACAGACAACATGCTGAAACTACTGGACCCACTCATAACCCATTTTACTTTTAATTGCCAAATCTATGAACAAATCAACAGGACACTTATGGGGGTCACCTATCTCCAGAATTATAGCAGCAGCGGTGATGCAGAGACTCGAAAGCATGGCCCTCCTGCAAATCGAACCTAAACTATGGATCTGATATGTGGACAACACTTCTGTCATCGTCAAACAGACCAAACTAGAGGAGACACACCAACTAATAAACAACACTCTCACCGGCTTCATATTCACCAGGAACGAGGACAATAACGATCAGCTTCTATTCCTGGATGTCATTGTAGTACTCAGGGACACCAGGGAATTCCTGACGAAGGCACGCAGACCATACACACCGACCAAGTACTGAATTTCAATAGCAACCACCCCAACACCCACAAATGAAGTTGTGTGAAAACACAATTTAAACAAGTGACAACACCACTGCAGCAACCCAGAACTACACCAAAATGAAGAAGACTACCTCTGCCAAACATTTAAAGACAATGGATACCCAAACAGCTGGGTCTGATGATGCCTATCACACACAACAACAGCAAGAAACAGTACAACCTGATACACTCGTCATGTTGCTGTAATCAAGAACATGTCTAAACTGACCAGAGGGCTCCTACAACCATCGGGCATCAGAGTGGCACGCAAATCTGCATCAACACAATGCCAACTGCTAACTCGAACCAAAGACCCCTTAGCCACTATGGACAGAACCAACAAGATTCCAAGCAAGAACTGCGACAAGCATTACATTGGACAGACTGGAAGGAAACTGGTCCCGCAAGAATAAATGAATGCCAACTGCAACAAAAAGATATGAACAAAACACCCTCATCTCCATTCACATGGATCAGTCGAACCATCAGTTCGATTGGGACAACATCAGGATCCTAGGACAGGCCAAACAGAGACAGGCATGGGAAGTTCAAGAGGCCAGGTTTTCCACCAAGAAAGGCATCAATAAACACATAGAAGTGGGCCCTATATATATACCACTGCAAAGAAAAACCAGAAATGAGGTAATGTCTTCCAATGGACCCCAGAGTTTAAATAGCAGGTGGAAAAACACAACATCGCTTCATTGGAGGCTGCCCTGATGATTTAACCAGCAGGGTAATGAAATGCCTGTGTAAACCTAACGAATTAACTAAGTGAGCGAACCAACCACAGGAGTCGGTCATTCAGCCTTCTGTCATTTAATTTGATAATGGCTAATCATCAAGGTTAACATCACTTTCCTGCACTATCTCCACATCACTCGCTGCCTTTAGTCTTCCAGTAATCTGGATTTCTGAGTGGGCCGTGCTCGATAATTGCGCTTCTACCACTCTAAGGTTGAGAATTCCAAAGATTGACTAATGTTTGAGTAAACAATTTCTTCCTTATCTTACAGCTTGGGGAGAGGGTGGTGTAACGATATTGTCATTGGAATAGTAATCCAAGAAGGAAGGCTAATGCTCTGGGCACATAGGTTCACACCAGATTGTGAAGTTCCAATCTATTATCTTGAATTAAAAGGTAGCAAATACCGAGAAAGTAACCACTGCCAATACATGTAAAATTCTGTTTTGTTCACTAATGCCCTTTTAGGGAAGAAAATCTGTCATCCTTACTTGGCCTGGTCTAGAAGTGAATACAGACCCACAACAATGTAGTTGACTCTTATCTGCCCTCTGGAATGGTCCTATCAAGTGCAAGCAGCATTTAAGGGTGTGCAGCAAATCCTGGCACAGCCAGTGACTCACAAATCCCATGAACATTATTTTAAAATTATCTTCTCCATATTCCGAGGTCATGGCCCTGGATTTAAGCTCACCAGCTCGGAGAAATGTCTCCACTACATCTACCCTGACATGTTGTGGAAGAATTTGGATATGTTTCAATAAGATCACCTGTCATTCTCTCGAATTCCAGGAAATACTCAATTTTCCTCATAAGACAATCCCACCATCTCGGAAATGAACCTAGTAAACCTCCATTTCATTTCCCCTCTGGCAAGTAGACCCTTAGATAAGCGGTTTAGAACTGTACACAAAATTCCAAATGAGACCACACCAAGTTACTATATAACTGCAGTAAGACACCTTGCTTCTTTACTCAAATTCCCATGCAATGAGGACCATAATACTACTTGTTTTCATAATGGCCAGCAGCCCCTGTGTGCAAATTTTTAATGACTCATGAATAAGAATTCCCTTTACAATTACACTTCCCAACCACTCACCATTTCAGAAACATTCTGCCTTTCAATTTTCCCCACCTAAGTGAATAACTTCCCAATTATTTATGTTATATTCCATCAGCCATGTGGTTACCCATTCACTTAGCCCGACCAAATCTTCTTGAAGCCTCCTTCCACCTTCCTCTCAACCTACGTTCCCGTTTAGTTTTGTCTCAATAAACTTGAAATACGACAAATTATCCCTACATCCAAATCATTTTTAAAGATTGTGAACAACTGTACATCTAATATTGATCTTTGTTGTATCCCACTGCTAGTAACCTGACATCCTAAAAATGATCCATTTCATCCCAACCTCTTTTATTTTTTAAACAAAGTTTCAATCCATGTCAGCATACCTCCCCCTGGCTTATGTGCACTCATTTTATTTACTGTGCGTCCTTATAAAAACCTTTCTATAAACCCAAATATATGACACCCAGGCCTTCCCTTTATGTATGCTACAAGTGATCCTCAAAACACATCAGACATAGTTTCCTTTTTAAAAATCATGTTGGAACTGTTTGACTTTTCTTTTCTAATTGGCCAGTTACAACATACATTTTACAAATTCAATTTAAATGTTGGAATGATTTATGTTATAACAGATGTGCAGTCATATAATTCTCTACTAGCTTTTCTCATTTCTTTCTAAATAATGAATGTTAACATTTCCTACTTTCTAGTCTTCAGAAATCTTTCCATATCCCACAGACTTTTGAAAAATAATTATCAGTGCATCTGCTATCTCCATTCACCACCCCAGACACTGAAGTTCACCTGGTCCAGGGAATTTATCATCTTTCAATCCAATCAACTTTTCAAGTATTACTTCTTTACTGGTACTCATTACTTTTAGCTCTTCAATGACAGAAGTTGATTGGTTGTCTAATATTTCTGGGAGAGTTTCTGCCTCCTGGGAAGACAGACAGAAAGTAACTGTTTAATTTCTCTTTCATTTCCCTGTCTCCATAATAAATTATCCTGTCCCTAGCTGCAATGCCCCACATTTGATACAGATTTTCTGTTTCCTTTTCGCATAACTGATGCTCAAATGGTACGCAATTCTATCTTACTACCACATTTCCTAACCTTCCTTGACTCTGATTTGTTACTCTAATTGTACACAATCCAGTGTTAGATTAACAGAAATCTATTCCAGCTAAATATTAGGAAAACTGAAAGCATTGTCATTCGTCACAAAAAATCTATCCTCAGCCATCATTTTCAGTCCTCTCCTATGTACCTGAACCAGGCTATTCACAATGTTAATATTGTGTTTGACCCCAAGATAGAAACATTATCAGAAATCTATCACAAAGTTGGCCTACTTCTGTTACATTATCCAACCTTCTACCTGCCTCAGATTATCTCCTGCTGAAATCCTCATCAGTGCTCTTCTTATTATGGATTTGACTGCTGTAATACTTTTAATTTTTTCTCCTGCATCCCACTTACTGCCTTCTACGCAAAATTCTAACAATCCCAAATACTGGCTATCTCTTAACTATCCATCCATTGCCCTTTTGCTATTGATCCATACCTGTTCTTACTCTGGCAACAAATCCTTTTTTATAATTTGTACATTCCTACCTTTACAACCTTGTGCAATGCTGCATGCCTTGGAAATTCCTCTATTATACTAATTCTGGAAGTTTTTTGCATCCACAAATCTAATCAATCCTCCGTTGGAAGATGTGCCATTGTCTTCTTTGATCGTACCTTTGGAATTCCTTTCCTGACTCTCTCATCTTTCAATTTGCTCCTTTTTATATATATATATTTTGATCAAATGTTTAATCCACTGACCTGACATCTCACTCTTTGGTTTGATGCCATGTAAAGCTGTGTTAGAGGGGTTATGTGAAGGCAAATTGTTGTTGCTAGATGCAAGTGGCACCATCCCCACTATTTCATTTTCTTGAGGTCGGTTGACTCACCGAGCTGGCTTGTTGTTCTGCAGATGTTTTGTTACCGTGCTGGGTAACACCATCAGTACAGCCTCAGATGAAGCGTGGTGTGTTTTCTCACCTGGTTTTGAAATGGGAAACCTCAGAGGCTGCACTGATGATGCTACTCAGCATGGGAATGAAACGTCTGCGGAACAACAAGCCAGATCGGTGAGCCAACCAACCACATCATCCACAACCCGATTTATAAATCTACTCCATTTCATTTTCTTGCTCTAGAACCAGAGAAGCAAACATTCTTTAGAACATTGAAAACAAAGCCTGTGACCAGCAGGTTTCAATCAAAAAGATCAAATAAAGAGTAAATAACAGATTGCCAGGGGTCAATGCAAACCATTTCCTTTTTAATGCAATAAATTTGCATTGGAGTTGTTCTATCTGCTTCGCAGCAGTGGACCAGCCCTAATTTTGGCAAATTATGTGCCACAATTTAAAAATATTTCAATCCTTCTCCCTTCCTAAAGTACTTCTGGTTTGTAGAATTCCTTGCATTTTGGCTTCTTATGATATATTTTCACCCCCTGTATTTCAGTGTTTGGCAATATTGTAGAGAATTACAAATACTTACTTGTTGAAAGTTTTGAAGTGAATTACTCCGTTACTAATGGTCAAATGTACTGCGTGTCTTCTGTTTTTTTAAATATGTTGACACATAACTGATGATTTCTTTTCTATCAGTACCTACATGTAGTCATTTTCTGTTGAAAAAAAGAAAAAATCTGAAAGGAAACTGATATAATCAGGCTTCACTAACATTTTCCTTAATAGTATACATAAGAACTGCAGTGCATCAAAAAAAGTGCCTATACAGCAAGAAACAGACCTCTGTGAGACCCTACAGAGTTGCTTCAATTCATCAGATCTTCTCTCCCATTGGATGAGATAATTTAACTGATAATCCTCAACTCCACAGCCCTACCTTTTCCACATAATCCTTGATTCCAATAATGTTTAAAATTGCATCTATCTCAGCCTTGAAGACACTTAATGACTCATCATTGACAGCCTTCTGTGCTTAACTTTCTTTTGGACTGCCTCCAATGGTAATCTATCTTTCTTCAGATAAGGGGAACAAAATTGTTTCTGTGATCTAACTAGTGCCTTGGATAGTTTTTAGCAAGGCTTCCTTCCTCCATTCCTTTTGACACAAAGGGCAAATATTCCTTTGCCGTCTCTATTGCCTGCTGAACTAAGATGTTGACTTTTTGTGGACTATGCATGGAAATCCCTCTGGGTTGCAATGTTTGGCAGCCTTGCTGTATTCAAATGATATTCAACTCTTCTATTCTTCTTGCCAAAGTGCATAATCTCTCATTTTCCAATATTATATTCTGTCTGCTAAGTTTTGTACACTAACTTGTCTAAATTCCTCCTCTGCCACTTTGTGTCTTACTCACCACACACATTCAAGAATGTTTTGTCATCTTCAAACTTGGTAATAGTACATTCCCTAATCTCCCCCAAGTTATGAACATATACTGTAAATAACCATGGCCTCAATAATGATCTTTGTGGAACTCCCATTAGGTATAGGTTGCCATCCTTATTTCAACTCTCTATCTTCTATTAGTTCGCTAATTCTCTAGCCATGCTAATTTGCTACTTGAATATATTATATCAATTGGTTTACATTTATCTAACCTTCCTCTTACCTCCTTAAATAACTTTTAATGAATTTTAGAATTAGTCTTCACTGACATGTGCAATCAAATGAGTGCAACGAAAGCCTGTAATGCCACCTCTTGCACTACCTTAGGTATAGGGTATCTAGGTACACAATACTTAAGTATGTGTTACAGACTTGAGAGTCATAAATAAAAGTTCAGCATGAGAATAAAGGATTTAAAGGAAAGCTTCATTTTTGAAAGTGCTTGCACGGTAGTCTTTTAACCAAGTCTGTGCCAGCTTTCAGACCACTGGGCCAGTGTACAGGAAACACCTGGGCATCAGTCCTGGAGGACTTGCTTGTAGTCGGCAATGGACTCTCTGCTCTACCTGTGCTGGCCTCCGCTCCACTCGCATTCGGGACTCACCTGGACTTGTTCCACCACCCCAACCCAACGGGACTTTGCTTCTGGGCCTTTCCAGAACTCACCACCTTCCACACTGGCTTGGCCTGGTCCTGGACTTGCTGCCCCCCTGTATCGGCTCCCTTTGGTCTCCACCACTTGTCTTCAGTGAGTAAAAGTTGAAAGTTTGAAAAATAAGAGAAGGAATGAATTGGGTGGCACAGTGGCTCAGTGGTGAGCACTGCTGCCTCAAGGCACTAGTGACCCGGGTTCGATTCCAGCTTTGTGTAACTGTCTGTGTGGACTTTGCACATTCTCCCTGCATCTGCATGGGTTTCCTCCGGGTGCTCTGATTTCCTCCCACAGTGCAAAGATGTGCGGACTAGGTGGATTGGCCATGCTAACTTGTCCTATAGTGTCCAGGGATGTTTAAGTTAGCTGGGTTAGACATGGGAAATCAGGGGTAGGGGAATGGGTCTGGGTTGGATGCTCTTTGGAGGGGCAGTGTGGGTTTGTTGGGCCAAATGGCCTGTTTCCATGCTGTAGGGATTCTATGAGAATGGGTGGAGAAGCGGGGCTCCTGCTGGAGTGTCCCTCTCTGTCACCATCATGATAGATATCAAAGATCTTTGTCAGACACGATTCCCCCTTCAAGAAATCAAGCCAATGAGATTTAATGTTTTTGGAATACTATTAATATGTTATACCATGAAGTCTGATGCAAAGTATTTATTCAACTTCCCTACCAATTCTTGGCTCCTTGTTAGTGTTTCTCTAGCCTCATTTTCTATGGGTTCAAAATCACTTTAGTCTCTTTCTTCTTTTTTTAATATATATATACATCTATTGAAAGATGTTTTTGCTGTTCAGTTTAATATCACTTGATAGCTTTCTCTCAATACATTTTCTACCCTCTTCTTTTGTTCATCTTTTTGTTTCTTTTTAAAAACTTTGCCAAAACAGCACTTCACCACTCACTTTCTACATTGTGTACCTTTTCAATAAATGTGTTGTTATTCTTAACTTCCTTGGAAAACAATGGTCAGTTTATCCCCTTGCTAGAATTGAAATAAATATATGATGCTAAGCAATGAAAAGATCAACAGATGTGTTCAAAGCTTGCTGTGCTGTAATGGAGAGAGATAAATTGTTTGCATGAGATTTGCTGTGTGCAGTGATATAGCTTTGGTTGCGCTGCCTTGCAAAGAAGAATAGTTATTTCTAAAAGGGAGTGGGATTAGTAAAATCCTATATGGGATGAACTGTCAGAGGAACTGATAGTAGCAGGAACAATTACAAAATTTAAAAGACATTTGGACTCAAATAGGAAATATTTTGAGGGATACAGATGAAATACAGTCAAATGGGATTAGTTTAGCTTGGGAAATCTGGTTGGCACGGATGAGTCGGACCAAGGGGTATGTGTCTGTGGTGGATGATGCTACAATTCTATGACTCTAAAAATAGCCAAATCTGTTTCTGTAGACAGAAATTGACACTCAACCATTATCTAGAATCATTAGTTTGTAAAGGTCTTCAGTATAGAAAAAAGCCCTTTTGCCTTTTCAAGTCTGTTGGTCTTACTATTCTAATCTCATTTTCCAGCACTTGGCCCATTGCCTTGTATATTTGCTTTACTTCACCTGCTGAAGTACTGGGAAGGGTGTTGTGGAAACATTGGCTATCTTTTGCAGATTGCCCCACCACTCCTTTATTATACAATAAAGGAGTTCGACATTTATATCAGGAGATTCCAGTCAGTGTTCCTTCAGAAATACTGAGCCATACTTCTATTCTGACAGTTTCCTCATTCTCTAAAACAGGTGGCAAGTGAGAAATGATGCCCCATTTGCCACAGCAGTTAACTGACAAGTTCTGAAATTTTGAACGTCTGCATCAACATACAACCACTTTGACAACTGTGAAGTTGAGGTTAGGCTGCTGGGAGTTTAGGATAGGGGAGGGGAGTAGAGTGGGTAGGGGAATAGAGTGCCAGGAAAGATGGATGCTAGTTTGAACTGTGCGAGGTGGACAAGTGCCAGGTGGTAGGGAGTAGCGTGCCATCTGGGAAGTGTGCCATGTGGGTTGGGTGCCAAGGGAAAAGTAGTAGCAAGGGAGTCAAGAAAGGGACTACTTAACTCCAGTGAAAACCTCTGAATTCTCCCCTTTAAATGAATTCTTTCAAGCTTTCTCTTCAATCACCCAGGCAATTCCTTCATTGTCTATTATTATGGTAATTCCACAGGGCGGTCATGCATAACTCTCCCTTCTGTGCTTCAGAAATGACTATCTGGCCATTATCAGGAGAAGGATGTTTAGACGCATGAGAAATGATAAAATTTGTCTCTTGCAGTGACATAAAATGGGTGGTGATATTAAAATAGATATAAATACTTATGATGTTGGCAGATCTATTAAGAGCAGACAATGTAACATGCCCATTTGTAGGCTACCAGGCAAAACATATTTCTAACCAATATGCAGTAAATTTGCTCTTTACAGACATATGGGAAAATGAACATTAAGTGTTAGTGTTGGTATGAATCTCACAAATGGAATGGGAAAATGAATCTGTTTTCAAAACCTGCACCAAAAGGTAAGACTAGCACTGATGTGTCCTCTTGCATTTGTCACCTGCCCATACACAAGAAATCATTCACATATGATGAAGTAACTAATGAAGCAGTGACTGCTGACTTTTTATTCAAAGAATTTGTTCTTAAAGAAGAAAAAATAATGGCAAAGAAAACCTTATCACTTTGTACTTTCACAGTAGCAAGGCAAGGGAAATCTTTGTTCAAATACACCTTTCAACAGCTACAGCAGGACCTGAAGGATTGAATGCTTTTCACTGGAGTCTGAAGAATCCATCAACATCAATGACATAGACCGGCTGCTTTTTTTGTGCACATGGTTTTTAAGGATATGACGTCTAAAACAGGATTTTCTCATCCATTTTCTCAAGGAGAAAACAAGGGATGAAGATGTCTACAAAGAATTGAAAAGGTACATGTTTTGAGGATATTATTTCAATCAAGAAACTGATTCCCAACTCACCAGGTGCAGCAACCATGCTTGGCACAAATGTGGGCTTTGTTGCATTTTGCAGTAATAATCCTGATTTCCCCTCTTCTCAATTACCACTCTGTAATCTGCCAGCAAACTTTAAAAATAACATTATAGAACTTTCTTATGTAATTATAGTCATTGCTAAGTTCATAAACTCAATTCAAGCATCAACCCTTCAGCACAGCTTGTTTAAATCTTTACTCAAAGAACTTGATGTTATCAACTGAACCTCTAATCTGATATGATGTGGATAAGTTGAGGGAAGCCTCTGCAAAGGTTCATTTTACATCTGTTGCCTGAAACCATTATTTTTTTTCTTGAATCAAAGAATGAAATGCACAGTGAGCTATCAGACAATGTGACTTCAGGTTTCTTACAGAAGTAACAATAAAACTAGAAGAGCCGAGCTATGAATTGGAGGGAAAAGACAAAACAAAAAATGAGCACAAATGACCAGTGCTGAAACTGGAAACGTGAACCTCCTAATTAAAATGTAACATAGCACTCTGTCTCCTCAGTTTGGGGGGTAAAAAAGCTAGTTAAATCAAAGGCCAAGACAAAGAAAAAATGGCTCCACCCAGAAAACGTCTGCATTCATGACGAAGCTGAAAGAAGAGCTCAACAAGCAATTTCAGGAAGTACATGTGATCAAACATGATGACAAATGATCATGCTTCTTACTAATCCATTCCTTCAAGTAGACATTGGCGGGTTGGCTACCAAATTCCATCTGGTGTTTGATTTGCAAAGTCATCAACTTGATAAGGCACTATACTATGCAAAATGATAGTGAGGTGAAAGTCCACTCAAAAGATGGTGGTTGTTGAAGACTTGTAAACCAATTTTTAAAAATATTCAGTCCTGTCAGCTTCTACTCACTTCTATAAGGCAGTACTCTCCCAAATGTCGATAATCAAGACCACATACCATATTGACCTCAATATCTGTTGAGAGACTGTATACAATCAGCAATCTCAAACTGCAACCCAGATTTCAAGAGACTACCAAATAATACACAGTCACAGGTGATGCATGGAGACATGTTGATATATATTTGGTTTTAGATTTTTATGGCACTAAAATAAATTGTTTACTTTGTTTGGGGTAAAAATGGGTGGCACTTTAGCACAAGATTCTTTTTTTAATTTAGAAAGGTTGGAAACCACTGAGGTAAGTGAATAGGTTAGAACACAGCAGATGGAATATAATGTGAATAAGTCATATTATTCACTGTGGCAGCAAAATGGTAAGGGTCGCTGCTGATTTTCACTGGAAGAGAAAAATAAATTTAATTAAATGCCTGTTGATTTTATAACATTTTTCTTTTGTAGTGGAGCAAATCTTCCTGTGGGGAGTTGACAGCAAAATACAGGTTTACAGGACATTCCTATTTGACAGAATGGCAACATTTCCTTGACTTCCAAGCAATTATAAATGACTCTAGTGTAATCACTTTGTTTATTTGTTCAGGGCTATCAACAAAGTCTACAGAAAAACATTTTCATTTTAAAACAAAAATCATTCGACCAATGTAGGTAGTGCTGGTATGGCAACATTTATTAATAGTCCCTAATTGTTCTGGAGAAGGTGATGATGGGCTGACTTTTTGAATTGCTGCTGTTTACATAGCAAAAGCTCTCCTGTAATTTTACAGATAAGTTCCAGGATCTTGACCAAATGAATAGCGAAATATTTCCAAATTGGAATGATGTGAGACTTTGAGGGAAGCTTAAAGAAGTTGGTGATCCCATGCACATACTGCCCTTGTCCTTCTAGGTAGTAGAAATAGAGTTTGGATTCTGCAGTTGTTTTTGCTCAGCGGCACCAATAGCTCAAGTGAATGCACACTCTCTATACTGCATGCAGTTGCTGCCACAATGTCTTCACTGTGAGGCTTTCTACTATGCTTGCACTGCTTGACCCCGGTTCAAATAAAATCTAATTTTTTATTGATGGGTCTCCATTTCATTGATGACCTCCGCTTGCTTTCTTAAGAAACCAGCTGAGCATGGATGTAATAATATTGAAACAGCTCTTCAGGTACTTAGATCATTCTAATTGAGTTCTGCAAAATCCAAGCTGCCTGAGATTGGTCACATCGTGATTGTATGCCACATGCTAGGCCATACTGCATTCCAAAGTACTACCCATAATGTACCCCTTTAGGTTGAAAGCACAAATCACAGGGATGATCAGAAAGTGAGAGCATCAACCTAAAATTGATACAGAGCATAAACATGAGCAACTCTGAAAGAGAGAGCTCATTTTGGCATTTGAGCATTACACTGATGAGCCATCAGCTATAAATACTTCGCTACTCAGATTTTCCATTCACTTTATCTTATCACAAAACTACTTTGAAAACTTTTCAAAAAAATCATAGTCATAATTTTACTGAAAACCCAAATTGTGTGTTTACTGAGAGTGCAGTCTTACAGGGGTACGAGTACCGCAGTGTTTGGTGCTGTGTGCCAAGGTCAATCTCCACATCAGGAGCATCTTTTGCCCTCTGTAGCACCCTTTGCTGGCATCGCAGCAAGTTTCTTACTTGACAGCAGCCAGTGGCCAATTAAGGGGGATTATTGCTTGTTACAATGCCTGTTGAATGGCCAAATCATCTCCATTGTACTTTGCTTCCAATCTTACCAAACAAGCTGGATATCAAGAAATGTCAATATGGAAACCAGAGAGGTATCTGACTGGGCGGGGGGATGAGAGATAATGGGAACTGCAGATGCTGGAGAATTCCAAGATAATAAAATGTGAGGCTGGATGCACACAGCAGGCCAAGCAGCATCTCAGGAGCACAAAAGCTGACGTTTCGGGCCTAGACCCTTCATCAGAGAGGGGGATGGGGAGAGGAAACTGGAATAAATAGGGAGACAGGGGGAGGCGGACCTAAGATGGAGAGTAAAGAAGATAGGTGGAGAGAGTATAGGTGGGGAGGTAGGGAGGGGATAGGTCAGTCCAGGGAAGACGGACAGGTCAAGGAGGCGGGATGAGGTTAGTAGGTAGATGGGGGTGCGGCTTGGGGTGGGAGGAAGGGATGGGTGAGAGGAAGAACCAGTTAGGGAGGCAGAGACAGGTTGGACTGGTTTTGGGATGCAGTGGGTGGGGGGGAAGAGCTGGGCTGGTTGTGTGGTGCAGTGGGGGGAGGGGATGAACTGGGCTGGTTTAGGGATGCAGTAGGGGAAGGGGAGATTTTGAAACTGGTGAAGTCCACATTGATACCATTAGGCTGCAGGGTTCCCAGGCGGAATATGAGTTGCTGTTCCTGCAACCTTCGGGTGGCATCATTGTGGCAGTGCAGGAGGCCCATGATGGACACGTCATCTAGAGAATGGGAGGGGGAGTGGAAATGGTTTGCGACTGGGAGGTGCAGTTCTGACTGATTCACCTCACTGCTTGCCCTAATGCGCATGTTGCATTTGATCAAATTGCAGCCCAGGGCATGATCTACAGGCACCGGCTTTACAAACCACCTGATCCGCAAACATTGCATTGCTAACCTGTTAATACTGTCATGGCGCGTCTCCAATACACTTACAGCTGCAATAGGAGGAACAGAATGTACAATGGCAGACTACAGCAGGGACACTTTACATGCATGAACAGGAACCCAGCTCACAGTTTGGGCCAGGCTGCACCCCCGGGTTACCCACTTGCACTCAGCACCTACCTGCAGGTTTGCAAAATCCAAACCATACATTGACTTGCCGTGCCACATCTGTTAGCATATTGGCACTTCATCCAGAGTCAAGAGCTCTCAGTGTTGTCGTTTTGGAGTGCACTTTAGTGCAGACACACACAGGTTGTTTGTCGGCTGGGATATGTCTTGGAGAGCTGGGGTACAACTTGCTGCATGGTATTCTGAGATGTTGATCTAACATCTACAGCAAGTGCCAGCTGCTGCAATGGCAAACAAACTACACATTTATTTAACGAAAAGGCCATGTCAGAAGCTGGCAGTATCATTTAGAGGTTCCCAATACTATCAGTCTGGTTTCACTACGGTCAGTTGTCCGCTTCCAGCGCTCATGGTCAGGGACTTACTGCTCCAGCACTGTTTGGTAGGGGGGCAGTGGGGTGGGGGGCTGGTGTGGAGTTGTTCAGAGACAATCCTTTAGGGCCAGCTCATACAGTCAAGGGAAATCAGGGAGCTGCAAACACTAAGGCAGGGCTCTTAATAGTTATAGCTAGGGCCTGTTCTTCAAAGTCATTCCAAGGACTGGGGCAAATACAGTCTGGGGATCTGTCCATGGATCTATCAGGAGGGTTGGAGGGCAGTTCAAGGAGTGAGAGGGAGATCACTGCCAGAAGGGGTGGAGAAACAAGTCTGCTGGGGAAGAAAGGTTTAGATAGAGGAAGGCAAAGGCATTTGCAGAGTTTGGGATGGGGACTGTTGTAGGGGAAGCTCAAGGTGCATGGGGCTGTGCAGGACAGTGTCAGAGGGCATGATAGTCTATGAAAGAGAGATTAGTTGCAGTGACTGCCACTGTGGCCTCTAGAGGGAGTGATGGTGGAGCAGTCTGTTCACCAATAAAGTGCAATATCAGGGTTTGGGGGAAATGATTATTATTGTAGACATAGTTCAATGTGGTGTGTGGAAATGAGCTGTTGTTGTAGGGACGCAAAAGGGGAAATGGAAGTTTTGGGAAGGGGTGCCTGGGTATCTTCTGGTAACTAATTTAGCAGCAATAATGTTACAAGAGGTCTTCTCTGATTGAAGGGCAACCAGTACTCATGCAGATTCCAATGGTCCTGTGTGAGACACACATCACTTCTTCATCTCTCATAATTATAATGACGCTTAGTGCTGAATGCAATGAGAAATTCAGCATTTAATATGGCTCAGGGGCTGAAATGGTGTCAGAGATATTCCCTTCACAATGACATTGGGTTGTCACTCAGCTGACATGATGCCTTCGCCAGGTTGGTGTACAGGCTGAGCCTGAATGTGAATGAAAGACTGAGGTATGTCCCTCATTGTCAGGGCACAGCCTGTCTCACCGTGTGGTGAAACATGCTCAGCTCTCATCTACAGGGTGTACCATTGATTATTCTGAGGGCTCAGAGACTCTTTCACTCCTGCTGTTCTCAAACCAGGTCCTTTATACACAAGAGTGATGGGCTCTGCCACTGGTAACATGTTATTCATTGTGGCTGTCTACCTAAGAAGGTGAAGATGGAAGCAGAAGCAGGCAGTTAGCAAGTGCAAGGCCATAAGGCACAGGTATGGAAGCAGGTCATTCAACCCATTGAATCTTCTCCACCATTCAATGAGATTGTGGCTGATAATCCTCAAAATCACTTTCCTGCCTTTTCTCGATCCTCTTTATTCCCTTAGTGATTAAAAATCTGTTTATCACAGGCTTGAATTTGCTTAATGGTCTAGACTCTGCAGCCTGCTGTGGTAAAGAATTCCACAGATTTCATTTGCCTTCCCTAATAGCTACTGAAATTTGTGTGCGAGCTTTGTGACATATACATGATGGCTCCCAAATTGCTGTGGTGTAGTTTTCTGCAGCTCATCCCCACTGAAATAACATTCAGTGCAGCATTAGGTCTCTGTGGAGGGCTTGGTGCACCCAACTCAGGGAGAGGCTGCTGCTGCAGGATGCAGGTGTGCAGGAGGTTCCAAGGATCCTGGTCCCAACTCGATTTCCGCGGGATGAGCGGCACACCGTGCTGACCCACCTTTGACCTTTGTGCCAGAACAATATTGGGTACTGGAGTGGGACATGAGCACTGCAGTAGGAGGACGACCATCCTCTCCTAATGGCTCTAATGATCAATGCCACTCTAGAACTTCTATGCTATAAGCCCCATCCAGGGTATTATGTGGGATCTCTCAGTTTTGCATCCACAAATGCATCAGGGCAGTGACCGATGCCATCTGTACAAGATCACACTGGTTTGTGTCATGACAAGGTCAATGCTACAGCCCAGATAATAGGAAGCAGAAAGAAAGCTGGGTTCCTTAGGGTGCAGTGTACCAACAACATATATGACATTGAGGGGGCAGTATGACAATGCTGTGGCCTTCATAAACAGGAAGGGGTTCCTTTCAAATAATGTCCAGGTGACCTGAGATTTTGCTTACCACTTCCTGAAGATGTGTTCCAACTACCCTGATAGGTACCATGATTGCCACATCCCTGAGAAATCAGGTACTTTACAAGGCTGGTTACTGAGGGACAAGGGTTACCCACTGTGACCATGGATCATGACACAATTGCACAAACCCCCAAACCTCTGTCACCTACAAGGTTAATACCTCAACCATGGCCATGGTAGGGCAGATGGTAGGGCTGCTGAAGATTCAGTTCCACTGCATAGACCTGTTAGGAGATGGTGCTCTCTAATATAATCAGACAGAGTGTGCCACATCATCCTCGCATGCTGCATTCTGTGTAATTAGAACAGGCAATGAGCAAATGTGCTGGAGAATGTGCTGAAGAGGTTGGGGAGCAGAATCATATTTCCAAGCAGGAAGAAGGTGTAGGGTAGGAGGAAGCTGTTCCTGCCCATGACAGAGCTCAGTTGTACCAGGTGTTACATGCCAGATAGGACTTCATTGACACCCAGTTTCAGCCAATGAGAGCTGGATGCAGCTGTCTATTGAGGACTGTGAAATATTTGTTGGCCCTGCTGCTGAAACCTGGTGTGTATTGTTGAAGTTGTTTGAGGGTAAGCCTGGGGTCCCTCAACCTCTATTGGTTTTGTGTTCCCTATTACTTTCTGCCAATAAAAGCTCAAGTTTGGATTTGTCTGTGACGTTCTCCTACTGAAAGCTATGGGTCTACTGTGAGCATTGCGGACATGGTAGAGCTGACTTAGAAGGTATTCAGGTACAAAGTAGTTACGGACAGGTAAAGTATATGGTGTGGTCGTGAAATTGTGACTAGCATGAAAGAAAATGCTTACATGGGTGAAGAATGGTCAGCCATATCAGCTACATGTTGTGGGCACTGTGGCTCTCTGGCTGCTATGCCATGACATTCCCACTTGAGGGCAGCGTGTCTCAAGGAATGCCAGTCTTTGGGCCAGTGGTGAGTTGCTACAGGACCAGCATGTGTAAGTTAGGGCCAGTATCAAACATGAGAGCTGCCACAGGGGTGGGGTACAGAGTGAATGCAGCAGGTGTGGTAAGATGCAGTGAAAGATGCTGCTAGGTCCCAAAGAGAAAAACCCACAGTTGGGTCTAGGCCCGAAATGTCCTAAGATGCTGCTTGGTCTGCTGTGTTCATCCAGCTCCACACTTTATTATCTCGGGTTCTTCAGCATCTACAATTCCCATTATCTCTGATCACAATTTTAACCTCACTGCGAAGCCTCTTCCAGAATGCCTAACATGAAGAAATTACCCTCCTCCCTGTGGGCCAACCTCAGAAGCTTTTCTGATGAAGGGTCTAGGCCCGAAACGTCAGCTTTTGTGCTCCTAAGATGCCGCTTGGCCTGCTGTGTTCATCCAGCTCCACACTCTGTTATCTCGGATTCTCCAGCATCTGCAGTTCCCATTATCTCTTAGCCCAAAGATGAGCAGGCTAGGTGGATTGACCATGCTAAATTGCCCATAGTGTTCCGGGATGTGTAGATTGTGTGGGTTTAATGAGGATGGGTCTGGGTGATGATCTGAGGGTCAGTGTAGACTTGTTGGGCCGAAGGGCCTGTTTCCACACCGTAGGGATTCTATGATATAATCTATGAACTCAACATAACTTGGACTTAATACAAAAATGTAAGATGCAATTCTTTGTGTTTCTTTGTACTGTGCTTCCTTTTCATGATAATGTCTAACATAAATAGTCTTAATCACATTTTGGCTCTGTTCTTGGGTTGCAGCCTGTTGATAGGATTGTGTATGCTGGCTGGTTCCTGTTCAATGGCCTGACCAACTAAGGTCATTAAAATGCCTGCATAGAAAGAGTTACATTCAGCTCAACCTTTGGTTTTTGCCCTTAATGTGAGTATGGGGTTAGAACTGATGGTCCTGACCATTGTCTTTCACTATAGCTGAGCGATTACTTTTGAAGGTCTTCAGTCCAAAAGTATCTTGTCTCTGTTCATGACTTGAAAATAATATTTTCATTGCTGCGTCTGAGAGAAAAGTCCATGACCTCTATCAGAGATCTGTCAGCCATTTGCTGTGATATGAAAGACAACTTTGCATAAGCTATTCCAAGTATTTAAATCCTGTATCAACATTGAATTCCTGTTATCCAATGGTAAAAGTCCTAATTTGAGGACTAACACGTAGAGCTGACCCAGGATATTTCTGAAAATCCTTTGGGTAACTGGCAGATCATCAGGCATAGAAATACCGATACAACCAGAATTCTAGTAATGATAACAGAACAATCCATGGCTTCCAATACAGTTATGCATATTCAGTAACCTGTTAATTATGCACAATAATAAAATTATTGTATTCAGTTTGAACTCAGCTCTACATAAAAAAGATTAATTTAGACATTAATTAGCTCTTTGAATAAAATGAAGAGCTTCAACTTGTGCCAAAATTGAAAAAAAAAGTATGGAATAGATGTGAATGCTAATCAATTTTACAACAAGCATGGAAAATTAGCACTGAAGCATAATGCTTTCGCTCATTTTATGAATGAATCATAAAAAATTCAAATACTTCTAGAGAAGGTCGATTAGTCCATGAACTTTATGTGCCATTCAGGAAATTCAATGTTGTTGATTGTTTCCTTTATGGTAAATAAGCGTATAAATAACCACAGTACATGCAGGTATTGACAATAACAATGATTGAGTAACAGGGAATATTCTATTGAATGCATGTTTAAGATATTATTCACAAGTTTAGATAGTGCTTCATTTCTGCAAGACCCCACAACCTCTATTTCAATATCCATTTAAGTTTCTTTTGCATTCATTTGTCAGTTCATATCAACAGTCAGCTGGAAAGGCAAAACAACTTAATAAAAATGGAAAGTACTGGAGAAACTTGCCAAGTCTGGGATCATCTGTGGAGACATAACAGTTCACCTTCAAAGTCAATCTGACTTTTAAGTAAGGGATAATAAGAACTGCCAATGCTGGAGTCAGTGATAACACGGTGTGGAGCTGGAGGAACACAGCAGGCGAGGTAGCATCAGAGGAGCAGGAAAGCTGACATTTCAGGTTGGGGCCCTTCTTTAGAAATGAGGTAGGGGAAGGGGGCTCTGAAATAAATAGGGAGGGGGGGGGACCCAGGCTGGGGAAGTTGGGTGGGACGGTGATAGGTGAGTGCAGGTAGGTAGTGGTGTTCTCTCCCACCTATCTGTTCCTCCCACATCACTGACTTTTAAGTTACATTGAAATTAAAATGTTAACTATTTCTCTTTCCATAAATGCTGCCTGACCTGCCAAGTTTCTCTCATATTTTCTTATTTCTTACAGATCTGCAGCATCTGCTGTATTTCTTTTCTCTTTTAAGCTAAACAAATAGATTGTGTGCCATGATTCTCAGTTCCCTCGGGAATCTCTTGCCATCGCTTGTCCTTCTATGGCAACAGTGCATAGGAGTTTGATGAAACATGCAGAAATGAAGAGTTATAATGTCACTGGAACATTTTAGATAATTTGCTGATAGTGTATCAGAGTTATAGAGCTGAGTTTTAATACGGGCTTTGGCACACTGGCATGGGCTAAAAAATCAAGTCCCAATTCTTCACTTTGTGGAAGAATACAGTGATTTTACAACAAATGGCTTGTTATTAACTGTGGAGTAGTCATTATTTTAAGGCCAATCAGAGGGATCCTAATGCTGCCAGCTCTTTAAGAGAATGGGCAGCTCTGAATTTCTAAAACCCCAATTGTAAGATACAGTGTAGGCCCTAATTTAAACAATCCACATGAACAGAGATGGTTCCCAACAAGGGTATACATCATTCAAAATTAGCCCTGTTTTCTCAGGCAGTGAAGCTGTTGGTTCACATCATTGAGAAAGTCAGGAAGTAAGGTGCTTATGCAATTCTTTGTGCCACACTATAAATTCCTGGGATAGTTGCGTTGCTTCATTGCTACCTTTAGTCCATAAATTAGACTGCACAGACTTTTAGGCAGGCCTCAGCACCTGAAAAGGTCAAAAGATTGATATAAACTAAATTACAAATTTCACCTGTATATTCCATATAAGCTACTGGAGTTGGTCTTCTTTCTTCAAATGGCTTGATGCTATACCATGATTTTGGTTTCAAGGCAGGCTGGTCAAAGGAGAAGGCAAAGTCAAGAGCTATCTTCAGGCTTATACTTCCAAATAATAACTAATCATACTAAGTACTGCTATACACCAAGCTCTGACTTATATTTCATTAGTTAAGAGCATTTGTTTTTCATTTTTTGTACGTTTTTGTCGATGTGCATGTGTGAATCTGCTAAAATGATGTGCAATTGCATTACATCATTGCAAGGTTGCTCCAGGGTCCTGAAGCATTTACACAACTGCTCTCGCTAAGCTATTTTCTTCTCATCATAAACAGTGTCTGAAAATAGCATACATTCTTAAGTTAGTTACCTGGATTGCTTCTTTTTCCAACATCTACTGCACATGTTTTCCTTATCTCTTCCACCCTTCCCTAGGTCTTTGTCTTATAAACAAAGAAAATAGATGCAGATGGGCTGAATGGCCTACTAAAAGCCTGCATAACCATTCAATATGATCATGGCCAATCATGCAATTTCACTCCCATTCCCTATTTTCTCCACACCCCTTGTTCCCTTTAGCTGCAAGGGCCAAGTCCACCTCCCTTTTTAATACATTGAATGAATTGGCCCCAACAGCTTTCTGTGGTAGAAGATTCCACAGATTCACAACGCTTTGAGTGAAGAAATTCTTCCTTATCTTATTCCTGAATGGTTTACTTCTCAGACTGTGACCTTTGATTCATCTGTGTCAACGGTTGGAAAAGGAAAATCCATAGCAAGGTATAGAAATACAAGAGGTTTTGTTCATTCTATAGTTTCCATTAGATTAGAGATTCAATTGATTTGCTAAAGGCATACTTGCTCTTTCTGCCTACATTGCAAGTTACAGCTACATGCATTTGCCGTCATGAGGGGAACAAAGATCCCTCTGGATACATTAAAACTCTAACTTCCATGTTTGGACAATCTAAAGAAACTGGCTTTTTGAATCTGGCACTAGGATCAATGTTTATACTGATTGGCTGCAAGCTTTTCCTCAATTAGTATGTTTTGTTTCTTTTCTATATTGGATACAGTGCGTACCAAATGAATGGAAATCAACCCCCGAAAATAGTTTGGATTGTGATCAGAGATAATGTGAACTGCAGATGCTGGAGATCAAGATAACAAAGTGTGAAGCTGGATGAACACAGCAGGCCAAGCAGCATCTCAGGAGCACAAAAGCTGACGTTTCGGGTCTGAAGGGTCTAGGCCCGAGACGTCAGCTTTTGTGCTCCTGAGATGCTGCTTGGCCTGCTGTGTTCATCCAGCTTTACACTTTGTTACCCCGAAATTAGTTTGACTGCGTTGAAGCCAGTTGTCCTCCTGTTACTGTAAACTTACAAACGACTGTTAATATAATCTGGCAGGGCGTTCCTGACTCAGATTTAGATACATGATTCTGGAAAATGTATTACTGTTTTGAAGGTTATGCAACTAGATTCTTTCAGCCCTTGGGATCATCGGTTTTACCATTGTCAGAATGGACTGAACATTTTGGCTTGTTGAGGGCAGTCACTGTGCCAGGGAAGTGTATTATTTTGTATCATCAGTGGTGTGCCTGTTGCTTGGCTCCATTCTACATAAAGATCATTTTCCCGAAGGTGGGTAGGGTGGTGTGGCAGGGTCATCAGCAAACTGACGGTCGGCAATTCAGCAAGTCAAATGCTTAACTTTTTTAAAAAAATTCCTAGGATGTGGCCATTCCTGGCTGGGCCAGCATTTATTCCCATCCCTAGTTATCCTTCAGAAGGTGCTGGAGAACTGCCTTCTGGAATTGCTGCAACGCTGTTGCTGAAGATGCCTACACAATTGGTTATTGATGATGAGGGAGTAATGATAATTATCATATCAGATGACTGAATTAATATTGCTACCCAATTTTCTGCAATGCATTGCTTTATTTGTGAGAAAATTCATCCCCCTAAAATTATCAAGTATCAATAAGCTAAATGATCTCCTCTCGAACCACAAATGACCCTATGTAATTGTATTCCAGTATGGATAAAATTCTTCCAGAAACCTTTGGAACTTCAGGAAAGTAGGGTCTTACTGTATCCAGAGGGATCTTTAAAAACTTGCTCACCTCATGATGCAAATGCACGTAGCTATAACTTGCAGTGTAGTCAGAAGGAGCAAGACTGTGATCAGAGATAATGGGAACTGCAGATGCTGGAGAATCCGAGATAACAAAGTGTGAAGTTGGGTGAACACAGCAGGCCAAGCAGCATCTTAGGATAACTAAAGCTGCATTTCGGGCCTAGACCCTTCATCAGAGAGGGGGATTGGGAGAGGGTTCTGAAATAAATAGGGAGAGTGGGGGGGTGAACCGAAGATGGATAGAGGAGAAGATCGGTGGAGAGGAGTGTATAGGTGGGGAGGTAGGGAGGGGATAGGTCAGTCTGGGGAGGACAGACAGGTCAAAGAGGCGGGATGAGGTTAGTAGGTGGGAAATGGAGGTACGGCTTGAGGTGGGAGGAGTGGATAGGTGAGAGGAAGAACAGGTTAGGGAGGCGGGAATGAGCTGGGCTGGTTTTGGGATACAGTGAGGGAAGAGGAGATTTTGAAGCTAGTGAAGTCCACATTGATACCATTGGGCTGCAGGGTTCCCAAGTGGAATATGAGTTGCTGCTCCTGCAACCTTCGGGTGGCATCATTGTGGCACTGCAGGAGGCCCATGATGGACATGTCATCTAAAGAATGGGAGGGGGAGTTAAAATAGTTCGCGACTGGGAGGTGCAGTTGTTTATTGCGAACCGAGCGGAGGTGTTCTCCGCTGTGTTTAGCAAGATCAATTGTACCTGAAATCTAACAGAAGCTAAAGAACAAGAAAATTCACCACTTTACCTCATGCAATTCCATACTATGCTATAGACTTTCCTTTCCCAACTGCTGAAATAGATGAAGTAAGACAAACACTTGGAGAGGGGTGGAAGCAATAAGGAAAGCACGTGAAATAGATATTGGAAAAAGAAGCAATCTAGGTTCCTCATTTTAAGAATGTATTATAAATCTTACATTAATATATACTAGTCATGGCATACTATTAAAACAGATAGTAGAATAAATAAATTACAAATGTTGAAGGGGTAACAGCAAATGCATGTTCTTTTCTGAAAAGGTATTTTATGAAAATGAAAATAAAAACATAGATTTAAAATGACTTTTTTATGGAGTAATGAACTGTCTTTGTATTAAAAACTAACCATAATTCCAAAAATAGAATACAATTATGTTGTACATTTTCTCAAAGTTTGAAGATGCATTATTGAAATTCATTATTGAACCATTTTTGACTGGTTGTCCATCATGTGCTGGCGGCCTTATAATTGTTTGCTAAGTAAATAAAATAGTCATTTTCAAACAACTTATGGAATGTTAAAAATAGTAGATTGTTGTTCCTAGGTTTGAACTGCCTTCGACAAAACATTGTTCCGCTATCTGCCTGATGCAATTAGCTTTCATCTCCACTTTGATATCTGCTGTCTTTAAAAATTAATAGAATATGCATGGTGCAATTGTTAATTGCTTGGTTATTAATCTAATGTGAGTGAATTTAATTTTTATGGCAATAACTTTCCCTGACAGAAACTTCAACTAATTTAGCAATCTCTGTTCTTGAAAGTTCAATTTGTACATGCAGGGAATAAAAATGGAAACAGGACAGTGGAAAGTATATTACAACCATTCGAGGAATCATGAGTATTGTCACCACATGTACAAGTAGAAAATTTTTCATTCTCCAGAAATATCAACTAGGAGCGTCAGGACTTTTTGATCCTGCAAGATATTACAATCTGCAAACCCCATGACAATCACTTCTGCTTTATTTTTTATGACTCCATAATGATGATAACCGTAATCATCATGATAGATCTATGTGAAAGGGGCTTCAATGAGTTCTTTTATGCTTGAATAATAGAATTACATTATTTGGAACAATGACTTGTCTACAAATACATGGCTATTGCTGAAAGGCGACAAAGCCAGACTGAATCGAAGTGGATCAGCTATATAAGAATCTGAAATCTGTGGAAAAGTAATAAAGGATATTTTTGTTCATTCACAGTGAAAAAGAAATAATATGATTTGCTGAAATATATTTGGATTTAATTTGGCCAATTATTACTGAAAAGTACCAACACTTTAATTGTATAGTTCAGATAATCTGTCTCCTAAACTGTACAGAATTAGATTAGATTAGGTTCCCTACAGTGTGGGAACAGACCCCTTGGCCCAGCAAGCCACACTGCCCCTATAACCCACACACCCCTGAACGCTACAGGCAATTTAGCATGGCCAATCTACCTAACTGCACATCTTTGGACTGTGGGAGGAAACTGGAGCACCTGGAGGAAACCCACGCAGACACGGGGAGAATGTGCAAACTCCACACAGACAGACGTCCGCGGCTGGAATTGAACCTGGGTCCCTGGTGCTGTGAGGCTGCAGTGCTAACCACTGAGCCACTGTGTCGCTCCTATTTAAAAGGGTCTGCTTCAGAGATAAGACAGTGACTGTAGATCTTTTCCACTTATGCCATGATCTTAGCACTTGCACGACTGTAGTCTTGCTTTTGTTGCGAGACATAGCCCCTAAAAACAAATAGGCTGTGAAAAGGCTATGAGAGATGACCCCTGATCTGCCTCAGCAACTTCAACAGGAGATTGTTTTAGCCATTTATGATGTTTTGCTACAGGATATGGTAATCACCTGCTGAAGTTTGTGAGAAACTGGAGGTAACCTGTGAAATTTCAAGGCTTTTTCACTGCAATCTTCAAGTATATATGTATCCATTATGTATAGGTAACCACTCTTCAGCCCTTAGCTAAATAAGCAAAAACGAGTAAACAATCACACAAGTTCCTCTTTCCTGTTAATAGCAAAGTTTTAATAACAAGAGACACTTTGTTTGGACTGAAGTGCAATCATGTGTAAATGCCCTGCCTAGTCTGCTGCAGTCATAGGAGAGAGAGAGAGAGACATACACTGCAGGCAGCCATCTTACATGCACTTCAATAAACATTTGATTCTGACTGTACTACCGCCTGCTGAGTGCAGACCGTGATGCTAGGAATGAAACTGAGATTGCATGCTGAAAACTGCAAAATAAAAGACAATGCTATTGATAGAGAGACAAAGGAATGTTTGGAACTATGAAAGCTGCTATTAGCCACTGAAAAATGCACAAAGAAACAGGCTAAACTGAGCCAATAGACAGGAGAAAATGGCTGCAGCTTTTCCTTTCCTAGCTCCGGTGAAAATGATGTGTCTTTAGCAGCAAAACTGGCTGTTTTTCCACATGCAATAGCAAAATTATGAAATCATTACAGCAGCTACATATTGTTGCACCCTTATCACTATTTTGAGGAGACCATTTTAAGTGTATTCTACTCTAAATCTCTCTGAAGAACAGAATTTTTTTTAAAAAAATCAGAAACTTTGAAAATCTTGAAGGCATAGTCAGGACTTCTAGTGAACCTAACTTATGAACTGTATATCTTCAGTATTGGGGCTCACAGTGGGGGAAAAATGTCTATCTGATGTCATTAACTGAGGTTGCATAATCTTGTGAGTTTGTGCAACTAAACAATGATCTAATTAAAGACCCGTAAGAGATCCTGCTTTGAGAACATATAATGACTGAAGAGAAACACACAACGGAAATAATTGAATGCAGAACTGCTGAGGCTATAATATAGCAACTAGGACACATTCCTGCCAGAACAAACAAACCTTGCATTATATTGATATTCCAGGCCAAAAGGCAGGCTAACCATGGGAAAAAAAAATACACAGCAGGATGCAAGTGCTGAGTCAGGCATCGGGCAAAGAAGGCATCCAGCTTGGGGAAAGCAGTGTTCTCACTGCAACAAAGTTGAATCACTTTGCACGGATGTGTATAGCTGGAAGGCAGCACCCCAAGTGATTACAGATAGCAACTAGAAACATTTCAGTGGAAAACTCGGTTGAATCATTCTATACCATACAACAGGTTGATTCAGTCAGGCCAAGAGATGATATGTGGTTTGTAACTACTCGAATGATGAAGGAGAACATCAGGTCAATAGCAAATGTCAGATGGGTAGGTACCTGTCCATCATATAACTTCATGACCTTCACAGACCTTAGTGATTCAGCATAGTGACCCAAACTGAAACCCTCAAATTACTTGGAGGTTATATGATTTCACCATGCTTATGCCAAGATGACAGGATACAGTCCTATGCAATATTATAGGTGGAAATCTAGAGTTAAAGGTTATAGATGTTAAGGAACACCACTTACTTGAGCTGGGGCAAGTTGAAAACTTAGACTGGTAAACTTTAATGTGCCAAAAAAAATTACATCACTTCACAGCACGTGAAACTCTTGATCATGGAATAGATTGAGGAATAAACAACACAATGAGAGGAAGTCTTTTGAAGCAATATCATCTCAAAGTAGATAAGAATGCAAAATTGACAGCGTCTGCTAGGAATGTTTCTCTGCATTCAAAGGCAGCAGGAAACACAAATTAGAAGAGATGGGAAAAAAGGAAGTAATAAAAAAAATGGATTAGCAACTTTGATATCAGCGAAATAACTTGGAAAGTTGAGAGTACACATTAACCCAAAGAATTTCAATTGAATCTTGAATGAATCCTATTATCCCTTTGCCAACACTTGAAAGATTTTTACCATAAGTTGTAATGGGAAAAAAGAATAAGAAAAGCACCAAGGATCAGAGGTTACAAGGTGCAGAGCTGGATGAACACAGCAGGCCAAGCAGCATCAGAGGAGAAGGAAGGCTGACGTTTCTGGCCTGGACCCTTCTTCAGAAATGGAGGTTGGGGAGGGTGTTCTTAAATAAATAGGGAAAGCGGGGGAGATGGATAGAAGATGGTTAGAGGTGACGATAGGTGGCGAGGAGACAGACAGATCAAAGAGATGGGGATGGAGCCAGTAAAGGTGAGAGTAGGTGGGGAGTTAAGGAGGAGATAGGTCAGTCCAGGGAGGACGGACAGGGTGGGATGAGGGTAGATGGAATGGGGGTGGGGCTTGAGGTGGGAGGAGGGGACAGGTGGGAGGAAGGACAGGTTAGGGAGGGGGGACAAGCTGGGCTGGTTTTGGGATGCAATGGGGGGAGGGGAGATTTTGAAGCTTGTGAAGTCCACATTGACACCATTGGGCTGCAGGGTTCCCAAGTGGAATACGAGTTGCTGTTCCTGCAACCTTTGGGTGGCATCATTGTGGCACTGCAGGAGGCCCATGATGGACATGTCATCTGAGGAATGGTCAGGGAAGTTAAAATGGTTCACAACTGGGAGGTGCAGTTGTTTAGCGAAAATCGAGCATAGGTTTCTGCAAAGCAGTCCCCAAGCCTCCGCTTGGTTTCCCCAATGTAGAGGAGGCCACAACGGGAACAGTGGCTACAGAATACTACACTAGCGGATGTGCAGATAAACATCTGCTTGATGTGGAAAGTCTTCTTGGGGCCTGGGATGGGGGTGAGGGTGGAGTCGGGGGGCAGGTGTAGCACTTGCTACAGTTGCAGGGAAAGTGCCGGGCGTGGTGGGGCTGGAGGGGAGTGTGGAAGAGACAAAGGAGTCCCAGAGAGTGTGGTCCCTCTGGAAAACAGATAAGGGTGGGGAGGGGAAAATGTCTTTGGTGGTGGGCTCAGATTGCAGATGGCAGAAGTGTCGGAGGATGATGCATTGGATCCGGCAGTTGGTAGGGTGGTACGTGAGGATGAGAGGGGTTCTGTTTTTGTTGTTATTGCGGGGGGTAGGCAGAGAGGGTGCCTTGATATACATGTACATTAGCCTCTTATGGTATCAGGACAGGTAGATAAAATGGTTAAGAATGAACATAATATATTTTCCTTTATTATTCTAAGCATAGAATTTAAGAGTAGGGAGATTATGCCAGAACTGTACAAACTGTTGGTCAGGCCACACCTAAAGGACTGCGTGCAGTTCTGGAATCCACGTTCTAGGAGGGACTGGAGAGGGTGCAGAGAAGATTTTTCAGGATGTTGCCTGGGCTGGAGAGTTTCGGTTACAGAGAAATATTGGACTGACTGGAGTTGTTTTCCTTTCAGCAGAAGAGATTGAGAGGGACAGGATTAAGATGTATAAAATTATGAGGGGGGTAGTCAGGAAGAAACTTTTCCCCTTGATGGAACAAGTAATGACCAGGGGACAAAGATTTAAATTAGGGACAGGAAGTTTAGAGGAGATATGAGAAATTCTTTCTAATCCAGAGAACAGTGGGAATTTGGAACACTCTGCCTATCATGGCAATAGAGGCAGAAACCCTCATGATATCAAAGGAGTATTTAGATGTACACTTGTGATGCCAAGGCATAGAAGGTTATGGGCCACAAGCTTGTAAACTGGGATTAGAACATTGTTGTTTGTTATAGTGTTATAGTTTTGACCAGTGGGGATGAGATTTGCTGAAGGACCTTTTCCTGTGCTGTAGATCTCCAAGACTCAATTGTGTTAAAATAACCACAAGCCCAAAATTGGACATTCTACTTTAATCCAGCCAGAGAAATTGGGCCTGACAGAAAATTGGCCAAACTAACTTAACCAGCAGCCAGCAGCTATCAGCCACAGAGAACAGTGGAAACCAAAATCAAGAGGATATGAAGGTTCAGAGGAACAGTTACAACCAGCTGAAGATTGTGTTTTGGAGAAATGTTGACCAGAGCTACTGACATCTTGATAGCCTGAAGATGTGCACTTTATGTCTCCCCAGCATGACAACAGTGAAGGGTATTTGTGCGACCCCATTGGATGATTTGAACCCAGCTTATGACCCCAATGGCCAAAGTCCATAGAACATGTGGAAGATCGGAAGTGAGAGTGGCGTGGGTTAAGAACACACATCTAAATGCCACCCCCTCAATGAAGATTCAGCAAAGACTCACAGGGAAGATTCACAAAAAGACTCATTGCACAAGACCATGAGGTATCCCAAGAAGACCTAGGAGAAGGTATACTGTGACCTGTGAGGTTCCACCTTCTTGGAAGAGAGCGGCCCTATGTCAGAGAGGAAGGATGCTCCAATGGCCCAGCTTATGAACATGGATTGTTGCAGGTAATGTCCTTTTTCGGATGGACAGAGCTAGGTAGGGAGTAAATATTGTGGTAATTTGGCACTACTTACATCACGTTTCAATAAGGAATAATTTGTTAAGAAAATTGAATTGAACTGCAAAATCAATTCTGTGTCCCTTTGTCTGCCTCACTGAGTAGAGCACTTGGGCAAAGTAGTTTTAATACATAAGCTAATCAAAGTGTCCAAGCATAGACAACACTAAGACTGTATGACTACCCTAGATGCAATGCATGTTTACTGACAAATGATGCTGAAAGGAAGCAGCAGATTTCTGACAATATATTGACACCCTTCAGGAGATATCAATAGTAGTGAAAGCCATTTGGCATATCCACTGCACTAGAACAATATCAATGCAGACAGCCTGTGATAGTTAATGATCTTCCTGGTGTGGAAGTTATAATTGATGATTGCTGCTTTATGAATGTGGAGACTTAATAGAAGAAGATGTCAAGTGAGGCTTTCTCTATGTGGGCAGCAAATAGTTGTTTTTCCATGAGCACTCAGAAAGTTGCGATGTGATTCTCACTCGGGAGCAATGAGATTCCTATTAACAGAGATTATTGCTTATTGTCAGGCTAATTAACTGCAGATCTCATCTCATTATTGTGAAGCTTCCTAACCTGCCATCTATCCTGAGGAAACTAGATGCTGAGAACCCTTGAAGGGTGCAATCACTCTGATGAGACAAGAATGTAGCTCCCCCAGAAGCCACTGACACATTAAGGAACAAACTGTAGGCAGATTATAGAAAGATGCAATAACAATAGGGTTGTCATAGTGGGTGATTTTTACTTCCCCTATACTAACTGTTACTTCCTTAGAGCAAGAAGCTTAGATGGGGCAGAATTTGTTAGGTGCATCCAAGAGGAATTCTTGAAACAGTGTGTGGACAATTCAACTAGAGGATGGGCCATACTGTGCCTTGTATGGTCTAATGAGCCAGGCCAAATGATTGATGTTGCAGTGGGAGAGCATGTTAGAAGCGGCGATCATAATTCCTTTGGTTTGAAGATGGCAAGGAATAACATAAGTCAGGGCCTGGCAGGTAGGTACTAAATTGGGGAGAGCAAGTTACAACAGTATTAGACAGGAGTTAGGGAGAGTTAATTGGGAGCAGTTGTTACCGGGCAAGCCTATATTTGACACGTTGGAGTTGTTGAAAGATCTGGTGATCAGTGTTCAGGACTGGCATGTTCCAGTAAGAAGTGAGACAAGGATGGGTTGGATAATGAGGGAGGTTGTGAATTTAATCAAAAGGGGAAAAAAAAGGAATATATGTAAGGTTTAAGAAGCTAAAATCGGACAGGGCCTATGAGAAATATAAAGAAATCAGGAAAGATCTCAAGTAGGAAATTAGAAGGACATGGAGGGGCCATGAAATGACTTGGAAAGCAGGATTAACAAGAATCTCAAGGTATTCTATACATACAGTAAAAACAAGAAGATAACTAGGAAGAAGGTAGGCCCACTAAAGGATAAAGGAGGGAACTTGTGCTTGGAGGCAAAGGATGTGGATGAGATCTCAGATGAGTAATTTGCATCTGTAGTCACCCATGAGAAGGATGGGGAGGAGAATGAGATTGGTATGGATCATGCTAGGACATATTGAGATCAAGTAGGAAGTGGTGTTGCATCCCTTCAAAAGCATTAAGGTGGCTAGGTCCCTAGGGCCTGATGATATCTACCCTGGGTTTATATATTGTCGATATTATATAGCATATCATCCATATGCCTAAATAATAGCTGCTTAAATGCCCCAATGAGACCGACTCCACTACCTTCTCTGGCAATGCATTCCAAGCCCTGACCACTCTCTGAGTAAAGAACCTACCTCTAATGTTTCCCCTATATCTACCTCCACTCACTTTAAAACAATGCCCCTTCGTAAAACCTACATCCATCCGAGGAAAAAGTCTCTGGCTGTCTGCTCTAACTATACCTCTGATTATTTTGTACACCTCTCATCCTTTGTCGTTCTAACGAGAAAAGCCCTAGCTCTCTCAAACTTTCCTCGTAAGACCTTCCCTCCACTCCAGGCAATATCCTGGTAAATCTCGTCTGCACGTTTTCCAGTGCTTCTACATCTTTCCTGTAATGAAGTGACCAGAACTGGACACAATACTCCAGATGTGGCTGAACCACACTTTTGTATAGCTAGAGCATAACTTCAAGGCTCTTGAACTCAATCCCTCTATTAATGAAAGCTAACACACCGTACGCCTTCTTAATAATTCTATCCATTTGGGTGGCAGCTTTCAGGGAACTGTGGACATGAACCCCAAGATCCCTCTGCTCCTCCACACTGCCAAGAATCTTTCCATTAATCCTATATTCAGTTTTCAAGTTTGTCCTTCCAAAATGAATCACCTCACACTTTTCAGGGTTAAACTCCATTTGCCACTTCTCAGCCCAGCTCAGCATCCTATCAATGTCCCTTTGTAACCTAGAACAGCCCTCCGCACTGTCCACAATGTGACCCACCTTTGTATCGTTCACAAACTTATTAATCCACCCCTCCACTCCTACATCCAAATCATTTACTAAAATCACAAACAGAAGAGGGCCCAGAACAGATCCTTGTAGTACACCATCACAACTGAACACCATGTTGAATATTTTCCGTCCACTACTACCCTTTGTTTTCTAAGAGTCAGTCAATTATGAATCCAATCTGCCACATTTCCTCCTATCCCATACCTCCTTACCTTCTGCATGAGCCTTCCATGGGGAACCTTGTCAAATATTTTACTTAAATCCATGTATGCCAGATCAACTGCCCTACCTTCATTCACGTGTTTGGTCACGTCTTTAAAGAATTCAATAAGGCTTGTGAGGCATGATCTACCCCTCACAAATCCATTCTGACTAATTGTGCCTTTCCAAGTGATCATGAATCCCATCTCTCAGAGCCCTTTCCAATAATTTTCCCATCACTAATGGAAGACTAACTGGCCTGTAATTTCCAGGGTTATTCCTGTTCCCTTTCTTAAACATGGCAATGATGTTTGCCTCTTTCCAATCTTCCAGCATAATATCCATGGACAGCAAAGATGAAAAGACCATCGCCAAAGGCCCTGCAATCTCTTCCCTCACTTCCCATAGAATCCTTGGGTAAATCCCTTCAGGCCGAGGGAATTATCTATCTTCAACTTCCTCAAAATTGCTAGCACATTTTCCTTACTGACATCGGTCTCCTCTAGCCTACCAGCCTGTTTCACACTGTCCTCATCGACAACTAGGTCCCTCTCAGTTGTGAATACCCAAGAAAAGTACTCATTAAGGACCTCTCCTGTCTCTTTAGGCTCCGTGCACAAATTCCCTTTCCAATCTGTGATCGGCCCTACCCTTTCTCTGGTCATTCTCTTATTCCTCATGTACGTGTAAAAAGCTTTGGCATTTTCCTTGATCCAATCTGCCAAGGCTTTCTCATGCCCCCTTATAGATCTCTGAAGCCCTTTCTTCAGCTCCTTCCTGGCTAACTTGTATCCCTCTAGAGCCTTTTCCGTTCCTTGATTCCTAAACCTTATATAAGCATCCTTCTTCCTGTTAGCCAGTCATTTGACCTCTCTTGAGAACCAAGGCTCCCTCACTCGACTGCATCTTCCCTGCCTGCTAGGGACAAACATATCAAGCACATGCAATATGCATTCCTTAAACAATCTCCACATTTCAATAGTGCTCTTCCCTGACAGCATCTGCTCCCATTTTATTTTACCCAGTTTTTGCCTAATTGAATTGTAATTAACCTTCATTCAATTATAAACCTTACCCTGCTGTATGTACCTATCCTTTCCCATGACTATTGTAAAAATAAGAGAGTTATGATCGCTACTGCCAAAATGCTCTCCTACCAACAGGTCTAATACTTGGCCCGGTTCATTGCCAAGCACAAATCCAAAGCGGCCTCTCCTCGTGTTGGTCTATCTACATACTGTGTCAGGAATCCTTCCTGAATGGACTGGTCAAAATCTGCTCCATCTGAACTATTACAACTAAAATGTTTCCAATCAATATTTGAAAATTTGAAGTCACCCATGACTATAACCCTGCGACTTCTCCACCTTTCTATTATGTGACTCCCAATCTGCTTCTCCACTTCTCTGCAACTATGGGGGGGTCTGTAAAAAAAACCAAAGTGACTGCTCCTTTCTTGTTCCTGACCTCAACCCAAACTGACTCCGTAGACCTATCATTCTCGAACTGCCTTTCAGTAGCTGCTGTACTAGCCCTGAATAGCAATGCCACTCCCCTGCCTCTTTTACCACCCTCTCTATTTCTTTTAAAGCATCTAAATCCCAAAACTTCCAACAACCATTCCTGTCCTTGAGTTACCCAAGTTTCTGGAATAGGTGGCAAAAGTCACCGAAGAGTATAGAGGAATGAATGTTGTCTATGTGACTTTTAGTATGGATTTTAACAAGGTCCTCATGGTAGGTTCATCCAGAAGATTAAGATTTATGGGATCTATGGTGTTCTAGCTGTGTGGAATCAGAAATGGCTTGCCCATAGAAGGTAGAGGGTAGTGTTGGAAGGGTGTTTTTCTGGTTGGAGGTCCATAATTAATGCCATTCTGCAGGGATCCAAACTGGGGCTTTTTCTGTTTGTTAAAACAGAGAACGTAGATGGCTGGGTTAGCAAATTTGTAGATGACACAAATATTGGTGATGTTGTGGATAGTGTAGAAGGTTGTCAAAGGACACAGTGAGATATAGGTCAGTTGCAGATATGGTCAGAGAAAAGGTAGACGGAGTTTAATCTGGGTAAGTGTGAGCTGTTGCGCTTTGGGAGATCAAATATTAAGGAAAAGTAAACAGTTAATGGCAGGATCATGACCATCTTGGATGGGATCTTGGGGCTCATGCCCATAGTTCCCTGAAAGTAGCCACGCAAGTAGATGGGGTGGTTAAGAAGGCATATGGTATGCTTGCATTTATTGGTCAGGGAACTGAATACAAAAGTGAGGATGCCATGCTGCAACTTCATAAGACTTTGGTTAGGCCACAGTTAAAATAATACATTCAATTCTAATTGCCACATTACAAGAAGGATGTGGAGGCTTTGCAGAGGGTGTTGAAAAGGTTTACCAGGATGCTGCCTGGATAAAAGGTATGATGTATTAAAAGAGGCTAGAAAACTCAGGTTGTTTTCTCTTGACTGGTGGAGGCGATGAGCAATTTGATAGTCTATAAAGTTATGAGATGCACAGATATGGTTGACAGTCTAATACTAGAGGGAATGCATTTAAGGTGAGGGGGAAAGTTCAAAGGAGATGTGAGGGGTAAGTTTTTTTTTGCACAGAGTGGTAGGTGTTTCAAATGTGCTGCCGGGGTGGTGATGGTGGAGGTAGATATGATAAGCACGTGAATATTCAAGGGAGGAAGGAATGTGGAACAACGGCAGATGGAAGGGAGCAGTTTAATTTGGCCTCATGTTTGGCACAACATCGTGAGTCAAACGGCACATTCCTGTGTTAAGCAGCTCTATGTTCCATGATGTTGAAATATGATCAGGTACTTGGTGAGTACTGCTTGCTGCCTACTCCTCCTAGACCTTTGCTTTGCCTGCTAAGCACCATCTTAGCACGCACTATATGGGTAGGAACTACAACAATCCACATCCTCAAAATTGATACTGGAAAATTATCAGCCTCATCTGCATCATCTTGGTGTATCTCCATACCACTTGCAGCACTCTGCTGCACTGCTGTGCTACATCTAGGGCTTCACTGGCAACTATCATTGCAGTGCTGCTACCAGGACATGTTACTTGTAAGGACAGGAACCTGGGTCACAGGTTGGACCAGTCTTCATTTCAGGGTCTTCTTTAGATCTGAGTTAACTTAACTTAAGCCAAATCTACCTGACTTGCAGTATGTTTGTCCTTTTTTGCTGTTTAGCATGGACTTCAGCCAAAGCTACCTGACTTGCAGTATGTTTATCCTGTTTTGCTGCTTAGCATGGAGAGAAGACCAAAAATCTTGCCATTGCAATCAACATCCTTGGTCAAGTCAGAGAGACAGCCTTCAGTGAAGGTGTTTCAGCACATTAATAAAGGGTAGCCTTGGACATTGGGACCAGAAGATTAGATCTAGTCAGTTGGCTGCTTGGGGCAATCAGGGTCAGAATTCTCTCCCCATGGGGCATGAGGAGTTGAGTTTTAGACCACCCACAATCCTCCTTGTCTCTTTCAACCCTCGTGCGAGCTGTTTTATGAAGGAAGGCAAAGTTTTAAGGGAGATGAAAGCAGATGGCACATTTTTGCTGGTGCTGCAATTTGGGAGGAAAGGAAGTATAGTCTCTTGAACTGGTGAATAGGCAGGACAGTACTTGCACAATGTTAGTAGTGTGAGGATGTTGGGTGGGTGAAAGCAAGTGAGGGAAAATGTTGCAGGCAATGGTAGGAGTGATAGAGCATAAGCCCTCGTGGGAGGCAGGTGTAAGTAGTGGCGTTATGGTGGTGAATCTTATTCTGTTGATGTGGAGAAGGCTATTGGCCTTCTTTTAACATTGTTGGGCATTCCTCCAAGTGGTTGAGGGTACACTGACCTGACTGGCAATCTCAGACCAGGTGGGCATGCCTGGAGTCATGGCGAGTTCTTCCAGCTCTGACAAGTGAGCAAATTGGGGGTCTCATTGGTCTAGTGGTGCCTTAGCGGCTGGGTAAACAGTTAATGAGATGGTTTGGGCATAACAGTGTGAGGAAACCCAGTGGGCCTCACAGAAATACCACCTCCCACCCCCCAAGGAGGTCCATGAAATCATCACCACAAAAAACATAACATTTAGCCCATTGTTTCTGGTAATGCATATGTCAAACATTGTTTATAAATGATACATGTTTTTTGGAGAAAATTTCGATTAATAATGTTCCAATCCAAATTTAGCATCTTGGACTTGGACAGGCTACAAGAGTTGGCAATAAAGTGCAGATAGAAAACAATTTGTTTAAGTGTGAGGCTATGCAATTTGAGGAACAATAGAGGCATTGACTGTTTTCTTAATGGGGAAAGGACTTAGAAGTCTGAAGTACAAAGGGACTTAGAAGTCCTAGTTCAGGATTGAATTAAGGACAATATGCAGGTTCAGCTAACAGTTAGGAAGACAACTGTCATGTTAGTATTCATTTCAAGAGTGCTAGAATACAGGAGTAGGGATGTACTGCTGAAGCTGTATAACGTTCTGGTCAGACCACGGTTGGAATATTGTAAGCAGTATTAGGCATTGTATCAAAGGAAGAATGTGCTTGCCTTGGAGGGGTCCAGAGAAGATTTACAAAAATGACCTTGGATGAAGGTCTTATCTAACAAGGAATGATTAAGAACTTCAGGTCTGTACTTAATGGATTATAGGAGGATGGGGCGGGGGGGATATCTTTTTGAAACTTGCGGAATTTCAAAAGGGCAGGAAGAATACAGAGTCGGAATGAAAGAACAACCCCTCAGAGTTGACATGAAGAGGAGTTTCTTCAGCCAGAGAGTAGTGAATCTGTCAAACTCATTGTCACAAAGCTATGGAAGCCAAGTCGTTAAGTATATTTTAAGCAGGGATAGATTGGTGCTTGACTAGTAAGGGAATCAAGTATTAAAAGGTGAAGGCAGAAGAATGGGGTTAAGCAACACATCAGCCATGATCTAATGGTGGAGCAGGCTCAATGGGCTAAATTGTATAATTCTGCTCCATTATCTTATGGTCTAATATGATGGAAAATTCTTTGATTGAATGCCACTAAGGAGTGAGGTTCCTTGCTGAGAGATGTGATTCTCAAAAATATGATATTTGCCCATAAAACTTTTGAAAATGTAAGTTGAAAACAGCATGATGAGTGCAGTAGGACATGCAGGACTGTGCTGAACAGTAACACCAAGCATCTGCATAACTAATGAGATTAATAGTTTGAAAAATAATCAGGAAAGATTGAGAAGGTTTGAGAACTAGAGTCAGTAATTTTAATGTCGCGACAAGTGCAGAAGGAAAAACAACAGGAAAGAAAGATGAGGAAAAACAAAACAAAAAATTAATTTTGACATTAAAAAATATCCATTTGCAATTCATGGCTTAAAGGTAGGAGAATCCATGATTTTAATTGTTTATTTCTGGGCAAGGGAGATTGAATGACACTGGTCATGTAGTTTAGAAGTTAATTATATCATCAATTATTAGAATCAACTTCCTGTGGTGAATTGTCATTTCCATTTAGCTAAAGATGGAGTTGCACACATCAGCCAGTGACTTGTAATTTACATTTATCTTCCTCCCAGAGGTTAGTGACTGATTTTCTCATTAATAATGCCATGTTTTTTTCAGCCAACATTGTTTTCAACTAGAAAATTCTCAGCCAAAATGCCAAGGACTGATTATCATGTTTTAACCATGCAGCATGAACTTATCAATGAAGCAGAAGTTGCATGAATGAAGCAACGGAAAGACAACTAACAGCAAGACCTGTCCATTCTAATTTTTGGGCAGAAATGCAATAATACATGTTAATTAGAGTTGATTGACAAATATAATGGTTATTTGAGTTGGAAGGAGGAATAAATGAATACTTACAATGACATCATTTAAAAGACATTTCGATAACTGCATGAATAACAAAGATTTGGAGGGATGAGCCATGAGCAGGCAGGTAGAACTAGTTTAGTTTGGGATTATGTTTGGTGTAGAATGGTTAGACCAAAGGGTCTGCTTCTGTGCTGTATGAATCTATGAATTCCAGAAATATTTTTACGAATATTTGTGCTACAGTTTTCTAAAGCAGACTGTAAAACCATAGAGTCAATGGTAACAACTGCACCATTGTTACGAGTAAATATGTATAGTTAAGAACAGTATGGGGAAACCTGTATCATTTTAAACTGTTTGAGCATTCCGGATTGAATAGACTTTTTAATCAAGTGATTTCTTGGCAATGAAACCAACAGTTTAATTTGTGTGTGGTTTACCTTCCTTTTTATTGGAAATCGAGAAGCAGTCCTATATGTTTGACACCCCTGCAGCGTTTCATCACTGGTCCCACACAGAATTCTCACTTGCAATTATTTTGTCTCTGCAGCAGTCATTTCTTGAAAACACGTTTGGGAATTAATTGTAAATATAGTCTGTACATTTCAGGGTTTATCTAATGCTGCAAACTGGCATTTCCTTTCATTCTTAACACTTCCAGATCTCTTCTTTAAAGCTCTGCAGGCTTTTTGATCTCACTTGCCCTGTCAGATTTCCCTATCTCCAGAATAGTGATTTGCTTAGTGCCAGGGGCTTGAGTGGGGGTGAGTTTGTTATGTATGTCCATACAAATTGTTTGAAACAATTTATAAATAATCCAACTAGGCAAGGAAGCCATGCTAGGCCTGCTACTGCAGAATAAGCTCAGCCAGATGACTGAATTTTCAGTGGAGAGCATTTCAGGCCATAATTCTGTAAGTTTTCTTAATTACTGAAGAGTCCTGCGAGTACTGAAAGCAAAAGCACTGAATTGAGAGAAGGCTACCTACCCACAATATTAGGCAGAAGCTGGGGAACACAGATTGGGCATGGATGTTTGAGGGTAAATCCACATCTGGCATGTGGATATCTTTTAAAGGCCAGTTGGTTAGAACTCAGGACCAGCCTGTTCCTATTAAAATGAGGGATAAGGATGGCAAGATTCAGGAACCTTGGATGTCAAGAGAAATTACAAGCTTAGTCAAAAAAGGAAAAAATAAACGAGGCTGACATGGACATACATGGAATAGTGTAGGTTAGATGGGCTTCAGATTGGTATGACAGGTTGGCACAACATCGAGGGCCGAAGAGCCTGTACTGTGCTGTAATGTTCTATGTTCTAAATATCAAATTTAGGAAATTGAAGACAGACAGAAACGTTGATGAATACAAAGATAGCAGGAAAACACTTAAACAAGGAGTTAGGAGGGCTAAAAGAAGTCATGAAATGTCTTTGGCAAACAGGGTCAATGAAAATCAAAATATGTCTTATACATATACAAATAACCAGAGGGTAATGGGAAAAAGAGATAATGGGAACTGCAGATGCTGGAGAATCCAAGACAACAAAATGTGAGGCTGGATGAACACAGCAGGCCAAGCAGCATCTCAGGAGCACAAAAGCTGACGTTTCAGGCCTAGACCCTTCATCAGAGAGGGGGATGGGGTGAGGGTTCTGGAATAAATAGGGAGAGAGGGGGAGGTGGACCGAAGATGGAGAGTAAAGAAGATAGGTGGAGAGAGTATAGGTGGGGAGGTAGGAGGGGATAGGTCAGTCCAGGGAAGACGGACAGGTCAAGGAGGTGGGATGAGGTTAGTAGGTAGATGGGGGTGCGGCTTGGGGTGGGAGGAAGGGATGGGTGAGAGGAAGAACAGGTTAGGGAGGCAGAGACAGGTTGGACCGGTTTTGGGATGCAGTGGGTGGAGGGGAAGAGCTGGGCTGGTTGTGTGGTGCAGTGGGGGGAGGGGACGAACTGGGCTGGTTTAGGGATGCAGTTGGGGAAGGGGAGATTTTGAAACTGGTGAAGTCCACATTGATACCATTAGGCTGCAGGGTTCCCAGGCGGAATATGAGTTGCTGTTCCTGCAACCTTTGGGTGGCATCATTGTGGCACTGCAGGAGGCCCATGATGGACATGTCATCTAAAGAATGGGAGGGGGAGTGGAAATGGTTTGCGACTGGGAGGTGCAGTAGTTTGTTGCGAACTGAGCGGAGGTGTTCTGCAAAGCGGTCTCCAAGCCTCCGCTTGGTTTCCCCAATGTAGAGGAAGCCACACCGGGTACAGTGGATGCAGTATACCACGTTGGCAGATATGCAGGTGAACCTCTGCTTAATATGGAAAGTCATCTTGGGGCCTGGGATAGGGGTGAGGGAGGAGGTGTGGGGGCAAGTGTAGTATTTCCTGCGGTTGCAGGGGAAGGTGCCGGGTGTGGTGGGGTTGGAGGGCCGTGTGGAGCGAACAAGGGAGTCATGGAGAGAGTGGTCTCTCCGGAAAGCAGACGGGGGTGGGGATGGAAAAATGTCTTGGGTGGTGGGGTCGGATTGTAGATGGCAGAAGTGTCGGAGGATGATGCGTTGTATCCGGAGATTGGTGGGGTGGTGTGTGAGAACGAGTGGGTCCTCTTTGGGCGGTTGTGGCGGGGGCGGGGTGTGAGGGACGTGTTGCGGGAAATGCGGGAGACGCGGTCGAGGGCGTTCTCGACCACTGCGTGTAATGGGAAAAAGATAAGTCCTTTCAAGGAGAAATGAAAAAGAATTTATGCAAAAAGCTGGAGGAAGTGGGCACATCAGTATTCACCAAGGAGAGGGATACAGTGGATGGTGATCTCAGGAGGGGTATATTGACATTCCGGGGCATGTCAATATAAATTAGAGGAGGTATTGAGTGTTTTAAAAAGCAGTTAGGCAGACAAGCCCCCAGGACCTGATCAGCTCTCATCAAGGATGCTGAGGGAGACGGGTGAGGAAATTGCTGGGTTCTGGTACCAAGTCTTTATGCCGTCTTTAGTTACAGGAGTGGTTCCACAGGACTGAAGAGTAACCAACATTATTCCTTTGTTTAAGAAATGTAACATGGATAATCCAGGAAATCACAGGCCAGTGAGCCTTATGTCAGTGGTAGAAAAATGAATAAAGAAGATTCTAAAGGATAGGATTTATTCACACCTGGAAAAAGATACACTTTGTGCAGAGAAAGTTATGTCTCACAAATTTGATTTTTTTTTCTTGTGTTATGGACTAGACCAAATTTCTTCAAAACTTAACAAGGAGATAGCCAAGAGCCTAACTTTTATCTTATTTCAAGGCAAGTGTAAGATGCTGTGTTCTGCATGTGATTTGATTGGTCAAAATACCAGGCTTTAAGCAAGACTCACTTAGTTCTTATGTCACAGTTAAAATAAACAAAAAGAGAATTGGCATTACTTTAACTCAATCAAAATACTTTTTTAAAAAAGTATATTATTTAACTACTACTCATCAAATGGTCCAATGTAGCAACATCCCATAATATCCTGGGCAAAGGCAAATTCAGCAAAACAAGTTTCCCTCAATTGCTATCATCTCCAGTCCAAGAGAAGGAACACTGACAGAATGAATCAAGCAGCAGAGAGAACTCAAGACTTTAGCAGCAGCAGAGAGAGAGCTGTATCCTGTAGCTTTGACTCAAACTCCAACTTCAACAACTGAAAGCAAAAACAAAAACATTGGATTTGTGTAAGCCTGGCTTCATTCCTTGATGCTTCTTTTGTATAATTCAAAGAAAAACCCAAAGCTATTTACCCTGCCTTCCATGGACCAGACACCTTGTCACCAACTTTACAACATGCCTCTTCAAGAGAAACAGCACAGAACAAATCCATGTTAAAACCACAATCTCATCATATGAGGAGGTGACAAAGTTGATTGAGAGTAGGCTGGTAGAAGTTGTTCATAGGGACTTTGAAAACCCTTTGCCAACGTCTGTCAAAGCACACTAATATAAAAGATGAAGTTACTTTGGGTTTACAGTGAGCTGGCAAGATGCATGCAGAACTGGCTCAGTCATAAAAGAAAGAGTTGCGGTGGAAGGTTACTTTTGTGACTGGAGATCTGTGACCAGGGGTGTTCAAGGATCAGTGTTGGGATCTCTATTGTTTGTAAGATATATAAATGGTTTGGAATAGAATGTAGGCAGCCTGATTAGTAAATTGTGGACGGTACAAAATTGAGGGAGCAGTGGATAGTGAGGAGGATTGCCAGGGAACACAGCAGGATGTAAATAGCCTGGAGACTTGTTAGAGAAATGGCAGATGGAATTTAATCCAGACAAATGTGAGCTGATGCATTTTGGAAGATTGAATGTAGGAGAGAAGGACACAGTAAATGGCAAGAAGACATAAAGCATGCTTGCCCTCATCCTTTAGGGCATAGAGTATAAAAATTGGCAAATTATGATGCAGTTGAATAGAACTTTAGTTAGACCACATTTGGAATGTTGTATGCAGTTCTGGTCACCGCACCACCAGAAGACTTATGGAGGCTTTGGAGAGGGCACAGAACATTTTACCAGAATGTTTTCCAGTTTGGAGGGTGTTAGACATGATGAGAGATTAAACAAACCAGGTTTTTTTTTCACTTGAGTTTTGAAGGATGAGGGAGACACAATTGAGAGACATAGATGGAATGGACAGTCAGAGTCATTTTACCAGGTTACAATGTCAGTTACTAGGGGAAACAGGTTTAAGGTGAGAGGGGATAAGTTTAAAGGAGATGTGAGAGGCAAATTTTATACATAGAGATGGTAACTGTTTGGAATGCGCTGCCAGAAGAGGTGATGGAGGCAGATACAGTAGCAATGTTTAAAAGACATCAGGACAGATATATGAATGGGCAAGGACTGGAGGGATACAGACTGTGTAGAGGCAAAAGGCTTTTAGTTTAGAAAGGCATCATGTGACGGCATGGTCTTGATTGGTTGAAGGGCCTGGTTCTGTGCCGGACTGTTCCTTGCTCCAGTGGACAGCCACAGAAATGCATTAATTGATAGTGGTTCATCATATTCAGTTGAATATAGTCTGACCATGACAATTGCACAGATCCCATTTTGGCAAACTTGTGTTAGTGTCATCAACATGGGCTACGCTCCAAAACTGCCCCACCTTAGCAGTTGACAATTACTGGTTCACATTTTGAGGTACATTATTCTACACTAACTCCACTTCAGTAAAATAGGCATCAAACAGATATGGTGAGAAACAGCTTACCAGTCCTGTTAATTTTTGGGAGGAAAATAATTAAAAACTGATAATTCCTCAACTGCATAATTACTTTTTACCAGTACAAGCCAATTTAATCCAGTCAATTGTAATAAAGTGTGCATTTTTCAAAATGTATTAAAACTGATTATCAAATGGTTTGGAATTTCTTCATGACCCATTAGCACAGCAGTAATAATCGCTCTAACTTGAGAAAGAAAATATAATTCTTTGGCAATGCTCTCGAGCTAAACATAAAAAGAATAGATCTATCAGAATCATTAAATTAAATTAAGGAAGTATAGTATATTTCTATCATTTCGATAGCAGTTACTGAATATCCACTGAAACATTAATTAGCATGGTTTACTTCTTGCTCTAATATGTCCAACAATTTTTTTAAAATTTCCATGGCTACAACATTTTGTGTGGAACACTTATAATGCTATTGGTATGTGTGCCACTCAGTTTCAAATTAATGTCCATTGCGTGTCCATGTATTTCTGATGCTGGCTCACTGGTTGCCTTTTTTTTCCAGGGGAAATACAAAGTTGCACGCTCCCTGGCTCTTGCTTCGGAATTATGCAGTCAGTAAGCCAACACGTAACAAGTGTGTAAAGCTGAATTGATGTCAGTGCTATTATTTCTGAATTTACTGCTTTAATTAACCTTTTTGAACCACAAAACTGAATATCAGTTCAGCAGCATAATAATACCTGCCCCTTCCTGTACTATTACTCAACTTCATCATGTTGACTTTGACTGGCTGTTGTTGTGTTTGAAGATGTATTTGATGTTTGTACTTTTACTAAAATTTGACGAGGCCTGGAATGTGTGCCCCATGCTGCAGGACTTGAACGTGACTTTCAAGATGCTGTTCAGGCCATCTGCTTCTGGTCATGCGTGCTTTTATGCCCATGCCACTTGGTCTGCACCATGAAAGGAAGGATGAGTCAAGGCAATAAGAAGAATCACAACAATATATGAAGAAATAGTAAAACATGGGGAGAAAAGCTCTTAGCAGCTAGGCTTATCCATCCTCAGGGAGCAATTCTTTTGCCTTAACCTCAGCAAGAAGCAGTGTGCCAGATACTGCACCACACCAAAGAGGTGTAAGCTCATTGAAATCTGGCACCAGCTGCAGACTCAGCTGCAAATTTTGATGAGGGTAAGTACAGTACTGCTAATGACTGTGAAGCTGACTGTGACCATGAACTTTTCTACATTAAGTTCCTTGCAGACTGGGCTGAACAATATTTGCAGCATAGTCCATTTTGTTGTCTGCTTTTGCAGAATAAAGGCTCCAAAGTTTCCAAATGCAGACATAATTTATTTTACAATCCATTTGAGAGATGTGGTTGTTCCTGCCTATGCGAGCAATTATTGTCCCTCCCTAACCACACAGAGGGCAACTAAATTGCATGTGTCTGGACTCATGTAGATAAGACCAGGTAAGGTCTTAGGAAAACATATGTAGTAGGGGCTTGGATTCACAAGGATCATAGGCCTCATGTTCCTGAGTACTACTGGTCGCAGACACTACACTTTTTAGGCACTGCATGCGAATTCTGAGACATTCCACAACCAGGAGAAGTTCTATTCCCTCAAGATCTAAGTGGTGTGTGAATGTATAGAGCGCATTTTTCAGGTCAATGCCTGGTATCCTAACAGAGACACTGCATTCATTCTATGACTGCACACTGTGCCAGCTGTATTGGACCCTGATATGAAACCAGAAGATGGCTTTGCGTCAATAAGGAATTTTTGCTGACATTTTGATTCCTGACTCTGGTGTGTGTATCCCAAAAATCATGCTACCAGCCATGAAATGTGATCAAGTGGACTATTCAGGGGATGGTCAGTAGCGTTGCCATGGTAATAATCAGAGTTCATGATAAAAACCATTTGATTTCCCAGCAGGACTATCCTGCTCCTGAGTGAGAGGTAAGGCCTAATTGCAGGGATTCATCAGGGGAGGAGAAGGAACGGTAACGTCACACCCTCATTTAATGGCCTCAGCCCAAGTAAATTACCTTTATTGAGTGAACATCCTCAGGGCTGCAGGATGCATGATGAGGATATGATAGAAAGAAGTGCCCTTTTGCCTAGAATGTGGGAGAATGCCTATCATTGTGAGAGGAGTACGGACAGGGTTGGTGTGAGCAAACTTTTGGTGGTGGGAAATTTTTTCAGAATTCTCGGATGCAGCTCTCTGCAATTAAAACTGCCCTATTAAATACTTGTAAGAGACTAACAGGAGAAGAAGTGGGCAAAATATCTAGATATATGCATTGCCTCAAACCTAAGTTTCTGATGCAAACTGCATCGGTTAGTACCACACATTTTCATGGGTTGGGGCCTTTTCTGGATCTCAACATGTAGCAATAGTAATTCCTTCAACATTTGCCACTTGTCATTGAAAGATCACTTCTGAACCGATTATGTTCATTTTTTAGATCATTAAGTCAAACAAAAAAACAATCAGAGGCCCAACAACTAGGGATATTTGCTCTCCAGTTTCAAAAACAAGGTGCTCTAAAATTACTCTTGTACTCAAATGATTTGATTTGTTGTGAACTCTAAAGCTGATCTTTTAAGATATATCCTTATAATGGTTGTGTATTATTAGTTTCAACTGACATTGAAAGGTTTAATTTTCAGTGCTTTTATCGGTTCCCTTCACTGTCTGTCTGAAGTTTAAGAGCAAAGGGATATAAAGATGTATTATTAAAAAGTGCATATATAATAATTACTTGCATCAATTGTGATAAAACAAAACCTTAAACTAATCTAATGGCCATTCCCTTTAATATTACATTACAACAAGGATGTCAGAAATGTTTGATTGGTAATGTATCTGTGTAACTTTCCTGTTGCTGCAAACTGGAAAATTATTAATTCAATTTGGATGGACATTTGAATATAATGGGGTAAATTTTCAACTTGTTGTTCAGGTGTCAAACTGGAACTGAAGTTTGTCTGCTCTTCATAAAAAGCTGCAGATTTGGCATATCATTGGTTTCAGTGGGATTTAAAATTTAGCAATAAACAAAAGACATAATAAATAGCTAACCTGCAACACCATATTCTTTGGAGTGGAAAGGGCATTTGATGATGGAGATGATGGTTTGGAGGGACTGAATTGTCAAAGGTATTTTTCAGGAGAGAAGTTCTCATGGCAGATGAAAAGGGGAAGGATATTGTAGCCAAGGAAAGAGAATTGTTAATGATATTCATGAATATCAAGACTAGGAAGAGAAATTGTGTGATCAGCAGATTAGTGGGAATAGAATTAAGTCAGCAAGAAGTGGGTTTCAAGGGTAAGATGAATACACAGGGCATTACTGAAAATTTTGGGAAAAAAGACGCTACACACAGGAAACAGGAAAGACAGCTGAATGAGTGGTCACAGTCTTAGTGACAAAGAAGTCCTTGAACTCCTGATATGTTTTCCATGGAGAGTGAGGGAGAGAAGGAAGGTGGTTTGAATTAGATAAAAGGATGGATGTTACAGGAGCATATGAGTAGAAGTGTACCATTTGGTACCTCTACTCGCTGCCATTCAACTAAATTGGTGCTGATGTCCAACCTCAGTACCATTTTTCCATGCTATTCACAACTCTCTTGATATCTTTAATGTGTAGAAATCCATCTCTGTCTTGAATATACTCAATGACCGAGTCTCCATAGTCTTGTTGTTAGAGAATTCCTTCTGAGTAAAGAATTTCCTCCTCAACCCCATTCTAAATGACTTACCTCTTATTCTGATATTGTGTCTTGGCTGTAGACCAATCAATCCAATGGAAATATCCTCCCTGCATCTGCACTTTTGAACCCCATAAGAACTTTGTACGCTTCAATAGAACTGCCTCTGATTTTTCTAACCTGTAGAGAATATACGCCTAGTCTCCTCAACCTTTCCTCACTGGACAATATCGCTATCGCAGAGATCAATCTTTAGTGAACAGTCATTGCATTCCTGCAAGGGCAAGTATGCATTTCTTAGAGAAGGGGACAAAAATTGTACACAATACTTCAAGTGTAGTCTCCCAAGGCTCTACACACTTGCAGCAAAACATCTTAACTCCTGCATTCAAATTCTCTTGCAATAAGGCCAACAGACCATTTTCCTCCCTAATTGCTTGGTGCACTTGCATGTTAATTTTCAGTGAATAATGAGCAAGAACACTTGGGAAGACATTAGTTTCTAATTTCTCACCATTTAGAACAAACTCTACATGTGTTCTTCCTACCAATCTAGATAACTTCACATTTTTCCACATAATTTATCTGCCAAGTGCTTAATTATTCAATTAGCCTGTTTAAATCCCCTGCAAGCTTCTTTGCATCATCCTCAAACTGTGTTCCTACCTAGTTTTGTGTCATCAGAAAACATAGGTATATTACATTTGGCCTCCACATCGAAATGCAAAAATTTAGATTCAGGATCATCCTGAGATAGTGAGCAACTTTGACAGTGGGGAGTAGGACCCACTATTGCCTTATTTGGTTGTGAGATGTCTAGTGATTAAAATATAGGTTTAGTTGTCCCCTGTATCCATTCATGCCTGCATACCTTGGACTTAGTGAATTTGAGGACTGTATAATGGGAAATTACATTACTGTAATTGGGACTAGAGTGTCAAAAGTGATTGGGGCAGTTTAGCAGCTGCAGAAACAATAGGTTTAAGTTTTCTTCTTTTTTTCTCCGTCACTGTTCTAGAGACCTGTAGAATACTTCCAGTAGTATTATCATATGTATCTACATTCTCAGTCTAGCCAAGTAGAGTCTGTCCTTTGTCATGAAAGAGCATCTTTCATTTCTAACACCTTAATGTCTTCTCTACTCAATACTGGCTCTGCTGATTTCCTTCTTTCCCTCTTTAACTTTTCTGAACACTCTGGGCTCAGGAAATTTGACATGCGTACTTTTGTGGGTTACAAAATGCTCCCCTGATGCATGTGTGAATCCCTTTATGTCAGGATTTTGTTCCGAAACAGAGTTTATGCAGCAGTTTGTTATATGCTGGAGTGTGTGAAGAGTGTGATTGATTGTAGATATGGCCTGTTTTAGAAGGTCTACCTCATTCTTAAACACAGTATCACAATTCCCAAAGGCGTTTAAAATGTCCCCTAAACCTCATCTCTCATCCTACCACCGACCTGATGCTAACCCATCCCTCCCTACAATCAACTTAAACCACTACTAGCCCTGTATCTTTAATGCCCCATGATCACCTATGCCCTGCTGCACCTTTGTCTCTTCTAACTATGATTCCTCTAGCGAGTTTTGAGACGATTTGTAGCTCAGGTTGAGGTTCTGGATGTGAGTTTGCTCGCTGAGCTGGAAGGTTAGTTTTCAGACGTTTCATCACTATTCTAGGTAACATCATCAGTGAGCCTCCGACGAAGCGCTGGTGTTATGTCCCGCTTTCTATTTACCTGTTTAGGTTTCCTTGGGTTAATAGATAATGGATAAATAGAAAGAGGGACATAACACCAGCGCTTCATCGGAGACTCACTGATGATGTTACCTAGAATGGTGACAAAACGTTTGAAAACTAACCTTCCAGCTCAGCGAGCAAACTCACATCCATGATTCCTCTAAAGCTACCCACCTAGTACACCATATCTACACGTCAGCTTTTGTGCTCCCGAGATGCTGCTTGGCCTGCTGTGTTCATCCAGCCTCACATTTTATTACACCGTATCTACAGTTCTTATATTTCATGCAGTATCAATGAGGAATATAGAATATTCCTTGGGAAAGGGAAAAATCTCATATTATTGGGCAGACAAAAGTGTCTTCCATGTAACAATAAAAGCCTTAAAATACTTATAATATTATTAAGCTTTGTCAGCAAGACAAAAACTACATCAAAGAGAAAAAAAATGTTATTACAACTTTTTGAAACTGTCATTCATTTTGATATGAGTGGCACACCAACTGAGCTGAAAGTCATTAACATTTGATAGTAGGCCTATCTTTCAGAATGACCGCTACTGTCCAAAAACAAAAATTCCTACTTGTTTAAGAAAGAATAGAAGATGCACACTTGAATTTATGAAGTGAATGTTTTGTTTTCTAAAAGCAAGTTTTGGCTATTGAGATAGGCAGCTCAAATGGAGAAACTTTATTTCTCACACAGCCTGATTCGATGGAGCAGTCCCTAGATTTTATGATCTACACTCCGGGAAGGAATTTTGGAAGGCTGACAGTAATGATTGGTGTAAAAAGGTAAAGTTGCCCTTACCTTACAAGGTGATAGGATAGTTTTCTCATTAGGGACTGCCATAGGCATGATAGGCAGTGGTTTAACTTGGAGATCACCACATCTCGGGCAAGGGGAGAGGGAGACAAAGAGAGTCCTTCATGGTAACCTTGACTGGTTGGGAATTGAAACCAAACTGCTGGTATCTTTCCGCATCGCAAATCTGCTGTCCAACCAGCTGATCTAATCAACCCACTAAAACTACTGTTGAAGAATTGTCGGGAAGGCACAATGTTTAGTACTGCTACCTCACAGCTCCCCTCCATGCAGGTATTTATTGAATTCTGAAATCACTTTTCATTCTAATGTTGTAAGGCTTTGATCTAACACAAACTATTCAGCTTATTGTAGTGTTCTAGATTAAATGCATACTGATATCATGTCAAATGTTCTATCAAAAATGAATCAATTGTACCCCTTAATAGTCAATGCTGCTGCAAATAGTATCTATTCATATCATGTAACAGAATTAGACCATCAAGTCTATTAATGAGAGAACTCTAAAAGAGCTTGTAAATAGTTCCCCATTCTAAATACTTTGCCAATAGCCCTATTATCTTTTTAGTTTCAGTTACGATTTTGCTAATTGGGGGACAGAGTGGAATTAGACAAAGAATGACGGCTGAGCTAGCAAGTGCACACACCAAAACAACTGACTCAAAAATTGAGAGGATGTACATTTAATTGATTCCAAACTTAAAAGTGAGAGCCCCATAACTCATATTGAAGAAGACAATTTATAATGTTCACCTTTTGCAGAAAAGAAGACAACTGATGAATATATACCATTACAAAATATGCTTGTATCCAACATCAATTTCAAAAAAAATCTTACCATTAGCAAATTATTTTTAAAAATGGTACTTTTCTACATTCTTTGTAAAGTTTGCACTCTTAAGAAGAACAGTGGCATTAGCTACCAATTAGTTTAACTTGCTTGTCAATGGCCACTATCTAAATTCAGATAATTTTCTGCATGCTACAAATAATATCGAAAATCTTTACTGTTATTTGGATTGTATATGGTATTGATATCGGAGGAAAAGCCTGAAGATAGGAAATGAAGATCAAAACGCTGTTTTTTGGTCAAGTTTATAAATAAGTTGTTCATGTATATCTTGTGATGCATACAAATTATCAATTTTGTGCTTAATGTTATGTAATGAGCAATAAAAAACCTAAAATGTCACAAAAAATGCATAGACTCATTAAGAATGTTATTAGATATTTTTGAAATAGTCAAAGCTCAACCTACCCCTATCAATTTCACAATCTATGTTGCAGAGGGTGAAACATTATTGCTCTTAAATTCTATTTATTACATTCCTGTTGTCCAGGGTGCTTTTAACAAAAATCCTGGGACGTGGTTTGGCCTACTAAATGATGGTTATGAGTTCATAATTGTGTTTGCTGATGATTATACAGTGTTCAGCTCAATTTGCAATCCCACAGCTAATGAAGCAGTCTATTCTTGCTTGCAGCAAGACCTGGCTGACATCCAGGTAAGTGCTGATAAGAGCCAAATAATATACATAACCATCTCTCTAACAAAAGACAACATAATCACTTCCTCTCGACATTCAATGCCATTACCATCACTGAATTTCCCACTAACAATGTCTTGAGGGCTTCATCAGGAATTGAACAGGATCAGTCACATAAATCTCACGTGCATTCAAGCAAATCAGAGGCTAAATAGTCTGCAGCAAGTGGATCACCTTCTGACTCCCCAGACCCTCTCCACTATCTGCAAGGAGTTTGTCAAGAGCTTATTGGAACACTCTCCAGTTGGCTGGATGAGTTCAACTGCTACTTACACTCAAGAGGCTCAATGTCATTAGCGTCAGATTATACCCTCACTCCCACTGCTGCTACTGGTGTAACATGGCTCCAGTTCCTACTTTTTCAAGGTACATAGGCAAAATAACAGAATTATTTTGCCAACGCCTTCTAAGCCTGTGACCTTCACCACCCTAGGAGAAAAGTAGCAAATATAGGGAATATCATTGCCTACAAATCCCCCTCCAAGTCACAAGCTCTTCATCTTGAACATATAGTCTCCTCTCTTCAGTGTCATGACATTGAAATCTCGGAGCTGCTGATACAAGTATAAGGTACCTCCACCATATTAACTACAGTAGATCAAAAAAAATGCAAAACACTAACTTTGCAAAGATAGTTAAGGATGGTCAATAAATTCTGGTCTTTCCCACATGATAAAAATGAATAAATCTAGAATAACTGGTTCAAAGAATAATGCCTGTATTCAGAAAGTTTTAGATATCATTCACTGTGAAGCTTTTAAGTGTACTATGTGGCAATAAATCAATTAATCAATGTTCCAGGCAATTCAATTTCTGGTATGGCTTGGCAGATTATTTCTAATTTGTTAATATATAGAAATTTGACATCAGGGATGATTATTCAAAAAATTACAGGCTGCGTACCTGTTGCAACCACGTTTGAAAATCTTCATGGCTGAGATTAGTTTATGACCCTAATGCCTCTAGGGTAGATTACAGTTTAAGAGCCAGCAACTGAAGGCAATGTGGAACCTGCTTCACACCAAATAATAACCCCTTAAATTGCTTATAGAGGTACACGTGTTTGGAAAAACAATTTTGAAATCTGATTTCAACAATTTCAAACAGTTAGGTTTGTACACCACTAACAGGGTTACCTTGGATCAAAATACAAATAATTTTCATTTGTCATTAAAACAAATCAGAGACATCAACTAGCACTGGGTCAAATGTGGTAACTTAGCTTGGTGGTGATGATCATTTTGTGCACTCTTAATGTTCCTGGTCCATTTATGAAAATCTTGCTGTCCTTGGCAAGGAAATGGCAGCCCCTGCCAAATTATTGTCCCCTTCCCGTTGCTGTTGGCATCAGGCAGGCAGCTCCCACCTTCTGGTGATCCTCAGCGTCTCTAGTCAGGTGCCAGCTTACCTCATGCACAATTAACGGATTAACATTTTCACATAGTATCGCAAGAGCAGGCACAAGTTTGAATCACAGAATTCATTCAGGTGTTAAGTTTCTCAACTGACTGAAATGAATACTTCAATTGAAAATCAGGCTTGAGGTCCCTTCGGAAAGCAGCAATGTCGGCTCTTGCTTCCTGTTAATTATTGACTTTCATATATATTCTGCTTCTAGTAAATTCATTTGTGTGGATTATTTCCATGACAAGATAGGTTGTGTATTAGTATGTGACATGTGTCACTGATTCACTGAACCCAACTATAATCTGCAGGCCCATTTATACATGCCATAACAGTAACTAAAGCCTGGATGATTTGGTTCTTCAGAGTCCTTGACTGATCTTTTTCTTATCAAATTGTTAAATGTCAGCAAGTAGAGTATTCCATTCCACTTTAAATTCAGGTGTTATTTCCCAGGAAACAATCTATGTTTGACAGCACTTGAGATTCTGCTTTGCAGTGTCTTTAAGCATTTTTATTGACAATCCTATTGGATTTTCTCCTTCCTTCAGCCGGGAGCTTAGAGCAGACTACAAGAAGCTATCACCTGACATTAGTTTCTTAATGGCCAGTTATTTTTGATATACATCACTCAAAGCTTAAATCTAATTATTCTGCAATGCTATTAAATCCGATACTTGGAATTTTGTTAGCCAATTGATTTTAAGACCTTCATGAAGGAGTCTGAAATGAAACTTCTGGCGCTCCTTGTCACACCACAGTAAAATAAAAATATCAGCACACTGGGTTTGAATTTGAGTTCTCAATCTAATATCAGATTGCTTAAGGAGCACATTTAATCTTCTAGACAACAACAATAGTTGTTCTTTTTTCTAAAACTAAAGCATGAAATCCATTCCTGCCCCATCTGGTCTATTTTCTCTTCCAGTTTATTCTTTTTTAAACAAAGGACAACAGCAAGCCATAGTGGAAAATAGGAAAGATGCCAACAGTTTACTTACATTGAGGCTGTGCAGGAATAGCAATATCTGAGTATTCATTTACAGTCCCCGTCGAGCATCAATCATGTAGTTCATAAGCTCAAGAATGCTACTTTCAAAGTAAGGTTGTCTATACAGCATCATAAATGTGCAGGCATTGGAAACAATCTAACATCATATCCAGGGTCTGCATAGTAAATTGGAAAACACCATGATTAGCAGTATCGTGAGAAATGGATTTAAAACATTGTAGCCGACACAGAGGTATGAAGTAACTCAACACCTGTGCATGATACCTGTGTATAATATAGCAGCTCGGCTAGACAGTCAATCTATCTCTTCCATGTTCCAACCACATTAGATTTGTGTTCTGTTTCGGTCCTGGAAAGGGTATAGATACCATCAACCAAGGTTTGAAAGAATGGGAGCACCATGGTTTACGTCATTGTCAAGACATTTTAAAAGAAATATTCATAAAAATATTTGGTAGGCAAATAAGGTATTCACGTTATTTATGCAACATTGGCAGACACACAAATATGGCACAATAAGGAAATATATGCAGCATCTTTTATCAAAGAAAATAGCCCCAGGAGTGCTTCATAATGGCACAAGAAAAATATGACTCAGTATTAATGAAGAAAATATTAGGACAGATGACCAAAGGTTTGATCAATCACGTGGATCTTAAAGCCAGAAAGAAATGAAGGCTTCAGTAGATGAGCAGTCTTAATTATTTTAGTTATCATACACTGAGGGGTTCATTGTACAAAAAGTTCACAAGTACTCACAAAACAACTTTCTTATTCACAGAACGCCACAATAATCTCATGAATTTTGTTCAGCTCCAATTGTTTCAGAGATAAAATTTTCATTGATCATGGTTTGCAGATTGCTGAGTCCCTTGTTCTGATTACTTCTCAATATTTACAGGCAGACCTGCTTGTTACTTTCTTTTTCAGTAAAACAATGTGAGGCTCACAATATGCTCTCCAAATGGCTGTAAATTAGACAATCGTCCAACTTCCGTTTCCTCACAGAATTTAAACTGAGATTAACACTGTTTAACATTTCACAGAGCCAATTGTGTAATTCTGTTTTTACTTTGCATTTGATGCAGTTTTAACTTACACTCACTTTGGCTATTTTGTCTCAGAGATTTGCAAACTACGTCAGTTTCAAACTGCAACTAAGATTTCTAGAAATCACCCAAATTGATTAAAACCCAAGAACCTTATCAATCACCACTCATTTTCATGACAATGTAGATGCTTCTGGGCTTTCCTCAAACTGACCTTTATATTAATAATCACTTATTTACAATTTTGTTCTTATGAAGTAAGTAGGTTTTACAACTTCTCAGAATTTATTGACTATCTTTAAATTAATTTAGTTCCACCTAAATGAAACATCTGTCTGGACTGCACTTCTTTGGAAACATCATAGACACCAGATCTCCAGTTCTTTAGGACCTGCTGTTTTGTAACTCTAAACTTTTGAGCCGACTAACCTCCCAGTTTATTTTGTTTCTGCATTTATCCAGCCATGCCCCTGCCACCATATGGTAAATGACCTTCTACAAATCCCCCCTTCCAAGATATAGTTAGCTTCTAAAGCTAAACCTATTGTAATGCCACAGTACTGGATGGTGTGATACAGTAAATGAAAAGGGATGAATTTGCTTCTAAGAGGTGATCAAAAATCTAACTCCATGCAGCCATCAAACTCTAAAAATGCACTTATATTTGCATCTTATTTTTAATAGCCAAACTTGAATTTGTAAAAGTAAAAATTACAGACCAACAAACATGAACCACACACAACCTCAAAAGCCAAGAAACAAGATGTGCACCACGAGACATTAGGATGTGGAAGGTCAGTCAATCCTAACAGCTGAGTCTGATTTGATTACATTCTCTCTGATATCTCATCAGTACAGCCAGATCCATGACCCAGCCAGCAGTTGAGAGCTGGATTTGAAATGGATAAGAGATTTTCCTGAAATTATTTAAAATTTATCACACATCAAAATGGATAACCTTGTACTAATTTTATGTGATGAGAAATGGGTCTGAGAAGAAGTAAAGCATTTCCAGATAAATTTCTGGCTGGATAATAAATAACTTCTTGCTGGTATGAGTCACATCTTGGGAACAAATCAAATACTAAAGAATTAACATCAATTGGACTTAGCACGATAAAATGCTCCACTATGTCAAAAGTTTTCCTTAGAAGAACTCTTACCATTGGTCACATCAATGACCCTATCCCACCCTGTTCCGCACAGTGTAACAAGTGTCATTGAAGCAATTCTCCTTCAATGCTCCTTGGCATCACCTGTTGAAGTGCAACTTTTAATCTTCTGCTCAAAAAGAGAATCATCTTGCGTTCTCCTTGAGTATTCGCAAACACATTTTTGAGAGTATGCATTACTAACATTGTGACAAAACAACTGTTCACAAAGCAAATGAGAAATCTCTTTAGAGAGCTATCCTGCATGTTATAGTTCCACTGAATTCCTGGTAATCTCTCTTCTTCCTTTGACCATTTTGGCTGAAGCCGTGCTGTGACCACATGTTTACATAAATAGGGGAAACACAGCACAGTTAATATTTCCTCACTGCCCCCAAAACAATAGTTACCCCATCATGATTAAAATTGTGCCATGCCTGCTCTGAATAGAATTTTTGTCTTTGGGATCCAGCCCAATTAACTTTGTAGAAATTCAAGCATTCAGGTGGAACTGAACAAAATGGAATTTGAATAGACTGAAATCAAATTCAATTTGCTTAGAATTCTGGTCCACTGATTTGTAAAGGCCTAATATTAACCGCTTATTTTGTCATCCATAATTTGGAATGTCTCTATTGTCAAGAAAACATGCCATTAATTATATATGAGAATTGGAAACATTGTAATTTCAAAGGAGTATAAATGTACAAAGGAACCATACAATACATTGACCAATCAAGATAAGAAAGATTTTTTATTTAAATAGAGAATTGTAAGTATTTGTTAGGCATATTTCACTATTTTGTCTCTTCATATGCTTTACAAAATGGATCAACTACCAAGGCTAGACAAGCAAATTGAAGCAGTCAAATATTATATTTAAATATGAATTTAATAAGTTTGGCATGATAGCTCAGTGGTTAGCACTGCTGCCTCAGAGTACCAGGGCCTTGGTTTGATTCAACCCTTGGGTGACTGTCTGGATGGAGTTGTACGTTCTCCCCATGTTTGCATGGATTTCCTCCCACAGCCCAAAGATATGCAGGTTAAGTGGGTGGGCCATGGTAAATTGCCCATAATATCCAGGGATGTGCAGGTTACGTGAATTAGCCATGGGAAATGTAGGTTTCCAGGGAGTGGGTGGGGGAGTGTGTCTGGGTGGGATGCTCCTCAGAGGATTGGTGCGGACTCAATGGCCCAAGTGGCCTGCTTCCACACTGTAGGGATTCTATGAATGCATTTATATCATGTTTAAAAACAATTTTACTTGCTTTATGTCTGAGGCAGTCATTGGTAGGGGTAGAACACGGGCTGTTCAACCTCTTCGAAAGGTTTTTCTGGTCATGCTTCTGTACATTCGGGGACCAATGGCCATCTGTGCAGTAATTTGCATTAATATAGTGTCACATAATGATTCAGCAGCAGGATCACGAATGTGCCTTTTTCAGCTACAAGCTCTCCTGAAATCTGCTGACAAGTACATGTGGCATATATGCAGCTAGTGTACAGTATGCAGCACTTAGCATATAAGGTTTCCTTGATGCTCAATTAGTCTGTTGTAATGGTGTATGTGAAATAACATTGCTTTTGGCCATGTCATTTTAGGGTTAAGGCAGCTAATCTCTCCAGTATCTCCTCTCTCTCTCTATGCTAATTCATTCTAATATCCACCCTGACATTTATATATGTGTAATTCTTTTTCCATTATGAAGATCGATGTAAAGTTTGAGTTAAGGGCTGTACTCATACCCTTGTACCTATAGAGAAGGCCAAGCAGCATCACAGGAGCTCTCCTGCTCCTATGGTACTGCTTGGCCTGCTGTGTTCATCCAGCTGTACACCTTGTTATCTCAGATTCTCCAGCATCTGCAGTTCCTACTATCCCTATAGAGAATACTTCTATATTCCCCCCTGAGGCTAGTTCTTTATTTCAAAAGAAAATTGTTTAGGTTTGCCTAAATTTTATCTGCCAATGTTCTCTCATGCAATCTCCTTGCTCTCCTACTTTTGTTATTAAGTTCTCTCTGCACTTTTATGTTCCTTAACAGACCCTGATATATTGAGTCTTCGGTAACTGTTATAGGCTTCTCTTTTTATCCCCTTATTCCAACCATTCATATGCAGGGTCTCTCCTTGTCTCACCTTTGTGTTTACAAAAGTATATTTCCCCTGTGGTCTCCTCCCTGAATGCCTTCTAACACAACTTTACTGGCAAGTAAATGCTCCCATTGCACATGGGCCAAATTGCACCTTGTCTGAGTAAGACGAGGGTTTTCTTAGCTTGCATCTTTTATACTCGGTCCATCCTTAACCTTTTATATAACTATCCTAAATCTAACAGAATTATTGTTACTATCTCCAAAATGCTCCCCTCCTGATAGGCCTTCTACGAGCCAGGGCTCTTTTCCAAATATTAGATCTAGAACTATCCAGTTCTTTGGACTTTTTACATACTGGCTAAGAAAGATCCCTAGATACAATTTAAGAATTTAGTTCCTTCTTTGCCTCACACAATAATGCTATTAGTTAGATAACTAAAATCCCTTACTATTACCACCTTTATTATTCCTACACTTCTTTGAAATGTTGATTATATACATGAGCTTCTATATCTCCCTGACTGTTTGGGGGCCTTTTACTACACATTCAACTGTATGTTTATGTAGGGATTGTAATGGGGTCAGCCACGTGGAACTCAAAGATTATGAGTTCCCTAAGTGAACCAGGTTAACAGCCCCAAGCCAGGGATAACAAAGTGTAGAGCTGGATGAACACAGCAGGCCAAGCAGCAACAGAGGAGCAGGAAGGCTGATGTTTTGGGCCTAGACCCTTCTTCAGAAGTTCCCCAAGTCAGGGATCCCTGGCGGACAGATAAGAACAGGAGTGTCAGACATCTGACAGTTGGCTCTGTGGGAGCTGGATCAATGTCAAGGACTCTCCATGGGTAAATAAAGGATGACTAGGCAATGGGATACTGGCCTCTGTCGAGTTATTTCAGTGTGTCCCTTTTGAGTTCTTTTTTATTTCTACGCATATTGCCTTGTTTGATAATGCTTCCAAGGTATCATTCTTCCTTACAGCTATAATTCATTCCTTCATCATTTTAAATACACCATAAACAGGAACACTGAGCTGCCAATCCTGCCTATCTTTCAGCCAAGTCTTGGCCATAGCAATGATTTTATAATCTATTACGCCTATTTGCATCTTCAGTTCATTGATCTTATTTATCAGACTTCTTGCATTAAAGTGAGGATGTTGATCCAAATACTGTTTCAACTTGTCCAGTTCCTACCTCTTCCAGAAATGATACCAATGCCTCAGGAATTTTAAGACTCTCCCTCCTGCAACATCTCTCCAGCTTTTGAACTGTTCTAGCTTTCTGTTCCTAAGTTTACTACTGCATGACACAGAAGAATCTGGAGATTATTACTTTGAAGTCCAAGTTTTCAATTTCCCACCTATCTCCCTAAAGTCTACTTGCGGCACTTCGCTTCTCTTTTTTTCAATGTATTGGTCCTAACACGGGGCACAATCTTGTTCTTCAGAGTGTGCTGTAGTTAGTCCATGACATCCTTGGCCTTGGCACCAAGGAGTCATCATACCATTCTGAAGTCAATGTCTATGACCACATGAAAGCACACCTTCTCCTCTCACTAACATATTCCCTATTACATATGCCCTTCCCACACTTCCTCCCCCCACTCAAGTAGTTGGCCCACCCACAGTGCCATGATCTCGTCCTCCAGAGAGGAAGCCTCATTCTCAACATTTTCTAAAGCTGATAAGTGGCTTCCAAGCCAGACGCACTTAGGGAATTCTGTCACTACCTGCCCAGCCCACTTCATCTGTTCCAAATGACCTGTATCCTACATGTATCAAAGCTTTTTTATAAGGTCCTTAAGTGCAGACTGGTTAAGAAAGTAAGAATCCATGGAATTCAAGCCAAAGTGACATTTTAGATCCAAAATTGGCTGAGAGGCAGAAAGTAAAGGGTTCTGACAAAGGGTCTAGGCCTGAAACATCAGCTTTTCTGCTCCTAAGATGCTTCTGGGCCTGCTGTGCTCATCCAGCTCTACACTTTGACATCTTGGATTCTTCAGCATCTGCAGTTATTATTATCTCTGGTAATGAAAGAGAGTTGTTTCTGTGACTGAACGTCTGTTAGCGGTGGAGTTCTGCAGGGTTCAGAGATGAAACTCTTCCTGTTTGTGGTGTACATTAGGGATTTGGATTTCAATGTAAGGTCAAGTAAATTGTAGACTATGTGAAAGTTTTGGGGTATTAAATAGGGAGGAGGATAGCTGTAAACTGCAGGAAGACATCAACAGATTGGTCAGCTGAACAGAGCAATGGCAAATGGAAATCAGCCTGGAAACCTCAGTGAGATAAGGCACATGGAAAGGGCTTATAACACCCTGAAAAGTACTGAAGATCAGTGTGGCACTAGTGTGCATATCCACAGACCCAGGAAGGTAGCAGGGCATATAGATAAAGTGGTTAAGCTGCCTTATTGAACCCTTGTCTTTATTAGTTGAGGCACAGAATACAACAACAAGAAGGAAACTGTAACTGTAAAATGTTGGTTAGGTCACAGCTGGAATACTGTGCATTGTTCTGGTCATCACATTATAGGAAGAAGGTGATTACACTAGAGACAGCGCTGAGAAGATTTACTAGAATGCTAGCAGGGTTGTAGGGTTGAAGAACAGGGATTGGTTAGGCTGAGGTTATTTTCCTTGAACCAGAGAAGGTTGAGATAGGGCCTTTTAGAGGTATACATAATTATGTGGACCATAGATAGAGTGGATAGGAAGACACTTCTTCTATTGGCACAGGGTCAATAACCAGGGAGTGTAAATTGAAGGTAAGAAATAGAAGACAAAAAGGAAATTTGAAAAGGTTGTTTTTCCACTAAGAGAGTGGTGGGAGTCTGAAACCCATTTCCTGAAAAGACATTTGCATCAGAAATTCTCAATACATTTAAGCAATATACAAATATTCACTTGTGTTGTCAGACCCTCCAAGGCTATTGGCCCAAAGCAGAAAAATGGGATGAACGTAACCAGATCTTCGCTGATTGGTGCATACACAATGAGACTAATGGACCCTTCAGTACTGAAAATCTGAGACTTATTATCTATCGAATAAGTGGAGGGAAATTGAATGTTTATTACTGTTTGTCAAACATGGTAATTAAGAATAATTCAGATTAAGGTGTTAAATACTTGGGAACAATTTACCACAATAATCTGCAGTAAAATATGCAAGAGCAGACTCTAACTCATTTACTGATTTCCACAAACCCTACATCTCCCTTATTATTTGTCAACTATTGTTGGATTTCTTATGCCAGTCCTCCAAGCAACATATTTAGAGTAAGATGTAAGGTTGGGATGAGAAATCCTCAGAAAGCCCTGTTCTTTCCCTATTGTCAAAAACACAACTGTAGAGCTGGACTTCTTGGTGAGGAAACAAAGATCAGGACGATTTACGGGTCTTGAAACAACACCCAGTGAAGCTGGTCACTCACCTGAAATTTATCCCAGGTTGACCAATTATGGGATAGTGGGCAGGTTGGTAGTCAAATTAAGGTTGACAGATATATCTTTCAGAGATGGAAGACAATCTGATACCTGAAGAAACAATAGGCTGCAATGAAAGCTAAGTAAGAGAGATGGTATGATCAGTTCAACACAATAGTGAAGTAAGTTGGTGGGAAAATATCTCTACAAGACACTTTGCCTGTCACAAACTGCCTGCCACCAAACTGACTTCTGCTGCCTACAAGGACCTGGAGATCAAATGGAAATTTCTTGTTTGTCTCCTTTAATTTATTCAATTAGATTGTTACTGGCACTGATCAGTTATTTGCCAAGTACAGGCAAACAGCCCAGGACTTGCCATTTCACGGGGCTATTTACAATACAAACATGTGTCTGATCCTGTTCTCAGAAGATGCCAAAAACTCAACAAATTACCTGCAAAATAGGTGAGAAATTGTTAGCTCCAACACTCTTAATAACATCTGAAAACGATAAGATAAAACACGAGGTACAAAGGATAAGATGAAGATATGTAGAAGTATAGTGTGTTAGTATTGATATATGGTCCGGACATTTAGACATTTACCAAGAAACTGCAAATGAAATTTGGAAGTGCCTGAAAAGAGCATTAGATGTCAGCTGGAAAGTTCATATCCCCAGTGAAATATTGTTCCATGAGTTTGGAAAAGAAAAATGGGAATAAGCCACAAGAGGGTGAAATGTCGTTGGCTGTTCATTCACATCAAATAAAGAGCCAATTTAAAAACTATTATTCTGGGAAGCATATTCAATCAGTACATGATTAAAAATTGGCATGGAAGAATTACCATCATACATGGTAAATAAAATAGTGTAGAAAACAGTCACATGGGTTTTGATAGTCCTCAATGGCGTTGAAATGGTAGAATCACTATATGAGAGTTTCATCTGACCACAATTTCTTCCCAAATACTGTATCATGAGACCAGTTGCAGGGTACGGTTTACTAAGTTCAACAATCATCTTATTACTAAGTCTACAAGATGTCAGCAGTCAGCTCTTCAAGGATAATGATCGTTAATAACGTATCAGTCTTCTGTGAAGAACAGTGTCAGGAATCATGCTGTTTTTCATGGCAAACTGCTTTGGAACTCAATTTTATCCTACTTTTACTGTTAGTGATATTATTCTTGCATAATCTGTTTCTAATTGGTGAATAATAAGAAAAGGATGTGCATTTATATAGTGCATTTCACAACAGCCATTTATCCCATAGCACTTTACAGCTAATGAAAAAAACTCTTTCTGAAGTTTGTCATTTTAGTTAGAAGCAAAGAAAATAAGAGCAGGAGTAGGCCATTTGGTCCTTCAAACATGTTCTGCTATTCAATATGATCATGGCTGATCATCCAATTCAGTACTGTGTTCTCACTTTCTCCCCGTACTCTTTGATCCCTTTAGGCCTAAGAACTGTATCTAATTCCTCCTTTTGAAAGCATTTACCATATTAGCCTCAATCACTTTGTGTGCAGAGAATTCCACAGGCTTGCTGGAGGCGAAATAATTTCTCCTGATCTTAGACCTAACTGGCCTACCCTATATTCTTAAATTATCACCCTTAGTTCTGGGCAGCCCATTTATCAGGATCATCCTTCCTGTGTTTGCCCAGTCTAGTCCTGATAGAAATTTGTAAAATTCTATGAAATTGTCCTGAAGATCCTTAGATGAGAAAGGCAACCCTTAACTTGCACAGAAACAGTCATAAGAGCAAAGCCAGCTCTTCTAATGTTGATGGAGGAATAAATATTGGTCAAGTTACACAAGATTATTCTTTTTTTGACATTGTGCCATGCAATTTCTTAAGTTCACTTCAGAGTGTAAGCAAGGTTTGATGTCTCGTCCAGACAATAATGCTTCAAGCAGCATAGCGCTCTTTCAATATTGCACTGGAATGTCAATCTCGATTTTGATCCTTACTTCTTTAGATTTGGACTATCATCCAAAATTTGATGGTTGTGCTACTAAAATAACCACAGTTGACACTGATTAAGATTTGCTCATGACTATTGCAATAAATTGATACACAATATAAATCCAGACCTTATGAAAGAAATGGTGATTACATTCTTTTGAAATGCATTTTTTTAGCTTTAAGACTTATTACTGCCACAGCGAACAAAAGAACAAAAAAATCCATCAATGTGCCAGACTTTATTGACCCTGTAAATCACTGATGTTAATTTATTTATTTTAAGAGTATAGCCAGGGAAGATACTAAGAAATGTATTTTATTCGTGAAGTCATTTCTGTATTTATTATTGAAGAAAAGGCTCTTTCAGTTTGATGTTCTAAGCAGGCAATGGCAGCAGAAAGCCTCCCTGCTGATGAGTCTGTTTCTATTTATTGCTGCTGTTTGTATTTATTGCTACTTTGTGAGTATTTTCTGCAAAAAAATTACTAATATCTTCTCTTTGAAATGTTGATAAGTGTTTTGTGGTTGTTGTGCATGTAAACTCTAACAAGGCATTTGACAATGTACTATGAAATAGGTTTGTTAACAAAATTGAAGATCATGGAATTAAAGGAGCAAAGTCTGTATTGACATGGCATTGATAAAAAAGAACACAAGTGGTAAATTAGTGGTGAACAGTTGGTTTTCCCATTGCAGAGAAATGTGTAGTAGAGACTTCCAGGGGTCAACATTGGCTCTATTGTATATGTTAATGTCATGAATCTGAGTATACCGAACATACTTTTAAATGTTATGAGCACCATATAACAAAAAGATGTAGCTGATAGTGAGAAAGACCTAAGATGTGTTTGGACAGATTGCAAAAAATGGGCAGACACATAGCAGGTGGTATTTAATGTATTACAAATCAGTAATCTTATGCCAAGCTATCGTTACAACATAGTTAGTTATTACCAAGGTGGAGTAGTGTGACCATTTCAGGCCATGATACGTCAGAAAATATCTCAAAGTTTTAGAAAGGAAATAGAGGGGGTTCACTGGAATAGAACAAGTGCTAGAAATCCTCAAGTTATTATCCAAAGAGCAGTGAATTTTGAGGGAAGCTTTGATAGGAGTGCTCATAATCTTTTGATAGTATAGTTAAAGAGCAAGTATTTCCAATGAGAGGAAAGGGGTATCCAGAAGACGTAGACGTCTTCTGGCAGTAGAAACATCACAAAAAAAAATGCATATGCTGAGGTACAAGATTTCATTATTGTAAAGACAGTAGTTTTGTTTTGTTTTTCTGTACTTTTGACTATGGACTGGAATGGGAAAAAAGGAACTCTTAAAAACCAAGGGTTGTTTGAAGGATTGCTGCACTTTTTAAAAGCAAGTAACCTGACACTCATTGTAAGTACTGTTTACACAGCTGCTTTTTGAAGCATTAGTGGAAGCTTAGCTGGAGCCAAGAGGTATAAGTGAATAGAGCATTAGCTGGAACAAATAGCTGGTTGATCTGTGGAACAGTGACCAGTTATCCTTCACCCGCCAACAACTATGTGAATGGATTCCAGGTAGCTAAGGAGTGTGAGTGGTTTGGCAGAAACCATCAGAGCTCTGGAGAAGAAGGAACTGTTTTTGCTTTGCAGTAAGAAGCATCTCAAGCCCAAACATTTATTCCCTTTCCCAGTTGTTGTAAGCTGTGCCTTTTAATTAGTTCTATATAATTATGAACCAACCACCCTCTTCTTCCAAAAAACAAAATAAAGCATTGAAGTTGAAAGACCAAGAAGCACTCTGTGATCAGCAAAAGAATCATCTCAGCAAACCCATTGGAAAAGGACAACTGAACTATGACCCCAGTCCCCCCATGGACTATAAATCCAAATTTTGTTCCTGTCTTTGTCTGTTTGTATGTCTGCGTAGAGGAGACTTTATAAGGGGGTTAGAGTTTAGCTTGTTCAGTTAGAGTCAACAGTTCATAACAGTTTAATTTTATTTAGAATCAATTTATTCATAATAAATAGTAATTCCTGTTACGTATTGAAACTCAGTCCATTCTTCTTATCAACTTGGTTCTAAAAAAGTATTTAACTGGAGAATTTACTGTACTTTTAACATTTAACTTTTTACATATGTAATAACTTTAGCAATAGTGAGGAAAAAATAAAACAAAGAACTGAAGATGCTGGAAATTTGAAACAAAAACTGAAATTGCTGGGAAAATGCAGCAGATTTGGCAGCATCTTTTCTGTGGAAAGAAAGCAGAGTTAATATTTCAGGTCCGGTGACCCCAACTTCAGAACTAATTGCAGCGAGGTAAAGGTCGGTATATATGCTGAAGATAGCCAAATCCCCTCCACCCCATCTTCAGCATATGTACTTAGTTTTTCTGAGCTACAATCAGTTCTGAAGGAGAGTCACTGGACCCCTTGAAATGTTAACTTGGTTACCTTTCCACAGATGTTGCAAGACCTGCTGAATTTTCCAAGAAATTTCTGGCTTTGGCCCAGGAATTATGGGGCTGAATTTCCAGCTCACTACCCTATTAGAGCATAAGGTTATCTAGACAGGACTCTCTGATACATTGTTTTGAAACAGATTCAGTAATAACTTCCGTAAAGACAGATAGACAGCAAACAAACAACAAACAGGTTATTTGGACACATACTTGGGATTAGATTAATCTGAATTGAACTTTATTCAGTTTAAGTTTGACTTTGAAGAGACTTGAAGGCTTTTGAGAGAACAGTGGAGAACTATGAGAATGGTTTTAGGATGAGAGATTACATTTACATTGATAGATGGGCAAATTTGAGGTTGTTCTTGTTCGAAAATGCACGAATAACAGATGTGATGGAGATGCATAAAATCATGAATATATGATTGCATACTTGGGATTAGCATTAATCTGAAATATGATAAATTTTATTCAGTAATTTATGGATTTTCTATGATAACAGCGAAATTTGACATTCCACAAACTTAAAATTAAGTTTTCAACATTGTAAAGGATTTCTTAAGCAGAAATTATGACTTTTGTATGCAGTTAAAGCCCAGTTGCACTTCATTCCACATGATGTAACTTTTTCATTGAATTTTACAGTGAGACTAATAGCTGAACAGTGCCAATGTCTCCACCAGTTCAGTGATCTCTATTTAATCACAGTCTGAAAGTATTCAACAGGACACCCTATGGAGAAGTGCAGCATCACCAACAGAAAGTTCAGAATTCTGTATTTAATTGTTTGTTTGTATGCTAAATGTTGCCATCAGTTTCAAAGGAATAATGACAGTGAACATGAACAGTTTCACATTCATTGCTATTTCATAATCTGGACCATCTGAGAAAAAGTTGTCACCATTGTTGTTGCTGGGCATAGAATTTATCTTGCACAAGAAAGGAAAATGTTACAGCTTGAAACTAGAGTTCACAATTTGACAAAAACCATTTGCAACTGTAATAGGCAAAATTTGGAAATATGACTGCCAGAAGGAAGAGAAAGGCCTAAGGACAGATAGAAAGATAGAATAAAAAGAAGCTTAGCAAGGGATTGGTTGAGGAACAGGTGACTGACAAAAAAAGAAGCAGAAGTATTATCTAGGATTGTAGTAACCCTAAGTAAAACGGGAGGAACAAAAAGAAGAAGTATTTGGACTGTGTTCTGGGAGAATATTCTTGTAATTTTTATTTTTTGAATTTGTCTAAACCTGTTTTATAAATCTACTTTAGGTCTTGAATTAGTTGTAGTAATAATTTCAGGTTTATCAGAATGTCTTACTAAAATATTCATGCAATGAATTTAAGCAAAAATTAGCAAAGTGTGAATTCAAGTAAGTTTCTAGAGGGTTTCTCTCCAAGAGCTCTTTTGCATTGTCTAATGCATTTTTTCTCCTCTTCAACTCATTATAAAATTACCACACATTAAGGAATTATTGTCAGGAAACCTAACAATAATAAAAACCAAACAGTCTTGTCATGAAGATCATATGGTAGATAAAAGTGGGAGTACAACGTTGGAAAATATCATCACTCATGAATCTTGCCTCAAAAGGAGAAAATCCAGTCTAGGATCTCCCATTTAAGACAGAGAAATGAAGGAATTTCTTTGCCACTGGGTCATTGTTCTTTACTGAAGGTCAATTTCTGCCCCACACAGCAGCAAGGACTAAGTCATTGAATGTATTCATGGCAGGACTTGGATAAGATTTTGAACTACAAAGTTTGAGAGTCGGCAAAGGGAGTTGAGGCCACAATCAGATCAGTCGTGATCTTCCTCAGCGGCAGAGCAGACTCAAAGAGCCAAATGGCCTGCTGTAGCTACTTTTTTTTATGTCAGTTGCAACTGCCAGCTAGTCAGTATAACATTGATGCTAGTGAAGCTTTTAGAATTGACTATTTAGGAAGTAAACTAACAGGAATTTAGACATGTGTGGACTAATAAAGAGAATCAGCAAGGATCTGTTAAGGGCATAATATGTTGGAGATACTCGATTTGAGTTTATTGATGAGGCAAAGTAACAGAAGGAGTGAATGATGTCAGGGAACAAAAAAATACACATTTGTTTATTAGCAAAATTGAAACTGATGGAGTAAGAGGGCAGCAACAACATGATACAGAATTGATGGTTACATTCAGTGAAAGAAAGAAAATCAAAGTAAATGGTTGTCTTTTGGACTAGAATAAGACACCTAGGAGTATTAGCCAGAATTAAATATTGTGGCCATTGTTCTTTTGATACACTTCAATGATTTGGGTTAACATGCAGGGGTCAATTTCAGAGATAAAAACTTGTAATGTTGGTTGAAATTTAAAGAAGATAGACTTCAAAGGGTTATAGATATATCATTAGAGGTGCACAAATACATGGGAGATGAAATTCAACACAATAACATGTGACCCAATGCATTTAGCCAGAAAGAGGAGGAGAAACAATTCTTTTGAAATGTCATAATTTTTTAAAAATGTGCAGAAGCAGAAAAATCTGAAGGCATTTAGTGCACAAAACTTTTAAAGCGCAAGAAAGATTAACAGTGTAGTTGGTAAAGCCTATGGAATGCTTAGCTTTACAAATAGAGGCAGTAAGTTCAGAAGCTAGGTGGCTATGTTAAGAAAACAAAAGAAGTAATATTTTATCCCTAGATGGGCTACATTGTTCAATTTCAAGTTTGACTTTGAAAAGTCTTGAAGGCTTTTGAGAGGACAGAGGAGAATTGTAAGAATGGTTGTAGGATGAGGGATTACATTTACATTGATTGGTGGGCAAATTTGAGGTTGTTCTTGTTCAAAAGATTACAAGTAAGAGGAGATATGATGGAGGTGCACAAAATCATGAACATATGATTACATAAAAGAAGAAAACCTTTTGTTCAATGGCTAAAGAATTAATAACCACAAGGCACAGATTAGAGATGGTTGGCAAAAGAATTAGACGCGATAGGAGAAAAAATCCTTTTTTTACAGAGCCAGTGTTTAGGATTTGGAAAGCATTGTCTGATAGCTGGTGGAAACAGATTCAAAGTAGCTTTCAAAAAAAAAATTGGATCAATGCTTGAAGGAAACAAATAATTCCTGAGTTAGGAGGAAAATGCAGAGAGTGGAACTAACTAGATCATGCTTTGGAAGATCCAATGCTGAGTCAAAGATCTGACTGGCCTCCTTTTATGTTGTGCTATTCTATTATTTTGACTGGATTGGATTTGTGCTTTGTTTCGAGAAAGCTTTGTGTGTGAAATTTAAGAAAACCCCCTCCACAATGAAAATGTTTCATTACTATTGTATCTCAGAAGCCAACAAACATCATGACAGTATTTTCTTCGTGGAAGAGAAAAAGAGTTGGTGATGGTCAGTGTTATGAAACACTGTCATAGTTTGGTTCCGGCTTGCATTTTGCAGGAGATGAAAGTGATGCAGACAAGGAAAAGGCACAAGTGAATTAAAGAAGCATACATGGACTGAGTCGACTCCAATCAGTGGCATTGTATCAGACCAGCAGATGGTAGTGTTGCAACATTTTCCTTATTCTTATCATAAAGTTTTGCCTTTAGCTGCATTGAAATTGTTTTACCAACAAGCAAATGTATTTGATTTGAGGTTGATGCAATATTTTTGATGATTAGCATTCAGTTGCTGCTCTAAAATATTTAGAAAGTGAATACTTACAGGTAAGCAAAAAGACTAATGATGACAATGGGCAGATCATCAAACAGAAAATAATGTTGGACAGAATACATGTAGACAAAAATGTATTTTGATAAATTTTATATACATTGCAGAAAAAAATACTGATGCACACAAATCAGGCACAAAGTAGGTAGAGTAACTATTTCATTCATCAGTGCATGGCAATCAGAGGCAAATTTAGCTTTAATCCTCATTCAGATGCTGCTAGCAATCTGTGGGTGTCCTGGTGCAATTCATCAGTTGGATATGATGGATAAATGGCTAGCTTGAATGATACCTAAACCAGCAGATTGGATCCAGATTGTAGGGTGCAAGAGGCACTCAAAGGGACAGACTGTGGACCTGGAGTTATTTCAGTGAGCTTAGGACGCACACATCAGCTTTTTTTGCGACCAGATAAATCCTTAAATTCTGTTTGAGCATTTTTCAGCAGCCCCTTAAAGGTAGGCACAATACTTGATTCAACACATTCTTTGCCATTTGTATCAGAGCTTAGCATTCAATCTCCAGTATGTTTAAAGTGCCTAATGTCTATTTCAGACCTGTAAGACTAAAGGCCAAGAAAACCAACATGGTGTCCAGTGCTTTTCATGTGTCCATTGTATGTGGCAAATTTAACACAAAACAATTTTATGTTGGAGAAAAAGCAACCTTGAATTTAATTTCTCCCCCAGTGGATACATTTAAACATGGTTCTTCTTACATTTTAATAAGGCAACCACATAGTTTATGAGTAGATTATTTAATATCAGTTTCTTTTTAAACACAGAGAAATGCTTCAGCAGAAATATTTAAACTCATTTAAAGAGCGCATCCATGTCAATTTATCTGCTTATTTTCTAAAATTTTACGAAAATTTTTCTAAATTTTTCTAAAATTAAAACAATAGCACAAATGAGTTTTGTCAAAAGATTACCGCCTTTGATAATACGCTTAAAATTTTGTAAGATCATTTGGGAAGGTTCCTGAAGAAATTTATTATACTTTTATAAATGCTGCTAAATATTGCCGAATAAACATTTGCCATTTATTTGTTTTCCTGAATAATGAGGAATAACACAGTTATTGAATTATCAGACTCCTGTGACATTATGTTAAATTGCTATTAGCATGTTTGTTAGAGTATGTTCATATGTCGATATTATTATCACTTTGCTGCTATGTTACTAACACTGTAATAACATTTTAACCGTTAATCTTCAATAAACCTTCTGGATGATTGCTCTGTGCTTCTATTGATTGCAACTATCAGTGGGAGCAATCAAATATGAAAGCAGTTATTATGAATTATTATTTCCAAATTGTCAGTATATTACTGGCATTTCATGCTATTGTTTTCATCTCTGGAGTTTCTCCCTCAGTCAAGGTGAAATGATTTTGTTTTATAATACTGCATTGAATAAGAGAATGTGTCACTGCATTTAGAAAGATCTAAGCCAACTGATTTAGTTATGTAATGCTGAAACACCACCTGTGACATACCTTATTACATAATTTTGCAAATATAATCAAAATAACAATGAGGAAAATGATTTAAAATTAAGTGTGCAACTGTGTTCTATGCTTCTCTATCTGAGACAAGACAGAAAGAGAAAGACAGTAAATTAGAAGTTATCATTCAGCCACAGAATTCTATTGACTTTCATGAACATTTGAAGCTTAACATTTGTAACTTATAATGTTATTAAACACCTCCAAGTGCGACCCCTCAGAAGCTCAGCTGGCAAAAGGCCATGAATTTCTGAGCCAAACATTCACAGAAGAAATCAGATTCAATTTCTGATCCGTGGTTGAATTACCTCATTTTGGCTTTGTTGAAATAGACAGTCTAATTCCATGATTAAACTACAGATAATCCATGTAATACGTAACCATGTCAAACAATCACAATGTCAGTTAATTTGTTATGGCTAGTTGAATATCCAGATACTCGGAAAGATATAAGTTAATGAAATCGTCAACACTAATACTAAATAGCAAAGAGTCCCCGAACCAAAACTCGTAGAAATTCCATATGTTTCAGACCAAGTTGATTAGATTACTTAAGGGTCCAATTTGGCACCAATGTCAATGTAACCATTCATTGTCAAGTGCACTACCCCTACAACATTATTGGTTTTCCCTGTTCTATAGGCACCCAGTTTGTAAGCCAGAGCAATTCAGAATCTTAACACAATATTTAAGTAAAACTGACATGCTCAGGACTTCACCAGCTTCAAAATCTCCCCTTCCCCCAACGCATCCCAAAACCAGCCCAGTTCATCCCCTCCCCCCACTGCACCACACAACCAGCCCAGCTCTTCCCCTCCACCCACTGTATCCCAAAACCAGTCCAACCTGTCTCTGCCTCCCTAACCTGTTCTTCCTCTCACCCATCCCTTCCTCCCACCCCTAGGCGCACCTCCAACTCCTACCTACTAACCTCATTCCACCTCCTTGACCTGTCCGTCTTCCCTGGACTGACCTATCCCCTCCCTACCTCTCCACCTATACTCTCTTCTCTACCTATCTTCTTTTCTCTCCATCTTCGGTCCGCCTGCCCCTCTCTCCCTATTTATTCCAGAACCCTCTCCCCATCTCCCTCTCTGATGAAGGGTCTAGGCCCGAAACATCAGCTTTTGTGCTCCTGAGATGCTGCTGGACCTGCTCCAGCCTCACATTTTATTATCTAGGATCAGATCATAATTCCTTACCTAAAGAACATAAGTCACTTTATACTAATTGATCTTTCACCTTGTTTCAAGAGAAACTTTTTTCTTCCTCACTCTTTTTTGGGACTTGGGTGTTGCTGGCAGGGTTAGCATTTCACACCCATCTCTAGTTGCTGTTAAATTAAATGGCTTTCTTTGCCATTTCAGAGGCAGTTGGGAATCAAACATATTACTCTGGAACTCAAGTTACATGTAGACTAGATTAGGTATGAATTTCTTTACCTAAACTACATTAGTCAACCAGCTTTTCTCTTATATAGCTATCAGTACCGGATTCATGATGATCAGTACTGAGGCTATCATTTCATTCCAGATTTATTATTTGGATTACTAGTCCAGTGATATTATCACTACATCACTACCTCCCCAGGTATACAGTGTATACTGTATATTGTCTCTAATTCCTATGTAATCACACAATACAGCAAAACTGGAGAGTATTTATATGAAAGAATTGGAGTGTTACATTAATCTGGAGGGCAAGCTTGACCCTGTGGGAGATGGGGATCTGTGTGATTTATAAATAGTCAACATAGCGTACTTCTTTCTTTATTTCTATTCCATAATATGGAATAAAAAATCAAGAAATGGATTTCAAACCCATTTGCAAAATGGTTGCAAAAGTTGTTTACATGCATTATATTCAGAAAAACATGCCATCTTTCTTATAGTATCCCAAGAGTCCTTGTTTGCAGCACAAACGATGCACAAGCTAATATTTAGTGAAAATAATCCTCCATTTTCAAAAATTGCAATATGTGAATGTTAATTTGTACCCACTATTTTAGCATTAATAGCCTTCCTGGAGTTTGGGCAACACATTTAAAATGTCAATTGTATATTCCATGAACATTTATTTTCAGAAAACAAATGCAATTTTACCTTTTGCCTGGTAATGCTTTACTTCATGTCTGCTTAAGGTATTCAATATCTTCCAATATAAATGGAGAAACTACTAGAAATGCTCAGCCTGTTAGGCAGCATCTAAACAGAGAGACAGAATTAGCCCTTCAGATTTTTCTTAGAAACCAGTTGGTATATTCCACATTAAGAACCATTCTGATTGTTATGTTTCTAAAATATTGCTAAAAGGAGAAAATAAGTCAAAGATTTTTATTTTGTCCTCATCAGGACCACTTCACAAGAAACAGACTTAAAGTCAGGGAGGCAGTTTATTCAGCTGATTGTCTGGGTTATCGTTAACATGAAGCTGCAACAGGAACAGTTAACTGTCAATCTCAATTGCCAGAGCAGGCAGGTAGATTCTGATTGGCCATAGTATGCCGTGGGAATGCAGCTGAGATTGATATTTAACATGGCTCCTTTCTTGTCATGAAAACTCTACAATGTATGTACAAATTCATTGTGTCATTTAGCTAATTTCAATCTTTAAATTATTGAAGGGTACAACTAGACGCTGAAGAACGGGCTCACTGGACTGACTAAAGAACCAAGCCCCTATTGTATTTCCTGAAGGACTCAGCAGTCAATCAGCCAAAACAAGATTAGATTTTAAGATACCACAGAATTCTGCATGTGCAGCTGAACCACAGGTGTTCTATTAATCACATCAAAACAAGAACACATCAATTAAAATGCAACACTGGCAACTTGAAAGACAATTCCAAGTCGTAACAATTCCGATCATTTTAAGGCAATATTCTCCACAATTGGAGGATTTACTGTTTCTTTAAGAATCTTTGAACAAGACTTAGCTTATAACTGGCAGGATTCAATATCACTGGCACTGGAGGTGGATGGCCTTACCATCTGAAACAAAAGTGGCAGGCCAAACACAATCACAAAATTCTCAGCCTATTGCCAAGGAAGAGAAGTGTAGACCGGAAAATCATGTGGCAGGCACAGGCAGAAAGACATAATTTTGGTATCAGTGATGAAAACACAGATGCTGACATTGTGTTTAAATGGCAGCCAGGTATGACTGTATTGTTTCGGAGCTTGATGTACCACCATATGAGCCAGCAGACAGAGCCACCTTCAGGGAATAAGTTTCCAAAAAAAAAGACCTTCCCCACAACGCAGGAGAGAATATCACTGAAAATCGAGAGTGCAGTGAATTGTCTGTGGGCAGCATGGGCAGGGATTAGCGATGTGTAGGCAAAGGAATGGTGTGTGCTTCAGTGATGACATGTGAGTTATTGGCACATACCAATCAGCGATTCAACTTGTTTTCGTGGAGAGATTGAGCTCGGTGTTCATTGCTCGGCGTGAAGGAAATGTGCATCAGTCATGAGTGGGAAAAGAAAAGTAGGAAGGCTTTATTTAATTTTTTTTTCTAAGGTTTTCTGATTCTGATGGGATTGGTTGCTGCCCAAACAGGGGGCTCTGCGGTGACCCTTCTGAAGGGAGGGGCATTGAAAACTAGTGATACAGTGTCACACCATACTCCACAAACCTTACTGGCACAGACACACTGATAACACATTTTTACTCATAATCAGGCGAACACCTCAAAGATGGGCAAGGCGGCTGATAGGGGTATAACAGCTGAGGACTCTGACAAGGGAAAACCAGTGAGAAGACAGTCTCATGTTGAACTTGAAGCTAACTTTAGGGTTTAATGTTAGCTGCTCAGAACATGCTGGAGTTGCAATGATGGACAGAGAACTATCCGGGTGATCTCCCAGATACTGTCTCGGACAGATAATGGAGAAGTCTGTATAGGATGTGAATTACGCCATGTTTTGAGGATGTAAATGCATTGTTTCCTCCTTCGAGAGGTTGTTGACTGTCAGGGAGACCAAGATTCAGCAGATTACTTGGTGCCTGCTGGGCATGCATGCAGACCTACCCAACCTCATGATGGCAATGACCTCAAAAGCAGCAATAGCCAGACGAGAGGGTGGAGGTGGAGGTGGGGTGGAGGGTGGGGGAGGAATGACCCTCCATCTCCTGGAGCCTTTTTACATTGAGAATTAGAAGGACCAGCGGTCTACCGCATCTGGTGATTTCTCTCAAGGCATTTCAATGATGCTAAGGTGTGCCTCTCTGTACATTTTGCCAGTGACATTAATCCTTGAGTAGATCCCAGGGAATTTCCATACCAGAGTAGAAGAATCTCCCCAAACTCAGGTTCCTGGACCCCAAGCACTGAGAACAGCTCAGAGCTTCTGAAAATCATTATCAACAACCAGCCACAACCTTGGCTTCTGATGCTGGGATTGCACCTTGTTTGAACATGCAGAAGAGGCATCCAGAAGCATCTAGAGGCATCCAGGGCAGCTTTTATGATTATATTCACAAGTTATTAATTGGCTTTTATGTATCATTATATTGTTTGGATGCATTTATTACTGCTTTCTACACCGACTGTGTTCACCTGCACTTATGAACCTTTTTCCTGCCTCCCATCTGAATATCTGTGAGGCAAGATGAATTCTGGTCCTCTCTGTGGAAAGGACAATACACGTGGAGAGGCAAGCCGGCAGAGAGATACTTCTAAGTACTCAGTGTGATGATATATGGGGACAATGTGGGCGTTGGTCTTATCAGTAGCAAGTGCACCATTCCTGTTAGAAATGTGTGTGGATGAGGTTTTCCCAAGCGTAATATATAAGTCTCTTTATGGCCCGTGTCTGCAGTTCAGAAGCCTCATTCTGTATGTCTGCCTTTTTCGCTCCCTCCTCCACGTTCTCCTTGTTAGGTGAGAAGGAGGTTCATTCAAGGATTTACCCGTTTCCACAACCAAATTGTGCAGGATCTGGAAGACAAAAAAGATCTTGAATAATATCACTGGGCCATACTGCAACCTGCCGTAATGCTCTAGGCAATGGAATTGCTTCACCAGTGCATCATTGAGTCAGAAATAATAATGGTCCTTAGCTACAGAGTAGACTTCAATACCTATGCCAGCAGCCATACCTTGAGTGTGTAGCCCTTGTCCACAAGGAATCATCACTACAGGCACTGCTGGTACTGCTATGGTGCCTGAAAGTGACAATGTACATAGGCCTGGAAACCAGGAGTATAGCTGCAAGATGCATGCTGTGTGGACACTTACAAATAGACATTGATTGATTAGAGCCCCTCCAGTTACTAAAAACTAAAAGTAGGTCTGGGGGAGCTTTGATTGCCATATGGGTACATTTTATTACATTCTGCATTTGAACAAATACTGCAATGTCTTAGAAGCTCTGTCCAGCTATCACAATCACTGTAGCAGTGCACACATGCGTCGACTTCATGGAATAGTGCACTATTGACCTCTGTAGTGCAGTGGTGAGGAGTTGCCCGGGATATCCCACCAATGTCCCCAGAGGATCCCAGGAGGATGCCCTGATGAACAGAAACTCAATGCTATGGGTTTCCAGTGCCAGTGGCATCAGATGACAACATAGTCCCAGGGACTGTATGCCAACCTGCAGCATCATACATTGGTCAGTGACAGGATCCCTTGATTGCCACAACATTATTTTATGCTGGCACCATGACATCTGGAGTTGGTCTATGTGATTCTGAAAACTTTGGGTGCAGCTAAGCCCTTCTTCAGGCAAATTCTTGCTGCCATTTCCCATGGCTGGATTCCATGTCTGTTTTAATCCCGCTTTTGTTCTTTACTGCCTTTTAAGGATATGATGGTTTTTGATCCCCCACGCGCTGCAAATTTAACTGGCAAAGTGCTATTAAATTCCATACAGGTGCATGAAGCTGTGGTAAAGTCATTTAATAACAAGCTCAATAGCCTCCTGCCACTTCTATGCAATCTCATGATCTCATTGCCATAATGTAGGTTCAGAATTTCCAGTCCTGTATATCCAAGACAACTCCTCCTCTCCAATTCAACAGCCTCCCCAAGCCTAACTCTCTGCCCCATTTTGCTTCATTAAATTCTGCATTATCACAACTGCATTCAAGATTAAAAACACTGTTGAACCAGTGAATTTAAGAAGTATGAATGAAACAAAATAAATAAAGCTGACTCTGAAGATTAACTTAATTAATCCATGGTACATTAAACATTCATAGGCTATGACACAAATATCAATATAAATAAAAACTTAGGTTAATTGTTGGGCCAGCTATCTGAGCAAATTCAGAGCTGATGTTAGTCAATTGAAGCATTTGAAGAAGATTGGTATAGTGTTTAAAGAAAATATTGAAGATGCTGAGAATGATCTAGAGGAGTCAGGACAAGTAACAAATGAGGAAGAGAAGGAAGCTGTGTCCCAGCAATGCGATGACTATATTGAATTTGAGCCAAGGGCAATGAGTTTTCTGTGATCGACAAAGGTAGCCTGAGAAACTGCTAAGACTGAACACTCCAGAGAATATTGAAAACATTTCAATTTCAAGAATAACTGTGTCAGCTCAAGTGGATGCTTGTAATTCTTAACAAAAAGACAAGATAAAGTTAGCAGTATGATCTCATGATTGTTAGCTAAAAGTTATCTCTCTACGATTAAGAACATTGTTATGCAGAATGTAGCATATTGAAGAATGATAATGTCTTTTCTTTGTTGGATTATGCCACGCTGCCATATAGAATATAACTGCTGCTATTGCTTACTAACAATGAAAACACTTCTCCGTGTGTAGTACTTGGAGACTTCACTGAGAGAAATGACAAGCTGCCATCTAACTAGGTACTCCTTTTTGTTTCTGTATATCGTTTACAATGATTGGAGTGTAATTTGCAAATTAGACAAAACCATTGCACTATAAGCAGTTTAAACACTCTAAAGAGTCCAATAGCACCATGTTGTGCAAAACACAGTATTAGAATTTGCTTCAGGAACATAACTGATAGTATCAGACATTAGTTAAGCTCAGCTTTTTGCATTTTTAATCTTCTGTGAAACTGCAAGCTAATATCAGCTCAGTGAGGGAAACAGAGCATATGAATGAACAGGGCAAGTGATTGCATATCTCGTTAATTAGGTAGATAAGTTGAAAAATAGTTACCAGCTTGATTCAGCAGTCTCTACCTCCCTTCAGCTGCCAGGTTTTGGCTCACCCTTTTTGAATGCCTGGTTTCATAACACAAAGAATATCTGATGCTACACAAAGGATTGGATTCCCAATACCTCACGCCTCTGTTTTTCACCTGCCAAACCCCCTGCCTCTACGTGAGTGTACATGAGGGCTATGACGACAAAGAAAAATTTAAACCTCCTATAAAGCAAACTATTTGTGAAGGTAAACAGGGACTGGTAAATTATCTAAAATGTAATGTTCTGATTCTAACTGATGTTATCATTGGAGAGGTTATATCTCAAACTAGAATTTGATTTGATGGATAACTATTATTGTACCATGTATGCTTTGCATAAGATACAGCAAATAATTGTTCATCAATATATAAATATTTTCCATTAAATGTATACAAATCAGCAAAATTTAATGTGAAATATTATAGTTGAATATTTCAACTAATATGAGTTTTCTGATATTAAATTCTTTTGTATTTGTACTAAATTCCTGCTTGATGTTTCAAATAAACACAGAATACTGTGGATGTTGGAAATTGAAAATTAAAACAGAGAATGTGCCAGAGAATCTAATCAGGTTTGTTACCAAAGAGGAACCATTCTAGACTTGAAACATTAACTTTGTTTTTCACTTCCAACAAACGCTGCCAAATCTGCTGAGTTTCTCCAGCACTTTCTGCTTTTATTTCTTGAGTGCTGCTAGTATGCAAACTTATATTGTGAAGAAAATAATCACAAATGTAAATAGTTGTGTAGTAGTACATGGAGTTGATGGTGGTTCAGTAATATTTTCCTAGAGGTTTAAAAATCACAGGAAGGGATTTTGACACGCTGTTGAGCATCTGCTTGAAAAGCTTGCAAAAGTTCATTGTTTGGCTTATCTATCATTCATTGGGCCATTGGAGAGAGTTACAAGACTAGTTCGAGAAGTGAGGGAGAATAGTATCAGAGATAATAGGAACTGCAGATGCTGGAGAATCCAAGATAATAAAATGTGAGGCTGGATGAACACAGCAGGCCAAGCAGCATCTCAGGAGCACAAAAGCTGACGTTTCGGGCCTAGACCCTTCATCTCTGATGAAGGGTCTAGGCCCAAAACGTCAGCTTTTGTGCTCCTGAGATGCTGCTTGGCCTGCTGTGTTCATCCAGCCTCACATTTTATTACCCAGAAGTGAGGGACTTCAGTTATGGGGATAGATTGAAGACATTGGGACTGTTCTTAGAGAGAGAAAGGTTAAGAGGAGATCTGAAAGAGGGTTTAACATTAGGAGTCGACTGGAAGGGTACATAGGGAGAAACTCGTTCTATTCACAAAAAGAAAAAGAAATAGAAGCCATGGAATTAACGTTATCTGCAAAAGAAGGCAAGATGAAGTGAGGAAAAAGCTTTTGTCCTCAGTGAGCAGTTAGGGTATGGAATCTGTGATAATGGGAACTGCAGATGCTGGAGAATCCAAGATCACAAAGTGTGGAGCTGGATGAACACAGCAGGCCAAGCAGCATCTCAGGAGCACAAAAGCTGACGTTTCGGGCCTAGACCCTTCATCAAAGAAGGGGATGGGGAGAGGGTTCTGGAATAAATAGGGAGAGGGGGAGGCAGACCGAAGATGGAGCGAAAAGAAGATAGGTGGAGAGGAGAGTATAGGTGGGGAGGTAGGGAGGGGATAGGTCAGCCCGGGGAAGATAGACAGATCAAGGAGGCCGGATGAGGTAGTAGGTAGGAGATGGAGGTGCGACCACAACTTTCCTCCCGCAGTGGTTGAGAACGCCGTTGACCGTGTCTCCCGCATTTCCCTCAACACATCCCTCACACCCCGCCCCCACCACCACCGCCCCAATAGGATCCCCCTCGCTCTCACACACCACCCCACCAACCTCCGGATACAACGCATCATCCTCCGACACTTCCGCCATCTATAATCCGACCCCACCACCCAAGACATTTTTCCATCCCCACCCCTGTCTGCCTTCCGGAGAGATCACTCTCTCTGTGACTCCCTTGTCTGCTCCACACTCCACTCCAACCCCACCACACCCAGCACCTTCCCCTGCAACCGCAGGAAGTGCTACACTTGTCCCCACACCTCCTCCCTCAACCCCATCCCCGGCCCCAAGATGACCTTCCATATTAAGCAGATGTTCACCTGCACATCTGCCAATGTGGTATATTGCATCCATTTTACCCGGTGTGGCTTCATCTACATTGGGGAAACCAAGCGGAGGCTTGGGGACCGCTTTGCAGAACACCTCCGCTCGGTTCGCAACAAACAACTGCACCTCCCAGTCGCGAACCATTTTAACTCCCCCTCCCATTCCTCAGACAACATGTCCATCATGGGCCTCCTACAGTGCCACAATGATGCCACCCGAAGGTTGCAGGAACAGCAACTCATATTCTGCTTGGGAACCCTGCAGCCCAATTGTATCAATGTGGACATCACAAACTTCAAAATCTTGCCTTCCCTCATTCCATCCCAAAACCAGACCAGTTCTTCCCTTCCCCCCACTGCCTCACAAAACCAACCCAGCTCGTCCCCTCCCACCACTGCATCCCAAAACCATCCCAGCCTGTCTCTGCTTCCCTAGCCTGTTCTTCCTCTCACACATCCCTTCCTCCCACCTCAAGCCGCACCTCCATTTCCTACCTACTACCTCATCCAGCCTCCTTGACCTGTCTGTCTTCCCTGGGCTGACCTATCCCCTCCCTACCTCCCCACCTATACTCTCCTCTCCACCTATCTTCTTTTCTCTCCATCTTCGGTCTGCTTGTAGTGTGAAATGAACTCAAGGCCTTGTTGAGGCTATTCTCATGCGTACCAGACTTGGCTATCAGCCTCTGTTTGGTGACTCTCTGCAATTGTGTATCCCGCAGTCTGCCTTGGGGAATGTTTACCCAAAATTTGAGGCCGGATGCCCTTGACCGCTGTGTTGGTTAGATCATAATCTTCTGAATGGTGTCGAGGTAGAAAAGGAGATGAGCATAGAGAAATATAAATCAATAAGGACAGCAGTGCAGATTAACAGGCTATAAAAAGCTAAATATCTGAAACAAAACACAGGCTCATTTCTTAAAGGACAAAACTGAGAAGGTTAGAAGTTGTTTTCAACTTACACAAAGTCATGTCTGGAGTGCTGTGCACACTAATGGTTTCATACTACAGGAGTGATGTTGAGGTATTGGCAGATGCAAAGGATGATATTAGAGATGAAAGGATAAACTTATCAGAAAGGGTTGAGCAAGATTTTAAATAATGAACTTTGTTGCCCAAAGAGCAACACCATGTGAAACAATGAATAGTTGAGGAAAGTAGGCCTTGACACATTGAACGAGAAGTTGATGAACACCTATGAGTTCGGAAGAAATAAAGAAAATGTCTGATCAAGTTAGATGAATGCAGGCTGGGAGATGGTTTGTGTGATGCGCAAAGAGCAAGATAAAATATTTGGGCTGAATAGCCTATTTGTGCTGTACACTCACAGTAAATCAACATGGATTATTGTTCTTTTTCTCCATATCCCAAGTAAGTGTATGGAGATTCTATGGTTCTGACGTATCACTTAGAGGAGGGAAATCTGAAAAGAAATAGTAATTGACTTATGACAGTCATGACTTCTGCTTGTCTTGATGGCTGCAGATTAGGCCTGGAGGGAGAATGTTTATATCAGTATGAACCCTCGTTAATTCTAAATACACGACTTAAATGTTAATTCTTTGTGAACCCTTTCTGTAGGGAAAAAAACGTCGGCACTCCAAAGATGGAACAGTTGCATAATAACCTAAATTTAACAGGCCAGCTATTTTGTATGCAAACATGCAGTATTAAGTTATTTACTTTTAAGAGTTTTTTAAATAATGTTGAGTCTACATTTTCTTTATAATAATTGGTATTAATTATTTTGTATGAAATATATTATTTTGACTAGGTAAATTAATTATTTAATACTGGGTATTTGTGTATTTATTTGCAGGATATCTGTGAAGGTTAAGTAATTGTGCACGTAATGCTTTGTACCAGAATCACGCAGGAATAAACTAAGATAATTTTTAATTACAAATTCTAATCTATTGTTATGAAGGCAAGTGACATTTCCGGTTACTGATGATTTCAATAAACTTTTAAATAATTTGGCAGATGTGCAGTTCAGCTCTCATTAGTAACTGTTAAATCATGCATATCTCACCGTGTGCATTAAAATGAACATTAGAAGTTTAAGTTCTCTTCATTCCTTAATAGTGTTACCTTGTGAAGTCTAATGCATCAAATAAATGGATTGTAGTTCTTTCTTCCTGTCTTTGAAACTATAATTGAATCTTTTGTTGCAAAATCTTCAACTGCTTATAATTTGTTAAAATATAGGGAATTTGTGAGACCACATCTGGATGCTGTGCACAAGTTTGGTCTCCTTAGTTAAGAAAGAACATAATTGCACTTGAGGTATTTCACAGAAGGTCAGTTCAACTGATTCTTGGGATGAGGGTTTATCTTGTAAGAAAGTTGGACCTGTGTTCATTGGAGGCATTAGGGTGGATGCTAAAATGTTGTTTCTCCTTAAGCGAGAAACTAGAAATTGCGAAGAATATTTAAAAATATGGATAGCCAAGAAAGTGAAGTTAAAATCACAATCACAGCAATGATTTCCTCAAACAGCAGATTGGGAGCTACTATCTTGCATTGCAAGCTGATGATCAATGTCTGGAGATAGCAAGAAATTGGGTTAAATCTGCATAACACCAGCAAGTTGAGCACTACAATTGGGCATTCCAATTAAACTCTCCAGGAAGGCTGATAAGCGCTGGTGGGTGGAGATGCCTGTGATAAGGGGTGGCAGATGGGCACCCGATGCCCATTTTAAAGGTTCTGACCATTTTGAAGGCTGAATTTGGACATCAAGTTCAAAACTCCAATCATGTGATTTCAGCTAAATGACCTGCCATGCCACCCGGGGAAATAATTGCTAAGGTATTTGCTAACTTAAATTTTATAGCCATTGGAGAGCAAAAGAAAAGATTTTTAAAAATTCACACAGAGAGGATATGCCTATAACAGAAGAGGTGCTGCGAGAAACAGCCTCCACAAAGTTACAGCAGGTAAGAAGTCCTGAAGCTTAAAAGCCAATGGCAAGAGAGTTTCAGAAGCAGAAGACCATACAAGTGTTCAATATGACCATCAGTTGTGATCATAAGAAAGCTACAAGGCTGTTGAAGACCTGGATTTAGAGAACACATGTTAATTGATAATTAAGGTGAGTTAGTAGTTAAGAAATAGGAGCAGGAGTAGTCTGCTCAGCCCCTCGAACCTGCCCCACCATTCAACAGGATCATGGTTGTTGTGACATTCCTCGTGTCCATTTCCCTGTCCCTTTCCAATAATCCTTGATTTCCCTATTATCTACCTCAGCCTTAACTATACATAGGGACTCTGCACAACTCCACACCACCACGTCACCCCCACTGCTCCCCCAACCCCTGGTCCCAACACCAACAACAGCTCTCTGCGGCATGGAGTTCCAAAGACTCTCAGCCCTCTCAGAGAAGAATCCCTCCTCATTTCAGTCTCTGAAATTATACCCTTTGGTCCTAGACTCTTTCATAAGGAGAAACAAGCTCCTCAAAAGTCCTATATGTTTCAATGAGATTCCCTTACATTCTCCTAATTTAAATTCACAGCATCCCAGCCTGTTTAATCTTGGCTCATATGACAATCCCTTCATTTCTGTGATCATCTTAGTGTATCTCCCTCAAATTACATACTTCCTTTAATAAGGGAGACAAAACTGCTTATATTACTCCAGGTGCCGTCTCACCAGCACCTTGTACATTTGCAGTGAGGCTTTCTTACTCTTATACTCCACTACACTTGAAATAAGGGCCAACGTCCTATTGGCCGCCTCAGTTGTTTTAAGTGTTTCAGGGAGCTGCTTTATCAGAAGGAGCTATCACTAAGTGAATGTGCAATAATTTGTCATAAGGAAAGAAATTACAGATATATAAGATTATGATAAGATATAGAAGAGTGTAAGTAGGCCATTCAGCCCATTGAGTCTGTTCTGCCATTTAATGAGATCATGGTTGACCTCACGTCCATTGACTCTACTTTCCTGCCCTTTCCCCATAACTCTTGATTCCCTTCTGATTAAAAATCTGTCTGCCTTGCCCCGATTATACTGTATGATTCAGCCTCTATAGCCCTCTGCACAAAAGATTTAAGATTTATTACCCTTCGAGAGAATAAAATCAAATGACCAATCTCTTATTCTGAGACTATCCCCTCTGTTCATAGATTCTCCCACATGGGGAAGCAGCCATTCTATATTGCCTCTGCCAAATCCTTCCTGAATCTTGTACATTAAAATTAGGTTGCCTCTCATTCTTCTAAATTCCAAAGATTTCAGAGCCAACCTATTCAACCTCTCCTCAAAAGAAACTTCCTCCCAACACATGATCAACCTAGTGACCCTCCTTTGACTCTCTTCATGGGAGCATGAAGCTTTAGCATGAAGATAGAGTGATTCTTTACTGAGTTTGTGTGCTTGTAAGGGCATGGCTATCTCCGCGTGCCCCAATCCTGTCCATAGCTAAACTTATACCAATCCACTCTGACAGACTTCATTGAATTTATTTGCTCATGGGATGTGGGTGCCACTGGTTATACCCACCCCAATTGCCCTTAGGATGGTGGTGAGACACGTTCATGAATGCTTGCAGTCCATGGGTACATAGGCGGTTGGTTAGTGGGATGGGGAAGTGAGGGCAGTATTTACACCCACAGTACTGGTAAGAAGAGATTACAGGGTTTTGACCTAGTTACTTTAAAGGAACAGTGACATAATTCCAATTCAGATGGTGTAAAACATAGTTGGGAACTTGAGGGTGGTGCTGGCCTCATGCATTAGCTACTCCGACACAGCTAGGTGGCAAAATCACGGGGTTGTAAGATGCTGTTGTTGAGTTGTTGCTGTTCATCTTGCAGATGGAACACACTGCTTCCGCTGCGGTAAGTGTTCGAGGGAGTAAATTTGATGGTGGGGTGCCATTGACATGGGCTGCTTTGTTCTGGATGGTTCTGAGCTTCTTGAGTGTTGTTAGAGCTGTACCCATCCAGGAAAATGGAAGATATCCCTTGACCTTTCTTGTAGATGGTACACAGGATTTGGGAGTGTGGAAGCAACTTAAGTATTACAGAATTCATTGCCTCTAACTTGCCCTTGTAACCATACATTTATATGGCTGGTCGTGTACAGCTTAGGAAGATTGGGTCAGGTATCAGCCTTTCAGCCTCTTGAACCAGTCCCGCCATTTCATGAGACCATGCCTGATCTGTGGAATAACTCTATATACCTGCCTTTGGTCCACATCCCTTAATAATTATGCTTAACAAAAAAAAATCTATCTCACATCTAAAATTCACAACTGATCTAGCAGCAACTGCCAATCAGCTTCTGATCAATGGTAACTCCCAGAGACTCCCCATCCACAGCTTTCCATCCTCTATTGACTGCTCAAGACCATTCACAAAGGTTTTCTAGCTACAATTTCCTTCTTATTCTGTTCACTCCCAATTGCTAGCCAAGTAGCCAACTTGTCTATTGTTCTCCCACCCCTTCTTTCCTATTTCTAAGAAAATCGGTTCCTAAACGTCAGAACAAAAAGGAAGTTCCATCGTCAGCAGTAGATTTGAATGTCAAATAGAGTGCATACAGAAAATAACACTCGTGTTTTCCTGCTCCCCAAAATTACTATTTATCCCACTCTACTTTCAAATCAATTTTGTTTGTAAATGTTATGTATCCAATGATAACACTGAAAAGAATTAGTTAACTTTTCAATCATGAAAAAGTATGAAATGAATTTTATGACTGATATGGTTTCCCAATTTTGAACTCAATAGTGTTTGTTCAAGATCTCTCAATATGCTTAACAAAAATGAATATCCATTTTTATGGCTATCAATTTAATGGGAAAGTGGGGAAACTGTATTTGTTCAGCTGTGGTTAATTTACTGAATAAGATGTACTTCCACTTGCTCCTGACGCAGATTATAGAACGGTTTTATTTCTATTGTCCAGTAGACGAATAAAAAGTGTTCATCTGGATTTTGAATCACAGCATGCAAGCAATCATATTGCTGGGGTAACACTTCACCCCAGCACTAATAGAAAAACCTGACTTTGTATTTGTAATCCTTTTTATATAGAATATTGGACCCATCCTCTGTTAATGTCAACATTCTAATGTGTAGTGCAGAGTTAAAAATTAAAGTTTGTTCTGTTCTGCTCAAACAAAAAAAATTGCTGCAGCCTCAATCTCAAAGGTGTATTCCCTTCTACACTACTGCGACAACTTGCCACAGCCCTCATCTTGTGGCCAATATGAGATTGGAAGCATCAGGGAAAATTGACTTCTTTTCATCTATTATCTGCTGGATAACAAGCCCCACAATCAATAAGATAATTCACTAATCCTTTGTGGCAGTTGCACTTATCTTCAATTGTTATAGACAGATTCATTTAGAAGGACTCCAAAGGTATTGTACAGGCAAAAAAAACTCTACAAAGTCATGAATCATAAACATACACATTTAAATTGATAGTATATCTGGCACCAAAAGTGAATCTTTTTCACATTCTTATACATTAATTTCTATTTGTCTAATTTAACGTTAAAATTTTTCAGCTAGAAATTCAACTTTTTCTGTAACTCAACAAAATTTCAACTGAGCTTGAAGTTGGCAGCACAGGTAGATCATTTGTTATAGAAATAATGACATTTTTTATTTTGGTTGAAATCACTGGAAATAAAAGGCAGGCAGCTGCTCTAACAATGTGACCATTCATTAATACTAGTTTTAAAAATGGGTGGCAAGGTAAAAGTCACCTGTGCACTTCTGCTGAGGAAAATGAATCAGTCAAGTTGTGCAATGTGTTTTTTAATGTGATTGCCATGGTTGAATATGTGACAGTGTGAGTATAGTGTGAGATGTGAGTGTATGGCTTGAAGCAGTGCTAAATAAAGACCGAAAGAACAGCGGATGCTATAAATCAGGAACACAAACAGAAGTTGTTGGAAAAGCTCAGCAGGTCTGGCAGCATCTATTAAGGAAAAAACAGAGTTAATGTTTTAGGTTTGGTGCCTCTTCCTTAAAATCCATTGCATCACAAGAGCTCCTCCACCTTTACTTGTGCAGCTGATTATGGTGATCATGGCTTATTACTGCAATAACAAGACAACCAGTGCATCTTATAGTTGAATGGAAATGGACAATGGCCACAAACTAAAACACCGCACTGCCAGGTATTGTAGTCAGAAGTGTTCTATTGCATTAAGACATGTTGTTGTTGTTGTTGAAGCAGTGCTAATTGAGCAAAAGTGAACTGTCGCTATTAATGTGAGGTATAACTCATTATTGATGGTGATTGCTGCACAGTGAGTAATACTGATTGATCAGATTTTGAGGAGAATGGCACAGTTGGGGAAATACAGTTATTTAAGATTCTTTAAGATGTCTTTGACCGCTTGTGTTAGCTGATTCAACTTCCTTTGCACTGCATCAAATTGCTCAGGGCTGGATTTTTGGCATTTGAACATTGCTTTATGTGGCATGAAATCCGTTGGAGTTTGTTTGGAAGAACTGCTGTTAGAAGGTCCCTTGTTGTCCACCTTCTGCATCAAGGATGCAATGGAGAACATTGGAGCCTGATCTTTACCATGTCAAAACATTCCTGTGCCTTTCCAAGGTACAAATCTGCAAGAAATTCCAAACGTACTCCAGTCAAAATGCTCCATTATCCGAAGACCAATAGGTGGACTTTAAATAGTGCAGGTTGGGTCTGAGTCATTCTAGCCTCACAAGATTCTGTGACCATTGCTGAGGTATGAAACCACACAACAACATGTGTGGTCTTGGTAGAATGTTGCAATCATCCATATGAAAGGCAGAATGAAATTTGCCCACATTGGAAGGAGTATACATTGATTAATCTCATACTATGTACTTCATACTTATTTTTAGGTCTTATACAATTTTTCTGCCAATATATATTAAAAACCATGGATTTCTCTGCTCAATGTGCATGCTGGCTCAGTGGTTAGCACTGCTATCTGACAGCACCAGGGGCCTGGGTTTGATTCTATCCTCGGGCGACTGCGTGGAATTTGCACATTCTCCCTGTGTTTGCATGCATATCCTCCAGGAGCTCCAGTTTCCTCCCAAAGTCCAAAGATGTACAGGCTAGGTGGATTGGCCATGCTAAATTGCCCATAGTGTTTGGGGATGCATAGATTAGGTGGGTTGTAGGGGGATGGGTCTGAGTGAGAAGCTCTAGGGGCCTGCTTCCACACTGTAGGGATTCCATGATGAATAAATACCCTAATATAACACAACACTTCTGACTACAATACCTGGCAGTGCGGTGTTTTAGTTTGTGGCCATTGTCCATTTCCATTCAACTATAAGGTGCACTGGTTGACTTGTTATTGCAGTAATAAGCCATGATCCAGCCAGTTCTGTTTCTGATTCTGTATTTGTTGCCAATACTATGTGAGAAAGTTTTAGTGGCTGTAATGTGAACTTACTTTTAATTTGAGCCTGATGTTTCATAAGAGACAATGTCGATACAAATTAGATGTTATATAACTAGTTATTAAATAAAGCATAAAGCTATTTATCATTCAACGCATTTGAACTGATCTTTGCCTTAAGATGTTACAGAGAGAACAATTGGTAGCGGCAAATCTACCCAAGATATGCCAAATTGTGTTTGCCATTATAAGATGGTGACAACAGTGAGGAATTTGCCAAGTATAAGATGCTGATAGCAATAGACACCATTGTCTCGCATTATAAATGTTCAGAACCCAAAGAAGAGTCATACTCGACTCCAAACATTAAATCTGTTTCTCTCTCCACAGATGCTGCCAATTCTGCTTAGTTTCTCTACCACTTTGCTTTTATTCTGGATTTTCCACATCTGCAGTACTTTGCTTTTATGCAAAATATTTCCTGCTTGATGAAAAGAAAACCGTTACTTTCTGACAGATAGCTGCATGGCACAGCTAGAACACTAATCAAGGTAAAAAAGAATGTTGTGAGCACTGTAAAAATACAGAGACCAATATTATGCAGAACTAATACACACCATCAGAAATCAACACTTCTCACTCTGAACAAGAACTCAGTTTACTCCTAAAATGTGACAGTATGTTGAAGAACCTTAAACAGATCAGAAGCCACAAACCAGTGATCAATGTAACTATAGTCAAGAAAAAGAAGACTTCACACATCTAGGGAAATTGTTTGATGAACTTAAGAAGGAGGCCACTTGAGGTTAATTATGTTGGTGTGTAACTGCTCTTCGCAATTGAGAGATCAGAAGATATAATAAATTTAAGGGAATTATTCAGTTGTCCTACAGCTGTAGTCAAATCTTCAAAATCTGATCATTGGATTTTCTTGACACACCAGAAATTGACAATAGAGTGCTGATACAGTCTATTCAGTTGTTTAGAAAAGGCATCAGCAAAATAACACGGTCAGCTCTATTGTCTACGATTGATTTTTAGGTAAATTATGTTATTCAAAAACACATGAGCAAGAAAGAAGGATCAAAGGCAAGTAACCTTCAGTGTAGCATCCCAGGAGAAGATAAGTTCTTTTGGAAACACAATAATCTTTTCTGACACAATATGAGCAAAATAAAAACCTTCCAAGGAACTTACATCAATACATGATGGTATCCTTGAAAAGAATATCTTGAAAATCAAATGTCAGCAAATTTCCAGTTTGACCATGAACTGTACATGAATATTTTGTCTTCAGTAAAGAGCATTTAAGAAATCAAAGACCCACCAAAGTTTCAGTGTGATAATAAACTGTAAACTTTAAGCCTCAGAATTTCAAATCAGCTAACTAAGCCGCCATCTCGAAAATAAGAGACTTTGGAAGAGATGCGGTAATAACAAACCTAACTATTTAATATACTTTTATAAATAATTTAATAGCTTGGAAAAAAACTTAGCAGGAAATGCTATATAAGACAATTAGTATCTGAAATAGTCAACCAGCATCACAAGATAACTCCACCCATCAGTCTATAAAGGGGGAGCTAACTAATGTTTTATAAATATATTTATTGTTCAGTGAAATTGGGCCCATCTTTTGCCCCCAAGCCATTTTTCCATCCCCACCCTTGTCTGCCTTCCGGAGAGACCACTCTCTCCGCGGCTCCCTTGTCTGCTCCACGCTCCCCTCCAACCCAACCACACCCGGCACTTACCCCTGCAATCGCAGGAAGTGCTACACTTGCCCCCACACCTCCTCCCTCACCCCCATCCCAGGCCCCAAGCTGACCTTCCAAATCAAGCAGATGTTCACCTGCACATCTGCCAATGTGGTATATTGTATCCATTGCATCCGGTGTAGCTTCCTCTACATTGGGGAAACGAAGCAGAGGCTTGGGGACCGCTTTGCAGAACACCTCCACTCGGTTCGCAATAAACAACTGCACCTCCCAGTTGCGAACCATTTCAACTCCCTCTCCCATTCCTCAGACGACATGTCCATCATGGGCCTCCTGCAGTGCCACAATGATGCCACCCGAAGGTTGCAGGAACAGCAACTCATCTTCCACTTGGGAACCCTGCAGCCCAATGGTATCAATGTGGACTTCACAAGCTTCAAAATCTCCCCTTCTCCCACCGCATCCCAAAACCAGCCCAGTTCTTCCCCTCCCCCCACTGCATCACAAAACCAGCCCAGCCTGTCTCTGCTTCCCTAACCTGTTCTTCCTCTCACCCATCCCTTCCTCCCACCTCAAGCCGCACCTCCATTTCCTACCTACCACCTCATCCCGCCTCCTTGAGCTGTCCATCTTCCCTGGACTGGCCTATCCCCTCCCTACCTCCTCACCTATACTTTCCTCTCTACCTATCTTGTTTTCTCTCCATCTTCGTTCTGCCTCCCCCTCTCTCTCTATTTATTCCAGTTCCCTCCCCCCATCCCCCTCTCTGATGAAGGGTCTAGGCCCAAAACGTCAGCTTTTGTGCTCCTGAGATGCTGCTTGGCCTGCTGTGTTCATCCAGCTCCACACTTTGTTATTTTGCCTCATGTTGTTTGGCCATCCTCCTCCACATTATATCAGTAATCTTAACTAATATCATCAGACCGGATTTGTGGAGAATCTATCCAAGATATCTCAGATTATGTCTAACATTGCATGATGGTGATAGCAGTGAAGATTTTGTCAAGTATTTTAATCATAACAAAAATAATCACCCTGTTATCTAAACTGACTAATTGGGATATAAACTGGTATGCATTTTGAATCACAAAAAAATTTCCTTCAAAATTTTGACCTGCCTCTCGTCCAGATGTTGATCCCCAGATCAAATATATGGCTGTGCAGCCTCCAAAATAGGTTCAAGTTAAAAAAAATGATTTCTTTAAAATTTACTTTATCGCTAATGTTCATCATATTAATAATCATTGAATTCATTATTTGCGAAAATGCAGTCTGTGCTATCACCCACGCAGTAACATTGTAAAGCAATACCTAATCTCAAGGCAACAATTATACACATACTCCTACCATGGGACAATATCATAGCAACATATGATGTTGTCCCAGATTCTGCAGAGGTAATAATTGTGAAACTGTTAGGGTTTACAGAAATAATTCACTTAAAATGACAGCAACTTTGAAGTTGCATTTTCACAATGTATGGCAGAAATCTATCAGCTGTTATTGCTGCACTCCTGCACTGTTGAGATCCATAACCACCCTTCACAGTGTGCTCTCCCTTAACAAGCAGTGAATTCACAAGTATTTCCACTTTTACATGAAGTGCCACTTGATGAAAACTCTTGAGAATGGTGTGTTTTTACCAATGTGCTAAACTCGGAGTTACTGAACAAAACACCTTCATTGGAGCTGAAAAACTAGTTTTATATTTGCAGAAAGTTAGCTTTATCCACAGCATGCAAGTATTCCAAATATCTTTTCAATTTAAAAATAAAATGAATTGAATTTTTACGGCTAAATATTTACCATAGTGATTAACTCTGCTATTTAAAATTTAAACTAAAAGTGAAAGTTGAAGTGCTTTGAAATTTCTGGTTTGCTGTGTGTAAGACTATTTCAATGTGATTGACTGCTTGCCATGCTTGTTGCTATCATTCCTGCTGAATTCCAGGAAAGCCAGCAATTTGGTAACAGATTAAACTGTTTTCTATGCCACAGTGGAAATAGCAGGAGGCGACGATATCCTTCATGTCAGCTCTGATGAGGAGTCATCTAAACTTGAAACGTTACCTCCATGGATGCTGCCTGACTCACTGTGATTTCTAGCATTTTTTTTTTGTTTTCAGCAACGATTTCCTCCTTCAACACTCCTCCACCATTCATTAAGCTGATAGCCAATCGTCAATCTTTATTCCAGATGTGCTTACACTCAAGCCTTAGACAATTGCAGAAAGATTGTTAAACTTTTGCATTCCTGCCACTTCAATAATGTTCAACATAATAGTTGTCTTTCTAATTTCTTATGGTATCTACTTGTTAATTTTCAATGTCTTGGATACACAAATTCCCAAAAGCACTTGAACACTGATATTTAGCACTTTCACTCATTTAAAATATTCAAACTTTTGTATTCTTCCTGCCAAATTGAAAAACCTCACTCTTTGTCACATTATATTCCATTTACCAGTTTCTTGCTCATTCTCCCTTTGCAGAACTTTGTGCTGCTTTCACAAATTACTTTCAGCTCTAAATTTGTATCATTCACAAGCATAGGCACATTGTACCCAGGCTCTTCATGTAAGTGAACGATATGGAATGTAAACACTCAAATCACCATATGCATTTTTTAAAATGTTTTCAGTCCTTTAACCAATTCGCCATCCTTACTAACAATCTACCAGCAGCCCATGAATGCTTACTTCAGGCAACAATCTTTTGTGTCATGCCTTACACACTGTGTTTTGAAGATCACATCCCTAATTCCTCTTTAAGTACCCTAATAGTTACAGCCTCAAAATCTCTGGGATATTTGTCAGCCACAATTTCCCTTCCCTCGAAATTCTGCCCAATTATTTAATGATTTTCTAAATTCTCTATTACCCTTAAGAGATTCCAACATTTTCCCCATGCTTAATGTCAACCTTATTATATTTTCGCATTGTGTTCTTGATTGATTAGTGATATTGATTCAATTTACTTAAAAATCTCAAACTAGGTCAGTTAGTAGACAAGCTGATAATTTAGAGTTACGAGCAACAAATGATTCATATCCTTAGACTAACATGTTGTTGCTTGGAGTCTCATGGCTGCTGGTAATGTGGTGTCATCTTGATCCTTTGCTTTTAGATCAGAACACAACATCACCCTTTGTTCAGAAATAAAATTGCACATCCAAGGAATGAAAATTTCTAAATGTTTGGTAGTTGCAAAACTATTGACACATTGACAAAAACTGAAAATTTGACAAGTTTAAGAGTCTAAATGGTTGTATAGTTGTCTGGAGTTATTTTATCGACCTTATGACGGCATAATCTTCCAGACATTGTTATTTCACATCTGGTTCTTCTCAACTTATATGTGTATTGGTTATTTGCATGTTGTTAGAATGTTAGGTCTTGCCATGATGGTCTTCCACATCTTCATTACTTGAGCATATCATAGTGAGTACTATGCCTGGTTGACGTACTGAATAGGATTCTGTAACCCGTCATATAACTCCATTACATATTGTGACTTTGTTAGATCGACGTTCAGTACATACTTTGGATATTTCTGCAGTAACCAAATTCCTTGGAGTAGGATTGACGATTCTGACTTTCCTTTCCATGTACAGATTAGGAAGTTTTGCACCTGCAGATAGGTCATATACCATTGTCCCTGTTTTTTGAGAAGTTTGTTTTGTATCTTTGAGATTATGAACAGGTGACTGCTTGGTAGGATTCACTAAACTTGTCTTCCAAACTTACCATACTTGCTGATGATAAGCTCATTTTCAAAGGGCTAACTCTTACATACAGCATGGCAATCCAATGATTCTGTTTTGTGATCCTGCATTTCACAATAAGTCCTGCAATGGTGTGAACAGTTCACTCACCAAGATCATTGGAACTGGGATAATGTGGTGACGTTGTCACACACTTATGTTCTATTTGGTACACATATCCTAAAAGATTTGATAGCCCCTGCAATATCTTCAGGTCTGCGACCTCAGATGAATGAGGCGATAAACCAGCAGCAAATAGCGAGAGACCATATCAGGAAGACAGTTGCCTGATTTAGTGCTCCCCAATTTTCCCTTTTCCAGTTGTAGCTATTCATATTTATTGACAGGACTCCTGCACTATACTTGTGGAGAACAAGTTCCACTTTCATATGAAGGACACTCCACCCTATTGTGTGGCAAGATCACTGTGCTAAAGTGTACTGATTATAAACAAAAAATGCCGCTTCAGAAAAACCATCCATGAGGCACTAATGTTCATCAGAATCAAAGCTGCAGTTCACTACTATCCATAGCATCATGGTATGGCATATACTTCTTTCTATTATTATTATCAAGCCTAAGAACCTGGACTAGTCACAGGACTATTAATGCGGAGACCCAGATAGTGTTCTGGGGATCCGGGTACAAATCCCACCGCGGCAGGTGATGGAATTTGAATTCAATGAATATCTGGAATTGAGAATCTAATGATGCCTGTGAATCCTTTGTTGATTTTCCAGTAAAACCCATCTGGCTCACTAGTGTCCTTTAGGGAAGGAAACTACCATTCTTACCTGGTCTGGCCTACATGTGATTGCAGACGCACAGCAATGTGGTTGACTCTCAACTACCCTCTGGGCAATTAGGGATGGGCAATAAATGCTGCCTGGCCAGTGATGTCCTCATTCTGTGAATGAATAAAGGAACCAACAAGGTTGAATGTGAAGTGTAGGGAAGCATTCCAGGAAGAGTACTAGTCATATCCAAAAGTAAGTGTCAACCTGAAGCCAAAACACAAGACCAGATATGTGTGAAGTGACTGCACAACCAACAGATCAAAGCTTTACAATCCTCCTGCATTCAGATAATTTAATAACTAACCAAAGGAGAATCTTCTATGAAAATCCCTATTCACTCAGTGCTGATGGTGCCCAGAATATGTCTACAAAACTGAAACATTTGTACAAAAGTAAAACATTTGTAACCATCTCCAACCTTGAAAGTTCAAAGTAGGTGATTCATCCTGGTCTATTCCTGAAGTGTCTGCCATTCCAAATCAGTGAATTCAATTCACTCCAAGTGATGCTAAGATTGATTGGAGTGGATACAGAAAATACTGCGGGCCTTGCTAGTAATTTGACAGTAATATTGAAGACTTGGCCTTCAGAACGAGCTGCGTCGTTAGCCAAGCTGTTCCAGTACAGCTGCAGCGCTAGTGTTTAGATATTTTCTAATCAACCCATTCAGAGATGCCATCACACACCTCTGGGACAGGTTGAGCTTTAACCCTGGCCTCCTGGCTCAGAATTGGGGGCAATATCACTGCAACCGAAGGGCCCTACATTCCTGGTATTTACCTAACAAGGTTGGAAATTGTTCCTATCAATAAAAAGCAGACAAACCCAATCTGGGCAATTTCCACCTCAGCAGTCAGCTCTCAATTGTTAGTAAAATGACAAATACTCACCAATAACATGCACACCAATACTAACCTGCTTTGTTTAGATTCTGCTAGGACCATTCAACTACAGTAAACATTACATTCTTGTTCAAACATGGACAAAAGGTTGGATTACAAGTGACTGCTCTTGACATAAAGGCAACTTTCGACAGAATGTCGCATAAAAATATTCTAAGAAAAACTAGCATAGATGGGAAACGGGGATGATGCTCAGCAGGTTCCAACCATAAGGCCATAAGTGAGGTTAATATTTCAGTCTTACGCAACTTTTTGGAAAATAAAACATCTAACACCTGTGTATACCAAGACCTGGAAAACAGAGATCTCTAGGTAAATTTCAATCTCTTCTCAAAAATCACTTAAGACCATATGAATTATTTCTAAATCAGATCTCATATGAGGGATAAAACTGGGTTTCTTGTTTCTCCATGCAGCTGTGATGTCATGTGTGAAAATGCAAGCATGCTGAAATATACAATGAATTGGCACTGAGAAACGCATCTCAGATTTCCAGAGGTAATTGTTTGTAAAGCTACATGAAAGGCTCATGTGGCTTAGAAGAACAAAACAATGGCATAAAATACTTGGAATCTTTTCATCTCCACAAACTGTAACAATTACTAACCAGCAGTAGAAATACTCATCACTGCTGAGACTCTGTAGGGTTACAGGCACTAGTGCCATACCTTAAATCCAGCTGTACCCATGATCAAACACTACCATTCAGGAATAAACCTACATGCAGTGGCAGGAAAAGAGGAAAGCAAAGTTTCTAAGGGCACGTAGAAGGTATGGGTAACGCTTTATTACAAAAACAAGCTCATAATCATAAATGTGTTGTTATCTTTCATTATCACTTTTCTGATTAACTGTCAATGTCCTTGCATCTCGAAATATTGAGCTACATAGAATACCCATCCTTATCTAAAGGAGAGTGACTTTTTCCCAACTGTTCAGTGTAGCACGATGGAAAGCCTTCGAATAGCTTATAATATACACTTTTATTGAACAACAACAAAAGTGAAGCAAGGACAAACAAAATAGCTGCATTTTCTACTGGGAACATGACTATTTGCTTTTTGAGCAATAACAAATTTACAGTCAATCACTAATCTCGATGCCCAGCTTACATTGACTGAAGGTGGGTGTCAATTAATACCTGTCTTGTTCTAACATAAGTGATGTTCCTTCTGCTCAATGTAACAAAGTGTGGAGCTGGATGAACGCAGCAGACCAAGCAGCATCTCAGGAGCACAAAAGCTGACGTTTCAGGCCTAGACCCTTCATCAGGGAGGGGGATGGAGAGAGGGTTCTGGAATAAATAGGGAGAGAGGGGGTGGTGGACCGAAGATGGGAAGAAAAGAAGATAGGTGGAGAGGAGAGTATAGGTGGGGAGGTAGGGAAGACGGACAGGTCAAGGAGGTGGGATGAGGTTAGTAGGTAGGAAATGGAGGTGCGGCTTGAGGTGGGAGGAAGGGATGGGTGAGAGGAAGAACAGGTTAGGGAAGCAGAGACAGGCTGGGCTGGTTTTGGGATGCAATGGGGGAAGGGGAGATTTTGAAGCTGGTGAAGTCCACATTGATACCATTGGGCTGCAGGGTTCCCAAGTGGAATATGAGTTGCTGTTCCTGCAACCTTCAGGTGGCATCCTTGTGGCACTGCAGGAGGCCCATGATGGACATATCATCTGAAGAATGGGAGGGGGAGTTAAAATGGCTCGTGACTGGGAGGTGCAGTTGTTTATTGCGAACCGAGCGGCGGTGTTAGAAGTATGATAATGGAGCTATACAATAGGCCTCCCAATAGCCAGTGGGATAAAGAAGAATAGATATGTAGACAGATCATGGAACTATGTAAAAACAACGGGGTCGTTGGAAGTGTGTGATTTTAATTTCCCCAACATTAACTGGGACTCTCTTAGTACAAAGGGCTTAGATGGGGCGGAATTTGTTAGGTGCATTGGGAAGCTAACAAGTCAAGGGTTGCACTGCACACTGTATTGGAGAATGAGCCTGGTTCGGAGATCAAAGATTATATGGGGGTGCATTTTGGAAATAGTGATCATAATTCATGGCAGACTAATTAGTACAGTTAGGTCACATGGCTCTCAAGGTGAGCTTGCCAATTGGACACAAAATGGGCTAAATGGCAGGACAGAGATTGGTGGAGAGTTGCTTTTCAGACTGAAGGCCTGTCACCAGTTTTGTTTCATGGGGATCCGTTCTGGGTTCTTTTCTGTTTGTCATTTATATAAGCGATTTAGAATATATAATATAGAGGGCATGGTTAGTAATTTTGTGGATGACACCAAAATTGGCAGTATAGTATACAGTGACAAAATATTCCTCATGTTAGGAAAGGATCTTCATCAAATGGGTCAACGGACTCAAAAATGACAGATTGTGTTCAATCTGGATAAATGCAAACATTGCATTTTAGTACAATAAATCAGGGTAGGGCTTATACAATTAACGGTAGCGTCTTGGGTAGCATTGTAGAACTAGACACCAAGGGGTTCAGGTATATAATTCATTGAAGTTCATGTCATGTATCGACAGGGTGGTTAAAAAGGCATTTGCCATGCTTGTCTTCATTGTTCAGTCCTCTCAATAGAGGAGTTGTGAAGTCATGTTGAGGTTGTATAGGACATTGGTGAGGCCTCTTTTGCAATACTGTGTCCAGTTCTGGTCACCCAGCTATAGGAAGGATATTATTACACTGGAGACGGTTCAGAAGAGATTTACCAGGACATTGCTAAATGTGGAAGGTTTGCGTTGTAAAGAAAGGTTGGATAGGCAGGACCTTTTTTCGTCGGAGAGTAGGGGTTGAGAGGAGATGTTATATAAGTTTATAAAATAATAAGGGGTATAGATAGGGTTAATGGTAGTTGACTTTTCGCTAGGATGGGGAATTTCAAGACTAGGGGTCACAGTTTTAAGGTAAGAGGAGAGAGATTTTAAAAATTAAAAAAAGTCATGGGGGCAAATGTTTTACATGTCGGGTGGTTTGCAAGTGGAATAAACTTCCTGAGGAAGTTGTGGAGGTAAGTACAATTATAATGCTTAAAAGACATTTGGGTCAGTCCATGAACAGGAAAGGTTGGCAGCATATGGGCCAGGAGCAGGCAGGTGGGACTGGTTTAGTTTCGGATTATGTTTGGCAGAGACTGTTTGGACTGAAGGGTTTGTTTCAGTGTTGCATAACTCTATAATTCAGTACATTTTAAGATAGTTATGGATAAGAATTCCGCTGGTCCTCAGGTAAAAATGCAAAATGGGAGAAGGCTAATTACGATGGTATAAGTAAAAACTGGAGAAATTGGATTGGGGCCAGCTGTTTGACAGTAAATCCACATCTGACATGTGGGAACCTTTTAAAGGTCAGCTGATCAGCATTCAGGACCAGCATGTTCCTGTGAGAATGGAAGCTAAGGACAATGAGATTTGGGAACAGTGGGAGATGAGAAAGGTTGTATGTTTAGGCAAAAAGAGAAAAAGCATATGTAAGTTATAGAAGCAGAAATCAAAAAAATATCTTAAGGAGTGTAAAGGAAGCAGAAAAGAACTTTGTAAGGAAAGTAGGAGAGCTGGAAGGGGCCATAAAATGCCCTTGGCAAGTAGGATTAAAGAGATTCTCATGGCATTTTATACATAAATTAGAAGCAAGAGGGTAGCTGGGGAAAGGATAGATCCACACAAGGTCAAAGGACAAAACTTACGTTTGGAGCCAGAAGAAGTGGGTGAAGTCCTTAATGATTACTTTGCATTGATATTCACTAAAGAGAAGGACATGGAACATGGTAAGATTTGGGGCGGGGGAGGGTGGTGTTAATATTCCAGGTCATGTCGACATTAAGCAGGTGGTTTTGGTGTCCTGAAAAACATTAAGGTAGATAGGTCCCCAAGGCCTCATGGGACCTATCCCAGCATTCTACGAGAGACAAGGGAGAAGATTGCTGAAGCCTTGAAAGAGATGTTTATACCCTCTTTAACCACAGGTAAGGTGTCAGAAAGATTGGATAGGTTGGGACTTTTTTCACAGGAGCATGGGAGGTTGAGAGGAAATGTTATAGAAGTTTATGAAATAATGAGGGGTATTGATAAGGTTATGGTAGTTTTCTATTCCCTTGGATGGTGGAATTTCAAGACTAGGGTGCACATTTTTAAGGTGAAAGGAAGGATCAATGGGCCTGCAAGGTTAACTCTGATTTCTCTTCACAGATACTGTCAGACTTGCTGTGCTTTTCCAGCAACTTCTGTTTTTGTTTCAGATTTACTAAGGTGCTGCCTGTATTGGAGTGTATTAGCTATAAGGAAAAGCTTGTACAAATTTAGATCATTTTTGTGAGAGACCTAAAGGCAGAGGGGCCATTATCCATTATTGAAGTGTATGAAATTATGAGAGGCATGGATATGGTGGGCATTAGAGTCTTTTCCCCAGGATGAAAATGTGCGGAGACTGAGAGAAACATTACATCGGACAAACAGGAAGGAAACTAACAACAAGAGTACACAAACACCAGCTGGCTACAAAAAGACATGACCAATACTCACTCATCTTAGTTCACATGGACAAGGAGAACCATCATTTCGACTGGGACAACACCAAGATCCTGGGACTAGGCAGAGACAAGTACAAGAATTCCTAGAAGTGTGGCACTCCACGAAGCATGCTAATAATAAACACATAGAGCTCAACCCCATATACATTCCACTATGGAGGAAACACAGAAGTGAGGCAATCCAGCTCAAGGGACTCCAGAGTTTAAAAACCAGGCAGCAAAACACACTGACGCTTCATCGGAGGCTGCATTGATGATGTTACCCTGCATGGTAATGAAACGTCTGCGAAACAACAAACTAGCTTGGCGAGCTAACCAACCTCAAAATGTCAATTACTAGCAGGGATAGGTTAAGATGAGAGGTGGGAAGTGTAAAGGATATGTGTAAGACAAGATTATTTACACAGAGGGTGATAGATGCTTGGAATGTGCTGGCAGGGGAGTTTGTGGAAGCATATATGACAGCAATGTGATAGACAGATACATGAACAGGCAGTGAATAGACGATAATGGATTATGCAAGGGCAGATAGAATCAGTTGCAACTGGCATCATGGTTGGCATGAACATAGTGGGCCAAAGAGCCTGTTCCTTTGCTGTACTGTTTTTGTTCCATGTTTAACTGATCAAATAGTGTAGTGATATTGTTATCGTTTGTGCACAAGATGTGGTCATTACTGGCTAAGTCAGCATTTATTTCCCATCCTTAATTGCCCTTGTTGAACCCGTGTAGTCCTTAGTGAGTAGGAACACACATTGTACTAAGTTTCTTTCTTATATATTCACACGATGTGGGCATCGCTGGCTAGGACAGCATTAATTATCCATCTCTAATTGGCCAGAGGGCAGCCAAGCATCAACCATATTGCTGCAAGTCTAGTGTCACATGTAGGCCAGACTGGCAGTTCCCTTCCCTAAAGGCTATTACTGAACCAGATGTGTTTTCCAATTAAGAAATGAGTTCCAGCATTTTGACTGAGTGATGATGAGTAAAAAAGTGATATAATTATATCAGGATTATGTGCGACTTGGGGGGAACTAGCAGGTGGTGGCAGGTGCATTGGCTGCCCCAGTCCTTCTAGGTGGTCAAAGTCACAGTTTTGAAAGTGTTGTCTGAATCAAATCTAAAGAAAATGCAGAGAATGCTGGAGAAACTCTGCAGGTCTGGCAACATCTGTGGGGAGAAAACAGAATTAATGTTCCATGTGCAGCAGGACCCTTCTGAAGACGAGTCACTCTGGACTCAAAACATTAGCTCTATTCCTCTCCAGAGATGCTGCCAGACATTTTTTTGTACTGGTTAGGACACTAAACAGCAGAAAGCTTTCCCACTTATTTCCATCAACTTCAGTTTTGCTTGGCCTCTGTGATGCCGTACTTAATCGAACGCTGTCTTGATGTCGAGGGGTCAGTTGTCCACTCTCATCTCATTAAATTTTCAGTCTGAATACATACAGTTAAAATGGACACCCATAACTTTCTGAGTTTTTGGGCTTTAAGAGGAAGTATCAGAAAAGTTAACAATGGGGTGGTTGGTTTATGGTGGCCAAACATTTGTAGCTACATCACTTTATGATTCTTCAATGGCTCTACCTATCCTCGTGATGAAGAATTCATCAAATTTTAAATTGTTCACTGGGTAATCAAATCAGTTCCATAACTTTAGGATAAGGGGACTGCACACATGCCTTTCTTGTTTCTTGTTAAAGCAGATGCCACCTTCCTGGGTGTTAGTGATTCAGGTTATGGCCTTTCAAATCTGAACCCATCCTCTGGGACTGTCTCAGTTGCAGTGTCCATAGACCTCCTTGGCAGGCAAGTGACCTCAGCCAATACCTAGCCACTGACTTAAAAGTAGTGCAATTTGACAACTTGAAAAATGTTACTTAAAATAGGTGTAACTTCTGAAATTTGAAACACAGTCATGAATTTAATTAAAATGATAGCTTGTGTTGTAGCCTATTAAATCTGCTCCATTGAAACCACTGTTAAAATTTGTGTTCAAAATGGTTTTGGCTATTATAATTTTAAATTACTCGAGTGGCATCAATATTTTAAGTTATAGTAGGTTAACAATGAAGTCACATAGATAATTATAACAAATGTTGATTAGACTTCAAAAATTATTTTCTGAGGTTGTCATTTTCGTCAGAATGCCATCATTTCAGTAGCTCAAGAAAGCAGTCTGAAGGCTTTGCAAAAGTTTACAATTCCATCACCACCAGGCACGAGGCATGAAGTGAATTAATCAGTCTATCTCAATTCAAGAGATGAGTGTTCCTTTTTTAAATTTAAGTGAGTGAAGGTCACCATTACTATCCATTAGATACACATGCTTTAAAAGCCAGAGGCCAGTCTTGGATACAGTAAATGCTTCATAAGCCTCCCTGGAAAATCAGGAACGCAAATAATTTATTGACTTCAGCCTCTCAGATCATGCAGGTACTATAAGGCATGTAACCCTTTCAATGCAAACAAGTTCTGTGAGAAGTGTACACTATGTTATATGATTTTATCTTCACAGACAAATTACAGATTTGCTGTATGAGTAAGTGTCTACACCTTTTTGTTGATAAGCTGCATAAAAAATGAGACCTCCTGAAAATAACACATTTCACAAAGACATCAATGTTTTCTAAAGTAAAATTGGAACAATAGTGATTCTGGGCATCCACAGTGCAGGGTCATCTGAATATGCTTGACATCCCATATTGCTGCCTCAGCCAATGAGTAAAAACAGATTATCGGATGTAATCACATAGCCAAGTCAAGGGTTTGCAGGTTTGAGCACATTAGTACATGGTTAGCATTTTAACACTGCAGGTGCTTTCCCATTGGTTTCTCAGTAATGAATTCGCTTCAATATTTCTGACTTCGTGGAAACCTCACTGAAGGATAACTTGAAGGAAGCATCATTTCTTGTTTAACACATTATTTTACCCTGGTTAGAGTTTGACTCCAAAGTAGAATCTTAGGCTAAAACGTCACATGAATTGGTATTAGAGTTGCCAGCATCCACAGTCCTTTGATTTTTTTTTTGTTTTTTTTGCTGTTAGAATTGTTTGCTAACTGGAAACAGTTCATGGATTGAATATCACATTGGCACCTGTCATTCATTTCCTTCTGTATTCATTTCATTTCACTTTGAAGCCTACACAGTTGGGAAATTTACTGTATGAAATCTTTTCTTGTCTGCATTATTTGATTTGATGATGACAATATTTTGTATTTTGTGATGCATTACGTTACACCAAATTTATGATCAATAACTTTCAAATGCAAAATAATAAGAATATAACATATGCATATTTTTGGTTTTTCAGATTTTGATAGAATGTATTACAACACAATAGCCAGTACTGTTTTCTTCCCTGTTACATCCTACCACGCTTGAATCTTAGAAATAAAATATAGTCTTTTGTTGATTAAATTCATATTTATACTGGAGTGGAATATAAAATGGTGTTAAAGTTGCTATTTGCTGTTGTCTATTGGCATAAAATAAAGATAAATTTGCATTTTAAATGTTTTCTTCTTGGAGGTACACTTCCATTTTTCTTCAATGTTTCATTGCTGTTTTATATTTCTTTTAGTTTTTTTTGTATTCTGTGACATTATTGGGTGAGTCAGGGTTCTATATACACATAATTATCGTATGATTAACTATAATGTGGTGTACATTCATTTTAATCTGCCCTTCATCTGTTGAACGTAAGCAATTAAATCACTGATTCCATATAACTTGAGCTCATTGCAAGCAATCATCTATCTTACAAGGGAGGAAAGCAAGTATTACATCAGACATTTATCACTACCTGTATTTTGGACATGAGATAATTGAATTGGAAAGTTGGCAAATTGAGTTTTTCTCTATGATTGATTAAACCACAACACACTTGTCTCCCTCTTTCTCGATCTCTTTTTTAATCTCATGTATTCAAATATTTAAATACAGCAATGGTCATAGTTCAGCATTAACATATGTTACCATTTGTTTCATTTCCCCACATAAAGAGACTGGCAGTTACTTAATAAAAAGAAACAACTTTCTTTGGCAATTTGTGATATCCTGTGGTGGATTATTCAATGCAATCTTTTTATTTCAGTAGATGGGATCAGCATAGTACAATATCTTCAATTTTCATGGTATTAGATCATAATGCTTACATAAAATGTGTTTCTTAAGGAATGTAACAGTAGGCATTTTCAATGTATGAATCGATGACACAATGTGCTACAACTTAAGTTTTGATTCAAAAGGTCATTTAAATACTAAACATATTTCACTAGTGTCATTGCTTTTGCTACATATTATTTTAAAGCATATATACTTAATGGGCTATGTCATTAGAATTTTCTTTGCTGTAGGATATAACTGCAAGTTGTTAGCTTCATGTGGAAACAGAATTTAAAATGTATATTTCAAAAATCTTGAACAAATATTATCTTTAGAATGGACTATGCATAGCAAAAGATCTCAAAAGTCTTGTGCCTATAGCCAATGTGCCCGAGAAAATTGATTGATGGGTCCCTTATCAGTGGGATGCATGCCAGAGATCCTACTGAGATTAAAAATACTTCCCTACATGTAAAGGGCAAACATGTGTAAGCATGCAGGAAAGCAGTTTGAAGGAAAATTGAAGCCCCTTATAACATAACATTCACGACTCCCACCTTAAAAGTCCACACAAACTTTGCATTAACTCATTTTTTTTTGAGTGGAGGACAACTCACTGGGTGTTTCAATGATCAAACTGTTTTCACCTTCTATTAATTTTAGTATTTTTTGATTTGTCATTTAAACAACATATATCTGTGAACCAGCAGAATATAATCAGAGAATATGTGTAGGATTCATTTACACAATGATTGAGAGCCTCAGGTGCAAGTTAAATGTTTTGCAAAGGAAAAAAATATGAAATGAGGGGAAAAAAGACACTTGCACATAATAAGTAATAATGGGAACTGCAGATGCTGGAGAATCCGAGATAACAAAGTGTGGAGCTGGATGAACATAGCAGGCCAAGCAGCATCTCTGATGAAGGGTCTAGGCCCGAAACGTCAGCTTTTGTGCTCCTGAGATGCTGCTTGGCCTGCTGTGTTCATCCAGCTCCACACTTTGTTATCTTGCACATAATAAGTAGTTTGGGGAATTTACTTCCTGGAAGCAATGAGGAGGCAGGTTCAAATTACCATTAGAAGCTAACCTGGTTTTATGTTACAAGGTCAGTGTGGATTGTGTAAACCCTGAACCATAAATGACCCATTCCTGAATCTCTTGGTAGAATCAAGGTGCCTATTTTTTTCCACAATAGAAGAAGTTAAAAGTTAGCCATTCTGCAAAAGATGGTTGTAAACTGCAATTAGGGATAAAAATTATTTATAGGGTTAGAATATCAAGAGTTATGTTGAAGAGAAAATAATTCACTAGCATTTCTGTTTTAATCAATGTTAAAGCATTTGAAGATCATATTGTTGAGTGTGTTTGCTGAGAAAAACGGGTAAATTTTTTTGTTTGGGAAAAGGCAGAGGCAGTTGTAACATTGCTTTGAACATTACATACCAACAGCATGGGGATGCCAATACAAGGTAATAGTCAATTAGACTAGAAGCTTAAGTAGAAAAGTAGATTAACTTCATTGTTCATTACATTGATGTCATTTGGAGTTTTATCTCTGGTTTATTTTTTGACAGAAAAGCAACTTGAAGATTTACTCCGGCATGCATCTAGTAGGAAAAATCCATAATGGCTCTTCATAGATAATAAAATGTTAGGCTAGATGAGCACAGCAGGCCCAGCAGCATCTCAGGAGCACAAAAGCTGACGTTTCGGGCCTAGACCCTTCATCAGAGAGGGGGATGGGGTGAGGGTTCTGGAATAAATAGGGAGAGAGGGGGAGGCGGACCGAAGATTGAGAGAAAAGAAGATAGGTGGAGAGGAGAGTATAGGTGGGGAGGTAGGGAGGGGATATGTCAGTCCAGGGAAGACGGACAGGTCAAGGAGGTGGGATGAGGTTAGTAGGTAGGAGATGGAGGTGCGGCTTGAGGTGGGAGGAAGGGATGGGTGAGAGGAAGAACAGGTTAGGGAGGCAGAGACTGACTGGACTGGTTTTGGGATGCAGTGGGTGGAGGGGAAGAGCTGGGCTGGTTGTGTGGTGCAGTGGGGGGAGGGGACGAACTGGGCTGGTTTTAGGATGCGGTGGGGGAAGGGGAGATTTTGAAGCTGGTGAAGTCCACCCCAGCCTTCAGTTCACCTGGGCCATCTCCAGCACATTCCTCACCTTCCTGGACCTCTCCATCTCAGGCAACCAGCTTGTAACTGATGTCCATTTCAAGCCCACCGACTCCCACAGCTACCTAGAATACACCTCCTCCCACCCACCGTCCTGCAAAAATTCCATACCCTATTCCCATTTCCTCCGCCTCCACCGCATCTGCTCCCACGATGAGGCATTCCACTCCCGCACATCCCAGATATCCAAGTTCTTCAAGGACCGCAACTTTCCCCCCACAGTGGTCGAGAACGCCCTTGACCGCGTCTCCCGCATTTCCCGCAACACGTCCCTCACACCCCGCCCCCGCCACAGCCGCCCAAAGAGGACTCCCCTCATTCTCACACACCACTCCACCAACCTCCGGACACAACACATCATCCTCCGACACTTCCGCCACCTACAATCCGACCCCACCACCCAAGACATTTTTCTATCCCCACCCTTGTCTGCTTTCCGGAGAGACCACTCTCTCCATGACTCCCTTGTTCGCTCCACACTGCCCTCCAACCCCACCACACCTGGTACCTTCCCCTGCAACCGCAGGAAATGCTACACTTGCCCCCACACCTCCTCCCTCACCCCTATCCCAGGCCCCAAGATGACTTTCCATATTAAGCAGAGGTTCACCTGCACATCTGCCAATGTGGTATACTGTATCCATTGTACCCGGTGTGGCTTCCTCTACATTGGGGAAACCAAGCGGAGGCTTGGGGACCGCTTTGCAGAACACCTCCGCTCGGTTCGCAATAAACAACTGCACCTCCCAGTCGCAAACCATTTCCACTCCCCCTCCCATTCTTTAGATGACATGTCCATCATGGGCCTCCTGCAGTGCCACAATGATGCCACCCAAAGGTTGCAGGAACAGCAACTCATATTCCGCTTGGGAACCCTGCAGCCCAACGGTATCAATGTGGACTTCACCAGCTTCAAAATCTCCCCTTCCCCCACCACATCCCAAAACCAGGCCAGTTCGTCCCCTCCCCCCACTGCACCACACAATCAGCCCAGCTCTCCCCCTCCACCCACTGCATCCCAAAACCAGTCCAGTCTGTCTCTGCCTCCCTAACCTGTTCTTTCTCTCACCCATCCCTTCCTCCCACCCAAGCCGCACCTCCATCTCCTACCTACTAACCTCACCCCACCTCCTTGACCTGTCTGTCTTCCCTGGACTGACCTATCCCCTCCCTACCTCCTCACCTATACTCTCCTCTCTACCTATCTTCTTTTCTCTCCATCTTCGGTCCGCCTCCCCCTCTCTCCCTATTTATTCCAGAACCCTCACCCCATCCCCCTATCTGATGAAGGGTCTAGGCCTGAAACGTCAGCTTTTGTGCTCCTGAGATGCTGCTTGGCCTGCTGTGTTCATCCAGCCTCACATTTTATTATCTTGGATTCTCCAGCATCTGCAGTTCCCATTATCAATGGCTCTTCATATGCTGTTTTGTGGCAGGAGGCAGTTAACAGAGTTAGTTTGGAATGTGGAGAGAAAACAGTTGGATAGCTGCCAAAAAATGTGAACAAGAAGCTCAGGTATTCACAGTCACAAGGCCAGTAACGGAAAATTGAGAGTGTAGAAGCGAGAAGAAATTTGAAGACCCCATAGGCTTTTACCTCAGAGGATATCTGGAATATTGAAGAAGAGTATACTAAACAGGGCTGTGGATTACATATGGGGTTTATCCCAGGAAAAGAAACTGAACCTTCAAATTTTAATAAGATTAGAAAGTCTGCAATGGGAGGTTTGAGTTCACAATATATGTAGTGGTAAGCTGTAATTTTAAGTTATTAGTGCTTACTTTGTTCTTTTTGATAAATAATTGGTATTTTGTTGATTGTTTTGAAAAATGTGAAATCTTGTGACATTGTTCTCTCAGTTAATTGATGGGTATTTGTCTTTCTTCTTTAAACATCAATAGCCCTAAGAGAAACATGATATCATTCAATTTTCTTTGCTCTCTCTATTGCTTTTAGTTCCATTATGTTTGCCTGGAAAAGAGGACTATATTTTCTCATTCTACTTTTACCGTTCTTTCCTGTTTGATTTTAAGTCCTTCCAAATTTTGCAGTGCAATATAGAATGCGGGTGCCATGCAGTCAGGAAGGGGTGGGTGTGAGAGGGGGCAGGAGTATAAAGAAATGCACAATCAAAGCAACAAAACACAGATATCAAAGGGTTTGGTCCATGGAACTGAGGGATAAAAAGATGGATGTAGAGAACCATTCCAGAACAGTGAAGTTATTTCTCACTTCAAAACAAAGTAATAATTATTTCCTAAACATTTTCATAGAAGTAGACAATTAATACAAATAGCATAGGTTATTAAACTCATTATTACGCATCTATTTGGGAAAACCAATAATCTCTTGACAGAATCAAACCATGAATTGAATTATTTTGAGGCACTGACTGGCTGGAGTTTCATTCCAAATTGTATATGGTGTGTCTTGTTTTCATCAAACTTAACTTTGCTTTCATCATTTTGAATCTACGTCATGTGTTACACTTTAATGGCATACAGTTAAGTTGTTTTCTTGTTTCCATCATTTAAATGACAAAAAGGGTCTAGGCCTGAAACGTCAGCTTTTGTGCTCCTAAAATGCTGCTTGGCCTGCTGTGCTCATCCAGCTCCACACTTTGTTGTCTCAGTCATCATGTTGATCGAGTTTTCAGGACCCTTTAAACTTTGTCAACTTTTTTTTGGTATCATTGCAACAGTTACATGAAAATACCAAGCTGTATGTACCAATCAAGTGAGCACACGGGAATGTCCTGAGAGTGAGAGAAAGAAAACTAAATGAGCTGAACCCAGTTTCTGCTCCTTCTGGTTTCACAAAACTCAAACTACAATTACCGAGAGGTGCAGTGGAACACACACCTGTCAGTTGTACAATTTGAACTGGAGTTTCCCAACTCGTGGTATCATCCTGATTTGTAAATGCAGGATGTCTAAAGTCTGTGTATGCAGCATTTGTCGGCTAATTCGGCAGCTAGTGCATAGCCACAAGGGTTTGGCTGTGGGTGGGGTCATCTCCCAGTGCTAAATTACCACCTGAAGAATGGGCTCAAAGATGTCAAATTTCTCTTCCGACATCTTACATGGAATCAATTAAAATAAAACCCTCATTTAAACTGACGAGCAAAGGGAGCAAAAGACACGTTTCAGCAATTTGCACAGGAGTAGATTTGCTACACAATTGTTTTGTGCAGTGACTTTGTTTTTTTCAAATGACACAGGGCAGAAGGGATTATGATTAGAACAGTTATGTGTCACACTGGAATTATTTTAGCAACAGGATAAAGAATATAAGATCAATTCATGTTTTCTTGTCCAAAACGTGCTTATTGATAATGGATATTGACTTTGATGAGCATTCAGAAAATTGCTCCATTTTCTCACAGCACATGGATCAGCACAATCTAACATTTGGGCTTGAAGTCAGACTGACCAACAGACAGCAGATACTACAATTGAGAAACTGTATCAGATTTTTATTCATGATAATTATCATGGGCTCTGACAAAATCAGCAGTTGAAACATTGCTCAATAATTTTCAATGCTTGCTTCTTAATTTTCTCTTTTTGTGACTTTGTAATTCTAACAGATATATGGTTGACTTTTGCTGGAACATGACTATGACTGTAAATGTGTGATTTCAGTTACTCCAGAATGATAGAGCACTTAGTGCTATGAATTTTATTTAACTCTCAAATTTCAGCGTCTTCATTTTTCATATTCATGGATGCAAATCATATCAATCACACAGCAGAATTTCACAAGTGCCCAATGACTTTCTACAAGAAATGGTTAGTTTTACAACACATTATTACTATTTTTTAAAATAGTAATTCTACTTTTTTTTGGTATTATACTACACTTATTTTTCATGTATATGACAGTTTTTGTGTTTGTTTCATATTTGGTAAAGTAACCTCTGAATAAAGGAAGAAGAATTTTGAGGATTTTCTTTAATTGTGATATTTAGAAGGATTAATAATAAAACATTTTTAAAAAAATAACTTTAAAATTACAAAATGTAAATTACAGAAGTTCTACAAATTCTCAGAAGCATAAAATTAAAAATCTATTAAATGTCAGCATTTAGGCAAGGACTCATTAATAAGACTTTCCTTAATATAACTGAACAGTATTTATTTATTTAATTAGAAGCAAATATCTGGACCTCGAAAAACATTTCAGCTTTTCTGCTCTACTTGTTTGAAACAACCATCCACCCACCCATACACAGACACACACACACACAGATGCGCACACACATAGCACTGATTTTGTTTGTTACACACTATGCACCTCCTTGTGTTTTGAAAGTATCACATTTGTGATTTTTTTTGCCTCACCAGCCAGATGTCTGGAAGAAACATACAATGTTAAATTATGTTGACAAGAGGCCCCACACTTGTTAAAGGGCCCCTTGAGAAATTAATTGCTGATAAATATGGCAGGCATCAAGGTCCTTCATCTGTTCTCAACGCTGCCAAAAGTAAATTTGATTTAAAAGAAAATTGACTCAAAAGCGAGATGGAGCAGAATTGTGCTGCCAGATCTCACGTTCCTGACAACTGAACAAATTTCTAGGTGATCAGCCACACCCATCACATTTCATAGCCCAATCTTTCTCCAATCCCCATTCCAGAATTTACTTAAACATCTTTGCTAATGACTTAAAACATTTTGTATATAGGGTGTGAACTCACTCAAAAACATGGGAGTGTTGATTGAGGAACACTTTCACATACAGCCTCAAATCTCTCCATTCATCCAAGTCTAACATAAGCCTAGGATAATTGTGAGACCACTAAACTCAACTTATCTCAGCAGATACTTCGAGTTTAAGCTATAATGTGCTATAATTTGCTGCGGTGTGGTATCTCATGCCACACCGTGTAGGATTTTTTTTTTCCCCCTCAAGTGTCAGGACTCCCAACAAAACAATTTTGCCATGCAAACTGCTGAATATGCAAGCTGATAATAGACTATCTTACTTTCATTTGTAACAGGAAACAATCTATCCCCTGAACTAATGCAATGCTGGACTGAAAAATAAACAAGGCAGAAGTGGCAGAGAAGCAGAATGAGTTGGAATCAAGTCAAACGCTTTGTGTTAAAGAAGGGAAGAAAGGTTGGATTCAGAATAAAAGGATTAACAGTAGTGAGAATTTTTAAAGTTGCTAACAGTTTGCTGCCTATACAAATGAGATTACACAGTTTAAATTTCTGTTTAAGGCTGCCGTGGTTTATTGGCTTTTCTATGAAAGTAAGTTGCCTCATTAAAAAGTGACTTACAGTGTCAATTATTAGACACTTCATACTACAAATCTAATTGACAATTAAAGTATAAATGCAGCAACTTCACAAATCTGATGAAAAGGTTAAGGGTGAGTAGCAGTTTGTTAAATTGAACTGTGGAGCAATGAAGATTGTCCAACTTGTGGTGATTCACAATTCACAGAGTATCTATTCCAATTTACTTGACAATTTATACAGTAATAATAATGAGCAGCATTAAATTCAAGTTATTTTGGGCTCAATAAATTCTTGATATTTTAGATGAAAAAAACTGGATAAAAAGAAGACAGTAGGAAAGAAAATGTAAATGGCCCCCAAAAAGGCAAAAATATGAAGGAATGAAACTGTGTGTAACAATTTCTTTTGGTGCCAGAGATTGACTTGCAGTATTTAACTCTTACAGTTGAAATATATGTATACCATTGGTAGTCTTAGTTATCTGTGAAAGATTTAAGTCTACTTCATAATAATCACAATTACATGATCAATTGAAATTCTAACTTGAGACAACAAGGTGTAGAGCTGGATGAACACAGCAGGCCAAGCAGCATCAGAGGAGCAGGAAGGCTGAAGTTTCAGGCCTAGGCCTTTTTTCTGAAGAAGAGTCTAGGCCCAACGTCAGCTTTCCTGCTCCTCTGATGCTGCTTGGTCTGCTGTGTTCATCCAGCTCTACACCCTATTATCACAGATTCTCCAGCATCTGCATTTCGTACTATCTCTGAAATTCTAACCTTTCTGGTTAGGATTCAACCATGAGTAAAGCTATTTCCATGACATTTGGAATTCCTCAAATAGCGTTTTTTTTGCTGAGTCCTAAGATCCACCTTCATTGCCATGTGTTGCCAAATATGCACTCTTTTCTTCTTAAACAAGGGTTCATTATGTCCTGAACTGCATTTTAATTTCAATGTTCATCTCAACCAGCCCTATAAGAAAATAATTTTACATAGTTGTCAAACGTTATAAACTTCAACAATTCATGAGTATCAATACCCTTCTGAATCAGTCTTCCCCATCACATGCCTGTTAAAAGTCAACAAATCCACCGGAGTTCATACAATGCATACTAGGGCCTTAAAAGTAGTGGTAGCAGAGAGAGTAGATGCTTTGCTTGTCATAGAGTCACAGTCATAGAGTCATTCGACTTCCAAAATTCACTGGAGACTGAAATTGATCTAATTGATTGGAATTTAACAAACGTAATTCCACTGTGCAAGAAAGGAAAGAGACAGAAAGCAGGAAAGAGCAGGCTAGATTTTCCAAGGAGGGGAAATTGCATTAAGTTGCCACTCTGCTTCGATGCTCTGTTTTCTTGAGAGGTAATTCTGATCAGGGCACCTTACAAACATGGAGTTGTATTTGCATTCCCTCATTTATTGCTTTGTACAGAGCTGCAAGAAAAAGGCAAACAAGACAAGTTTTGTCACAGCAGTTGCTGTCAAATCATAAGTACATAGGCCAATGTAATATTACAATGCGTAGAGTATAGAATGACAGGTGGTTAGGGGTGTGGGGTGTCAAATGGATAGTTGGCAAGGAGGCTAAATAAATGATGCAGAAAATTAGAGTGGATCAGATTGGGTGGAAGATATTAGCTCTGATGGGGGCAGGAAGGGTTGGTGTCAGAACCAAAAGGCATGTGAATCATAATATTAGTATATATTGTAGCATTAATCATGACAACTTGCATTACTTTGTTTGTGGCAGAGGAGACAATGGAGAAATAATTGGATGGATTCAATTTGTCCTACATGTTGTGGACAGGACATACCTGGATAATTTTTTTTATAAAATGTCAGATAGACACAAGTACCATAGCTGCACTGCCTTGGTTTAAACATAACAAACTTTGGAGATTATGTCTTCAGAATATTTCCTCAGATGTTTTCAGGATCTATAATCTTTAATGAATCTTTAGGCTCTTTTTTTACATAAAAACAAGGAGTACAATTGTGTAACACCAGGAATGAGGGATTTAGAATCAAGGAAAGATTAGCGAAATTGGGCTTATTCTCCTTGGAGCAGTGAAGATTAAAAGGTGACCTTATTGAGATGTTCAGCTGCATACCCAAATTTGACAGGATAAAGAAGGACATTCCATTTCCACTAGTTGATATGTCGGTAATAGGGAGTCACAATTTCAAGATTGTCCATAAGAAAATTAGGAGTGAGATGAGGAGAAAAGTCGTTGTTCAGAGAGATGTTAGGATGTGGAATATGAGGTCTGGGAGAGGCGTGGAAGTTGATTCCATAGGAGGCTTCAAAAGGGAGCTGGATATACATTTGAAAGTAATGCATTTGGAGGGCTGCGGAAATAGGGCTTAAGAATGGGACGAGCTGGGTAGTTCTTGGTGAGCTGCTACAGATGCAATGAGCAGAATGGCCATGCTCTGTAATGTGAAAGCCTGTGATTTTATATCTATTAACATTTATCATGACCGAAAAATTCCTACTACAGTAATATGTTAGACTTCCTCAGGTGGACACTTTATCTTCCAGGAAGGAACCAAAAGTTTTCAGCTCTTGATAGTTTGCTTCTGAGTTCTCACTCCCAGCCAGCCAACTGATTTTCATTGAGGGGACCCTGGAGATTTCTTTACTCTAGCCCAAGTGAGCTAATTCTTCCAGGCAGTTATGATTCAAATGGCCATTCCAAAATGGCCCCTTCTGCTCTCTTCCCTGTGAAATTGTGAATAATTTAGCCTTGCATCCAAGCAGAAATGCTAATTTGCAATCTGATTTCAACTCTTTGCATCTTAGAAGTAAATAATTTATGGCACAATTGTTGGCAACTGTTGTAACCTGATACCAACAATGTTTTGTTTTTCTTTGGGTATGAATGAATGATGAATGAATGACTTTGATTAGTGAATGATTTTATTGCTGCGTGTACTTTACAGTGAGAAAAAACTTTAGTAACTCATGCAAAATCAGAGAATGCAACCATTGTCTCTAAACATTTTTTTAGATTAGATTAGATTCCCTACAGTGTGGAAACAGGCCCTTCAGCCCAAGAAGTCCACACCGCCCCTTGCAGATCCCACCCAGACCCATCTTCTAAGTAAAATATTCTAAGCTTTCATTTGATCTCTATTAAATCAAACCACTCAACCATCTCAGATGGACCACATGAGACCCTTCACTTACATTAAATTTAAAGCTACTCTTCTCAGTTAATGTCAGAAACCACAGTTTGTGGCACTCCTCTTTCACTTCGATGTGCTTGAGTCCTTTATCATCAAGCATGAGGATATTTCTGAAATCTTCTGTTCCAGTTCCTTATTTGTCAACCACCCTTCATTATTAGTTGTGGCAGGATTGCAGAGCTTCAATCTGATCTGTTTGTTGAGGGTCTAATTTCCTATCCGCACATGCTATTTCTACTGTTTAGCATGCAGATAATTCTAAGTTGTAGTTTCATACAATTACCACCTCTTTTTATTTGTACTGTTTTCTGCCTGCTAGTCCATCCTTAATCTGTATTAGTGTGGTTTGGTAACCCATGATCTCCAGGATTGTTACAAAAAATATTGACATTTTTTCATAAGTATGGATAAAATCTCAAAATGTGGAAGCCAATTTTAAACCTAGATGGACTCTGCAATTAGCAAATTGCATTGCTGGGACTGGCAGTATTAATGCAGCCAGGCCTTGAGCAATAAACTGAAAACAACAAATGCTGGAGATCACAGTGCATCAGGCAGCATCTATGGAGAGGGAGCAAGCTAACATTTTGAGCCTCCATGACTCTTCATCAGAGCAGTAGAAGGCATAACCATGTTCTGCAACCTCCAACTATGGAAAGTAGTCACTCCGTTGGATCTTCCTGCTCCTGTTAGTATTGGACACAGACCACAGAGTCTTTGAGAAGGACACCAAGAGGGAGATAAAAGGGAAAACTTAGATCCCCAGCAGCTCATTCTGCTTTTGCACATTCTTCAACAGTGTCTCCATACAGACCACCTCAGTGAGCTGAACCAAATATGAGAACCAGTCCGAGATCAGAGGCAAAGCCCGAATCAACGAATGCAAATCCTGAAACATCAGCTAACCCTCAACCACAGGAGAACAGCCTGTTCCAGTTTTAGTGAGTAAATATTACCAGTCTTTTCAAACAGTTCACACTGAGTGATCGGGACCCGTGGGTAGGGGATAGTGATTCTTCAGAACCATGTGTCAGATATGGATAGCTAGTGTAGATTTGAGATTTAAGACTGTTTACTGTGTGCTGTGAAGAGATTGGTAAAGTTAGTTGGAGGTTTGGGAGTTGGATAAATATTGTTTTTCCTTGATAAAATGCTCAATAAAATTCTCTCCAACTTTCCCCAGACTCCTGTCCGTTTGTCTATCTCACCATATAATGTGCCTGTGGTAAAAAGGGATGTTGCATACTGGTCAAGTTTAGTCAGGATATATTTACCACCCTGCACATTACAACACCAATATGTTATCTTCCAGCCTAAATGTTTTATTTTTGCCTCAGTACTTGTGGGCATTATATCAAAAACTTCTGAAAATTCACATATACTTCTTCCACCTAATCATCTATCAATTCTGCTCTAACAGCTCCAAAACCTCCAACAGATCCATCAAAAATGACTTTTTTATTCACAAATTAATGCTAACTTTGTCCAATCAGATCATTATTACCCAAGTATCCATTTATCACATCCTTTGCAATAGATTCTAACATTTCCGTACTACTGATAATAGGTCTGGCATTCTCCATGTTCTCTCTCATTTATTTCTTAAATAGTGAGATTATATTTGCTATGTTCCAATCTGCAGAAACCAGAACATATAATCCTTCAGCCCCATTAATTTCTCTAACACAGTCTTCTTAAGGTTATGGTACCAAGCCACCTCAAAATATATAAGAAGATAGTCTAGACCCCAACTTTCTCATTTTAAAAGTAAGTGTAAGGCATTGTGTTCCAGATGTAATTCGATTGATCAAACTGCTTAATGTTAAGCAAAGTACTTTTTATTCATACACTGTAGATAAAATACAGCTAATGAAAGAGTATATTGGAATAACTTAACTCAATTGGAAAACTTAACAGAATAACAGAGATAATGGGAACTGCAGATACTGGAGAATCCAAAATAACAAAGTGTGGAGCTGGATGAACACAGCAGGCCAAGCAGCATCTTAGGAGCACAAAAGCTGATGTTTCAGGCTTAGACCTTTCATCAGAGGTGAAGTCCCTCTGATGAAGGGGCTAGGCCCGAAACGTCAGCTTTTGTGCTCCTAAGATGCTGCTTGGCCTGCTGTTCATCCAGCTTCACACTTGGTTAACAGAATAACAGATTATTTTACTACTAATGAGTAACCATTCCAAAACAGTAGCATCCCACAAACACACTCTTGGCAAAGGCAAAGCCAGTAAAATAAATTGTCTCACATGCAATTCTAGCAGCTAGGAGGAAAAAACCATCAAGAGAAGATTCAGAAAGAGATAGCAGCAGTGAGAGATGTACTGAAACGTCTATCTTGCTGAGATGCCAGCAACAACTGTTACCACTAAAAAAACAAACTAAAAATCCTGGTTGTGTGAGGCTGCTTGGTGACATGGTGCAATGAAAACTGTCTCTCAACATCGGCAAAGCTAAAGAACTGATCATGGACTTCAGAAAGAAAGGTGGAGAACAGAGGGCCCCACCTACATCAATGGAACTGAGGTTGTGAGAGTGAAGAGCATCAAGATTTTTGGAGCGACAATAACCGACAACCTGTCCTGGACTTACCACGAAAATGTGATAGTCAAGAAGTCACAATACTGCTTCTTCTTCCTCTGGTGGTTCAGAAAATTTGGCATGTCCTTAAGGTCCCTCACTAATTTCTATAGTTGAACCATCAAAATCATACTGTCCAGGTGCATAATGGCCTGGTGCATAATAACTGCTCTGCCCAGGACCATAAGGGACTACAGAAAGTGGTGTGCGTGGCTCAGGTCAGCACAGAAGCTAACTTTCCACCCATGGACTCTATTTACACCGTTTGCTGCTGTTGAGAGGCAGCCAATGTCATCAAAGACCCATTGCACCCTAGTAATGACCTTCTAAGACCACTTCTGTCGGGCAGAAGACACCAAAACCTGAACATCCACATGAGCAGGTTCAGGAAAAGCTTCTTCCTGGCTGTTATCAGACTGTTGAATGGGCTCTAGCCTCAAATAATGTAATCTGCACTGTAATCTGTATGACTTTCAGTCTTTTTTTGAACTGTACTTCCTTTGCTTGCTGTGATCTACCTGTACTGCTTGTAAACAAAGCTTTTCATTGTATTTCGATACCTGTGACAATAAATCATTCAGTTAACTATCCCAACTTTAGAAAATAAATGAAGGCCTCACAAGCTGCTTATTTGCTTTCAATAGACACCCTGCTACCTCTGCCTTAAAGCCTGTCTTCAAAAAAAAAGAACAAAATACATATTTGAAACCATTGTATCATCACATGACCAGTGTTAATTTCCTTCAAGTGTCCATGTTCCCCTCATTTCTTGGATCTCTAATTCTGGAAGATTTATTGTGCCTTCTTCAGCAAAGATAGAATATGAAAGCATTGTGATGACTGCTGGGAAATTGCCACTGACTTGCATTATACTTTGTTCGAGGGCAGAGATAAGTTAAGTGCTCAATGAATGAATGAATAAATGAATTTCTGGGTCCAGAAATCTTGCAGAATTTCAGCGATTGTGGAAAATTCTAAATTAGAATTAGAATCCCTACAGTGTGGAAACAGGGCCTTTGGCCCAACAAGTCCACACCAAACCTCAGAACATCCCTCCCAGAACCATCCCCTGTAACTCACCTAATCTACACCTCCCTGAACACTACAGTCAATTTTGCATGGCCAAGCCACCTAGCCTGCACATCTTTGGAATGTGGGAGGAAACTGGAGCTCCCAGAGGAAACCCAAGTAGACACAGGGAGAATGTGCAAATTCCACACAGACAGTTAGCTAAAGCCGGAATCAAACCCGGGTCCCTGGTGCTGTGAGGCAGCAGTGCTAACCATTGTGCCACCGTGCTGCCCTGCCCTGTCTCTCATGTTACTTCCTATGGTGATGGTCTATATCTGCAGTGGGACGGGCTGTTACCACTTCTATTGAGGTCAGGTTTATTAATTCAGTGAATTGCATTAATACGCTGGAAACCTAGGTTCAAATCACACCATAGCAAATGGAAAACATTTACATTTGCTTAATTAATTGATTTGGAATAACATTGCTTATCCCATTTATAAGGCTCATGGTACAATGAGATTGCTGTAAAAAATCTGTCTGGTTCACTAATGTTCTTCAGGGGAAGAATCTGTCATTGCTATGCAGTCTGGCTTCCATGTGACTTCAGAGCCACACTAACAGTAATTGACCCTTAGTTGGCCTCTGAAATGAAGAGGAATTAACTCAGTTGTATCCAATTGCTCCTAGGAAGAAAGATTCTGTCTGTATATCTATAACTGATGGCCTCCAGCAGTTCAATAAGGCAACTCACCATCATATTTTCAAGGGGAGGTAGGAATGGGCAACAAATGCTGACTTTATGAGCAAAACTCATATCATATCATAAAAACAAATTTAAGAAGTGTTGAAGTACTCTATATACAAAACATTTCTAACTACAGGTACATTTATTGTATTGAAAGGATTTGTGCTACGTTTTTACTGCAACATATGATACATCTTAGTAACTGTATCTCCCTGTGATGAAGCGACATGACAAGTCAACTCAGGTACAACAGTTGAATTTTTTAGGAACACCTGCAGCATCCATTTTCTCCCAGAAAGGCTCCATCAGACTGGCTTTTCTATTTTTTTTCTTCATTTCTGGTATTTAGATATCAATGGCAAGACCAGCATTTAGTGCCCATCCCCAATTGCCTTTGCAAAAGTTGTGGTGATTGTTTATATAGTTTCCTGGTCTAATAGTATAACTAACTATGTCACTGCAGCCTATGCTGTGATCTCAATGTTCAAGAGTTAAGTTTGTTAGGGAAACAGCATAGCCAGTGCAGATACCTCTTAAGAATAGAGAGGTTTTAAAAAAAAACTTCTCATGTTCTAATAGTAGTTATTGTTTGGGTCATGTTAGTGTATATCTCAAAACAGAATGGAGTTACCTCATAAAATTATAGTATTAGTCAACATTTATGTAAAGCCTTTTTATGTAATAAGTGAAAGCAGGCAATAATGTCCACCTCCCAAATTGATTACAGCCAAGGTAGTGGCAGAGTGGGAGGCTCCAGCTGCAGCTCATCCATTCAACCTATTCTTCTTCTTTTTTCATCTCTTTTCTTTCTCTCAGTGCTTTTGTTTTCTTCTCTCATGGCCTCTGACAATTCCCAGCCTCCAACGACAATTGCTGGCCTCCAGCAATGACTCCCAGCCGGGTGCAACAACCTCCTGGTGTCCGTGGTGACCTCCCGGCCTAGCACAGTGCCCTCCTCCAGGTGTGGCTTGTAACGTCTGAGCGTGGCATGGTGGTCTACTGGCCTGGCATAGCGGTCTCCCCATGTGGCATCCTTAGCCCAGTGTGGAATCCTTGACCTGTTGTGGCTGTCCAACGTGATCTCCCAGCCTCGTGATCCCCAAGGTGAGCCCCGGTGTGGTGTGGAGCCAGGGCCTGTACGGACTGGAAGCCATTAAGCAGCATGGTCTGTTGTTCTGAACTTTTATTTCTGAAATATTTGACATTTTATTTTTCTGTTGTCTAAGATCTTTAACTAAAGAACCTGCACCTCGGTATTTTAGTACTTAAATCAGCGCTGTAAGTGGCAACATATAATCTTTTCACTATACTCATTAAGTACATGCAACAATACAGGCTAATTCTAATTCTCAAATAAATTCCTATAAAACTGTCTTTATTACATATGAATGCTTGTAATATGGCTTCGTTTGTTGATTGAGAGGCGGGGGTATTAATGACATTTCATGGGCTTGACAATATCTCCTTATTAATTGTGGAGTAATCTTCAGAAACTCATGTTTAATGATTTTTTTTACAATTAGAATGAATTAATTAATAATTGGTAGATGATATTATGCATCTGATAATTTTAGACAGTTCCTGAGTTACTCTTGGAGCACTTGACCAAATATTTTAGTTATTTTGAAAAATGTGAACTTTGTTAGCATGTTAATGTAATGATTGGAACAAGGTCAGCCAGGTAGACCTCAGAGAATATGAGTCCCTGATTGGACCAGACTAAGAGCCCCAATCAGGGACCCCTGGCTGACAGCTAAGAACAGGAATGTCAGAGTTTATGTTCACTCTGAGAGTTGACTCTGAGGGAGCCGGATCAGTGTCAAGGACTCCCCACGTATAAATAAGGGGTGACTTGGTAATGGTCCCAGTGGAGTTATTTCAGTTGTAATTCTAGTTATGAGAATACTAGTCAAGCTGTATCTTTGGTAAGATCTTGTTTGAGAGACCATAACAGTTAAAAAGTTTAGAAAATAAGCAGCAAGTTTCTACAGTTCAATTGAAAAGCCCACAAAAACCTTTATAACATTAAATTTTTTTTTACATACACATACCGAAAACAAACTATTATACCGAATAAATATTATAATGGCGACTATATAGGCGGTCTGAACGGATAAGATAATTATTCTAAACTATACAAATTCACACACAGGTATACATGTTAACATTTCAAAATCAGGATTAACATGAAATAAATTGACTCTTATAGACAACCAACGGTTAAACAAACCACAGACTGCATTTCAAATACTCAATGTGGTCAAGACAATTTCTATTCAGACATTAGTGACACTTATGGGCTTCAAATCTCATTAACTCTCTTTTGCAAGGCAATCCATATCTTCATTCTTAAAGACACAATCTCAAAACTCCCTTAATGCCTTTCCAACTGGAAGTACCTCAATATCTGATGTACTAGAATGTGGATAGTCTCACAGCCAGAAACTGCACTCCCAGAACTCCTGAGACTGTTCCTAAACATCTGTTTACTGGCACAGTTTTAATTTTAAATCACACTGTTAGATTCACCAGGCTGCCTCTGAATGTTGCCAAGCTGCAATCCTTTTAAGCTGCACCGAGCAAAGGCTGCTTGTGGGTTTCATTCACCATAGTCTCAGCTGCACTTAACTAGCAAAGGCTCAAGGGGCACCTTATTAGCTCTAAACCTTTTCTAAGGCATAGAATTATCAGTCAGTCAGACTTTGCTTGAGGCTTAACTGTTGGAGTCTACTAATAGCAGCATTTGAGCTGCTTGGCACTTTTGAGGCACTTCTCTTTTTGTCCTGTCCCAGCTTCAAACTGTATTGATTCTCTATGAAAACATAGATAAATTGAAAACAGTGAACACTCTTAAGCTCCACAAATCTCCATGTAACCTGCTTTGAGCAATCCGCGCATCACTTTTAGCCTTAATATTCCTTGCCTACAATTTCTCATTTTGTTGATCAAACCATGGGTTTTACAACTTTTTAGAGTTCACTGAATGTTTTAACCTGTCAAACCAAACTAACAATCACTCTGGATTATCAATTTTACACGTACTGTGAGCGCCATGGCTCCAGATCAACAAGTGTTTCTGAGTGTAGCTTCCTAGCTGTTCAACTCAAAACACACAACCACAACCTTTTAAGTGTAATATACTTTTTTGTGCTTTACTTACATTCATCAAATTTCTACTATTAAACTCTAAATCCCAAAATGAAGATTTATTCTAAAACTTTTGAACCTTGAATTTGATTGTTACAACAATACATAATTTTAACAAAGCCTTAATACCTGATAAAGTTGCATTCAATTTCTAAAGTTTTCCAGCAATAAAAATACTTTGGTTAACTGCAATAATTAACATGGATCAGAAATATAAGAAAGGTAGTAAAATTTTATTTGCTATTATTGTAACGACAATGAGAAATAGAAGCATTGTTGTAATTGAGCCCAGCCATCCAAAAACATCAAAAGCTATTACACCAAGACAGGTTCAACATCTGTGTCTGTCTGTCAATTCATTAATTTGGGGCTCTCATGAGAGACACACACATAAAGATAGAGAGAGAGAGAGAGAGAGAGAAAGAAACAGAGACACAAATACTTGCAATTTGAAAATGACATTTTCTATAGAACTATGAAGTAAAATGCCCTGACTAATAAGAAAAGAGCTGAAATATTCAAAGAAGGTGAGTGAAAATTCGTTATGGCTTTGGAATTTTACCAACAGGTGGAGAGCTAGTAAGAAATCTTCAGTAAATGAAATGTGAAGCTGGATGAACACAGCAGGCCCAGCAGCATCTCAGGAGCACAAAAGCTGACGTTTCGGGTCTAGACCCTTCATCAGAGAGGGGGATGGGGTGAGGGTTCTGGAATAAATAGCAAGAGGGGGGAGGTGGACCGAAGATGGAGAGAAAAGAAGATAGGTGGAGAGGAGAGTATAGGTGGGGAGGTAGGGAGGGGATAGGTCAGACCAGGGAAGACGGACAGGTCAAGGAGGTGGGATGAGGTTAGTAGGTAGGAGATGGAGGCGCGGCTTGAGGTGGGAGGAAGGGATGGGTGAGAGGTTAGGGAGGCATAGACAGGTTGGCCTGGTTTTGGGATGCAGTGGATGGAGGGGAAGAGCTGGGCTGGTTGTGTGGTGCAGTGGGGGGTGGGGACGAACTGGGCTGGTTTTAGGATGCGGTGGGGGAAGGGGAGATTTTGAAGCTGGTGAAGTCCACATTGATACCATTGGGCTGCAGGGTTCCCAAGCGGAATATGAGTTGCTGTTCTGCAACCTTCGGGTGGCATCATTGTGGCACTGCAGGAGGCCCACGATGGACATGTCATCTAAAGAATGGGAGGGGGAGTTGAAATGGTTTGCGACTGGGAGGTGCAGTTGTTTATTGCGAACCGAGCGGAGGTGTTCTGCAAAGCGGTCCCCAAGCCTCCGCTTGGTTTCCCCAATGTAGAGGAAGCCACGCCGGGTACAGTGGATGCCGTATACCACATTGGCAGATGTTCAGGTGAACCTCTGCTTAATATGGAAAGTCATCTTGGGGCCTAGGATAGGGGTGAGGAAGGAGGTGTGGGGGCAAGTGTAGCATTTCCTGTGGTTGCAGGGGAAGGTGCTGGGTGTGGTGAGGTTGGAGGGCAGTGTGGAGCGAACAAGGGAGTCATGGAGAGAGTGGTCTCTCCGGAAAGCAGACAGGGGTGGGGATGGAAAAATGTCTTGGGTGGTGGGGTCGGATTGTAGATGGCGGAAGTGTCGGAGGATGATGCGTTGTATTGGAGGTTGGTGGAGTGGTGTGTGAGAATGAGGGGGATCCTCTTAGGGCGGTTGTGGCGGGGGCGGGGTGTGAGGGATGTGTTGCGGGAAATGCGGGAGATGCCGTCAAGGGCGTTCTCGACTACTGTGGGGGGAAAGTTGCGGCCCTTGAAGAACTTGGACATCTGGGATGTGCGGGAGTGGAATGCCTCATTGTGGGAGCAGATGCGGCGGAGGTGGAGGAATTGGGAATAGGGGATGGAATTTCAGTATTTCCTTTCAGGAATGCCACTGAATCACATGCCAATCAGAAGAGTGGCAAGGCCGCTGGTAGGCTTTCCCTTAACATAGCTGCTATTCAGAGTATCCTGTGGAGGTGACAAATAACACACGGACAGTATTACCTGTTGTATACGTTGGCTGATGACAGGCTTACTTGCAAATGGGTTAAATTTTAATGGCAATAGCTGAGGCTCTTAAGTGATCCTTGACCGATGTCTTAAGGGCCTGAATTAATAAAATTACATTCAAGATCTAAAGTTTTCCAGTGAAAACAATACTTCGGCCAGGTAGGTCAACCATGGCCATTTGTACTCTGCACCGAATTCTGGTGGAGACAGGAAGGCAGTGGGGCTCAAGTTTGATACCACCCCACCTAATAAAATGGCCTTTCTACATCCCAGCTTATCACCAGTGAGAGCCGGAGATTCCACCTAATGATTGTTAATCCTTGCCAGATATGTTAGCTTTCGAACATCTTCCAAGGTCAACATCAGAAAGTAATAACTGTTAAAAAAAACTAAAGTGAGCGGTAATAACAGAACATCAATTCAACCCTCAAATGAGACTGTTTCATTGAGTCAGTTTACTGCATTTCCACTTTCTGCTGAGCCCTTTATTCCCTTTTTCTGATCTGTCTTCATTCTCTAGCTGCTGGTCACTTTTCTTTTTTTCTTACCTTGTTGTCTCTCTCTTTCTTTCTCTCTACACAGCTTCCTTCTCTGCTTAAATAAAAAAAAGAACTATGGATGCTGTAAATCAGTTCTGAGGAAGGGTCACCGGACCCAAAACGTTAACTCTGTTTTCTCCTCCACAGATGCTGCCAGACCTGCTGAGCTTCTCCAGCAACTTTGTTTTTGTTTCTTCTCTGCTTCCTCTCCTTGTCTGACCATTCCATTGTCCTTTACCTCTCTCCCCTTACTCACCTATCCTATGTAAAACCTCAGCATTTCACGTGGTATGTATGATAAAATATATGCAAATAATAGAAAAACATCATGCAAATATTTACAATCAGACAATCCTGAATAGAATGTTAATTTTGAGGCTTCTTAATGACATTATCAAATTCCTTAATATGATGCTCAAACAAGTGTTATTTGTTTTCTCCATAATTGAGACATAATTGAACAGCAACACTTAAAACTCTTTTAGCAGCTTCTTCCAGCACGCTTCCTAAAAGTTCTAAATTCACTTGGAAGGAAATTGGACCTTAAGTTAGAACAGCCACCAGTGCCTGTCTGCATGACTTGCTGAACAGTGTTTATTTTGATAAAAATCTGCAGTTAATCTGATTCAAAGCCCAGCCATCTGAGCATACCTGGATATCAATTTCAAAGCAGCAAAATTTCCCTTCTTCATTGGACTCTCAAAAACATCTGGATTATGGATGTGTCCTGTTGATATTAGTGCTTGTAGAAGTATTATTCTATTCTTTCTTTACTGCCTGTGTGATGTGAGATTGATGTAACACTTAACTTCCAGGTGTATTAATAAAGAGTCCTCTTTGTTTAAATCCATGTAAGTTTACTAATGTTGAATTTTAAATTGACAACATACTTAGTGGTTTGAGAACACACATAACGCTGATTATGGACAAAAGGGAGAGGAATTGAGGATTTCACTTCATCACTCTCCATTACCCATGACACTGCTATGATATAGTTCTATGGGCACCTCTTTTGTGAATAGCAAGTGACATTTTGAGATAAGCCAATCCCTGCTTCAGTTGACACACAAGAACTGTCCCATTAAGTGGAGCTGGTCTTGTTCTGAGAGCCTACAGCTCCCTCCTTTTTGCATAGCTTCTCCTCCTCTATGGCACCCCTACTCATTCTCCAGGCTAAGGAAGGCAGAAATAGTAATATCCATGATTGCCCAGTATAAGTTGTGAGGAGAACACCAAGACCAGAGCCAAGGCCTTCACCACATGCCACATCATCCCCTGTAGACATCAACTGTGACCAGTGTAAACTCCAAACACTTAATAGACATCTACTTTTTTGCTGAATTAAGTAGTTGATGACCCCGTCAACTAACTGAAAGGAAATAGGAGAATGGATTATTTTTGCTGGAGAATATAGATGGAATATGGTGGAAGGTGGCTACTTTTTTTTTTAGCCAACAGGTACTACATCCCAATTTAACATTCCATACTCCTGATTTATCTTGGTGAGATTTGAACACAAGGTCATTCATTTAAGCCTCTTCATTAGTAATCTAATAACATAACTAGGATGCTTCTTTATGCCAAGTCACAGCCTTGCCATGCCACTCTGAGGTTCATTACTGTACCACCACATCCAGAAAGCAGTAATCAGGTTTGCTCAAGTAATTTGTCTTGTGTTGAATGAAAAGGTCAGCTTTCATTGGCAAGTTTGTACCTCTTTTCAATTGAATGACAACTTCTGCACAAAGTAATCCTGGATGCCACATCCTCAACAAATAAGAGACTCATCTAGTGTCTCCTGAGTACACTTAAGCAATCCACTGCATATTCACAGTGTTTCTGAAGTGAACCAATCAATAACAATCACATCAGAATGTTTCTAACAGACGGCCAAACGGATTTATTAATCAGCAGCGTAATTGTCGGAAATAATAGGGGCAGATATTTGTTAAAATAACTTGAAATAACGCTATAACTTTGAAACATTTCATGAAAGAGTCAAAGAAATGGATCTTGAAATCCTTAGAATTTCTGAGAAACTTTCGAAGACAGTCAAATTGTAGACAATTTCTTACTGGAAGGAGATATTGTGCAGATTTCAACTCGTGTTCAACAATAATGTCGGTCAACTTTCTTATGAGTAACACAACCCTGGAAAAGTCAAGCTAGATCAAAACTGTAACTTGCATATACATTTTGATCCTTAAAACCATAAAGCTCCTTGAAATACTGCCCCACATTTGACTGAGATACTTGCTTGAACAATGAAACTGGCAGATCTTAAGCACATGCACAAAGGATGTTGTAACAGACATGATTCATGCCTGAGTTTTCCTGATTAGATTGCTATATTTCTTAATAACCCGGTGATAAATAATTTTAAGTAATTTGTTATTCAGTTAATACAATCAGACATTTATATCTAAGAAAACATTTTACGTTCTTGAAATGACTGTCTTGTTTCTTATGTTACTACATGCAAAACAGAAAATAGAAGACAATTTTTCAGCATGTAGCTCCATAACCATTTCAACAAAGGTGCCTTTTCAATAATATCTTGGTTTTATGCAGCTTGCAGAGTTAAAAAAAATACAAAATCCAGCACCAAAATATGTTGGAGGAACACAGCAGACCAGGCAGCATCAGAGGAACAGTAAAGCTGACATTTCAGTTTGGGACCCTTCTTCAGAAATGGAGCCCATTTCTGAAGAAAGATCCCGACCTGAAACATCAGCTTTCCTCCTCCTCTAATGCTGCCTGGCCTGCTGTGTTCATCCAGCTCCCTCGTGTGTTATCTCCGACTCCAGCATTGGCAGTTCTTACTATCACCAAAATATGTTGCACTTCTTTGGCATTAACTCCACAGTTGGCTAAATGTTTGTAACGTATAGCATCTAAAGCATTCCATCACTGTAGCTGAAATATTCTGATCTGCTCATGGCATCTGTAAAAAAAATGATTTGGTTCTCTTAATCCTAAATCAAAAACTCATACTCAACAATAGTAAAATTAAAGGGAATGTGTGTAGTTAATTTGTCTTGAAAAACATAGGAATTTCAATTTACTGTGCTATGAAAATTTGAGAACCTGTGTTATTATAGCTAAAGGCTTAACTCCAGAACTAATACATATAAATATTAGGTAAATTTGTACAAATTAAACATGCATATAACTTCTAGCAGTCGAACAGAAACTTGCAAGCACTGATTAGCTCCTCCATGAACATTCCTTTACGTTATAGAATCCTACAACACAGAAACAGACCCTTTAGTCCAAGTCATCCATGCCAATCTGAGTTTCCCAAAATAAACTAGTCCCATTTGCCTGCATTTAGCCCATATCTCTCTAAACATTTCCTATTCACGTACCCGTCAAAATGCCTTTTTATCTATACCTGCATTGTGGTGCTTATTGTGTGATGTAATTTTGTCCTATTAAGTGTTAACTTTCTTCTACTGCAATAAATTGCACATTTTTATTTGTTTAAACTTCCCTTGGAGCCCAGGAAATACAAACATTTTTGGTCCCACCAAAAAGCTGAGACCTCTCTGCAGTCATAGCCATGTTTACTGCAATCCCATGGCCCTTACTCAAATAATTACAAGATTCTGACAGGGAATTTCTGGCATTGATTCCAATTTTTCATTAATCTCAGAACATAAAAGTAGAGATTTCCCTCTGTTTTCTGCTGACTTCCTGTCTGGGACATGAGAAGTTAATTGTTTGGATTTTAAAAGTTTTGAGGAGTTAAAATTCCCAGGTCTCATTTCTGGAGCAGCAAGTGAGTTTCACTGCTCATTTGGCCCTGAGTTAAACTCAGGACAATCCTGAGTGGATTTAGACTGGTCAGAAAAAGCATACCCAAACATGAATGGGTTAAAGACTTTTTCATTGTGTTCTATATGTTGGGGAGAACTGAAATCTAGAACCAGAAAATGACAAAAAGCAAAGTTAGGGTGGGAGAGTGAGAGAGTGAGAGTGAGAGTAAGAGTGAGAGTGAGAGTGATTAACATGTAATCTGTATTTAATTACAAGTCACTACTTAAGTATATTATTATATTTTAGCGGAAATCTTAATAAACTTGCCCTGACTTTGACTCAGTAAAGTCAGTTAACAACTAAACCTTGTTTTCAAGTCAGTTCTTGCGAGGAATGAGGAGCAAAATAATTTATTTTCCATCATTACCTTACAGTTATGGGAGGGACCATCAGCAATGAGCTCTCACTCCTCAAAAATGGTGCACATTGGAAACAAGCTTCTCGATGCAGCCAATGTAATCCCACAGATTGGAATGTTCCAGATGTTTTGATGAGTATGGTTCATGCTTGGGTTTTCCTGATTAGATTGTGTGATTAACTTGGTCCTTCCTAATCTGTAATACTATATTAAGTGTTTAAAAAAAGGTAAAGTTGCTCTTGTTCGACCAGATCAGTGGGCTGCTCTTTCATTAGAGCAGACTTCTAATGGTTTAACCTGAAGGTCACCACATGTCAGGAGATGTTGTAAAAGTGGGACCTTCAAGGTAACATCAGCATGTGCATACATTGAACCACTGTTGTTGTTACTCTGCATTGCATGCCAACCTTCCAGACAACTGAGCTAACCAACCCCAGTTAGGTGCTGTTTTCTGATGAAGGGTCTAGGCCCGAAACGTCAGCTTTTGTGCTCCTAAGATGCTGCTTGGCCTGCTGTGTTCATCCAGCTCCACACTTTGTTATCCCAGTCAGGTGGTACACTTCCCAAGTGAGCTATATAAGCATGAGGGGTTGATTTGTTGAACCAAAAATAGAAACAGTTGGAAAAAAGCAACAGATCTGGCAACATCTGTGCTCCTCTGATGCTGCTTGGCCTGCTGTGTTCATCCAGCTCCACACCTTGTTATCTCTGCAGAGAAAAATCAGAATTAAGGACTTGGGGTTGACTGGAGTTCTTATGAAGGGTCACTCGACCGAAAATGTTAACTCCAATTTCTCTCATCACATTCTTCCAGCCCCGCTGAGCTTTTCCAGCAATTTCTATTTTTGTTTAAGATTTACAGCATCCGCAGTTCTTTCGGCTTTTATTTAATTTGTTGAAGTTCAGGTTATCTGCATTCCGTAGGGACAAAGGAACAAGGTCAGGCCATTTAGCCACTCAAGCTTATTCCACCATTCAATGAGATTGTATTCGTTCTCCTGCGAGGGACGTGGGGGATGCAGACAAGCCAACATTTATTGCCTCTCCCTAGTTGCCTTCCAGAAGATTGTGATGAGCTGATCTGTGACCCGACTCAATATACTTGTCTTTGGCCCATGTCCCTTAATACCTTAACTCATCTAACGCAGATTGAAAGTTCACAACTAACCCAGCATTCACCACCAGTTGTGGAGGCAAGTTCCAAACAGCTACTACCCTTTAAATACAGAAGTGCTCCGTAACATCTCTCCTGCATGGGCTAACCCTAATCCTCGGACGATGCCCAAAAACAACACTAATGGAAATTGAACAGCAATGTTCAGCTTCAACTGACAAATTTTTGTCATTTTGTACTGAAGTGGAAGCATGGGAAGACTGTCATTTCCGTATATAACTCAATTCATATGAATAGAATATAGATTTAATATAAATATGGGTTTCATTGTAGCACTGTGCAAATGAGTGGATTTAGGAAGCATTAAAATAGCATCTATAGTCTTTTTTTTAAAGCACATACTTTGTAAAATAGAACCTAAATTCAAATTGGCTTTACTGTGAAGCACCAAGTGAGACAGTTCACAAAATAAGTCACAACACTTTGGGTATTACACTTACGATTACTTTTTACAGAACCTGAGGATGGTCCACAGAAACAATCTTGGAGACTTTGCCACGGATGGGCTGGAAAATACATGAACTACTATTGTTATGACTGGGTGAGCAGAATGTGCCGGCTTCCTTTCTTCAACATTCACAATCAGTCATGCCAAAAGGTTGAACTTCTTTTTCACTCTGCCTTTCTCCAATGCAAAGGTATTTAAGTAATTTTTAATGCAGTGAGAAGGAACTAGTCTCAAGGTTTTCCTGAGTTAAAATAGAGAAAGCTTATTATCTGTTATCAAGAAAAATAACAAAGATGCAATGTAAAACACACAGTCTTAATGCTGTCACTTGTGTCTTCACACATATTCACAAAGACACAAGGTCATAGGGGGATTGTGTTCAGTAAAAATAGAAAGAATGTACAGTCCATTTGAGTCTTCCTGAGGTGCATAGTGTTTTACGTATTAGCAAATGTTACAGGTACTGTTTAAATTGTCAGTTTCCTGACATTTCTTTTTGGTCAGTGTTGACTCTGAGTGATTTTCTCGACAAACACGAAGGATCTGGATCTAAGTTTGCTCGCTGAGCTGGAAGGTTCGTTTTCAGACGTTTCGTCACGTTTTTTTTTATTTGAAAAAAAATACTTTATTCACAAGATGTACAAAAAATAAAACATATTTATACACCTACCCAGTCATGCAAGCTGCTCCGGGCTACCCAGGGGGTACGTACACCAACTAAAGGGAAAAAAACAAAGAAGAAAAGAAACAAAGCAAAGAAAATACCCCGGCAGTCATCACCCCGCACAGTCCCCGTTGGCCCGCTGACCAGTTGGGGAAGGTGCCAGCTGGGCTCAGTTACCAGACAGGGCCCTTTTATCTATTCTGGACGAGGGGTTTCATACCGTGGTCTTTCCCCACCGCGCCTTGGCGGCGGCTGCCCCAAGCTTAAGCGCGTCCCTCAGCACGTAGTCCTGGACCTTGGGGTGCGCCAGTCTGCAACATTCGGTCGGGGTCAGTTCTTTCAGCTGGCAGACCAGCAAGTTGCGGGCAGACCAAAGAGCATCTTTCACCGCATTGATGGTCCTCCAGGCACAGTTGATGTTGGTCTCGGTGTGCATCCCGGGAAACAGCCTGTAGAGCACGGAGTCCCGCGTCTTGGAGCTGCTCGGGACGAACCTCGACAAATACCACTGCATCCCCCTCCAGACCTCCTGCGCATAGGCACACTCCAGAAGGAGGTGATCGACAGTCTCGTCCCCCCCGCAGCCGCCTTGAGGGCAGCGTGCGGTGGTGCAGAGATTCCGGGCATGCATAAAGGATCTTAGCGGCAGAGCCCTTCTCACCGCCAGCCAAGCAATGTCCTTGTGCTTGTTTGAAAGTCCTGGCGATGAGGCATTCTGCCAAACGACTTTGGCAGTCTGCGTGGGGAAGGACACGACGGGATCCACCCTCTTCTTTTCCCAAAAGGTCTCGAGGATACTACGTGCTGACCACTGCCTGACCGCCTTGTGGTCAAAGGTGTTTCCTTTCAAAAATTTCTCCACGAAGGATGGGTGGTACGGGACGGCCCAAATACTCTGAGCGTTCCGCGGCAACGAGGCCAGGCCCATCCTTCGCAACACCGGGGACAGGTGTCCTCAGTAAATAGTGACACTTGGTGTTTGCGTACGGAGGATCTACGCACAGCTTGATGCAGCCGCACACAAAGGTAGCCATCAGGGCGAGCGTGGCGTTCGGTATGCCCTTTCCCCCATTTTCCAGGTCTTTGCACATGGTGTCCCTGCGGACCCGGTCCATCCTCGACCCCCAAATGAAGTGGAAGATGGCCCGGGTGACCGCAGTGGCGCAGGTCCAGGGAATAGGCCAGGCCTGCACCACATACAACTGTACCGAAAGCCCCTCGCACCTGACAACCAGGTTCTTACCTGCGATGGAGAGGGACCGGAGCGCCCACCTGCCCAGCTTCTGCTTCAGTTTGGTGATATGCTCCTCCCAAATCTTAGTGCACGCCCCAGCTCCACCGAACCAAACACCCAGTACCTTCAGGTAGTCTGTCCTGACGGTGAAGGGGATGAAGGAGTGGTCGTCCCAGTTCCCGAAGAACATGACCTCGCTCTTACCCCTATTGACTTTGGCACCCGAGGCCAGTTCAAACTGTCCACAGATGCCCAACAGTCTACTCACCGACCGACGATCGGTGCAGAATACGGTGACGTCGTCCATGTACAGGGAGGTCTTGACCTGAGGCCTCCGCTGCCTGGGATAGTCACGCCCTTCAGGCTCACATCCTTTCCTGGTGGATGCGGCGAAGGGCTCCACACAGCACACGAACAAGGCAGGAGAGAGCGGGCAGCCCTGCCTGACTCCAGATCTGATGGGAAAACTGTCCGATTCCCACCCGTTGATCGAGACTGCACTAATGATGTTGGTGTAGAGCAGCCGGATCCAATTGCGGATGCCCTCCCCAAACCCCAATTTGGAGAGGACGTCCCTCATGTAAGCATGAGAGACCCTGTTGAAGGCCTTCTCCTGCTCCAGGCTGACGAGGCAGGTGTCCACCTGCCTGTCCTGTACGTAGGCGATCGTATTCCTGATGAGCGCGAGGCTCTCAGCGATCTTCCTGCCCAGCATAGCACAGGTTTGGTGAGGGTGAATCACCGACTCCAGGACAGACCTGACCCGGTTGGCTATGACCTTGGCCAGGATTTTGAAGTCCATGTTCAATAGTGAAATGGGACGCCAATTCTTAATTTCTTCCCTCTCCCCCTTCCTCTTGTAAATGAGGGTGATGATGCCCTTCCTCATGGACTTGCACATTTCCCCTGCCCGAAGCGCACTCTTGTACACCTCCAGCAGGTCCTGGCCAACCAGGTCCCACAGAGCGGAATACAGCTCGACCGGTAAGCAGTCGCTCCCGGGAGTCTTATTCCTCTCCAAGGACTTGAGGGCTCTGGTCAGCTCGTCCAGGGATATCGGGCGGTCCAGCCACTCCCTCGTGCCGTCGTCTAAGACCTCCGTGACAGACGACAGGAACGACTCGGAGGCCGTGCTGTCCATGGGCTTCATGTCGTACAGTCCGGCATAGAAGGATCTGCTGATCCTCAAAACGTCGGGCCGAGACGACATCACCGAGCCGTCGTCCTCCTTTAGCCGGCTAAGCACAGAGCTCTCTTTGTGCACCTTCTGAAAGAAGAAACGCGAGCACGTCTTGTCCTGCTCCACGGAGCGGACACTGGACCGGAAGATTACCCTAGAGGCCTCCGCGGCGAAGAGCGAGGCTTGCTGGCCCCTCACCTCGCGGAGGTCCTCCGTGACATCGACCCCATCAACTGCAGAAGGAGCAGGTTCTGCACCCTTTTCTGGAGTCGCAACAGCTTTCCCCGCCTCTCTCTCGCCTTCCGACCACCCTTGAGGACAAAGACCCCCTTGATGTTCTCCTTCACCGTCTCCCACCAGTCGCCTGGAGACTCAAAGAGGGGTTTCACGGTTCTCCAACCGGCATATTCCCTCTTAAGCTCCTCGACGTTCTCTGGGGTCAACAGAGTCGGATTGAGGTTCCAAGTCCCCTTGCCGGCTGGCTGGTCGTCCTCTAAGTGACAGTCGGCCAGCAGGAGGCTGTGGTCAGAGAAGAACACCGGCTCGACGCCGGTGGACCTAACCGAGAGTGCCCGTGACACAAACAGGAAGTCTATCTTTGAGCAAATAGACCCGTCTGGCCACGACCAGGTGTACCTCCGCTGTGCTCCGTCTGCAGGGGTGCTGAAGACGTCGAGCAGCTTGGCGTCCTTCACCGTACCCATCAGGAATCTGGACGTGACGTCCAGTTGACTCCCCCCACCCGCTGTCCCCACGCCGGATCTTCCATCTGCATCGATGATGCAGTTGAAGTCTCTGCCTAGGATGACCGGCCTGGACGTAGCCAGCAGGGGTGGAAGCCGCTGCAGGACGGCCAACCGCTCACTCCGTACCGCTGGGGCGTACACGTTGATCATTCTCAGGAGACCGTTCCTGTAGGTGACGTCAGCCACTAGGAGGCGCCCCCCCCACCACCTCCTGAACTTGAGAGATGGTCAAGTTGCGCCCCTGCAGCAGAATAGCCAGGCCCGAGGAGCGACAGTCGTTAGCCCCCCGACCAGATCGAAGGCCCACAGGTCCAGGCGCCGGACCATTTCCCGTACCTGCCGAGGTGCGGTATCCCGCACTCCTGCAGAAGCAGGAGGTCTGCCTTGACGGTGGTCAGATAGGCCAATGTGGACACACATGTTGCGGTGGACTTGGCGCTGTGCACATTAATGCTCGCAACCCGTACCCCCATTGTGGGCAGTGACCGCAGTACCCTCCCCAAGTCCAAGGTCCAGCACCTCCATCTGTTCCTTCATGCCCATTGCCCGGGCGGACTGCTGGACGCTCTCCGGGCTCATAAACCATCCGTGCTGCCTTCCGGGTGGCATCCCCCTGTCGGGGTACGGAGGCAGGAGAGTCCGGCTCTGGGCCAGGCTGGGGACGCGCTGTTTCCTCCTTCCTGTCTGTAAGTTCCGGGGCACCCTCCAGTGCCCCAGCGGCACGTGACTGGGTGTCGGAGGGAGCCTCAGGATGCCTCCCCTCACCTGGAAGTGGGGTACTGCTTTCCTTCTCCCTTGAGATCTTTAGCTTCTGCTTTGGGCGGGCCCTCTCCAAATCTCCCTCGCCAGAGGAGCTCTTATTGTCCCCCTGTAGCTGCCTCTTCCCGCCTGATGGTTGTGGTTCCTGGGCCCGCCGACGCGCCTTCCTCCTCGCTTTCCAGACTGTTGTCCACTCCCCTGGGTTGCCTGTCGCTGCCTCCATCGACTCCGGGTTGTCGGGGGGGAGTGGAGCCTGCAGGGGTGCTTTGCTGGCCTCGGGCCCATCCTGCGGGGCTGGGCCCTCCTGCATGACCTGGCCCTCCTGCACATTAGTGGGGTCTTTGCAGGGCCCTGGTGCCTTCCTCTCCTCCGGGGGGGCTGGCCCCGCATTGCCCCTGCCAGCGACCTGGGCGTAGGTGGTCCCCCGCTGCGGGCATGCCCTATAGAGGTGACCCGTTTCCCCGTAAAGGTTGCAGCTTTTTTCTTGTGGGCAATCCTTTGCAAGGTGTCCCTCCTCCCTGCAGTTCCTGCAGATGGTGGCTTTGCAGTCGGCCGCCACGTGACCTGACCTACCACAGGCATGGCAGACTTTAGGTTGCCCTGCGTAGGTCAGGTAGCCCTTGCTCCCGCCGATCGCGAAGCTGGGCGGTGGGTGTCCAATGTTCCCGTCTGCGCCCATCCTCAGCGTCACCTTGACCTGCCTCTTACTGGTCCAGATGCCAAAGGGGTCCATGATGTCAGTTAGGTCCCCTTCCACCTTCACGTACCTTCCAAGGAAGGTCAGGACAACAACTGCTGGCACATGCGGGTTGTACATGTGTAGTCACCATACAGCTCCTCTGCGCTGGCATCACAAACAGCGGGACAGCAGTCAATACAGAGAGGGGGGCCTCACCTCCTTTCTCCTTGAAAACCTCCAGGAAGGCCTTGCAAAGCTTGGCACTCCTGAAGGTTACATCGTAAAAACCTCCTCCGAGGAAATCCTGCAGGCAGTAAATGTCCACAGCAGCGAAACCACAACAGTCCAACAGGACCCTCTTCACGAAGAAGGTGCGGTCCACAGGCGCACCTTCATCCACCTTCTTCGCGGAAGCATGGATGGTGTTCAGGACCCCCTGGCCTGGGGCACGAGCACTTGCCGCAGCCATCGTTGCAGGTTGGCTGCTCCCCTGAACCAGTGTTAGGCCGAAGCCAGCATTAAGATCCACCGGTTGCAAGGGTGCACAGCCAACCCGACGTCTTCCTTCCACCTCCAACACAGTGCTCTCCTCCTCTCGGTCCACAGAATAGTGGGTCTTTATTTTGTTCCAGATGTAAGCTGGTTCACTGAGCTGGAAGGTTTGTTCCCAGACGTTTCATCACCATTCTAGGTAACATCATCAGTGACCCTCCGACGAAGCACTGTTCTTATGTCCCACTTTCTATTTATCTGTTTAGGTTTCCTTGGGATGGTGATGTCATTTCCTGCATTGGTGATGTCATTTCCTGTTCTTTTTCTCAGAGAATGGTCGATTGGCTCCAAATCAATGTGTTTGTTGATGGAGTTCCAGTTGGAATGCCATGCTTCTAGGAATTCTCGTGTGTGTCTTTGTTTGGCTTGTCCAAGGATGGATGTGTTGTCCCAATGAAAGTGGTGTCCTTCCTCAAGTGTATGTAAGGATACTAGTGATAGTTGTTCATGTCGTTTTGTGGCTAGTTGATGTTCATGAACATCACGTCAATGATGATTGGGACTTTGATTGGGACAACAAGAATTCAAAACTAAGAGTCCATTTTTGATTTCATTAACTGTCTATGTTTTTGGCCAAGTAGTTGAATTAAAACTCCATTTATGTGATGATTTTCATATTCCACTGATCTCAGAGACATTCCCCATTATGTGTCAAGGCAGCCTACTCAGTCTACAGTATCTCCTGCCTTGCCATGAAACTATTTGAGCTAAAGCCTCCATACCCCAATGACAGGGCTATCAGAATCACTGTGCATTACTAGTCCTGTGGAAGGGCTTCTTCCTACGAAGATATTCCTATCTGCTTTCTCACTCAGTAACACCCTTTGCTTCAGGTAAGTCTGTCAGTTTGGCCCCACTGCAGTTGCTCAAATTGAGTCTGCAACATTGGGGAACCTCTACCCTCATCTTTAATAAGACAGCCAGCATGGATGTAGTGAATTTGAAGTCTGCATCTTGGAAGGATGAGTCAGTGGAAGCACAGCTGACTACGGTGGACTTGGAACCCACAAATGGGTATCACCTCAATGTTTTGTCATCTACCAGAAAATTCAGTCCTTCGTTTGTATGACAATGCGGCATATTATCTTTCTTCCGAACTATTATTTGCCAAGGGTACAGAATTCTTACATTAGTCATCGGGCCTCCTGCTTACAAAAACACAGCGTAAAGCTGCAGAAATGTTAGTTTCAAAAGGTATTTCAGATTTTGCATTTTGTCAATGGTTACTGTGGCCTTATATTAGTTGCCACTATCTGCTGTATTGCATCAAGATGCTGAATGTCACTTCTCTTAGTCTTCAGCGAATCACTCACCGAGCTGGCTCATTAGTTTGCAGATGTTTCATTACCCTGCTGGGTAACAGTATCAGTGCAGCCTACGATGAAGTGCTGTTGTGTTTTTCCGCTTGCTATATAAACGCTGGGTCTGTCGCAGTTGATTACTACATTTCCGGTTTTTGCAGTGGTGTGTATATAGTGTCTAATTCTACGTGTTTATTCATGGCCTTCTTGGTGGAGGACAAGGTCTCCAGGAATTCCCGAGCTTGTCTCTGCTTGGCTTGTCCTAGGATCCTGATGTTGTCCTAATAGAATTGGTGGTCCTCCTAGCAGATTCAATATCATCCATTTTACATCTGTTCAAAGGTTGAAAGGTCTCATTAATTGTTGCAAGGATTGATTAAGGAGGGAGATACTTCTGTTAACAATGTTTAATGTCTTGGAAAATTCTGGAGCTCAATTCAAAATGAATGCGGGTCATTCAAAACATTAATAAAATTGAGCTTTCTAATACTGCTGCCCACATTATATTGTTATGGGGCAGCTAACTGGATTGAGGACAGCTTCCCCCTGATAATTTAAACAGGTTTTTTGGGACAGCAGAGTCTGGGGACTGTGACACCTGGGAGAATTCAGCCTCTTGATGCAGTACAGTGGATAGTAGGAAATCGATATGAGGCCACAGTACCATTTGCAAGGCCACTCCAACACTCAAGGGTTGGAGTCCTGATTATGAAATGTGCTCATGCTTCCCTGTTCTGCTGAGTTGTCGTGTCAATGTCACTTCCCTTACACTTCAGAGAATCCTCCAACTGATTTTCAGCAGCAAGTTCGCTCAAGTAATTTTTTTCTCTCTCTCATTCCAGCAACCAGGACAAACCCTTTTGTCTTTTTCAGCATTCACAACTCGTGTCTCTGACACCGGGCGAGAAATTTCCCCTCACACATCCTATTTGGGGGCTGACAGTACCTCTTTGCCCGTGTTTTTAATGGCAGCTGCTGTTCCCAGTCTAATTGGCTCAGTCTTGGATTCTTTCTCCCTGTTTGTCCTGAGTCAATGTCTGCTCACAGCAACACCGTCCTTTTTACATAGGAGCAAAAACTGAGTTCAAGAACAGTGTTCCATCGCCTTATGTTCAAACGGTGACTATTACAATCTGGAATAGATAGAAATTCACATGTCCTTCTCCACTACCACATTTTACTTTGAACGTGAAAAAAGGACATGTTACTACATCACTGTCTTATAATATCAGTAGTCATTACAGCTTGTACAAAATAATAGATGAAAAATAAATGTCTATTGAACTTTCCAGGTGGGATTAGATTTTAAATCATCGGACTGAATAATTAGTAGAAATCACCAGGTAGTTGAATAAATTTTGCATGATATGTTGCAGAAAATGTACCCTCAAATCTTTTCCTTATGGTTAATTTATCAGAGAAATTAAATTGCAAGGTGATTGTATTTGTGATGATTCAGCTAGTCACAAAAATTAATAAAGGCGGAATGCATTTTCACTACAGTATTCCAAAAGCATTAAGGTAAATTAAACAATCCTTGTGTGTAACTGAGGCACAACTGTATTATTCTATGCCAATGGAAGTGTACAAGTTTGCTTTTGAAATTAATGTCAACATTGCGGTATCAAAATTTCAGTGATGATATATTTCTGATTCTACAAAATGAGTTTGCAGTCTAAATGTAAATTATTAACAGGAAAATTAGATGTCCTTCATACAGTAATTTTCACTTTCCATTACATTGTTGGGCGCAGTGTTGTTAATTACTACAGCATAGCAGCTGCATATGAAACCCAAACTTCGTTGATAACTATTAATTGCATTTTTCAACAAAACAAAAAGAAAAATGGCTCATTGAGTTATATTAACCTAAGACAAATGATAAGGGAGGATATAAAAAACAATAAGCGTGAAGCATTTTCTGACAAAGAATGACTAATTACAATGCAAAACCTCCAGCACCATGTTTCAAAGCCACTTTAGAAGAACAATCACTATTGCATCAATGTGATTCTAAGTTTCATAATAGTCAACATTAGCAAGAATTTCAGTTAATGAAAGTTTAGGAAGAAACAAATGTGGTACAAGGTAGCTGTACAGCAATGACATTGCTACTCATTATGTTACAACATGATGTGATGCTTGGGTACCGAACACCAGTGGCTTATATTTGGGGTAGAGTGCTTCCTGCAATCATCCTTCCTATGCTGGTCAAGGGGCTGAATCACTATTTTAACCTCACTGCAAAGCCTCTTCCAGGGATGCCTAACCTGAATAAGTTACTCTCCTCCCTCCGAACCAACCTCAGGGAATCACTGTCCCACTGCAACTCTCTTGTACTCCTCAATCCATCTTCGGTCCCTCTCCCCCTCTCCCTATTTATTTCAGAACCCTCTCCCCATCCCCCACTCTGATGAAGGGTCTCGGCCCGAAACGTCAGCTTTTGTGCTCCTAAGATGCTACTTGACCTGCTGTGTTCATCCAGTTCCACACTTTGTTATCTAGGGCTGATCCATATTCTGTTTTGTAGGATGAGACATAAATAATTTTCAGCAAAAGATGCTCTTGTGTCAGGTAACAAAATGTGGATAATTACATTTTGGTAACCATACACAGGTTATGGTAATCCATAGACACATTAACTATTCCTAACAAGAGGCGGGTAAGACTCATGTGCATCCTTTAAGAGACTGTACTATACACCAAATAATTCTTCACTCAGAGGTTGTGACATCATCAGGTTGGACAGAGCTTGGCATAGCGCAAGCATTAATTGTTTCAGAACCATTACTGTATGCAACAATGAGGATGTGTTTTCTTGTGCAAAACTCTGATTTGTTGGAATTAGGAGAAGAATCCTTAAGTTAATTTTCTGCAGGATTCTAAAACAGATAAGAACAGTACAGCACAGGAATGGGTCCTTTTGCCCACCATGTCTGTGCTGACCTTGATGCTATTCTAAACTAATCCCATCTGCCTGCACAATTTTGGTAACCCTCTAATCTCTGTCTGTTCATTTATTCTCAAATGCCTCTGAAATTTTGCTATCAAATAGGACCGTAAGGTCACAAGACATAGGAGCAGAGGTTAGGCTATTTAGCCCATTGAGTTTCCTCTGCCATTCAATCATGGCTGATAGGTTTCTCAAACATATTTTCCACTTTCTCCCCATAACCTTTGGTCCCCTTGACATCAAGAAACTCTCTATCTCCATTATCTATACTCTGTATCTATATTCTGTATCTATACTCAATGGCCTGGCCTCCACAGCCTTCTGTGGTAGTGAATTCCAATGATTCACCACCATCCGGCTGAAGAAGTTTCTCCTTATCTCTGTTCTAAAAGGTCTTCCCTTTACTCTGAGACTGTGCCCTCAGGCCCCAGTCTCTCCTCCCAATGGAAACATTTTTCCAACTTCCACCCTGTCCAGGCCATTGTAAGTTTCGATTAGATGCTCCCTCATCCATCTAAACTCCATTGAGTATAGACCCAAAGTCCTCAAATGTTCCTCATATGTTAAGCTTTTCATTTCTGGGACCATTCTTGTGAACCTCCCCTGAACCTGCTCTAGGGCCAATACATCTTTCCTAAGTTATGGGGTCCACAACTGCACACAATACTCCAATATGGCCTGACCAGAGCCTTATAGAGCCACAGAAGTACATCCTTGCTTTTATGTTCAAGTCCCCTCAAAATAAGTAAAGAAATACTAACTACTGACTCAACCAGCAAGTTTACCTTGAGAGAATCCTGAACAAGAACTCCCAATTCTCTTTGCGCTTCAGACTTCTTAATTTTATCCCCATTCAGAAAATAGTTCAGGCTTCTATTCTTCTTACCAAAGTACATCACCCCACATTGTACTCTAACTACCACCTTTTTGCCCACTCTCCTAACCCGTCCAAATCCTTCTGCAGCCTCCCCACATCCTCAATACTACCTGAACTGCTATCTATCTTTGTATCGTCTGCAAACTTAGCCAGAAGGCCCTCAGTTCCTTCACTATACATTAATGTATAAAGTGAAAAGTTGTGGTCCCGATACTCAACCTTGTGGAACACCACTTGTCACTGGCTGCCATCCTAAGAAAGACCGTTTTAACCCCACTCTCCGCTTTCTATCAGACAGCCAATTTTCTATCCATGCTAGTACCTTGCCTCTAACACCATGGGCCCTTGTCTTACTCAGCAGCCTCCTGTGCAGCACCTTGCCAAAGGCCCTCTTGAAGTCCAGGTAGACAACATCTATTGGCTCTCCGTGGTCTAACCTACTCATTATTTCCTCAAATAATTCTAACAGATTTGTCAGGCATGGCCTCCAGTTGATGAAAAGCTGTGCTGACTTTTCCCTATTTTACGATATCTGCTTGTACCACTTCTCCAGCAGTGGATTTTAAGCACCTACAACATTCTGTGTGAAAGAAAAATCTTGCCTCACACATCTCCTTTAAACTTACACCCCCCTGCCTAAACCTATACACTCTGGTATTAGACATTTCCACCCTAACTACTCACCTTACCATGCCCTTCACAATTTTATATACCTCTATCAGGTCACCCCTCAGTCTCTGTACAGAGAGGAACAGAGCTAATATTTTGAGTCCACTCTGACTCTTCAGAACATTACATGAATATAAGAGGAATGGACAGCACACAGCATGCAGTCAGTTTCTGAATACTTGGCATGCAATATTGAGATTGATTCATTGTAAAGTACCTATGCAGAAAATGAGGTGGGATTCCTTAAGCATGCCCTGGGACATTGTTTCATCATAATTTCCTTGCTCAATTCATTGTCTATGCTTCTATTTAGTATGACTTGGAAGTGCTGGTGTTAGACTGGAGTGGACAAGGTCAGAAGTTATATAATACCAAGTTATAGTCCAACAAGTTTATTTGAAATCACAAGCTTTCAGAGTGCTGCTCTTTCTTTGGGTGAAGTGAAGGGAAGCACACAGCACATAATGTATAGGTAAAGACATCAGAAAATCACTCAAATGGTATGAGTGGAGTGTCAACAGGCTGAATAATAAGTCTATACAAGTGATCGAAAGTGTCAGATGGGGTGAATAAAGTGTTGACAGCTGAAGAGCAAGTGAAGGGATGACCTACAATCCAATTAATTGAGGCAGAGAGATAATTACAGAAAAAAAATAAGGTGGTGCTGGAGACAAACCAAATGGCTGCAATAACATGATAGGCCTATGAGTTTCCATGACATTTGCATGGTCTTGCCAATAAAGCTTGCCTCAGGGCATCCTTGTCTGCATTTTATGAGGTTATAGTACATTGGCTGAATCACATGAGTAACTGATTGCCAAATCTGCAGTGGAAGTTTTACTTAACCTCTGCCTCTGAGCTGGTAGCTTGGGAAAAAGAGAAAGTAAAAAGCATGCGCTTTCACCATCAGTAGCATCTCAGTTAAAAGACATTGAGAGATGAGTAGGGTGAGAAGGAAGATTTGGGATGAAAGATACTAGATTAAGAATGCTGATGTTCTCATCATTATACAATTCAGTGTTACTAATGAAAAAAAAAACGCCTCAGTAATACTTCCTCCCATGATGGCCAAAACTGTCAATTGGTGACAGTATTGGGAGTGAGCACACTGTAAGTGAGCTTGTTGGTAATGTTTGCTGCTTGTAATGAATCACCCTATCCTGCAAGGAAGAGGAAAGTAGATTAGTGAGTGTCCTGTAACATGTTTGTCTAACGTGGCAGTTGGTATATAAACCGTAAAAAGTGATTATGAATCTTACAATGTTGCTGCAGAGGTTGTTGATAGATGGGTGAAGTGAGTTTTATGAATTGTGTAGGAAATGCAGTGAACGGTGTAGTTGACAGGATGTCATTTGAAGATGCACTCAACAGATCTGTACAGAGATTCTGTGAACTTACTAAATTCCTCTCAGATTCTTACAATGATATTTCTGGAATTGGGTTGTGTATGCAGCTGTTACCCTCATTCCTGAGCATGTACCTAGAGTGTCTTTTACTCCTGAGATTAAAGAACATCTCTCCTTTGTTGCACCTCTATTACAAGTCTTGGTGCACAATCTCTATTATCGTCAGCCATTGTTGAATCTAACGCATGATAATTTTGAAAATACTCTGTACTTCCAAAACCCTTATTGCACCCTCCATTTAAAAAAGTTCAAGCTGTCTTTAAGTAGCAAAAGGTCTGCCTTGTGCTGAACTATAGAAAAAAAATTACAGAACAATAAATTCTGACTGCAAAGCCTGAAAATGAGTTGATAACATGAATTTAAAATGCTATCTTTTGTTGCTATAATATGTGCAGGTTAAGCATACATCACAAAATTTTGGCATTAGCCAATTGGAGCATTATATTCTCCATTATCCAATCTTAAAAGATACAACCATGCATATGGGTATTTATCAAATTCCAGTAAGTTATAAAGCAACATGAGTGGAGATTGCTAGTAATGGGATGTTGCCATCAAACCACTTAGATGTTCTGCCTATTATACAATTTTATTTGCATTTGTACATAAATTTCATTGCCAATTTGATTCCAGATAATGTAAGCTATAAATCAAAGATTGGCAGATTGTGTCAAACGGCATGTCGTATTTGCAACAAACAACCTACTGATCATACCCAGCCAGCCTTTGCATGTAAGACTTAAAGCCCATGTCCAACCTTTGATCTAATTCTGCCATTGGACATTATTTGCAAAATAATCATGAGTGCATTCAGAATGATATTGTCAATCAATTATTAGTCAGTATTACAGTATGGCATGCTTGCACATAATGAAAGTTTGTTCATACGTGGAGTGAACTGCCTGAGGAGTGATAAATGCAGGTACAGTTACAGCATTTAAAAGACATTTGGACAGGTACATGAATAGAAAAGATTTCAGGGCCAAATGTTGGCAAGGATGAGTTTGACCAAAGGATCCATTTCTGTGCTGTATGATTCTATGACTGCTATTACATGTATTATAATACAGGGATCTGTCTGTTGCTGACAAAAAGAACACATATGCACACTTTACAAGTTACAACGTAATAAAATAGTTGATAGCCATTCTCTGGCTCATTGTTCAAGGCATTGACTTGATCAATCAGTGTCAATCTGCCTGATTTAATTTTAAACAAACTCAGGCAATTAACTGTCAGTCATCATCAAACTGGCGCATAATCTATGGTAAGTCCTCTATCAATTGGATTTATCTTGCTAACAATTAATATTTTCTTCATATAAAAATTAGAATGTGTTGCACTTTACAATGGAATTCTTGTCAATGTCATGATTAGTGCAAAATGAAAATCTTTGACAAAATGCATCTACTTCAGAAAATTAAAACCTCAGTTTTAGCAAATCATGATTTCCTGCAAATATTCAGCTAGCAATATGTGATCAGTTATGAAAGAACATTCTTCATTTCCACATCTTAGTGTTTACATATTTCCCTGTGGATGCTTCCAGTGCCTTTGAAATCTTTACAGTATCATTCAAGTGCAAATTTAAAAGTTTTGTGAGGAAAGCAGAAGCATGATAATGTGAAGCAGAGATGTATCTTCTCAATTCATGCATAATTGATTATTTAGATGAAATGACACGTTTGACTGTGAGTATGAAATCCTTTAGGGGAAAGTTAACAAGGCAAGTGAATGCACAATAAATGCTGTAGAGGAATAGACAGGCTATTGGAGTACATGGTACTCGAGTTCCTGAAAGTAACTAAATAGGCAATCAGGGGTCAAGAAAGCATACATAACCTTTTCCTTTATTCACCAATGCACAGAATTTAAGATGGTTGTTTCAGAGCTGTACAAACACTGAATGGAACACAACTACAGTACTGCATTCGATTCTATTTACTGCATGAAAGGAACAAAGTATTTCACTGCACAGGGAACAGAGGAGATTTAAAAGGATGTTGCCGACATGGACTGGAGAGTTTTCACTATCAGGAAAGAATGGATAGGCTAGGGTTGGGACAGAACAGGCTAAAGGAAAACCTAATTAAAGTGTTAACCATTATGAGGTATCCAAATGGAGTCATTGGAAGGTTTTATACACTAAGTTGAGGGGCGCATAGATGAGCAGATAGATTTAGCGTAAGGGATAGGCGATTTAGATAGGTTCTGATGGGCAACGTTTTCCAAGATGATATCGGGGACACAGAAATCGCTGGTTGAAATGATACTCCAAGTAGAAACGCTCAATATTTAAAAAATATTTTCAGATATACTTCACTTGCCCTACATGGCTATGGATCAATAGCAGATATATAGAATTCCTTGTCTGCAAGCACAGGCATACGAGATGGAATAGCTTATTTCCATGTGGCCAATTTCTATGATTTAATGAATCTACAAATATGTAATTACTTGTATGTGTGGAAAAACGTTATAATTTATAATATGAATTAAATAATGGCATAATATCAATGTTGAAAATTTTAACTTTGTAGATAGAAAGTTCTGTTTTCAGAGGTGTTGAGCCTGGTGATGGGAAAAGTACTGAATGAGATGGTATTGGTGTTTCCAAACCACACTACATTCTCCCTTCCACCAAATTGTTATAGGCCTGAAGCCCTATGGGCAACTTGCCTGCCCCTAATGGGAGCTGCAAACAGAACTTAACCATGCACAATCCCCGATTGCTGCTATATTGCAGACAGCTTGACACCTTGGCAGTTGGGAGGTTTTGGTGAGGAAATGTGGGAGGGTGGTCTTCAATCAAGGGCAATCAATGTTTAGTGGACAGTCAGGACACTGGGCAAGACAATATCTTTTTGAGTGTCCTAGCTGTCTCCCTCTCCCCATGATATCCAACATGAAAATCCTAGCCCCACATCATTTTCCTTTGTCTTGATATTCCTTGATGATGGGACTCCGAAATTACGTTCTTGGCAGCTATCTCCGCTGTGGCAGTGCGACATATGTATGTTGCGGGCCAGAAGCTTTCACTGGGCTGGTCTTGTACACTTGAGGTCTTGATTCCCAGTGGACTCACCAATGCCTGATTGACATGTAGTTCAATGGGTCAGGGAGACTTTCACCAGCTCTTCAGATTGCAGGCTGGACAACAGATGACTCACCAAGATTCTACCCTAAGCTACCATATGGTTCCATTCAGCATCCAAGCAATCAGTAATCAGAAAATCAGGAATATGTACATTAATGAGCAATGTTTTATTGCAGCCAAAAGTTTTCTCTTTAACTTATTGCACTTTGTACAGATTTGTGCCCAGAGGTGCAACTAACAGCAGCTCAGTGGTAACAAAACAGAGCCAAAAGTTTCTGATTTTATTTGCTGAAGCACTGTCAACTTTCCAGAACTAAAGATTTCAATCCTAACAAGGCTCAGCTTAGATAAAAAAAAGTAAGTTGTCAAGAAGTTTAATTTGCATCTTGATCAAGATCAAAAGGACAGTGCTATTAGAAGAAAACATACTCCTTTTAATGCTTAGACTTTGAGCTGCAATGATGGTAAAAGCACCACAAAGGATATAAGTACATGTTTATCTAACAGCTTATGTACTATATTCATTTGGCCTGTGGTATACCAGTTAGTGATTACCTTTAGTACAGATACCAACAGCAAAATTAGAAATGTCTGCAAAATATCTTTAAGGTCTATTGTGCTAAGCATATGGGTTTCTTCTCTTTAAAATTCTAGATGAGGGTTATTTTTACATCCAAAATTTTGGGTTTAGAATTTATTGCCAGGTGTACTCAAGTATACAGTGAAACGTACAGTGAAAAGTGTATAACGTCATCATACACAACACCATCTTAGCTACACAGGTACCTAGGAACAAAAAACTTAAGTACAAAGCAGTAAAAGAAACAAAGTTGAAAAAGTTACGCATTATCATCATAGAATAAGCAGAAAAATAAAGAAATAAGGTAATAGTTAACATTAAAGTCCTTCTTTATATAAACTAGAAAAATAGAGGAATACATTTAAAAGTTCAACAGTTCTTTGAAAGATCTTCTTCTTACTCGCTCTCTGGGAGTCCTCAGCTACCTGTTCTTGTTACCACTACAGTTATCTGTGGTGCTTCCTCACTCCTTACTCTTCCTATGTTTGGCCGCTATGCCATCTGAAGCTGCTACCTCTTGATCGCCTCCTGGAGCCTCTGGAATATGTTCGGGCAGGACCGACTCACACACTGAGATACCACCACACCAGGCCATGACACCAAGCTGAGATACCACACATTAAGAGAATGCCTCGAGCTGCTGAGAGATCAGGTCTTGATACCGCCATGCTGGCCCAAGAGGCTGAGCCGAGATATCGCCACGCCAGTCTGAGATACCAGCATTGCCACTTCGAGGCTGCCATGGGCTGCTGAGAAGATGTATCATTGGGTCCATGCTAAAACTGGTAGTGAAGAAATGAAGAAACACCAGGAGAGAAAATAAAAGACAAAAAGAAAGAAAAGAAGGAGAAAAAAATGGATAGAGACAATGAGCTCTGGCTTAAGTGTCTACTCCGCCACCATCTTATCAAAATCATGGAATAATATATTACTAGGGGGTACTATTCAGCCTATTGTGCTTGTGTAGCTCAATAATGGAGCTATCTAATCAAACTTACTTCCCTACTCTCTTCCCATAGGCTTGCACCTATTCCCCTTGAAGTACTTTTCAAATTTGCTTACGTATGTTATTATTACAGCTGCTTGTACTATATTTCTTGGCCTGGCAGTACATTCCAGATTGTAGCAAGTCACTGGGAAAAAAATGTTTCCACATGTGATCTCTGGTCCATTAACTGATCACCATAGATCTATATCCTCTAGTTACCGGCATTTCTGTCACTGGAAACTGCTTCTCTTTACTTAGCCTATCAGAATCATTCATGACTTTGAACACCACTGTCAAATCTGCAGATAATCTTCAGGAGAACAATGTTAGGTTCACCAGTCAATTGATTGATTTGATGTATTGTCACATGTACCTAAATACAGTGAAACGCTTTGTTTGCAAGCAGTACAGGCAGATCATAGTAAATAAGGACATACAGGTCAGAGGGTGAGAAAAAGAACTTCGACAGAGTTAGACATAAGGGTTACAATGCACAGGACCTGTGCTAGGCATTATTTGAATTTAGAGAGTCCATACATCAGTCTAATAATGACAGGAAAGAAGCTGTTCTTAAATCTGTTGGTGCATGAGTTCAAGCTTATGTATCTTCTGCCTGACAGGAGTGGTTGTAGGAGAGTGTTGCCTGCATGGGAGGTCTCATTGTTGATTTTAGCAGTCTTTCTGTGGCAAGGAAAATTGCAAATAGAGTCCATTGATGGAAGGTTGGATTCTGTGATGGTCTGGGATGTGTGCACCACCTTCTCTAGTTTCTTATGGCTCTGAGTAGAGCTGTTGCTGTACCAGGCCATTTTCACCCAGACAGTATGCTTTCTATGGTGCATCTGTAAAAGTTGGTGAGGGTCCTTATTGACATGCTGGATTTCCTGAGCTGCCTGAGGAAGAAGAGATGCTGTTGTGCCTTCTCCACCGTTGCATCTATGTATGAATTCCAGGACAGATTGTTGGATATCATTACTCGTCAGAGCTTGACGCTCTCAACCCTCTCAACCTCTTCTCCGTTGATGTAGATGGGGGTATGTTCTCCTCCTTTCTTTCTGAAGTCAATGATCAGTTCTTTAGTTTTGCCAAAACTGAGTGAGAGAGGTAGTTATCATTGCACCAGGTCACTAGGGTCTCTATCTCCTTTCAGTATTCTGATTCATGGTTGTTTGATATCTGTCCTACCATGGAGGTATTGTCAGCAAGTGTATAGATGGCATTTGTTCAGAATTTTCAACACAGTCATGGGAGTACAGGGAGTACAGTAGGGGGCTGAGAATGCATCCTCGAGGGCTCCAGTGTTGAGTGTTGTCATGGAGGAGGTGCAGTTGTCTATCTTCACTGATTGCAGTCTATGGGCCAGGAAACGGAGTCCCTTCACAAAATCTTTTCATTCCTAACCCCATTCCAGCAAATGTCTTCTACAGCCTTTCCTTCCTAAATGATTCTGCCTGAAATTGAACACGACACTGCAGCAGAAGCCTAAGCAATGCTTTAAAAAGGTTTGAGACAACTTCCTTATATTTTTACTCCCTCGCACTATTAATAAAGCCAAAGATCCAACTTTAAAAAAAAACATCGTTTCTCATCTTGCCCCACCATGTTCAATGATTTGTGCACATGCACCTCCAGTTTTCTCTATTTCATTGTACCAATCAGTTAATATTGACCTGTTCTTATTCTTCCAAATGGAATGTATTGCCTTGGCTTCTTCACTGTTAGAACATTTCAAGTGCCTACTTATTTCACCAATAGATGTATTTTCTTCTCGAGTCTATTACTATTCACCACATTATTTATATTTAACTTAATTTCTTTCTCTTATGCTATACCTGGAGTGACTGTAATGTTTAACTTTTAACTTTGTTCCTTATCTCTTTCTGCTTTGTTCTTAAGTTTTTGTATCTAAGTACCTAGATGGTGTCATGTATGATGGCATTGAAAACATTTCAATGTACTCCTGTACTTGAGTATGTATGACAATAAAATCTAAATCTAAACCTGTATTACTTTTCCAAGCTTTTGGTCATTTTCACGTTTGCGAGAGAAGAAGTCTTAACTAGTCACTGCTATAACTAGGTGAGGAGGAGTGAATTGGTTCCCCTCTCTTCAATCTTCCTGGTTGGTTGTAACAAAGGTTTCATTCTTTTCAACACATTGCTATAACTATCCCAATGAAAATGCTGTTCACTGTTTTCACCAAAACCAATAAGGAGCTAATTGCAAGATTTCCTTGAGTGAAAGAAAGAACAAGTTAACCCTGAGAAAAATAACAAACATAACATATCTCATGTTGTTCAGACCTCTAAGTTTCCACCTTTGGTGTCTGCCAATTAATGGTCCTTGACACATTAATAATGTAGTGTTTCAGAAAACTTCCATGCAAAATGATGTGATATTTATTATCACATAGTACTATGATACAGTTAGGGCATCCCTTGCGTATGTTCAAATTTTCTAAATTTCATTGATCCAAAACATTTTGAGCGAGTTACCTGGAAATGTCAATGGATTTACCTAAAGGATAATTTTAGATAAAAGCTTTCCACGGCATTCAGTTCCACAACTTACCTCTATTTTCTACACGTAGAAGGCAAATTTCCAAATGAAGTACTTTATAATTAGTTAACAGCTCATTCTACTATCAGTCTCAAAGGAATACTTTGGGCAATTTATAATAGCAGTTTTTATTATTAGCACGAGCTTATTTAGCACAAATACATACATCGTTAGTACAAATTCCAAGGAAAGAAGTACAAAAACTGCAGGAACACAAAAATACTGATTCGTCATACGAGCACATTGCACCTGCATAAACTCTATTCCCCTAAAGGACAAGGAACAGGTGCAAGGGAAAACCAATATTTCCATATTCCCCTTTGTTTCATCAAACATCATACAATCCCGACCTGATACTACATTGTACTTCCTTCACTACTGTTGGGTTAAAGTTCTGGAACTAGCATCCGATCAGCACTGTGGTTATACTTAAACAGAGCAGTTCAAGAAGCCAAATCACTACTATTTTCTCAAAGTTAGTTAGGGATAGGTACACAAGCACTAGCCTTCATGGTGGCACTGACATTTCAAAAATTATTTAAAGTAATGGAAACTCAACATAATACGATGGATGTTTTTACCTTCAGCAGGGAAGCTTTACCTAATGCAGCAGAGCTTATGTTATCTCCTGTAATATCAGAACTGTAAGAACTAGTTATGAATAATATAGTATTGAAGGAACCAACAGAATGTTTATTACAGCTCAATGTTACAGAAAAGATATTAGATTTACTGACAAAAAAGGGCTGAATCCTTTTTAATCCCTGAACAATGTGGGCCATGTTGAAGGAATTGGGAAAATTGTATGAGATGGCTAGCAAGGAGAGCAAAACATCATTTTTCAACCATCTGTTGAATGGCAAGATGTAATTTTTGCTAATGAGTGGTGAGAGGCCTATTTGTATGTACTTTAAAATACTAATATTACAAATCTCATCTCACTACTCTGTAGTTTCCCATTCTCCCACTTATCAAATAGAAACTAGATAGAAATAATTCTCAACATGAAATTCAGAGTGGGTACCTGGTAATGCCAGCTAACTGTTTGCTCCTTTGGACACCAAGCACCAAAGTCTCAGGTCAAACTCCATGGCCAGTAACTGCATGGATACCCTGTCTATAAACATTGGCATCTGACATGTACCAGACTCACCGTGCCATCAGGACATATCTCTGTTCCATTATAGTACAATTCTGCATTTCATTGCTGCAGTTCAGACTGTACTGTCACCTCTCATTGTACTGCTGCCACCAGGACACTTTATGCGCTAGGACAGGCACGCTTCTTATAATTTGAACCATGATGTATCTCCCTGGCTCTTTGCTCTCTCTGTCAGTGCTCACTTCTTTTGTGCCTGCCTGGATATTCACAGAATCCCTAACTTGCCTTGCCTTCCAATACTTTACCATTTTGTGCTTTGCTGCCTCAGTCAAAGCTGAAGGATCACAAGACTTCTGTCCTGACTTACCCTTTAGTGGTCACACAGAGTCAGGCAGCTTGTCATGTGTGTCAGTAGTGATCAACCAAAAGAATAGATACTTCTGGCATTGTGCCATGTCAATCTCATACCTACACCATGTGTTAGCCACGTACATGACATCACAATGCCTGTGCTTCAATCAGGTTGCTATGTTTCAAAGTCTAAGGAAAATATTTTCCATTCTGGTGGTCCCAGCACAATAAGTCAGCACTGCCTACTCAATCAATACAGAGGCTTGGCCACAGTCAGGGGTTTGTAGCTCCACAGTTTGGGGAAGTGGGTCACAGTCAGCCTGTGGGTCTGGTGTAACCAATCTGGAGAGTTATGGATGTCCGTTAGGGAGGTGTACAGCTATCAATCGATATCTTGTCACTCATCAGCTGGGATTATCTTAGTCATTTCTCAGTCCTAGAGAGCTGTCACTGAAAGTCAAGGCGGATTATCAGGGCTACTGCTACAGAAAGGAATCTGTGCAACTTACTTGTGGGGATTGGAAGCAGCAATGCTGGATGTACAGTGGATAATGATTGTGAAGGGAGAAGCAACTCAATATATGGTGGGCGGGGAGTGGACAAGAACAGAATATTCATGGAAAATAGATAATGGGGGAGAGGGTTTATCGAGAGTCAGCTGCATCCTGAGTTCCAAGGTGGAACAATGCATTATTTATGACTGGCATGACGACTCAGTATGCCAGGGGTTGGGGCAGTAATACGGACAGAATAAAGGAATTTGAAGTGTATAACCTTATAAAATTGTATCTTGCACAGACAAAGTTCTCTTGCTATCATGGGAGTAGAATTCATCCTGCAACAAATCATTATGATAGCATTAACCTCCAAGTAGGGGTGAAGTCCGTAGAGTTTAGCAAGAAAGTTAAGAGCCACATGATATACTCTATGCAGATGCATGAGATGCATACAAAGCAATCTGACTAGCATCCAAGACATATATGTCCATGAGCTGCAATGTAATGTGCCGAAGGTCTGACGTAAGAGCTGGCAGGGCAATTTGATGAGGCTGGTGATTTGCCAATGACAACTTGCATTGGCTTAGGGTCCAGGAGGATGGTGATCATGAAGTGACATTGTTATGAGGAAGCAGTTACATGATAGCTGGAACAAACATTCAGCAAACTGTAGCCACCAGCTAGCCAGACTTATTTATGTGATGAATTTGTGCCTTCTACGTTCTCAGTGAACAAGAGGAAAATTGCAAGTTACACATAAATTTGGCAAGATAAAGCCTTAATGAAATTCAGATGCATGGAACAGGCAGGTGCCATAAGCAGTGAGATTCTGAAGATAGCATTTATACCTCAAGAAGAAAAATGGAAACATTTTCTCAATTTGTTGTTTTTTTGTCATTCTCATCACAATTACATACTTTTCTTGTACCAAGCTGAGGAAATTTTCACTTGTGTCCTTTCTGAACAAAGTACACAGGTTTTTGTTAAATTTCCCATTTTGCTACCTTCTGAGCAGTGCACTGCCAAATCTTTTGCCCACAGGTCACTGTCTAAAGCTACCCCTTGCACTGTGACATGGAAGAGGTACAACTCTCCACTCTTTGTTTATAGGTGCTTCCACTGCATTTTTGCTTATTTATGCATGTGAACAGGATTCGCACTGCACACAGGTAAAGTTATTAATGTGGAATGGGATCAGTTAGGAACTTCTGCGCCGGCAGTCTCCAAAGTCTGGATCCACGCTGAAATCAGCATTTTACATAGTGCTGACTCCAAGTTAAAGTTCCACCAGTTGTTACAAGTTGCATTATTCCAACAGACTCAGTTGCTTGGCATGTTTCATTGTGTATTCATTTTCAACACATTCACTTGACAGTGATGAACAAATCTCATCAATTTTACAGCACTCCACTGGAGTTTATTTATGAATAGTATTAGACTACGTAACCTGTATGGTTTGCACCTTTGGTGCTTTGCTCTGGGCTTTCTTTAAAGGCTACTTCAATCAATTTGATAAATGTAACCCATATGGTTCGTTTTCTTCCTCTTTGCTCTCAATATTGATGCAATTTTTTATTCATGGCCAAGTGCGTATAAAAGTGCTCCAACTGCTCCCTCTAATCTTGCTGTGCTTATGTGATTTGGCAGTTGCATGGAACTAGGGTCAAATAGTTCATTAAATAAATGAGAGGTAGATAGAGAAGAAAAATTGCATTTTTGTAGCGTGTTATCACATCTATAGGATATTGCAAAGTGATTCACATCCAGCAAGTTATTTTTGAAATACAGTTACAATCATTACATAAGTGAATGCAGAAGACAATTTGTACAACACTCAATATTGTACAGCAAATGAGATCAATAATCTGTTAAGCTGATTTTTATGATATTGGCTAAGCAACAAGTATTGGTCAGACACAAGGAGAATTCTTTGATCCTTTGCAAATGGCCTCATGTCAAGCAAAGCAGCGTATCCTCAGTTTTGAATTTGAGGAGTTCTGGGCATTTGGCTGCTAATAAGTAATATTCCCATCGAGTCAAGCTGCCATTCAGTAAACTTCATAAGTTTACACAAGTGTTGGCTAGGCCAGCACTTATTTCACATTGTCTAATTAGCTGGAAGTGAATAGCTTGCTTACCCTTTACAGAGGGCAAGTAAATGTTAACTATATTGTTGTGTGATCTGGAGTCACAAATAGACCAATCCAGGAAACAACAACACATTTCCTTTGCTAAAGGGCAGAAGCGAACTAGATGGGTTTTTGCAGTAATTTACAATGTTTATAGGGTCACTATTAGGGTAACCTTTAATTTCAGACTCTAGTGAATTATCTTTCACCATCTGTAATGGTGGGAATTGAATCAATGTCCCCAGATCATTAGATTGGTGTTCTGGAATACTAATTCTTTGACAGTATCATTACATCACTGTCTCTATTTTGTAAACTTATGAAATGTTTTATAGTTTCTTACAAAAGGAACCTAACAACAAATATAATTCATTTCTATAGCTCAGAAAGAGGCCCGATGGCCCATTGTGTCCGTGCCAGTCATCAAATGTATATCTATTCTAACCCTATTGGCTAGTACTTGGCCTCTTGCCTTGTATGCTATGCAGTTTCAAGCATTTACCTAAATACTTCATAAATGTTTTGAGGATTCCTGTCTCTAACACCTTTTTAGGCAGTGAGTTCTAGACTCCCATATAAATCTGGGTGAAAATATTCTTCCACAAGCCTCCTCTAAACCCATTATGCCTTACCATAAAACTGTATTCCCTGGTTATTGACAATTCCTGTGGCTTTTCATAATTAATCCTCATTTATTCCAAATGATCATGTATAAAATCTTTTCTACCACATAAATTAAACAGACTGGCCTGTAGATTATCCTTACATCCTATTTTAGAACATATGCCTTAGATGCAATGTAGACATCCATTAAATAATGTACAATAAACTCATTTGTTATTCATCAATATTGAGTCCAGCTCTGCCTGAGAAACAGTGTGGCCATCCTACCGCAGAAGGCATTAGCAGCCTAGACTCATACCAGCAAGAAGGAATGATAGCAGTTAACCTACCCAAGACATAACATGGATGGTTCGAGTTGAAATATATATATGTTTATATATAGAAATTATATATAAACACATATAAGACCTCACACATATAATTTAAAACAATTTGGGTTCAAGATGCAGGCCTATCATTACATTACTGCTTCAGTTAAAGGAAATCTCAGAAAATGGTTTGAACCCTTATCCAAATTGTTTACATAAATGACTTTAATGTAAACAATTTGGATAAGGGTTCAAACCATTTTCTGAGATTTCCTTTAACTAAAGTGGACCCAGAACTGATCCTTGCGGACACCGTTGATCACAGGCCTCCCATACAAAAAACAATCCTCCACCACCACCCGGTCTCCTAGCACCAAAGCAATTTTCTATCCAGTTGGCAAACTCTCCCTGAATCCCCTATGATTAACTTTGCTAATTAGGCTACCATGCAGAACCTCATCAATGGCTTTTCTAAAGTCCATGCAAATCACATCCATCACTCTGTCCTCATCAATCTTTTTGGGTACATCCTCAAAAAATTCAATCAAGTTTGTAAGACACAATGATATTTACAGAGCCGTGCTGACTATCCCTAATTAGTCCCGGCCTTTCCAAACACATGTAAGTCCTCTCTCGCGGAATCCCCTCCAGCAACTGATGCACCACTGATGTCAGACTCACAGGCCCAAAGTTCTCAGGTTTCCCCTTACAGCCTTTCTTAAATAAAGTCAGAAGATTATTTCACAACTGATTACTTTGTTCGTTCATAAAACGTTCCCAGTTAAAATAAATTCACATTAGCCTGCAAGAACTCTCTCACTCAGTCTTCTTCTAAAATGAAAGGACCATGATGACAGAAATACTTAGAAATATATCATTAAGCCAACACACACTACATCCACATGCCACTGATTCAAGAAATAACTCTTTAATAAATAATAATGAAAAAAAACATAGATCACTAACCTTACATCCCAAATTCTGCCTGTCCAAAGAAGAAAGAAAATGTATCATTAAGAGACAATATCATTACTGACTAAAACTTAAATCTATTGCTATTTCACATTAACATTAGTAACATATTGGAATTAAACATACAACAAGTTCAGGAAAGATTACCAGGATGTTGCCAGGTTTGAACTCTAGTGAAGAGCTGAATAGGCTGGAGCTATTTTCTCTGAAGCATTGGAGGCTGAGGGCTGACCTTATAGAGGTTTATCAAATCATGAAGGGCAAGGATATGGTGAATAACCAAGGTCTTTTCAATGGTGTGTGGAAGTCTAAAACTAGAGAGCATTGCATTAAGGTGAGACAGGGACTGAAGGGACAACTTTTTCATACAGTGGGTGGTTTGCGTATGGAATGAGCTGCCAGAGGAAGTGGTGCTGGCTGGTACAATTACAACATTTGAAAGGCTCCTGGATGGGTATATGAATTGGAAGGGTTTAGAGGGATATGGGTCAAAAGCTGGCAAATGGAACTAGCTTAATTTAGGATATCTGGCTGGCATGGCTGAGTTGGACTGAAGAGCCTGTTTCCGTGGTGTCCATCTCTAAGACTCCATGACTTGCGCCTTCAAACGTGCTCCTGATAAAGCACCCATTACAGTATTTTTTTTCTCCCAGTAGTATAATGAATTTTAGATTATATGGTCGGTGATTGGTTATTAGATTATTAAAATAAATATTAGTTCTTGTCCTAAAAACCTCCCAAAAAAATAAGGAAAGGATTATGATCTCAAAATCTTGAAATGATGTAGAGCCACCACCCATTGTCTCCTTCTCCACTGTGGAATATTTTTACTGATAGGTGGCCAATGGCTGTGAAAAGTAACAGACCATTTAACCCTCACCTCATATTCTTACAGCAAGACAACCCCAAACCAGTGTGACTGGCATCAAACAACCAGTATTATTTTGAATGGCTTTGTACAATCTGCACTGCTAAATCCAACATAACTGTCAGTCCAGCTTTCACATTTTCAAAAGCGTTCAACATTGCTAGTTTTTTTTCAGGTTATTCTGCCTTTTTTTCAATAAATTTGTTTACAGCAATAGTGCTCAAGTTCAGGACAAACTCATCTGTTCACAGGCTAATTATCAATGGGATGATTAAATTACTAATGAAACCAATCATGAAATTAATGGGATGTAAACATCTCTATATAGGCCAGTTTTTGTTGCTCATTCCCCAGTACACAAGAGAAGGTTTAGTGAGCTGCTTTTGTGACCCCCTGTAGCCCTGGGGCTGAAGGATCACCCACAGTACTATTAGAAAGCTATGCCTGTTTTTATTGGCAATTCTTGCAATTTCCTGTCATAAAAAAAGACAAGTGGGACAGTCTGCTGCCAAGATTAGTAATCAGTCACTGGCATTTTCAGGTCATAGACTGTAATCTTAAACTTGAGCGGCCTGTGCTTAAGTAGCTTTGTTGATTAGGATAATTTTGTTTGTGTTGACCATAAGACAAAGTTGCTGAATGTATTAATAGCCCCATGCTAAATTGCATGCCCAGCTGGTGTATAGTTATCAGCAATCAGGGAACAGCAAAATACTGTATGTCTTTGAAGACCTTGGGCTTTGCTTGTTGTCATCCATGATTAAGTGAGTGATATTCCATCCATGTGATTTCTGATTTTGATGTCACCATCATCATCTCACTAAGAATGGGAGGGAAAACAAAAGCTGATGTGACTTGTGCAAGCTCATTGTTCATGACATGCAACCATGTTCTCATGAACTGCTTAAACATTAAGGCAAATTTCTCCAAACAGGTGAATTTTTCCATTACCTCCTAAATGTCCCCATGTCTGTAATTTCAAAGACCTTGTAAAGGTCAACAAGTAGTAGGGTAGAAGCGCATGTTCTGCTTTTGACATTTCTTCAGGTGCCATCTGATGAAAAATACCAGTGGTCACTTGACCTTTTTAAAATTAAAATTTTAATTATAATATGTGAATGTAAGTAATAATAATGAATACTCTTTCACCAAGTCTGGTTGTAATAAGCATCACACTCTGTGATGATGTCACAAGGATGTGGTGAGAGACCTCAAGTAGCTGTAGGAGACAGGGTCTCAGGCTGGGTCTTCCCAGCAGCCTGGTAGTAAAGTAAACTTTTTCTTATAATGCGTGAACATTTGCAGTCAATTGTTGCAATAAACTACATTTTGTTCCTCTTCAAGACCCTTCTCATGAACCAGAAGGTTGCTACTTTCACACACTTTAAACCACTGAAGTGTTATATAAGGTAATAGTTCTGAAAGAGTTAGTGTTTGAGCTACACTGAGCACCATGCAGCATGTTGATGTCACAAACATCTGGTCAGTGCCTCATTTGAAAGTTTGGCATAGTCTCCCAGTGGAGACACATATCTTTGTTACCTCTTGTTAGTAGTAGTTAATATGTCTAAAAGTTAATGTAATATATATACACAGTTACTGTGATGTAATGTACAACATCCTGTTGTCAATTCAAAAACACTTTCTACTGAGATTTATTTGTGGCTCTTCCTCCACCGCAGTCTATGGAACAGTCTCTTAGACTGGTAGACAAAGGAGGATTGGCGGATGTACACTACCCCAAGCCACCAATTGTTGGCACCCAAGCATCATGTTGGTTTATCACATTGGACCAATGGTGTTTATCATTGCATAATAGCGCAATATTCTCCAAAAGAACCTGCACACTTAGAAAGTACAATGCAGTCCATAAAACATGAAGCTCAGAGTATGATCTGAAGATTTAATTTTGCACCAGTCGCAATAAGGCAAACATTGCAACCAAGACTATTTCATGGAAAAGATGCTGCTGATCGCTAAAGATCCCAAACACCAAGACAATTCATGGTAAAAGTCAACACTGAAGGATAATTCAAATAAAGACCCAAAAAGCAGTGTAGAACTGATAAGAGCCAGGCTGGAACAGAAGAAATCTGCAGCATTAAGGCAGAGATGCAGATTCTATGATGAGGCAGGGGTCTACGGGTCACAACACTCAGCCTGTGAATGGTTGTTAGATATTGCTTTCTGTAGCAAACTAAAAATCATCAGTATAAAGGGAAACCTTGAAATGGCAAATATGTTCAGGCTGAAAGGGCAAGAATTTTTAAAAATAAGTTACAGCTCACGTCATGCATGGCCATCATAGCATGCAAATGTTATGCGACACAGCTAGATAAATAACAGAAGCAGGCCCTTAAGAGAAACTCACATAATCAGAAGCAGAAAGTCAGGGAAATCACAAATTCAGTTAGTTAATGCACCTAAACTTTGAGCAATTTAATTAAGCGAGAAGCTTGGAATTGTCATGGCTTTTTTTGAGAGGCTCCATTCCATCTGTGAAAGTCAGAAGCTGAAAAAGGAAATATCCTTCTGTACTCAGTTGGGAGTATAGCAGTTTATGCTATTGTCTTCCAAAGGATGAAACAAGCCACAGTTCAACAGTCTGACTTTACTGTCATTTCAACTTCAGAATTAATATAACATTTTAAGAAAACAGTCGAATGCAATATCCTGGGGAATCAATAGATAATTTATTTAATGACCTCTACAGACTTGTAGAGCAATGTGATTGTGATAACTTATAGTCAAAATCCTTAGGCGATTCCAAATTATTGCAGACATCACTGCTGTGTATTTGTCCGATCTATTATTGTCCAAGGAGCACCTAACTCCAGAGAAAGCCATTCAGAAGGTAAGGTCTGGAAGCAAAACAAATCACTGCTTGGGGAGAGGTCAAACTTTGATCTATGGAATCCATTCAATATTTAAGGCACAGAATAATAGAAAACTCCCATGATAAGCAAATGCAGCAAGTACTATGGAGTCTACACACTAAAAATCATGGCGATTTCTGTAGGAAAAACAAACATGAATAGTGCCCAGCCATTAAAACCAAATCTTTTTATTATAGAACAGTAGTCATTTTCTGAAAAAATGCTGAAGTGGGATACAGTCACAAAAAAAGCAAAATACTAAAGAATCATCTATGCAAAAGGTAAATTAAGTAGAAGAGCCTAGTCAAAAATACCTGAAGGTTTTGTAGTATAAACACTGTATTTTTATTGTGTGCTTCTAAAAAAAGGAGTGAACTTGGGAAAAATGGTTTTAAAGCTATTGTTGTAAAGGATTGTTGCATGTTTTCAAAAGCATCATGTCAGCAAGTCATGAATCTGAACCACTGAACTACATGCAGATGTGTGTGAGAGTTTATAAAGGGATAGTAATTTTAACTTGTCACAGAGATAGGAGGAACTGTCGATGCTGAAGAATTTGAGATAACACGGTGTGAAGCTGGATGAACGCAGAAGGCCAAGCAGCATCAGAGGAGCAGGAAAGCTTGACGTTTTAGGTCAGGACCATTCTTCAGAAATGAGAGAGGGGAAGGGCGTTCTGAAATAAATAGGGAGACAGGAGAGGTGGATAGAAGATGGATAAAGGAGAAGATAGGGTGAGAGGAGACAGACAGGTCAAAGAGACAGGGCTAGAGCCAGTGAAGGTAAATGTAGGTGGGGAGCTAGGCAGGGATAGGTCAGTCCAGGTAGGACAGACAGGTCGGGGGGGTAGGATGAGGTTAGTGGGTAGGGGATGGGGGTGGGGCTTGGGGTGTGAGGAATTGTTAGGGAGGTGGGGACGAGCTGGGCTGGTTTTGGCATGTGGTCGGGGGAGGGGAGATTTTGAACCTTGTGAAGTCCACGTTGACACCCTTGGGCTGCAGAGTTCCCAAGCGAAATATGAGATGCTGTTCCTGCATCTTTCGGGTGGCGTCATTGTGGCACTGCAGGAGGCCCAGGATGGACATGTCCGAGGAGTTGGGGGGGTTAGTGGAAGTGAAATGGTTTGCGTCTGGGAGGTGCAGTTGTTTGTTGCAAACAGAGCGTAGGTGTTCTGCAAAGTGGTCCCTAAGCCTCCGTTTGGTTTCCCCAATGTAGAGGAAGCCACTACAGGAACAGTGGATGCAGTATATAGCATTGACAGATGTGTGGGTGAACATCTGTTTGAGGTGAAATGTCTTCCTAGGGCTTGGGATGGGGGTGAGGGGGGAGGTATAGGGGCACGTGTAGCACTTCTTGCGGTTGCAGGGAAAAGTGCCGGGGGTGGTGAGGCTGGAGGGGAGTGTGGAGCGGAAAAGGGAGTCCCAGAATGAGTGGTCTCTCCGGAAAGCACATGAGGCTGGGGAGAGAAAAATGTCTTTGGTGGTGGGGTCAGATTGCAGATAGCGGAAATGTTGGAGGATGATGCGTTGGATTTGGAGGCTGGTGGGATGGTACGTGAGGACAAGGGGTTCTGTTTTGGTTATTATTACGGATAAGGGGCGTGAGGTATGAGTTGCGGAAAATGCAGGAGACACGGTCAAGGGCATTTTTGATCACTGTGGAAGGGAAGTTGCGGTTTTTGAAAAAAGAGGACATCTGGGATGTTCGAGAATGGAATGCCTCATCTCGGGAGCAGATGTGGTGGAGGCAAAGGAATTGGGAATAGGGGATGGCACTTTTACAGGAAGGTGTGTGAGAGGAGGAATATTCTAGGTAGTTGTGGGAGTTGGTTGGTTTAAACTGGATATCGGTTTCCAGGTAGATGCCAGAGCTAGAGACAGAGAGGTCCAGGAAGGAAAGAGAGGTGTCAGAGAAGATCCAGGTAAACCTAAGGTTAGGGTGGAAAGTGTTAGTGAAGTGGATGAACTGCTCGAACTCCTCGTGGGAACACGAGGCGGTGCTGAAACAGTCATCAATGTAACAGAGGAAGGGATGGGGGGATAGGGCCAGTGTAGCTTTGGAAGAGGGATTGTTCCACATACCCTACAAAGAGGCAGGCATAGCTTGGGCCCATGTGGGTACCCATGGCCACCCCTTTGTCTGTATGAAGTGGGAGGAATTAAAGGAGAATTTGTTGAGGGTGAGGGCGAGTTTGGATAAGTGGATGAGGGTGTCAGTGGAGGGGGACTGGTTGGGTCTGTGGGACAGGAAGAAGCTTTTAGGCCATTGGCATGGGAAATGCAGGTTTAAAGGGGCTGGATGTCCAGAGTGAAAATGAGGCATTGGGGACCGGGGAATTGGAAGTTCTGGAGGAGGTGGAGAGCGTGGGTGGATGTAGGTAGGGAGTTCCTGGACCAAGGGAGAGAAAATGGAATCCAGATAGGACCAAGGGGGAGAAAATGGAATCCAGATAGAAACCATTTCAATTCCCCCCACCCCCCGACTCCTGACTCCTTGGCCGACATGTCCATCCTGGGCCTCCTGCAGTGCCACAATGACACAACCTGAAAGATGCAGGAACAGCATCTCATATTTCACTTGGGAACTCTGCGGCCCAAGGGTATCAATGTGGGTTTCACAAGCTTCAAAATCTCCCCTCCCCTGACCACATGCCCAAACCAGCCCAGCTAGTCGCCACCTCCCTAACAATTCCTCAATCCTCAAGCCCCACCCCCATCCCTACCCCCTAACCTCACCCCGCTCCCCCCCGACCTGTCTGTCCTCCCTGAACTGACCTATCTCCCCCTTAACTCCCCATCTACATTTACCTTCACTGGCTCTAGCCCTGCCTCTTTGACCTGTCTGTCTCCTCTCACCCTACCTTCTCCTTTATCCATCTTCTATCCGCCTCCCCCAACTCCTGATTTATTTCAGAATCCCCTACCCTTCCCCCATTTTTGAAGAAGAGTCCCGACCCAAAACGTCAAGCTTTCCTGCTCCTCTGATGCTGCTTGGCCTGCTGTGTTCATCCAGATTCACACCGCGTTATCTCAGTAGTTTTAACTGTTTGTGCTAAATGCCAAGTCTTTATAACTGTTTATCTGTAGCTACAATCTGCTTATTCGAAATGCATAGTAATTCTTGTCAAATGCAGAAAACAGGTCCATATATTTTCTTAGAGATAGTAGGAACTGCAGATGCTGGAGAATCTGAGATAAGAAGGTGTAGAGCTGGATGAACACAGCAGGCCAAGTAGCATCAGAGGAGTGGGAAGGCTGATGTTTCAGGTCTAGACCTTTCTTCAAAAATTTCATCCAGCTCTACGGCTTGTTATCATATATTTTATTAACCTAGGTCCAAAAATCAGGTTAATTTCAGAATTGCTGTGTACTTATCTTAAAGTATTTACCTATTGTGATGACTCTGGGATCAGTGGGACTTGATTTCAGCTGCCGATGGGTCATGTCATTAGAAAAAATGGATGGCCCAAATCAAATCTTTTGTCCATCTGACAACGTCAACAGGATGATTTGAAATGTCAAGTTAGATATTCAATTAAGTTTTTTGTTAAGTTGAGGTAAATCGATTCTTGATTAGTAAGGTTATGAAAGGCTATTGAAGGTATGTAGGATTTTATACTTGTGGTTGAAATTATATTAGCTATGATCTTGTTGAGCAGGCTGAAAGGGCTAAGTGGCCCAAACTTGTTCCTTGTTGCACATTTACACGTTTGTGAGACTGGGAGCCAGTGTCATATTATCAGATAACAAGCCTTGGTTGACAAAACAACATTTACAGAAATATCACTGAAAGGTCCAGGGGCATCATGCGTTACAATTTCCAACTCCATCCACAGGTTATTTCTTAACTATCCTGACTACCACAGGTACAAATAACCCAGTCACACTCCAGTTACACTTTATGCAATGAAACTGGAATAAACTTTCCACTAACAGTTGTTCCGAGTTCTGAAGAAGAGTCACTGGACCAGAAATGTTAACTGCTTTCTCTCCACAGATGCTGCCAAACCCTCTCTGTTTTTCAAGAAATTTATGAGTTTATAGCCTTTTTTTTAGATTTTGATCATTTCAGTGCAGACAGAGAAAAAGAACAATGTTCTTCCTCGCAACCTGGTGATCTTTGTCTCTTGATTGTTCATACAGAAGCTGTTTACTCTCCCAGGAGCCAAAAAGTGTCCTTTTTCATGCTGAAGACACTAAGCTCTCACAATGGCTGCTAACTGAAAAATAAAGCAAATAGCAATTTGTGTCTGGGCAAAGTTTGCTCTAAGTAGACACTCAGTGCCACTTGGCCTCAAATATCTTACCCCATTGCTTGACTTCCAACATTTTAGGCTTCAGTGGAGATAACATAAGATCTTGTAGCTTCGGTCCTGGACAGGGGTTTAATAGCGTTTATTGTTTCTAATGGTATGAGAAGGTAATTAAGAAAACAGTTGATGGGAACCTTTGGCAGCCTGTTGATTGCTTTTTATTGTTGAATGAAGGCTTTTTGAAGGTATTGTTAAAGTGTTCTGCTCATCTTTCTGGAATTTTCACCTTTTCTATGCACAGTATTCACATGTCAGTTTTGAGACAGGTGATGAATCGATGAATTACGGCTCATAGAAAAATTTCAGTGCATTACAGAACATTTTCCAGTCTTTTTGGTCTGTTTATGTTTGGAGTTCATTGAATTTTTAAAATACATTGCAGCAAATGAAAGAAGGAATGATGTGACTGCTTTTCTTTGGATGTCTCTAAATAACAGATTTCCACATGTGGCCTCTTCTGCAGGCTATAACAGTAAACATTTTAACCCAAAATATAAAATTCATAGATATAATTGCTTTGAGATAATCATAGGCTGTAATTATGACGTGCCATTGCAACCAAGATATTGCATAACTCCAAGACAAGTGATTGACAGAATTATATTGTTGGAGATGATTGGCAATGATATTCTTTACCCAATATAAAAGCTTTTGCTTTTGCTGAGCAGACAAGGTGTTATGAATGCATGAGTACATTGAAATACTGCCCTCCAAAACTGACTGCCTTTGTTGATTATCCTAGATCCGTCTATTTTCAAACATTTTTCATGCAATCCAAGACAGCCAGCAGTACTTCAATTCTATAACCGTGTACCCCTAACCCAGTTGTGTGCAAGATTACAGAAGCAAGGTCCATGGTGTAAACGAGACTCCTTGCATGTCCATGCATCCCTCTAGGTATGGATAATCTTCAATATACAGTACACATAGCAGCACTGCAACAGAGACCAGGTTATGGTATCCAATGTGGAGCAGGGGATGGATGTTATATTCCAAAATAATGCAAGCAAAGGCTGATCTGTTTACAATAATCTGGAAGACATTAGGATGGTGTCAATTGAAAAATTTGCTGAAAAAAATGCACCATTCTATCACAATTTATGATATTTATGACATGTTGCAAACAGAATGGCAGTAACTTGCTGTAGGCTTAAGAGACAGTCTGTTTGTCCCCTTGACCCACCAAAACACATAAATGCAGCTATTTCTTGGGGTAATCTTGTTGCAGGCTTCCAAACAATTTCATTAGAGAACAAAAGAAAGAAAGAACAGCAAGCTCCGTAGAAATTTGAAAGAAAAATGAAAAAAGGCTAGAAAAGGACAGCAGGTGTTCCAGCATTTGCAAAGAGAAACAAAGTTAAAAGGTGGAATCTTCCTGAATGATGTGGTTGGTAATGAGTCAGTTCGGAAATAATGTGGTTTGGACGGCCAAACACAATTCTCAATATTGATTGATAAAGGTCCAAGTTTCCCCAAACATTTTTAATGGCTAAATTTGAATCTCACTACTCAGTAATGACGGAGTCAATTTGAATGAACCTATTATCACATCCTTTACATGCAAGTTGTTACTTTCCAAGTCCGCATGCACCCATGAATGGAGGTTGGCACTGGCCAATCAACAGTCTTGCTATTTCATCATGGCACATTGCTTATAATGCAGTTCACCACTTTTAACATCGGACTTCACTGACACTTCATACTTCAATGTTGCTGCTAATCTGCTTTGCATGCAGGGATGGGCATCCATCACATGCATTTGAGCAAGATGTATCCAGGGTGCCTCTGCTTGTTTTCTTAGTGCTCACTCAGTTTATATTTAGAGATAGCAGGAACTGCAGATGCTGGAGAATCTGAGAATACAAAGTGTAGAGCTGGATGAACATAGCAGGCCCAGCAGCATCAGAGGAGCAGGAAAGCTGATGTTTTGGGCCTAAACCCTTCTGCAGAAAATTTTCTGAAGAAAGGTCCAGGCCCAAAACGTCATCTTTCCAGCTTCTCCATTGCTGCTTGGCCCGCTGTGTTCATCCAGCTCCTCACCCAGTTTATATGTACTTGGATGCTTACAGTATCTTTGCCTTACCGTGGCATTTTGTGCATTGCTGCCTCAATCAGAACACAAAGGCTCCTGTCATGCCTTTTAGTGCAGACAAAATGCTAGGCTGCCTGTTAAGTTTTCTAGCAGTGATCAGTTAAAGAAGACGACATATTTCTGTGCAGTACCGTGCTACTTCAATGCCACAGCCATACCATGTGCCAGCAGCTTATGCAGCAAACACACTGAATCTGCTTCAACCAGACGGCTATGTGTCAATATCTAAGGACAGTAATCCTCTGTCAAATTCAGGGGAACCGTTGGTACTTGGTGGAAGTCACCAGAGTTAGTGAAGGGTGTGGTCAAGTGACCATGGGCCCAATATTGGTCATGCTAAATTTATACACAACTGGACAAATCAGAGCCTGATTTTTTAAAAAAATGGTCAAAGGAAATTAACCAGCAGCTATTGGTCACAGAAAATAGTGAAAACAAAAGTTGCAGCAGCGGCGCGAGCAGGAGCTTGGACCAGGAGCCTGTCGGGAAGCTGGTGAGTCACTGTTTTTGAATGTTTAAAAAGCTTACCCCGATCAGTAGCACCTCGGAGCAGAGGTTTCTGGGAAGGGAGTGACCTTTTATTTCATCCCTCGGCTATATAACTGATCGTTGTGTAAACCTGAGACCCTACCCTTGTAGGGCCTCCCACCCATCCTCCTCCTCTAACCTTATACACCAGGGACAAATCAAGGTAAGCTTCTTTTTTTTTAACCTTCTGTTTAGGGGATTAGCAGGGATGGCAGTGCAGGTAGAGGAATGTTCCTCCTGCATGAAGTATGAGGTGAGGGATGCCATTAGCGTCCCATCCAAATACGTCTGCAGGAAGTGCACCCAACTCTTGCTCCTCCAAGACCGTGTTAGGGAACTGGAGCAGGAGCTGGATGAACTTCGGATCATTCGGGAGGTGGAGTCAGTGATAGACAAGAGTTTCAGGGAAGTAGTTACTCCTAAGCGTGAAGAAAGCTGGGTAACTGTTAGAAGGGGGAAAAAGCAGTCAGTGCAGGGATCCCTTGTGGTTGTTCCCCTGAAAAACAAGTGTACCATTTTGGATACTGTTGGGGGGGACGACTTACCAGGGGCATGCAGTAGGGTGCAGATCTCTGGCACAGAGTCTGTCTCTCTTGCACAGAAGGGAAGGGGGAATAGGAAGAGAGTGATAGTCATTGGGGACTCAATAGTTAGAGGGACTGATAGAAGGTTTGCTGGGAACGAAAGAGACTCACGATTGGTGTGTTGCCTCCCAGGTGCCAGGGTCCGTGATGTCTCGGATCATGTCTTTGGGGTCCTGAAGGGAGAGGGTGACCAACCCCAAGTCGTGGTCCACATAGGCACCAACGACATAGGCAGAAAGAGGGATAGGGATGTAAGGCAGGATTTCAGGGAGCTAGGGTGCAAGTTGAGAGCTAGAACAAACAGAGTGGTCATCACTGGTTTGTTACCCGTGCCACGTGATAGCACCTCGGAGCAGAGGTTTCTGGGAAGGGGGTAGCTTTTTTTTTCATCCCTCGGCTATATAACTGATCGTTGTGTAAACCCGAGACCCTACCCCTGTAGGGCCTCCCACCCATCCACCTCCTCTAACCTTATACACCAGGCAAAGAACAGGGAGAGATTTCAGCTGAACATGTGGCTGCAGGGATGGTGCAGGAGGGAGGTTTCAGGTACATGGACAATTGGGGCTCATTCTGTGGAAGCTGGGACCTCTACAAACAGGACGGTCTCCACTTGAACCAGAGGGACGCTAATATCCTGGGTGGGAAATTCACTAGTGCTATTCGGGTGGATTTAAACTAACTCAGAAGGGGGATGGGAAACTGAGGTGTAGTTCCAGTACACAGGAGGATGGGCATAGGGAGGACATGGACAGGACCTCACTGTCACAGGGTTGAAGTGTGTCTACTTTAATGCCAGGAGTATCTGGAATAAGGTAGGTCAGCTTGCAGCATGGATGCGCACCTGGGACTTCGATGTTGTGGCCATTTCGGAGACATGGATAGAGCAGGGACAGGAATGGATGTTGCAGGTTCCAGGATTTAGATCTTTCATTAAGGTCAGGGAAGGTGGTAAAAGAGGAGGAGGTGTGGCTTTGTTGGTCAAGGACAGTATAATGGCAGCTGAAAGAACCTTTGATGAGGACTCGTCTACTGAGGTGGTATGGGCTGAGGTTGCCAAGGAAGGTTTGTCGACTGAGTCAGTACAGGTAGAAGTTAGGAACAGCAATGGAGCAGTCACCTCTCTGGGGGTTTTCTACAGACCCCCAAATAGCAGTAGAGAGATCGAAGAACTCATTGGCTGGCAGATTGTTGAAAAGTGCAAACGTAGCAGGGTTGTTGTTATGGGTGACTTCAACTTTTCCAATATAGATTGGAACCTCCTTAGTGTAGATGGTTTGAATGGAGCCGTTTTTGTCAGGTGTGTTCAGGAGGGTTTCCTTACTCAGTATGTGGACAGGCCGATGAGGGGGGAGGCCATTTTGGATTTGGTGCTCAGCAATGAGCCAGGACAGGTGTCAGATCTCGTGGTGGGACAATACTTTGGTGACAGTCACCACAACAGCCTCATTTTTACCATAGCCATGGAAAGGGAAAGGAGCAGTTACCAGGGGATGATATTTAATTGGGGTAAAGGAAACTATGACGCTATCAGGCACGAGTTGGGAAGTACAGATTGGGAGCAATTGTTCCACAGAAAGGGCTCAGCAGACATGTGGAGGCTGTTTAAGGAGCATTTGTTGCGAGTGATGTATAAATTTGTTCCTCTGAGACAGGTAAGAAGGGGTAGGATTAAGGAGTCTTGGATGACGGGTACAGAGGTGCTTCTTGTCAAAAAGAAAAAGGCAGCTTACGTAAGGTGGATGAAGCAAGGGTCTAGCACAGCTTTAGAGGATTACAGGCTTGCTCGGAAGGAGCTCAAAAGTGGACTGAGGAGGGCCAGGAGGGGGCACGAGAAAGGCTTGGCAGGAAGGATTAGGGAGAACCCGAAGGCATTTTACTCATATGTGAGGAATAAGAGAATGATCAGGGAGAAGGTAGGGCCGATCAGGGATAGTGTAGGGAACTTGTGCGTGGAGTCTGAGCAGATAGGGGAAGCCCTAAATGAGTATTTTGCTTCGGTTTTCACTGAGGAAAGGGACCTTGTTGTGAATGAGAAATTTGAGGAGCAGGAAAGGGGCTTGAACAGATCAAGATTGAGGAAGTTGATGTGCTGGAAATTTTGGCAAACATTAAGATTGATAAGTCCCCAGGGCCAGACCAGATTTATCCTAGGTTGTTCCGGGAAGCGAGAAAGGAGGTTACTAAGCCACTGGCGAAAATCTTTGCTTCCTCACTCTCCCGGGAGTCGTACCGGAAAATTGGAGGGAGGCAAATGTAGTTCCTCTTTTCAAGAAAGGGAATAGGGAAATCCCTGGAAATTACAGACCAGGTTTTGGAAAACATTCTGAGGGATAGGATTTATGACTACTTGGAAAAGCATAGTGTGATTAAAGGGAATCAGCATGGCTTTGTGAAGGGCAGGTCATGCCTTACAAATCTTATTGAGTTCTTTGAGGACGTCACGAGACAGGTTGACGAGGGTCGAGCAGTGGATGTGGTGTACATGGACTTCAGCAAGGCATTTGATAAGGTTCCCCACGGCAAGCTCATTCATAAAGTCAGGAGGTATGAGATACAGGGTGGTTTGGCTGTCTGGATTCAGAATTGGTTGGGTGACAGGAGGCAGAGAGTGGTTGTAGATGGTAAGTATTCTGCCTGGAGGTCAGTGCTGAGTGGTGTCCCACAGGGCTCTGTTCTTGGGCTTCTGCTCTTTGTAGCTTTTATAAATGACTTGGATGAGGAGGTTGAGGGGTGGGTTAGTATGTTTGCTGATGACACAAAGTTTGGAGGTGCCGTTGATAGTATCGAGGGCTATTGTAGGCTTCAGCGAGACATTGACAGAATGCAGAGCTGGGCTGAGAAATGGCAGATGGAGTTCAACCTGGATAAATGCGAAGTGATGCATTTTGGAAGGTCGAACTTAAATGCTGAATATAGGATTAAAGGCAAGATTCTCGGCAGTGTGGAGGAACAGCAGGATCTTGGTGTTCAAGTGCATAGCTCCCTCAAAGTTGCCACCCAAGTGGATAAGGTTGTTAAGAAAGCATATGGTGTTTTGGCTTTCATTAACAGGGGGATCGAGTTTAAGAGCCGCGAGGTTATGCTGCAGCTCTACAAAATCCTGGTGAGACCACACTTGGAATATTGTGTCCGGTTCTGGTCACCCTATTAAAGGAAAGATGTGGAGGCTTCGGAGAGGGTGCAAAGGAGGTTTACCATGATGCTGCCTGGACTGGAGGGCTTGTCTTACGAGGAGAGGTTGACTGAGCTTGGGCTTTTCTCTCTGGAGAGAAGGAGGAAGAGAGGTGACCTGATCAAGGTGTACAAGGTAATGAGAGGCATGGATAGAGTCGCTAGCCAGAGACTTTTCCCGAGGGCAGGATTGACTGCCAGAGGAGTCATAGTTTTAAGGTGTTCGGAGGAAGGTATAGAGGAGACGTCAGAGGGAGGTTCTTCACCCAGAGAGTTGTGAGCGCATGGAATAGTTTACCAGTGGTAGTCATGGAAACGGAGTCATTAGTGACATTTAAGCGACTGCTGGATATACACACAGACAGCAGTGAATTGAGGGGAATGTAGGTTAGGTTATTTTGTTTTTGGATTTGTATCATTTCACGGCACAACATGGTGAGCTGAAGGGCCTGTACTGTGCTGTACTTTTCTATGTTCTATGTTCTAAAGAAGACATCAAAGTTCAGCAGGAACCAGTTACAGCCAGCCTGAGGATTGTGTATTGAAGAATTGTCTTTTGGACATTCTGGTATCTTGATTGCCTGAGTATCTACACTTACACGTCCTAGCATGATAATAGTGACAGAGATAATGGGAACTGCAGATGCTGGAGATTCCAAGATAATAAAATGTGAGGCTGGATGAACACAGCAGGCCAAGCAGCATCTCAGGAGCACAAAAGCTGACGTTTCAGGCCTAGACCCTTCATCAGAGAGGGGGATGGGGAGAGGGAACTGGAATAAATAGGGAGAGAGGGGGAGGCGGACCGAAGATGGAGAGTAAAGAAGATAGGTGGAGAGAGTGTAGGTGGGGAGGTAGGGAGGGGATAGGTCAGTCCAGGGAAGACGGACAGGTCAAGGAGGTGGGATGAGGTTAGTAGGTAGCTGGGGGTGCGGCTTGGGGTGGGAGGAAGGGATGGGTGAGAGGAAGAACCGGTTAGGGAGGCAGAGACAGGTTGGACTGGTTTTGGGATGCAGTCGGTGGGGGGGAAGAGCTGGGCTGGTTGTGTGGTGCAGTGGGGGGAGGGGATGAACTGGGCTGGTTTAGGGATGCAGTAGGGGAAGGGGAGATTTTGAAACTGGTGAAGTCCACATTGATACCATATGGCTGCAGGGCTCCCAGGCGGAATATGAGTTGCTGTTCCTGCAACCTTCGGGTGGCATCATTGTGGCAGTGCAGGAGGCCCATGATGGACATGTCATCAAGAGAATGGGAGGGGGAGTGGAAATGGTTTGCGACTGGGAGGTGCAGTTGTTTGTTGCGAACTGAGCGGAGGTGTTCTGCAAAGCGGTCCCTAAGCCTCCGCTTGGTTTCCCCAATGTAGAGGAAGCCGCACCGGGTACAGTGGATGCAGTATGCCTGCCTCTTTGTAGGTTACGTGGAACAGTCCCTCTTCCGCACCTACACAGGCCCCAAACCCCACCTCTTCCTCCGGTACATTGATGACTGTATCGGCGCCGCCTCTTGCTCCCCAGAGGAGCTCGAACAGTTCATCCACTTCACCAACACCTTCAACCCCAACCTTCAGTTCACCTGGGCCATCTCCAGCACATCCCTCACCTTCCTGGACCTCTCAGTCTCCATCTCAGGCAACCAGCTTGTAACTGATGTCCATTTCAAGCCCACCGACTCCCACAGCTACCTAGAATACACCTCCTCCCACCCACCCTCCTGCAAAAATTCCATCCCCTATTCCCAATTCCTCCACCTCCGCCGCATCTGCTCCCATGATAAGACATTCCACTCCCGCACATCCCAGATGTCCAAGTTCTTTAAGGACCGCAACTTTCCCCCCACGGTGATCAAGAACGCCCTTGACCGCGTCTCCCGCATTTCCCGCGACACATCCCTCACACCCCGCCCCCGCCACAACCGCCCCAAGAGGATCCCCCTCGTTCTCACACACCACCCTACCAACCTCCGGATACAACGCATTATCCTCCGACACTTCCGCCATTTACAATCCGACCCCACCACCCAAGATATTTTCCCATCCCCTCCCCTGTCTGCTTTCCGGAGAGACCACTCTCTCCGTGACTCCCTTGTTCGCTCCACACTGCCCTCCAATCCCACCACACCCGGCACCTTCCCCTGCAACCGCAGGAAATGCTACACTTGTCCCCACACCTCCTCCCTCACCCCCATCCCAGGCCCCAAGATGACATTCCACATTAAGCAGAGGTTCACCTGCACATCTGCCAATGTGGTATACTGCATCCACTGTACCCGGTGCGGCTTCCTCTACATTGGGGAAACCAAGCGGAGGCTTGGAGACCGCTTTGCAGAACACCTCCGCTCAGTTCGCAACAAACAACTGCACCTCCCAGTCGCAAACCATTTCCACTCCCCCTCCCATTCTCTTGATGACATGTCCATCATGGGCCTCCTGCACTGCCACAATGATGCCACCCGAAGGTTGCAGGAACAGCAACTCATATTCCGCCTGGGAATCCTGCAGCCATATGGTATCAATGTGGACTTCACCAGTTTCAAAATCTCCCCTTCCCGTACTGCATCCCTAAACCAGCCCAGTTCATCCCCTCCCCCCACTGCACCACACAACCAGCCCAGCTCTTCCCCCCCACCGACTGCATCCCAAAACCAGTCCAACCTGTCTCTGCCTCCCTAACCGGTTCTTCCTCTCACCCATCCCTTCCTCCCACCCCAAGCCGCACCCCCAGCTACCTACTAACCTCACCCCACCTCCTTGACCTGTCCGTCTTCCCTGGACTGACCTATCCCCTCCCTACCTCCCCACCTACACTCTCTCCACCTATCTTCTTTACTCTCCATCTTCGGTCCGCCTCCCCCTCTCTCCCTATTTATTCCAGTTCCCTCCCCCAATCCCCCTCTCTGATGAAGGGTCTAGGCCCGAAACGTCAGCTTTTGTGCTCCTGAGATGCTGCTTGGCCTGCTGTGTTCATCCAGCCTCACATCTTATTATCATGATGATAGTGAGGGGCGTTCGCATGAGTCATTGAATGATTTGAACCCAGCTTATGACCCAATTGGCTAAAGACTACAGATGTTCTGGGAGGTCAGGAGTGAGGAGGTATAAGAACACACACTTGGACTTCATCCCCTCAATGAAGACTCTGAATACTTGGCACAGGCTCACAGAGAAGATTTGTAGCAGGACTTGTGGCAGAAGGTCATGGCAACCCAAGAAAACCAGGAAGGAGGGACAGGAGAACAAAGGAAAAGGTCAGTGATCAGGTACAAGAGGCTGGGGGTATAAAATATTTCACAATGCAACAAACAAAAACAACAGAAATAGATACAATGAAGAAGGAAAGGTTGTATCTTGTTTCTTTCTTTATCTCTTCACTTTGCATTTAGATGGCTCACATGCATTCTCTACGTGCAAGGAGCTGGACTGGTTACAGTTACATTTTCACCAGAGTGGTGCAATTTATCTGTCTTCCTGTATATCAATATTAATAGTTCTTGGTAATTTAACACACCCAGTTTTCATTTTCTTGCTGTGACACATCAAAATTACGCCATGTTTTAGTTTAGTGATTGAAATTTTCTGAGGTTCTGAATCACTAACCATGTTTATTGTGTGATGGCTAGCTTATTGAAAAATTACAGATCTATTGCCTGAATTTTTCTGATAAGTTGCCTGCTGCATGTGACTTCCTGCTGCTCGTACTTTTCTATGTTCTATGTTCTAAAGAAGACATCAAAGTTCAGCAGGAACCAATTACAGCCAGCCTGAGGATTGTGTATTGAAGAATTGTCTTTTGGACATTCTGGTATCTTGCTTGCCTGAGTATCTACACTTACACTTCCTAGCATGATAATAGTAGTAGTAGTAGCCTGTTATTTTTTTCCATCAACTCAAAGTATAATTTAACTGCAAAGGAGTTACCTTGTAAATTAGATAACAAGGTGTAGAGCTGGATGAATACAGCAGGCCAAGCAGCAGTAGAGGAGCAGGAAGACTGACATTTCGCGCTTACGCCGGTCCAGGCCCGAAACGTTAGCCTTCCTGCTCCTCTGATGCTGCTCGGCCTGCTGTGCTCATTCAGCTGTATACCTTGTTATCTCAGATTCTCCAGCATCTGTAGAAGGGTCTAGGCCTGAAACATCAGCCTTCCTGCTCCTCTGTTGCTGCTTGGCCTGCTGTGTTCATCTAGCTCTATGGCTTGTTATCTCAGATTCTCCAGCATCTGCAGTTCCTACTACCTTGCTACTTAGCTGTGTCTTGTGGATTGTTCCACACGTTAATTATTAATAACATTAAATAAACTTTAACAAACAAAAGATGCAAAGTTTTAATACACTTTCCACTAATGCTCATTGATGCATTTTAATGAATAAGAACCAATACAGTAGTAATGAATACAATGTATTATTTGTTCTTTTTTGCTGACGACTTTTTTTTACAAATAATTGGTTTGCTTATAATTAGTTAAGAATAACTATCTCACAATGACTGAATAGTTCCTTGTGTCTGATTGAATTTATATTACCTGTTCCAATCACCACTGTTCACTTTGCATACTGAAATCTGCAACATTTTCAATCAACCTATTATCTAATAATTCAAGCTACATTTCTTCACTTGCACTCTTCAAAATTCTGAACTGCTATATACACAGTTGATTTGAAATTCAAAATGCTCTGATTATAATGCATTTCCCAATGAAATCAAATAGAAATTACTTGCAGTATTATGCACTAAAATGGTCAATATTTTATTTTCTAAATTAAGTAAAAGTAATGATATTCTGATTCAGAAATTGTGTATGACTAATGAAATTCACAGCAACAGAAGCTAATTAAAAATTGGTCTGTTACAACTGTGGATTCCTACAGATGTGCATCACTAGATTACCACATACTGATGTCTGCTTGCTATGAAAATTTTCTCTTGTTTTCCTTTAATATAATTTGTGACTTTCAGAATATTACAAGGAAATTGGAGGAGGTTTTACATTTCAGCAACAGACAGAAAAAAAGACAAAACAAATCACTGAGATAACAATGTGTAGAGCTGGATGAACACAACAGATTTTCTGAAGAAGAGTCTAGGCCCGAAACGTCAGCTTTCCTGCTCCTCTGATGCCGCTTGGTCTTGCTGTGTTCAACCAGCTCTACACCTTATTATCTCAGATTCTCCAGCATCTGCAATTCCTACTATCTCTGAAATAAATCACAGACCTCATTTACAACTTCCTGATTTTTGCAGAGACGTTTCACCCAACCATAATAGGCTAAATAATTGATTAAAGTATTCTGTTGCTTAAATTGTACCTTAGCATTTATAGTTTAATCACAGGACAACACTTTGTGTTTATGAGCATCAAAGCATATGTTTCCTACCAGTAATAAATGTGCTAAACAAAGTTGCCTTTCTGGTCAAGTCTTCAAAGGTTGATTTTACATTCTCTGTTGATTAAAGGGGCCTTAGTAGATTAGTCATCCATTATACATCCTGTCATCCTGTTCCATTTTCCACTGACTTCACCTCCAAATTCCTTCATTCCTCCCAGCAACATCACCATGAAGGATATCAGCTGCAGTCAGTCCCATTCAAAGATTAATTTAACAAGTACAGCAGAAGGATTTCCAAATTCACAGAATTTATGGATTCTTTCAGATTCCATTACTAATCCCATCTCTTTTCACAGACAAGCAGTTGAGGTGCAACTTGCTGGAGGCACTGTTAATCACTGATCTGGAAAGAGGGAATTAGCACAGCTGGCACTTCATGATCACTGCTAGCTATGCTTGATATTTGAATTCCATGTTGCACTCTGTAGCTGAATATCTAATGTTTTAATGGGTCCCTCAGGTGAAATGGATCAATTGCATAAAGTTAATGCAGCATATGCATTAACAATGCTTATGTTTATCTATATCAACATTATGCATGTAATATAAAATCAGAATATGATATTCTCATAAATAAGGTAGATGTGTTAAAAAGAGTTTATTGTGTAGCATTTTGAAACTTCAATTCAATGTAATGATAAATTAGTTCTCTTTTAAGCAAACACAGACCCATCTATTATTACACAGCAGCAATGGCTTCTTCTATTTTTCTAATATTTGGACGATGGGAAATATTTCCCATACTTTTATCAAAGAACCTGAGAACAAGTCTCATTAAAATCATAAGTATACCCCAAACCTTGTGGTACAGCCGATAGCTGTAATCTTAGCTAATTAGAACCAGTTCAAATCATTCTTTGTTGGGTCTTAATACTACATACTTGATTGACCTGCTTCTCGGTAATCTTCTTTCAGGTAAAAGATTTGGAGGTAATCTCGAATTAAGTTAACAAGTAAGAGTTTTGAATTATAGCTTATGTTCAAACATATTGTTTGAATTTGTGATCTGGGAGATTAAATATGATGAAGACTTCAATTTTCACATTAGGGTTCTTGCTTTTCTGGAGTCAACAATTGTTTTGTTTACTGCGCAAATTGTTATAAAGGTACCGTTCTTCTGGTCACACCAAAAAGACAGGAAAGTCATTTTTAGCAAAAAAAAGGCTTTTTTTCTTTCTCATTAAACAAGACATCTTTTCTTCGTAGACTGAAGTCAAAATGGTCATGCAAAACCATAAAATAATATACAGCCATGATATTTATTTTCCATGTATATGTTATACTAAATAAGATTAGAGTTCCATGACACTCTGATCGGATCACCATTTAGAAGGCAGGATTCATTCTTTTCTAGTAATGAGGTTTCAAAGGCTTCTTATCAAAGATCAGTGGTATAATGGTAATGTCATTGTATTAATAATCCAAAGAAGCAGGCAATTGTTCTGAGTATAACAGTTCAAATACCACTGTGGTTGCTGATTGAAATAATAAATTTAGATGTAATGCTGGTCTCAATGACAACCACGACAGCTACCAATAATTAAAAATAGCCAATCTTGTTCACTAATACCTTTAGGGAAGGAAATCTACCAGCGTTATCTTCATGTGGTTCAGTCCCAAGTTTAAACCTGAGGGCCACCACACCTCAGGTGAGGGAAAGAGGTTGATACAGAGGCTTTCATGATAACCTCAACCAGTGTGGGAATTGAACCCATGCTGTGGTTGTTCCCACAGTCCAGCCAACTGGGCTAAACCAACTAAGTATAGTCACACATGCTAGAAAACAGACTTGAAACAACCTACCTGTCAAAGAACACCCTTTTAACCTGACTGTTTGTTTCTTCTTAACATGAAAAGACCCCTTTCTTTGACGTTTTTTTCTGAAAATGTAAAAATGTTCAGACTAGAGTTAAACATGAGAAACCTATCTTAGAATTCACCGTTGTTTTTCTCTCATCATTCCACATGGAATATGTACCTACAATAAACAGTTAAAAGTAAAACTGAGGGAGAAAATGCTTAAAATGTATAAAATATTGGAATATTTTGTTAAAATAAAATGCAGAATGCAAGGAAATGTAGAACTGGAAAAAAAAGTTTGAATACACATCAGAGATGAATAAATAGCAGTTCAGCAAAATCAGTAATTGTCTAGTTATTATCATAACAAAATATGCATAGACTGCAACAATATCAACATAATGATTGGAAATCATAAAAGTGATTAATTTTGGATGATCAGAAGTTTAAATAAGAGACTGCTATCTTGTGACAAATATGAAAATAGTCATGGTTTAAAACAAATATTTTAAGTTATATATAGAATAAATTAAATTAGAAATTATGATCAAAGGAGATTTAATAATTACATAATTAAAAATGACATGGCTGGATCTCTGCATTTCTTGCCATATACATTTACAGTTTGACTTTTAAAATGTCTCCAATCAATAAAGCACTGGTCATATGCACTGCCTGTAAATGCCTTAAAGTTAAAAAAGTGGTCAACAATTCATAAAATAACATTGATTGATAGGGAAGAAGGACCAACTTTGTCTCAGTGTCTATCACAGTCATATTGTTTTACAGATTACCCTAATGTATCAGTGTTGGTTTTGTTCCAGAGGAAGTCGAAGAGGAGGTCATAAAATTTAAAAAAAATTCTTGCAATTTCACCAGAATGAAATTTCACCCAAGTATAAATCTTTTCAATGATACCTGATGGCCCTTCTGGCAGAGATTTTGCATTCAAGGTTCTTATATAATGATTATTTATTAATAATCCATACTCTAACAAATTGTTAGGCTTTTTTGTAATTAGCTGTATCTTTGAAACTATGGATTCTCAATCCTATACATCTGGGACCAGATTGTCAGGATTCTGGCAGCAAGTTTTTTCAAGGTTGGAATATAATATGTTCAATAAACACGACTATCTGATGCAGGAAACCTTGAAACAATTGAGCCAAATAAAAATAACTCCATATCATGTTATACTTACACACCTGTAGTTGACTAATACAGGCTGACCTATTCCGACCATGAGTTTGAAATTATTCATTTTGTATTATACAAGAATTTAATGAGAGTATAAATAAATGAATATTACTGCCCTATTGCGGATAGCACGAACTAATCTATTTTAAGATCTGAACATTAAGCTTTCCAATACAGTAAATTATTTGAAGCTCTGGCAACTGAAGTTCCTTTGTGGTATAATAGTAACTGTGAAAAAAATGCCTTATCAGGATGGCAGTGACGACCCAGTAGAGGACTTCTACTGCCAGTGATGACCAATGCACAATCTGTCAAACATCCTCCCGGAAGAGGTTGCAACCTTCAATTTATATTCTGGGTTTCCTTCAGTCGGTACAAATTAATCTGAAAATAGAGCACTGCCTCTTGAGTATGAGAATTAGACAATCACTCTTATAGCAACCAAAGATTTGGAGGCTGGGTGGATCAGCCATGTTAAATTGCCTGTACTGTTCAGAGGTGTGTGGGTTATAGGGGGATGGGTCTGGATGGGATGCTCCAAGGGGTGGTGTGGACTTGTTGGGCCGAAGGGCCTGTTTCTACACAGTAAGGAATCCAATCTAATCTAATCTAATCTAATAACCCGGGCACATAACACAACCTTTGTGTACTCTTGAAATGTTTATCCTGTATAAAGAATACTCCTATTAGAGCTAAATTTTCTCAAAAAGGCTATTAAGGTTTGTTTGGAAGACTAACTTTTCTCAGTTTTTAAACTATTGTAACTGTGTGTTTAGACAATTACTTAACTTTCTTATATAAGTGCCTATTGTAACCGTATATTAGAGTGCTTGGTACAAATTACTCCACATTCTCAATTTATAACGATCATATCTTGGAAGATACCTGGAAGGTACTCAGCAATGATAGCCTACAGCAGAATGGGGCAAAAGTGAAGCACTCTGGAGAGTGCAGGACAATAAGTTCTTCCTCCCTATAACTAACATAATGACTGCTGTTACCTTCTAGCAAACACCTCCTGTATTTGAGTGTATCTTGGATTGAGATAAGGATAGCTCAATGGTCTAACTTATACACTTCTCCAACATACACCTGAGTCACACCAGAGACAATTGTCACATTGTTAGATCATAACCTTCTAAAGAGGGACAAGAAGATTGCAAGAAACCTTTTAACCATGAAAAAGATAGCACACTCATGCCGTAATTTTTGAAAAATATAGAACACATTTCTATTAGATAAGATTTTAAGTTCCTTTTTAAAGAGGCAAGTTTGTTCAGCTTCTAAATGAAACAAGTGAATACATAATTAATAATTAAAGATCTAACCAAATAAATAAATAATAAATAAATAAAAAGATAAGTGAGTGTTGTTGATCAGGCACGATAGGGCAGGTGGTGTGCCATAACAGCAATATGTGGAAAGTATTGTGGTTCGGAACGACCACATCCATGTGACGCGTCTGTAATTTGAACAACTTTGGCTCAGAGTTGTTGAGCTGGAATTGGGACAGTAAATGTCCCAGCACATAAAAGAGGAAGGGAGTTATTGGACAGTTTCTTCCAATATGTAGTAACAACTGATAGATTAAGTAAAACATTAAATCAGTGGTGAGAGAAAGAATGATGGGATATCAACTAGTGATAGAGTGAACTTGACTCTTTACTTTGCCCAGCATGTTTGAGGTATCTTCTGTCTTTGGCTGGAGACTAAAGACAGTAAGATGTATAGTCAAAGTGACCACGATGCAAGACTTTATTCAACTGTATGAAATGAAAAGGGCTGTGACGGGGATTAGGGATGATTTAGACAGTGAAATAAATTTGGTTTTCAACAGCCACAACTGGAAGATTTCAAAGAACGAATGACGTAGGTAGAATTAGGAATGATGTTCCAGTAAAGGAGTTTGAGAGGTTTGGATATGAAGTAACATGCAGAAACTCAAAGGGCTGAATTTTTATTGACTAAGTTTTTGCAGGCATTTCCTTTGCAAGCACTAGCATGTTTTCTTGCCATATCTTACTAAAATTGCCTGATTAACTACTACCTTGACTCTATGCATCTGTTACATTTGATTCTAGTGTCATCCTATCAGTTACAGTTCCCAGAAAAACTAGCCACTTAGTAGATATCCCAGAATTTACTGGAATTCCTTGGACTTGCATCATCTTTCAAAGCCTGTTATACATCTGGACATGAAATATCATTTGGAATTGCCCTGCACAATTCCTGAGATTTACCCCAAGCATGGCAGATTGGAGGAGATCAGTGCCCTGTTGTTCAGGCAAGTATATGGAGATCCTACTGGGCAGGGTAGTGTATAGGCTGCATGACTACTTCACCCAGAGTCAGAAGTAGAGTGCCTGATGCTAGATCATACTAGCTTGTTTTGGGCTTGTCACAGTTGTGTTTGCCTTCTCAAGCACAACACTGTAGGAAAAAGAAGTTCGGTGACCTTCTCTACACTGTCAGCGTTAGTACCACCATTTCAATTTCTCTCTTCTACAGGACCTACCTCCCACCAAGGCTCATGCTCTATCACTCTCACAAGTGTCTACAGCATCTTCCCTCACTCGTCATTCACCTTATCTCTGAAACCACTAACCTTGAATGTCCTCAGCACTGGCTAACCACTTGCCTTGGACAACTCCCCATCACAGTAATAGCCATGCTACTCACACTGATCTCTCTTAATATCTGCCTGTCTCTCATTTCAGAAACAAATCAGCTGCTAATAGGCCAGAAAGAGGCAAGCCAAGTGTTGAACATCCTGTTCCTCATCCCTTTTGCGAAAGCATCCTGAATCTGACCACTCTGAATGGCTGACTGACCATTTCCAAGCCCCTGGACAAGTATTGGAGACTGCTCTTCATTTCCTGTTCCAGGACACCCTAACCAAGGCTACCCCTTGACTTTACAGAGACCTACTGACAACGATGTCAAGCTTCCTTTTTCAGGTCTGTACTAAATAGCACATCAAAATGTTTATGTATCATGTATAATGAAGTTGCTACTACTGGTTGGGGAAGCAAAACACAATAAAGTTACACCAGGTACGGGATGCTGTGAACACCCAAATAGCACACTCACTCTGAGTCTATTGCAGCAAGCAAAGAGGTGTAGCCAAGATCAGTCCGTGAGCTATTACATGCCCCTGAGCAATCTGTGTGCTTGCTGCAGCATTAATAATGATAGATGCTAGTACAGCCTGAGGTGCAGAATTGAAATATAGAAGTGTCCTGGAAATAGAATGGGCTGGCACATGTTGGATCCCAATGTTTGTGGGCATGGTGTGTGTATGTTTCCAGTGCCTTAGTAGCGAGCATGTCCTATCAGGTTAGTGTCTGGTGAATAAAATGGATGACCTTTGGACCAATCAGCGAGCTGAATTTGCAAGGTAGAGCCTCTAACTTCCATATTGGGTTATCTCAACATCCAGATTGTTTAGAGAGTTTGGTACGATGTGGTTCTAATTAAGCAAATTCTGCAATTAACATGGCATTTAACAAGCTAAATCCGACTTAACTGGCAACTTTATAGTGCCTTGGGAGAACCCTGCTGTGCCACTTGTGAAAAGCATAAAAGATTAAGCAAGAAGCCTCAGATATCAAGATCGCCCTTGCCAGACTTCTCATTAGATTCTACCACAAAACTTACCATGGCTCATGCTGTGCAGACCCCTATAATGCTCTGACCAAAGTAATAACATTTAGATTGTTGCTTGAAACATGTGCCAATTTGTTAGGGTAATGCAGATTAAAGAATTAAATGCATTAGTAAATGAGTATTGTAGGAAGAGGTCAAGACTGGTGAAAGAAAAAACTGTTCCTTTGGAATAAGCTGCTGTTAGAAGGGAAAGGTCAAAGGAATAAGACAACAATTTGAGTGGTAACAAGCAGGGAAGGAGAGACAAAGTTCTTATCATAATAGTACATTAGCAAATAAGATCCTTACACAGAATAATGGTTAGAAAGAAGCCTTTTTACAGAATGATGTTTGTTTGGAATTGAGTTCTGAAGAAGAGGCATTGGATTCAAAAAGCTAACGCTGTTTCTCTGTTCATCAATGCTGGTAAACCTGCTGAGTTTCTCCAATGTCTTTTGTTTCTATTTCAGTTTTCTGGCATCCACATTATTTAATTCTTATCTGAGTACCAAACTCATCAGAACCATTTGAACACAGTGCTGAATTCAAACAGAGCCCATTCCTACTGCAGCAGAATGTAGAAATAGCCATAATAAACATTGAGGAAGTCATTAAATTATGAAGGAATCATAAATCCAAATAAAGGTGGATAAAGTGCTTGCCAAACATCGTAAGCAGCAAGTCATAGAGGTTAGTGATCCCACATCTATTGGATGCTATCTAAACCCTACAATCCTGCAAAATTGCAGTTAAGAATGATAATGGACGATTAAATAACTCACTGGAGGAGGAAGCTCCACAAATATTCCCATTCTCAATGATGGAAGAGCCCAGCATATCAAAGCAAAAGATAAGGCTGAAGCTTTTGCAGCAATCTTCACTGGAAGATTGCTTGGAAACATTGCATACGGCAAAGGCTACAGGCTCTAACAGTGTTCCAGCATTGGTTTTGGAGCCTAGTTCCTCTAGCCCAGTACAGTTATAACAATTGTGTCTACTTGACAATGTGAAAAATTGCCTAGATATGTTCTACACATAAAACGCAGGACAAATCCAACCCAGCCAATTAGCACCCCATCATTCCACTCTTGAACATCTGTAAAGTGATGGAAGGTGCCATCAACAGTGCTATCAAGCAGCAGCATCTGAGTAATCGCCTGCTCATTGGTGTCCAATTTAGGCTCAGCCAGGGCTGCTCAGCTCCTGGCCTTATTGAGCCTTGATTCAAACATGGACAACAGAGCTTAATTCCAGAGGTAAGAATGACAGCCTTGAATCAAGGCTGCATTCAACCAAGTGTGGCATCAAGGAGCCCCAGTAAAACTGGAATCGATGGGTATCAAGGGCTAACTCTCCACTGGTTGGAAACATAGGAAGATGGTTGTGGTTAGTGGAGGTCAGTCATCTCAGCTTCAGGCTATCTCTGCAGGAATTTATCAGGATAGTGTCCTCAGACTAACCATCTTCAGCTGCTTCATCAATGACCTTCCCTCCATCATAAAGTCAGAAGTGGGGATGTTGGCTGATGATTGCACAATGTTCAACATCTTTCCCAACTCTTAATGGACTGAAACAGCTCATGTTCAAATGCAACAAGATCTGGACAATATCCAAGTTGGGCTGGCAAGCGGCAAATACTATTTGTGCAACACAATTGCCAGGCAAGAGACAATCTTACCACCACCTCTTGACATTCAATGGTGTTACCATCTGAAACGCTAACTATCAACATCCTGGGGGCTGCCATTGTCCAGAAACTGGACTGAATGATGACACAAATACAGTGGCTACAAGAGCAGCTCAGCATCTAGGAATACTGCAGCGAGTAACTCACTTCCTAATTCCCCAAAGCCTGTCCATTACCTACGATGCATAAGCCAGGTCATCCATAGTGTACCGATCCCCTTTCCAAGCTATGGTTACTCCATGGTGCCAAAGGATCTGGCTGAAACCAGTGTTAAAGTTGATCACTTCTGTTCAATGTAAGTATAAATCTGAGTTAGTCCTTGTTTGTTTTAGACCTGAGGTAACCTTGGCCTCTTTTGCACTCCATCAGACCTTGCTTGCAGAAACTGTTTCGCCAACTTTACATTGTGCTTGGTGGCTGTGGATGACTTAGATATGGGGATAAAAAAGGTTTATAGCCAAATTTGCAAATGGCATGAAAATGGATGGGAAAGTAGTTGAAATGAAGAAACAAGAAATTTGCAAATAGACATCGATACGTTATGTCCCACCTGCTCTAGAGGAGTGTAATAACATCTCTAAATATGTTGATTTGCAGATGAAGTTTGTTCATTTTGAGGTCAGCCATTTTGGTTAGAGGAGTAGAAAGGCAACTTATTATGAAGTGGGCAGAAACCTCAGAGTGCTTCAATGCAGAAGGATCTGGGTGTTCTCATGCAAGAATCACAGAATACTAGTATACAGGTACATCAGGTATTAAAGGAAGGCAAATTGAATTTTGTCATTTATTGCTAAAGGAATAGTGTACAGAAGTAGGAAAGTTTTTTTTTAATATCTGTACAAGGCATTATTGAGTCTGCACCGAGAGTATTGTGTACAAGTTTGGTCATCTTACTTGAGGAGGAATATAGTTGCATTGGAGGTAGTTCAGAGGAGGTTTACTAGGTTGATTCTAGTGATGAGGAGTTTTGTCTTATGAAGATAGGTTAAGCAATTTAGTCCTATACTCTCTGGAGTAGAGATAAATGAGAGGAGACTTATTTGAGGTACAGATGATGTTAAAGAGGATTGACAATGTAAACATAGAGAGGATGTTTTCTCTCGTATGGCAATCTAGAACGAGTGATTATAGTTCCAGGATAACAAATAGCAGATTTAAAACAGAGATGAAGAGACATTACTTCTCTCAAACAGTAATGAATCTTTGGAATTCACTATTCCAGAGTGTAGAGCATGCTGGGACTATGTGTAAATTTAAGGAGGAGATAGATTTTTAGTTAGGAATATTTTGATGGTAGCGAGTTTTGAGAAGATTTGTAGCTCAGGTTGAGGTTCTGGATGTGAGTTTGCTCGCTGAGCTGGAAGGTTAGTTTTCAGACGCTTCGTCACCATTCTAGGTAACATCATCAGTGAGCCTCCGACGAAGCGCTGGTGTTATGTCCCACTTTCTATTTATCTGGTTAGGTTTCCTTGGGTTGGTGATGTCATTTCCTGTTCTTTTTCTCAGGGGATGGTAGATTGGCTCCAAGTCAATGTGTTTGTTGATGGAATTCCAGTTGGAATGCCATGCTCCTAGGAATTCTCGTGCATGTCTCTGTTTGGCTTGTCCCAGGATGGATGTGTTGTCCCAATCAAAGTGGTGTCCTTCCTTATCTGTATATAAGGATACGAGTGATAGTGGGTCATGTCGTTTTGTGGCTAGTTGATGTTCGTGTATCCTGGTGTCTAGCTTCCTGCCAGTTTGTCCAATGTAGTGTTTGTCACAGTTCTTGCAAGGTATTTTGTAGATGACATTCATTTTATTTGTCGTCTGTACAGGGTCTTTTAAGTTCATTAGCTGCTGTTTTAGTGTGTTGGTGGGTTTGTGGGCTACTCTGATGCCAAGGGGTCTGAGTAGTCTGGCAGTCATTTCCGAAATGTCTTTGATGTAGGGGAGCGTGGTTATGGTTTCTGAGCCCGTTTTGTCTGTTTGTTTGGGTTTATTGCTGAGAAATCGGCAGACTGTGTTCATTGGGTACCCGTTCTTTTTGAATACGCGGTATAGGTGATTTTCCTCTGCTCTGCGTAGTTCCTTTGTGCTGCAGTGTGTGGTGGCTTGTTGGAATAATGTTCTAATGCAGCTTCGTTTGTGGGTGTTGGGATGGTTGGTCCCGTAGTTCAGTATTCGGTCCGTATGTGTTGTTTTCCTGTAGACGCTGGTTTGAAGTTCCCCATTGGCTGTTCGCTCTACTGTGATATCTAGGAATGGCAGTTTGTTGCTGTTTTCCGCCTCTTTTGTGAATGTTATGCCAGTAAAGGGTATTATTGATGGTCTTGAAGGTTTCCTCTAATTTGTTTTGTTTAGTGATGACAAAGGTGTCATCCACATAGCGGACCCAAAGTTTGGGTGGGATGATTGGCAGAGCTGTTTGTTTGAGTCTCTGCATTACTGCCTCTGCTAAGAACCCTGATATCGGAGATCCCATGGGTGTACCGTTGGTTTGTCTGTAGGTTTTGTTATTGAAAGTGAAGTGGATGGTAAGGCATAGGTCCACTAGCTTGATGATGTTGTCCTTGCTGATGAGGTTGGTGGTGTCTGGTGTATGTGTCTTCTGTTCTTCTAATAGTGTAGTCAGTGTTTCTTTGGCCAGGTTGATGTTGATGGATGTGAACAGGGCTGTTACGTCAAAGGAGACCATTATTTCATCCTCTTCTATCTTGGTGTCTTTGATGGTGTTCAGGAATTCTTGGGTGGAGCGAATGGAGTGGTGGGAGTCTTCTACTAGGTGTTTTAGTCTTTGGTGTAGTTCCTTGGCTAATCTGTAGGTTGGTGTTCCAGGTAGTGACACTATGGGTCTGAGGGGGGCTTCTGGTTTGTGAATTTTTGGTAGTCCGTAGAAGCGTGGTGTGTTGGATCCATCTGCTTTCATTTTTTGGAAGTCTCTCTTGTTTAATTCTCCAGATTTTTGAAGTTTTTTGAGTAAGGCTGTGATTCGGTTCTCTCGTTGTGGGGTCGGGTCTATCGCCACCTGTTGGTAAGTGTCGGTATCTGCAAGAAGTGCGTTCGCTTTCTCAATGTAGTCTGTTCGGTTTAAGATGACTGTCAAGCATCCTTTGTTTGCAGGTAGGATAACAATGTTTTTGTCTTTTTTGAGTCCTTTTAGGGCTTTCCTTTCTTGTGTATTGAGTGTGTTTTCTTCCTTTTTCCTGCTTAATGTTGGTGCGACTGTCTGTTTGATGGTTTGCTGGGTTTCTTCTGAGAGTTTGTTTTCTTTCAGTGTTGCTTCTAACGCTGCTAAGAAATCTTTCTTGTCCGCATCCTGGAAGTTGTAATTTAATCCTCTTACTAAGACGGCTTTTTCAGTGTCTGTTAATGGTCGGTCAGATGACTGCCAGACTACTCGGACCCCTTGGCATCAGGGAAGCCCACAAACCCACCAACACACTAAAACAGCAGCTAATGAACTTAAAAGACCATATACAGACAGCAAATAAAACGAACGTCATCTACAAAATACCTTGCAAGAACTGTGACAAACACTACATTGGACAAACTGGCAGGAAGCTAGCCATCAGGATACATGAACATCAACTAGCCACAAAACGACATGACCCATTATCACTCCTATCCTTACATACAGATGAGGAAGGATACCACTTTGATTGGGACAACACATCCATCCTAGGACAAGCCAAACAGAGACATGCATGAGAATTCCTAGAAGCATGGCATTCCAACTGGAATTCCATCAACAAACACGTTGACTTGGAGCCAATCTACCATCCCCTGAGAAAAAGAACAGGAAATGACATCATCAACCCAAGGAAACCTAATCAGATAAATAGAAAGCGGGACATAATACCAGCGCTTCATCGGAGGCTCACTGATGATGTTACCTAGAATGGTCACGAAATTTCTGAAAACTAACCTTCCAGCTCAGCGAGCAAACTCACATCCATATTTTGATGGGTTTTGGGAGTGGGCAACAAAGTGGAGTTGAGGCAAAGATGAGATTAGCCATGACCATAGTAGGTGGGAGAACAGGCTCAATTATATGTTCCTGCTCCTGGCTCATATGTGCTTTAAAAGTGGGGAGAAAAAAGAAACCACATGACACCCAGCTGAAAGTCAATGAAAATTGAAAAAGCTCAAGCTGTGAAGTTATTTAACCCCAGCTCTTTAAAAATAAAATGAAAAAGCCCGACCTATGTCAGAGGAATCTATTCAATTGCAACATGGTTCTGCTTGTCCTTAGTTTCCCAGATGTTTGAAATAAGCACACTTTGATCTTTGAAATATTGAGGTATTTTTGTCTAATACTTCAAATGCTGACTTATACAAAGGAAGTGAATTAAGCTAATCCTGTTGCAAATCAGACACAAGCAGGGATAATTAAAAAGACAAGGGAAGGAAAAAATAAAGCGTTCACAAAAATGCAAAAACAAAGGCACAAATCCTGCTGGTCAGGTAAGATGCAAAGACCACCAAAGGGCCACAGAGTGGCCAAAATTATCTACTAAAAATGGATTATAAAAGAAAACTTGCCAGGAATATCAAATCTAAAAGAAGAAATTTTATTTTTACATGAATGAAAAGCAAGTGGTCAAGAGTGATATTGGCCCACAGAAGACTGAAATTAAGGATATTGTTAATGACTGTGTTAAATAGCAAATGTGTTGAATAAATATTTTGTCTCAGAATTTAGAGGAGAAAAGATGGATAGCTTGCCAGCAAGCCTGAGCCAATTAGTAGCAGATCGGGATCAGAGATTGATAAAATTAATGTAAGTGAAACATCAGTATTGAGGAAATTAATGGAATTAAAGAGTGAAAAATCCCCAGGGCGAGCGAGAGAGAGAGAGAGAGCACCCGGAGGCTGCTGGGATGGTAAGTTTTTGCCTCTTTAAAAAGCTTACCTCGAGCAGGAGCGGCCTTCATTTATTTGGTCAGCGGCTGAAGTCCCGCAGGCCCGACCAATCCCCCTCCACCGACACCCTCATCCGCCAAGCCGAACTTGTCCTCCCCCTCAACAACTTCTCTTTCGATTCCTCCCACTTCCTACAGACAAAGGGGGTGGCCATGGGTACCCGCATGGGCCCAAGCTATGCCTGCCTCTTTGTAGGTTACGTGGAACAGTCCCTCTTCCGCACCTACACAGGCCCCAAACCCCACCTCTTCCTCCGTTACATTGATGACTGTATTGGCGCCGCCTCATGCTCCCCAGAGGAGCTCAAACAGTTCATCCACTTCACCAACACCTTCCACCCCAACCTCAAGATCCCCTGGGCCATATCCAACACATCCCTTACCTTCCTGGACCTCTCAGTCTCCATCTCAGGCAACCAGCTAGAAACTGATGTCCATTTCAAGCCCACTGACTCCCACAGCTACCTATAATACACCTCCTCCCACCCACCCTCCTGCAAAAATTCCATCCCCTATTCCCAATTCCTCCGCCTCCGCCGCATCTGCTCCCAGGATGAGGCATTCCACTCCTGCACATCCCAGATGTCTACGTTCTTCAAGGACCGCAACATTTCCCCCCACAGTGGTCAAGAACACCCTTGACCGTGTCTCCCGCATTTCCCGCAACACATCCCTCACACCCCGCCCCCGCCACAACCGCCCAAAGAGGATTCCCCTCATTCTCACATACCACCCCACCAACCTCCGGATACAACGCATCATCCTCCGACACTTCCGCCATCTACAATCCAACCCCACCACCCAAGCTATTTTTCATTCCCCACCCTTGTCTGCCTTCTCTCGCGACTCCCTTGTCCGCTCCACACTCCCCTCCAACCCCACCACACCTGGCACCTTCCCCTGCAACCGCAGGAAGTGCTGCACTTGCCCCCACACCTCCTCCCTCACCCCCGTACCAGGCCCCAAGATGATCTTCCATATTAAGAAGATGTTCACCTGCACGTCTGCCAATGTGGTATATTGTATCCATTGTACCCAGTGTGGCTTCCTCCACATTGGGGAAATGAAGCGGAGTCTTGGGGACTGCTTTGCAGAACACCTCCACTCGGTTCGCAATAAACAACTGCACCTCCCAGTCGCGAACCATTTCAACTTCCCCTCCCATTCCTCAGATGACATGTCCATCACTGACCTCCTGCAGTGCCACAATGATGCCACCCGAAGGTTGCAGGAACAGCAACTCATATTCCGCTTGGGAACCCTGCAGCCCAATGGAATCAATGTGGACTTCACAAGCTTCAAAATCTCCCCTTCCCCCACAGCATCCCAAAACCAGCCCAGTTCTTCCACTCCCCCCACTGCATCACAAAACCAGCCCAGCTTGTCCCCTCCCCCCACTGCATCCCAAAACCAGTCCAACCTGTCTCTGCCTCCCTAACCTGTTCTTCCTCTCACCCATCCCTTCCTCCCACCTCAAGCCACACCTCCATTTCCTACCTACCACCTCATCCCGCCTCCTTGACCTGTCCGTCTTCCCTGGACTGACCTATCCCCTCCCTACCTCCTCACCTATACTCTCCTCTCTACCTATCTTCTTTTCTCTCCATTTTTGGTCCTCCTCCCCCTCTCTCACTATTTATTCCAGTTCCCTCTCCCCATCCCCCTCTCTGATGAAGGATCTAGGCACGAAACGTCAGCTTTTGTGCTCCTGAGATGCTGCTTGGCCTGCTGTGTTCATCCAGCTCCACACTTTGTTATCTTGGATTCGCCAGCATCTGCAGTTCCCATTATGAGGCATTCCACTCCTGCACATCCCAGATGTCTACGTTCTTCAAGGACCGCAACTTTTCCCCCCACAGTGGTCAAGAACACCCTTGACCGTGTCTCCCGCATTTCCCGCAACACATCCCTCACACCCCGCCCCCGAAATTACTAGCATTACTAGCATTACACGTGTAGTGTCTCCTAGCCATCCTCCTCCTCTCACCAAAAAAAAACTCGCTGGCGTGTGGATAAGGCTTTTTCTATTTCACGATTTTTTATATCATGTGATTGGCAAAAACTTTTTTCCTTCCTTTTTCATTTATCTGAGTTAAGTTTAACATTAACAATGGCAGGAAATCCCAGACACATGTTATGCTCCTCTTGCTCAATGTGGGAACTCAGGGACACGGCTGATGTCCCTGACTCCTTCACGTGCAGGAAGTGTGTCCAGTGGCAACTCTTGTTAGGCCGCATGACGGCTCTGGAGCTGAGGATGGATTCACTTTGGAGCATACGCGAGGATGAGGGGGTCGTGGATAGCAAGTCTAGAAAGTTGGTCACACCGCAGATTAGGATTGCTGAGGGAGAAAGGGAATAGGTGACCAAAAGGCAGAGGAAGAGCAGGAAGGCAGTGAAGGCATCCCCTGCACTCATCTCCCTCCAAAACAGGTATGCCGTTTTGGATACTGTTGGGGGAGATGGCTCACCAAGGGAAGGCAGCAGTAGCCAGGTTCATGGCACCATGGCTGGCTCTGTTGTACAGAAGGGAGGGAAAAAGAGTGGAAGGGCTATAATCATTGGGGATTCAACTGTAAGGGGAGTAGATAGGCGGTTCTGTGGTCAAAAACGAGGCTCCTGAATGGTATGTTGCTTCCCAAGTGCACGGGTCAGGGATGTCTCCGATCGGCTGCAGAACATTCTGAAGGGGGAGGGTGAACAGCCAGTTGTCGTGGTGCGTATAGGCACCAACGATATACGCAGAAAACGGGATGAGGTCCTACAAGCAGAGTTTCGGGAGTTTGGATCAGAGACAATGGGAACTGCAGATGCTGGAGAATCCAAGATAATAAAATGTGAGGCTGGATGAACACAGCGGGCCAAGCAGCATCTTAGGAGCACAAAAGTTGACGTTTTGGGCCTAGACCCTTCATCAGAAAAGGGGGATGGGGAGAGGGAACTGGAATAAATAGGGAGAGAGGGGGAGGCGGACCGAAGATGGATAGAGGAGAAGATAGGTGGAGAGAAGAGTATGGGTGGGGAGGTAGGGAGGGGATAGGTCAGTCCGGGGAGGACGGGATGAAGCTAGTAGGTAGGAAATGGAGGTGCAGCTTGAGGTGGGAGGAGGGGATAAGTGAGAGGAAGAACATGTTAGGCAGGCGGGGACGAGCTGGGCTAGTTTTGGGATGCAGTGGTGGGAGGGGAGATTTTGAAGCTGGTGAAATCCACATTGATACGATTGGACTGCAGGGTTCCCAAACGGAATATGAGTTGCTGTTCCTGCAACCTTCGGGTGGCATCATTGTGGCACTGCAGGAGGCCCGGAATGGACATGTCGTCCAATAACCACCCCGTCCTCGTCTCGCTAACCTGTTCTTCCTCTCACCTATCCCCTCCTCCCACCTCAAGCTGCACCTCCATTTCCCACCTACTAACCTCATCCTGCCCCCTTGACCTGTCCATCCTCCCTGGACTGACCTATCCCCTCCCTACCTCCCCACCCATACACTCCTCTCCACCTGTCTTCTCCTCTATCCATCTTCAGTACACCCCCCCTCCCTATTTATTTCAGAATCCTCTCCCCTTCCCACTTTTCTAATGAAAGGTCTCGGCCCGAAACGTCAACTTTTGTGCTCCTAAGATGCTGCTTGGCCTGCTGTGTTCATCCAGCCCTACACTTTGTTATTTAGGGAGTTAGGAGCCAAGTTAAAAAGTAGGACCTCAAAGGTAGTAATCTCAGGATTGCTACCAGTGCAACGTGCTAGTCAGAGCAGAAATGAAAGAACAGTCAGGATGAATGTGTGGCTTGAGAGATGGTGCAGGAGGGAGGGGTTCAGATTTTTGGGACATTGGAACAAGTTCTGGGGAAGGTGGGACTATTACAAATTGGACGGTCTACGCCTGGGCCAGACTGGAACCAATATCCTTGGGGCTGCTTTTGCTAAAACTGTGGAGGAGGGTTTAAACTGATGCGGCAAGGGGATGGGAACCAAATATTGGACAGAAAGGAGGTAGAAACGAAAGCCTGTTGGGAACTAGATAATGGAGCCAGCATGACTAAAGGGAATAGTAGTCTGGGGGGCAGAAGACGAACACAAAAGGACAGGTGGTCTGAGGTGCATTTGTTTTAATGCGAGAAGAGCAGTAGGTAAGGCAGATGAGCTTAGGGCTTGGATCGGTACCTGGGAGTATGATGTTATTGCTATTACTGAGACTTGGTTGAGGGAAGGGCATGATTGGCAACTAGTTGTCCCAGGATATCGATGCTTCAGGCGGGATAGAGAGGGAGGTAAAAGGGGTGGAGGAGTTGCAGTAATGGTCAAAGACGATATCACAGCTATACTGAAGGAGGGCACTGTGGAGGACTCAAGCAGTGAGGCAATATGGGTCGAATTCAGAAACAGGAAGAGTGCAGTAACAATGTTGGGACTGTACTACAGGCCTCCCAACAGCGAGCGTTAGATAGAGGTGCAAATATGTAAACAGATAATGGAAAGGTGTAGGAGAAACAGGGTGGTGTTGATGGGAGATTTTAACTTTCCCAACATTGACTGGGATTCACTCAGTGTTTGGGATCAAGATGGAGCAGAATTTGTAAGGTGTATCCAGGAGGGTTTTCTAATGTATGTATGTAGTCCAACTCGGGAAAGGGCCATACTGGACCTGGTGCTGGGGAATGAACCCGGCCAGGGTGTTGATATTACAGTAGGGGACTACTTTGGAAATAGCGACCACAATTCCGTAAGTTTGACAATACTCATGGACAAGGACAGGAGTGGCCCTAAAGGAAGAGTTCTAAACTGGGGGAAGGCCAACTATACCAAAATTCGGCAGGAGCTGGGGAATGTTTTTTGGGAGAAACTGTTTGAAGGTAAATCCACATTTGATATTTTAAAGTGAGGTTGATTAGCGTGCAGGAGAGACATGTTTCTGTGAAAATGAGGGATAGAAATGGCAAGATTAGGGAACCATGGACGACAGGTGAAATTATGAGACTAGCTCAGAGGAAAAAGGAAGCATACATAAGGTCTAGGCAACAGAAGGCAGATGAAGCTTTGGAAAAATATCAGGAATGTAGGGCGAATCTGAAATGAGAAATTAAGAGGGCTAAGAGGGGACATGAGATACCGTTAGCAAACATGGTTAAGGAAAATCCCAAAGCCTTTTATTCATATATAAAGAGCAAGAGGGTAGCTAGAGAAAGGATTGGCACACTTAAGGACAAAGAAGGAAAGTTATGCGTTGATTCAGAGAAAATGGGTGACATTCTTAACGAGTACTTTGCACCAGTATTCACCAAGGAGAGTGACATGACAGATGTTGAGGTTAGGGATAGATGTTTGCTTACTCTAGGCCAAGTCTGCATAAGGAGGGAAGAAGTGTTGGGTATCCTGAAAGGCTTTAAGGTGGACAAGTCCCCAGGTCTGGATGGGATCGATCCCGGGTTTATGAGGGAAGCGAGAGAGGAAATAGCTGGGGCCTTAACAGATATCTTTGCAGCATCATTAAACACGGGTGAGGTCCCGGAGGATTGGAGAATTGCTCATGTTGTCCCCTTGTTTAAGAAGGGTAGCAAGGATAATCCAGGTAATTATTGACCAGTGAGCCTGATGTCAGTGGTAGGGAAACTGCTGGAGAAGATACTGAGGGATTGGATCTATTCCCATTTGGAAGAAAATGAGCTTATCAGTGATAGCCAACATGGTTTTGTGCAGGGAACATCATGTCTTACCAATTTAATAGAATTCTTTGAGGACATGACAAAGTTGATTGATGAGGGAAAAGCTGTAGATGTCATATATCTGGAGTTCAGTAAGGCATTTGATAAGGTTCCCCATGGCAGGCTGATTGAGAAAGTGAAGTCACACGGGGTCCAGGGTGTGCGAGCTAGATGGATAAAAAACTGGCTAGGCAATAGGAGACAGAGGGTAGTAGTGGAAGGGGCTTCCTCAAATTGGAGACCTGTGACCAGTGGTGCTCCACAGGGATCTGTGCTGGGACCACTGTTGTTTGTGATATACATAAATGATTTGGAGGAAGGTGTATGTGGTCTGATCAGCAAGTTTGCAGATGACATGAAGATTGGTGGACTAGCAGATAGTGAAGGGGACTGTCAGACATTACAGCAGAATACAGATAGATTGGAGAGTTGGGCAGATAAATGGCAGATGGAGTTCAATCCGGCCAAATGTGAGGTGATGCATTTTGGAAGATCTAATTCAAGAGCGAAATATACAGTAAATGGAAAAGTCCTGGGGAAAATTGATGTACAGAGAGATCTGGGTGTTCAGGTCCATTGTTCCCTGAAGATGACAACATAGGTCAATAGGGCAGTCAAGAAGGCACATGGCATGCTTTCCTTCGTTGGACGGGGTATTGAGCACAGGAGTTGGCAACTCATGTTGCAGTTGTATAAAACTTTGGTTCGGCCACATTTAGAGTACTGTGTACAGTTCTGGTCGCCACATTACCAAAAGGATGTGGATGCTTTAGAGAGGGTGTAGAGGAGGTTCACCAGGATGATGCCTGGTATGGAAGGTGCTAACTATGAAGAAAGTAGATTAGGATTATTTTCATTGGAAAGACAGAGGTTGAGGGGGGACCTGATTGAGGTCTAAAAAATCATGAGGCGTATAGACAGAGTGGATAGCAAGACCCTTTTTCCCAGAGTGGGGGACTCAATTACTGGGGGATCATGAGTTCAAAGTGGGAGGAGGAAAGTTTAAGGGAGATATGCATGGGAAATTCTTTACGCAGAGGGTGGTGGGCGCCTGGAACGCGTTGCCAGCGGAGGTGGTAGATGCAGACATGTTAGTGACTTTTAAGATGTATCTGGGCAGGTACATGGATGGGCAGGGAGCAAAGGGATACAGACCCTTAGAAAATAGATGATAGCTTTAGACAGAGGATCTCGATCGCCACAGGCTTGGCGGGCCGAACAGCCTATTCCTGTGCTGTAATTTTCTTTGTTCTTCGCTCTTTGTATGCTTTACTGTCTGAGCACCTTCTGATCTGTGTCCTTGTTTGCTATGATCTGCCTGTACTGCTGGCAAAACAAAGCTTTTCACTATACTTAGGTCCATGTGGCTGCAATAAATCAAATCAAATTAAAGGACAGGAGTACAAAGATTCAGAAGTAATGCAGCAGTTATACAAAACTGTAATTCATTCCCATTTGGAGTACTCTGAGCAGACCTAGGCAAGACTCATTTGGAAGGCTATATTGGCCTTGGAGGGAGCATAATGTAGGTTTATAAGACTGATACCTGGACTTCAGGAGTTAAATTATGATGAGAAATTATCCAAATTAGATATGTTTTCTCTAGAATTTACAAGGTTTCAGGGTGACCTGATTGAAGTCTTTAAGATATTGAGGAAAAGACATGAGATAGATAAAGAAAAACATTTCCACTGTTTGGGATTTCTAAACATAAGGTCCAAGTCTGAGAATTAAGGCCAATCAATCAGGTGAGATATTAGGAAGAAGTTCTATATCCAAATTATGGTGGATGTTTGGAATGCTCTGCCACAAATGACAGTGGATATCAGATCTTTTTTATTAAGCAAAATATTAAGAGATATATATGTCAAATGGAGGTATACAGGGTTAGACCACAGATCAGTCATGATCTCATTGAACAGTGAAACGGGGGCTGAATATCCAACACCTGCTCCTACGTTCTTAAGTTTCCTTTGCAGTACCCTTGAACACTATCATACATGCGAGCAAATAAAAAATCATAGCTAGTTCATTTTTTTTGGTCTTTACAGATTGCATGATAACATACAAAACTCATTTTAAAATATTGAGCTATTATCACTAAAACTGACAATCATCAACTTTTCTAACCAGAAGAAAATTAGGTGGAATTTGTTGGAGTCTTTTGTAACATGTAATCATTTCTTAAACTACTATTAATTATATCACGTGGCTGGTAAGGTGTTGTGCCCCCATCTTGTAGATTTGGTATTTGTTGCTATTCATTGAGTGTTCAAACTGCACAGATGACATAGTGCATTTTGTCATGCTGTTTGAAGTTTGTACTTCCTATTCCTAATAATCTTCCTAGCTTGTAAAGTTTCTGGTGTCATTAATATTTTCTTTCTATTTTCTCAGCTCTGGTATATGTTGAATCTGGTCTCTGTTTCCTTTCATTTACTTCCTGGACTCGGTTTCAGTTATGTGTAAAAACCAAAAGGACCGCAGATGCTGTAAATCAGAAACAAATGTAGAGATTGCTGGGAAAGCTCAGCAGGTCTAGCAGCATCTATGGAGAGAAATCAGAGTTAATGTTTCAGGTTGAGTGACCCTTCATCAGAACTGGAAGAAACTGTTAACTCTGATCTCTCTCCACAGATGTTGCCAGACCAGCTGAGCTTTTCTAGCAATTTTTTTTGCTTGGTTATGTATAACCTTGGAGTCTCTGTTTTGGGAATAACTGTTGCTGAGCTCCATGTTTTCCTGTTTGGATCCTGTGCTATCCTTCCAACAACATAGGTGAGTGTTGAACATGTTTGTTGAAGTGCTGGTCTCCACTTTCCTGTTGTCTTGTGTCCATAAGGGCGCTTAGAGAATATATTTTGCTCGGTAGCATATTCTTATAATTGCTTCCATTCTGCAGGTGACTTCGTGTCAGCCTTGAGACATGTGGGTCAGAGTGACAAAAGTACAAAACTTGGTCTTCATTTCTTCCCTGGCATTTCACAGGGGCTCCTATGATTATCTGGATGTGTTTTTTTATATTCATCTATATCACTAGGGGAATGTGATAATGGGGTGATGGTGTTGAACCCATATGCTTCAGCAAATTCTTTAAACCCTCAGGATGCCATTGTCATCTCTCAGAAATTATTTTATCAGCAACCAGAAATTGTACTGCTGAGATGTTTGTTGTGCTTCTCAATTATTTCACTTTCTAAATGAAATAGAACTTTGAATAGTCATCTGCAAATCTGAGACACCATTTTTGATTTTGTTCATCAATCAACTCCCACAGTATGCCCTTGGTCTGATTTGTAATTCAATACTTAGCATTTCCTTCTGCTATCTGTTTCTGTACTTTTGGCAGACATTGCATGTTGATGCCATATTTTCAATGACATTTTTATATGCTTATCCAGTACACAGTTGATCTGGCTCTGGGTTCTCCCTTCTTCATTCCCATGTGGCCTTTATGTATCGTGTGCAGAAGCTGTCCTTGCTTTGTTTTACTTATAATTATTCTGGAAGCACTTAACAGATCGCCATCTTCATTATTGCTGGCTATGATTGTTGTGTTTTATCAGGCCATTCCTGCATCTCTTGCTCAAAGAATATCTGTAACTCCTCATTTTCGCTGGTCTTAGTTCTCATTTGACTTAGTTTCTGTTGTGTTACATTCACTAGGTTATGAGTCTTTTCATGTATATCAAACTATCTCGTGTTTCTCCTGGGGAGACAATGAAATTAGAGTATCTGCTAGCATTATTTTTCTTCCTGTATTTCAGGTTGCAATCATAAATTCTGAAGCTTCAAGAATAAGCCCTGTAGCATTGATGACATTTTACACAGATTCCTCTTGTGATTTATATAGTGGACAAGGATGAGTCTCCAATATGAACTTTTACCCAAAGACAAAAGTGTGGAACATTCCACATATTTACATGACACCAGAAATTCTCTTTCCATATTGGGCATATTGGGTCTCAACTCATTGGAGCTTCAGATGTGAATGCTATTGGTTTTTGCATTTGATGCCGGGTGACTCCTAGCCCTTTAGTAGAAACATCTACTTGCAGGATGATAGCTTTCTTCCTCTGTTGTAGCATGCCAGATTTGTCTCCTTGAATGTTAGTCAATGACTGTTTTGAAAACGCCATCACATCATTCTGACCATTAGTATATACTTTCTGTCTGAACACATCCTGGCTCACTTTAAGACCAAAGGACAGATGCAAGAATTTGTACCAAAGGGTGTGTTGAATATTACAGAAGTGAAAATTCCATATCTAGTTTCACACTTCAGTAGCTATTTCTGGAATTATGTTTGCTGTTCAAGTTGGATAGTGATCGATCTTTTGCCTTTTTTAAGATCTCTGGGATTCAGGCAAATTCTTAACTATCCATTTGGCTTCTCTATCATCACGATGGAGTTCCCCCATAGGCTCCGTACCTCAGATGAGCCCATTTCTTTCACCCATTATTTGGAGCTTTCTTCCAAGCTGTTCATTTATATTAATTTGTACATGTACTCTCTGTGAAAGTTGAATCACTAAGTCAATAGTGACATGATACTTCAAATCTTTATAGTGATGAACTGTTTCATTAAAACACTGTGTAGATTTGCATCAGATCTTCTTTACATCTGATCTCCAATGGATGCATTATCTTCATACGGCAGTGTTGCCTCCTTCACTTCACACTTCACTGAGACAAGCTGCAGCTCTTCACAACTGCTTAGCCCCAGAAGAGCAGAAACCATCTATTTCAATGATGTAGAACGTGTAGTTAGCATATTTTCCTTCATGTGTCCCTCTGATTTGAATTGCTTGTAGTAGTTGAATTTTAGTTCCCCCTTGTATTTTCAGAATACATTTCCTTACACAAACATTTTCTCCCAAATTTTCATAAAAGAACTTTTGAGACAGTCAGAGCAGATCCTATGTCCATTATGTTCCCAAACTCAAATCATCTTCCAAGATATTGGAGTTTTAGTTTCTTTACCTGTTTATTTTCCTTGCTGCTCCCACTCTGGTGATTCAACTCTTTTCCCTGTTCTTCAAATCTTTTCCCAATGATTTGCCTATCCACAAACTTGATTGATTGAATTGTATAACTTGCAGATCATTCTGTCGAAGTGTTCATGTGGTTGTCTGCAGTTCCTACGCATCGTCCTCACTGTTTGGAGTACATTAATCTTTTACTGTCTTACTGCATCAACCCTGCTGTTTTTCTCTTGGCTCAACAGAAGGCTAGTCATTTGGGTAGTCAATGTCTTAATCTGCCTGCTTATGCCTTTGTGTGATCTGGCAGTGTGTGCAGCATGCAGTATTGTGAGCTTGTCCTTTCCAAGAAGCACTTTCTGTACTTCAGGGTGTGCAGAATCCAACATAATTAACATCAGCCTTTCACCTCTGTTCTTAAAATTTCACTTACTGGCAGCGTTTATCAGTCCTGCAGCAAAGTTATTAATTAGGTTACTTAATTCCTTTCTGGGTTCTTGAAATTCATGCAGGTAGATCTAATCATTCAGTTTTGGCTGGAGATGGATGCTGAATTTTTCAAAAATCTTGCTTGGCCTTCTGCTGTCTGCTTTAGTCAGGTCCCAGGCATGTTAAGCAAATTGAATCATATCATCCCTAACCAGATTGCTGATCAGTTTCCAAACTCATTATGGCCTGTAGCTGTGAATTCACTGCTGTGCCAGTTGATATTCCACTCGAACACAATTCACTTATTGTTTTTTTCTGGCTTTAGAGTAAGTTACTTTTCAAATTCAGTGTTAAATTAATTTTAAATGGTTCAGGTTTAGTCAGGGCCTTTGCATTTTCCTTCATACATTTGAAATAATCACTCTTTGAGGTTGTAGACTAACTTGCCGAGCTGGTGGGTTTGGTTGCAAAAGTTTCATTACCCTGCTAGGTAACATCATCAGTGCGCCTCCAATGAAGCATTGGTGTTTTGCCCTGCTTGTTATTTATATGCCTCAGTTTGCTGGGGAGGTTAGTTTTATTTCTCAGTGGTTTGTGCACAGGGTCTAATTCAATGTGTTTGTTGATGGAGTTCTGGTTGGAATGCCAGGTGCCGAGGAATTCCCTGGCGTGTCTCTGTTTGGCTTTTGTGAGTATTGATGTGTTGCCACAATCAAATTTGTGTCCCTCATTGTCCTCGTTTCTATTTTAATTTTTACAAGAGAAATTGCCATACTTAAGTGGATTACACTACCCAGTCCATCCACTCATCCTGAGAGTTTCTCAACATCATCAAGGACACCAGGAAAGATGAGGATGAGATGATGATATCCTTCAACATAACAGCACTATTTGCATCCATAAACATCAAACTAGCCAAAGAAACATTTACCATTCTGCTAGCCGAATCAAATAAGCAGACAACCCAGGACACCAATAACATCAATAACAGCACCATAAAACTACTAGATTTGTGCCTCACAACCCAATCGCCTTCAACAACAAAATATACAAACAAATCAACGGAACACCAATGGGATCCCCAATAACAAATGTATTGCAGAAGCATCAATGTAAAGGTTAGAACGGATAGTGCTCTCCACTATACAACCCAAACTCAGGGTCCAATATGTAGATAATACCGTCGTGATTATTAAATGCATTAAACTGGAAGAAACCGACTGAAACACAAACAACATGCTCACTGAGACATAAATCATGAAAGAAGAAGAGAAGAGCAATGAACTACACTGGCTGGGCATAATGGTAGCACACAAAAGCAACACGTAACTCTAGACTAACGTACATAGTAAGGCCACACAGATGGATCAAATACTCAATTACACCAGCAACCATCCCAACACCCACATGTGGAGCTGCAACAGGAAGCTATTTAAATGAGCCAGGACACATTGCAGCAACCCAGAACTATGTAAAGCAGGACAGGAACACTTGCACAGAGTTTTCAAAAGAAAAGAATACCAGTAAAGTACAATCCACTGTTACCGCCGAGTCAGACCACAACAGGAAGACACAACACACCAGAATCACTTAACACCCTACCGTACATCAAGGACATTTCAAAGATGACCACAAGACCACTCAGACCCTAAGTATCAGAGTAACCACAAGCCAACAACCACCCTATAGCAGCTACAGATGAAAGCAAACAATGCTATACACAAAACCAGCAAAAACTGGGGTAATATACAAAATACCATGCACAGCCTGTGAGAAACACTACACAGGCCAAACCGGAAGAAAACTGACAGTGCAGATACATGAACACCAACTAGCCACCAAGAGTCACAGCCAATTCTCACTTGTCTCACTACACACAGACAACAAGGGATACAAATTTGACTGGGACAATACATTGATAATCGCACAAGCCAAACAGAGATGCACCAGAGAATTGCTGGAGGACTCGTATTCTAACCAGAATTCTATCAACAAACACACTGAATTAGACCCTGTGTACAAACCACTAAGAAACAAAACCAGGAATAATACCAATCACCCCAGCTAACCGAGGCATAGAAATAACAAGCAAGATAGAACACCAACATGCCACCGGAGGTGCACTGATGATATTAGTTCGCAGGTGATGAAACGTTTGCAACCAAAACCACTGGCTTGGTGAGCATGTCTACAACCTCATTCACAACCTGAGCTTCTTGAAAACTTTAATCACTCTGTTTCTCCAACAAGATTGAACAGTTGATGGCACAAATAGAAATAATAATGACTTGACAGCTTTAATTGAGATGTGGTTGAACAGAGAAGATTGGGAGCTCAATAATCAAGAATATTTGATGTTCTGGAAAAAAAATGGAATGGAAGTGTTTCAGGCTTTTTAATAAAAGAAGGTATCGTTAAGGCGGTGAATAATGTTATCAATGCATTAGATCATGATGTGGAATCAATTTTCGTTGAAAGAAGAAACAGCAAAGGAAAGATGCAATGGGTAGAAACTGTCTTGAGGCCACCAAGGAGATACTTCACTGGAGAACAAAGTGTAAATTGGGAAATAAGGGGGGAGTAAAACAGCACTATAATTGTTGTGTGTGACTTTAATTTGCAAGTTGACTGGCCACAGGAGTTGGGCAATAGTTACAAAGAAGATGAATTTGCAGAGAGTGTCAGGAGTTGTTTCTTCAACACTACATGGAAGAACCTACCCAGGGATAGGTTATTTCTCATCTAGTAATGTACAAGGCTGCATTAATTAAGGAATTTGTAGTCAAGGATCTACAAGGTCTAGTGGCCACAACATAGTAGAATTTCAAACTCTGTTTAAAGGGAGAGGACAACCCAGATGTCCAACCAAAATCTTCAACTTGAATAAGGGCAGTTACAAAGTTGTGAAAAAATGATTAGCCCACTGGGCAAATAAATTAGGGGGAAATCTAATGGATAAGCAGTGGCAGACATTTAAACAGATATTCCATAACACTCAGCTATGAAAAGGATGAACTACCTGTACTTAACAAGAGGTCAAGAAAGAATATCTAATCAAAAATCAAAGTATCATCACCATCATCATCAATAGAGAAAATTTTCATTCCAGCAATGTACAGTTCACATGTGATCATGCTTATCCGATGTTAAAATTCCAGGAACCGCGGAAGTGGCCATGGTGTCTAAAAGTGAAAGTTATGATAGGCTTATCAGACCATACGGCTGCTCTCTCATTAGACAGGTTAACTTGAGGGTCACCGTTCCTCTGGTGAGAGTCAAGGTTGAGAAGGACAGCCCAGCAGGAATGTGTCCAATTTTGCTGATAAGTAGCAATGCAAGCTGTGAGGAGGACAGTTGTGAGTTTAAAATGAGCATCAGGACCCGATGGAGCATAATGGGAGATGTGAGGATATTCAGGTTCATGGTAAAAATAGAAAGTCTGAGAGGGTTTGGATGTTTCACAGTTGAATGTATTCAAGATTGGGAGCAATATTTATTTAACGCTTCAGGACTCAAGGACTTGGGGTGTGAATGAAAAGTCGGAGTTGAGGCAGAAGACCAAATAGCTTGATTTGAATGCTGAAGCAGGCTTCAGCGATTGAACAGTTTATTCCTATTTATATACTCATAAATGGTGGAAGTCAAAATACTTCAAGGAATTCAATCCATCCCCTTCATAGGTCCCAATATATTTAGTGATTTTAAATTAATTAGAATCAGCACTTTTTTAATGAATCAATCTTATTACAAGTTAAGTGAGTCTTTTTAATCTATGAAAGTCTACATTCAAATTTTAATTGAGTTAGAAAACAGCAAACACTTTCAGTAAGCTCTGAACCATTCATTAACCATTTGAAAAATATGCTGTAAGTTTTTATCTAGTTTAAAGGTAGCACGATTGCTGATATCAATGATTTGTCCACTGTTCATGCTCACTGCCAAGCATTTACGTTTGCGCACATTCACTTGTAACTTTTAGCTGATTTTTAAAAACTAAAATAAAATTCTACTTTAATATTTTATTTTTCTTACCTGGGCTATTCTCCTTTATTCCCCCCTCATTTTTAGATATTGGTTTAAGTGAGGGCTACACTTGCTACTATAGATGCTCCTGAGTGGCAGCAAGCATAGCCTTTTATTATTCCATTAATTTGTCAATGAAGCTTTTAAAGATCAGCATGAAACATTTACTTTATTCATATTCAGTTTGCTCTCATTTCTAATTTTAAAAAATGAGGCACCAGCGGTCTCAAATTACGTAGAGAACTTTTTTTGATTTACAATGATCAATTCAGTTTTTCAAGCAGGTTTTATAACTTTATAGTGGAAACAGGCACAAAATTCATGAGCAAAACAAACAAAAAAGTGTTCTCTAGATGACATGTCCATCATGGGCCTCCTACAGTGCCACAATGATGCCACCCGAAGGTTGCAGGAACAGCAACTCATATTCCGCCTGGGAACCCTGCAGCCATATGGTATCAATGTGGACTTCACCAGTTTCAAAATCTCGCCTTCCCCGACTGCATCCCTAAACCAGCCCAGTTCGTCCCCTCCCCCCACTGCACCACACAACCAGCCCAGCTCTTCCCCCCCACCCACTGCATCCTAAAACCAGTCCAACCTGTCTCTGCCTCCCTAACCGGTTCTTCCTCTCACCCCTCCCTTCCTCCCACCCCAAGCCGCACCCCCAGCTACCTACTAACCTCATCCCACCTCCTTGACCTGTCCGTCTTCCCTGGACTGACCTATCCCCTCCCTACCTCCCCACCTACACTCTCTCCACCTATCTTCTTTACTCTCCATCTTCGGTCCGCCTCCCCCTCTCTCCCTATTTATTCCAGTTCCCTCTCCCCATCCCCCTCTCTGATGAAGGGTCTAGGCCCGAAACGTCAGCTTTTGTGCTCCTGAGATGCTGCTTGGCCTGCTGTGTTCATCCAGCCTCACATTTTATTATCTTGGAATTCTCCAGCATCTGCAGTTCCCATTATCTCTTATCTAAGATAATGCGACCCAATGTCTTTTTCATCCCAGCCCAAATTAGCATTCAAGTTCCTGTCTGCAAACCACCTCTTCACTAACACACCGAAATTCAGAGATAACAAGAACTGCAATTTCTGGAGCCAGAGATGGAGTGGAGCTGGACAAACACAGCAGACCAGGAATTAGAGGAGCAGGAAAGTTGACATTTTGAGACTAGACCCTTCTTTAGAACCTAAACTCTTGAAGCTAAATTTTGTGCTCACTCCCGATGACAACTACTTGGAATGCGCATAAATGGCGTATTTAGTTTCAATCAAAGACAAGCAGAAATAGGTACGCCAATGCTTTCTTATGTTTTGTGTGTGTTTTGAGCCTCAAAGGCTTTTAATGTTCATTATATTGCCACCTTGATTGCAATAAAAACAGTTCCTTGCTATTATAAACTATTGCTCCCTTTCAGTCTCCATTATTCCACTTGTGCCATTCAATAGGCCATCAAAATCAAACGGACTGTGGATTTCCTGCTTGCAAACAGTATGACAACTTGCAGGGAAGGTAATTTGCACTTGTGACTCATTGGATATTTCTAAGAGGTTAGTTTGCAGATACAGTAGATGATTAGGAAAGCAAATGGAATGTTGTCGCTTGTTGCAAGGGGGTATAATATAGAAGTTGGAATGTTTTGCAACAGTTACATAAAGAATTTTGTGAGGCCGCATTTGGAGAATTGTGTGCAGTTTTAGTTTCCACAGTTGGGAAGGTTTCTGAATGCATTTGACACTGTCAGAAAAGGCTCACTGAACTGGCACCTGAGTTGGAGATGTCTTATGAGAAAGAATTTAGATAAGTTGGACCTGTATACATTGGAGTTCAGAAATAAAAAAAAAATCAAATGTCATCTTACTGAGATATACAAGATGCTGGGTAACCTCATAGGATGAATGTTGAAAGGGTGTTTCCCATGTGGACGTAACTAGAGCTCAAGGATTCTGTTTAAATATCTGGGTTCTCCCATTCAAGACTGAGATAAAGAGGATTTTTCTATCCCTCAGAGGTTGAAGTTTTGGAGTTGTCTTTCACATAGCATGGTGGACGTAGGGTAATTGAATATTTTTAAACAGAGATAAATAGATTCTGCATTTCAAATGGTTCAAGCGGGTCTTGAACCAACAATATCCCAGTAAGATGTGAAGGTACTACATTTCATTCACATCCAGTAAAGCCTGTGACATTTAGACATGTGTCTGACTCACCTGTCTGTCTCAAAATTGAGCTCCAGTACATTTATTTCCAAATACTACTGGCCCTTTCTGTTTTTCCCTTCTGGATGTCACAAATATGATGTTGGAATGGTATAAAGGAAATGCTTAAGGACGTTTTCTTCAGTAATTTGAATCAGCAGCAGGAAAACCACAACAATTATTAAGAATTAGTGGTCAACCAAGAACATGGGTTGGAGAGTTTGTAAGGAACAAGTCCACAGAAAGGCAATGGTTTCAAAGGAAAGAATGCTGAAGCTGAAGAGCTGAAGTAGAGATTTTAATTACCAAGAACAAGTGGAAACCCATTAACAACTCAGAGGGATGAAAAGAGAAAGAACATCTTGTACAATATTCAGCCTTGGATTTGCAGTTTAAGAAAGTTAGAAAGGACAAATAAACAGAATGGAGTCACATTTCATCTTATACATGAAAACCTAGCAGAGTGGGTCACTTGCCTTTTGCAGAAAATATCCGATATTGCAGAAAGAAAGTCAGCTGAGGTCTAAAAATAGATGTGATTCCTGCTCAGTGGGAATAACCAGCTATAACACAATATCTCAAATAGTTGTAAAGGTTTAGCTGATTTAAGCTTTATTTCAAAATCATGGGGTATATTTCTGCAAGACAAATTCTTATTTGATACAACTGACATTTAATTCCTATTACGAAAATGTAAATCTTCTAGAGGTGGTGGAATTTATAATGATGTAAGAAATAAGAGCAAGAGTTCACCATTTGCCCTCTCAAGCCTGCCCATCGTTCAAGAAGAGCACTAAGAGTGACATCTCCTAACATTGAATGTGCATTTGACCAGGTGTGGCATCACAGAGCCCTGGCAAAACTGAAATCAATGAGTATCAGGAGGTAAACCCTCACCATTCGGAGCCATATCTGGCACGTAGGTAGATGATTGTGGTTGTTGGAGGTCAGTCATCTCATCTCCAGAACATCTCTGCAGGAGTTCTTCACGGCATGTCTGATGCCCAACCGTCTTCAGCTGCTTCATCAATGATCTTCCCTCCATCATAATGTCAGAAACAGGAATGTTTGCTGACTTCTCAGATACTGAAGCCATCTGTGTTTTAATGAAATACTCGCTTAAATGACTGTCACTGCTCAGCAACTGACATTCCACTTATTCCATTTACCCAGAGGTAACAAGGTGTGGAGCTGGATGAACACAGCAGGCCAAGCAGCATCAGAGGAGCAGGAAAGCTGACATTTCGGGCCTACACCCTTCATTTCTGCTGTGTTCATCCAGCTCTACACCTTGTTATCTCAGATTCTCCAGCATCTGCAGTTTCTACCATCCCTATTCCATTTACCCATCCTATTTTACATAAATCTTTCTTTGCACCTCTGTAATTGTTTTAATTTATGTTAAAGACATTGATTTGAGACACAGGTTGCTCTCTCTTAAACTGAATTTGACATTCTACCGTATTGTGATCACTACCCCTTTTAGAGCATCTTTAAATATGAGGTATTTTATTCATACAATCATTCCACATTACTTGATCTAAAACAACCTATTCCAAAGTATGTTCTTCAACATATTGCTGTAAGAAACAATTCCTGAAGCACACTATGAATTCTCTTCCATGTTACTCTAAACTATCAGATTTGTCCAGTCAATATGCTGATTAATTTCCATAGAATTTCATAGAAGACCCAGGGTGTGAAAACAGGCCCTTCGGCGCAACCAGTCCACACTGACCCTCAGAGCATCCCACCCAGGCCCATCCCCCTAATCTACACACCCCTGAACACTACGGGCAATTTAGCATGGCCAATCCACATAAATTCGTTCACGCGAACTGTAGTGCTCTTCTTACATGCCTCCATTATAACCCAACTTATACTTGTTTTAAGGTGAGACAACACTTGGGGGCATACAGAGAACATTCCTTTTTGCCTTCTTTCCCCTATTATTTCCTACTTCCACCCAAACTGATTCCACACCTTGATCTATTGCACGTCTAACACTACTCATCACCATACCAATACTTTTACCCCACTTCTTCTTTCTTTTTGCCTATTATTTTTATGGAAAATACCCTTGAGTTTTGAGTTCCATGCCTTGGACACCTTGCATTTATAGCCATTTGAAAGCCCTCAAATAATATTCATTTATTTCCATTTGTGCTGGCAACTCAACTATCTTGATACATGACTTACTGAGGCTGGACTGCCTACAACGCCCACATCCTACAAATGAATAATAAAAAACTCACTACATCCATTCAGATAAAAAGCCTTCAGCTTTGACTTTTTAAGCATTATTTTTACACTGGTTCTAATTTCTGCCTACATTTCCTCACTCTTCTTGTTCCACTTTTCTTGTCATACACGTGCACTCTGCTGTCTCATTTTAGTTCTTTAAACATCCTTCCCAATTGAACCTTGCACCTCACTAATCATTTGAAATAATGCGTACTCGAAAAAGGTATTGCTGTGGATAAACAGTTATCTACTGGAGAGGATCATCAGATGAAACCTGAATCCATGAAGGCACATAAGAGAATGAAGTTTTTGTGAATTTTTATCTTGTACAATTGTAAAAAGTAAATAAAGGAACAATGTACCATTTATGATTATATTAGGCATTGTATTTCCTCTTTGTATCTTGTTTCTCGTAAAGAGAGCAACAACTGTGCTTGCAACACTATTTTAAGATGGGAAAGTTTTGAGAGGCCTATAAGCCTGGGGAATGTTATTGACAGAGTGCCCTAATTAAGCAGGAGCTGAAGTTTTGTTGTCCCGATGGTGAGTTCAAATTTAAAGATTAACTCAGCAATATGATAGACCCTATATTTTTCTGTGGTGAGTTCCAAATTGCAATATGTTTGCATCTTATGAATACTATTTATGTCAAACATTTTGTAATTTGTTCAACCCCATGAGAAAATCAATGGTACATGGGATTCTTGTGCATTTGAGTTACATGCATTTCGAGGTAGCACACACCAGTTGGCTTTTAACAATTGTGGCTGAGGGGCAGTGGTTTCCTCGTTAAATTCTGTGGTACAGGGGAGGGAAGCAGAAAATTGGCAGTTTGTATGACAGCTAAATCTCAGTTAGGGCACACTGGTCACTGAGAAGCTGCTCTTGCTGCGTCATTACACGTAACTTTGTGTGCTTCACCAGCACTTTACATTTTTACTACATTTGTGAGTAAAATAACACAAAACAAGAGTGAGAATGGTGCCCCTGGCCCATTCTGCTATTGGGAATGGCACGCCACAGTTAAAATACTGTCCCTTGTCTGGAAGATACGAATAGGCTACAGGATAATAAGTATGTATGGCTATAGTTGGGCCAACTTCCTGATAATCAAAACAGAAGTGCCAGTTTGAATAACTAATGGTTTAATGATTTTAATATTCACCTCTTGCTTCCTCTGTAGTTGTCATGGTGAAATCATTGAAGCAGAGATGAAGAAAGATAAAGTCTTCAGGCTATTTAAGCCCAACATAAAGAGCCATACTTTAGTGTACCAGGACAACTAATGTTATCTGCAGTTAGCTAGAACTGGTCTTCATCTATCAGCTTTAGACAAACTTTGCTCAAAAAGAGCTGGAGTTTATTCAAAGGTCATATATACCTGGAGCACAAGCCATGTCTAATTAATACGTGGGCGTTGTCAAGGAGATACTGTTTGTGTTATCCTCTGACTCCACAGCTGGCCCTGACCCCATGTTTAAAGGGTTGCCAGTACGATTTGCTGTTAATGGTGTATCAGCAACAGTTATGTGATCCCTTGAGTGGGTGTGAACGGCCTGTGCTGGAATTGAAGACACCTGAGCTCCAGGGCTGGATTAAAGTTTTTTTTTGCGTTCCTCAACTAGAATTGAAGATTCCAATGTACCTGGACTATAAATGAAGGTTCTTGAATTAGAATTGAAGATCCTTACATTCCTGGACCAGAACTGAAGATCCTGATATTCTTGGACTAAAATTGAAGACTCCATATTCCTGGAATGAAATTTAAGATTCCTGCCCTCATGCAGGGTCACAACTTTTGGTATACAGGATTATTCTAAGATTTTCTTGCATGCATCTGATTTCCTTTCAATTCTGGTGCGCTGGGTTGCTTATTCTCTATTTCCTGCTTGGCAGACTCCTTCACGGCTTTCCCGACAAAGAAGTGGTGATTGGCCTCCTTTTTTGTGCACTGCTCTTCATTCTTGGAGATGCGGGACTGCATAAGACCGAGTCAATCAGGCCCACAGCTGGTGCTCACTCTACCTGTCTTACACTTTCTGTGCAATCCATCTCCTTCAGTAACTTCCCCTTGAGGAGCAGATCTCACCGTTCCTGAGAAAACACCATCTACATGTTAATAAAATGTGAGGCTGGATGAACACAGCAGGCCAAGCAGCATCTCAGGAGCACAAAAGCTGATGTTTCGGGCCTAGACCCTTCATCAGAGAGGGGGATGGGGGGAGGGAACTGGAATAAATAGGGAGAGAGGGGGAGGCGGACCGAAGATGGAGAGTAAAGAAGATAGGTGGAGAGGGTGTAGGTGGGGAGGTAGGGAGGGGATAGGTCAGTCCAGGGAAGACGGACAGGTCAAGGAGGTGGGATGAGGTTAGTAGGTAGCTGGGGGTGCGGCTTGGGGTGGGAGGAAGGGATGGGTGAGAGGAAGAACCGGTTAGGGAGGCAGAGACAGGTTGGACTGGTTTTGGGATGCAGTGGGTGGGGGGGAAGAGCTGGGCTGGTTGTGTGGTGCAGTGGGGGGAGGGGATGCACTGGGCTGGTTTAGGGATGCAGTAGGGGAAGGGGAGATTTTGAAACTGGTGAAGTCCACATTGATACCATATGGCTGCAGGGTTCCCAGGCGGAATATGAGTTGCTGTTCCTGCAACCTTCGGGTGGCATCATTGTGGCAGTGCAGGAGGCCCATGATGGACATGTCATCAAGAGAATGGGAGGGGGAGTGGAAATGGTTTGCGACTGGGAGGTGCAGTTGTTTGTTGCGAACTGAGCGGAGGTGTTCTGCAAAGCGGTCCCCAAGCCTCCGCTTGGTTTCCCCAATGTAGAGGAAGCCGCACCGGGTACAGTGGATGCAGTATACCACATTGGCAGATGTGCAGGTGAACCTCTGCTTAATGTGGAATGTCATCTTGGGGCCTGGGATGGGGGTGAGGGAGGAGGTGTGGGGACAAGTGTAGCATTTCCTGCGGTTGCAGGGGAAGGTGCCGGGTGTGGTGGGGTTGGAGGGCAGTGTGGAGCGAACAAGGGAGTCACGGAGAGAGTGGTCTCTCCGGAAAGCAGACAGGGGAGAGGATGGAAAAATGTCTTGGGTGGTGGGGTCGGATTGTAAATGGCGGAAGTGTCGGAGGATAATGCGTTGTATCCGGAGGTTGGTAGGGTGGTGTGTGAGAACGAGGGGGATCCTCTTGGGGCGGTTGTGGCGGGGGCGGGGTGTGAGGGATGTGTCGCGGGAAATGCGGGAGACGCGGTCAAGGGCGTTCTCAATCACCGTGGGGAGAAAGTTGCGGTCCTTAAAGAACTTGGACATCTGGGATGTGCGGGAGTGGAATGTCTTATCGTGGGAGCGGATGCGGCGGAGGCGGAGGAATTGGGAATAGGGGATGGAATTTTTGCAGGAGGGTGGGTGGGAGGAGGTGTATTCTAGGTAGCTGTGGGAGTCGGTGGGCTTGAAATGGACATCAGTTACAAGCTGGTTGCCTGAGATGGAGACTGAGAGGTCCAGGAAGGTGAGGGATGTGCTGGAGATGGCCCAGGTGAACTGAAGGTTGGGGTGGAAGGTGTTGGTGAAGTGGATGAACTGTTCGAGCTCCTCTGGGGAGCAAGAGGCAGCGCCGATACAGTCATCAATGTACCGGAGGAAGAGGTGGGGTTTGGGGCCTGTGCAGGTGCGGAAGAGGGACTGTTCCACGTAACCTACAAAGAGGCAGGCATAGCTGGGGCCCATGCGGGTGCCCATGGCCACCCCCTTAGTCTGTAGGAAGTGGGAGGAGTCAAAAGAGAAGTTGTTGAGTGTGAGGACGAGTTCAGCTAGGCGGATGAGAGTGTCGGTGGAGGGGGCCTGGTCGGGCCTGCGGGACAGGAAGAAGCGGAGGGCCTTGAGGCCATCTCCATGCGGAATGCAGGTGTACAGGGACTGGACGTCCGTGGTGAATATGCTACACTTGTCCCCACACCTCCTCCCTCACCCCCATCCCAGGCCCCAAGATGACATTCCACATTAAGCAGAGGTTCACCTGCACATCTGCCAATGTGGTATACTGCATCCACTGTACCCGGTGCGGCTTCCTCTACATTGGGGAAACCAAGCGGAGGCTTGGGGACCGCTTTGCAGAACACCTCCGCTCAGTTCGCAACAAACAACTGCACCTCCCAGTCGCAAACCATTTCCACTCCCCCTCCCATTCTCTTGATGACATGTCCATCATGGGCCTCCTGCACTGCCACAATGATGCCACCCGAAGGTTGCAGGAACAGCAACTCATATTCCGCCTGGGAACCCTGCAGCCATATGGTATCAATGTGGACTTCACCAGTTTCAAAATCTCCCCTTCCCCTACTGCATCCCTAAACCAGCCCAGTGCATCCCCTCCCCCCACTGCACCACACAACCAGCCCAGCTCTTCCCCCCCACCGACTGCATCCCAAAACCAGTCCAACCTGTCTCTGCCTCCCTAACCGGTTCTTCCTCTCACCCCTCCCTTCCTCCCCCCCCAAGCCGCACCCCCAGCTACCTACTAACCTCATCCCACCTCCTTGACCTGTCCGTCTTCCCTGGACTGACCTATCCCCTCCCTACCTCCCCACCTACACCCTCTCCACCTATCTTCTTTACTCTCCATCTTCGGTCCGCCTCCCCCTCTCTCCCTATTTATTCCAGTTCCCTCCCCCCATCCCCCTCTCTGATGAAGGGTCTAGGCCCGAAACGTCAGCTTTTGTGCTCCTGAGATGCTGCTTGGCCTGCTGTGTTCATCCAGCCTCACATTTTATTATCTTGGAATCTCCAGCATCTGCAGTTCCCATTATCTCTGATACTATTTTACCCTCTACATGTTGTTGCTTGCACCTTCACACACCACACCCCTACCCACTGGTGTAGGCATTTTTATACACCACCTGCCTGTTACTGATAGCTCTTCACAGGCCCGCTGGCATTTTTAGCAAAGGCTTCCATTGTGAATTCTTCCCATTCCAGTGCATGTCACCTTTCACAGCAGCGTCACCTAAACTGAATCTGGGTCGGTCTTATTTATGACACATCAATCCTCTGTGGCATTCATAAATACACCATGCAGCGTAAAATTACAGTCAACTGGCTTTAAAATCAATTCATTTGTCTTCTAATGTAGCACAATAACAGGAATGAGCAAGGCAGAGAGTCACAGAGAAAATACCTGATGAGATATCAAGGAATTATAAAAAAAAAGACTTAAAAAGGAAGAAATGCACAACAGAGAAAACTTTAAGCCCCTGGGAGTTAGTTCAGACTGCAACCATGATTATAGAAACACCAACAGCCTGGCCAAGAACGTGTTTTTTTTTGTCTTTCCCTTTCAAGGATGCATAAGAACTGAGGTTAAAAGTCAGTTTAATTTTGGTCTATGTGTGCAAGTACAAGACAATTTTCTAATGAACTGAGGGGCTAGCACATGCCAATGGGCTGTGATACCGCTGTATACTGATTTGGATTTGAGAATGTGTGCTGTGATGGTCACAGCCTAAGAACCACAGATGAGGTCACACTGGTAAAGGAACTATTTTCTATGGATATTATAAGTCAGCTAACTAGTAATCCAGTCAAAAGAAAACAGGGTAAAAGAATTTTAATCAGCCTGCAAATCCAGGAATCTCAAATTAGATTGCTTGCCTATCTATTTTCCATATCTACACTTCATAAACTTCACAGATGTTGATCGAGATATTCTTTAACATTGTTTGTGGACTCACTTCTCTTTTATAATCTATTTGTATCGATGTGGTATAGACTGTATCAGAGATAATGGGAACTGCAGATGCTGGAGAAGTCCAAGATAATAAAATGTGAGGCTGGATGAACACAGCAGGCCAAGCAGCATCTCAGGAGCACAAAAGCTGACGTTTCGGGCCTAGACCCTTCATCAGAGAGGGGGATAGGGAGAGGGAGCTGGAATAAATAGGGAGGGGGGGGGGGGGGGGCGGACCGAAGATGGAGAGTAAAGAAGATAGGTGGAGAGAGTATAGGTGGGGAGGGAGGGAGGGGAGAGGTCAGTCCAGGGAAGACGGACAGGTCAAGGAGGTGGGATGAGGTTAGTAGGTAGCTGGGGGTGCGGCTTGGGGTGGGAGGAAGGGATGGGTGAGAGGAAGAACCGGTTAGGGAGGCAGAGACAGGTTGGACTGGTTTTGGGATGCAGTGGGTGGGGGGGAAGAGCTGGGCTGGTTGTGTGGTGCAGTGGGGGGAGGGGACGAACTGGGCTGGTTTAGAGATGCAGTAGGGGAAGGGGAGATTTTGAAACTGGTGAAGTCCACATTGATACCATATGGCTGCAGGGTTCCCAGGCGGAATATGAGTTGCTGTTCCTGCAACCTTCGGGTGGCATCATTGTGGCAGTGCAGGAGGCCCATGATGGACATGTCATCTAGAGAATGGGAGGGGGAGTGGAAATGGTTTGCGGCTGGGAGGTGCAGTTGTTTATTGCGAACTGAGCGGAGGTGTTCTGCAAAGCGGTCTCCAAGCCTCCGCTTGGTTTCCCCAATGTAGAGGAAGCCGCACCGGGTACAGTGGATGCAGTATACCACATTGGCAGATGTGCAGGTGAGCCTCTGCTTAATGTGGAATGTCATCTTGGGGCCTGCGATAGGGGTGAGGGAGGAGGTGTGGGGACAAGTGTAGCATTTCCTGCGGTTGCAGGTGAAGGTGCCGGGTGTGGTGGGGTTGGAGGGCAGTGTGGAGCGAACAAGGGAGTCACGGAGAGTGTGGTCTCTCCGGAAAGCAGACAGGGGAGGGGATGGAAAAATGTCTTGGGTGGTGGGGTCGGATTGTAAATGGCGGAAGTGTCGGAGGATGATGCGTTGTATCCGGAGGTTGGTAGGGTGGTGTGTGAGAAGAAGCCCTCCGCTTCTTCCTGTCCCGCAGGCCCGACCAGTCCCCCTCCACCGACACTCTCATCCGCCTAGCTGAACTCGTCCTCACACTCAACAACTTCTCTTTTGACTCCTCCCACTTCCTACAGACTAAGGGGGTGGCCATGGGCACCCGCATGGGCCCCAGCTATGCCTGCCTCTTTGTAGGTTACGTGGAACAGTCCCTCTTCCGCACCTGCACAGGCCCCAAACCCCACCTCTTCCTCCGGTACATTGATGACTGTATCGGCGCCGCCTCTTGCTCCCCAGAGGAGCTCGAACAGTTCATCCACTTCACCAACACCTTCCACCCCAACCTTCAGTTCACCTGGGCCATCTCCAGCACATCCCTCACCTTCCTGGACCTCTCAGTCTCCATCTCAGGCAACCAGCTTGTAACTGATGTCCATTTCAAGCCCACCGACTCTCACAGCTACCTAGAATACACCTCCTCCCACCCACCCTCCTGCAAAAATTCCATCCCCTATTCCCAATTCCTCCGCCTCCGCTGCATCTGCTCCCACGATAAGACATTCCACTCCCGCACATCCCAGATGTCCAAGTTCTTTAAGGACCGCAACTTTCCCCCCACAGTGATCGGGAACGCCCTTGACCGCGTCTCCCGTATTTCCCGCAACACATCCCTCACACCCCGCCCCCGCCACAACCGCCCTAAGAGGATCCCCCTCGTTCTCACACACCACCCTACCAACCTCCGGATACAACGCATCATCCTCCGACACTTCCGCCATTTACAATCCGACCCCACCACCCAAGACATTTTTCCATCCCCTCCCCTGTCTGCTTTCCGGAGAGACTACTCTCTCCGTGACTCCCTTGTTCGCTCCACACTGCCCTCCAACCCCACCACACCCAGCACCTTCACCTGCAACCGCAGGAAATGCTACACTTGTCCCCACACCTCCTCCCTCACCCCTATCGCAGGCCCCAAGATGGCATTCCTCATTAAGCAGAGGTTCACCTGAACATCTGCCAATGTGGTATACTGCATCCACTGTACCCGGTGCGGCTTCCTCTACATTGGGGAAACCAAGCGGAGGCTTGGAGACCGCTTTGCAGAACACTTCCGCTCAGTTCGCAGTAAACAACTGCACCTCCCAGTCGCAAACCATTTCCACTCCCCCTCCCATTCTCTAGATGACATGTCCATCATGGGCCTCCTGCACTGCCACAATGATGCCATCCGAAGGTTGCAGGAACAGCAACTCATATTCCGCCTGGGAACCCTGCAGCCATATGGTATCAATGTGGACTTCACCAATTTCAAAATCTCCCCTTCCCCTACTGCATCCCTAAACCAGCCCAGTTCGTCCCCTCCCCCCACTGCACCACACAACCAGCCCAGCTCTTCCCCCCCACCCACTGCATCCCAAAACCAGTCCAACCTGTCTCCGCCTCCCTAACCGGTTCTTCCTCTCACCCATCCCTTCCTCCCACACCAAGCCGCACCCCCAGCTACCTACTAACCTCATCCCACCTCCTTGACCTGTCCGTCTTCCCTGGACTGACCTATCCCCTCCCTACCTCCCCACCTATACTCTCTCCACCTATCTTCTTTACTCTCCATCTTTGGTTCGCCTCCCCCTCTCTCCCTATTTATTCCAGTTCCCTCTCCCCATCCCCCTCTCTGATGAAGGGTCTAGGCCTGAAACGTCAGCTTTTGTGCTCCTGAGATGCTGCTTGGCCTGCTGTGTTCATCCAGCCTCACATTTTATTATCTTGGTATAGACTGTGTTCTTTTACTTTTCTGCCTTTTGTAACTGCAAACTGAAATGAGGAAAAGCAGTTTTGAAAATGAGGGGTTTACCAGGATGACTGCATGCTTTGAAAGTAAAGAAATGGATACCTCTCACGAATCATTTGTGTGCAGCTGAGGGTTCCAGCAATGTGTAAATCAATGGAACTGAGGACCTGCTTACAAAATAAAGCCAATTAGTTTGTGGATCAAGGACCAATCATCAATCACGGAGGTCCTCTATCTGCTAATAACCATGTAAGTGGTTGTCAATTAGCTAAACTGTTTCGGTTCTGAGCAAGACACAGATAAGCTTTGTTTGGTCAGAAGGGAAAGTAGAGCTTTAGCAACACAAAAAAGGCGCCATATGTTCTGCAGTACACCACTTTAAACGTAAGATAACCAGCTTATAGTTCCTTCAATAGATGTTACAAGTTGTGACTTGGAATTAGATAGTCCAGAAAACTTTCACTAAGTGAAAAAGTCACCCTGTGCCTCTTGTAAACCGTTGGAAACATTTGGAAAAAGGAAAGGTCAGCAAACCATTTTTTTTTGTTCTCCCTGTTTATATTTGTCTGTCCCTGTGTATGGAGGAGTTAATGAAGGGTTTAGGTTTTCAATTTGTAAATTTCACAATTTTATTTATGTTTAGCTATAGCTAGAATCTAATATCCTGTAATAATAAGAAACCTGGACTGTGCTTCTACCATCCTAGGCCTGAAAATCAAGTAGTTTAAGTATTTTGTGTATTTCTTTTAAAATCTTTAACTCTAGTAATGACTCTGGAAACAGTGGGCTTTGATTTCCAGCCAATTACTCCAGCAACCCATCATTGTTTTACACTATTATTTCTTCATGCAATTGGTGCCTAATAAACTCATTCTTTGGTTAATGCAAGAAAGTGTGGTTAATTTGGTTCAGTTTAAAGCATAATCCCTTTTGTCTGGGAGAATGGTCTTGACAAAGGAGAGATCCTTTATAAATTCACCTTGTCACAACCTACCAAGAAGATGGGTGGAAAAAACAAAGGAGAATCAGTTCATCTCTCATCACTTCCAGGCTTGATAATTAGGGCTATCTGGTCTCTAACTGTAACAACTTGGAAACCTCACCCAGGGTTTGGTCGTAACAGCAGCATTTTCGTTTTCAATATGTGGAAAATATAAGTAAGAATACATTTTTCTTTCTAGTTCCCATGAAAGAGTCATGCTGGGACTTTGATGCAATTGTTATTACTGCTGTCAGGTGTGCTGGTAACTCTGGAGGATATTAAATATCCACCACATTGTTTGAAATTTCAAACAAAGAAGTGGCTATCAACCAAAGACAGAAGTTTTCATCTCTGACGGACATTAATGAACTAGTTGAATTTTTAGAAAAATCAGCATGAAAGCTTCTTGCCCATAAATTGCTTGATATATTGAATTCAATTTTCACAATTGGATGAACTCATAAACTCCAGGCTGTTAATCTGGTATCATAACTGCTTCACTATATGATAAAGAGGAAGAATAGGGATTGAATTGGTTTTTTTTTAACTTCCAGAACTCAATCAAAAAACACATTTTTCAAAGTAATTTCTTTTAATGTTAGAATTCAGTCACGGCATAGAACTGAAATGTGCCATATCATTTCAATTTCTAGAAATTGTTAAACTTTGATTTTTAGAGACCTTGCCTTAAAGTCTCACTTCCATCCTGGCTGAAATGGCCCTGCTGATGTGTCTCAACTTTCTTCTTGTCTCAACTCATGGGGTAGTTATGAAAGCAGTTGAGATGTCACTGATGGAACAGAATTAATTTCAGAAAGACTTAAATGGAATTAATTTTGTTTTTTGCAGGAGAACTTCTACAATTTTCAAAGTCTTCCCCTTCCGTCTATTAAAAGCACTGGTGTGTGGATGTTTTGTTTTTGTGAATCTTTTTTTCAAGATTCAAGGTCTCAGAGATAACAGGAACTGCAGATGCTGGGGAATCTGATGTCACAAGGTGTAGAGCTGGATGAACTCAGCAGGCCAAGCAGCATCAGAAGAGCAGGAAGGCTGACTTTTTGGGCCTAGACTGTTCTTCAGAAAATGAAGAAGGGCCTAGGCCCAAAAGGTCAGCCTTCCTGCTTCTGATTCTGTTTGGCCTGCTGTGTTCATCCAGCCCTACACCTTGTAATCTGTGTCGCAGAACACTCTTTTGCATGAATGTACTTCCCTCTAGCTTGCAGCACACTATGTTTTACCCAATATCTAGCTCAGTTACAGTGTGACCAGGGCTCACAGAGAAAACTTTATTATTGCAATTTGGTATTCTGATTATATTACAAGCCCTCACATGAACCTTCTTGACTTTGAAGAACCATTTCAAGAGCTGACAATTAACTTCAAATGTTGTGTGTTACTTGTAATGGCGTAAGTAGTTACACAGAAAGCAACTGTATTATTAGCATTTTACCAAAAAAAACTGAATTCCATAAAAAATTATATAAATTTAGTCCATAATTATATAAATGTTGTAGTTAACAAATATGAACCAAAATAAAGCATACACATGTAAATGCAAAAATTTAATAAATATGAAGTTCAGGAATTTTTTTGTTTTAAGTACAACCTCACATGAAATAATTTAGCTAGTAATTAGAGGTGAATACTTAGGAATTATGAATTGATAATCATAAATCAGTAAGGTATATTGTGACATTGCTTCATTCAAAAACAAAGCTATTCAAGAAAGTAGGGAGAGAATAATTAAGGAACTTCATGCCCAATTAGTTTGACATCAACCTTTGAGAAACAGGCAAGGTCAATATGATTCCACAAAAATTCAGTTGAATTTTTGAGGATTCAGCTAGGCTGCTGAATAAAAGGGAGCCAAACACTTAAGTTTCCTAAAGGCATTCAACAAAGTACCTCAGAGAAATTAATAAGTGTGAAACAAGTAAAAGTTGATTATTGAGAGAGATACTTGTATAGGAAGCAGAGAAAGCTAAAATCCAGACAAGCATGCAATTTAGACAAAGAATACAAAAAAAATTCAGCGGGCATGTCCAAAAAAATATTCGGCAGGCATGATAATATCTATGGAGAGAGAAACAAAGCTGATGTTTTGAAGTGAATATGACTGTTCTGAAGAAATATGCACTTTATATTCCATAGTTAACAACAAGAGAAGGTGTTCGCATTGCTGCCACACAGCACCAGGGTCTGTTTGATTCCACCCAGGAGTGGAATCCACGTGTTTGCCTGGGTGTTCTGGTTTCCTCTCACAGTCCAAAAATGTGCAGAGTAGGTGGATTGGCCATGCTAAATTGCCCATAGTGTTGAAAGATGTTTGGGTTAGGTGGGTTAGATGTGGGGAAATGCAGGGGTGGGGGCTGGGTCTGGGCAGGATGTTCTTGTCAGGGGCAGTGTGGGCTTGTTGGGACAAATGGCCTGTTTCCACACTGTAGGGATTGTGAGATTCTGAGAATGCAAATCTGCCAGTTCTAATGGGGCAGGTAATACAATGATGGGCTTTCAATCCATTTAAAAGAATTGGATGTATGTTCCCCACACTAATAAATGCAGAGACTTAGTACCAACTATGTAACTAAATGACCAAGAATGTCCTAGGTTAGGTATTGAAAACAAACGGAACCAAGATCCTGCCTGGAAACTGTGCACAAAGTTCAATAGATTTCCAATTATCTTTTAAACTGAGCACGTAGTACCTTTTTTGGAAAATGTATTGAAGGGCACTTAGGAAAAATCCATTCCCCCTAGAATAATTGACACTTTATTCCCCATCCCATGCCCATCTGACCATCGCTCTCTGTTCCATCTCTCATATGTAGTTTTGTGAGGTGATGTCCTAGTGGTGTTATTGTTGGACTGTTGATCCAGGTAACATACTGGGTACCAAAACAAAGTTGCCAGAAAAGCTCAGCAGGTCTGGCAGTATCTATGAAGGAGGAAGGGTCACCGGACCTGAAACGTTAACTCTGTTTTCTCCTTCACAGATGCTACCAGGCCTGCTGAACTTTTCCAGCAACTTTGTTTTTGTTCCTGATTTACAGTACCCACAGTTCTCTTGTATTTTTTTATTTAACATTCTGGGTACCTGGGTTTGAAATCCCATCATGGCAGATAGTGGAATTTGAATTCAATAAAAATCTAGAATTAAGAGTTCAGTGGCGATCATAAAACCATTGTCAATTGTTTAAAAAAAACAATGATATGGTTCACTATAATAAAATGTGAGGCTGGATGAACACAGCAGGCCAAGCAGCATCTCAGGAGCACAAAAGCTTTTGTGCTCCTGAGATGCTGCTTGGCCTGCTGTGTTCATCCAGCCTCACATTTTATTATCTTGGAATTCTCCAGCATCTGCAGTTCCCATTATCTCTGATATGGTTCACTAATTTACTTCAGGGAAAGAAACTGCCATCCTTACCTGCCCTGGCTTAGTTGCAACTTCAGACTCACAGCAATGAGGCTGACTATTAGCTGTCATACGGGCAATTATGGATGGTCCAGCCAGTGATGTCCCAATCCTATGAATGAATATTAGAAAAAAAAACACATTAGCAGCCTAGCAGCTCTTTGCTGGCTGCAGGAAAGATATTCCATTTCTAGTAATTTTATTTATGACACTTGCAGAAAACCAGACAACTATGAGAATGCGCTGACCTAATCTACAAGAATTGGAAAATGTTTGGCGGGCATTTCACACTAATCATAAGCGGGTTCTTACAGTACAGAGAGCAGCATTAAGACCAGCAGAGAAAAGGTTGCACTGAATGATTTGTTTCTATCGCGTGATATTCAAAGATATCCTGTTGCTGAGAAGTGGCCAGAGGAATTTCTGTTCCAACTTGAGAATGCAATGACATTATTGTGGTATTATGAGATTCAAGCAATTCATGTTGATGTAACTGATCATATGACTGATCTTAAGAGAGAAGATACCAGTCTGGAATGCATATGCATAAGAGAGAGATCTTAGGAAAAAAACTAGAAAGTTATAACTGAAACTTGCTTTGTCCACGTGGAAATCAAGGAGTGTCATACATAATGATTTGAGGAGCCTTACTGAAAAACAAGGAGCAAACAACCTCAGCAGCAGTGTTTGTGCAAACACAAACAAGGGTAGGTTACGGGCTAGTGGTTTGGTCTTTGGACTATTGATGTAGAACATCCTGGGATACTGCAAGTGAAAGCAACCATGGCAGGTGGTGGAATTTGAATTCAATAAGAAATTTGGAATTAAAAGTCAATGACCATGAAACCATTGTCGATTGTCTGAAAAGCCCTCCTAGTTCACCAATGTCCTTTAGGGCGGAAACTGCCATCCTTACCTGATCTGGTATAGTCTGGCCTCAAATAAGGGAAGAGACGACTAGAAAGGAAAAATAAAGGAGTGAAGCTGGATAATCCACCTGCTGTCAATTAGAAACAACAATAGCAGAGTCAACTCTGTTGATCCTGCAAGATCTTCCGTATTCACATTATGGGTGAGTGTTAAACTTGGGAGAGTTGTCTCACAGATAACAAGGTGTGGAGCGACATGAACACAGCAGGCTAAGCAGCATCTTAGGAGCACAAAAGCTGATATTTTGGGCCTAGAAGCTTCAAACAGCCTGACATATTAATACTGACAAAATGATATTTACGTGATGTCCCAGTCAACATCATCACCACGCCTGAGTATATCCTGGCCCAGCAGCAGGACAGACCCAGCGAGGTGGTGACAGAGGTCTATAGAGTCATGAAGGAGTTACCTTGTGAATCCTTAGCATTGATTCCCAATTCCATGAAGTCTCAAGGCACCAGGTTAAACATGGGCAAGGAAACCTCTTGCTGATTACCACACTCCTCCTCCAAACTACCATTATCAAACTGGGGGATAAACACTGGTTTGAAGAAGGGTGAAGGAGGGCATGCCAGGAGCAGTACCATGCATTAATAAAATGGAGGTGTCATTTACAAAACAGAACTACTTGTTTGCAGAACAGCAAGTGATGGATGGAGCGAAGTGATTCCATACCCAACAAATTAGCTCTTGGCTCTGCAATCATGCCATATCTAGTCATGAATGGTGGTGGACAATTAAAGAAGTCGTTGGAAAAGGAAGTTCATTAAAATCATTATCCCCAATATTGGAGGAGCCAGAAGATACATACAAAAGGAAAAGTTGAAGCATCTGCAACAATATTCAGCCAGAAGTGCTGAGTGGATGCTCCAACTTGGCATCTTCCAGAGGTTTCAGCATGATCGAAGTCAGTCTTCAATCAACATGGTTCACTCCACATCTCAAGAAATAGTTGGAAGCACTGCACACTGCAAAGGCTATGGGCACTATTAACAGCTCAGATATAATACTGAAGACCTGTGCTCCAGAACTTGCTGCTTCCCTAGCCAAGTTCTTCCAGCACAGTTACAACACTGGCATCGCCCAACTCTGGAAAATTTCTCAGCTGGGTCCTGTACACACAAAGCAAAACAAATCCAACTCAGCCAATTATCATCCTATCAGCCCGCTCTTGATCGTTACTAAAGTGATAGAAGGCATAATAAACAATACTGTCAAACAGCACTTGCTTAGCAATGAGCTGCTCACTGGTGTTCAGTTCAGATTCTGCCAGGGCCATTCTGATCCTGACCTTGGCCTTGGTCCAAGCAGGGCTAAAAGAGCTAAATTCCAAATGAGTGATGAGAGGTATAGCCCTTGACATCAAGGCTGCATTAGACCAGGTGTGGCATGAAGGTGCCCAAGCAAAACTGGAATCAATGGGCATCAGGGGTAAACTCTCCACTGATTGGAATCATACAGAGCACAAGGAAAGATGGTTGAAATGGCTGAAGGTCAGTCATCTTAGCTCCAGGACATTACTGCAAGTAATTCTCAGGATAGAATCATAATCCCAAACATCTTCAGCTGGTTCATAAATGACCTACCATCCATCATAATGTCAGAAGATGCACTGCCGAAATTTACCAAATTAGGAAGCACCTCTCAAAGCCAAATGGCCACTACCGTTTAGAAGGAAACACGAGAACATCACTACCTGCCGGTTTGTCTTCAAACCACTCAACATATTGACTTGGAAATATATCGCCATTCCTTCAATATCACAGAGACAAAATCATGGAACACCCGTCCAATTCTCAAGGCATTAGCCTTCTCAAGAAACCTAGGGAATCCCATAGCTTGAAGATAGTAGTCTGGTGTATCTCTATATGCAGCTAGCAGTATTGGTTAAAAGATAAAGAAATTAGGATACTCTTTAATCACCTAAAAATTAAACATCAATAATCCTGGTAAAGCAGAAATGGACATTATCTTTATTCCAGAATGTTGCTGCACTACCACTGTCGCAGTTTTAATGCCCTGAAGTCCTTTATGTCATAAGAGAACTCTAACACAGAAGGTTATTTTGTAAATTTTCTCATTCTTTGTACAGAAATAATAAAATACTTATCACTCGAGTGCTTAAAGGCAATTTTCCTTGCAGCAGCTCACCAGAGAAATAACAAATGCGACAAACTTTCATCTGTAGCCACAAGGCCAATGAATACAAAAGTCCTATAATGATGAGTTCAACTGAATTCTGCAAATGCAACCACATCTACCGCAGGATCAATTCTTCTGTTGATGTGTGCAGATGATACATGTCACTGATTACTAAGTGCATGGCTTTGATATGTAGTAAGTTGGCATCAATTATTTTTTAACCTTCATTCAGCTCTAACATTTATTCTTTTACTTACTGTTTGATGTCCAGTGGGGAGGTGTTCTTCAAAGGCAGAAGTGAAAATTTCAGTTGGATCAGCTGATAGTTCAGAACCTGGCCATGAAGAAGAAAACAGTTAAAAAAAAAGGAGGATAATAGAAGTTTTCTAAATTAGGAATTTAAACACAAATATTTATATCACATATTCTACCATGGGACTTAAGCATCACTGGCAAAACCCCAGTGTTTGCTGACAATGTCTAATAGAAGGTCAGTTGCCTTCTTGAAGTGTTACGGTGGTGTATTTATATTGACAGTGTTGGTAGGAAGGGGATTACAGAATTTTGATCCAGAAATGGCAAATGACAAAACAGTTTCATGTCAGGATGATGAATGGCTTGGAGAGCGACTTGCAGGTGCTGGAGTTCCCAAGCATCTACTGCCCTTGCTCTTCTAGGGTAGATTTTGCGAGTTCATTAGATGCTATTAAAAGTGGTGGTTACCTCCAATGCACCTCATGTGCAGTGCAACTGGCATACCTGCTGCCATTGTACATTGTTGTGGAAGGAATAAATGTTTAAGTTGGTGAATCGGGGCGTAGAAAGTGGAACACTTTGCCCTAGATAATTTCTTGCTTCTTGAGCATTGTTCAAGCTGGATTCATCCAGAAAAGTGAACGGTATCCCATTACACTTCAGACTTGTTCCTTCTAGGTGGCAAACAAGTTTTGGAAAAGTCTGGAGATGGAGTTATTCAAGACAGAAGGAAGCTAGGAATTCTAGTCAACACAGTATTTCTATGCATGGTCTAATTTAGTTTCTAGTCAATAGTAACCTACAGAGTATTGATGAGAGGAGCTCAGTGATGATGATAGCATTAAATGTCAAAGAAAGATAGTTAGGTTCTTTCCTTGTGCAAATAATTACCACCTGACAAGCACAGGTCGTGAATGATCTGCTTATCAGACCAAGCCTGAATGTTATGCAGGTCTTGTTGCATATATACAGACTCCTTCAGTATCTGAGGAGTTGTGAACAGTACTGAATATCATGCAATCAGCAGTGAACAAGGTCACTTCACTCCAGTAATCAATCGGAGCTTTAATGGGCAAAACAGCTAGTCTATGCCTTCCAGTGATGAGTTCAGATAATTCATTAGTGTACAAGGCTACTGCAGTGTCACAAACACTCTTGTATACTATATCAAAAGTGAACTGAATTTGAGGTTTTGGAGTAGAGTAAATTGTAAGCAAGAGAGGAAAAGTTTGTCTTTCTTGCACAATACTTCACACTCCAGGCACCTCTCTTCATCACCTGAGAGGCCAAAACTTAGTCACTCTCAATACATTACCGTATAATAGCCAGGTCTCAATGTCAACCTCACAAATGGCACCCATGCCTCCTCTCCACATACGTAAAATAAATTTCTTTTCATTCTTCATGGATAAAACATGTAACTCTGTGTGAAGCAAAGAAGCAGGGAAGTGTTGTGGTGTGGTCAAAATGAGTGGTCTCCACTAGAAGGTGCCTTATTGACAACTTTTCTTTTCCCAACTTAATTGGGAAGGAGGTTTCATTTCAAGAGGCTGCAGTTAGCACCAACCATCTACTACCTGAGCCTGATCCTCAAAGGCATGTTGCTCAGGCATATTGAGAAAGCTGCTTATAGATTGTGTGCATTGGAATCTGCATTCCTTTGAGCCTGATCTCGGTTTCTGTCCATTCTGCCCTGTGGAGAGCCATGTGGCTGAGAACGAGGCAAATGGTGATACTGTCAGTGTTAAAGTTTGTGGAAATGCTTCTCCTGCTTCTGAATTGCTCCCATATATTGGTAGTACCACTGCTGAAAGTAAATGAAGTCCCAGATGGGTGAAGTTTTTTTAAAGAGACTGACAATTACAATGTTCTGTAAAGTAGTGGGAGCACTTCCTAATAGAAGTGCTTTGCAAAGCAACCTTCAGTCTAGCCATGGCTGCAGCTCTTCAGTTTCACTGATCAAAGCCTTCCCAGCTTATCAGTTTCAGTTTTCTTTTTCAGTCGTCTTCAAGTGCAGACGTCCCGGTGACCCTGTCAAATTGCTTACAGGCTAGGAAGTAACTGCCTTAGTGAAGATATTCAGAATTGAGAATAAAAATAGTTCTTAACAAATTTCAATATTTACCTGGAAGATCCAAGGAAGTTCCTTGTTGGATAAATACATTCAACCCTATAAAATGCAGACAATGAAAGAAAAATGTTGGGATTCTGATTGAACATCAATTTCAGTGCACCGCGCGCACAGAAAAAAAACTTACCCTTGCCTGGGAAATTCCCTTTCAATCACGTAATCACTTGAGTCAAATCAGAAAAGATCTTCTTTTACACAAAGGGAGCAAAAATTTGGGCATGTCTCCCCAAAAGACTGCAGATTCTCAGAGCTTTTAAGATTTGAAATAATGCTTTGTTAGTTAAATGCATCAAGGAATGTGGGGAAATGGCTAAAAAATGGAACTGATTTGTTAATCAATCATGATCTCATTAAACGGCAGTGAAGCACAAAGGGCTGAATGGTTTCCTCCTATTTCAAATACGTTCCGACATATCTCATTGAATTCTTCAGTATAATTCTACTGCCACCCACATTATGGCAGCTGAGCATCAACCTTTGCATCCAGCTTGTATCGCTTCCCTTCCTATTTCTGAAGTCTACTTGGGAAGATTCTGTCTTAAAACAATATCCAGGACATCTTTGCACTTCAGAATGGTAGTAGAGTTATTCTGGATTTTGTGTTTAATTTTGTGACATTTGTTCAACCCTCTGTAATTGCATTAGTGTCTTACTATCTCAAAGCTACTTTTCTTCCTTTCTACTCTAATAATATTTCAGTGTTTTCAGCTAAAGTTTCTGCTTCTATTCCAAAGTATTTCTTTTGTCTCAAACTTTGCCTTTTCACACCTCCCCCACATTTGCAATTATACACACAAGAAATAATCTAATTTCAAGACATGTTTAGAAAAAAAAATGCAAATTTTGGATACATTGTTGTTCAGCTAAGTACTAATCTTAATCTTACTGCTTATTGTAAGAATTAATATACCATACAAAGAAACAATGTCTTTGAATGTTATGATGTTCACTTTATTCTTACAAAAAACTGATTTGAAAACAGTAACAACAAACAGTGACTTTGAAATGAGTTAATATCAATTATATCATGATTGTGGGAAGGCCTGAGAAGGAGGCTATGAGGGAGTTGAATGTTACTTTGAAATAAATGCACTTCATACAATGTCAAAAAAGGCATTCAGGAAAAAGAAGCTATTCTTGTAAATTTCTCCCACACTCTCTCTCTAATATGTTTACATCTTGGTTTTGACTTTTTAATTGAGCGAGCCACAACAGCCACATGGAGTTTATAATTCCCAATTCCCCCATTCATTGTGTGAGGGAAATGTTTGGAGATGTCTGAAATGACGAGTTGATCTGATCCTTTCTCAAGATTACGACTTGAGGTTTAGCATAAAAATATAATAAAACACACCAACAGAACATTTTGAAGCAAGTATATATATTTTAAACATCAAAAATCAGAGGTAGCCTATTTAGCCAGAGATCAAGCAATATTTTTCCTCCGTGACAAATCATTTGTCTTTGAAATTTTCTTCCTGAAGAAGGTGATGTAAGTAACATCCTTGAATATTATTAAGGTGGAGAGAGATAGATATGCTGATTAAGCTAGAGGATGAAAGATTGTCAGCTATAGGCAGAAATGTAGATTTGTGGTTACCAACAGATAAGCCGTGATGTTATTGAAAGGTAGTGCACGCTTGAGGTACAGAAAGGTCTAGCCTTGCTCTTGATCATATACCCGTTTGTTCTTTAGCCAGGTCAGGAGCACATCCGCACGACCTCTTCACCAGTATGTCTTTGGAGCAGGTTGTGGAAGAAATATTGATCATAAGTTGCCTGCACACAGAGGATTGCCATGGTGAGGTACCTGCGTAGCTGCAGTCTGCAGAGGACCCTATTGTATAAGCCATTAATAATTTGGTGAAAATGCACAGAAGACACTGGAGCTGCAGACAGGTTTTTGAAAACACACTTGGGAAACAAGATCAAAGGCCGGAGGAGTCCAGCAATGTTATCTGTACAATATTGACACTGACATGTATGTGCCTGGCTATCTCCATGGATAAGATGGCAGCTACCAGAGAGAGCCAGATCCTGCAGAATGCTCATTGGCTGCCAGGATTGTACGCAGAGCTCGACTTCATTATTACAGCCATTAGTAGGTAACACCAAAGGTAAGACAATAGTGGGTCAAGCGGCCTAGAGCTCACTCTTGGTGATCTTTTCTCACAAGGAGACAGACAGACTGGTACCAAGAGCCTCCTCTCAGGGCATTCCAGAGGTGCGTCTCCAATGATCCCTCCATCTTTACCCTTCCCTCCTGCCCTCATCCTTGAAGAATTTGAACTGAATAGGCTAACCTCCGTCCCACAGCCTCCAACCTCATCATCCCTCAACCCCGTGCCGCCTGTTTCTATCTCCTTCCCAAAATCCACAAACCCGACTGCCCTGGTCGCCCCATTGTCTCCACCTGCTCCTGCCCCACCAAACTTATCTCCACTTATCCCGACTCCATTTTCTCATCCTTGGCCCAGGAACTCCCCACCTATGTCCAGGACACTGCTCACACTTTCCACCTCCTCAAAAACTTCCAATTCCCTGGTCCACAACACCTCACTTTTACCATGGACATCCAGTCCCTATACACTTGCATTCCCCATGCTGATGGGTGAAAGGCCCTCCGCTTCTTCCTGTCCCGCAGGCCCGGCCGGTGCCCCTCCACTGACACCCTCATCTGCCAAGCTGAACTCTCCCTCACCCTCAACAACTTGACCTTCAATTCCTCCCACTTCCTACAGACAAAGGGGGTGGCCATGAGTATCTGAATTGGCCCAAGCTATGCCTGCCTCTCTGCAGGCTACGTGGAACAGTCCCTTTTCCATAGCTACACTGGCCCCATCACCCACCTCCTCCTCGGTTACGTTGACTGTATTGGCGCTGCCTCATCCTCCCACGAGGAGCTTGAACAGTTCATCCACTTCACTAACTCCTTCTACCCTAACCTTAAGTTCACCTGGACCATCTCTGACACCGCTGTCTCCTTCCTGGACTTTGCTGTTTCCATCTCTAGCAACCACCTGGAAACTGATATCCATTTCAAGCCCAACAACTCCCACAGCTACCTAGAATGCACCTCCTCTCACCCACCTTCCTGAAAAAATGCCATCCCCTATTCCCAATTCCTTCACCTCTGCCATATCAATTCCTGAGATGAGGCATTCCACCCCAGGACATCCCAAATGCCCTTGTTTATCAAGGACTGCAACTTCCCCTCAACAGTGTTTCAAAAGGCCCTTGACCATATCTCTCGCATTTCCTTCAACTCATCCCTCACATCCCCTCCCCACAACAACAACCAAAACAGAATGCCCCTGGTCCTCACGTACCACTCCACCAACCTCCAGATCCAACGCATCGTCCTCCGAGATTTCCGCTATCTGCAATCTGATCACACTACCAAAGGCATTTTTCCCTCCCCATCCTTACCTGCTTTCTAGAGGAACCACTCTCTCCATGTCTCCCTTATCTGCTCCACTGTCCCCTCCAGCCCCACCACACACAGCACTTTTTACCTACAACCGCTGGGAGTGCTACACCTGGCCCCACACATCCCCCGTCACCCCCATCCCAGGCCCCAAGAAGACCTTCCACATCAAACAGATGTTCGCCTGCACATCTGCTAATGTGGTATACTGTATCCGCAGTTCACGTTGTGGCCTCCTCGACATTGGGGAAACCAAGCGGAGCCTTGGGGATTGCTTTGTGGAACACCTACACTCAGTTCACAACAAACAACTGCACCTCCCACCTTGCAAACCATTTCAACTCCCTCTCCCACTCCTCAGACGACATGTCCATCCTGGGCCTCCTGCAGTGTCACAATGATGCCATTTGAAGGTTGCAGGAACAGCATCTCATATTTAGCTTGGGAACCCTGCAGCCCAATGCATCAATGTGGACTCAACAAGCTTCTAAATCTCCTGTACTCCCCCCCCTCCCCCCCACCGCGCACCCCCCCCCCCCGCCAACCATATCCCAAAACCAGCCCAGCTTGTCCTTGCCTTCCGCGTCCTTCCTCCCACCTATCCACTCCTCCCAACTCAAGTCCCATCCCTATCTCCTACCCACTAGCCTCATCCTGCTTCCTTGACCTGTCCCTCCTCCCTGGACTGACCTAACTTCCCATCTTCACTCACCTTTTACTGGCTCCATCCCGTCTCTTTGACCCATCTGTCTCCTTTCCACCTATCTTCTCCTTTATTCATCTTCTATCGCCCTCGCCCTCGATTCCAGAATCCCCTTCCCCTCCCCGATTTCTGAAAAAGGGTCTAGACCCGAAACGTCAGCCTTCCTGCTCCTCTGCTGCTTGGCCTGCTGTGTTCATCCAGCTCGACACCTTGTTATCTCAGGGCAACTCTGCACCTGGCCAAGGAATTCTAACCTTCAGGGCCTCTATCCACAGATTGTCTCCCCAAAACTCCGAGGCCAAGGGGCTCGACTGTAGACAAACTTCCTTCACACCCAATGCGAATATTGGGACTGCACATGGACACAGTGGGAACAGAAGGAAAAAAGAAAACTGCAGAGGATAAAAATGTAGCACAGTTAACACGTCACTGTGCATAGAGCTTCACATCTATAAAAATGTTTGCACTTTAAATCATCACCTGTCTGACTGTCATTCTTGCTGTAAGTATAAGTGCTAAAATTCAGAGACCACCCCTCCTTTGGGTTCTAACATTGTATGGCCCTGTCTGAAGGAGAAACATTTTTCCTTAACGTGCATTGTAGCAATAATTACTACCAAGCCTTTAATCCTACATTTAACATTAACTTCTACGAAACAGCAGGAAAAGTAAAGAAAACATTTAGATTTGCTTCTGAGACAAAGCAAGGGTTGATTGGCTGTAAATTTGTTGCTGCCCAAAAGACAATGAGTGATGACTTCATCAGTTGGTCATGTTGCAGCACTGTACAGCACTTTGGTTAGGCCACTTTTGGAATATTACATTCAGTGGTGGTCTCCCTGGTATAGGAAGAACATTGTGAAACTTGAAAGGGTTCAGAAAACATTTACAGGGGTGTTGCGAGGGTTGAAGGTGTTTTTATCTGTAGGCAGAGGCTGAATAGACTGGGGTTATTTTCCCTGGAATGTCAGAGGGTGAAGGGTGACTTAGAGGTGTATAAAATCATGAGGGGCATGGATAGGGTGAATAGCCAAGGTCTCTTCCTTTGGGGTGGGGGAGTCCAAAACTTGAGGGCATATGTTTAAGGCGAGGGGGGAAAAGATTTAAAAAGGGCCTAAGGGGCCACTTTTTTCACACAAAGGGTACTGCATGGATAGAATGAGCTGCCAGAGGAAGTGGCAGAGACTAGTACAATTACAACATGTAAAAGGATGAGCATATGCATAGGCAGGGTTTGAAGGGATATGGGCCAAATGCTGGTAAAAGGGACTAGATTAATTTAGGATATCAGGTCAGCATGGATGAGTTAGGTCTGTTTCTGAGCTGTACAGCTCAATCACTCAATGACTGGAATCATGTATAAATTAAGGTTCTCCTAGCTTGTATTTTTTCTGGTGTTGTGTTGCTTTATCGTAGTGGAAGAAAATATCACTCCTGCTCAATGTCTTTCTCCTCAGACAAATGCCATTCTCCTAGATCTTCAGTATCCATCGCATCTTCTTTATCTGCCTCAGTTGTGCAGAGCACAGCATGAAAAGGCACACAACACCTAGACTATAGAACCAACACTTCTCCAAATTAATCCATGAACTGGAACCTCACTTTGAAGAGGCCTATGTCTGCTGCACAATGTCCTTGGTGGAAGAAATGGCTGCATCTTTTCTATGCCAGGCCTCAGTCAGGGTTGAGGGCATAGGCCAAAGTCATTGGCCAATGTTGTAAGGCATTGAACCCTTGAAATTCAACAGTAACCTGTATTATCAGGAACAGATTCATCAGGGTACCCAATGCAGCTTTATAAGATGTGGTCATGAAGTTCTCCGATGACTTCAACAATGACTGAATGGAAGCATTTTCTGATTGTGATGTCATGATATGGGGCTTTCAACAGGACATGTACATCATATACAGCCCTATACCTGGGGAAGCAGCTATGTTTGCAAAGCTTAATGCTGACCCCATCACAAGGAAAAGAAATGGGCTGAAGATTGAAAAATCCTACACAGGGTCCCCAGTAGATCTTTGCAAGCTGCCAGCTACGTAGAAAGTAATAGCAGTCTTCACCTTGACAGCCACTGGGACAGGATGCCCACTCACCTTTCAGACCATAGTCCTACTCCAGCAGCTGACACAGTTCTGTGATGGTGCCCCAGGATATTCATCTTTGGTGGCAACAGTGCGCCATGCTCATCTGGAAAAAATGGCACCAAGGACAATAGTCTTTGGGCCTTATGCACATCCTCCACATCATGAGGGGATCATCTGCTGTGACTTCATTTGGAGATTGTTTAAGAGCTGCTGGATGTTACTGCTGGTCCTAGGCTTGCTGACATCGTATGTCCTCAATTTCTCTGAGCCTTTGGTGTGCGGTGACTAAAGTGATTATAACATCCTGGGTCCTGCTATTCTGGGTCCATTGGTGGCTGTTCCAATGAACCTCTGTTGGGCGGCATTAGAAATAAGACAGCTCCTTAGTAATGCAGGCAGTCAGCTGTCGATTGAAGGACATTCAGTGTGGTTGCCACATAAGCTGAAGGAAGATATGGAGGGTATCATATTGACAGCACAATGCCAAATTATTGTACATCCACCCCCTTGACAGTTCATTGGTCCATGACAGATTGAAACAAAAACAAAAATTGCCGGAGAAAATCAGCAGATCTCGCAGAATTTATGCAGGTGATAGATTGCCTGGCTTTTTGCTAAAATAGAAGGCAATACAGGATACTGATAGACTTTAAATAATGAATGAGCAGATACTGCACAAATAGGCTAGGCAAGGCAAGGCAAGTCAGGAATCTGAGTATACTGGTAGGTGCAAAATGAGTGAGTACTAGCTAACAAAGCAAGTTCAGATACACTTGCATGATGTACGAGATGGGCGTGTGACCCTGCATATGAAGTAGCTTGGCAGCAACACTCATCGCAATTGAAGTTGGTGACTTCAAAGTACAGTACTGACATGTATAATTGTATTGTAAATGAGGGAGTGAGACTGATGCATTGTCAATGCCATCCCTGTGGGCAGAGGGTGCAGGTGATCTCTGCACATGGTGCATGCTTTGAGATGTTGGCGTTTGCTGGCCAGAATGTACACCCACTGAAGATGCTGGCGAGTTATAACCACACTGACTTTCCCATTGGAAACTAATGCCATCTAGGTTTTTTTTTCCTCCAATGCTTAGGAAAACTGCAGCCTGGATATGAAGTAGATGAAGTTAGATGATATTGAGAAATTAATGCATGAAAATAGATACTCACCACTCACTGGAAAGATTCTCATCTAGACATTGAAACTTTACATGCACAGACTGTATTTCCCAACACTCTGTCTCAATTTTCTTTTCTTGCCATTGCCCACAATATTAAAGACCTGAAAATTTAACTCTATCATTCATTGTTGCAAAGACATATTTCGTTCATTAATGGCATTCAGGGAATGAAATATGCCATTCTACATAACAATCCAGTCCCACAGGAATGGGGCTAATTCTTAACTGCTGCTTGAAATGACCCGGCAAGCATCTCAGGTTAAGATCAGTTAGGGGTAGGCAATAAAAGCTGGCCCTACCAGTAGCACTCATATCACACAAACGAATGAAAAAAAATGAATACATAAGTGCTGTCTTTTTCCAATTAACTATAACATGAGATACCCCATCTTGATCTATTCTGCCTCAGATTATTAGAATGTTACGTTTATTAAACAGAATTGAAGATACTAATTCTGACAAATTGTGTTGGAAAAAACACACCAGAATTTGTAAAGCCAATCAAGTGCTAAAAATGTTTACCCTTTCAGAAAGCATACAACAAAAAATTCAGGAATCAAAATCATACCATTCAAAACTTTGGAAGTAATAAAAGTAGAGCATGTAATGTGTATGTTATTCATAAATTGATTCAAAATCCAATGTAAAAGTACAATTTTGACAAATGCAATGGATTCGAAATGAAAACTATCTCTCTCCACAAATGCTGTCTGACTTGTTGAGTTTCTGTAGTATTTTACTTGCTTAATATTTCAGATTTGCAGCATCTGCAGGGTTTTGCAATTCTGCAAGTACATAAGGTTGATAATAATGAAGATGGTGTCTAATACCTTTCTTCTCTTCACAGTTGGACTGGGCCATCTGGCCTGAGATTGAATTCCACACGATCGAGAGTAGCAGAAAATTGCAGCAGATGTTCTTAAAGTCTGAAGTTAACAAAATGCTGACATTTATATAACTGACAAGAGAAAAAAAAAATGCACACCATTACTTTTGAATGTTCTAATTCTGACATCAAGGTTTCAGTAAATTGCTAACACTTGGTTATACAACATACCTCTGGGCGATTATATTTTTCTTCTTTAGTATTTTCCAACTAGTCTGTTCACTACGATCGTTTGCTCAATGGGGATTTAAAAAGTAATGCTTAGTTTTCAAATTTGTAGTCACCAGCTGTTTTGATGCCATCTAAATTTGAATATTATGGCTGAATGTAAATTATTCAGATTTTACACTGTGAATGACAATGAGACCACCCTTTATAGGAGGGCCTTTCAAGAATGAAACTCTTGATTTGTGCAAAGTGTTGGATGTGAATTCCTATAATGTGGCTGAATGTATTATGGCATCTTGAAATCCTTCTTGGACTTTAGCAATCTAGAAGATTAATTTTAGAAGACAAATGTTTAAATGAATGCTTTCTACAATTTTGTCAGATTTTTAATTTCATTTGGATAACATTTTATTTCAAAACACCTGTCCATTTAATTCTGAATTCACAATTGTTTAACATTTTAGTGAAGTGTTAAAAGCAACACAGACTTCTTGCTTTGCTGCACATCATAGCAATAATTTTAAGCTCTTTACATTTAGACAGGTTCAAATTGTTCAATAAACTTAGAAATTAGGAGTAGGCCATTCAGCTCTTCAAGCTTGCTCTGCTAGTCAATACAATCACAGCCCTTTTGAGAGGGAGAACCTGGAATCAGATGTAACAATATTGCAATAGAGATAAAGTAACGATGTAGACATGAGGGAGGAGCTGGCCAAAATTGTTTTGAAGGGAATCCTAGCAGGGAAGAAGGTGGAGCAACAATGACAGGAGTTTCTGGGGGTAATTAAGGAGGCACAGCAGAAATTCATCCCAAGGAAGAAGGAACATTCTGTGGGGAGGACAGGGTTATCACAGCTGACAAGGGAAGTCAGAGACAGAGTAAAACCAAAAGAGAAAGCATACAATAAAGTGAAGATTAGTGGAAAGTCAGAGGATTGAGACCACAACTATTTGTGTTATACATTAACAATCTGGAAAAAGGAACTGAAGGCATTGTTGTTAAGTTTACAGATGACACAAAGATAGGTGGAGTGAAAGGTCATATTGAGAAAACAGGGAGACTGCAGAAGGACTAGAGAGAATGGGCAAAGAAGTGGCAGATGGAATACAGTATGGGGAAGTATGAGGTTATGTACTTTGATAGGAAGAATAAAGGTGTAGAATTATTTTATAACCTGGGTAAAGGCTTCCGAAATTACAAAACGACTTGGGAGTCCTAGTTCAGGATTCTCTTATGATAAACATGCAGGTTCGGTTGACAGTTAGGAAAGCAAAAGCAATGTTAGCATTCATTTCAAGAGGGCTAGAATACAAGAGCAAAAATGTACTGCTGAGGCTGTGTAAGGCTCTGGTCAGAAAGCGTTTAGAATATCAAGAGCTGTTTTGGGCCTTGAAACTAGGGAAGGACATGTTTGTCTTGGATGGGTCTGGAGGTGGTTTACAAGAATGATCACGGGAATGAAAGGCTTGTCATTTGAGGATCGATTTGAGTAATTGAATGAGTACTCAATGGAGTTTAGAAAGATAAGGGGGGTCTCTGATTTAAACCTTACAGAATATTGAGCTGTTTGGATAGAGTGGATGTGGAAAAGATGTTTCCACTAGGAGAGACTAGGACCAGAAGGCACAGCCGCAGAGTGAAGGGAGGACCCTTTAAAACTGAGATGAGGAGGAATTTCTTCCATGAAGCTGGTTGATCTGTGGAATTGATTGCCTCAGAAGGCTGTAGAATTCAAGAAATTGAGTGTATTGAAGACAGAGATCTAAGGGTTCTTGACTAAGTATGAAAATCAAGGGGTATGTCGAGAGAGTAGGAGAATGGGATCAAGACATATCAGCCATGATTAAATGGTGGAGCAGACTTGATAGGCCAATTGGCCGAATTCTGCTTCTGTCTTATGATTCTATGGTGCTATTGATCCTGTATCTCAATGCCATATTCACACTTTCTCCCCATACTTCTTGAGGTCTTTAATATCTAAAATATTATCAATCTCCTTTCTTAAATATTTTCAGTGACTTGGCCTCCACGGCTTTGTGTGATAGAGAATTCCACAGATTCGTCAACATTAGACTGAAGAAATGATTTCTCATATCAGTACCGAATGGTCTACTCTGTATCCTGAGACTATGTTTCCCCCCCCCGCCCCCCCACCCCTCACCCCCGGTTCAACACTCTCCAACCAGGGAATACATCCTCCCTGCTTCAAGTCTCTCCACAACAAACATGGGGAATGCTGGAACAGTCCTGAAGAAAAGTCATACCAATTTTGAAAATTTAACTCTTTCTATCTCCACAGATTCTGCCAGATCTATCGAGTTTCTCCATGATTCTCCATTTCAGATTTCCAACCTTTGCAGTATTTTACACTTATTCCAATTTGACCAGCCCTATTACAATTTTAGTTAAATCCCCTCTCATCCTTCCAAACTCTGGTGAATGCAAGACCCGTAAATCAATCGCTTCTCATTGAACAGCCCAGCCATCCTGGCATCATCCTAGTGAATCTTCACTACACTCCCTCTGTGGCAAGTATATCATTTCTTTGCTAGGAAGGTCAAAACTGCACCTTTAAATTCCAGGTATAGCCTCACCAAGACACTGAAAAACTGCAGTAAAACATCCCTGCTTCTGAACACAATGTATTTCCAGAAGTAACAAGTACTCATCTTTGTCATGTTCACGAATTCAATTTTGATTCTTTCGATCCATTTACTATTGACACACACCATATTTGATTGATTAATCCTGGGCATGGACTCAAAAATGTGATTGAACTGATGAGGTTGCTAGAAGCTAGAGCTGTAGACATAGAGCAGAATTCTAAAACATTGTGAATTGAAACCTGTTAAAGACATGGAAACTCTGCACAACACTGAGGCATGTATAATATACAACAATCATGGGTTGCATTAAAAAAAAATGCCTGCTCTACCCTTTACATGGTCAAGATCCCCTTGGTATGTCCTTTCCTTATCTCCAGACCCAAGCTACTGTCTGGTTATGTATGAGAGTTGGCATATCTCAGAAGATTTTCTGAATGCCGTAGTGGGGTACCTATTTGACACTTCCAGTGTTTAATTAGGACTCAAAGAGGAGTTTAGTTTGAGCCTTATGTTGGTACACTATGATTGCTCCACTGCCCTTGCTTGTATGTCAGACAACAATTAGACCCGGACTCCAAAGTGTCTCTTCTCAGAGTTCTTACTCCCTGATATTCTAGAGCAAAAATAGTTTTTAAAATGCCTGGAAGATACTAATACGCGTACATTTTTAAAAATTGGTTTGAGGCAGAGCATTTATCTCATGACAAGTAGAGACATTGTATGTTAGCTTTTATAAATAGCTTCATTATTTCAAAAATAACATAACTTACTTTGGCGACAGGGTAAAAGTGGGTGCTGTGCTAATAACATAACTTGTTTAAAATTCTCCTTTCAGTACACAATTTTGTGATGAAATGTTCATTGTCATGACTCTAAGAGGCACAGAGGCATGAAAACAAAGGTATGCCAGTTAACACTTGAGCACAATTAAAAGCAATCCTTATGGGCATATTTGTAATGTCCATCCTTGCACTTTCACTGATGGTTTGCAGTGTGTTGTCAGGCAGATAAAAGAATGTTCAGAATGGTTCAGGAACCAAGAGGAACCTCTCATAGTTCCTTGAAAGCAACACTAGGGACCCAGGTGAAGACAAAACAGCAGGAGAGAGCTACTCTGCAAGAGGAATGGAAGTCACAGAGGCAAACGTTGTTGCTAACGACGGAGATTGTCAAAGAAATCACAGCTGGAGGCATTGCTCCAAGTCATTATTTAGGTGCTGCAAGAAATTAAATTATTTGATTCAGGCATTCAATATATCATCCTACAACTGTATCTATACAGCAGCTTCAATGAAATGAAACATCCCAAGATGTTTCACAGGAGCATTTTAATCAAAATATGACAGAAACAAAATATAACTTACATCATATCATTATACACTGCAACCACCATCTAATGATAAACCAATATTTTTACACATCCACTGATGCAAATTTCACAAGTAGTAAACACATTTCAGACATTTCTCAAAGCTTTTCAACCATGTAAGTAATAACAGATAAATGTACATATCAATGCTTTAATTGTCAATTGCTGCTTCTTCTCTTTAGGAACCACAAAACAGGTTTCAGAAAGATCTAATTGGGCAAGTGGGGAAATAGGAAACACAGCCTCATGAAATGACTCCCCTTGCGGAAGCAGTGATTAACAGTAGCTGAGACGTGAGTGCCAGGCACTTTGACCACAGGCAATGTAGGGAAATTTTGTTATCATTCCTGCTTCTGTGTATATTCAAAACTATTCCCAAACATGGGGGGCATGGAGGCTATGATGAGACTTGGGGGCTATGAGGCACCATGGAATGGATGGGGCCCAACAAAGGTGAGGAGGGAGGGTTGAGGGCATGGCAGTCATGATTACAATTGAACTGACACGCTAATGAATAAAGATGCATCGATCAACATCACTCTTCATTTTCATCTGTTGCTGCTTTGGTGCTACGTCTGGATTTGGTGAGCCCAATCCCATTGGTTTTCTTCCTGCCAGAAAAAGATATGGCAGGCTTTTGGCTCCCTAAAGGAGATGAATCGGCAAAACTGTGAACTTCTCTGACTCACGACTCCCAACTCCTTCGCAAAATTTATGTTCAAGGTTTCCTGCTTGCCACCACATATCTTTGATCACATTGTATCACCAAGGAAAAAAAAAATCCACAAATCCTTTTATTCCTGCCCTTTATAGCTTTAAGCATTCCAGCAAAACTCTGTTGAGGTTGTTTTCTCCACTTGTTTTACCAAATTGAAGTAGGTTGTCCTTGACAAACGTAAGTGTTTGTAATTCCTTACTAATTCATCCTAAATTAAGAATAGCAACAATTCAGATTCTAATTTATTAACATATTTCTTTGAAAATGCTTATGACGCAAAGAAAAATATTTCTGAATGTGGAAGCAATTCATTGAGTAAAGTCACTTAATAAGTCAGTTATTTATTTCCATACAACTGAATAGCAAATTACGAAAATCTTGTAATGTTTTTGAGTGGCTGGATTGCATGCAATCAGTTAGTAGCATTCCAACAGTTGCGAATGTTTCATTGATTTTAAGAAGTAAACTTTAATTTTGGAATGAATTAAACCATAAAATATTATCAAGTCTAAAACAACTTGCTTAGTAAAGTTATATTTTTGTTCTAATGCAGTATCATTCTCAGAGTATTAGGTGTAGTGGCAGAAGTGATACTATAATGCAAAATTATATAGTATATAGAGGGCAGTTAAATACTCTGGCATCAATTCTAAAACTAATTTGAAATATTCCCTTACATTCTACTGTATATTTAATATATATCTGCAACATAGATTTATTGGTTTGCTTAAATCCATAAAAAGTTCGACAAATTATCACAAATGCTATTGTAGTTTAATATTTCCATTAGAATAAAATAATCAGAGGGTGGAAGGTAGACTATTAGAATAAATCATTTCAAAGGGGTGGCTTCACTGTGGAATGTGTCCCAATTCAATTTAAATAATAGTAGTATTTTCACCTTTTTATAATAATTACAGTGAAACATGTTGAAACACATTTTTAATGTGGAAAACAGTCTCAAATGTTGTGCAGAAGTATTTAAGAAACAAAATTGGACATTGAGTTATAGCATGAGAAATTAGGGCCAAGGTATGGGAGTGATGACCAAAAGCTTGCTCAAAGACTAAAAGAAGACCAGAGCTGTTGAGAAAGTACAGCTTCAAGGGAGAACTTCTAGACCATGAGAATAAATGACTCAATTCACAGGCACCAATGATAAGGTGATAGGGAGAGGGATGCCAGATTTAGAAGTACAGAGTTCTGAAATTCTAGGCCTAGTGATGGATTAGGAAGTGGGAACAGAAGGGTATAGAGGCAATGTTGGTCAACAAGAACAGAAGAGATGAATAGACTTTCTTGAGGGATAGGTTACAAGCAGCAGATTTTGGATGAGCTGTTGTCATGGGGAGTTTTATTTTCTTCACTTATTATGTAATGGTTTCTTCTAACGGAGTCTGCTGCTTCATTTTCTTGAAAAGGTTTGTTAAATCACTTCGATAATACTGAAAACACATTGATTTTAAATTAATTTTCATAAATAAGTTAACTATAGTTAAATGTTTGAAAATGCTGTAGGAGTTAAGGTGGAAATGTGAAAAGAGACACTTCATTTTGAAATTAATACATATGGTGTAACTTTCATTGATTCATATACAGGTATTTGCTGATTATCTTGAATATGAATTCTAATAGGAAGGTGAAGAGAAATTAGAAAGGAATCATATCACAGATATAGAAGTGTCGATTTTAGTCACTAGGAAATTAAGGCTATATTTATATTATTTATTTATCAAATGTCTGTTAACATATGTTAATTAGTAGTTGGCTGCTATTTTAATTGGAAATATATTAAGACTGTGTCTGTGTTCATTAAATTCAAATTGTGGCAAATCTGAAAACATTCCTTATACTATTATATACCATTCAAATACAAAGAAGCTAATGTGTGGTATCAAGTCTCCATATTGACATAGGTCTCATTGAGGCTGTCAGTCTCATGAGGGATAGCTGAAGAAGCACGCAGCGTCTCACCAACTGGTAAGCAATAGCTGACCATGATTCTCGTGTCCACAGAGTTGGTTTTTGCCATCTGGAGTAAAATCCGGTGTGCACTGCTGAAACAGCTAATCTGCATGAATAAAAAGCTCATGATGTTTCAACATGACTACAGACACATCTAAAGTGCCATCATCATCAGTGATTGTATCCTGAATCCTGACTCCTGATTCAGGAAGCACACTATTCTGATGTTAATGAACTCCTCAGTACAATTCCAAAAAGGAAACAACAATCCCTCTGGGTGATTTCAGTGCCAGGGCTTGTTGTGACTGCAATGTCTGGACTGAAACCATTTGGAAAAATATAAAGATGGGAAAAGTCAATGCAAATGATGTTCACCTCAGCATTGATTAGTCATAGTGTGCTTAGATTAGGTTAATCATAACACAAACATTCTCCTTCTGTAGGAGAAATACAAGACCACATGGAGGCATTAAAGATAAAAGCTTTGACATGAACATTTACATAATCCAAAGGTCAAAGTGACTTATATATCACTTGATCTATGAGGGGAAACCGATGCCTGCTGGACAGATCATAAATTTGTTCAGCCAGTGTACAGCATTCATCTAGCAACAAGACATCAAAAGACCCAAAATTACAGAAGAAAATTCACCTATGTTTCAATCATTCATATTACATTTTCCTTTTCAACACACCAGTCAAATATAAGAATTGGTGAAAAACATAATTTATATGCTTAGCAATTTGAATACAAGATTAAAAACAACTGGAGAATTGAACAACATACTGATCAACATTGTATGCAAAGCTATTTTTAAATCTTGAGGCCATGGTCAAATAGAAAAATATCCTTTGAGTGAAGGAGATTTTACCTCTTCTTTAGAATAACAATTTCATCCACTAGCATTGCAAGAGTATTTTCAACATCTCCTCAACCATGAATCCACTGTTACAGCTGACACTCACCAGGTGAGCTCCCAGAATCCTCCAGTAGAAACTTTGAGAGGTCACCAGCAAAAGGACAGGTGCAGCAAACATTCAAGTAGATGACAAGCAAAAAGGCCTGTGGCCCAATGGTATTCTAGCATAGGTCTGTAAAGGTGGTGGATTTTTAAATCACAAAGGCCCTCCTCTCTTCCCATAAATTCAAGAATATGATGATTGTACGTATTTTCAGGAAGGGAGATAATTATGCTGTGAAAACTATCAAAGTATACCCGTCACTTAGGCAGCACTTAAAATCCTGACATACATTCTCCTGAATCACTTATTTCCTGTAACTGAGGAAATCCTTCCTGAAATACTGTTATTTTGGATGTTCCAAAAGAACTTCTGACAGCCTATGTTACCGAACAAATCAAACAAAAATGCTGAGAACAAAACCATTGTTTTCATTAATCTGTTTAAGGTGATTTGACTGAGGAAATTCTTACATTCTGTGGATTGTGCTCCAAAGATTTGGATGGCAAAGGAGCTTCATCTTAATTCTGTAATGGCTTCGTGAAGGCATGACTGTAACTATTTTTAATATAAAGATCTGAAACAAAAGTCTTTAAAATTCGGACTAAGACAAACTATGTGATGCCCCAATACTTTCTAAAATCTACCTGACAGTGGCTATCCACCTCATTAAAAAATCAGTAGTACTCTGAAGTCAATATTAAAATAGCAGCCAGGTGGAAACTTTTTTAACCTCATTCACCTCTGCATCAAAACTAAACTGATTTTGTTATTATGCGCCGCAACCATGACATGTTGTGAGGAATTCAAATTGGTTAATAATGGGACATCTTTCCTCTCACATGCATGGTCTCACTCTCAGAAGTTGCCTGCAACCTGACCCATAAGCAGCTCCATCACACCTGGTAGTACCAGAGCTCAGTACTGAACACAGCACCTTTTGGAGGTAGATAATAAAATGTGAGGCTGGATGAACACAGCAGGCCCAGCAGCATCTCAGGAGCACAAAAGCTGACATTTCGGGCCTAGACCCTTCATCAGAGGGTCTAGGCCCGAAACGTCAGCTTTTGTGCTCCTGAGATGCTGCTGGGCCTGCTGTGTTCATCCAGCCTCACATTTTATTATCTTGGATTCTCCAGCATCTGCAGTTCCCATTATCACCTTTTGGAGGAAGGAGCCTGAAGAGGATGATGGCTGCCACAAGAAGGCAGGACCCTCGGTTTCATACTGGAGCAAGATCCTAGAGCCTAGTGAGGGGAAGAGGCTTGTCCTGTTGAGCAAATAGAAGGATGGGATAATATTTTTGAAGCTGTCCTAATACAAACATGGCACTTGTCCTCCCAGGACCCCTCAAATAAATTGCTACTCCCTCAGTTCCTGTAGGCTTTTAAATCCAGCCTGCCAACATTAGACTGTCCACACCAGCCGTACTTTGCCGTGGATAGAGTATTATCAAGTTAATTGAGCTATCAATAAACATCTGCACACACTTCATATTATGAGTATAAGCAGTGTGGTGTGATGGAAGTAAGGAAAGGTGGCAAGATAGACACCCGACTGGTTGTGGTCATGTAAAATCAAACAAACAAAAGCACACTTCGTGGCAGAATTTAATATCTAGCCCAATATTTCATTTCCATTTTCAGTTCCAAGGTTTGTATAGTTTGATAAAAGCTACCTAATGCTTTTAAAATTGTATGCACACTATCACTTTCTCAGTACGGCTTCCTGCTGACAACTCCTGAACATATGGGATTACAGCTCTATAAATGAACTGAAAAGTTCATATCAGCATGCTGATTTAATCTAGCAGTTTTACTTTTAAATTAAACTTGGGAGTGCTTAGCGACACTTCAATATTTAGATCATAATTAGCCATTGGAGATTTAGCTTTAACAGTTTGTTCTTAATTTTCTATTAAATGCCATATTAGTTTTTTATTACATAATTTAGCATTACAATCAAAGCATGCATGTTTGAACCAATAAAACTATCTTAATAAATAACTATTTTGTTTTTGAAAAATAAGTTGCATTCATTCTTGGAACTTTATATTCGAGACCATACAAATTCCTGGCACCTAATTCTAATTGTTACCGTCCTAATAGCTTCACGTTACTATTGATTAACTGGAACCTTTGATTGCACTTCTTTCCACCTGAATTAACTAGTTGGTTGAACATGTCAGTCAACAACTCTTGTACACACCGGATGGACTGAATATAATAAGCTTAATTAAATTACTTTGCAGATAAATGAACTTCTGTGGCACATCTCCCTAGTAGATTGTTTAGTTTAGTTTCATCAGTCAATTTAATGAGAAGGGTTGTTAATTAGTACTTGCCACTTGTGTTGGTATTTTCAAACTGGGCTTTTTCTCCTTAAAATACAATTTTATATTAGTTGAATCAATGCTGCAACTCTAGTGATGAATGACATTTCTCCATGATTTTTGTTACAGAGATAGTAGGTGCCGATGCTGGAGAATCGGAGATAACATGGTGTGTAGTTGAATGAACACAACAGGCCAAGCAGCATCAGAGGAGCAGGAAAGTTTGATGTTTAGGATCTCAACCTGAAACGTCAAACTTTCCTGTTCCTCTGATGCTGCTTGGCCTGCTGTGTTCATCCAGCTTCACACTGTGTTATCTCCATTATTTTTGTTCATTTGCATTTTTTTGTTGATAAAAGTTACAAATATAAAAATAGGAACAGTACAGCACAAACTAAATTTTTGTCTTGGAGATAAGCATATATTTGTGCATGAATATCCATGACAACTTGTCTTTTGAAGAAATCCGATCTTGTTTGGCATTCATTATTTGACTACATTTTGTACTGGACATTTTTTGGTCAAGAATGCCTAGTGTGCAAATTGCACACTCACACCTAATGGGGTAACGTTCACAATTTTAAACGTGTACAAAAATTTGATTTCCTTTTGGAGATAGTAAGAACTGCTGATGCTGGAGTCAGAGATAACACAGTGTAGAGCTAGAGGAGCATCCGATCTGAAACGTCAACTTTTCTGCTCCTCTGAAGCTGCATTGCCTGCTGTGCTCCTCCAGCTCCACATTATGTTATCTTTGATTTCCTCTTGTTTGAGTCCTTTATTCCTGGTGGTGCAGCACTGGAAGATCACTAACATCAGATTAAGTTTGAGGAGGAAATGGAAGACTTACTGAGAAGGCTGGAAAATTGTAATTGAAGCATTTTCATAACTTTAACCATTACTGTTAGGTAATATATTATAAATAAATGTGTTTTTGATGTAGAGACTCATCATAGACATCTGCCTTCTAGTTTACCCACTACATTGACCAATGGATGAAGGGTCTAGGCCCGAAACGTCAGCTTTTGTGCTCCTGAGATGCTGCTTGGCCTGCTGTGTTCATCCAGCTTCACACTTGATTACATTGACCAATCAAGTGGATTTGTTACTATGTATTACAGTGCTGTTCCAATGGAACAAGCACCTTAATTCAGGGAAATACAGTACAAAATGAACTGTCAGCCTGTGCTGTCACCTCTCCTTCTGTCATTTTAATGATTCTGGCTTTCTCAAACATTTGACTTTAACAAAGCTTCATCCTACTATTTTAATTTATTCTCAGGTTATCAGAGTTTCTGCCATGGTCAGTATTTATTGTCAATACACTGATAACCTTGAAAAGTCTTCTTTTTGAACCAGTTTAGTTCATGACAAGAATGAAAGGATCTGGATCATCATACACCAGTTATCTCATGTTTGTTTGTAATTTAATAACGTATGCATATGTTTATCTACTCGGTTTTCAAATTCAGTTGAACAACCAGGTGGACCTGACCTGAATATTGTAACTCAATAATACAAATGCTGGAAATGCCAAGGTTATGCAGCATCTGTAGAGAAAATCAGGATTGAATAGATACACTTTGAAGACAGGGACTTGATGGAGATTTTCCAAATAAGATATGTCTATTTGAGAGTTTGAATTTGCAAAATATTTTTGATCCAGTTTGTCGATTGAATTTACATGCAAGGCCATAAAACAAATGATAACAATCATCTACAGATTTAACATCAAACATTGAATTAATGTAATTTTTGTGTACAAGCACATGCAGTGTCTATAATCCGTTTCTACTGCAGTAGTAAATGTTACCAGTTGATACACATCAGCAGATTTTGGGATAGCGCAAGGACTGTATAAGAGTGCATACACTCAGACAGACTAATGGAAACACTGGGTAAAAAAAAGACAGGAGGAAGAAAACATGCGCTAGAAAAGCAATCAATCTCCTCCTCTAATATAGCATGTTGTGTTGTTCTACCTAATGCCATACTCCCTTCCTAAAGGCCAAGGGGATACTAGAAGACACCAGAAACATTATTAGTGATGATTTCAATAAGGTAAAGTAAGATAATTCTACTTATTTTAATTATTAGAGTATTTCCAAATTAAAATCCATTGAACTCCGAAATCACATTCCGGAACCTTGCATCAATAGCTAACCTCAAATTGTCTGATTTGTTGCCTGGCTGTTGGTAGAACGAGGTGGAGTAAACCTTTGTAGCTTGAAATCGACTCAAATTTTAAGTTGATTTTCTAAAATCTGAAAAATGTTTTCAGGATCTTTATGGTTATGATCATAAATATCAAATGATGACGTTAACAATCTTAGTAATTCAATGTCCAAGCTGAGAAACCTATTGTTCTGCCAGGTTAACAAAGTGTGAAGCTGGAGGAACACAGCAGGCCAAGCAGCATCTCAGGAGCACAAAAGCTGACGTTTCGGGCCTAGACCCTTCATCAGAGAGGCGGATGGGGAGAGGGTTCTGGAATAAATAGGGAGAGAGGGGGAGGCAGACCGAAGATGGAGAGAAAAGAAGATAGGTGGAGAGGAGAGTATAGGTGGGGAGGTAGGGAGGGGATAGGTCAGTCCAGGGAAGATGGACAGGTCAAGGGGGTGGGATGAGGTAGTAGGTAGGAAATGGAGGTGTGGCTTGTGGGGGGAGGAAGGGATGGGTGAGAGGAAGAACAGGTTAGGGAGGCAGAGACAGGCTGGGCTGGTTTTGGGATGCAGTGGGGGGAGGGGGCGAACAGGGCTGGTTTTGGGATGCGGTGGGGGAAGGGGAGATTTTGAAGCTGGTGAAGTCCACAATGATACCATTGGGTTGCAGGGTTCCCAAGCGGAATATGAGTGGCTGTTCCTGCAACCTTCGGGTGACATCATTGAGGCACTGCAGGAGGACCATGATGGACATGTCATCTAAAGAATGGGAGGGGGGAGTTAAAATGGTTCGCGACTGGGAAGTGCAGTTGTTTATTGCGAACCAAGCAGCGGTGTTCTGCAAAGCAGTTCCCCAAGCCTCCGCTTGGTTTCCCCAATGTAGAGGAAGCCACACCGTGTACAATGGATACAGTATACCACATTGGCAGATGTGCAGGTGAACCTCTGCTTAATATGGAAAGTCATCTTGGGGCCTGGGATAGGGGTGAGGGAGGAGGTGTGGGGGCAAGGGTAGCATTTCCTGCGGTTGCAGGGGAAGGTTCCAGGTGTGGTGGGGTTGGAGGGCAGTGTGGAGCGAACAAGGGAGTCACGGAGAGAGTGGTCTCTCTGGAAAGCAGACAAGGGTGGGGATGGAAAAATGTCTTGGGTGGTGGGGTCGGATTGTAGATGGCGGAAGTGTCGGAGGATGATGCGTTGTACCCGGAGGTTGGTGGGGTAGTCTGTGAGAACGAGGGGGATCCTCTTGGGGCAGTTGTGGCGGGGGCGAGGTGTGAGGGATGTGTTGCAGGAAATGTGTTGCGGTCAAGGGCATTCTCGACCACTGTGGGGGGAAAGTTGCGGTCCTTGAAGAACTTGGACATCTGGGATGTGTGGGAGTAGAATGCCTCATCATGGGAGCAGATGCGTCAGAGGCAGAGGAATTGGGAATAGGGGATGGAATTTTTGCAGGAGGGTGGGTGGGAGGAGGTGTATTCTAGGTAGCTGTGGGAGTCGGTGGGCTTGAAATGGATATCAGTTACAAGCTGGTTCTGTCAGGTATCTGCTGATCTGTAAAGATCGATTCTTTCTTTAAATAACTCAAATACTTGTAGAATATTAAAAGTGTGCAAATCCATGGTGTGATGTTTACTTTCCACCTTTGTTTTGTGGCTTTATGGTCTCCAAAATGTCTGTGTACGCATCAGTATTGCACTGTAATATGTCTTCTGTGTTTTTGTTAATTTCTGTGCTGTCTTTCTGTTGTAAATTAATGATGATTTGAAAGTTGCAGGCTTGGACTATCAGGATTTTTTTTTGCCTATTGGAAATACTTGTAGCCAAAAAAAAAATGGATTGATACAAATACACAGATGTTTTTGCTCCAGTTGGATGTCAGAATAAATTGTAGTCTGACACCGGCAAGCCTTTGTAATGTCGGAAGTTGCTCTGCTTTTCTATTTTTAAACCATAATTTCTTCTAGGGGTATTTGGAAACTACCTTTTCAGGGGCATTTGAGAGCCATTTTTAAAATAAAAACAATTGGATGAACAGCCTCGAGTGTTTGCTTCCTTTCCTTCTTAGTGAGAAGTACATAACATGCTTTAGTACAGGTATGCAACCTTTAGAAGAAAGTGTTACTTTCGCGTTCGTTGCAGTTATACCTTCAGAATTGAACTTGTGTAGATTGACGGATGACTGTTTGAAAAGTTCTAACTGACATGCTTCTGTTACCTTTTTAGCACTTAGCATCTGTTTACTACCTCTAATTAGATTTTCGTGCCCATTTCGTGCCAGTAGCTTTTCGGACACTCTGTGTAACTATCATCAAGTACCCACACGCACTGCAACTGAGATGTCATTCATGGTTTACTATATATTAGATCACATAATGTATCCCAACATAAATCATGAAGTGTATTTACAAAACTAATTACTTGTAAGGATATAATGTCATAGACAGTATATATATATATATATATATATATATACACACACACACACACACACACACACACACACACACACACACACACAATATATGTACATTATTATTGCAACTCATGCAAATAAAACTATCCAAATTTTTAGGTGATATTTAATGTAATGTAAGCAGAATACATGTACTTTCCAAGGTAAAAATGGTACTGCACAATAATAAATGAACTTTTCAGCAACACAATTATGGCTCCCATTATGACTTGAGGGTAGACTGAGTGACGATGAACAATCCATTTAGATTCACACAAGCAGTGGGTTTCACATCAGATGGAAATTGTTTAATTTATTTATAAGCCATCTATTAATCAATGGAGCAATTTTAGAAACTTAGCAGTTTACTTTCAAAGTATTAAAAGTATATACAGGACAGAATCTGGCCATTCTATCTACTAGGCTCTTGATTCAGCTTACTTAAGACCCTCCCATCCTTTATCTTCTAACTCTTTCAACACGTCCAGTCTCCTTCTCCCTCAAGCAGTTATCTAGTTTTAGTTAAATGTATCAATACCATTTGTCTCACCTCTAGATTGTAGCGAAGATTGAGCTCCACATTCTGACCACTCTCTGAGAAACGTGAATTCTGCTCAATTCCTTATTGGATTTATTAATGGCTTATGTGTATTCCTCTAATTTTGACCCGACAAGTAAAATTTTGTTCTCCACCTTATCAAACCATTTCATAACTTTGAAGTTGTTATCCTTAACCATTTCTCTCTGGAGAGAAATGCTCTCGCTTTTGCAAACTTTCTTGACAGAGTCAAGACTCTCTTGGGACAGTGTATTAATACTTGAGCAGTCATCATAAAGGTTAGAGAACTAATCAAATCAGTCAAAGTTCTCAATTTACCTGCCTGACTGTCTCTCAGGTTAATAGAAAACACTGATTGCATTCCTCTACTTAACAAGAAACTATTAATTATTACAGAGAACTCCATTCTAACAATAGACAAACAAAACTATGAATTATCAATATGCAAGTCTACTAGCTTCACACCCTTCTTAAACCCCAACACACATACCCACACACATAACAGAAAGACACATGAAAAATGGGTATTGTGGGTGATGAAAAAAGTACTGCGGAAATACAATACAATAGCATCAGTCCACAGGATTTGATGAGTTCTCCCTTTGCTTACTTCTGCTCTCTCAACTTCTTATTATTTTCAAGTTCCTTCAGTTATTTACCACAGACCTGAGGCAATTAACATATTATTTGTTCAATCCTTCAGTTTCTGGTTTAGAGAGAATCATGATGGAAAATGATGAGAGGGATTAGCCAGCTATCTTCCACGTTTTGGTTTCTTCTCTGCAAAGAAACAAAAAGACACCCTCTTTACGTTACAGCTGATAGGCTTCTGTTCCTGTAGTATTTCCACACTCACTGTTCACCTGCCCAGGAACCAGACAGTGGTTTTATTATAATAACTTCTGACTTCCACAACTAGGCCTCATTGCACAAGCCAATTAGTAATCTGTCCCTGAGTGGAAATTTGCTTTACACCAGTAATTGTTCTAAAGCAATTCATCCCAAAGTCCTTGATTTATCCTAATATCCTCTACCCATTTTTCTTCACAATCCAAAATATAGAAAAATAAAAAGATGCAGTCACGACATGTTGCCATCCTTATATGAGATGAAATGCATTTCAAAAACTTTTCACCAGAAGGCATGTGACACAAAACAAGAGACACATATACGTTCATCTTTCCTTCCCACATGTAATCTTATATAATCTTTCACCGATTCTGAAACATTTAACTTATTCTACCATTTACATTGCCTTATTTTCAATGTGAATAATCTTTATATTAAATGGTCGGAACAGGAGAGGGCTCTCTAAATAAACTTGCTTTTTGAGTTTTAACCTCTTCAGTGAATGTCAGTGAATTATGGTTAGATTCTTTTTTTTGTTGTTGCTATCATTCCAGACATCAACGTCAAAGTGTTGAAAAGTCAATAATAATCCCAAAGTCTCCTTTTTAATGATAGAGTACCTCCTCTGACACTGGCTTAGTTTCTAAGAAATGTGCCTCTACTCCCAACTTGTCATTTTGTAACAACATTGCACCTAACCCCAAATGACTAGTATTGGTCGATTGTGTTTTTTTTTAAAGTTTTGGAAAGATCAGGGGTAGCCAAAATTGGCTCATTTATTTGGATTGCCTTTGGCTTCTCAAAAGCTGTTTGGCATTCTGTTGGCCATAACATTTTTGCTTGTTTCCTTAACAAATTCATTAAAGGTATTCTGCTGAATTTATACTTAGGTTTCTGGTAAAACCCACATATTCCTAAAAAAAAAATTCTGTTTAGTATTTGATACTTAATTTTCACTATTCTTGGCAATACTTGCCCTTGGGTCCAACAATGTGTCCAAGATATATTACCCTTGCTTTTGTGAATTCATTTTTGGACAGATTTATCACTAAACCAGCTGACTGCAATTTTCCATGTATTACAATAGAGTTTAATAATGTTTAAACAAACTACAGATTTATGAATTAAAACATAGCTGAAGTATTTAAGTCTTTGTGATATAGCAGTGGCAGTTTTTTTTAACCCAAGTAGCATGACTCAACAATAGTATGAGTCACTTAGACCAACAAAGTGAATATCTCTTTCGCCCTTGATGTTAATGGCACTTGTCAGTACCCTTCAATAGATCAATCTTAGAAACGAGGCACTGCCAACTCAATCAAAACAATCTTCTAAAAGGAAGTATTGTGTACGTATCTATTTTTTGACATTCCATTTACCCTTCTGTAATCTATACAGAATGTTAGTTGATCTATTTGGTTTAGAAGCAAACAGCACTCTTGAACTCCAGCAACTTTGGCTTTGTTTAATCAAATGACTTTACAGCAAGTATTGAATCTTTGTTTCCACCCGAGCTTGTTTTCCTGGACTCAAATGATAAGGATTCTGTTTTATCACTATGCCTCTTCTACATCAATATGTAATATATCCTGTGGTATCTCTATAGATTTCCTTTTATCTAAGCTAGCCTAATAGATCCTCCCATTGTCCTTACTCTATGAAGACAGTGTCTGACTGTCCCAATATTTCAATTTTGACTAGTAGCATCACAGGATATTTGCATTGCAAACTGTGTACCTCTCCCTCACTTCACCCTGCACATCCCTGCCATAGAATCCTTACAGTGTGGAAGCAGGCCATTCTGCCCATCAAGTCCACACTGACCTTCTGAAGAGCATTCCACCCAACCGCCACACCCCCAACCCCATCCCTGTAATCCTGCATTTCCACCTAGTCTGCACATCCCTGGACATTATGAAGCAATTTGGCATAGCCAATTCATCTAACCTGTGCAAATTTGGATTGAGTGAGGGGACTGGAACACCCAGAGGAAACCCATGTAGACACCAGGAGAATGTACAAACTCCACACAGAGTGCCCAACTGAACCTGTATCCCTGGCACTATGAGACAGCAGTGCTAACCATTGAGCCACTGCACCACCCAAATGCTTGTCATCCAGCATTTCTCATGCCATCTGAAAATGTGTTCCTCATTATCCTGTTACCTGAGATAGTATTGTTTCAACACTTTCACAGATCATAACTAATACTTCTTCCTATGATTAGGAAGATCTATCAGCTAAGTAAATTTACTAATCCCCTTATTTACCTTGTATGGAACACTGAATTTCACTTCAAGGGTTCACCTTGCAAAACCAAGAATATTAATACTTAAATCTAAATGTAACATTTTTTTCCTGCCTATGCTTTCATTTTTACCTGTGAAACTTTAAATGGTCTTGTACTACCTCACTTACTAAGTTGAATCTTTCAGCAAACATGGACACACACTGTAACATTGAGCATTTTTCTTTTTGACTTAAGGATTTTCCTCAATCAATTTTAATGGTCATATTATCTCATGGCGTTAGATCAATTCAAGTGGACTAAACCCAAAAGATTCATTTGGGAAATCTCTGGTAGCAAATAATAAGAATTCTAATCCTTTATCCTAATCCTGAACGTGTGTCCTAATGTATGCCCTGATCATGGTTTTGAGAGTCTGATGCCATCTCTCTAAAGCTCTGTGTTTGTCAGTGATATATAATTGTCTTTAATTATTTTATTATCAAACTGCTACTGAGGTCTTATATATATGAGACATTATATTTCTATTGATTGGCTATATGAGAAAAAAAAATAACTTTTCCATTACTACCTTAGTTCCACTTACTTTTTCGTATTAACATTACTTTTTCTTTTGATCATTTATCACTCGGTAATGTCAAATCCAAATCTCTGATTCAACAGCATCCAGGATGAGCTCCCAATGACTTTCATGACCTTCTTTGAAAAATACACAGATACTTAAGCTCCACCATGCCGATGGGCATTACAGAAGTTAATGTTTTAATCAAATCACTCAAAATCTCTGATGGGCTTGAGGTTAACAGAAAATGTTGACTAGATTTCAGTGCTAATTATGATGAAGAGATCCATTCTACCACAGGCAAAAAGAGATACAATTTAACATGCAACTCTAAGCCCCTTCCTAAACCCCCCACACACATCAGACAAAGAGAAACAAACAAATCTGGGTGTTGTAAATTGAGAGAAAAATACGCAGGAAACACAAGTCAATAACATCAATCCATTTTCTGAAGAAGGGTCTAGGCCCGAAACGACAGCCTTCCTGCTCCTCTGATGCTGCTTGGCCTGCTATGTTCATCCAGCTCTACACCTTGTTATCTCAACAGCATCAGTCGACAGGATTCAAGAAATTCCCTTTTGCTTCCTAAATCTTTCTGACTTCCAAGCTTCTTATACTTTCCAAGTTCTTTCATTGTAGACACAGGACAATTGACATACTATTTACTGAGTCATTCAGTCACTGGCTTAGAGGTTACAACTTAAAATAAATCTGTTTCTGGGCAAAGGTCATTCCATATGCCATGGTACTGTGGATTCTTGGGCCTTTTCATTCATTGCTTGAACAAAGCAACAATGTAAACACAAATTATGAAACACTCCACTAATTTGTTTTTAAAATGTGCAACAACTCCTTTCACAGTCATTGTTTTATGTTTTTCTCATGTTGGCTTTAAATAAAGACATATAAAAAGAAGCACTCTTTAAAGTATATGGAGCTTTATAGGGTTGAGTTAATTTTCAAAAATCAATATCTTTGAATTAAATAAGCAATACTCTTCTATAATGTGGTTAGTTGTAAATATTTTCTGTAAAGAAGGATTGACATATAGCCTAGATGAAAAGGATGGTCATGCATTTATGGTTCTATGCCTTAAGTTAATGTAAATTTAGATTAAAAGATCTGAAAATGCTTTAAAAGGAAAAGGTACTTTATCAAGGGCATATTTTAAACTAGTTTATTTTGGAAGTTAAATGTAACAGATCAATGTATTTTTAAAAATTATTATTTTGAGTTTTACTCTATTTCAGTCATCAACAACTATTGTGGAGACTTTTTTTTATTTTAAGGCTGTTGATTGGTTTTGGAGACTCATTTAATGCATCAGTTGAAGCATTTGGGACGATGTTAACCACCAAGGTTGACACTGGATACTCAAAGTATATGCACAAATTACTCTACAAATGCCACATAATCAATGAAATTTTAATAAATTGATAGGTTGATATTGTTAAGCTGTAACAAAAGTGGTGATCTCACAAAGTGATTAGCTTGTCAAGGAATGAATTGTGAGTCAGCAGCAAGTGATATCGTTAAGATGATTATTACCATGAAAGAACCCAAATAACAAGTTGGGTGCACATTACCTCACCAATCCGATTGACCACGTGCTGTTCATGCATCGGCAAGCCTTTTCCAGCACCAGGATATCTCTGATGATACACTGGGGCAGTCGCTCAGAATGCTTAATAAGTACTGCTTCTCAGATGTTGTGTTCAGAAGAGAAGACTAAACACAGAACGAGGACCTCAATCAATAGAAAAGAGACAGAAAATAAACAGATGTTTGCCCAGTTGGTGCCACAAGCCAGTGGCCTGAAATGGATCTGCTTTTGATGAGTATCATTTCTTATGGGCTTGTGAAAACCTATTAAATTTATCATAAGTTTTGGAAATGTATTTGTACCTGGAATCACACTGGGAACTAAACAGGACAAGTTTTTTTTTTAAACTTGGCTCTCTCAAACACAGTCTGTAATTATCATTGGCTTAGGGCGTACAACAAAGTTTAAGAGAAACCAAAATTTTCCCCTTCTGGTATCACTTCAATAAATCTCTTTTAGCATTTTTGCCAGTTCCATTATGTCCTTTTTTATATTATGGAACAACAACATAATTATTCAGCACCTTGGCCCAAGAAATGATCCTAAGGCCCTTCACACAAGAATTATAAATCAAAGCATGTCACCACGTCACAAAAGAGGATAACAGAGCAGGTCACCACTTTAGTGAAAGAGCTGGATTTTGAGGAGTGTCTTATTGAGAAAAGTGAGTTGGAAGATGCACTTAAGCGAATTCTAGAGGTTAGGGTCTTGGTAATTCATGATACGGCAAAAGATGGTGAAGAGATTAAAATATGGCATTTTAAAGTATTCAGAATTAAATGAGCTCAAATATCTCAGAGTGTTGGGACTAGAGGAGATTACAGCACAGGGGTCATAAAATATGTATACTTGTAAAGTCAAAACTGAAAAGTACTAATCTGCAAGTCAACAGCCACTGGGAAACACAGAAACATCTGCTTGATATGTTACGGATGGGAATAAAGGTACATTTTCCTTTCTAAACAGAAATACAAATACTATTACATAACTAAAACACTAAATAACACCAAAGAGAAGGAATCGATGCTCATTGAAATGATTTCTAATTTAAATTTCATTACTATTGATGTTCATCTGTGTTATTGAAAGAGCCAAATGATTTTCAATCCATAGATATCACTCAACAGTTGATTGTTCCAGTGTGGCATTTTATTTTGAGCACTCAGCTGCATCAGGAGATTAGGTTACCAGCTGTGTTAGTGCACAATTTTGGCTTGAAGTGCAAAATCCCTGGATCACTGCACAAACTGTACATTTTGAAAAAAAGAAAGTGTAATTTAGACATGTCAGCCATCATAACAGCGGCAGCAGCATATATTTTCTAAAGTCAATTAAATAGTAGCAAAACACACATTCTATTGTACTCATATTGGAATATTTAACACCTTCATCCTCAACAGATCCCTGTAGAGATTCTGGTTTATAACTGACCAAAATGTTTTGGCTAATTTGAGAAGCCACTGAAGACACCAAGATTTCAAGAGAAATCACAAGACTGAACTAACCTCCAAACACATCCTACCAAACCCTTTAGTGCCTCCTGTCCCACATGCAGCAGAATCTTCATATCACCTATTGGAGACAATAAGGACTGCAGACGCTCGAAGTCAGAGTCTGCAGGTGACAGGCTGGAAAAACACAGCAGGTCAGAAAGCATCCAAGGAGCAAGAAAGTCAACACTTCATTCCTGGCAAAGAGTTTCTGCACAAAACATTGACCGATCTGCTCCTCGAGTAATGTCTGATCACCCAATGGGCTTCTTAGCCTTTTCAAAAACCATTGATTGGACTGAAAGCAAGCAAACCAACCTTGATCCTGAAGGAGAACTAAAAGAGGAAGGTTAGGACGTTAACACAGACAAGCAAAACCTGTCAAATATGTTCAATAATGTGCTAGAATGTAACAAACTCATTTAAATATACAATTTTGTAAATTAAGTCACAGAAAGTGGTGTAACATCGCGTAACACAGCACAAGCTTAATCACACTAAGTGAGCAGCACATATCACAGCAGTGAGACTATGCCTCCATTAGGGATCCATATTCAATTCCTGCCTTCAGTTTAGTTTTTATTATTCTAGAAAGGATCCAAGATATTTATTTCACTGTTCATTTATATTTTACCAATTCTTTACTAGAAGAGTTGAATCCCAGAGGTGAGGTGAGGTGACAGTCCTTGACATCAAAGCCACCTTTGACCAACAGTGGCACCAAAAAGCCTTAAGAAAATTAGAATCAATGGGAATCGGGGACAAACTCTCTGCTGGTTGGAGTCACAGCTGGCACATAGGAAGATGGTTGTGGTTGTTGAGGTCAGTCGTCTCAGCTCTTCAGGAGCTCCTCAGGATACTGTGATAGGCCCAACCATCTTCAACTGCCTCATCAATGACCGTCCCTCCATTATAAGGTAAGAAGTGGGGATGTTCACCAACAATTGCAAGGTGTTCAGCACCATTTGTGACTCTTCAGGTACTAAAGCAGCCCAAGTTCAAATGCAACAAAATCTGGACAATATCAGATTTGGGCTGAAAAGTGGCGAACAATATTCACACCTCATAAATGCCGGGCAACAATAATCTCCAATAAAAGATAAACTGACCACCATCCCTTGTCATTCAATGATGTTGCCATCACTGAATTCCCCTAATTACCATCAACATCGTAGGAGTTACCTGAAATAACTCCAAGAGGTTGGTATCCTGTCACCAAGTCACCCTTTATTTACACATGGAAAATGCTCGACACCATTCTCCTGGAACCAGCTCTCAAAGTGATCATAAGGTTAGACAATCCTGTTTACATCTGGCAGTTAGGGCTCTCTGATTGTATAAGATTAACAGCCGCTATCAGGGAACTTGTATTCTATGGCAGCCACCTAGCTGATGTTGTTACAATCAATACATTACCATTGACTAGAAATTCAACTGGACTCACCACATACAGTGGCTACAAGAGCATGTCGTAGCCTAGGAATTCCATGGTTACTAACTCACCTCCTGACTCCCAAAGTCTGAGCAACATCTATGAGACAGAAGTCAAGAGAAATGAAATATTTCTTACTTTCCTGGATAGGTGCAGCTCTAACAACACTCAAAGAGCTTGACATGTCCAGGGCAAAGCAATCTGCTTGACTGGCACAAAATCCACAAGCATCAACTTCCTCCAACACTGATGCTCAGTAGCAGCAGTGTGCATGATGACAAGGAATTCACTAAAAATCCTTCAAACAGCACCTTCAAACCCAAGACCATTTCCATTTAGAAGGACAAGGGCAGCGGACACATGGTAGCAACACGACCTGCAAGTTCTCCTCCAAGCGACTTACCATCCTGACCTGGAAATAAAATTACCATTCCTTCACTGTTTCTGGGTCAAATCCTGGAATTCCCTCTCTAGTAGCATTGTGGGTCAACATACAACACATTAACCAAGTGGCTCAAGAAGGCAGCTCATCTTCTCAAGGGCAATTAAGTAAGGGCAATGAATGCTGACCAACCTGAGATGCCCACGCCCCAGGAATGAAATAGGAAAAACTAAACATATTTGAAAAGTTGACAAACATCATTAACATTATCAAAATTTGTGATTATGTTATTAAGTTAATGAAGGTTGTGACTTTGACAATTCCCTTCACCATTGATCATAAAACAGAAAATGCATTTGTTAATATTTAAAGTTTCTGCTACAGGTTAAATCTAACATTTGTTTCGTTACTGCAATGGATAAAATGTACTGAAAAAATGAATCAAAATTTATTATGAAGCAGTGAGGCTAGATGCATTCGCTATTTGCTATTATTTGTTCACTAATCAGACAACAACTTAAGGTGAGATTTGTAGTAAATCATGAAAACCCAGAAGGTGCTATATGAGATGCATGCTCTACCCTAATTTAAATGCAGATGGATTGTCTAGATTCTGATTCAAATGCTTTAAATGGCATGAAGTTCCAGGTGATCAGTAGGCCTGATCCATTCTGTATATTTATTTTTAGTAATGACATGATAACTCTTTAAAAAAAAATGCCAGAGGAGTGCTCTGGCATTGAAAATTTACTTGTATAATCCTGGAATTTCACTGTTTCCGCATTCAATTTTTGTTGGAAATTTAAAATTTACATTGAGTTTGACCCTCAAGGGTTTAGTTGAAGAACCAGCAATTTGGCTACTGCTGCTGCTATCTGACTTGGCTAGCTTTCTGGCATCATGGTTGGCATTGCTCGAGGTGGTGGTAAGGAGGCAGGGCATTCTGAAATCTTGAGAAAGGCTGATGGTCCATTTGACTATTGTCATTTGCATAAGTTGACACTCAGTACTTGTATTGATGTATGGGAGTGTGGATCTTCTCTTCCATCTCAACCACCACAAAAGCATCAGCGAACTTGTAGACTTGAGTCACACACCAAAATAATTTCTTCCTTACCACTTCAACAGCAGAATCTTTCAAACCACAAGACAATGTAGCTTTAAAGTGCACATTTCTGCCTTTGCTGTACATGACAAGCAGGCGGGTAACACGATCGGCTTGCGGTCGCATGGTGGCGTGGTGGTTAGCGCTGCTGCTGCTTCACAGTATCAAGGACCCAGGTTCAATTCCAACCTTGGGCGACTATCTGTGTGGAGTTTGCACTTTCTCCCTGTTTCTGCATAGGTTTCTTCTGGGTGCTCCAGTTTCCTCCCACAGTCCAAAGATGTATGGGCTAGGTGGATTGGCCATGCTAAATTGCCCCCAGTTGTTCAGGGATGTATAGATTGGGTGGGTTATAGGAAGATGGGTCTGGGTGGGATGTTCTGTGGGTCGGTGTGGACTTGTTGGGTTAAAGGATCTGTTTCCACACTGTAGGGATTCTATGAAACTGACTTCTTGTACCAGAAACAACCCCATGGGGTTTTAATAAATGGGCTTCAGTAGCCTATCATAAACAGCTTTCTGATCTTGGTTGCTGGTTATTTTAAGCTGCCATTTGAAGCTGTTTAAATGGGTGAGTTTCCATTCAATCAGTGGGCAGAATCACTTGTGAAGACCTTGAAGGCAGGAGCAATAAGTAATTAAAAGGGTTGGTGTCATATTTGAATCCTGGTGCCTTCCTATCTCTACCGGAGCCAAGTTGGGGTGTGAAATTCCATCATCAATACTTAAGGAGCTCTTCCTTTCACCACCGCTGCAGGGGTTAATCCAAGCAGGTCTGTGGCCATGCACAGCAAATCAAACTGTGGGGAACACTTTTTCACCTCAGCGGGATGATTCCCCCTGTTAAAAGCAAACAAATTCCAACTGGGGAACTGGACATTGGGACTGCAGGGCCCCATTTGAAGCCAATATCCCATCTCTTGATTCTGACTCTATTTCCCCTCTCTCCGCCACCACTCATCCTGCAATTCATTCCCCACTCCCCCAGTTCCAAAATATTCCACACTCGAGGTTTTATTTCTCCATGATCTTAGGACTCCAGCAGGTGTGTCCTTCTGGCAGGTTCACCCCCTCCCGAGTACAACTGCTGAGTGCAAGGCTAGCATTCTATAATTGGCCACTAGGTCTTAGTCAGCAGGCCTCACAGTCAAGGCCCACTCGTGCCTTGCCACTGCCTCATTGCAATGCTGTTCAATAGGCCATCCCAAGAAAAAGTGGCATAGATATTTTGCTTGTCTACTTCAGCAGATGAGTCTGCTGGCATCACAACAAGATTGCGTTTAGTGAATTGGGTGGGGAAACCAGCTATAACGTTCAACTGTATGATATAAATTCTGGGAAATTTCAAATTCCTCAGCTATATTCTGTTATGCGCTTTTTCCACTTGAATCCATCATACACATATGTAGCATCAGAGGGAGTTGTGAAGGAACAGGTAGAAAGTATTGGCCATTCAGTTCCTTGAGCTTGCCCTGCATTTCACAAGGTCATTATCAATCTGATAGCAATCTCAGATCCTCATTCTCAGCTACCCCAGGCAACTTTCACCCACTTGCTTAGCAAGAATCTATCCAGATCTGTCTTAAAACAGTGCATGCAGTTCTGATATTGAACGGTATTGGTTGGATAGGTCACTGATTATTCCCAACAATATCACAAAATCTGTAGACTCAATTGGGCTATTGTTATAATCATCAATATTTAGGTATGGTTAGGATAAACTTTACTTCATTACTGATGCATAATTTTATAGTGTGTCTACTTCTATATCTTATGGATTTAGAAGAATACAATGATGATTGATCTACAGCCACTGGTCTACCCACTGTGTTCACAATGAACAACTCATTCCAGAATAAGCTTTTATTTCTATTGCATTGTTCACATCACACATGGCACTTAATATTTAGTAGACTAGCAAAAGCAACAGGGAAGGTGGAATTTTTGATTTTGGAGAAATTTACCTGCTGAAGTATATCATGTGGCAATTTTACTTCTTTCACATTAGTGAGGGAGTTTTTTTCAGTTTGCAGTAAATGGGGTTTTCATAACATTTTAAAGAATGTATCATACGCTGTTGTTGGCTCAGCAGCATAAACAGTCACTTATAAAGACAACTGACCTCTTTTGTCTCTATATTTACTTACCTTCACTGAAATTTTATGCTAACTGTGTGATAGTCCCAAATGACATTCAAGCCATCATCAATATATTTTTAAACAAGTCACAGGTGGAATTATTCTAACGTCTATAAAATTTCTGGCTATTTCTTTTTTGTGCTTCCTTGCAAAATTTTGACATTGCAATAAAAAAAGTCAGTGGAAATGTAGTTAAAGTAAAATTTAGTTACCTATCCTGTGGTGCACTAACCCCTTAGAATGAAAGTGTACAATGTCAACACCAGGACACCTGTGGACATATCAAATGCATAAGAGCTCTCTGCATTGTTTAGAAAACAAATTCTGTTTAGTCAACACTGAACAATTTGAAATCTCACATTTCTACTTGGTTTTCTATTTGTAACATCATTCAATATAGGATTCCTCGCTATGTGATAAGTCTCAGTGAGATATTGGTAATTCTGTTTGATAGAAGTTGAATTGGTTGCATAGATCTAAATCTGTTTGGTTATCGTCAGCACATTATTCATGGAAGATTGTTTACTGAAGTTATATATGTTTTTGCAAAATTATGTTTGAACTGTTCTTTCCGTACCTCCAGAGGTGCAGACCACCAGATGCTTAGTGTCATTCGTATCCGCAAGGAATATTATCCAAAACAGCAGTCAATACTCTCAAGGCTGACATGTAGGCTCTGTATAGTCATTTGAATAATGAATCATAACCCAGAGGCAATTTGTCTGCAGAAAGTGCCAACTCTGATTATAAACTCAAATGATTGGAGACAGGAGAAATCTTATCCACATGACAAACTTTATAACACATTGTTTTATAATTTCAAATACTATGGATTTTAGCAGCAAAATTAACTGAACAATGTAATATATGAATACCATACAATGGTAAGTACATTTAGAATAGGGCTATTGAATATTGAATTTTTTTTGCAATGTTGTCTTCTCATCAGTGTTGATACCTACTAATGAAGTGATCTCAATTGGAATTTACAGTGTATTGGACAGTGGATAAAAGATTTTGACCAAATCTATTTTCATTCTGAATTTTAAATAAAATCTTTCAGGAATGGATGAGTTTATGTGAGTGGTTTTCCGTTCCACACATTGTGACACCAAGATTAATCCTGCCTTGGCTGAAGCACATACTAATTACTAGTGCATAAGGAACTAAAGTGTTGAAAATGTCATTCACAATTAACATCTCCAGTAGTAGTACCATTAGGACTACGCAATAAGCAACAAAAAGGAATACTAATGCAACACCAACGGGGAGACATGAATTAATAATGACACCAGCAAGTTGTGGTCTCTTTCAATGCACATCTGTCATTCTGTTTATTCGAAGTACATGAACAAGAATGACCATACTCAAAAGCCAATTAAATACATTTTATAGCAGGCATATGTTTATGAAATGGAACTGGACAAATGCCACATCCAAATTGTTCATGTACGCATTAACCCAAAAATGTTTTAATATTGCTTATATAAAATTTCTTTAAATAATTTACTAAAAACAACTTATGCATAAATATTGTTGGCTGACACCTGATGGAACCTACCAGAATGGGGCAGGTGACAAACATGCAGAGAGGATGCATTGCCCAATTCTACCCATGGGGAATTCACCCATGTTTATTCAGAGGAAGGAATAAACCAATGTGTGGAACCTGCTCCTGACTAATACAACTCATTATTAAAACTTAAAGGCAATTATTCCTGAGTGTACCTGGGTTTAGCTGTTGCTCACAGATTTTCCAGAAGTTGATATGGGTTACCTGAATGCCAACCAGTAAACAATATGGGGCAGCATGGTAGCTCAGTGGTTAGCACTGCAGCCTCACAGCACCAGGCGCCCAAGTATGATTCCAGCCTCGGGTAACTGTCTGTGTGGAGTTTGCACGTTCTCCCCATGTTTGGACTGTAGGAGGAAACCCACACAAAGATGTGCAGGCTAGGTGGATCGGCCATGCTAAATTGCCTGTAGTGTTTGGGGGATGGGTCTGGTTGGGAGCTCCAAGGGGCAGTGTGGACTTGTTGGGTCAGAGGGCCTGTTTCCACACTGTAGGGAATCTAATCCAATCTATCAGGATAGAGTCACAAAATTATATAGCATGGAAATAGATCCTTCCATCCAACCAGGTAAAGTGGTCAAAGACACAGGAAACAGAACCTTTGCACTATCAGGTGCTCAATAACAATATATAGCACACTCTTGGAGCAAGAGAAGGGTAAGATATTTCCGATATCAAAAATGGGTGATAAGATTATTACTTTGTCAAGGAGTCAGAACAAGAAAATATAAATCTTTTCCAACCAATGTGGGGGAAGAAAAAGAGTACACAGCAGTAAATGACTAATTGCCAATCGTGCTGCTGCTTTGGGCACAGGCAAGCTGTACTATCAGGACCCACGATCTGTTGTGTAACAATTATGCATAAAGACATCCGGTGCAGTTACTTGCAGCTTTTTTTTTTAATGTCATCTGTCAATGTCTAGCAAATATTTTGAAACACTGTGTTTTGGTTATTTTGGATTTATGTGTACTCTGCTGGATATCCTTTTTTACCTATGAGGAAAGACAAGATGTTCCTAGATACACGGACTGAATATGATCTGATGCATCTTACACAACCTAGCACTACCAAGCTTGATTGTAATAGAATCATAGAATACCCAGAGCGCAGAAGGAGGCTATTCAAGCTGCTGTGTCATTACTGAGTCTCTGAACAGCGACACGGCTATTCTCACTGCACTGCTCTTCCTCAACAACCTTGAAAAACTTTTTCGCCTTCTGATGGTCGTAACTTGCCCTTTCAAAAGCATGACTGAAACTGACTCCATCACTTATTTGTTTATTCATTCATGGGATGAGGAATGTCACTGGCTTGGCAGTATTTATTGCCCATTCCTAATTGTCCAGATGGCTGTTCAGAATCAACTACATTGATGTGGGTCTGGAGTCTCACAGAGGCCAGACCAGGTAAGGGTGGCAGTTTCCTTCCCTAAATGACATTAATGAACCAGATGGGCTTTTCCAACAATCGACAATGGAATCACAGCCACTATTAGACACTTAATTCCAGATATTTATTGAATTCAAATTCCACTATCCGCTGTGGTGGGATTCAAACCTGGCTCCCCAGAACATTATCAAGGTAAATGGATTAACAGTCCAGCGATAATGCCATTTGGCTGTCACCTCCCCCATGAGGTACATTCTTAGGTACATTCCAGTTCCTCAGCCATAGTGAATGAAATTACTTCTATCATATCGTGTTTGGTTATTTTTGGCATTCACCTTAAAGTTGATATTCCCTAGTTTTTGACTCTTCTGCCAACAGAAACAAATTGTCTCCACCCACTCTGTCCTCTGATTCAAAAATATTTAACACCGCCTTCAAATTTCTCTCAGCCTTCTCTTCACTAAGAAGAACAGCTCAATCTTCTTCAATTCATCCATTGTAACTGAAGTGCCTCAACACAAAACTATTCTAGTAAACCTTTATTAAAGCTCTCATATTCTTTCTAAACTCTGGTGTCTAGAATTGGACAAAATATTCCAGTTGAGGCTGAACCAGTGCTTTATAAAGTTTCATAATATCATTATTTTTGGACTTTTTTCCTACATTTATAGCCCTTCTTATCAAATTGTTGATGCTGCTGTTGCACTTCCTTTTCTTCTGCTTCTCACTCTATTCTTAACAATGAATCTAGAATGGCTCCCACTATGATTTACAAGTGCTATTTAAGATAAACAAGGTAACACAAATCAGAAAGAAGCTTTTCAAATCTTCAATATATATAAGGCCAGTGGGCTTTGATTTGTGTGTATGAAGGGTTTTACAGGCTGATGGAGGGAGAGAGAAGCAGAGAGATAGAAAGAAATAGTCAGTGAGAGACAGAGAGAGAGTTAATAAGAGAGATAGACAGAGAGAGAGAGACACTTCAGAGAGAATCAGAGTCAGAGAGAGAGAGAGACAGACAGACAGACAGAGAGAGTCAAAGAGAGACAGAGAGATAGAGAGAAGAGAGAAAATGGAATTACATGTCATTGTGTATTTCAAAATCCTTGAAGTAATATGATATGTAAATAGCTTGGTTTGTTTGATGTTATCTCAATTTCTTTTTCAGAATAAACTTCTGTTTTATTGTTTAAAAACCAAATCTGCAGAATTTTTTGCTTGCTTTCCAGTAAAAATACCCTTTATCATTTTTTGATCAGATTTCCATTATGTCAGATTTCAGTCTGGATTACACTTATCCAGTATTAACATCAATTGAGACCATGACAATTATATACTGGGGTCCTAATTTCTCTGTATTCTAGAGTTTCGGCACCAAAGAAAGCTGCACAGTTAAAGTGACCATGGGCTGGAGCTGATGGAGGCATGAGCCTGATAGCCAGACAGCAGGTCTCATTATGGTACTTAAGTAGCTGGTTGTGGTCTTTATTTCCAGGATCAAAGATTTTGGGTGTGGAAATCCCATCTACCAGGATATACAGGTCAATCAGAAGTCAACAACTATTTTGAAAGGAACCCTGTTTTACAGGCTGAAGTTACTGCTATTCTGACACTCTAACCCTAACCCTAACCTAACCATAACTCTGTTGCAGAGGACCCAGGATTGAATAATGGGCCAGGCCATATGTAAATCATAGCAAGAGAAATTGCTCAGTATGGTGGTTTCAAGGAGGAGGTTGTATCAGGAACAATGAATTCAGCAGCAAGAGCAGGTGAGTGGATGTCAGCGGGTCTCCATGCCTAATGTTGGGTCGCTTAATCAGATTCAGAGGCTAATAGGCCTGTGTTGGTTCTAGCAGAGTGTTGTACTTAAATAATGCCAGTTATGCAATCCAGTCCAGCATGCAATATTTTCCTTCATGTTCAGTCAACATTTCCTTCCCCCACCCTGATCCCATCTCACGTACTATCCCTGCATGGCCTCTGCACAATCACTTGGAACACCTCACCACTGTTGCACCCCAACTGCACCAATACTAATGCCAAAGCCATCCACTTTCATCTCACTCAGTTCCTTCCTTGATGTCATTCACAGAGTGAATGGCCTGTTAATAAGGCCAATAGAGCCAGGTCAGGAGGTAAAATACCTGACATTTGGCTCCTCACTGCCTAAAAAACTAAATGGAATAATAAAACACAAAATGCCTGTGCTAACTAGCGATCTATTGGACTGAGGGTAACAGAAATGGAAAAGAACAAATTATATGGATGAATTTGGTAATTTTTCTTGACTGACAGAAATTCTGTTCTTGAGCAATACATCAATTAGGTGTAAGTTACTTGCACTCATTGACTACATACACCTTTCTCTGAACTGTAATGATACTATTTTTCTTCACAAATATGATCAGCTGCTCACACTGTCATCAATGCAGCTAAGACACCAGGTTTGGTGACTAATTAGCAGGAAGTGGGAGATCAGTTCAAATCAGAACATGAATAATAAATCATTGTATTTTATTCATTATTAGATTCTCAAAAATGTAAAAAAAACCCTCTGATGTGTGCCTGCTGCATTTAACTAAAATCAACCTGTTCCAAAGCACTGCTTCAACAAAACAAAGGAGAACTCTGAGACACTATTTATTTACATATCCCCTTGACAGTTGCCTTTGTTTTATGCTATCTTCTGAGGAAAGTCTTCACTTCCCTTTCTTTATTAATGCAAACTGGTTGGATCTATTACCATCAAATGCATTTTCCAATTCAGTCATGCCAGTAATAATATTTGCTAAGCTCGACAGTCATCAAAATACAAATCCATAAATACAGATTTCTATCTCAACGAACTTGACAAAGAAGAAAAATTAGATTCATCATGCTTTGACTGCTGTTTTCATTTTTTTTAGGAAGCAAAATACAGTTACCTCAGGTCTTGGTATTATTTATGTGTAAATTTTTCACTACTTGCTCTGAATAGTAGGGATTTAAAATGTCAACTTCAAGTGGAACGTTGCAATCTTAAAACATTAATATGGACAAACAAAGGATAGTTATTGAATCTTTGTTACCAAAACAGACTAAAACAGCCTGAATAATTGACCTTGGGAAAGAACACTACAGGATCGTTAAGGGAATTAGAAAACAGAAATACAGGAAAATAGGAAAGGAGTAGGCTATTTAGTCCTCAAACCTGCTCTGCCATTTATTTCGATCATGACTGATCATTCTATTCAGTACCATGTTTCCAGCTTCTTCCCATATTCTTTTATCCCTTTAATCCTAAAAAAAATGAATATTTTCAAGAAGGAGATTGACAAAATTTTGGCCTTAACCACTTGCTGTGACAGAGAATTCCACAGGGCCACTACAGCCTGGGAGAAGAAACTTTTCCTCGTCTTAAATCCCATGTCCTTAGACTATGAACCCTGGTTCCAGACTGCCCAGATATCAGGAATATCTTTTTTGTATTTGTCTTGTTTAGTCCTGTAGAAAGCTATAGGTTTCTGTGAGATTTACTCTCATTCTTCTAAATTTCAGTGAATATAGTCTTAACTGATTCAACCTCTCTTCATTTGTCAGTCCCCCCAGTTCCAGGAATCAGACTGGTAAACAAGACAAGAAAACCTGTGATAAGGTGCCATACAGGAGACTCCAAAAATAAGGGTCCATGGTGTTAGAGGCAAGGTGCTAGCATGGATAGAAGATTGGCTGTCTGGCTGAAAGCAGAGAGTGAGGTCAAAAGGATCTTTCTCAAGATGGCAGCCGGTGACAAGTGTTCCACAAGGATCAGTGTTGAGGTCACAACTTTCACTTTGTACATTAATTATCTAGATGAAGGGACTGAGGGCATTCTGGCTAAGTTTGCAGAAGATGATACAAAGATAGGTGGAGGGACAGGTAGTATTGTGGAGACGGGGAGGCTGCAGAGGATTGGACAGGTTAGGAGAGTGGGCAAAGAAGTGGCAGATGGAGTACAACGTGCAAAAGAGTGAGGTCATGCACTTTGTTAAGAAGAGAGGTATGGACTGTTCTCTAAGTGGGAAGAAAATTCATGAGGCTGAAGTGCAAAGAGATCTGGGAGCTCAAGTCCAGGATTCTCTTAAGGTAAACTTGCATGTTGAGTCAGTAGCTAGGAAGGCATTATTTTGAGAGCACTTGAATAAATGGCATTTATTTTGAGAGGACTTGAATATAAAAGCAGTTATGTACTTCTGAGGCTCTAAAACGCCCTGGTCATGACAGATTTGGAATATTGTGCACAGATTTGGGCCCCATATCACAGGAAAGATGTATTGCCCCTGGATTGGGTTCCAAGGAAGTTTACAAGAGTGGTCCCAGGCATTACAATCTTAAAATATGAGGAATATCGGAGGACTCTCGGTCTGTACTAACTGGAGTTTAGAAGGAAGAGGACAGATCTATTTGAAATTTACAGATTACTGAATGGCCTGGAGAGAGTGGATGTTGGAAAGATGTTTCCATTGATAGAACAGATTAGGACCCCAGGGCACAGCCTTAGAGTGAAGGAATTACCTTTTAGATCAGATACAAGACGAAATGGTTTCATCAAGACAGTGGTAGTTCTATGGAATTCACTGCCACAGAAGCCTGTGGAGGCCAGGTCATTGAGTATATTTAAGACAGAGATAGATAAGTTCTTGATTGCCAAGAGGATCAAGGATTATGGGTAGAAAGTGGGAGAGGGGGGTTAAGAAACTTATTAGTCATGACTGAATGGTGGACCAGACTCGATGGACTGAATGGTCTAATTTCTGCTCTAATGTCTTATGGTCTTATGGTCTTAAACCTTCATTGCACTGTCTCCATGGCCAGAACATCCTCACTCAGGTATGGAGACCAAAAGCGCATACAATACTCCAGATGTGGTCTCACCAAGGTCTTCCACTGTTGCAGCAATACATCCCTTCTCCTGCACTCAGATCTTATCTGTATGAATGCCAACATATCATTTGCTTTGTTCTCTGCCTGCTGAACCTGCATATTTACTTTTAGTCACTAAGACATCCTTGCATCTTCCCCAATGTGATTTATCACTATTCAAGTAATAATCCACCTTTCTGTTTTTGCTACCAAAGTGTATAACCCACATTTATCCATAATATGCTTCATCTGCCATGTATTTGCCCACTCACTCAAACTTACCCAAATCACACCGGAGCATTTCTGCTTCCTCCCACAGTTCATCCATAAGCCCTGCTGCCTGGCGTTGTAGTTAGGGTAGTTTCCTCTGGTTGCTATGTGCCAGTGACACTTTAACCAAGCTTTTCCTCATTCATGACTTTTAGCAAATTGATAAAAATAACTACAGATGATGTTACCAACAGATTTTAATGAGAGAACACCTGCCCCATTGTTGGTTACCACATCATTGGAATAAATGAGACTACTAATCATTAATGCGAATGAATAAAATTATAAGGTAACCTGAATGTAAGGAACGTCATATATTGCACTGGAAGTTGGCAGTTGGTGACTGAATTCAGCTGAATTTTTTGCCAAAATCTATTTTTTGTTTATATTTAACATTTAAGTGAAGTCATCTGCTTCAATTCTCTAGCTCTCAGTCTGCAGGAGGTTGATTTCAAGGTCCCGGGTGGACGCAGAGCTGAAGTTAGATCAATAAAAAAGAAAACAACTGAATTATTGTTTCTATAATGTGGAACAGCTAGCTCTGTTGTCACAGAGTATACAAAGATAGGCACTTCAGTGCAACTTTGCACTGAGAGCATCTTTGAAGAGAATACTGCGATTTAGGTGATCAGGGGCGTTACAACAAAGAGTTCTGTTGTTCTTCAATTTCCTTCAAATGTTCCTTTGTTTTTCCTAACTTTTCACACTCGGGTTGTTTGTTACACTACTTTTGAGAAAGAAGATAACAGTTCAATGAGAGTCTGGTTAAAATCTCTGCTTAATGTTTAAAACAATATAGGTGACTAGTGGCAAGGCTAATAAATATATTTATTTGATGAAGGGTTGCCTTCCCAGGGATTTTGATAAGTCAAGCTTAAAAAAAAAGGCTGAAAGATGTCCTTCCAAAACATTTGCATTGTGTAATGACACTGAACTCAGAAAGGCAGAAACTTGAAGAAGGAAAAATACAAAACATTGACCTGAAATTCAAAAGGCAAGGGAAAAATAGAAAAGAAATATTTTTAATTCCAGGCAGAACGACAATAATGTAGTAGCTTGACCTCAACAAACAGAAGGGAACTGAGGATGGTGGGAAAATTTGACAATAACAGAGTTAACTTGTGGTTTTGAATTAGGAAAGAATTTGCACACAGTACGCAAATTAAATGGAGAAAGTATTGAAATCTATTTTGTCTCGATTGAGAAAATTGCTAAAGTACTGAAATAGCTGAAAGAAAGTTGGTCTTTTATTGCAAAACATGTTCATCGGGAAGGTGTTCCAAGTATAGCCCTGTCTTTCAGATACAGATCCTAATTATTAAGATACAGTAAAAATCGCTGTACCTCATGCCTATACATTAGTTTCAGTTGTATACAGGCAAAACATTTGACATTTTAAGGATGAAACAGAATCAGATTTTTTAAGAATTTATTGGAAAAATGGAAATGCTATTTTGATAAGTGACATAAGGCTATGAAGGTAGAACAAGATTTTGAGAAGCTGAAGAAAGAATGTAAAGATACTGTTCTATTCAGAAATTAGGTTCCACCCAAATGTATTTAAGAATAAGACAGATCCTGTAGGGGTTTATGGTTCCATTTTGAATCATCATGCATAGGAGCAGCAGATCATAGTTTACAAACTCAAACAGACACTGGAGAAATGGGAGAATTGTAAAACTCTTGTTATCTTGGTAAAGTGAAAAAGATAGCCAAAAAGTCAAATAGCCCACAAAATAGTAAAAGGTGCAATATGGAAGCATGATTAAAAAAAAACCAACATGATTTTTTTTGTAATTGTAGATATGTGGAGGCAGATTATTATCAAACTTATTAAAAATCAAGACCATAACATTTGTGGGAAAGCATAATGTGTCTTCAAACAATTAAGGACCAGTGAACGGAGTTTGTGACAACGAATAGATTGGAATGTATTTACTGTTCGAATAAATCAGATCAAATAAAATTGCACAAGTTGTGTATTCAGGCAATAAACATCCCCATGTTTGTCTGGTAAAGGAGGCAGATAAAAATCAATATTTTTAGAGATATGAGGATGACTCAATTTAGTATGTGATAAGGAATTCCTCTAAAAAGTCTCCAAAAGTGTATGGAAATAAAGACAAGGTTGATGCATTCATATACTTCTTAAGCCAGAAGTATCAAGTGGATGATCTACCTCCTCTAGTTATCCATAGCATCACAGATGCCAATTCTATTCACTCCACTTGATGTCAAGAAATGGCTCCAGGCATTAATCGTTGTGAAGGCTATCTATCGGCTCTGGCAATATTCCATCAACAGTACAGAAGACTTGTGCTCCAAAACTAGCCACACCCCAGTCAAATATTTCCAGCACAGCGACAACAGTGAGACCTGTCGATCAATGTGAAAAATATTGTTTGGTATCTCCTATCTTCAGTCTAGGACAAACCGAAACAGATTAGTTATCACCCCATTAGTTCACTTTCAATTATCATTAAAGCCCTTCAAAGTGTCTTCAACAATTCCATCAAGTTGGATTTAGTTAACAATGCTCAGTTTGAAATCCATTGGAGTCACTCAACTCTGGCCTCATTACAGCCTTTGTCCAAACATGGGTGAAAGAACTGAAAGCTAGAGGTAAAATGACAGTTACTACCTTCGACATCAAGGCAAGATTTGACTGAATATGCCATCAAGAAGCCTGTCAACATTTTAAATCAATAAAAATCAGGGGAAACCTCTCTGCAGGTTCAAGTTATACTTAAGCATAAAAAAAAGATGGTTGTACTCGATGGAAATCAATCACTCCATCCCAAGGACATCAATGCAGCATTTCCCCAGAGTAAATATTTTAAACTGCTTGATCAGACACATTTGGGGTAGGTCATATTGAATAAAATTTTATTGATTTAATACTGTGCAAGACTTCCACAATATCTGGGCTTGAGATGGTAAGTGGCATTTAGATCATATATCTGCCAATAAATGGCTATGTCAAACCAGAGAGAATTTAACCATCACTCCCTGACATTCAGCAGTAACACCATCACTGAATTCCCCACTATCAATATCCTGGACCTTACTGTTCACTAAGGAAGTGAACTGGGAATGGCTGAAGGCACTGGACACGTTAAGAAAATGGATTTTGTTAAGTATTTCAATGGAACTGAATATTGGCATCTACCCAGCATGGTGGGAAAGTGAACTCAAATAGCCATTTAAATACAGCTAATACAAGAACAGGTAAAAGGCTGGGAATTCTGCAGGAAATAAATGCAATGGAACACTCTGGACTTGTTTGGATAGATACAGTTCTAACAAAGAAAGCTTGACACCATCTGGAACAAAGCAGCCTACTTGATTGGCATTCTATCCATATTCACTCCCTTCATGACTGATGCATTGCAGTAGCAACATAAACTGAGGTGAACTGCAGTAATTCACCACAGCTTCCTTGACAATCCTTTCCAAATATGCAAACATTGCTACCTAGAATGACAAGCTCAATAGGTTGATGGGAGGCCCACCACCTTCGAGTTCCATTCCAAACCACATGGTAGCCTGACTCGGAACTATTTCTGTTCCATCGCCGCCACTAGGTCAAAATCATGGAAATCCCTTCTTAACAGGACTTTGAGATTTAAGCAGCAATTTAGGGATGGGCAATAATTATTGGCTTACTCAGTAATGCCCATGTTTCACGGATGAATAAAAAATAATTGCAGCATGATTGGTGAATAAATTTAACTTGTAGAAATAAATGGCTATGACTTGGTTACCAAGACATGGTTATGACCAAGACTGGAACAACGTTACAGGGTATCTGATATTTAGTACAAAAACAACAAAAATAAAGACACGGGGTGGTGCTGATAAGAAGTGATTTTTGGAGGAGAGGCCAACAATCTCAAAATTCATGGCAAATCATTTGGGATTGAAAGAAGGAGGAATACCTTCACCGAGAGGGTGGTGAATTTTGGAATCCTCTATCCTAAAGGGCTGAGTAAGCTCAGTTATTAAGTATGGTCAAGACCAAAATTGATATATTGTTAGCTACAAATCAATTAAGGATCATGGGGATTGCGTGGGAACATGGCATTGAGGTAGATGACCTACCACTATCAAAAATGAAGTAGACTTGAGGTGCTGAATGATTTACTGTTCCTCGCATGTTCTATGTATTACACTATTGTTAAAGCAGAGTTCTATGTTACTATTTTACTTTAAGTCCATAAGGACTAATTGCTGCATGATGAGGACATCAATTCAAGTTAACAGCAATTAGGAGTTTCTATAGATCAGAAGAAACCAGTAGGTAATGAGAAAATCTCTTACTTTTATTAATAGGCTTTTACAATTCTGACACCTGGTTGAACTGTTACTGACCCATGGGGTTACAGTCAGATTTGGACATGCAATGATAATTGTGTATTGGGGTGGCTTTAGTCTTTCAATATCTTTGGGATGCATTGAAATTTTTAAACGGGAGGCAGGGGTGACAGAGACAGCAACATATATCTTTGATTAGCTTGCTGTTAAACTTGTTGAAGAGCTCATTAAGAGGCAGGAAAGGGACAGGTCAATTGTCAATGTTAATATCAGAAAAGTGAACAGTCTGTATGTCTGTCAGGATCAGAGCAGAGATCCATTGTCAAGTGTGGCTGATGATAAAAGTTTTCCTTTTAAAAAGAACTGTACAGCTGAGGTGCTCGTACAGGCAAGTTGTCTAAGAGCCGCAGTCGGTTGACTAAATGAGCTTATTCTATTACCGTCACGAATCCTAATGTGCAGGAGAACAGTAAGGCAAGAGCTATTGACCAGATAAAAAAGTGTGAAGCTGAATGAACACAGCAGGCCAAGCAGCATCACCTATTCACCAGAGACAGCTTCAACAGGCTCAGCTCATGACATCTATCTAGAACTCAAACGTGACTGAGTGACACAGGTATTGCCAAAGCTATGGAGCCACCAGATCATCCAAGCACATTGCAAGCTTGCGAAAGCAAAAATGCAGATGTTTCAACAAGCTTGGAGACTCCCTCCAATATGCCTTGGATTCTATAAATTGAACAAGTCAAAACAAAAGCAGTAGTTTTTGTCAAATGAAGTGGATTACAGGTATATGAGATAGGACGATAAGATAGAAGATCACTTTAATGGCTTGCAGCATAGGGTATTATTTAAGATTTAATAACTCAATTATTCCACTGGCCTCCTCATTCATCAGCCCTAAAACCTCATCTTGGTTAAGTGGTGCAAGGGAAATGACGTGTTAGAAATTGCTGCAAGCATTGCTTCCACCATGCTCAGTGTAACCCTCATGAGCTGACTGCGGGAGAACAGTTAGCAGATGAGTGATGGCTTTAAAATGCCACCCAAGTGGTACTAATTCATCTACAGTGAAGCCCAGAATTGTACTGGAACAAAAACAAAGAAACTGCTGAAGAAACTCAGCAGGTTGGCAGCACTGTGGAAAGAAAAGCTGCATCAATGCTTCAAGTCCAATTTGATTCTCAGAATGCGCACTGCAACAGTTTGAGTGTCTACCAAATTTACAAGAATAAGTAGCATAGTATGTCATTATAGGGATCCAGATAAAGCATCTCAAGGTGATTACGTTTCAAGGGTGTAGTCAAAATACTGATGCAATAGGAGTTGACACCACATAGTTTTGAAGGCTCCATTCATTCAGTGATAGCACTAAAATTCATTGATAAGCCTTCTTTTACTTGATATAATTGTGTTAGAAATGGAAACAGTTTCATGTCATAGCTGAGTCACTGAATCTCTCAGCTCTATTATGCAAAATTGTGTTTAGAAAGGACATCACATTGTGGTGAATAAACATTTCTGGGAGCAAAGTAAGTCATAATGATGCATTTACAAGAAGACTATCCACATACACGTTCTCTTCTTGATCTTACTAGTATTAATTGTGATTTAAGGACTCAGATCTGGAAAAAGCATTGCAGCTATTTTATTTTACGGTAGACACTTAGGCATTCATAGGTTTTGAGCCAATTCTTGATGTATTTTTGGCTGTAGCTTCCTTTATTTGCAACAGAATGCTTCAGAATCAAAATCTTTTGAGATAGCAAGATTGGAGGAAGTGGAAGAACTGTGAATGGGTGCAGGTTGACTTGGCCTCCTACAGCTGCAGCATGCCCCTGCACCAGCATCTAGATACCATGACAGCAGAGCAAAAATATTAGCTACAATGTCAGATTAACCAATCGTGTTTCAGCTTTAGGTACTTGTAGATGGTGGATACACTTTTTGGGGAGGTAAGTCATTAGCAACAGAATACCTTACCTCTGACCTATTCCTATAGTGATAGTACTTACATAGCTTATCCAATTAACTTTCAACTTAGTGTTCTTTCCCAGAATGTTGACAATCTAAGATTTGACTTTCATCATGCCATGCAATGTCAGAGTCAGTTGATTGGATCCTCTCTTTTTGGAGATGGTAATTTCCTGGCACAAATGTTATTTATGACACATGAGCCAAGCCTTGATGTTGTCTAAGGTTTGATGGATGCAGGCAGGTAAGAGTTGTGAATGCAACCGAACACAATGTAATAACCTGTAAATATGATAGAGAGAAGGTCATTGATGATGCACCTTGAAGATGGCTGACCTGCAATGATATTCTGGGGCTGGGGTTGCTGGCCTTCAAAAACCACTAATTTTTCCCCTTGTGCTGCAATTGAATCACATTAGTGGAAACCTATCCCCCAATTCCCATTATTTCACCTTGCTACAGTTTTTTAATGCCATATTCAGTGAAATGCTGCCTTGGATCAAGAGCAATTACTCCTACTTCATCTCTACAATTCAGGTTAGTTTGGATCAAAGCTATTAGAAGCCCTGGAGCAGACAGGCCTTGGCAAAACCCAAGTTCATCACTTGACAGGTTATTGGTGAGAAGGGCCATTTTGATAATATCATTGACGATACCTGGTACTTCAGTGATGGTATGCAATTAGGATCATGGAGTAGTAATTTGTCAGATAAGATTCATCTGCAGTTTTTGAACAGGACATTCCAAGGCAATTTTCTACTCTGAGGGGTAGATTCCAGTTTCATAGCTGTACAGATCAACTTGACTAGAGTTGAAGCTGGTTTGAGAGTACATGTTCTCGGCACAACAGCAGGAATGTTGTCAGGACCTGCAGCTTTCATATTCTCAGTATGTTCAACTGTTTCTTGATATCATGTAGTGTAAATTGAATTAGCTGAAAAGTCGACATCTCTGGTGACCTCAGTAAGAAACAACAATGGATTAACCACTCAGCAATCCTGGTTTAGACAACTACAAATGCATCAGCCTGGTCAGTTGACATCAAGAATTGGGATATTTATGGAGCCTATTCTCCTGTGTGAGTTGTTTAATTGTCAACTTGCATTCAGGACTGGACGATACGGAACTTTGACGTTTCACAAAAACTCTTGCAGTGCGGAAGCAGGCCATTTGGCTCATCGAGTCCATGCCGATGCTCCGAAGAACATCCTACTCAGAGCCATACCTCTACTCCACCCCTGTAACTCTGCATTTCTCATGGCTAATTCACCTAGTCTGCATCCCTGGACACTGTCGGCAATTAGTCTGGCCAATCCATCTAACCTGCATATCTTTGTACTATGAGAGGAAATTGGAGCACAGGGAGAACGTGCAAACTCTACACAGATAGTCGCCTGAGAGTGGAGTGAAACCCGGATCCCTGACACTGTGAGGCAGCGATGTTAATCACTGGGCCACCGTGCAGTATAGATCAATATTGGCTGAAATGCACCAAAGGAAAAATGAACCACTGAATGGACACTCAATGTTGTGATGTTCATAAGAGTTTCTCTTCCCAAAGGTGACTGCACCAGCAAATCCTCAGTGACACGGCAATTAGATACAAATTGCCAAAATCAGAAATCTGACATTAGGTGATTTCTCCTTTGTTGGCACAGCAGCTCACAGACATAATTGAATTGAAGCTCTGGGGAGCCATGGGTCTCCCATTTACAGCACAGCCTCTATGCCTGCCATCAGATTTTCAGCTGAAAATAGGCCACAAATAATTCTTATTCCTCAAAGCTGCCACATATTTGTTTGAAAAAGGGCACAAATTTCTTTTGAAAGCAAATGAAAAGTTAATCAGCAAGTATACCACAAAAACAGATGTTTCAAATCCAACACAGCAATTTCTAATTGCTTCAGAAATAATTCAAGTAAGGCTGAGCATGTATAATGAATAACCACATGCAGTCCCTGGGTTGTGAACGGGTTATAGCAACACAGGAACAGGAGTAAACCATTCAGCCCCTCAAATGTATTCTGCCTTTTTCTGTTAATATCTTGAAGAATTCAATTTGATCATCTCTTAACCTTCTAAATTCTAGAGAAAAATAGACTTAATTTGTGCAGTCTCCCCTTGTAAATTAGCCCCTGAAGTCCAGGTATCAATCTTATAAAACTATGAATTACTATTCCCACACCAACATATCCTTCTTAAGGTTGGGTGCTCACAATATTCCAAGTAAGGTCTAACCAAGGTTTATATTATGCCAGCATAACTTCTGCATCCTTACACATTAGTGCTATAGGTACAAAGCGCTGCTGTCCATTAGCTTTCTTGACTATTTGCTGCATTTTTTCCCAACATTTTAAAGATCTATGCACCTGAACCTCCAAGTCCCTTCAGACATCCATTGTACTTAACTTCATTCTATTTAGAAAGTATCCTGAAATATATTTTCTTTCTCAAGTCTACTCACAAATTGTCCTGCTTTGTGTTCTAATCTAGAATAGCTGCTCAAAAGGAACAGGAAACATTCATCTGTCAGAATTTTAAAATCACACTGCTGTATGGGGTTGTGTTCATACACCCAAGGAGAAATCAGTTATTCATAAATCAGCGACTCCTGTAAAATCAACCACAAACTTTTCAGGAAAAGACCAAAAGCAAAGGATTGTTCCAGCTGCACCATGTGCGTGACTGCTTTTAAGTCATGCTAGTGTTGAACTTGATTGCTTTACAACCACGTTTCTAATGGTTTGATTGAATTTCATAGTAATGTATAGAACAGGAGCAGTCGCAGAAGGCTCATAATCACATGGTTCAATATAAAGAGGACAGGTCGGTTTCAATACACAGTCAACAGATCTGCACATCATTTACCTAATGTTTTTCTATAACAATCTAGCTTTAAATAATAACTCTTAAGCCATTGAAATATTGGTTTTGATAGCAATGTAATTATTTTAGTTAATTATAAAAAGGCCATTGGTGAAGCATTAGTAGCAGATAGCATCTTATCAAAAATTTTAAAATGTTGAAATACACTAAAAAGTGAAGTAATTTTTGTTTGAAATAGCTCCTCCATACAAACATGTAAGTTAGGTTCACAAAAATAATAAGTAACTCACCCTACTAATAAACCCACAAATCTCTATTATGAGGTCTGTCACATTTTAATTTATTTGACTATAATAAGAAAGAATGTACTATGTATACAGATTTGGACTGATAATTAAAATATATCTAAAGCTTGCTGTGAGCATCTTCTAATATTTTTGTCTCTTACTGCATTAAGCTGTTTTGTAAATGCTGTTTGAATTACATCAAATCTGAAGTTTGGTGGGCAATGGAGTATTATTTCTTTAGTAGAATTATTAAATATTAACTTATTTTCTTTATCTATTTTAGTGATTGAAAAGCCTGCAAGAAATATTCATAGAAAACAAGATGTTTTACACTAAAGAAACTGTCACAGATAATTATATCATCTATATTATGAACAAGTAAAAATGCAGAGAATTCCAGGAGATTTGAAAGAGCGAAAATAAACTCATGGAGCATGTGATTCTAAGAACACCGAGTGTGAGAATTGCGAGTCCTCTAGTCTCTGATCAGACCAAAATGTTGGAGCTGGTTTAACTGGAAACACTTTTCATTTGGAATTATAGTTGCCGACTAGTAAACCTCCTAACTTACACAGATCTTTGAAAGATTTGCAGCATAAAAATATTAGAATCAGGAGTAAGACAATCTGTTGAGAGACTGGTCTGTCTCTTACCTGGATCATTGCTGATCCATCCTTCATCTGCATCATTCACTTTTGTTCCATTTGACAGCATTTCTGCCTTTTGCGGCATGTGTGTCTAGTGGTGAATGTGGAAGAAGCGACAGGACAGCAGAAAGATCTTCCGGATTTTTTAGTATAGATGCTTTCTGATCTCATTCCTAAATGTCCAGTTCTAATTTTAAAACCTTCTTGATTCCTCCACAGCAGAAAATAATTGATCTCTATTGATCCCATTGAATCCTTTTAGCATTTTAATTAAGTACCTCAATCATACCCTTCATCATCCACCATTAATCAATAGGATATAAAGTGATGCACTTTTATTCATCATTTTGCCCTCTAAGGGCAGGGGTTCTCTTGTGGTGAAGTGGTATTGTCCTTATACCTTGCCTGGGAGGCCCATGTTCAAGTCCTACCTGCTCCATAGGTGTGTAAAAGCATGGGTAGGTTGATTAGGAAAAATAGGTTAAATATTTAGAGGGGATGTTGTGGTGCAAGGTTACAGTCCCACACCCATGCACTGAGGCCTGGTTTCAAGTCGCACCTGCTCCAACTAATAAAATCTCAGGACAGGTTGATTAGAAAAATCAGGTGAATAAAAAAAGGACAGGGCTGTCTTGTGTAGAACCTCTAACCCTGGACCAGGAGGCCCAAGTTTAAGTTCCCACCTGCTCCACAGGTGTGTAATAACATCTCTAAACAGGATAATTCAGAAAACTGGTTAAACAAAATAACAAAAATCTACCCTCCATGGATGGGCTCTTGTGGAACAAAGGTAATGTCTTACCTCTGAGCCAGCAGACCTGGATGCAAGTCCTACCTATTTAGGAAATATATCACATGTTTGAACTGTTTGATTCAAAAGATTGATCCTCCAAGGGTTGAATTTAACTAAAAGTTGGTGCCCTGTCCGCCAGCTAATAAGCTGGTGGAATCCTGCGACAGGTTAGTCCCGAGATGTGACTAATATCAGGTAGATAGTTACCCTGAGCTCTCAAGCTGAGGATCTTGTAATGAGGAGCTTTCTGTCAGAGGCAGTCACAGCAAGGTCCAAAATTGAAGTCTACTGTGGGGACTGCAGGAGTCTTGGGAACAGCAACAGTATTGGAGGCCTGGAGGACGCTAACTGGGGTAAGCTCAGCAAAGAAAAATGGGTTTGGCCTTATGACTGATGTGGGGGAGAGAGTTGCTCTGTGTGGAGGACAAAAGGAAACACTTTTAGATTGGACAGTTCATACTGCTGGGGGTAGGGGCTGCCTTGGGCACTAGTTGCTCATCAGGAGGGATTTGCACCCATGTAGGTGCCATGTATTATAGAAATCACACACCACTTGTATAATAACTATGAGGTTGGTAGGACTACGTTCATTAAATAAGCCTTAATTGGCCACATCAGCACCTCAACAGGCCGGGGGATGAGCTAAACAATCTCAACCATTCCTCCACACCACCCAAAGCCCAACAGAATGAGGGGAAACTGGGAAGATGATGGGATTTTCAATCCATACCTTCCTGCATGTTCAAACTGAAATCTTCCAACAGGGTCCTTCTCATTCTCAGAAGTTTTTAACTGTTCATCCATTTTATGGGATGTGGGCATCGCTGGCTGACCAGGATTTCTTGCCCAACCCTAGTTGTCCTTGAGAAAGTGGTGGTGAGCTGCCTTCTTGAACCGCTGCAGTCCACCTGCTATGGGTTGACCCACAATGCCATTCGGGAGGGAATTCCAGGATTTGACCTGGCAACAATGAAGGAACGGCAACATATTTCCAAGTCAGGATGGTGAGTGGCTTGGAGGGGAACTTGAAGGTGGTGGCGTTACCATGAATCTACTGCCCTTGTCCTTCTAATTGGAAGTGGCAGTGGGTTTGGAAGGTGTTGTCTGATGATCTTTGGTGAATTTCTGCAGTATATTTTGTAGATAGTACACACTGCTGCTACTAAACACTGATGGTGGAGGGAGAGATGCATGTTGCTGCAACGCCAATCAATTGGGCTACTTTGTTATGGATAATGTCAAGCTTCTCGTGTTCTGACTTGTGCCTTGGTGGACAGGCTATAGGGAGGCACGGGGTGAGTTACTCGCTGGAGTTTTCCTAGCTTCTGACCTGCTCTTGTAGGTGGTTTATGTGGTGAGTCCAGTTGAGTTTCTGCTCACTGAAAGGATTTTGATAATGGGAAGATCAGTGATGGTAACACCATTGAACGTCAAGGGGCAGTGATTAGAATGTTTCTTGTTGGTGATGGCCAGAGCTTGACATTTGCCTGGCACAAATGTTACATGACACTTGTCAGCCCAAGCCTAAATATTGTCCGGAACATATTGCATTTGGACATGGATTGCTTCTATGTCTGAGGAGTCATGAATGTTGCTGAACATTGTGCAATCATCAGCGAACATCCTCACTTCTGACCTTATGACGGAGGGAGGGTCATTGATGGAATAGCTGAAGATTTTGGGCCTAGGACACAATCCTGAAGAGCTCCTGCAGAGATGCTTTGGAGCCTCGATGACTAATCTCCAACCATCTTCCTATGTGCCAGGTGTGACTCTAACTATTAGAGAATTTGCCCTCTGATACCCATTGATTCCAGTTTTTCTTTGGGCCTTTGATGGCACACTGGGTCAATGCAGTCTCTATGTCAAGGTGGTCGCTGTCACCTCACCTCTGAAATTCAGCTGATTTGTCAATGTTTAAACCAAGGCTGTAATGAGGTCAGGAGCTGAGTGGCCCTGGTGGAAGCCAAACTTGGCATCACTGAGCAGGTTATTTCTGAGCAGGTGCAACTTGATGGCAATGTTGATGATACCTTCCATCACTTTACTGTTGGTCGAAAGTAGACGGATGGGGCGGTAATTGGCTGGGTTGGATTTGTCCCTTTTTTTAAAAAATGTACAGGACATACTTGGGAAATTTTCCACATTGTTGGGTAGATACCACTGTTGTAACTGTACTGGAGGATTGGCAGTTTCTGGAACAAAAGTCTTCAGTACTATTGCGGGCATGTTGTCAGGGCCCACAGCTTTGCATTATCCAGTGCCTCCAACTGTTCCTTGATATCACATGGAGTGAATTGAATTGGATGAAGACTGCTATCTCTAATTCTGGGGAACACTGGAGGAGGCAGAGATGGATCATCCACTGGCCACTTCTGGCTGACGATTGCTGCGAAAGCTTCAGCCTCATCTTTTGAACTGATGTGCTGGGCTCTTCCTTCATTGAGGATGGGGATATTTATGGATCCACCTCCTCCAGTGAATTATTTAATCACCCACCATCATTCAGAACTGGATGTGGAAGAATAGCAGAGCTTAGATCTGATCCATTGATTGGAGGGCCACTTAGCTCTGTCTATCACTTGCTGCTTTCACTGTTTGGTGCGCAAGTAGTCCTGTCTGGTGGCTTCATCAGGTTGAGAACCTCATCTTCAGGTACGCCTGGTTGACTTGCTAGTTCTGTTTAAAGTCTGTCACATTTAGCACGGTTGAAGCGCCATACAACACGATCAAGATTATTCTCAATGTGAAGGTGAGACTTCATCTCCACAAGGACTGTACGGTGGTTCCTCTTAACAATACTATCATAGACAGATGCATCTGCAGCTGGCATGTTGGTAAGGATGAGCTTGAGTAGGTTTTTCCCTCTTGACCACCTGTTACAGACCCAGTCTAGCAGCTTTGTCCTTTAGGACCCAACCAGCTTAATTAGTAGTGCTGCTGCTGAGCCGCTCTTGATGGTGGACATTGAGATCGCCCACCCAGAGTACATTTTGTTCCCTTTCCATCCTCAGGGCTTCTTCCAAGTGTTGTTCAATGTGGAGGGGTACTGATTCATCAGTTGAGGGAGGATGGTTGGTGGTAATCAGTAGGAGGTTTGTCCATGTTAACCTGAAGCCACTAGACATCATGGGGTCCAGAGTTAATGTTAAGGACTCACAGAGCAACTCCATTCTGACTGTATACCACCGTGCCACCACCTCTGCTGCTCCTGTTCTCCTGGTGAGACAAGACTAATTCAGGGATGATGGTGGCATTGTCTGTAAGGTAGGATTCTGTGGGCATGCCTATGTCAGGTTGTTGCTTGAGTAGTCTGTAAGACAGCTGTCCCAGCTTTAGCACTAACCCCCAGATGTTAGTGAGGAGGACTTTGAAGAGTCGACAAGGCAATTTCTGCTGTTGTCTTTCCAGGTATCTAGGTAGATGCCTAGTGATCTGTCCAGTTTCATTTCTTTGAGACTTTGTAGTGTTTGGTACAACTGAGTAGCTTGCTGGGCCATTTCAGAGGGCAACTGAGAGTCAACCACATTGCTGTGGGTCTGGAGTCACATGTAGCCCAGATCAGCTAAGGTGGCAGTTTTCTTCCCTGAAGCACATTCCCTGAATCAGTCAGAATTCTTTTTTTCTCTGGCAATTAGCAATGGTTTCATGGTCATCAGTAGGAGTGGGAAGCTTTAAATTCCATCTCCAGTATAATTTTAGTCTGTTTATTGCACATCGTTGAAGTTTAGTTTATGCTTTTGTGATGTGGTTAAAAAAAAGGAAACAAATTTCTCCAGACAGGGTCTGACCAAAACTCTGTGGTGCATGGATTCGATTGGATATTTGTGCTTAGAAAAAAAACTTTCCTTTAAATTTAAGTATCTTTTTCAATTCTTACAACTCGTGAATATGGACCATCAAGTTTTAACTTTCATTATCTGATTCTAACAGCTGAGACTAAAATTATTTCTATAAAGGAAAGAGCATGGACTTAAAACAGAAGCAGCAAGTATCTGACCAGATTGAGTCAAGTCCGGGAAGCTAATGTGAAATAAATTAAGCTGGCTACACTGATATTATTATTTTATCTAAAGACTTTGAAACCAGTCCAATGAGTCAGGTCAAGAAATTTGCATCTCCTGTTTTAATTCACATTTGTATGATAAGTTACAAATGTTGGACCTGAAAGTTTGCCTGCAATTATTCAACTTGGAGAGATGCAGATGTGATGTTAAGGGGTGTATTTTGTTGTAATTTCTTTTAGACAGAAATTGGATGAAAGGATCTGAGCAGTCTATGAGAATACATATAATTTGTGAGGCCTTGAGAACTTTTAAAAGTTGGAATAATAGAAACATTATGAGCGAATGTGATCAAGCTCTCGCAGATCCAAGAATTTAAGGTTAGCTTTCTGCAGTTGTTGCTGGGGCCTCAGCATGTTTGGAAGACATCCTGGCTGCGGCATAAACACTCCCACTTTCTGGGAAGCTGCTCTATGCATCTCTTTCTTGCTGATTTGTCTCATGTGCAATCCTCTCTTTTTTTTTGAATTTATCTTTTTGTCAAGTATGTGTTTACGGATGTTACTATACTATAGAAAGCTAATTAGTAATAATTGCTGTATCTATTCTGTTAAGTTTCCAATTTCCCATTCCTTTTGTTACATTTTAACAACACTGTTGAATAAATTGTGTTTTGCTTAATATCAGTTAGTTTGATTAATTAAATTGCATCTGGAACACAACACCTCACATTTACCTTTAATGTGAGAAAAAGAAATAGAATCTAGGCTACTTTTCTTTTATATTTTGAAGAGGTTTGGTCTGGTCCATAACAGGCCAACAATTGTGGTCTCATTTTAGTAATCTGAGACCTAAGGACTAAAGATGCTAAGGTCTTTTAAAATCGATAGATTTTATTCCTCCCGTTTGTACCAGTCACTTTCTTATTTTGAAAATTATTAGTTGTGTTTGTGTGTGGGGTGGTTTATCATATTTGTTTTCTCTGGGTTAGTAGGTACAAAATTCCTCTTTTTTTCACTTGATCCTAAATTTTTCAGTTTTAATTGAAGGGTGATAGCTATACACTAAAAAGAAATAAAAGGACTTGTAGCTGACTATGTAAATCAGCCACTCAGGTTTAGTCATTGCTGTAAAGGCAAGTCATCAGCCCATAACATCATTGTATTTGTCTCCTTCCACATTGCAACAGTAACATTAATATAATGCTGCCTACATGGGCAAGTTTTGCCATACTTACTGAAACACTTGCATCACTTTCCCAGGGACATCTAGAAATAGGTGGTTAGGAAACTGATTGAGAGAGCAGTAACACAGTGTAGTGTTATACAGAAGTCAAGAGAGATGTGAAGAGGAAACTTATATTGACAGCAGTCATGCAAATGGATGCAAGAAGAACTCAGATTTTGAGACATTGCAAAGATATAGAGAGGCTTCATCTGATATATATTGAATTAGTAGGACATTAATTAGTGACTACGTTAGTGTCATTGACTGTACTGGTATGAAGTTGAATTATTTAAAGGATGCTGTCACTTTGAAACAAAGTCAGGTAATAGATAAGACTTTAAAATATGAGTTGAGCCAGATGACCACTAACCAGTGAATAATTAAACATCACCCAGCAGAGATTTATCTATGCTTCCATATTAAATGAATGGTGGCCTTTGTTGATCTGGTTTGACAGCAACAGAAATGAACAGTAGTGAGCAATAAATTCAAGGATTGAAAATAGAGTAACTTTTGCAGGCAGGGTTTGGGAAAGTCCATATACCAGTAAAAAAAAACAGATTTCTGCCCAGGTTAAAAATAATGTCTGTCCAGCAGCTAGATAAACCAAGAAGCCACCAAAATATAAGATAACAAGACATAGCACTGGATGAATACAGCAGGCCAAGCAGCATCAGAGGAGCAGGAAAGCTAGATGTTTCGGGCCCAGTCCTTTCTTCAGAAAAAACTCAACCGCCAAAATATATTGGAATGCAGTCATCAAATCATATCAGTCATAACGTGGGAATGGACTGTAAACTGGATAAAATCAACCTACATTTGAAAAAACTGAGTGGAAAAACAGAGTAACGAAAGTCAAGCATTGGTGGTGTCCACCAGGGCATAGTTCAGTTGCCAAATCTAAGTGAGAATACTGGAATGATCACAAAAAGGAAAGTGAAAAGTCAGGACAAGGGATGTGCGCTCTACATGTACTTTTAAACTTGTAACTTTAGGTCTGAGCTTAAATAAACTTGCTATGATGAGAAACGAATATCAAGCAGGAGGTTTCAGTGCGACAATGGAAGTAATGATCATCAATCGAGTTACAAATGAGTGGAACTCAATATGGAGCTGAGACCTTGGGGCAATCTAGAATAAAGTACATGTTCCAATTATTATTACTTTGAAACATTTGTGCATTTTTATTGAATTATTCTATACATCAGAAATTCCTGTAGGACAATTCAATAACTCAGAAAGAACATCTGAGCAAAGAAATAACTCTATTTATTTGGAGTTCACTGTGATCTTTTAAAAGAATAATGTGCAGCATTTGGTTAAACCTTTCATATAGACGTCTGTTCAAAACAATTTGATTTTGTGGCGCTGTTTTACCACTGATCAGGCATCAAGTGCTGAACATTTCCAGACCTCCCTGGGTGCTCAATAGAAGCCCCAGTTAAGGATCATTTTACAAGAACGGTGGCATTTTGCTGATGGTGGTGTAGACTTCTTCCCAATAGGGAGGCTGCCAACCTTATGGAAGTAGCTTCCCTCTAACTGCCCAGGTGGTGAGGCAGGGCCTGGAGGTAGAAATGTGAAGTGGAAGAAGAGCTGGCTGTGCGCATGAAAGGCAACCCCCATTACCCCAAAGACTTCCCCTCCCAAACCGTGGAGATGTGCTGCTTACCTCGTAAATTTTTCAACTTACCAATTTGAGTGTGTCTCCAAATTGAGGTCTCCTTCCTGCATTAGCAGTGCCCTTGTCTTCTGATGGGACTCTTGAGGTTTCAGAGCTGTAAGCTCTCTGATTGCTGCTGATTACATCAGGTTCCTATTGATCCTGCTGCCCACGAATGCATACTTATTATTGCTTTACATCATTCATCGGAGTCTCAGAGCCTGAAATATAATTCAACCCCAAAGCTTTACAATGGTTTAAAATAATACTTCCTTCTCTTGTCAAGACAGCAACATCCTTAGGGCACTTAAACTGATTAGCTCAAAACGGCCTTTCACATTCAACTGAGGATGTTAATTAACAGTTAATAAGATTCCATTGCAGCAAGTGGGAATGTATATGCTCTGTATCGTCTCAGTGAAAAAAAGATGGATGGAAACAGCAAGAGAAATAAAATCAATATTATTTAGAGTGGGAGTGGTATTTAAATAAAGAGAGACAAATGAGCTTGGGTGTCAATAGGGGTCTAAATGCAATAAAATATACGAGCAAGATAAAAATTTCAAATCTGTTAATTTGTTGAATTTTCTGTTTGCTTGCATGTTACCCATCCCCCATCAAATGAGGCAGGCTGTCAAAAATAACATATGGTTATCACTCAATTGGAAAACAGCTTCAGCATACATGAATTTAACAGCATATCGAGGGGTTTCATGAAACCTACTATAGAAAGCAAGGACACAACAACAATTAAGGGAGCTAAATTAAACCCATGGAATGTTGCAATCCATGCTCAGCACAAGCAACTGCTTTCTTACCTACTTGTGGGGAGGGATCTGTTTAGAGAGCATACTTGAAACTGTAGACTTTTTCTGAGTCACGCAAGTATGGTTTTCTCACATTGGACCACAACTGCCCACTGTTGACAGATTTGTAGTCAGATAGCAGAGAGCTTTACTCACTAGATACAGCCAATGGCACACAGTATACTTGATCTGTCAGAACAGTGCTTCTTGACATGTAGTTGTCATATCAGGTGGCGGTAGAAATGTGTAGTTTCCGAAAAATCTTGTACCCTGATGGAATTGGTGGTCACTGACACACAATTAACAGGAGAATACTAAGGGAGGTGGAAGAAGTGAGGAACCTTGGATAGAATGTCCACAGATCTCTGAAGGTAGCAGGATAGGTCAATCAGGCAGTTTCATGTGTGATTTGTTTCCTTCGTAGCTGAGGTACTGAATATATGAATAGGGAGGCTACACTGAAACTGTACAAATCACTAGTCAGGCCACAAGGTGTGCAATACAAAGAGTTCTGATGACCTTATTGCAGGAAGGGTGTAAATTAATTCAACAAGTAGAGAAGAGATTTCATAGGCCTGTTGCTGGGCTGTAGAGACACCTTTAAGTAAACAATGGCTAGGTCAGAGCTATTCACCTTGGAACAGAAACAGTTGACAGGGAATTGATTGAGATGTACAAAATTGCAAAGGGTGTAGAGTAAATGCATTAAAATGGCCTATTTACTTTAACAGAAAGATCAATGATTAGGGTGCATTGGTTGAAAGATTAAAAAGAGGAAATGAGGAAATACATTTCTACCCAGAGAGTTTCAAGAAAGGTTAGTAAAGGCAGAAACCCTTAACTCATTTAAAGGGCGTTTGGACATGCATCCAAAGTGCACAGTAACCAGTAAGACTATGGACCAAATACTGGAAATGGGGCTAGGTTTGGTGGCTCTTTTTTTTTTGGCCAGTGCACAAAATGGCCTTTTTCTGTGTAATAAGCTGTAATATAATGTCAGTCAAAGCCAACACCTGTCCTGTCCTCAGCACTTTTTATCTCTGGATCCTTCCATGTCTCTTTGCGAGACTTGTGCAGTATCTCCCAACTGGCAGTCAACAACAGACACAGATGCATAATCTGTTGGGAGTACTGTGACGGGGAGTGGAGGTAGGGGAGGTCAGCTCACAAGGATTTGCACTGTAATGGGAAGGGGAGGCAGTATCATTTTGCGTCAATACTGGAGGGCATGGATATCAGATCCGGGTCAGGTCAGCTCAAGTCCACAGTTAAGGGTGGGATCAGCTCCAGTGTTTAGAGATGAGGGGGTTGGTAATGGGTGGGAAGAAGTCAGGTGGAGATGAATGGTGGAGTTTGATCATCCAAAGAAGTGATTGGGAGTCAGTTTCAGTCATTGAAGAATTGAAGCATGTTTTGATTCCTCCAAATTTTCCTGTATGAAGATTTAATTAAGTCAGTCAGGGACCTCCAAAGTCTTTGACTCTACATCAGAGGCTTTCTTGGAAGATGCTAGGCATAGGGTAATTGTTTATCAACTCCCCAAATAAATTCTGCATAGTCAGTGCCTTGGGAAGTCTGGGCTAATTTTTGTTATCTTCTAAATAATCAAACGTACAAAAACACCACTACACTTCAATTAAAAGCATAATAAATATTTTTTTTCTGCAGAGATTAATTTCATAATAAATATGTTGGCCAATAATTGTTGGATCTCTAATTAAGAAATGACAAGGTAAAATGGTTCAAGATACTCAGTCAAAGTTATGGTACATGTAGATGGGCATCCCTGAACAGGACACGGGCACCGCAATCTTTGCAGATGCAGTTCATTCAGGAATCATTGGGAAGCCAATGGCTTTTCAGGAGAGCCACTTTGTTAGTTTTTTTTCAGGGCAGCATGGTGGCTCAGTGGTTAGCAAAGGCAGTATGGTGGCTCGGTGGTTAGCACTGCTGCCCCACGGTGCCAGGGACCCAGGTTCAACTCCACCCTTGGGCAACTGTCTGTGTGGAGTTTGCACATTCTCCCCGTGTCTACATGGATTTCCTCTGGGTGGTGTGGTTTCTTCCCACAGTCCAAAGTTGTGCAGGCTAGGTGAATTGGCCATGCTAAATTGTCCGCAATTTAATTCTGGGATGTGTAGATTAGGTGGGTTACAGGGTGATGGTTCTAGTGGAAGTGCTATGAGAGTCAGTGTGGGCTTGTTGGGCCAAACGGCCTGTTTCCATACTATAGGGGTTCTATGGCTTATGATTATATCAGACTCTCCAAATGATTTTCTCAGAAAGGCAGAGATTGGAATGAATAGCTTCTCTCAACAAGCAGTCAGGACTTCAATTCTTTCTGAAAAAGGGTCTAGGCCTGAAACGTCAGCCTTCCTGCTCCCCTGATGCTGCTTAGCCTGCTGTGTTCATCCAGCTCTACACCTTGTTAACTTCAATTGAACTCTACAGAATATCCAAAACAAAGCCATAAACACAGTCATGTGGTTTCTAGGAAACAAGGCTACACAATTCCAAGAAAAGTTTTAACATTAGTCCCAATGACCTTTTAGTAATCTCTTTCAAAAAGTTTTATGTATCAAAATGGACCACTAACCACAATCCTTACACATGAATCCTTAAATTAAAAAAATGAAAATGTAGTGTCTTCATAACAGTTAGGTTACAGGCATAAATTAGTTTATGTGCAAGTTTAATGGAATGCTGTTGGATTGGATGTGACTTTATGGCATTCTTAGCTCAGAATGAGAAATTATGTGTTCATGTCACACTCCTGAAATTTGAATGTACAATCCAGCTGAGTAAGTGTTGCATTTTTGGATTTGCTCTGTTTTAGATGTGACACTAAACAGAGATCCATTTGCTTCTCAGTTTCATATAAAAGATCTTGTGGTAATTTTTCAAAGAGAATTCAGAGACCAAAGCCCTGGGTAATAATTACTGCTCCTACAACATCACTTATAAACAGCTGGTCATTCCGGGTACCGATTGTTATCAGCAGATAAGAAGAGGGCAGTTAATACCTGTCCCAGACCCAGTTGGTCAGTTGCAACAAAATTTATTTTAGCATCAAGCCATCACACATTAATCATTAGTTAGTTTGTTGGAAAATGAAGGAGTTGATAATCAATGTTTGCATTTTGCATGTGAGAAAGAGGAATTACATCATTGACTAGCCACAAGAAAAAAGTACATAGAACACAACAAACAGGTATAAGAATATTAAAGGAAGAATATCTGGTACAGGCAAGGAGCAATAAGGCTATGCAGGGAAGTCCTTGTTTTCTCAATTTCTGAGGAACAGTCAGACCAGATTCAGTGTTAACTGTTTCTCTCTCTACAGATGTTGCCAGATCTGCTGAGTTTCTCCAGCATTCTCTGTGTTTGCCCTAGTATCTTTGAATAGTCATTTACCCGTTGTTTTTTCACAACATTCTGTTTCTCCAAAATGGTGATAGAATCAAAATGAAAGAACCAGAAGCGAGTGAGAAGGGGACAGATTATGTACCTGTGTTCTTCCATCTGCTCCACTGCTTACAAACAGCTATTGGAATCTCATTTATTAGATGTTCAGGAGTGCAGGTCCATCACATTTCCAATAAAAACAACGTTGCTGGAGAAGCTCAGCAGGTCTGGCAGCATCTGTGAAGGGAAAAACAGAGTTAATGCTTCAGGTCCAGTGACTCAGACCCACAACATTAACTTTGTTTTTTTCCTTCACAGATACTGCCAGACCTTTTGAGCTTTTGTAGCAACTTTGTTTTTGTTCAAGATTTACAGCATCCACAGTTCTTTTGGTTTTTACATCGTATTTCAAATCTGACTAATTGGAAAGTGAACCTTCAAATCTCCTGATGTGCGAATTTATCATACACGAGTGAATTAAATAGGAGATGTGGATTTCTTGGCACTGATTTAGTTGTCTCACTTCAATGTTGTTGAAGATGGTTATTTTAGTGCAGATTTGGTCCATAAATGGAATAATAGTGCAGTTCTCATACCAGCTATTCCATTGTAAATTGGTGAACCTTGATGCACTGTTCACAAAGAATTCAAATGCTCTATCTTAACATATCTGCCAAAGAAAACATTAACTATCCTGATATTCCAAGAAAACTATTTTGATAGGTGTGTTTGAACCAGTGATATACTACAATGGCAATTGTAAAAGGTGTCAAGACTTATTCATTCAAACTGAAGGGAGAAACGACCAGTGAACAATAACAGCACTTACAAAAGGTGAATATGTCATCACACTAAAATCAAAACCATTAACTGAAAAACAATTGTTGGATATTCTACAAGCAACATACTTACAGTTCTCCAACATAGAAGTAAAATATACTTTGGGAGGTTGCTGCTACATTATAAACTATGCATTAACAATGAAAGAAAATAGCAAACTAGTTTAGGATCTTATTTTTTGACAAACAAAATGTACAAATTAATTTTAAAAAATGGCATTCCATTCCTGATCAGCTTTTCAGCAAGACTGTATCACGTTGGGATCATCTTTTAAATGGGGTGTTAGTAGATCATTTACACTTGGGGACTAACAGTAATTATATTATATATATCTAAGTATACCTGTCAAATTGTTTCAGTAAAACTGACAGTGATTACTTCGTGTGGTACAACGGAATTGATAGTTTGCTCTGTTTTATAACGTATGTACTGAAGTACTAAAAGATAATTTCTCTCAAGCACTCCTGGAAGGTTAATATGCTTTGTGCCTTCGAGATACTGATAAATGCGTGAAGGTAATTAGTAATTTTATGTATTATCATTAATGGAGAGCTTGCTAACCTTTACTCTATACTCCTTAAAAAGCTCATGGGAATTTTGTGTCTAAAACATCTCAGCATTTTATGCTGTATTTATTTGCTCTAAGATTCTTCTAAAATGACTAAATAATTGGCATTGTCTTTTTTTCTTGGGATGTTTTGATTCATTCAAGGTCTTTCAATTGAATCCATAATTAAAGTAAATGAGGTAGCCTGAACTATTTGAAAGGTCAGTTGAGTAGGGAGGTAATTTTGCACATTGTCTGTGATACATAAAGTTTTGTATGCTAAATGGTCTCTTCTGAATATACATTTTATAAGAAAGGAACATCAGGATTCCAGGCAGTTTAAGAACAAAAGGAATAGGATATAACCTGAAATGACAAAATTTGCTGAATCATGGAGATAGAAGAGAGAACATGCATAAGTCTTTCAGAGTTATCAAAGGGGATGATGATTTTCTTTAAAGGAATAGGATATAACCTGAAATGACAAAATTTGCTGAATCATGGAGATAGAAGAGAGAACATGCATAAGTCTTTCAGAGTTATCAAAGGGGATGATGATTTTCTTTCTGTATTGTATTTTGTTAGCTAGACAGAAAATATTCAAACTCCTTATTAGCATGAATATATCAGATGTGTCACTTATCTATACTGAATTAAGGAAGCGTGTGTCAATGCTGAACCTCAAAAGCTGACTCACTGCATTTATGCACTGAACATGATCTGCATGACCAATCAATGGGTATTACACATAGTAAAAGTGACCATCACAGTAAATTTGTAGATTATTGGATCTTTCTTGTAATCAATTTGAAGCGCTGATCACACAAACAAAGTTGAAGTTTCTTGCTGTATCACAGTTGTTCAGCATTTTCCCTTATGCCATACAACTGGATACTTAACAAAACTAATCCACCCTCATATGATATAATAGATTGCATCAGCAAAACTAGGCCAGTACATAGAAAGTCCGATATATTTCCCATGCTTCTCAAACTGAAACGTGTTGTGCATTCAAACTGTTATAACTGATTCTATGCCCAGTTTTGTTTCAGTTGAAGGTGAATTTGAAGTCATTTACTTGTAGTTTGAGGCCTCTAGGCTGCAAATGCTTACAAAAATAATTGACCTTTCACCCCCGAGAGAATTTAAGAGACAATAAGGCCTTGCATTGAAGATAATTGCTTTAGGATTGGGCAATACTTGGAACAGAAACTTTATTTTGTTTCACCTGGATCAAGCCCCAACAACAAAGTCTACTTTTTTAACCAAAAACTCAGTTCAGTTGGGTAGAGACAAAAGGGGTTCTAGCAAGTCGGGTGATGCCAAGTAGTTCTGCAGAGAGAAAAGTCCAGCTATAGATTGAGCACAAAGGAGGTCTCTGCATATGTCTGATGAATCAGGGCACATGACTATCAATGACAGCCATACTTGGACCACAGAAGGTTGTGTTATTCTGAGATAACAAGGTGTAGAGCTGGATGAACACAGCAGACCAAGCAGCATCAGAGGAGCAGGAAGTTTCAGGCCGAGATCCTTCTTCAGAAATGGAGGAGGGGAAAGAGGTTCTGAAATAAATAGGGTGAGAGGGGGTGGCTGATAGAAGATGGATAGACAAAATAGGTGGAGAGGAGACAGACAGGTCAAAGAGGTGGGGATGTAGCCAGTAAAGGTGAGTGCAGGTGTGGAGTTAGGGAGGAGATAGGTCAGCCCAGGGAGGACAGAGAGGTCAAGGGGGTGGGATGAGATTGGTAGGTAGGAGATAGGGGTGGGGCTTGGGCTTGAGGTGGGAGGAGGGGATAGATGGAAGGAAGGGCAGGTTAGGGAGGCAGGGACAAGCTGGGCTGGTTTTGGGATGCGGTAGGGCGAGGGGAGATTTTGAAGCTGGTGAAGTCCACATTGATACCATTCGGCTACAGGGTTCTCAAGCGGAATATGAGTTGCTGACCCGCAACCTTCGGTTGTGTTATTCCACGGGTAAAGGTAAAGCCCCAGAAAGGTTTTGAGAGAGACAAAAAGGTTACTTTCGCTCAGTCAAGGGCTAGGTTGTAAAAGCAGGACTTTCATGGTGATCTCAGCTACAGCAGGAATTGAACCATAATATCAATGTCATTCTGCATCACAAAGTATCTGTCCAGCCAAATGAGTTAGCCAACGCCCTATTGTACCATAGACATGCCCTGTAAGCAGTATAGTCAAACTCAGAATAAAACAGCCCTGACTTCCAGAATATTAACATGTTCAGAGACCCTATTGGAGTGAAAGCTGGAATACAAAAATATGGTTAAATCTATTGGATTGAGTTTAAGGAAGGCTTAATAGTTAGACCCAGTATCTTCGTTGTTCAGTATTTTTACTTATTCATTATTCCTCATGTTTGTTTCATTCAAGTTTGAACAGTAAAGATTCTTTCGGTGTTGCAATTTAATCCTGGACTTCTGCTGCTTTCTTTCTTTCCAATTTTTGTTTCTCATGCCACATTTTAAAATTAAATCAGTCGTGAAATAACATCTTAATAACTATTCAATTCAGCCATTATCTGCATAACCGGGCAAAGTTGGGAAAAAACACTTTCTTGTCTTTTAAAGAGTGTGTTCTTCAAATTATAATGGAGGAGATGTTCTTGCTGCATTTCTCTTCCTTAGGGCTTTGCTTACTGCATTAGGTTGAGCACTTGTCTGCATTGCAGTTTACTGAGCAGAGAATAATTCCATTGGAGATGCTATAGGTAATCAACTAATTGGAAAGCACAAAGCGGGACAATCAATCATTCATAAACATTTTTGAAGCTGCAATGAATGAGTAATCATAGTCAGCTTTGTATTATTTAACAGTAATTGTAAGATTTTATAAGATATTTTTCCTGCCTTCTAAGAAATCAGGCTCCAACCACACAAAAGCCAACTGCCTCATTGCCACTTTACACTCAACAATTGGCTCATCTGGGGAAGACATCCCACTTTAGAGAGTTGCCAGACTTCACACTAAGCTATGGGTACCCATGTGGTAGATGTGGCCAGATGGATAGAAAGACCTCTGGGTGGACCACTCCTTGGCGAGTCAAGATGAACATTCACAGGTCAATAGGTAGGCCAAGGAAGGCCACGCAGGAGTGGAGTTTCTGTCTCTTTCCCATAGTCCTATCCATGCTTGGGTGTCCATGAAGAAGGTGCATGCGGATTTACCAGCAGAGTGGAATCATTCAGAGACAACAGACTCCAGATGGGAAAGGGTGCAGCAGTATTCTGGTAATGATATTTTGATGTGTGTTTTGTTGTCCATTGCCATTTTGATTTTCTTGTGTTGAAGTGTTCTCTCCCTCTCTTCACCACCATCCCTCCCTGCAACACTCCTGAGACTCTCTGAATCATTACTGCTCACTTTAAAAAACCGAGAGCTGCTGTCCAAGCTCTGTAGACCCAGTTGCCTCACGTCCATACTGTGGTCATCGTTGGGAGTACAGCCAGAACCTGAAGATGATGAGGTTATGGGGAATCTGGACTGAAGCTAGGCGCAAGGTATCTGCAGGGTCTGGCTACTGCATTATATGTTAGAGTTGGTTCAAAAGGAGATTTGACCTCAGTTTGGAGGTGTGTGCAATGACTCCAAAGGTGTACCAGATGAGAACTCCCTCTGTCCTACCCCACCACCAAGCTGACCATGATTACTAGTGCATCCATTAAAAGCCTTGGCCTGGGATTCCACATGCCACAAGGAAAATAGCAGGCAAGCCAGCCACCTGATGCCTCCACCTTCTCCCTTCCCATAAGGTGGCAAATAGGATGGGGCAGGCAAGAAAGTGTTAGGCCAGCCACACTAGAAATTTCATAGCCTCCCTGTCTTCAAACAAACCAGTGGAGAGCTGTAAAACTCAGCCCTTTGAGGGAAAGATGTGAAGATCTTTAGGTTGAGCATGTTGTGTTTGATACATCACCAGGTGCTCATGAACACACGTCCTCCCTTATTGACATTGGAGCAGCACAGGAACAACTTGGCTGATGCCCAGATCACTGGAACACGTGCATTAATAAACAAACAGTCAGTCCTATTCACTGACAGCATCTACAGAAGCACAGATACAGTTAGTACAGTTTTTGCATCAGCTGCAGCCGAGGAGCTGGGAACAATATCTGTCACCAATTTCCCCGAATTTCGAATTGGGTAAAATGCCTGTAATAAACATACAGCATATTCTTTAATCAACAAAACGTATCTGTATCTTGCAAAGAAAGAGAGAGAGAATGAGTGAGAGACCAAATAAAAATAAAAACTAATTAATCCCAAAAACATACCTGCGGATATCTGAGAGATCCCTGCGGCATTAGAATTGAAGGCTGTGCCCTCACTTGTTAGCAAACGGATTTTCCTAGCCTCTGGCTGCTGCAGCCATTTTCTGCCTGTTTATGACAGGCAACTGGCCAGCAGCATTTAGATGAGTTCGGTTAAAATAACTTAACTTTAACCCTTCCCACACTGATTACCAGGAAGTGCTTTCCTACAGATGTCATAATTAGCACATGACTGGGATAATGCTGAAAGAGGACATGAATTTAGATGCTTCATTAAAAGGGTTTACACTTTTCACCTAATGGATCCGAATCCCAGTAGCTTTGTACTATCTTGTCTCACAGTGGCCTGGTCTGTTACTGCACAGATGCAGGTGATGTGTTCTTTGGCAGAGTGACCAGACACTGTGAAATCCAGAGGCTGTCATCCAAAAGCACCTTAACAGATGGGACAGAGAGCTGACCAGTCCGCCTTTACCTCTGATGCATCCAAAAGATTTGTATCACGGAACAGTAATAAGAGGAGGAAGCATTTATAATAAAAACAGAAAAGGCGGAAAATACTTAGCTGATCTGGCAGCATCTGCAGAAACACAAACAGAGTTAACATTTTAGGCCTCCAAACACTTCTGATAAAAGATCATTGACCTAAAATCTTAGCTCAGAAGTTCTAATCAAGTTCAGAACTTTTATTTCTGATACTTATTGGACAAAAAAAAATACAAAACATATTTGCTTAGGAAGATAGGAATTAAGAGTGGAACTACGCAGTTCAGCCCTTCAGGCCTGCTCAACTATTTATCATGACCATGGCTGATCTTATCCTGGTCTCAACTCCATTTCCTGACTTCTCCCCAGGGCCCTTTATCTTGCTTTTCATTAGAAACATATCTATTTCTTTCTTGAACCAGCTGATTAATTCTGCCTCACTACACTACAAAGATTCTCAATGCTCAGGAGAAGGAGTTTCTCTTCATCCTGGTTTTGAAACTCAGAAGTAGCAAGAACTGCAGATGCTGCAGTCAGAGTCAATACAGTGTGGAGCTGGAGGAACACAACAGCTCAGGCAGCATCAGGAGAGCAGGACAGTTAACGTTTTGGGTCAGGGCCCAAAACATCAGCTCTCATGCTCCCCACTTTTGAAAATACCTCCTCTCACTCTATATCTATGACCTCTTGTTCAAGACCATCCAACAAGGGCGAACATCTGTTCAACGTTCACTTCATCAATCCCATTTTAAAATTTAATATCTTTTGATCAGATCCCTCCACTTATTTTTCACAGCTCCAGTTAGTACAAGCCCAATCTATTCAACCACTCCTCATACAAAGCTCTGTTTCTTCCTGGAATTAACCTGGTGAACCTATTCTGAACGACCTTCACTGCTACCACATCCTTCCTCAAGTAAGAAGACCAAAACTGGACACAATGTTCCAGGTGTGGTCTCGCCAATGCTGTATATAATTGTAACAATGCTGATTTTGTAATCCGTTTGCAATAAATGCCGGGATTCAGCTTGCCCTCATTATTATATGCTGCACCCACAAATGAGACTGGAGGTGTCAGTTTGGGGGCGAGGATGGGCTGGTTGCATGTCTGGCAGGAGTGGATGTGGGTATGTATACATATATTCCTCCAGCAGGGTGTTTTACATGATGAGCAATATTCATGTTACTCTTCATGGCAGAAAAGTCATATGGATTTTGGGTTCTTGAAGAACCAACGGACATTTATTACAGCTCCTCATTACAAACAGCATTACCTTTGTAGGCACATAAGTGTCTCAAGTCAGTAGTTACAACATAGTAGCATTAAGCAGTATGGTTCCAATGAAGTGTCATCCCTCATGTGATCCCAGATAAGGTGGAGTGAGAGACAATTGCACCTTCAATTTTCATGAATGTATCTTAAAGATGCACTGTAATTGTGATCTTGAGACACAGATCAACAGATGGAGTGTCAGGGGTGGGATGGCTTCAGCAGAGGGTTGGAAGCAGCTGGGGATTGAGGCTGAGGTGGGGGGGAGCATGGAATCAATGGTGAGTCATAAATTTAGTTTAAGACTTGCCCAGGAGTTAGAATAGGCTTTTAATCCACTGACTTTACCTGTGTAATTATGAGGCTCAAGTGAGTTAGAAATCTCAACTTCAACACACGTTTTCCAAAGTTTGAAAGGGAAGGCAATTGCCAATGGCAATTTGTAGTTATTTTTCTTTAGCCATTCCCTGGATAAGAGCAATGCTAGCTTGGCAGCATTTATTATCATCCCTAATGTCCTCACAGGGCAGCTAAGAATCAAGCACATTATTGTGGGTCAGCAGTCACACGTAGGCCTGACAAGGATGGCAATTCCCTTCCCTGAAGGACAGTAGTGAGCCAAAAGTCTTTTATTTCTTCCTAACAATCGACAATGGTTTGCTGATTCATCATTCGACTCTTAATTCTATATTTTTTTCCAACTGAATTCAAATTTCACCATCTGCCATGGTGGAATGCAAACCCATGTTCCCAGAATGTCTCTGGATTAACAGCCCAGTGATAATACCCCTAGGCCATTACCTAGTCATACATCTCTCACCTCCTTACCAAGTAATTCCCTCTGTGTGCTGCAGCTATTTCTAAAATATCACTGAATCTACCTGGTTAACCAATCTGCCAGGATTTGGGAGAGGACAGTCATCAAGAGAATGAACACCTCTTCATACAGGAATGAGAGTTAAAACTGATGCTCAGACTGAAGGTATCAAATGACAATTTGAAACAAAGCTGAATAATTTGTCCAAATACTTCCGCCATCTGCAATCTGACCCCACTATCAAAGACATGTTTCCCTCCCCACCCTTATCTGCTTTCTGGAGGGACCACTCACTCCATGACTCCCTTGTCCACTCCATACTCCCCTCCAGCTCCATCACACCCAGCACTTTTAACTGCAACCACAGGAAGTGTTACACCTGCCCCTACACCTCCCCCCTCACTCCCATTCCAGGCCTCAAGAAGACGTTCCACATCAAGCAAATGTTCGCCTGCACATCTGCTAATGTGGTATACCACATCTGCTGTTCCCAGTGTGGCCTTCTCTACATTGGGGAAAACAAGCGGAGGCTTGGGGACTGCTTTGTAGAACACCTAGGCTTGGTTCACCCTAAACACCTGCACCTTCCAGTCGCGAACCATTTCAACTCCCTCTCCTATTTCTCAGGCGACATGTCCATCCTGGGCCTCCTGCAGTGCCACAACAATGCCACCCGAAGGTTGCAGGACCGGCACCTCATATTCTGCCTGGGAACCCTGCAGCCCAATTGTATCAATGTGGACTTCACAAGCTTCAAAATCTCCCCTCCCCCTACTGCATCCCAAAACCAGCCCAGCTCATCCCGCCTCCCTAACCTGTCCTTCCTCCCACCTACCCCCTTCTGCCACCTCAAGCCCCATCGCCATCTCCTACCTACTAATCTCACACACCACCCCTCCACTTGACCTGTCCATCCTCCCTGGACTGACCTATCCTACACTCACCTTTACTGGCTCCATCCCTGTCTCTTTGACCTGTCTATCTCCTCTCCACCTATCTTCTCCTCTATCCGCCTCTCCCGCTCTCCTTGCTTATTTCAGAGCCCCTTTCCCCTCCCCCATTTCTGAAGAATGGTCTAGGCCCAAAAAGTCAGCTTTCCTGCTCCTCTGATGCTATTTGGTCTGTTGTGTTCATCCAGCTCCACACCATGTTATCCACAAATGATTTGTGTAATTTGTACTCTGGGTGGGGTGGGGTGGGGAAGGGGTGTTGGTGTCAGAATCTGTAGGAAAAATGCACACCACGAAAAGCAGTTCTCAAATTGAAAGTTATCAAACTGAGAAAAGAAAACAAGAATCATTTGAAACTGAGTCAGGAAAAATATGTCAAGTGATTACTTAAAGTAAATGTAAATGCAATTGTGAAGTTGATTTTTGGTTGTTAAAAATAAAACAGGAAGGTTCTATTTTGTTGTTTAAAGCATTTCATTTTTTGCTGTGACTATTAAAGTGGTGGAACTAGGGGGAAAACAGTGCACACTTCCAATATATCCATAAAAATGTTAGTAAGACAAAAGAATGACCACAAACAGAATTCCTTATTTCAAATGTTGAATTATAGCTGAAGTTTATTAGTTTTTTAAAACTCAAAACCAAATTAAAATGAACTGAAATTTAAATCTATGAACTCTCTAAAATAGATAAAATTCATGTGGTAAGGGCTTATAAAATGGATTAATGTATAAAAGACATGAATCAAAAACAAAACATTTCAACTCTACGGTATTTCAATCTTCAGAAAAAAATACTGGAAAGCAAAATACAACGAACAAGTAGTTTCATTCATTGAAGAGTTGATTGAACATGGGCTTAGAGTTGGATCCCTATTTTGGAATTTGGATTCAATTATGTATGATCCTTTTATGAGGCATCTGTCAATTCACTTAGATGAAACTAACAGAAACAGATTAAAGCTCCAATGTGAACCTAAACCACCTGGTTAAAAACAAAGCTGGCAAGCTGTTAAAAGAAAATCACTAAAATAAAAAATGAAAAACCACATCATTCCCACTGGACACTCACAGATTTGCATTTTAACACCAGAGGTAAGAAGCCAAAAATACATGGCCACCTCAAAAAGGTTTTATAATACCATTAGAATCCTAACACAATTATAAATGGGTGGGTGAGGCTATCCAAATAGCAATAAACATTCTGTCAAGATTCTAGTGACTGGTTTAATAAATCAGATCGATGTGACTAGAAGATAGGTTTAAAAAGGCCACTTACCCACTGACAAGTAAATTATTGGGAGATTTGTTTATGAGCATTAGAATCACATTATTCATTGTTGGAATCTTGTTTGTGCAAAATTGACATCAGTTCAAGGAAGGAGGCATTAGGGTAGGTGACCAAAATTTTAAATTACAGACATGGATTTTTTTTGAAAAAGCAGAGCACTAAGGCAAAAAGGTTCTTGAATGAGAATTTCTGAGTTCAGAGTTTTGGCTGTAAATGCAGAATAATGGAAACTGGAGATGTGTAACGGGCCTTGTGGTATTACAGTCTGGGATTTGTAGAGTTTATAGTTAGCTGGTCAGCCTCTAAAACACAAAATGTAGATCCCATGTAGATTCTCAAACCAGAGTTTCATAAAGTTTAGACTTGTTGAAGAAAGTGCTTGCAATAAGATTATGCCTGACTACCTCCTAAATATGTCCCAAAGTAATGCATATTCAAATAATTACTTCTTAGGTGCAATTACTTAATATTTACATCAGCCACGATTTATTGAAATTATGAGTGCCAAATGGTTTCCTCCTGCTTCTAGTTCTTAAGAATATTAAAACCATTTCTACAAGGCATGACCCCATAAAACAAAGGAGAAATGTTACATGTTAAATTTTTAATGGCATTGATGCAGTGTATAGTCTAAAATTTCAGTTTAAAATTACTTCCAAAACTAAAACATTACAATTATGATGTTCTATAGAGCAGTAAAATAATTTTGTGATATGCTAATACAGACATCAAAATTAGTGTATTTAATGCTATAAATGGTATTTTTTGATAAACAGGATAAACAATTTTCCACAATTCCACATTGTACTCTAAAAGAATTGACTCCACCTAATACTGGTCTGTACTTCTGTTCTGACGATTGAAGACATAGACACACAATTGGTTCATCCCATATGACCACCCATCTGGCCATCATCTGTTAAAGCGGAACTCATTTTAGCAATTTCAATTCTCCTTAGACCTAACTCCTGTTTCTTTTTCAACACATTAGTATTTTTGCAATGGACAACAACAGCTTTGCTGATCACTAAATTCTGCTGTAGGTTTTAGTAAAATTTGAAGCCACTTGTACTGTCAAATCATTTACCCAGGTCCTAACATTGTCTGACTGTCTGTTTGCTCAATGAGAAGTTCTAACTGAAGTCTAATATAGATACTTTTGCCAGTTATTAAGGAAGAATGTTTAAAGAATTTTTTTCCCCATTTCCTTTAAACATTCTCCTTGTGGGTAACAACAAATGTAAAGAGTTTCATCTACTTTGTATGGAGGTATGCAAGATTCTTACCCACTGGATCTTCATTGCTTGTTATATTCAATGCAATGTTCAGAGCCAGTGCACTGATCTTTATTAACTAGGGCAATTTGGAGTGGGATCTAACCCAACGCTGCTCCATCAAATGAGAATACTATCAATGAATCTGTAGTCACTTCCTCCAGACACAAGCACCAAATTGGACATTAGTATTTAGGATTATTTAAAGAAAATCCAGGGGGTAGTTCTCATTATCCAGGCCAATATTTGTGCTCCAAACCAATACCATAAAATCTATTTGCATATTCCCAGTGAGTAATGGATCATATCCAACAACATGAAAAGATGCTTCCAATAGGCAGAGTATAGCGTTTACTTAACCACCAGTATTTATAAAACTCAGAACTTAATTTTTAATGTGATTCTACAATTGGACAATGCTTGCTGGATAATCCTGAGTGTGATAATCACAGTCAATGCAATTCAAGATTTTCCAGCCAGGCTTGCAATGTGACCCAATTACACATGCTAGAAGTTGTGTGTGTGCGCGTGTATGTGTATGTGGCAGGGGCTGGGGTGGGGCGGGGAGCGATCATTGCTGTCTTCTCCAGGAAGTAAAGAGAACATTTTCAGGAATTTCATTTTTTAAAAATAAAATACATGTTTCGGGAATGACATCTCCCTTAGGCATTCTCCATGGAAAAGCATTGACCCATCAACTTGTCAACACATTCCTCTTTTATACAGAGTAAATTTTTGTTCTCTTTGACATCTTTGGGTCTGTTCTGGTGTGTACTAAATTAAAACATTGAGCTTTTTTTTACAAATTTTGAATTTCACCATTTTCCAAATTTTTTTTTTCCTCTCAGTTTGGTCTCCTTGCTTTTCCATGTCTAGTTTGAAAACTGCTGAATTTATGCATTAGTTTTATTCTTACTGCCTTATTTAGGAACAGAGCAGCAGTGTGTACCATCAAATGATGCAATGCAGCAACTCACCAAATCTTGTTTGACAGCAATTTCCAAACCTGCAACCTCTACCAGCTAGAAGAATAAAGGTAACAGATCCATAGGAACATCATCTGCAGGGCACACAACTTTCTGACTTGGCACTACATTAAAATTTCTTCACTGTCACTTGGTCAAATTTTGGAATTCCCTACCATCACTGTGGTTCTAAGTACATAAGTTAACTTCGATGAGTTTGGAAGAGAGAGCACTACTATCTTTTCAATGGCTATTAGGGATAAGCCATAAACAATGGCCTGGTATCAGTGACAACTTTCATCACGCGAAAGACATGTTTGAAAAAAAATAAATTGCATAAGAGAGATGCACTGAGAAATTTCATTGAACAAGTTCATAGCAGAATATTAATTAGAAGGGAAAACATGGTAATGCATAGTTTGTGAAACCCTTCAAGAGTATTTTTTAAAAATATATCCAGAATACATCATAAAAATTCATGAATGAATGCAATATATTTTTGTTTTGAAATCAGTCGTCACATCAAGATCCTTACAACTCAGGAAAAGAAATAAAAAGATAACAAGATTCACACAGAGAAAGAGTGAAGAATGATTTGGAATTGGGTTACAGAACTGCAGCCCATTCACTCTTATTGTTTTAATTTTCAGTCAAGCACAACTCTGTAATAACAGAACACCTTGGGGTGATCTGAAACCTCTCAGTGAGATTCAAATTGTTTTACCATTAGCAGAACTTTTTCCTCATGAACGAAGTGCTCAGAATGTCATATGGAAAGGCTTTTGGTCCAGAGAGCATTGAGTAGCTTTAAAATGACTTCAAACTTTTTTTTAAATAAACAAAGAATAAAATTACTGGCAAGTCACATTTAGCTCAGGGAAAAACCTGATGTACTGTGAGAAGCAGGATGCACATCCTTTTAATGTTGATACCATGAAAATTTAAAGGGTTTGAGATCTGTGATTTAGGACTTTCTGTGTCTTCTCCTGCAGGCACTTGGAAGCCTTGCTTTGTCAATTTTGAAACAGCATGAGGACGATCAAACATTTTGGAGTCTACATTTACAATTCTAATTTAAATTTCAAACAAGCAATTATCTTGCACTTATCAGTTTAGAATAATAATTCATGCATGCATAGTTACAGCAACAAAATAAACTAGATAGTTATTTTGTTTGTGGGGAGGCAATGGCCGGGTGGTATTATAGCTGTTAATGCAGATCCCCAGATATTATTCTGGGGACCCAGGTTCAAATCCCACCTCAACAGATAGTGGAATTTAAATTCAATTAAAAAAAAACTGGAATAAACTGTCTTATAATGACTACAAATCCTTTGTTGATTGTCAGGAAAATCTCATTTGATTCACTAATGTCCTTTAGGGATGGAAACTACCATCCTTACCTGGTCTGGCCTACAAAGATTCCAGATCCACAGCAACGTCAGTGACGCTGAACTGCCCTCTGGGCATTAAGGATGGGCAATGAGTATTGCCCAATCAGCAAGACCATCACCCCATGAATGAATTTAAAAAAAAACTGAAAATAAAATGTCAATAAATCTTCATATGAAATCAATAGAAAACTGTTATGCTCCATAATATATTTTGTACAAATGCCAAATTTATATCATGGATTAAAGCCTAAGTTATAAAGACTCTTTACATTGTTATTTTGTCATAATAGAGTACTGAGCAGGGTTAATTAATATCACATTCTCAGTTACTGAATATGAATTAGGTTTGACTTGGAGACACCAAGGAGTTTGTGCGTTGAAAGCTGTTAGACTTAACACATTTCATTCAGAATGGTGCAAAAATGCCTCTTCTTCCTCAGGTGGCTCATGTCACAAGTTCCCTCACCAATATTTACAGATGCACCATTGAAAGCATACTATCCAGGTGCATAATGGCCTGGTATGACAACTACTCTGCCCAGGGCCATAAGGAACTACAGATGGTTGTGTGTTTTTGTTTTTACTGTGAGGCCAAGGCATTTTTTTAAAAATCTCTTTCCTTAGAAAGAACATTTACACTTTTCACACTATCCAGTCTCCAATAAATGATGAGGTCAATAATTGGTAGGTATTGTAAACAGGATATATTTTCCACACTGGTTTGATCAATTAACTCATTAATGATGCCTTGGGAAGACACTTATCACTTGTCTTTAAATAAACTTTGACAGAAAATTTGGCTTATGCTTACTATCCTTGTGTCTACCAATCAACTGTATGATATTCAATCAGCCCAATTTAGCTGATAAATAATCTACGTAATCACATCTGATTCATTCTGTGTGTTTTAAATAAAGCTTCAACATCACAAGAGTTACTGTGGCAGTTCAGTCCATGAACAAACTAAACACACACATCTTCCTCCAGCCTAATGCAAGCAATCTAAAACACAGTGACTTTTCTAATCATCATGTAATCACCAGGTTTCATATAGAATCATAGAGTCATACAGCATGTAAACAGACCCTTCAGTCCAAATGGTCCACCCTGATCATAATCCTAAACTAAACTAGACCACTCGGCCTATATCCCTCCAAACATTTCTTATTCATGTGCTTATCTAAATGTCTTTTAAACATTGTAATTACACCTGCATCTATACTTCCTCTGGAAGTTCATTGCACACACAAACTTTTCTCTGTGTAAAAAAATTGCCCCCCCCCCCCGTCTTTTTAAAAATCTTTCTCCTCTCACTTTAAAAGTATGACCCTTAGTCTTGAAATCAGTCACCCAAGGGGGGAAAAAATTCTCCCCGTTTCATTCAAGTTAACTTCATTGCAATTAACCCAGCAAATTTTTGGTTAATGTAAAACTATTGGATATAGCAGCAGAATTAGGCCATTCAGCCCATTGGCCATGCTTTGCCATTCAATTGTAGTTGTGATGGGTAGCATGTCAGTGCAGGCTTGGAGGGCCGAAGGACCTCTTCCTGTGCTGTAATTTTCTTTGTTCTCTTTGATGTGTTTGGGACTCGAATCTCCTGCATTCTTTGTTAGCCCTGGATCCCCTTACAATTCAAAAACCTATGAATCTCTGTCTTAAATATACTCAATGACCGTCACAGCCTTCTGTGGCAATGCTTTCCATAGATTAACCACCCTCTGGGTGAAGACATTTCTCCTCACCTCAGTTCAAAATGGTTTTCCCTTAACACTGAGTCTGTGCTTTCACGTTCTAGTAACTCCCACTATTGGAAACATCTTCTCTACATCTATTTATCCGGGCCTGAGTATTCTGTAAGCTTCAATCTGATACCCTGTCATTGTCTAAATTTCACTGAGTACAGAATTGGAGTTCTCAATTGCTCCTCGTATGTCAAGCCCTTCATCCTCAGGACCATTCATGTAAACATCCTCTTGACCCCTTCCAATGCCTGCACATCCTTCCTTAGCAGTGATGCTGAAAACTGCTGACAATTTTCCAAACTGGCCTAATTAGAGGCCCATACTTTCCTCCTTTTGAATTCTAGTCCTCTTGAAATAAATGCTAACATTGCATTTACCTTCCTAACTGCCAACTGAATCCGTACGTTAATCTTAAGAGAATCCCGAGCTAGGACTCCCACGTGCCTTAATTTTTCTGACTGCCAAAGCATTTCCCCATTTAGAAAAGAGTCTACTCCTCGATTTTTCCAATCAAAGTGCATAGCCTCACACTTTCTTACACTGTATTCCATCTGCCACTTCTTTGCCAACTCTTCTAGCCTGCCCAAGCTCTTATGCAGCTTCCCTGCTTCCTCAACACTATCTGACCCTCTACAAATCTTTGTGCAATCTGTACGCTTAGCAGCAATATCCCCAGTTCCTTCGTGCAGAGAGTTAATGTATGACATGAATAGTTGTGGCCATAACCCAGACCCCTACAGAAGTCCATTAGTCGTCAGTTGCCATCCTGGGGAAGAAAAGGCCCTATATCACCATTTCTGCCTTCTACTAGTCACCCAATCCTCTATCCATGCCAGTATCATTTCCCAAACACCATGGATCCTTATCTTATTCAGCTGCCAACTCTGCAGCACCTTGCAAAGGCCTTCTGGAAATCCAAAGAGATCACATCCACTGGCTCTCCTTTATCTAACTTGCTAATTACATCCTCAAAGAAATCTAACAGATTTGTCAAGCATTATGAACAAGCATATGGATGTACATGGAATAGTGTAGGTTAGATGGGCTTCAGATTGGTATGACAGGTCGGCACAACATCGAAGGCCGAAGGGCCTGTACTGTGCTGTAATGTTCTATGTTCTATGTTCTATTAGCTCCCCTTGACAAAGCTGTGCTGAATCAAATCTATTTTACTATGCATGTCTAAATCCGTCCTTAACAAGGACTGAAAACTGTGAAAATTGATGCAGAGTACCTATTCTGTTTCTCTGCATTTCTTTGTTCTCTGATACTTCGCAAGTCTCATTTCCCAGTGGTCCAAAATCCACTCTTAACTCTGTCTAAGAAAAACTCCTGCAATCTTCTTTTATGTTACTAGCTGGCTTATGCTCATGTTTCATCTCTCATCCTTATTACCTTTTTAGTTCTGTTCTGCTGGCTTTTAGAGGCTTCCCAAATTCTCTAGCTTCCCATTAAACTCTACCACTTTGTATATTTTCTCTTTTGATGCAGTCCAGTGGCTTTCCTTGAAGCCACAGTTACTTCAACCTCCCCTTCCTATGTGCCTGCGCCTACTTCCCGGGGATGAATTTCTGCTGTACCTCCCAAATTACCCCCAGAAACTCCTGCCATTGCTGCTTCACTGTCTTCCCTGTTAGGGTCCCCATCCAATCAATTCTGGCCAGCTCCTCTCTCATGTCTCTGTAGTCACTTTTACTCAATTTTAATACTTTTACAGCTTTTCCTTCTCATATTGCAGGGTGAATTCTATCTTATTATGGTTACTGCTCCTGTAAGTTTCTTTTGCCTTAAGCTCCCTAATCCAGTCTGCCTTATTACACATTACCAAATCTAGAAATGCCTGTTCTCTAGTAGGCTCTACCATAAGCTGCTTCAAAAAAAATCCATAGATATTCCATGAATTCCTTTTCTTGAAATCCGCTACCAACCGGATTTTCCCAGTGCACCTACATATTGAAGTCCCCACGATTGTTGTAATAGCACCTTTCTTACATGCCTTTTCTGTCTCCTGACTCATTTTCTGCCTCACATTCCCATGACTGCTCAGAGGCCTCTAACATAACTCCCACCAGGGTTTTATTCCCTTTGCAGTTCCTCAACTCTGTGCACACAGATTCTGCACCTTCCAGCCCTATTTCACTTTGTACTATCAAGTTAATTTTGTTTCTTACTGAGAAGGCAATCTGACCCCCTCTGCCCATCTACTTGACTTATCAATAGGGTATATTTCCTTGGATATTCGGTTTTCAGCCATTATCCCTTACAGTGACGTCTTTGTTGTTTCCACAACACTGTACCTGAAAATTTCAATCTTACCCTACCAGCTCTTTTACTTTGTTTCATATGTGTTTTTAAGTACACACCCTCAGTCCTGCACTGACAGTCCTTCTTCTAATAGTTGCCTCCTAATTTGTTGTGCCTGAAGTTAGATTGCTGACCCTTTCCAATACTCTGTACGATTATTCACTCTTGAAATTTTAATAACCTCACTTGAGCCCTTCCCTGTTTAACTAGTTTGAAGTCCTTGTGACCTCAATTTACACAGTCTAGCTTATTCTGAATGCTTTCTGCATCAAAACAAAAAACGTTTTCCAATACTGGTGCCAATGTCCCATGATTTTTTTTCTCCCACACCAATCTTTGAGCCTCGTGTTTACCTCTTTAATCATGTTGAACCTGTGCCAATTAGCTCATGGTTCAGGGAATAATACAGAGATTATTAAATCTTCATGGTTGTGAATTTTAAAATTATCTCCTAGCCTCTCATATTCTCTCAGTAGAACCTCTTTCCTCTTTCTATCTTTGTCATTGGTAACTACGTGGACCACAACAACTGGATCTTTCCACTCCCAATCCAAGTTGCAAGTTCCTCTGTTTCCCAGACGAGATATCCTAACTCGGGAACCAAGCCTTTGGCACTCTCAATCCCGGCCACGGGAATAATGTCTGTTTCCTCTTACTACGCTATCCCCAATTACAACTACTTTTCTCTTTTTCCCTACTCTTGAATAGTCTTTGCACCATGATGTTACGATCAGTTTGTTCATCCTTCCGACAGTCTGCACTCTCATCCACACTGGGAGCAAGAATCTGAAACCTCTTAGACAAGCTCAAGGACTGAAGCTCCTTTAACATTACCTCCTAGATCCATCCACTGCCGTGCTCATAAACATACCCTCCTGTCCCTGATCACCAATCGCATTTAAGGTTGCTGATCTAATGTGTATGACTGCCTGCTGAAACACAGCCTCCAGGTAACTCATCTCTGTCGGATATGTTGTAATGCTCAGACTCCAGCCCATCTACTCTGAACTGGAAATCCTCGAGCAACAAACACTTATTACAAATATGGCCACTGTGAACCACAGGGGGATCCACCAGCTCCCACATCGCGAGTACAATCTTGCCTGGCCCTGCATCTTGGTTTTATTGATTTAGTTCTAATTTCATTTTTAATTTCCTACTGGTCTTATAGTTTGTAATCTGTAATTACTTCTCCTGATACTTTCAGGTTGAATGTAACTTCTATCAGATAGTCAAATTAGCATTTATTACTGATCCTGCAGTTTACCCCTGATGTCACTCATTGGGTTCCTGATTGTGAGCTTCAATTTTTCCTGTTAAAAGAAAAAGTAAAAGTAACAAAGAAAAAGTAGTAAACAAATCCAAAGTAAAACAAAGACAATTGTGCTCCTGAGATGCTGCTGGGCCTGCTGTGTTCATCCAGCCTCACATTTCATTATCTTGGATTCTCCAGCATCTGCAGTTCCCATCATCACTGATACAATACACCATCTCCCTTCTACACCAAATTCCCAAGCAGCCTCCAAACTCCCCAAACAATATATTTGTTCAGGCTGTGTCTCACTCTGAATGTGATCTCTCCTTCCTAAACATGCAAACCTTACTAATGCCTACCAGCACTTCCTAAAGCAGGGTTTGGTTTTGAGACAAAAATGATTGCCATTTTTATCAATAATGTTCAAGTCACTAATTAACTCATTTAAATCAGACTCACAAATTGATTCAGAACTCAATTTAAAGTTCAATGTGAGCTACAGAGTTTGTTCTGATATACTTACATCTTTAATGGTGGTGCATCTTAACTGCTGATAATCATTATGTATCTCAGCAGAAGGCAATGTATAAAATCCCATGACTTGATAGTCATCTGAAGCAGTAACAAAGATCAGATGCATGAAACTTAGTTCGCAATTATCTCTATATCGTCTTATCTTCAATTAAAGCAAACCATATTATCAATTTACCCCAGTGCTTGTGCAAGATTTGTTGCGGCGTGAGAAGATTTTTGAATTTTAAGATACCAACCATAACATAGTAGCAGCATGATTTTGAGGACTTAACCAAACTGAATACAAAATACTAAAATGTGGGGCTGGATGAACACAGCAGGCCAAGCTTGGCCTGCTGTGTTCATCCAGCCCCACATTTTATTATCTTGGAATCTCCAGCATCTGCAGTTCCCATTATCTCTGAATACAAAATACAACCGCTTCGATCAAATAAGTGAAAAGAGCTGGTGTGAAAGTAAAACAACCATGAAGCCTCATGAGTTACAAGGGATCCCTAGGCTCATTATATCTTCATTCTTGGAGTGAACTTTATCCCAGACAACAGGCCTTGGGTTATAAAGTCATAGAGTCAAACAGCACAGAAAATAGATACTTTGATCCAACTCATCCACACCGATCAGACGTCCCAATTTGACTTAGGCCCATATGTCAGAATTCGGCCAAGATCACTTTAAAGCCTTCCTATTCATGTATCCACCCAAATGCCTTTTTAATGTTGTAATCGTAACTGTCCCCAGCACCTGCTCTGCCAGCTCATTCCAAACAAGAACCACCTTCTGTGTGAAAATGTTGCTCCTCAGGTCCTTTTTAAATCTTGTTCTTCTCACCTTAAACCTACGTCCTCTAATTTTTAACCCCCCGACCATAGGAAAAGGACCTGGGCTATTCACTGTGTCCATGCTTCCCATTATTTTGTTAGTCTCTATAAGGGCACCCCTGTTCTTCCAACATTCCAGGGAAAAAAGCCCCAGGCTATTCTGCCTCTCCCTATAACCTTCTAGTCCCAGCAGCATCCTCATTAATCTTTTCTGCATTTCTCAAGTTTAACAACATCCTTCCTAGAGAAAGGCGACTAAAATTGTACACAGTATTTCAAAACTGGCCTCACTAATGTCCACCGTTGCTTCTTTTGCCAATCACTTTGGACATGTAGCCTCTGGTTCACAATCCTTCCACCAATGGGAACAATTTCTCCCTGTTCACTGCCTCTTGACTTTGATTACTGTTATTAAAACTCCTCTTGACATTCTCTTTGCTGAAGAGAACAGGGCCAAAATGCCACTGTTTTCCTTACTAATAGTACTGCCTCACACCCAGGGGAGCTAATCAATTGACACTGCAGGCTTGAGGAGCTGAATGGCCTACTTCTTATATGAAGACATTGGGCTCACAAAGCCCCCTAATTTTTAACCTGTCTGGAAAGTTTTTTTTTTAAGTTTTATCCAAAATTTGAACAAACAGAAGTCTACTTGCTGGAAAGTTTGTGTAAAGAGATATTAAATATCAGAATAGATTATCTACTTTGAGGAAACAGGCCATTTGGCCCAACAATTCCACACTGCCCCTTGGAGCATCCCACCTAGGCCCATCCCCCTGTAACCCACACACCCTGAACACTACAGGCAGTTTAGCATGGCCGATCCACCTAGCCTACACATCTTTGGACTGGGGGAGGACACTGGAGCACCTGGAGGAAACCCACACAGACATGGGGAGAACATGCAAACTCTGCACAGACAGTCACCCGAGGCTGGAATCGAAGCCAGGTCCCTGGTGCTGTGAGGCTGCAGTGCTAACCACTGAGCTACCATGCCACCCCACATTCCAGGTACTGTTCCAATTTTAGTAGAACTCTCAGATAGGGAAATTCATTACTGCTGAATCCAAATACTGTAGATATATGTAAGATTAATAGGGCTGTAATAGCAATGGGGGATTTTAATTTTCCAAACATAGATGGGGGCTGTCACAGTGTTAAGGGTTTGGATGGTGAGGAATTTGTTAAACATGCTCAAGAAAATTTTATTTATGAATACGTAGATGCACTTACTAGAGAAGGAGCAAAACCTGAACTTCTATTATGAAATAAGGCAGGGCAAGTGATTGAAGTTAGGTGGGGAGTGTTTTGACACCATTGATCATAATTCTAATAGTTTTATAATAGTTATGGAAGAGGATAGGCCTTGTATTAAAGTTACCTGGAGTAAGGCAAATTTTGACAGTATGAGACAGGAATTTTCAGAAGTTGTTTGGAGTAGAGTGTTTGCAGGTAAAGGGACAGCCAGCAAGTGGGAAGCTTCAAAAGTGAAATAACGGGAGTTCAGGGGCTTTACGCCCTGTTAGATTGAAAGGTAAGACTGCTAAGAGTAGAGAACAATGAATGAATAAAGATACTGAGGCTTTGGTCAAGAATAAGAAGGGCTCATATATTAGGTATAAACAACTGGGATTAAGTGAATCAGGAGGATAAAAAGGGGATACAAAGTAGCCTTAGCAGGTAAAATTAAGGGGAATCCAAATGGATTCTACAAGTACATTAATAGCAAAAAAGGAGCTAGGGAGAGGATATGGCCCTTTAAACATCAACAAGGTCATCTTTGTGGAAATATAGAAAATAGGAGAGATAGCATCCAAATATTTTACGTCCGCTTTTACTGTTGAGAAAAACATGAAGGCCAGGGAAATTGGGAAAATAAGTATTCATGTCTTGAAAACTGCACACATTACAGAAGAGGTGGTGCTGGTGGGAGGTCTGAAAAAACCTAAAGGTGGATAAATCTCTGGGATGTGATCAAGTGTATCCCAGGATATTATGGGAAGTTTGGAAAGAAATTGTGGGAATTCTGCAGAGATATTGAGATGCTGGAGGACTGTAGGGTGGCTAACGTTATGCTTTAATTTAAGAAAGACTGTAAGAAGCAGCTTGAGAACTATAGACCAATGAGTCTGACATCTGTTGGTGAGTAAATTGTTGGAGGGGATTCAAAGAGATAGGACTTACATACATTTGGAGAGGAAGGGGCCAATTAAGGATGGTCAGCAAGGCTTTGAGCATGGGAAGTTTTGTCTCAACAACTTGATTGAGTTTTTTTGAGGGCGTAACCAAAATGATTGACGATCTTAATGGTAGGATCCTGGATAGTGTCGTCAAAAAGACTAGGGTTCAGGTATATAGTTCTTGGAAAATTGCATCACAGGTAGAAATCTTACTATATGGACTTTAGTAAAGCCTTTGACAAGATTCTGTAGTGTAGACTGATTAGTAAAGTTAGATCACATGGGATTCTGGGTGAGCTTGCCAATTGGATACAAATTTGCCTGAATTGATAGGAGACAGGGGGTTGGGTGGAGGGTTGTTTTCTGGACTGGAGGCCAATGACCAGCAGCATTCCACATGGATCGGTGCTGGGTGCACTGTTGTTTATAATTTATATTAACAGTATGGATGAGCACTTAGGAGGTATGGTTTAGGATAACACCAAAATTGGTGATATAGTGGACAATGAAGAAGGTTACCTAAGATTACAAAGTGATGTTGATCTATTGGGCCAAGGAGTGACAGATGGAGCTAAACTTGGATAAATGTGAGGTATTGCATTTTGGTAAAACAAATAAGGACAGAGCTATTACAGTTAATGTTAGGGCCTTGACAGCATTGCCAAACAGTAAGACCTTGGGGTTCAGGTACATAGTTCTTTGAAAATTGCATCACAGGTAGATAGGGTGACTCGATGAAGACTAAACCAAGAAGATGAATAAATCAATAATCGTTTCTTACAACATTCTTTTAGAAGTCTTTTTCTTCACTGTCTACTTTCGGTACTACTGGTCTGCAGCCATTGTTTCTAACTAAAATTAATTCTGTTGTTGAAGCTTCGAGTGAAAAAAGAACAAAATAAAAGCAGGAACAGGCCAACAGCACCACCAGTCAAGCGATGGCCTATGGCCTACCAAAGCTGTAATCACTAAAGGTACTGCAATTCCAAATTAATTTAACTCTTGTAAAGCTAGAAGGAACTTGCATAGCTGTAAGAAAATCCAGATAGCATTAAAAATTCTGTAAAGAAACCTAAAATGAACATTCAGAGATGGTAAGAACTGCAGATGCAGAAGTCAGAGACAACACTGTGGAACTAAAATGACCGTTAGAATTTTCATCACAATGGGAAGGCAATTGATCTCATATCTGAATTTCTTTTGTTCCATCAATATGTCAAGCTGTGGTTTCTGGACCTTGATAATTTCAAATCAGACAAATAAGTCACTGAAATTTAAATTCCTATAGGTAACCAAGGCCTCCACAGAGACTGAATCCATTAGGTCAATTGACAGCCATCTGTAAATTCCAAACAAATTTGGGCCAACATTCAAAGATCAATTATGATGAAATTCACACTGTCTGGAATTTACATCCTTCAGGCAAAAAAAAACACTGACAGAGACCAATGACTAATTTGTAAGTAAATGCGTAAGCAAATTGTATCAACACTACTTCATGGCAGAGCTATTCGATAGAATAACCTAGTTCAAAATAGCCTCTAAAATAACATACACAAAGCCAACTTTTAACTGGTACTTACAGACTATCTTCAATTCATCCATCATTGGTACAATGGCTAATGTAAGCAATTTCTGCAACGCATATGAGCAGTGCAGAATCACACGTACACCCAGAAAACATTCAGCTATTAACATTGTGAACAAAATGTATTGGCACTGTGAAGCAACAGAAGTCTTTGCCACCATCAAGAAAAATATACCCAAAGATGGTGGATTAGCACAATCTATGTGCTACAAATTATGTTACATAGGCTACAGACAGAACTGGACTAACCAAAGGAATTCTGTTGCTCCAAAAACAGGCCAGAGGCTAGCAATGTTGTGGCAAGTAATACATTCTGCAAAGCTCAAGTCAGGAGTATGATGGACACACTTCAATTGCCGAGTTGAGTGCAGTCTAACAAGACGCAAGAAGTTTAACACTATTTATCATAAAGCAGCCCACTGGAGTAGCACCATATTCATCACTGATGCACAATGGCAGTAATGGCAGTAATGTGGACCTTCTACACAGTACACTCGAGTAACTCACCGAGATTGCTTCAATTGTACTTTTCTAAGGCAACAATCTTGGACAACTAGCAAAACAAAGAACACAGCTGCCTGGGAATACCATGAACTGCAGGCTCTGATCCAAACTTTAAGAATATAAGATATAGGAGCACAAGTAGGCCATTTGGTCCATTCAGTGTGATCATCTCTAATCTGATAATCCTCAATTTCACTTTCCTATCTTCTGTCCAAAACCCTTGATTCCCTTCCTGATTGAAAGCCTCTGAATTAGCCTTGAATATAATGAATGACCTATCCTCTGCACTAAATAACTCCACAGATTTTCTGCCTTCTGAGAAGAAATTCCACTTCATCTCAATCTTAAATGGGTGGCCTTTTACTCTGAGAATATGCCCTCTGGTTGGAGACTCTCCTACAAAGGGAAACAACCTCTTTGCATATATTTTTTCAAGGCCCCTAACAATCTTACAATGTTTCAGTTAGGTTACATATTATTCTTCTAAACTGCAATGAGCACCACCTCAACCTCTCCACAGAAGAAAGTCCCTCTATACCCAGGATCAAATCTAATGAACTATCTCTAGACAGCCTCTATTTTTCCTTAGATAAAGGGACCAAAACATTTCACAGTCTTCTAGGTATAGCTTAACAGTTTTAGCAAGCTGTCCTGTTTTTATACCCCCTTTGAAAGCTATATATCAAAATGATTGGAACAATATTGCTGTTCCTTCACCATCCTTAAGTTAAAATTGTAGATCAGCCTTCCTAAAGGCTCTGTAAGTGTTCCATACCGTAAGGATTGTAATGGTTCAAGGCAGCAATTTACAACCACTTTTTCCTGAACAGTTATGACAGAACATTAAAGTCTGGCCTAGCAAGTTATTTCACATCCTATAAATAAATAAAGAAAAAAGTGCAAATTTAGCTATATTTTCAGCAGCTAACATCCCCCGCATATATTAAGATGTATGCATCCAAAGACCATTTTCCCAGTCTTTCTCAAACTTGCTAATAATAATGGCTCAGAGATTCCAACTTTGGGATGCACCACAGGCAAACGTTTCGCACTGGAACACCTCTGGGGTGGCAATTTGGACATGGCAGGTTAAATATCTACAGGCCTATGGGTGTACAAGGATCTGCCCTCCACCACCATCCATAGTATCAAGATAATGACCAGGACCACAGGTCACAAGAAAAACCATTGGACATCCTGTGCTTATGCTGGAAGATCTTTTATCTCTGCAAATGTAGATTTTAGCCAACATTCTGCACGGCACTGTTTGAACTCAATAAATCTACCCAGTCTGAACTTGCAAACCTTGCACGGATTGTGACTCAAGATAAGTTGCTACCTAGTAGATGAGTTAGAACAAATTTCCCCAATTATCACTCATTGATACTCCCAGGTTGTATGATTTTCTAATGGAAAACAGAAAGTTGGAAAATGGTTATTTCGGGCATGTAGATAAACAATTACCCAACCTGGACATTGGAAAAAGGTTTCAGTACAACACTTAATTTATGACATTTGGAATTCAACAAAAACAAATCACACATGCCCAGAACCAAGACACAATCAAGTATCAACACCAAATGGGATAACAGTCTAACAAAGAAAATGCCAAATTAGAAAATACTACAACGAGAAATATAATAATTCCATTAAGATTAGCAGGTGGTCTAAGAAGCAACACATGGAAAACAAAAGGCCCTAACAAATGTTCTGAAAATATATAGCAACCTCCAACAAATTTCGCCATCAGTAAACTGAACAGAAAAGCAAACTGTTGATAGATTTCAGAGCCTTGGAAATTTACAGCTTGCCACTAAAGCACATTGAAACACAATTTTATTGCTGGAAAAGTCCTGTGGGTGGCATCATTGTGGCACTGGAGGAGGCCAAGGATGGACATGACATCTAAGGAATGGGAGGTTGAGTTGAAATGGTTCGCGACTGGGAGGTGCAGTTGTTTACTGCGAACCGAGTGTAGGTGTTCTGCAAAGTGGTCCCCAAGCCTCCGCTTGGTTTCCCCAATGTAGAGGAAGCCACACCGTGTACAGTGGATACAGTATACCACATTGGCGGATGTGCAGTTCTCTTGCCTCACTGTTTACAACAGACATAAAACTAGAAAGAAATTCATTGTATCGCTGGGATTCAGTCAAGTTAAGGAGGATAGACTTTACTCAGGGTCCCAGCACAGTAAGTTAAACACATCCTGTAATGCCAATCTAGGCCCTGCTTAAGGCAGTCAGAGTCAGGATCCTCTTGTCAAACAGAGTAAAGAGCTGAATGATGGACTGCCCATCAACTAGCCTGAATCACTCTGCCGTTTTGCTGGCTGTTGTCCTCATGGAATGAGAAAGAGGGGTGAGCAGAGCATGAGCTGAGGCCATACACATTTAGTGGTGTAGGGGGCTGGGGTGGGTGACACAAAATGGGGAAGGACGTAACAGGCAATAGTGAACGTGGCACAGCATGAGTTTTGGCTGGTTTTTGGGTGCAGTAGCAGAGACTGAGTGAGTATATGATATCAGAGAGAAGTCAGTGGGCACTTATATTGGTGGAGTGGAGAAGGTCACTGACTTTCTACATGCATTGCTGGGTGTTCCTCCAGACAGAGGAGGCTGCTTTAACCTGGCTGGCAACATTGGCAATAGCATGGTCTTGTGTTGTGATTTTCATCCTTGGTCCTGGGGGCGAGAGGAAGTCCCAAATTAGCACCACCCCTTGCAGCAAGAGTGCAGGACTCTGACTACAACAATAGGGTGGGTGGGAATTCTGGGGCAAATGTCACTTCCAGGCTGACCATCCTTGCCCAGACGCACACAGGGTTTTAAAGATAGTATAGCTGCAAGAGATACCTGTGAATTCTGGGATATCTGCTGAATTACATGTTGTTCTGGGAATGTCATGTGGTTAGAGGTAGTGAAAATCAGATGTGAGGGTTGCCACAGAGGTGTGCTAACTAATTAATGCAGTAAGTTCAGTAAGATAGTGTGAGTGAACGCACTAGGGCAACAAACCCTCCAAAAAAAATACTCAATGAAACTCAGAATTCGGAAAGGAACATAAGATTCAGTCCAATATTTCTGAGAGAGCTACTCACAATCAAAGTTTCACTTTACTTCTTACAGTTGAATTTCCAGAACTTAAAGGTTACCACCGTTAAATTTTATTTACTTACTCCAAAACACTATCAGCAACTTTAACCCAAATTTGTAAATATTAATATTGACTTTAGTAGACAATGCTCCACTCATTCACAGTTATAGCCTTCAAATTTTTACCTGCTTTGAAAATACAGACAGAACTTCACTGATATAGCACTCTCATTCTCTCAACCTACAAACATCAAACTTTGCAATGAAGGTTGATATCTACATTCACGTCTGATGGAACAAGGACAGCTAGGAAGATGTTTTTTCTTGTGCTTATTAATATGATCAAAGCATGTTTTTATTTTAATGTTAAACCTAAATAGGAATCTTCAGCCTTCACTCTTCCAACTACTATGAACGACCTTGGAAGAGGACATAGGAGAAAGGAAAAATCAGTGAGACAAAAAAAACAAACAAGTCTCTCAAGCACACTGGAACCAAACTGGATTCATTGATTCTTACCGAGGTAGAGTTTAATCCTTAGTTCTTGAATTAACTGAACAGGCACTTGCTTGCATGTCAGGTTGACTGCAAATAGTGCACAAAATAGATCAATAACAAGGCTATCAATTTAAGAACCAAAGTAATTGGATTGAGAATGTGATACAAATACTGATGTCTGACATGAATAATTGGAACGACACAGTTAAATTTCTCTCCCAAAATACTTGATTCAAAGGCAGACTGACTATTTTATTCTCATCGGAATTTGAAACTGAGTGGTCTTTTAAAGGGGGCCTTAAAAAGAAGAAAAGAGTGGTAGGGAGGCAGATGGGTTTAATGAGTAATTCCCAGATGAGATCTAAAAATCTAAGATGACCACAAATAACAGGAGAATGTACAAGAGTTGGAGTCACAGGATAGGAATGATTGAGAGCACGCCAAGCTGATGGAGCTTACAATATTGAACAGCAAAGCAGCCGAGGGATTTAGAAAGGGGTTTAAGTAAGAGTGTGAATTTTGAATTAGGTATTTGAAGCCCAAGAGACACTTGATGTCAGTGAGGGTAGGAATGATGACTGAGTGGAACATGATGTAGGCATGGTAAATAAAGTTACAATCCTTGTTGCAAGGATTCAGCATTTCAATAGCTTTAGACCAGACTTGTTTCTTTTAGTTCAAAAACAAAGTTGCTGGAAAAGCCCAGCAGGACTGGCAGCATCTATGAAGGAGAAAACAAAGTTAACGTTTTAGGTCTGGCGGCCCTTCCTCAGAACTGTCCTGAGGAAGGGTCACCGAACCCAAAACATCAACTCTTTTTTACCTTCACAGATGCTGCCAGACCTGCTGGGGTTTTCCAGCAACTTTTTTTTTAGTTCCTGATTTACAGCTTCCACAGTTCTTTCAGTTTTTATTTTGTTTTTTTTAGTAACTTCATTGATTTTGTTTTAAGTGATAATGTGACACTTCATTAGTTATTCATCCACCATTTGAAACAATCTTTCATAATTAACAGTGTCATCATCATTCCCAACATTGAAAAACTTTCATTAGACCATCCCCTAAATGATGTCTTATTATGGCAAAAACATCTCTTCACAATTATAATTTTTCAGTTGTAGTATCATTCTGCTGAGTCTTTATGGTATCCCTTTCATGCACCTAATACTCTTTTTCTAATGAAGTGGATGCAATGTGCTGTCAGGTGAGAGGTGGTAAATGTACACTGACTAACTTTGACCAGTTTGCAGTAACCCTTCTTAAATTCAGGCACGTTATTCCCTAACATGGTTAAAAGGAAACAAGAATCGGGGGAAGGTTCAATACAAATTTATCAAACACTATATCAAGGAAAAACAATATATGTATCAGCCTGTACTATTGTACTTCAATTAAATTATAAATCTCTTCGTGGGACTCCTCAGTAAACAATCCCAAATTTATATTAGTTATCTACATTTGATGAGCATTTCCAAAGATTTGCTACACCTTATCCATAGGTCCCTATCACTGTCTCTGACCTGTTTGTCTGAAAAATAAAAGGTAAATTAGGCAAGGATGGGCTGTTCCTTGATATTAGAGGGTCAGTTCATCTTTCAGGATCTACAGTTGTCGATTTTGGCTTCAGCTCTCCTCTCCGGTGGGTTTTGGTCTTCGAGTCTTCTGTCCAGCTGTCTCTCTGGGTCTGGTCAGTTTGATGATGTTTGCCACGAGGTACAAGAAGCAGGAGATGCTGTGCAGCTTGGTTTCCAGCTAAAAGTGCTCTCTGGAGACACCATTGAAGAAGGTGCAAAGGGCAGAGGCTTCAGATTGCCCTTTTATCCCCCTCTTCCTGCCCTTCGTGAAGTTTCCGTGGCCTGTGTCCGATACTTGCATTGTCTAGAAACAGCGAATTCATGAAGTGACTACTTTCCTCGCTTAAAGGTTTCAGATAATGGTTTTGAGCCTTCAGCTGTCAAATCCTGCTCTTGTCACTCTATGCCTCTGGCCTCCTACGGAGCTGGGTGCCAACAAAGTCTCTATAACATTCTTCTAACAAAGCTGGTTCACTGGAGGTGGTGGAAATAATGGTTCAACAATGTTAGCACGTCGCCAGGCAGTTTTCAAGCCTGACTGGGTTCGACATGAAGTTGAAGTTGACTCTCCAAGGCCTGGCTGTACGAATACTGTCTACAGTTTACAAATTGCAGAACCCGGCTAGGTTTAAACTTTCCTTCCGCATTGAGTTTTTACCTATGCTCATGAAAAATAAATCAATATTTCGGTTACAATCCTGGAGGTCATAGGTCACCTGAGCAGAATTGCATGCCATGTCTTTGTAAACATCTAATCAATGTTTTGCATAAACGTAACATCATTTGTTTGACTAATATTCAGTGTGCCTTGTATAAAACTAGGGATAAGTGTTTAACTTCACCATTCGGGAAGGAAAAAACAAATGCTCTTTGTGGAAGGCATTTAATTCACGTTTCATTGAAATGAAAATTGAAAGGCAGTGAAGACAAAAGATTGCTCCAGAATGTCAGAGACAACTAAGTGTGAAGCTGAATGAACACAGCAGCCAAGCAGCATCTCAGGAGCACAAAAGCTGACGTTTCGGGCCTAGACCTCAAAAATCTCTTTCAGATTACATTTAAACATGAATGAGTGAAATTCTGTGGGGGCTCTTTGGCTTACCTACTGTCACTTCAGTGGGAGAGCCCCAGAAACCTTAGATAAATTTAAGTCACTCTGTGCTGATGCCTCATTCTTTCACTCTTAACTTAAGTGAGAAAGTCAGAGAGTGATACAGCATCAAAACAGGCCCTTTGGCCCAAGCTAGCCCATGTTGATCATTGTGCCTACTCAGCTTCTTCCAACTGCCCAAATTTGGTCCATTTCCCTTTAAACCCTTCCTATCCATGTAGCTATCTAAATGTTTTTTAGATGTTCCTACTGCTCCTGCCTCAACCATTTTCTCTGCTAGCCTATTCCATATACGCTCCACGTTCTGCATGAAGAAGTTGGCCCTCAAGTCCTTTTTAAATCTTTCCCCCTTACGTTAAATAAGGTTATACTTTCTCTTACTGCTCTTCCCTCCACACAGCATGTTGCTTCACATTTCTCTGTATGACATTGCATTTTCCAAGTTAGCTGCCCACTCTATCTATCTTTCTGCTACTCTGCATAACCTGATAAACATCAGTCATCCTCAACTTCACTTTCTAATGTCTCTGACATGTCTCATGGAAAATAAAATGGTTCAACACAGCATCCTAGAACTTGCCATCTCACCCTATCAAACGAAAAGTACATACATTTCCTACACTTTGTGTCCGAGCCAATTCAATATGAATGTAGCTAACGTTTCATTTAGCAAAATCTTCCTGGATCATTATGACAAATCCTTTATATGGTATCCTATCAAAAGCCTCCCGAAAATCTTTGCTACCAACATTCCCATTGTATACGCACAGTGTGGCTTCTTAAAACATTCAACAATATTAGACAAACATGACCCACTCTTTATATACTCATACTGACTGTCTGATTTGGTCAGAAATCACACACACAGCTAACACCTGAAGGAGAAAGGCTCCAAAAGCTTGCGTTCTTACATAAACCTGTTGGGCTGTAACCTGGTGTTGTATGATTACTGACTTTGTCCTCCCCTGTCCAACACCAGCATCTCCATATCATGATTGTCTGATTACCCATTTCCTTCCTAAATGTTCACTATTACCTTGAGTTATTTCATGTGTTCATTTTTATTGTGCATTGTGGACTCTAGCAAAGAAACTCTACAGTATATCTCCATGGGCAGCTTTTTAGAAAATCATAAGTCCATTATCTGCAATTTCATATCTGCTTGTAGTACACCTGTAATTTTCCTGCTTGTTACCCCCAAAGCCTTGACAGCAGCAAGAGATCAGGAATTTTTATTAACCCAGAAGGTTACTCATGAGAGGTAAAGATGATACATGTAATTTCTTTTTCCTTAACTGAAGTGTAACTCTTAGAACCCTCAAAATCCTTCATCACAGCTATCAAAGGTTTTCAACAAATATGATTGCACCAAGGTTCTACAATTCTAGGACCGATTCACTACTGCAATATTATTTGAGTATTTGGAGCTTCTCAGTCTTTAGTCACATGAATATTCATAAATGAAAACAGGTTTGTGGAAGAGTTAATAATATAAATGAATATTCATAAATGAATATTCATTTATATTATTAACTCTTCCACAAACCTGTTTTCACATTCCTGTTTTAAAGTTGACCGAAAATACTTAAAGCATATTCACCTTCACTTTATTTGTAAATTGCTATATCATGTTCAACTAACTTGTTTCATTTGCATTGTTGCATAACAAAAACAAAACATGTGTCTTTTTTTCTCTAGGAAGGCTTAGCTATGCAATTATTGATTATGGCACTGTTTTTGTTTAGAGATATATTTCACAGGTAATCCTGAATGGATTTGGGCTGGTGATTTACATTCCGCACAGACAATTTAATTGAACTATGAACATTTTCGCAAGTAATGGTTAATGCTTGGGTTTCAGGAAGACCAGTTGGATATCTTTGAACACGAGTTGTTGATGGCTGGAGCCTTTCTGACAAAACACTGTCATCCGCATAACATTATATTGTAGAAATCAAAGGACTGTAATTGGCCTTGCAAATCATTGCATTTACTATGATATACTGGTCAAAAGTCAGAGATTATTTCAATTGGGCTTAACCAACATTCAATATGAAGGTCAGTCCAGAGAAACAGTGGTGTTTCTTTACATTGATCTAGGGAACGCGACAGCAATGAAGGGGTATCTAGTGAACTCCAACTGTGATAAAATCAGCGAGGAGATAAGCTGGGAGCAGAATGTCCAATCTCATGTAGGAAACACAAATCAGAGAACTGCACATCTGGTAGGGTAAAGAAGGATCTAGGCCGAAACGTCAGCCTTCCTGCTCCTATCATGCCTGCTGTGTTCATCCAGCTGTACACCTTGTTATCTCATTCATCTGATAAGGGTTTTGTTTTCTAAACTCAGCTGGCTTATCATCAGAGTTTACACTTGAGCTAGCAAACCAACATGCAGTACGGCTGTGGGGTGGATGACAAACCAGGTGCATGATTCCACTCTGGCATTGAAAAAGTTAATCCAAAAATGGAATTTGGAGAAATTTGTAAAAAGAGACAAGGAGCTATATAAACTATTTCACATGGGCAAGAGGCTTCACTGTGCTGCCTAGGTCAGCAGGAACTGGAGGTTGACATTTTTGAGGCAATGAGTTGACGGAAGCTGCCAACACCAAGCAGGTTTGGTTGGCAGTGGCCAAAGTAGTCAGCAGTAGGCACCTAATGTTACAAATCGGTTTCAATGAAGACAGCACTTTAAACTATCCAAAGCATCTCCGACATTTAAGTACATTGGCACATTTACATTCTTCCCTCTCAAACCACCTCTTTACTCTACCGTGTCACATTTACTGCACGGTATCACACTTTAGTCTATATATCTTAGACATACACCCATCCTGCTTTATGCATTTTCTCATATTTGGTCATATCTGTCAACCACTGCCATTGAGAGCGTTCCTTATTTAGTTTGCTCTCCCTTTGAGATTGTCTCCTTCATCAAATCGACCGCCTCAATCAGGTAAACATATGCCATTACCATAAATCTTGTTTCTGTTGCAGGGGAAAGAGAGCACAGAACATGTTACAGAGCGAAGGTACTGTTAGTATGCTTCCACAAATAACAACTGTAGAGCAGAATTCCTGACCTTGAAGAGAGATTGACAAGCCCATCCCAGCTGAACTACGGCAAAAAAACATCAGTAAGTCACATACAGCACTCCATCAAGTCGACGTGAGCTCAACATCAAGAAAAACAGCAATATTTTTGAATATTACAAATTAATCATTCTTTCCTGGTCAGTACTAACTCATACCTCAATCAAAGTCAGTTTTTCAGACACAGCAGGATCTCAAGGACAATTCCTCAGAAGAATGTTTGCTTCTGAGAAATGTGATGCAATTGTAACAGCTCAGATATTCCTGCACTTTAGTTCAACCAGTTAAACAGGTCAAGTGCTCACCAGGCAACTCATGCTTGAAAACTGAACAAGAGCAGATGTGGTGCAGGCACAGGCTGCAGGTTAGAGGGAGCAGCACTCTCTCAAGGTCAGTCCCACGAGATGCCATTAATGGAAAAGTCATTAAATGACTTTTCAGGTGTAGACGCATCAAATATTTGAATGGCTGAATGACGGAGCCATCATGGCAGTGGCCAAGAATTTTGAGCGAACCTGCAGAAACACTAACTTGTGGTTGCACATCAGCTGCACATGAATTGGAGTGGAAGCCTTTGCATTTAATGAATACTCCAGTTTGATCTATATCATATCTGGACCATCATTTACTGTGCAGTTGATGATGTATGATTACAAATCCAAGTATTTGCGTGCTCTGATTAGCATCATCACAGGCAGAGTTAATGTAATTGTCAACTTTGGCAAACAAGCCACCAGTCACCAAACAAAAGAAAAAAAGAAGTTTTGCATTCTGTTTGAACCATTCATAATCTTAGAACATTTCAAAGCACTTTATAGCAAAACCAATACTTAGGAACAGCTGTTACAGCTGTAATGTAAGAACTATGGCAGTCAATTTACACACTTCGTTTTCAGAAAAAGCGATTAGAAAGTGATTGGATGATTGTGGATAACTACTCTAAGCATTGTTTTCATGTTTGTCTGATTTATCTGCTTTCTTACTGGCGCTGGTTTTACGCTAAAAATGAGACGTGGTTTATTATTGTTGAAATGCAAGATATATATGTGCAATTCTATGAAACCATCTTTCCCAAATAACCTTACAATTCTTAAATTGCTACATTCTCAGACTTGTTTAGCATGCATTCTGGAAGCACAAGATGGTAAAGAAGTTTATATGATCCTGGTTATAGCTGACTGAACCGAAGCTGAGGCTGTTCTTCTCATTCCCAAGGTTCCTGTTTTTTGGGTTGACATGGTTTCAGGAGCACTCAGATTTGAGTAGCCCTCCAAATACAGTCCTCCAGGTCACTCCCAAGTACAGTGGCCTACTTTTGTTTACTACGTCTGCATGGTAATCGACATGCAGATTCCTCTTACGCAGTTACAGCAGTTTGATACAGTGATGTACTTAGTGTAATTCAGCTACTCCATGTCAATTAGTTTCTGTCCCAGGAAAAAGTGTTACGGAATGCAGTATTGAATCTTGTAATTTCCCTATTGATTGTACTGACCTTAAGAGACAAGCTCTATCAAAAACAGCTCTACCGAAACTCTAATCTATTATTCCATCTGAAGCCTCACTGCATTGTCTCATCAACACCTATTCAAGATAGTCAATCGAGGTAAATGGCTTGCATATCTGTCTGGCCCGATCCAATTTAACAGTGAATTCTGCAAGCTTCCTGGCTCACTAGTTTCCTTTCCAGCTGGCATTCAGTTAGCCAATTTTCCCAGTCTGCCATTCAATTGGCCAATGTTGCTTCTGGCGTCCAAAAAAAGCTGTTATTTTATTTAAAATGGGACATTTCACTAGCCCCCTCCCAAAATCTACAAACTAGGCTGCTCTGCTAGGCCCGTTGTATCAACTTATTCTCGTCTGAGCTCATTTCCTCCTAACTTGACTCAAGTTTCTCTCCACTTGTCCAGACTGCCCATCTACATCCGCAATGCCTCTGATGCTCTCCACCACATTAACAATTTCCAGTTCTCTGACCCAACCTATCTCCTATTCACCATGGATGTCCAATCCCCCGAGACCTCCATTCCGCACCAGGATGGCCTGAGAGCTCTTGGCTTCTTCCTTGGCCAGAGACCTGAACCATCCTCATCCACCCCTACTCTCCTCCATTTGGCTGAACTTCTTATCTCACTGAACAATTTCACCTTTAATTTAATTTATCTTACTTCTGCCAAGTCAAAGGGTCTATGTAACAGAACTTTCCTCTATGCTGATGACAGGGGCAAAAAGTGTCATAGGATAGATCCATCAATATCAAAAATAAATACTGTGGCAATGCATTAGCTGAGCAAACAAATACGAAACAATTAAATCATCTGCAGGGCAACCCTGAAAATGTACCCTTCAGCTCTTTTCATCAAAGGTATTAAGATGCAAACAAAAGGGGCTTAACATGTTAGATAATAACTATACAGTAAAAATACTATAGCCAAAGGGAGAAGCTTCTGTGTTCACATCAAACAATATGCAAGGAATAAACTTCATCTGGACAAATGTAGTGGTTTAAATTTTACAGTTAGCAGTACTGGAATGGTGTTCACATTTGACCTTGCAGAAAACTGCCCACAAATATTTCACAGGCTCTATAGTGTCAGTTTCTCCTTTTTCTTTCCCTGATGTCTGTTTCAATCTGGCTTCATCATAACAACATCTTCAGTCAACACAGTTGTCAAGTGGTCAAGCAGGCTGGAGTAGCTAATTAAGACGAAAAATTCTCTCAGTCAAAACCAGGATGTAAAATAGCTTGGTAATTAATATTTCACTTTTACAAGAAGCAAAATGAAGATTGAGACATAAAGGTAAGACTATTGTAGCGGTTGACATGTCATACTTGATCAATTGAGCTAGTGGGCTGAGGAGCAGCAGATGGAGTTTTATTTGTATAAATATGAGGCATAGCATTTTGGTAAAATGAACAAGGGCAGGACTAATGCAGTTAACGGTAGGGCCCTTGGTATTGTTGTCAAACAAAGAGACCTAGGGGATCAGGTACATATGCTGCTTGGCCTTCTGTGTTCATCCAGCTCCACACTTGGTTATCTTAGTACCTGATAGTTGGGTCACAGGTAGATAGGGTGGCTAAGCAGGCATTTAACGCCCTTGCCTTGAAAAGGTAAATATCAATAGTCTTTCCTTTAGGGTGGAGGGGCTGGGGGTCAAAATGGTTCAAAACTAGAGGGCACTTTTTAAGGTGAGAGGAAATAGACTTAAAAGGGACCTTAGAAGTAAGTTTTTCACAAAGAGGGTGGTTCATGTTTAGAAAGAATTGCCAGAGGAAGTGATAGATGCAGATACAGTTATAACTTTTAAAAGACTTTTGGACAAGTAGACAAATAGAAAAAGTCTAGAGGCCTATGTGTCAAATGCAGGCTAGTGGGATTTGTTTAAGTTTGGGAAACTTCGTTGACATGGATGAGTTGGACCGAAGAGTCTGTTTCCATGCTGTCTGACTGTGAGTGGCTCTGGGCACTCGCATATGTCCCAGTTATGCCTGCCTCTTTATGGGGCATGTAGAACAATCCTTGTCCCCCTCTGACATTGGTCCCCTCCCATAACTCTTTTGTCAGTACATCGACAACAGTTTGGTGCCACTACATGCTCCTGCTAGGACCTTGAAAAATTTATTCATTTTGTTTCCAATTTGCACTGCTCTACAACTTCAACATAGTGTCAGAAATGGACATTCCTTACTTTCCTTGACTTCTTTGTCTCCATTTCAGGGAATGTACTGTCCACTGTCATCCACACAAAGCCACTAATTCCCATAGCTGTTTTCACTGCAGCTCATCACACACACGATCCTACAAGGACTCCAACTCATTCTCCCAATTCCTTCACCTATGTTGTATCTGTTCAGATGATGCCATCTTCTGAACCAGCACTGTTGACGTGGCTGCCTTCTTCCACAACCATGGTTTTCACCCATGCGGTTGACAGAGCCTTCAACCGCATCTGACTTATCACCTATGCTTCTGCTCTTGCCCCTTCCTATCATTCACAACAGCATGATTGGGCTCCCTTGTCCTCATTTTTCATCCCACCAGCCTCCGCATTCAAAGAATCATTCTCCACCATTTCAGAAAACTCCAGGAGAACACCAACAAACACATCTCCTCCTCAATCCCCCTGTCTGCATTTTGCATGTACTCTTCCCCACAGGGCACTCTAGTTCTTTCATTGGCCACTAACAACACCCTCGCTTCCCAAGGCATCTTCCCATGTAACTGCAGAACACCTGCTGCTTCACTGCTTCCCTTTTCACCATTCAAGGATCTAAACAGTCTTTCCAAATGAAGCAGCATTTCACCACTAAGTCCTCTAATCTGGCCGATTGTATTCACTCTTTTCCAGTGTAGCCTACTCTACATTGGAGAAACCAAACACAGGCTGGGTGACTTTTCGCAGAATACCTCTGGCCTGTACACCAGCAGGACCCTGACCTTCCTGTAGCTGGTCAACTTAACACAGCATCCTGACAAGATAACAAAGTGTGGAGCTGGATGAACACAGCAGGCCAAACAACATCTCAGGACCACAAAAGCTGACGTTTCAGGCCTCGACCCTTCATCAAAGAGGGGGATGGGGAGAGGGAACTGGAATAAATAGGGAGAGAGGGGAGGCGGACCGAAGATGGAGAGAAAAGAAGATACGTAGAGAGGAGAGTATAAGTGGGGAGGTAGGGAGGGGGTAGGTCAGTCCAGGGAAGATGGACAGGTCAAGGAGGCGGGATGAGGTGGTAGGTAGGAAATGGAGGTGCGGCTTGAGGTGGGAGGAAGGGAAGGGTGAGAGGAAGAACAGGTTAGGGAGGCAGAGACAGGCTGGGCTGGTTTTGGGATGCAGTGGGGGGAGGGGAAGAACTGGGCTGGTTTTGGGATGCAGTGGGGGAAGGGGAGATTTTGAAGCTATTGAAATCCACATTGATACCATTGGGCTGCAGGGTTCCCAAGCGGAATATGAGTTGCTGTTCTTGCAACCTTCGGGTGGCATTATTGAGGCACTGCAGGATGCCCATGATGGACATGTCGTCTGAGGAATGGGAGGGGGAGTTGAAATGGTTCGCCACTGGGAGGTGCAGTTGTTTGTTGTGAACCGAGCGTAGGTGTTCTGCAAAGCAGTCCCCAAGCATCCGCTTGGTTTCCCCAATGTAGAGGAAGATACAATGTGTGGCTTCCTCTACATTGGGGAAACCAAGCGGAGGCTTGGGGACTGCTTTGCAGAACACCTACGCTCGGTTCGCAACAAACAACTGCACCTCCCAGTTGCAAACCATTTCAACACCCCCTCCCATTCCTCAGACGACATGTCCATCATGGGCCTCCTGCAGCGCCACAATGATGCCACCCGAAGGTTGCAAGAACAGCAACTCATATTCCGCTTGGGAACCCTGCAGGCCAATGGTATCAATGTGGACTTCACCAGCTTCAAAATCTCCCCTTCCCCCACCGCATCCCAAAACCATCCCAGTTCTTCCCCGCCCCCCACTGCATCCCAAAACCAGCCCAGCCAGTCTCTGCTTCCCTAACCTGTTCTTTCTCTCACCCATCCCTTCTTCCCACCTCAAGCCGCACCTCCATTTCCTACCCACCACCTCATCCCACCTCCTTGACCTGTCCATCTTCCCTGGACTGACTTATCCCCTCCCTACCCCCTCACCTATACTCTCCGCTCTCCCTATCTTCTTTTCTATCCATCTTCGGTCCGCCTCCCCTTCTCTCCCTATTTATTCCAGTTCCCACTCCCCATCCCCCTCTCTGATGAAGGGTCTAGGCCCAAAACGTCAGCTTTTGTGCTCCTGAGATGCAGCTTGGCCTGCTGTGCTGATCCAGCTCTACACTTTGTTATCTTGGATTCACCAGCATCTGCAGTTCCCATTATCACAGCATCCTGACATATGTCTGTTGTTGGCATGCTGCAGTGTTGTAGTGAATTGATCTGGAGGAACAATATTTCAACCTGAGACCTGGCTGTTTACAGCCCTTCAGACTAAATATGGAGTTCAACACCTTCAAATTGTGAACCCACTCCCAACCTTTCCCTTTCTTTTAGCTTTACTTGTTACATTCTCTGACAGCATGTCCTCTCTCCTCCACCCCCACCATTCCAGTGGGACTGTCTGTTCTTTCAAGTCTAGCAGTGAGAAACACCATTGTTATGCCATTCTCATATTCCAATCACTTAATGAAAATTATCAACATCTTTTCGCCACCAGCACTCTACACTCCAATCTCCCACCCCACCATTGCATAATAGCTGTCCCCTGATGATGAGTTAGCTTGCTATCTCTCCATGGATGCTGCCTGATCTATGCGATCTCCAGTATCTGTTGTTTTCAGTACAGATTCCAGCATCTGCAGTAATACACTCCTACTTTCCCCTACATTGCTGTTCTTCCAATTAGTGCGTCGGAGAGACTAGGACGCAAGGGCACAGCTTTTAAGTAAATGGAACGCCCTTTACATCAGAGATAAAGAGAAACATATTCCATCAGACTGTGGTGAATCTATGGAATTCATTGCCATAGAAGGCTGGAGGCCAAGTCATTGAGTATACTTAAGGCAGAGATTAATAAGTTTTTGATTATCAAGGGGATCACAGATTACAGGCAGAAAGCGGGATATTGGGCTGAAAAATTTATCAGCCATGACTGAATGGTGTAGCAGACTCAATGGGCCAAATGGCCTAATTTCTGCTGTTATGCCTTATAGTCTAATGCAACCTATGTCAGATTGTTATCAGGTCGTCTTTCAGATGACAGCCTTTTCCCATTAAAGACGAAGATTTTGGTAAAAACTATCTCAAATCACAAGCTGTCAGGGGCTGATATCCCCAAACCAATTACAACCATCCAGTTTTTTTTAAAAACGCTTTTTTTTCTCTTTGTGTTTCCTAATGTCCTCTGTTGAGCATCTGGGATTGCCCCTTTGAGAAGATATCAGATATAGAAAGACACGCTGTAATGTGGGACACTGAATCCAAGGAAAGTGTTTGATAAAATATCTGAAAATTTATCAGCTTATAAAATCCTTTGTTAATTCACTTAATATTAGTTGCTAATCTACTTTCATAATTCCTCTTTGCTTTAATTAATACTGCTTTTGCTTCTTTTTTCTATTTCTCAATTGCGCAGTCACATCCACTTTGGTTGCTCAAAATTTTATAACGTTCTGGTTAAGCCCAATTTGTTTTCTCCTTTATTTTTCGCCTTCCCTACTATTCAACCAATATTTAAATTATATCTTATCCTGGTTTGATATTTTCCAGTGCTGATCTACTGTTTAATTAACATGTTTCTAAGGAAAATATGCTCTTCATTTTTCTTCAATCCAATCAAATTAGCTCATTCACAATTCAACTCCTTTTGCCTTTCACAATACATTTCTAAATGAATGTAATCTAGTTATGATTACAAATTCCTAAACTCCACTCCATTTACTTATCCTGCGCTAGTGCAGAAGGATAACAATGAATCTTTCCTTGTATTATTAGCAGCTGATGGAAGCCTCAGTTCTTAGAATCTGCCCTTAATTTTTCCCAGAAATTTACATCCTCTAACATTCTATTTGAGAATTAAAGTTTATTATTATTCCAGATCAAAATAGCTAACCAATCTCACTCATAATTTTGTGGAGATCCTCAAATAAATGGCAAAACAAATTGCACATACACTATTCAAATGTAACAAAAACTAACTAGTCATATGTAAAATTTTCATTTTTCACTGTATTAAAGTATTACACAAAGCAGAAAACCCGATAAAACAGGTTTAACAAAAATACAAGAATATCTTTGTAAAGCAGGTTACTAGTATGTCATCACCACATCCAGGCAATGTGTGGTTTTCTTTTTGTTCATTTTGACGAACAGGCAGACAATCTTAAAGATTGCACCAAAGATTTCTCAATTTGCACCGCCTGCAGATGAAGCACTCAGCTGGTAATGTGATAACAACATTGTTAGAACTAACCCTGGGCACATACCCCAATGAAAACAAAAGATACTTTTGCCCTGAACAGGCCACTTGATTTTTAACGAAGTTCAGAATTTGGAACACTCTCAGGGATTAAATGAACGCAACTACATTTTCATATTTCTGTCTCTAATAATATTTTATCTCTAACATAACTTGGTTTGCAGATCTATCTGGAAGCTTGTTTTCTTATAGTTCTGATAAAGCACTTTAGCACAAGATCATCTATCTTCAGTTCAATTAACTGAGCTAAATAAAACGTTATTTAACTTTCTGGATGAGTTGAAATGAAACAAGTTGAATTAGGCTCTGACACAGTACTTTTGCAAACTGAGGACAGTATAGTATAGACAGTAATTAACTACGCAGCATACATTGCACTCTGTAATGATATACATTCTGATACCTCCTTCAACATGTCTTGTATCATGTTTATCATACGTCCTGGTAGGTGTCCGGCTTGGCTCAATAATAACATACTTACCCTGGAATCAGAGGATCATGTGTACTGGTTCTAGTCCACAGACTTGAGCACAATATTTGTTGATACTTCAGTGTAGATATTAAACCAAGTCCTGTATGTTTTCTTGGATCAATTTAAAAAATCTCATTGCCTTATTTATGAACAGCAAGGAACTGTACCTGTTGTTGCTGCACCAATAACAGGTTATATCATTATGTCGTGCTTGTTTATGAAGTATTGTTGGATAAAGTAATGCAACATGGAAACAGGTCTTTAGGCCCAAACTGGTTCTTGTTGACTATGGCATCCTCTCAGATCATTCCAATTGCCCGTATTTGGTCCATCTCTCTCTAAACCCTTCTCATCCATGTATTTATTCAATTTTTTTTTAAAAATGTCGCTATTGTACCTACCTCAACCACTTTCTCTGGCAGCCCATTCCATACATACACCATTTTCTATGTGAAGAAGTTGCGCCTCAGATCCTTCTTAAATCTACCCTATCTCACCTTAAATCTATGTCCTCTAGTCTTCAATTCCCCATCCCTGAGAAAACGGCTATATGCATTCATCCTATTTATGTACCTCATGATTGTATACACCTCGAAAAGGTCACCCCTTATTCTCCTACCTTCCAAGGATTGAAATCCTATCCTGGCCATCCTCTACCTCTAACTCAGGCCGACTAGTCCTGGTAAATATAAATCCTTGTAAATATTTTTTACACACTTTCCAGATGGGATTGTCAGCGTCTTTTCGATAACAGGGTGATCAAAACTGTACACAATACTCCAAGTCCGGCCTCACCAACTACTTACACAACAGTACATTACATCCCAACCCCTATTCTCAATGCCTTGGCTGATGAAGGCCAGCATGCTAAATACCTTCTTCAATAACCTGTCCACCTGTGATGCCGCTTTCAATGAACTATGTACTTGTACTCCTAGGTCCGTCTGTTCTACAGCACTCCTCAGGACCTTACCATTTACTGTATAAGTCCTTCCTTAGTTTGACTTTCCAAAGTGCAACACCTCACACTTATCTGTATTGAACTGTATTTGCCAAACCTCTGCTCACTTCTCCATCTGATCAAGATTCCTCTGTAATTTTTGATAACCTTTTGATAGCTGTGCATGTTGGTTCCTATAATTCCTGACATTACAATAGCTAGGCTTCAAAGAGTACTTCATTGGCTGTGAAATACTTGAACTATCCTGAAGTAGGGTTTTGGAATGAACTGCCTGGAACAGTAGTTGAGTGGGTAACCTCACAACTTTTTAAAAGTACAGATGAGAACCTGAAATATCATAACAGTCAAGGCTATGGACTTAGTTTAGATTTAGTGTATTTTTGTCTGTACAGACGCACAATCATAGGATTCCTACAGGGTGGAAGCAGGCTTTTCAGCTCATCAGGTATACAATGACCCTCGGAAGAACATCACACCCATATCCACTCTCCTCCCTTTTTTTGTAACCCTGCATTTCCTACGGCCAATTTACCTAAAATGCACATCTTTGGACTGCGGGAGGAAGCCGGAGCACCCGGAGGAAACCCGGGCAGAAATGGGGAGAATGTGCAAACTCCACACAGTCATCCGAGACTGGAATTGAATTTGGGTCCCTGGCACTGTGAGGCAGCAGTGCTAACACTGAGCCACTAGCTGCCCAATGGACTCTGTGTCAAAAGGCCTCTTTTAAACTTTAGGATGCAATGATTCCTTATAAAGCCTTTCTCCTAGTACAATGCAAAAAAAACCCTTTTCTTTATATTTTAATCTTCTCTTTCCATTTGAATGGAGCTTACGTTTTGCCACCTCCTAGCAACACACAAAACTTCCAAAAACAACATGCTAAGGAGTTTAGCCTTCTCCAGTTTCAATAATTTTATCATTCTCCCGCATTCCTTATCATAAATGGAATACATTGCTGCAGAGGGTAGTGGAGTTGGCCTCATTAGGGGCATTTAAGCAGCTATTAGATAGGCATATGGATGATAGTACAAGGTAGGGGTGCAAGTTAGATAGACCAGAGGTTTAGGGTGCCAACGGACCTGTACTGTAGTACTGAGCTGTACAGATCTCTGTTCTATGATCTATAATGCTGGACTGAATCTGGACACACAAAAGCAGACAACAGCTGTCTAGTTTCAGAAGTCCCAGTATTTCCTGCTGTGGGCCAGCTGAAGACTGCAGTTGTTTTACTTCTCAAAAGATTAGCTCTTCAAGTCATCAAAATAGTCAACAACATTGACCATATGTCAGCAAACTTCCAGGCCACTGATTTGAAGTACACACCACATCTTTCAGTATTATGTACAATATTATGTAGAGGTAGTAAGAACTGCCGATGCTGGAGTTAGAGATAATACAGTGTGGAGGTGCAGGAGCACAGCAGGCCAGGCAGCATCAGAGGAGCAGGAATATTGATGTTTTGGGTCAGGAGCTTTCTTCAGAGATGGAATTTTTTTTAAAAAATTGTTTCTGAAAAACTTTTGTAAGAAGTAGCTACACACATGACAAAAGGAAAATACAGTAGGAGCTGGGGCTCTGTAACAAGATTGGAGTCTGTTGGCAATTCTCAACAGATCAAGCAGCATCTGTGGACAACATCAAACACAATGTTTCATAGGTGCTCAGAGATAATGGGAACTGCAGATGCTGGAGAATCCAAGATAACAAAGTGTGAAGCTGGATGAACACAGCAGGCCAAGCAGCATCTCAGGAGCACAAAAGCTGACGTTTTGGGCCTAGACCCTTCATCAGAGAGAGGTTTGGGGAGAGGGTTCTGAAATAAACAGGGAGAGAGGGGGAGGCGGACCGAAGATGGACAGAGGATAAGATAGGTGGAGAGGAGAGTATAGGTGGGGAGGTAGGGAGGGGATCGGTCAGTCCAGGGAGGACGGACAGGTCAAGGAGGCGGGATGAGGTTGGTCGGTGGGAAATGGAGGAGCGGCTTGAGGTGGGAGGAGGGGATAGGTGAGAGGAAGAACAGGTTAGGGAGGCAGGGATGAGCTGGGCTGGTTTTGTGATGCAGTGGGGGGAGGGGACGAGTTGGTCTAGTTTTGGGATGCGGTGGGGGAGGGGAGATTTTGAAGCTTATGAAGTCCACATTGATATCATTGGGCTGCAGGGTTCCCAAGCGGAATATGAGTTGCTGTTCCTGCAACCTGCGGGTGGCATCATTGTGGCACTGCAGGAGGCCCATGATGGACATGTCATCTGAGGAACGGGTGGGGGAGTTGAAATGGTTCGCGACTGGGAGGTGCAGTTGTTTACTGCGAACCGAGCGTAGGTGTTCTGCAAAGCGGTCCCCACTTGGTTTCCCCAATGTAGAGGAAGCCACACCGGGTACATTGGATACAGTATACTGCACTGGCAGATGTGCAGGTGAACATCTGCTTAATATGGAAAGTCATCTTGGGGCCTAGGATGGGTTAAGGGAGGAGGTATGGGGGCAAGTGTAGCACTTCCTGCGGTTGCAGGGGACGGTGCCAGGTGTGGAGGGGTTGGAGGGGCGTGTGGAGCGGACAAAGGAGTCATGGAGAGAGTGCTCTCTCCGGAAGGAGGACAAGGGTGGGGATGGAAAAATGTCTTGGGTGGTGGGGTCAGATTGTAGATGGCAGAAGTGTCAGAGGATGATGCGTTGTATCCGGAGGTTGGTGGGGTGGTATGTGAGGATGAGGGGGATTCTTTTAGGGCGGTAGTTGCGGGGGCGGGGTGTGAGGGATGTGTTGTGGGAAATGCGGGAGACAGGGCCAATGGCGTTCTGGACCACTGCGGGGGGAAAGTTGCGGTCCTTGAAGAACGTGGACATCTGGGATGTGCGGGAGTGGAATGCCTCATCCTGGGAGCAGATGCTGCCTGACATGAGTACTTCCACACATTCTGCTTGGTTTTTAAGTCACAAAAAATGTAGATAAGAGGTTTATTTCACCCCTGAATTAACCCCTGCGTGAGTCATACAGCATGCAAACAGACCCTCTGTCCAACTAGTCCGCACCCACCATGTTCCCAAACTAAACTAATTCCACCTGCTTGCACTAGGACCATATCCCTTCAACCTTTCTTATTCATGTCTTTTAAACACTGTAACCATACCTGCATCTATCACTACCCCTGGCAGTTCATTCCAGACACTAACAATTGTGTGCAATAAAGATGTTCTTCTTATTCTTTTTACATCTATCTCCATCATCTTAAAAATATACAGTCTAGTTTTGAACTCCACCATCTAATTAAAAGATCTTTGCTATTCACCTTATCTATGCCCCTCACAATTTTATAAAACTCAGTAAGGTCACCCCCACAACCTCCCATGTTCCAGTGAAAAAAAGTCCCAGTCTATCCATCCAATTTTTATAACTCAAACGCTCTATTCCCAACAACATCTGGTAATTCTCTTCTGAACTCTCGCCAATTTAATAATATCTCTCCTATACCAGGGCTACCAGAACTCCACAGGGTACTCCAGAAAAGGCCTCACCATTGCACTGAACAACCTCAGCACGACATCCCAACTCTTATACTCAAAAGGTATGAGCAACAAAGGCAAGTGTGTTAAACTCTTTATTATCCACCCTGAGAGTGCTTAGCATCTAAGAATACTTAGAATCTCTGGAGTGTGGAAACAAGCCATTCAGCCCAAAAAGTCCACACCAACTCTCCAAACAGCATCCCACCTAGGCTCAGCCTTCACCTTATCCCTGTAATGTTGTCTTTCTCCAGGCTAACCCATATATCCCTGGAAACTACTGGCAATTTAGCAAAGTGCTCTAGCTAACCTGCACATTTTTGGAGTGTGGAACAAACCAGAACACTCATAAAACCCACACAGACAAGGGGGATATGTGAAAACACCACACAGACAGTTGTCTGAATCTGGAATTGAACCTGAGTCCCTGGCACTGCGAGGCAGCAATGCTAACCACCATGTCACCTTATCTACTTGGGATGCAAATTTTAAACAATTATGTACGTGAACCCCAAGGCCTCTGTGTTTTATATCACTGCCCAGAGTCTACATATTAATCATATAAGTCTTGCCCTTATTTGTTTTACTAAAATGGAAAACCTCACATTTGTCAAATTAAATTCCATTTGCCACTCCTCAGACCATTGACACAATTTATCAAAATCTCTTTGTAATCTTAGACTTTTCATTGTACACTGTGCCGCAATGTTTGGTAACATCCTCAAAAACTGCATACCTCCGATATTCTCATTCAAATCATTTATGTAAATGACAGAAGTAGAGCCAGTACCAATTCCAGTGGAACACTGCTGATCACAGGCCTCTAGTCCAAAAAAACCAACCTGCCACCACCACCTCCTGTTTTCTACCATCAGACCAATTTTTTGTATCCAGTTGGTGAGCTTACCCTGAATCTCATGTGATCTAAATTTACGAATTTGTCTACAATGTGGAACCTTACCAAAGGCTTTGCTAAAGTCTAAGTAAACAATGTCTACCATTCTGCCGTCATTAACCTTTTTTGGTTACTTCACTGAGTTTTTCAATCAACTTTGGGAGGCATGATTTACCTCGCACAAAATCATGCTATCCCAAATCAGTCCTTGCCTCTCCAAATGCATATAAATCCTATCTTTCAGAATCACCTCCAACAACCTACCCACCATCACAGGATTGTCATTCCCAGGCTTTTTTTTCAAAATAAAGGCATAACATTAGTCATCCTCTGGTCTCTGGCACCTCACTAGTGGTTAGAAATGACACAAATACTCTTGCTAGGGGTCCTACAATTCCTTCCTTAACTTTCCAAAACACCCTGGGATATATTTGATCAGGTCCTGGGGATTTAGCTACCTTTATATTTTCGAAAACAGCCAGCACTTCCTCTTCTGTATTGTGAACTGTTTCAAAACATCAATATTCATTTCCCTGAGTTGTCTAGCATCCACTTCTTTCTCCATAGTAAAAACTGATGTAAAATATTCATTTACTAGCTCTCCCATCTCCTGAGGTTCAACGAAAAGATGATCTCATTGGCCTGTTAGGGGCCCTTCCTCTCTCATTGTTTTTGCTCCGGATGTACTTGTAGAATCTCTTTGGATTATCCCTAACCTTATTTGTCAACTCTATGTCATATCGCCTCTTTGCCTTCCTGATTTCATTAAGAATGTCCCTTCACTCTTTGTGCTCTTTAACAAATGCATTTGATTCTAGTTGTCTGTATCTATCATATGTCTTTTTTTAAATTCTTGACTAGAACCTCAATATCTCTATTCATCCATTGTTCCCTAATCTTACCAGCTTTACCCTTTACTCTAAGAGGAACATAATGTCTCTGAACTCATTATCACACTTTTAACACCTTCCACTTGTCATTCGTCCCTTTACTTTCAATGTCTATTCCAACCAAATTTTGAAAGCTCTTGCCTCATCCCATTAAAATCTTCCTTACTCCAACTAAGGATTTTAACTTTTATAGAAGGTTTATCCTTTTCCATAACTACTTCAAAACTATTAGAGTTATGATCACTATTCCCAAAGTGTTCGTCTACGAACACTTCCTGCTCTGCCTTATTTCACAACAGAAGGTCAAGTTTTGCTCCTTCTCAAGCCAGAACATTTACATATCAATAAAGAAAATTTTCTTGAACACATTTAACAAACTCTTTACGATCCAAACCTTTGGAACTATTACAGTCCCAGTCAATATTTGGAAAATTAAAATCTCCTACGATTACGACTTATTATCCTTACATATTTTGACATCTTTCTAGATATTTGCTCCTCAATTTCTCTTTGACTGGAGGGGAGCCTACAGTTTAATCCTATCAGGTGATCATCTCTTTCTTATTTCTAATTTCAACCTATATATTTTCACGGGATGATCCCACAGAAACATCCCCTCTTAGAAGTGCCCCATTAACAATGCCAGAATTTCTCGACTAACTCACCTGGATAATTGTGATATAAAGTATGCTAGAAGCCTATCAGATCCCAGGGGTTTCTGTTTTATTTTTCTGATGGCATGACATCTTGGTGCTTAAAAGGATGTTCCCACCCTTATTCTGTTAAAGAGTCACCAGACTCAAAATGCTAACTCTACTATCTTCCCACAGATGCTGCCAGGCCTGTTGGGTTTCTCCAGCAATTCCTGTTTTGTTTCCATGAGTATTCTTTCCTTCTTAAATTAAATTCTTCACTTCCTGTAAAACATCTATAAATTGAATTTTCTGCATTGCACATTTGAAAATTTTTAAAAATACACAATCCTGAATTTTCATATTGACAATGAACCTCTTTGTGGTCACAAAACACTGGGATCAGAAACAAAAGAAAAAAATGAATGGGTGAGGGATTAAATCAAGCTGGCAAAGGACAGGTGGTTGAATAGGTTAGCGTGGATGAGGGAAGAGAAATGCGTAGGCGTGTGCAATGAGGTTGGAAGGGCAGTTTGTCTTTTAAGCCTGAAACAGAAACATAACTTTGGCATGAGAGGGGCTGGGAGCTGGAATTGATGACATCCATCTCCTTACTCAATTCAAAGAGAGGACACTTCATCTCATGGGAGAGGATCAAGATCACTGTTGCAGGTTTACTGACTGGTTCCTGTGACATAAACCTATTAAGATTGATTAAACTTAACTGCTACAGTGAAGTGGGCGTTAACATACTCAGGCACCTACCCCTATTGTGCAAGTCATTCCCTCTTGCCTTCTATAAGTACCAGTGACATCCCAACAGCCTCATCATGGAAGAGACCAGCCCCTCCAGCCAACACCTCTCCTTGATGAAGGTACAGACCTTTCACAAGACTGTCTCCTGCACCAGTTCAGATACTTGCACCTTGCTGAGTGCTTTATGTTTATGCGCTGACTCTGGCATGTGTGCATCTTGCGACGCACATAGAAGAGTTTGTGGCTGCCATAGAAAATCAGGTTCAGCAAAATGCTTATTGGCTCCCAGAGATGTATGCAGGTCTGCACTGCATTGCTGTAGCCACTGGTGGTCAGCACCAAAGGTAAACCAAAAGGAATGCAGGTACCTCAGCCATACTCCAAGTGCACTTTGCTTTCAAGGAGACAAGGTGGTTGCAGCAGACAGTCAGAGAAATCACATAAAGGGCCCCAGACATCTCCTCTCAGGACACTCCAGTGTTCCACAACCCCTCCACCTCTGCCCTGCCTCCATCCTTCAATCCAATGGATGCCACGGAGGGTGAGCCTGTATCTGGCCAAGACATTCTCACACATGTCTGGGCCCTTCAACTGGGAAATGTGAGTGACAAAACAGCTCCTTCGTATTGTGATCAGTTAGCAGTTGTAGCAAGCACATATACGGCAGTTAACAATAGTCTGTGATACCTTGGGACATGGGGGCCTATGGGATGGGAGGGGCATGGGATGTCGCCAATGGACGTTTTACACAGAAGACTTTGTTCAGATATATCCTGAATAAACAGATTGCTCAGATCCAGTAGGATAACATGAATCTTTTCATCCCACTTCTCACACGACTCAGGATGACAGAAAGACACTTAAAATCATGATGTGAATTACTTATAGTGCTATGTGTGTGCTAAAGTATATGTCCTTGTACAGCCTATGTTATCTTGTGGCCTTTTTATGAATTGCAGTCCATGGTGACACTTTTAAGGTCACTCGTCACCACTTCTGGTTCACAGAGATTCCATGGATTATTTTAAAATCAATGTTATAGTCAGGACTTTCCCTGGACAGGACTAATAGCCTACTTGGCTAGTCAATTCATGAGATACACATCCAGAATTTTCTAATTGCAGAGACTTGAATCTGAAATGTAACACTGGTTGATCAATTCAACTGCACATTGAAAGGACTCAGTATCAAAAAGCAAATCCTGATCCTGCAGGCAAAAGAAAACCAATTTATTTCACCAATGTTACTCTGTTGGCTGCCATCTTTCATTTTTGTTGTGCATTTGAAAATGGATGGAGATGGAACGATTCACTTGTGGTTCACAGAGAGAGTGAGGTGCAGGCGCCAACTAGTTTCCTAAATGCTCAGTCCCTAACCTTCATTTTCCTCTCTGCATTGCACTGCCTAATATTGCCACTAGATTAGATTATATTCCCTTTAGTGTGGAAACAGGCCCTTCGGCCCAACAAGTCCACACCGCCTTTTGAAGCTTCCCACCCAGGCCCAGGTTTGAGCTTCTCCATTTTACCATCGAGTCCTTTCTTCTTTAAAACACTTCAGCTGCCCACTTTACTTCAAGGCCCATGCCCACTGTTTACTAATGCCCAAAATGGCTGTGCACTGCATCCAAAGTGAGGGTAATGGTGACCTATAAACCCTGCCCCCCACCATCCTCCAACAATACCCTATGTCCTCCCGTGTAACATCATCTCCCAACCTTAAGCGTTTAGCTGCACTTTAGAGTAATTGTCCCCTCTACATCCCAACATGCTGCCTCCAGTATCCACACTTAGCTTTGCCAACACCACACTGGCCTCTGATGGACACTTCTTCATTTTCAAAGCACAAGTTCCCCAGAAGTAACTGCAGACCAAACTTGTGACTGACTTGGATTAACAGCCCTGATGAATAGTGATCAGACCCTAACTGATCTCTGTGCAACTCCCTGACTAAATAAGACCTAGCATAGTTGGACACAACATGCAGGACAGACAGTGGTCCACTGCCTGTTTCATAATGGGATGGATCCCCAGATCATGATTGCTCCAAACACCCAACTGTCCATGGCCAAACCCCTGCACTGAGTTTGGATGTTGCCTTTATCTAACTGTGGTAGGGCCCCTAGATTCATCTGGTACATCTGTAGGTGCAACATTAATGAAGGATCATATTGTGCAGGAATATGCTCTCACACATGGCTGACCACTGTTGTCAAACATGACAAGCTGCTTGTACTAAAAGGCAAAACAGGGCAGGACTATCGTAAGCCTGTAATTTCTGAATGAGGCAGGAACATTCAAAAAGGCAAGGCACAGGCATGAGCACCAAGAGGGCAAGCCAAGCGCCCAGAGATCTACTCTGTTAAAATGAAGGAGATGTGTGCCTGTCCTAGTGTATCATGATGAGGTGAGGCTGATGCTTTGCTGATCCCTACCTCTGTGGACAGAGTTTGCAAGTAGTTGCCGCCCAGGGAATTAGCACAGATATGTTGGGAATGCTGGCCAAGACAGAAGCTGAAAGAATGTGGGAACGAGTTACAGCCACTCGGCAACCACTGACTTTCCTGCAGGGAACTCGTGCCATCTAATTTTTCTCCACTACCTGAGAAAATAGCAATCTGTGCGTAAATACAACAAGGTTAGAAATAATGAGATATTATTGCATGCATGATAAGCCCCTCACTACTCACTAGTGAGATTCTTACCTGGCCATTAAAACCTTCCGCAGAAAAAATGGACTTTTCTTTCTTTGCTGTCAAGAATCTCATCTTGTTCATTCTCGCTGTATTTTCCTACATCTGTCATTACCCACATCATTCTGAAGCTGGGAAAATTCAGCACAATCAGTACCCCATCCCGTTTTCTGCATTACTGAGTTAGAGGTGATTGGCTCATATCTAAAATGGATTCATGTGGTGAGTTGGGGTGATCTTGTAGGTCTCAGGGAATGGGAAAGTTCAATTTGCTGCTGCTATGGGTCATTTATCTGCCTGTCGGAGGGGACTATAGACTTCATGTGTTCAAATCTTCAGATCTGGAACTTCCTTCTGAAAATTGCAGAGGCCCACAAGTAAATGCAACTGTTGTTATTGGCAAACTACTGACCAATTCAAGCAGATCTGTCAATAAAATCCACAAAACAGGAGGTGAAGAAATAACTTGAAATGCACCGGCGAGGTATCTAGGGCTTTCGCTCATGGAATTGGATGCTGTCCAGGAACCATACCTGAATGATGCAGAGAGATGTGGAAGCTGTAAATCAATCCTGAATTTTCTATGTTGATGCTTCCTCTTAATTCCTTCAGGGAAATGGCACAGCATTACAGAGGTGGTGATGAATTGAACAGCCTTGGCAAGAAAGTTATCTGTCACCTGCTGGATGCACTGACGGATGCCAACTGGCTTATAAATCAATGTCCCCTGAACCCTTTTGTGATGTAGAAATGAATGCAGTTATTATCTTCACTGAGACAGACATTACAGTGGAGTCTCAAGGTTGTGTTTAGAAGGACTTCCCATTGCAGATATAGCAACTCTTTGATGACCTCCTGACTAAACCTAAACCTAAACCATCAGAGCAATGTCACTTCCCATGAAGGCCGCTAAATATCCTTCAGATTCCATGAATTCACAAATAACTCTGCTGTAGCCTTCCGGCTTTTACATAGTAACAAAGGTGTCAGGTTATTCTGTTCCTCCTTCCGATAGTGTATGCCCACAGTGAGATTCTAGTATACAGCTTTCCGAGGGAGCTCCACTACAAAAATCTCTCATGGGACAAAGTGAGAAACAGTAAACAAGTGCAGAAACACCACATGGAGGAGATGAGCCAACTACAACCATTAAACCTGGAAAAATAAACTTTAGCAGAGGGAATGTGCAAACAAGCTGCTATTTCAAGGTGCTCTGTTCTTGGCAGGCTAGGAATGTTGAGTTTCAGACCGTGGATTAGGACACAGGCCAGATAAACAGGCCTCTTTCTCTGTCTCTCAAGAAGAAAATGCCTAAGTGACAGCACTGACTATAAAAGAAACGCCAAAAAACTGAGAACTGGAAAAATAATGGCAGTATTTAATGCTGCTGACATGCCAAGAAAATCAATTATTTTCTCAGGTTAAAACCCTTATCCTCAAGTCCCTAACAATGTTCTACTGTGTGCTATCTTGATCTTCCATCTGGGCATTAACGTCTTTTAGCTTCATGTTTCTGAGCAAAAACATCAGTAAGTGCTAAAAGTTTGCATTTTTGACATTGTGTCTGCATTTTTGTTCTAGGATTTGGCAGTGATAAACTAGTTCTTTATAAATTCAAAAAATCCAACTGTCTAATTGATTACTGTAAAATAGTTAATAATATTTTAATTACAGAGATAGATAATGTATGGCTAAAAATAACAAACCTTAAGCGTGATCAGGGGAGTCTGAGAAGATGGGAGCTTGACTCCTTTCCCACCTGGTCATAACAACTCACCTGCAATATGTGGTAACCACAGTGAAAAATGACCACTGGTGCTCCATGCAGCAATTCATTGTACCAGTTGTAACACCTATTAAACATAGCAGCATGGAGGGTCAGATAGCTGTTCAGGCTCTGGACTAGGCCCAAAACCAGACTGGCCAACATTTGAGCAGTCAAATCCAATGGGTCTTTCAAGACAGGTCAAAGTATCTGTACAAGATAAAAGTAGGCAAGGACAAGTCCAGAATTGCCATGGGGAAGGAGGCTGGTTTGTATATTGGAGTACAGCAAGCAGAATCACTGGTGCCCTGGCTTTCCACCACAACCATGCATGGAGACATGCAGTGGATGGGCACCAAGGGCAGCCCTAATGTCTTCCGTACATGACATTGGTGATCCCACCAGGCACTTTGATGTTGACCTGGGAGACTGATTGCTCTCTATCCCAGGCCCCCACCCCTGCCCCAGCCATTCTGGAAGGATGCAGCAGGGAAGATAAGAAGGAACACCCCATAGTCATTCCCTCAACCTAGCCCAGCGACAGACCTCCAACTACCTGGAATTGAGTGCGAGAGAGAGCGAGAGAGATAGCGCAAGAGAGAGAGAGCAAGAGAAAGAACTAACCTTCGCCAAGTTCAGAGCCAACCACACAGTCTAGCCACATTTAACTGCTTGGGTAGGGCTTGGTCTTACTCTGGTAACCAGTAGTAGTTTCATTAAGGATTGTGACAAAGACTTAACATTGTGATTCATTGAATAATTCAAGAATTGAGAGTATTACACAAAAGAGTAGGGTTTTAGATCATATTCGGCCATTTGGTGCCTTTTTGGACCCTTAGTGTCTTTTGTAAATAAAATTGTGTCGAATTGCATGTTGACTTTGATCTTTTCATTCATTTAACAAATATAGCACCTCAGCAAAACAAGTTTATACAGAAACTGGGTGAAGTGTCCGTAACGTGGACAGCAATGATTTCGCGATAACAATGTGTAAAGCTGGATGAACGTAGCAGGCCAAGCAGCATCTTAGGAACAGGAAAGCTGATGTTTCGGGCCTAGACCTATCACTGCTGTGTAGGTGGGAAAACGAAAACCATAGTGTCTCAGTTATATTTTGTGTTATGTACACAGACACAGGCACACACATTCACATGCTTGTCCCGTATCATTTAGACAGTGTCAATGATCAATTGAAAGTTGAATAGGTTTATCTTTCTCATAACAGTGCCACAGCTGCTCTTTCACTGTTCCTTTAAAGTTCCCTCTGGATGGAGAATGCCAGTAGAGACTGTCCCAGCAGCTGATGCTGTCTGCAGCTGAGTCTGCTCAGGTGTCCCATTTTGCAGGAAATAATTTACTTTTCTCAAAATTCTTTCAAATCCCAAGTCATATACTCACCTCTATGTCTTAGTTCTTTCCTATTCACTTCCTTCTCTTTAGTTACTCTTCAGTTCTGGTGAAAAATAACCTGTGTATTTCCCAAAAGTAATTCAAATGAAAATGTATTGCAAAAATGAAGTGAAAGTATTTTATTGTTGACAAAACTTCAAGCACATCCTCACTCTGCTGTGAAATGTTTAGCCTCCAATTGATTGCATTTACATTGCTTGCACTTCTTGTGCAAAACTTGCACTGTTGGGGTTTTACTTCTGTAACGTGATGGACGACCAATTGTTGCTGCAGCCTACGTTTACAACATACTTCTGCACTGCAATGAAGTAAAACTGCTCATCACAATATCACATATGCAGAATTGAGCAAAAGTCCCCATATTCTGAAATACTGGACCAAAATCCCGGACTTTTCAAATAACTTCTAAAAGTTTTTTTTAAAAAGGCAGCTCTGGGAAAATTACACAAACAAAGATAATTGCTTCGAACGATTATTCAGGCTGAAAATCCAATTCACACCTTGATTCTAAAAGATCAATCAGACCTAAACCCCACCCAACCTAGACAGATTAGGATAGTAGGAACTGCTGATGCTGGAGTTTGAGCTAACACTGTGTAGAGTTGGATGAACACAGTAGGCCACACAGCATCAGAGGAGCAGGAAAGCTGACATTTCAGGTCTGGACCCTTCTTCAGAAATAGATAGAATGGGGCCTCTGCAGATACCAGGCATTCAACTTTGATCAATATTCATACAGACACTGGATATTCTGCTTAATCAAAATACTTTCACACCTACACTTACCTATGCTGAAGCCAATTACCTCAAAGAAAACGGCTGTAACACAATGGCTGGCGCACGATGATAAGAGACCTGCAATTAGTATAATTGCAAGCCCCAATCTCACCTAAGAGAGCTATCCCCACAGCTACCCTGAGGAGAAGGATCCAAAAGAGCTACTCTCCCCTAGAACTACTTACACAGCTATCTCCCTGAAACCTACCAACACAGGCCTGTACTGTGCCAGGGGAACAAAAAGCAACCAACCACGACCAGCAGATCTGGCAACCGACAACCTCTGAAAATCACGGGCCTGACTGACAAGGCCTCAGACACATCCTGAGGTGAAAACCCAGCTCACAACACCACCACAGTGTAAGGGAAACCAACTATTCACCTGATAAATCCAAAACATGTCCTACCACATTAGGGAACACAACCCAGACAGAAGGCCCACACCTTCCAAAGTCTTCATCAAAGCACTGGCTATGGCAAGCAGGAATGGTCAGCTGTCTTTCAAAATGCATTTATCCTCACTGGTGAGCTGATATTCTCGAGACGCCAAAATATCAAACCGAGTGAGCAGGGAAGGGTAGCTGGGTGGTGACACTGTAGGGAACCCAAAGGTTAGGAAGTCTGATTAAAGTTGCTGTGATTGAAACTACTGTATAGCTTCTGATAGTATTTAACCAATGTTCAATTTAATAGTATCATTAAGTATTGTCCTCCGTATAACTGATAGTGTCAATTTCACAGTTTTGTGTTTGCCTTTTAAGTTTGCGATATACTCATTTTTTGTATCTGAAACATCTGTCTACTGCCTTCTTCATTTCACATTCCCTAAATAAGCTCAGTACCAGACCAAGGATCTGGGGCTGGTTCACATCATGTAAAGATCAGTAAATTACTGATCACAAACCAGAACCCCCTACACAGTTGACTGGTAAATGCACTCATTGCACAAGGTCAACAATTTGAAGAAACGTGGTGCACTCTGATCAAGAGAGTCCACTGTGGAGGTGCGGAGCTAATAGATGCTGCAGGCCTCCGGCATCTGTAGCAATGTAGTGGGACTGACTGTTTACAGTGCAATTTTTGACAAAAAGGATGAGAAGATTGCTGAGTTCGTGCAGCTTTTTAAATTAGATTTTCAAAATTCAATTTTCTTCTCAATGGACATCGCTGGAGTCCAATGTTATCGCAGTAACATTGCAAAATATGAATGCTTAAGTCACATTGCAAGTACACATTCAATGGCTATTATCATATCTAATGAACTATGTGCAGAGACAATGACAGATCGGTATGGGAACAAGTTCACAATTTTCAGTTGGAAATGGACATAGTCTGCAGCTATTTATAGGTCCAAATGGAACCAGCATGAGACTGCTTAGATGGTCAAAAGGCAAAAATGAGTGCTACCCCTCTATTGTTCTATGTAAAGAAATGGTTAGTGCATGTGGTCCACGCACACACAACCAGGTGAAAAGTGATTACTGAGTGGAGCTGGAGGAACAGAGGAGCTGGGAAAGCTGATGTTCCGGTTCAGGACCCTTCTTCAGAAATGGCGGAGGGGGAAGGGAGCTTGTAAATAAATAGAGAGAGGAGGGGTGGGCCTGGGGAAGGAAGGTGGGATGGTGATAAGTGAGTGCAGGTTGGGATTGGTCAGTGAGGTGGGAGGAGCAGATAGGTGGGAGAGAAGACAGACAGGTGCAGCATCAACAGTTCTGACTATCTCAAGGTGAAAAGTGATCTGTATGGGAAATTTTAAAAGGGCAGGAAGTTCAACAATGTCCCTGGATGAGTCTGCTGGTACCACTTTGTCTCTCTTGGCTGAAAATATTTAACTTTGCTGTAAACACAGATTTCTCTTTCTTTTCTGTTTAGAATCTGATAAAACCATTTCATATCCCTAATGAAATAACTCTACCAAGTTACCCTTTATTTAAACGCGGAGAGTTGTTGGCATTGATCCAGCTCTCAGACAGAGCAGGATGATTGACAGTCCTGTTTCTAATCTATTAGCCAGGGCTCCCTGATTGGATGAGATTAACATCCCCAATTAGCAAACTCATATTCTATGAGCTCCACATGGCTGACCTCATTGCAATCACTATACCTACAATACGGAATATGTTCATTCCTTTTAATTATACCTTATGTATAACCTAATATGTTAAAATTACAGTTGCATGCTTGCCTCCTGGGTTGTTCTTTCATAAAACAAATTAGTGCATTTTTTTAATATAGGTGACTTTTAATAGGAGGGGTTAACATAATTGTAGTTTGACATTCTGACTGCAATAATTCTCTGCATTTACTTTTGGAATACTATTGGAATATAATGTGATTTTTTTTCATGTTAATTCATTTAAAGTGATGAATCAAAGTAGTTACTTCATTAAAGTCTAGCTTGAAGGTTGTGAGATAGTAGTATAATTTGTTTTTTTTGTCTGATGTATTTGATAATGGCAACTCAAATGTGGGAGACAAAAATCTGTCAATGAACCTTCATTGTAATTCTTTGTCTCAGAACAAGTTATTATTGAGCAAATTGCTTTATACACTATCATTTTTTGTATCTCCGAATATCAAAGGTTTTGGGGTCCTGAAACAAAGATTTACTTTCAAGTTGGAAGCCTGATGCTGGCCTTAACATAGATCTGGGGCCTTTGCATTTCCTGACATGTTGCTATTGTTTTTTTTGTGTTTTCATCAGCAATTTGTGTGTGTTTCCTTGGCTGCTGTAACCACTGAAGAATCCTAAGTGATGCAGTTCTTTTTCTCTTCTCAATCTAAACCACTGTGGACTCCATAAACAAACTGCAAATATTTTGAGCTTAGATTTTCAAAAGACATTTGACAATGTTCTGAACAAAAGGCTGCTTACTTAGCTGAATGCTTTTAGAAGTCACAGCAAATCCAGGGAATGTGTAAGAAACAGACAAAAGATTGAAAAAAATCTTCAAATCCCTTTAAACTTTCTGCTCTTCACCTTAAATTTATAACCCCTTGTAACTAGTCCTTCAACTAAGAGGAACAGCTGTTTCCTAACAATCTGTCTATGCTCTTCAATCTTGTACACCTCCGTCAAGACTCCCTTAGCCAGCACTCCTAGAAAAAAAATATGTGAACCTTTGCAGCCTCTCTCCTTCACTAAAATACTCCATTCCAGTCACTTCTGCAGCCCCTCCAGTGCAATCTCACCCTGACCATACTGAAGTGACCAGAACTGCCCACAGTATTCCAGCTGAGGCTCACCCAAAGTTTAGTGCAATTCCAACATAACCTCCCAGGACTGACAGCTGTTTCTGTATGTTGTAATGGCCTACCACACAATCTCACTTCCAGCAGCTACATTCTGACTCTGTTAGTTGGTGCTTGAAACAATGTGAAATAGGCAAGCCTGGAATTGGATCCTATGTCAGAAATGTTTGAATTGCGATGAGTCAGCTAGTCTGATTTTATCGTAGAATCATAGATTCTCTTTGACACAGAGAGAGACCATTCAGCCCATCAAGTCTGCACTGACTCTTCAGAGGGTATCCACTCAGATTGCTAGCCTGATATTGGATGAATTTTATATAACAGAAAAAAACCTGTTCGACTGGACATATAGTCCAAGACATGAAGCTTGAAGGATGTGGAATATTTTAAATGATAAATGCTGTTCTGTTATTTTGAAAAATAAATTGGGTAATTATTTAAAAACATAAAACTCAAAACATTTGATATGCTCAAGGTTACTATTTAAAACTGGCATGACATTAAAGGTTAATAAAATGTGAGGCTGGATGAACACAGCAGGCCAAGCAGCATCTCAGGAGCACAAAAGCTGACGTTTCGGGCCTAGACCCTTCATCAGAGAGGGGGATGGGGGGAAGGAACTGGAATAAATTGGGAGAGAGGGGGAGGCGGACCGAAGATGGAGAGTAAAGAAGATAGGTGGAGAGAGTAAAGGTGGGGAGGTAGGGAGGGGATAGGTCAGTCCAGGGAAGACGGACAGGTCAAGGAGGTGGGATGAGGTTAGTAGGTAGATGGGGGTGCCGCTTGGGGTGGGAGGAAGGGATGGGTGAGAGGAAGAACCGGTTAGGGAGGGAAAGTTTTTCCCCCACAGTGATCGAGAACGCCCTTGACAGCGTCTCCCGTATTTCCCGCAACACATCCCTCACACCCCGCCCCGCCACAACCGCCCTAAGAGGATCCCCCTCGTTCTCACACACCACCCTACCAACCTCCGGATACAACGCGTCATCCTCCGACACTTCCGCCATTTACAATCCGACCCCACCACCCAAGACATTTTTCCATCCCCACCCCTGTCTGCTTTCCGGAGAGACCACTCTCTCCGTGACTCCCTTGTTCGCTCCACACTGCCCTCCAACCCCACCACACCCGGCACCTTCCCCTGCAACCGCAGGAAATGCTACACTTGCCCCCACACCTCCTCCCTCACCCCTATCCCAGGCCCCAAGATGACATTCCACATTAAGCAGAGGTTCACCTGCACATCTGCCAATGTGGTATACTGCATCCACTGTACCCGGTGCGGCTTCCTCTACATTGGGGAAACCAAGCGGAGGCTTGGGGACCGCTTTGCAGAACACCTCCGCTCAGTCCGCAACAAACAACTGCACCTCCCAGTCGCAAACCATTTCCACTCCCCCTCCCATTCTCTAGATGACATGTCCATCATGGGCCTCCTGCACTGCCACAATGATGCCACCCGAAGGTTGCAGGAACAGCAACTCATATTCCGCCTGGGAACCCTGCAGCCATATGGTATCAATGTGGACTTCACCAGTTTCAAAATCTCCCCTTCCCCTACTGCATCCCTAAACCAGCCCAGTTCGACCCCTCCCCCCACTGCACCACACAACCAGCCCAGCTTTTCCTCCCCACCCACTGCATCCCAAAACCAGTCCAACCTGTCTCTGCCTCCCTAACCGGTTCTTCCTCTCACCCATCCCTTCCTCCCACCCCAAGCCGCACCTCCAGCTACCTACTAACCTCATCCCACCTCCTTGACCTGTCCGTCTTCCCTGGACTGACCTATCCCCTCCCTACCTCCCCACCTATACTCTCTCCACCTATCTTCTTTACTCTCCATCTTCGGTCCACCTCCCCCTCTCTCCCTATTTATTCCAGTTCCCTCTCCCCATCCCCCTCTCTGATGAAGGGTCTAGGCCCGAAACGTCAGCTTTTGTGCTCCTGAGATGCTGCTGGGCCTGCTGTGTTCATCCAGCCTCACATTTTATTATCTTGGAATTCTCCAGCATCTGCAGTTCCCATTATCTCTGACATTAAAGTTACAGGCTTAGTGCTTGAAAGTGGGTTTAGTGTAGATTTACCATGGTTTTGGCTGTGCGGACTCACTGGTCCAAATGACCTCTCATACTGTATGATTCTATCATTCCAATTATAAATACCGGTTTATGAATTAATCGAGTTAATTTTAAAATAAATCAAAACAATTGTCAGTGAAAGTGATTGTAAGAAATATGTTCCATTAGAAAGGGATCAGAAATACATAAAACTATGGGCAAAACAAATTTGTCATCAGTAAAAGTTGTTCAGGATTCATTTTTTAGTATTTCTACACTTCTGTGAATTCTGAAAAATAAACAACTCTTTTCCAAAATAATATTCCAAAGCAAAACCTATATGCTTTTTAGATAAAGTAACAAAATGGTGAGATGTGTTATTTAAGATTCAATTGATAGATCCTTTCCTGCTGATGGATATTTGAATGTACAAAAAAAAGTTTGTATTTTCAAAATGTCATTAGATCTCTAGTTTCAGAACACTTCACAATCTCCAGGCCTTTTAAATTAAGTGTCAGCTGCTCATTTTAGCTCCTTCTGAAAAGTACCTCTTACATTATAGTTTATACATTCTGCAAAAGCAAATATCTCTGGCGATTTTAGCCTTTTATCTTTTATAATACTGTACTTAGAATTTGTTTTTCCAATAGTAATTCCCCAGTCCCCAATGAAAATACTCAACTCTACTGCATTAGCCATTATAATGTTATATGAATATTGTATTCAATTATACAATGCCAAAAGGTTAAATTGTGTTAAAATTCTATATGTCTAGTATCTGCATCCAGAAAAAAATCTTGGGCAAAGTCATAGAAGTGCAATGGACCAAAATTAATGCTCAATGACTTCCTGGGATACTAAGCAGCCCTAAAATTCAATGCAAAATTATATAACTATTGAGACAAGCAATTGCAAAAGCTTCACGAGAGTTGCCCTTTAAGAGTTCATTTGTATAGGATAGGGACAAAAAGAGGATGCAAAGATGTGAGAGATAAAGTGGGCTGAGAGAGCCCAGGAAAAAGAAGATGGAGGCAACAGGGAAAATTTGAGTGTAAAAGCAATGGAAGAAATGAGAAAAAGGGGAGAAAGAACGGGAGGGATTCAGGACCCCAAGAGGCGGAGAGGAAAATAAATGTGAGATTTGAGAAATTACAATTCTGAAGAGAATACAAGCACATTACTCATACAAAACAATAGTAGAATATTATAGAAAACATCCAAACTGGGTTACAGTTGCAGGAATGGCAGGAAGCCTAGCAGCAAATCAATAAGAAGCACTGCAATCATACAACAAGAAAGCCTGACAGCATAAAGAATTAAATCTGTAAATGCACACCCAGAGACTTGAAATATACATTTAAAGGCTGGACTTAAAAGTGCTGAAAGATAACATTTTACAGCACAATCAGCAGAATCTGATGTCTGATGTGTGAATGCTGTAATAATGATATGAGGCCTGCAAGTGGGTCAGCAATGAGCACCATGAAAGCTTAGCAGGATAGCATGAAGCTAGGGAATTGAACCTGCAAAAATAAAAATAGCACAAAACAAACTAAACGTTGCAGCTATGGGAATACCAAGCAATGCAGCTCAAGATTAAAAATGATATCTACATTAACATTTCTGTTTTGAAAAAGAGGTCTGACAGACTAAAACTTAACAAATGGAAGCTGAACTAAGCAACTATGGGGGTCCCTGATTTACAAACATCTAACTTATGAGTGCTTGTACTTATGAATATGATCTCATACAGGGATTTAATTTTACATATCAAGGATACAAATAATTCCTGTACTTATAACGGGGTGCTTTATATTGTCTTACATTGTGTCCTGACTTGCATACAAAATTGACTTGTGAATGAACTCAGGAACAGAACCTGTTCACAACCAGGCAACTACCTGTAATTTAGCATTAAAGAATTTTCTTTATGAAATGTGGCGGTCTTGGGGATCGCTTTGCAGAACACCTACACTCAGTTTGCAATAAACAACTGCACCCCCAGTTGCGAACCATTTCAACTCCCCCTCCCATTCCTTAGATGACATGTCCATCCTGGGCCTCCTGCAGTGCCACAACGATGCACCTGAAAGTTGCAGGAACAGCAACTCATATTCCGCTTGGGAACCCTGCAGCCCAATGGTATCAATGTGGGCTTCACAAGCTTCAAAATCTCCCCTCCCCCCACTGCATCTCAAAACCAGCCCAGCTCATGCCCGCCTCCCTAACCTGTTCTTCCTCCCACCTATCCCCTCCTCCCACCTCAAGCCACATCTCCATTCCCTAGCTACTAACCTCATCCTACTCCCTTGACCTGTCCATCACCCCCGGACTGACCTATGCCCTCCCTACCCCCCCACCTACACTCACCTCTACTGGCTCCATGCCCACCCCTTTAACCTGTCTGTCTCCTCTCCACCTACCTTCTCCTCTATCCACCTTCGATCCACCTCTCCCTCTTTCCCTGTTCATTTCAGAACCTTCTCCCCCTCCCCCTCCCCCTTTTCTGATGAAGGGCCTAGTCACACTTTGTTATCTTGGCTGGAATTATCTGTTTGGGTCACAGTCGACTACTGCACCAGTGAAATCAAGTGAGTAGAAGGCCTGTAGCAAACTTTTCTCCCGTACCATTTTCATGACACAGAAAATGCTGTTGTAAAAGTGATGTGAAGGCACAGGTACCAATTACATGTGGTTTTGGGTGGGGGTGTGTGGTTGCTGTCAATCAATCATTCTAACTAAGCTCGTTTAGTATTTTTCTAGCAGTCCATGGCAACAGGATGATTCACAAAAGATGGTCTTAGTACAAGAAGCTCTTTAGATAACAGGATGCAGTTTATTACATCTCAGTGACCGTATATAGATGATACTCGCTCTTAGGCATATTAACTATGACTAACAAGCGATACGTAAGACAGTCTCCATGATAAAACCATGGCATATTCCTGTCTGCCCAAACTATATCCAATAAATGCCTGAACTGCCTCCAAGTGACCAATGCTCCATCCAGGGGCTGTGATATATGGACTAGCCTGAGTTTCAGTTTAACACATGCATTCATAACCATTACCTTTTATAACGAAATATGCAGCCTGTAATGGAATGGTGGGAGAATAGGGGCTGGAAGCCTCTGAAGGAGAGGGAACAGTTGGCAGAAGGTGAAGAGGAGACCAATAATGTGGCTGTCCATTCAAACATACAGAAGTGGAATAGAACTTCCCTCATGCTCAGTTTCCCTAAATTTCAGGAAACACAAACTAATTTTATTGTTGTTCAGTGAATTTTCTCAATACCTCAAGCAATAACTCTCTTGCTTATTCTTACACGCTGTTTGCACATGAGACTGCACCAGACTGGTTTTCTTACTCTAAGTGCCCAGATTCATGTCTGTAAAAGTGTTCCTGACTGAAACATTTCACTCTTACATAAATTTTAGTTCCTATTCCAATACACAAACGTATTTCTTAAGGGAAACAGTAATGTCCTATAAATGCTTCTTCCATTCATTGACATTTTTCTTCAATCAACTTTTTGTTCATAAAATCCTTACAGATCATTTATTTTGTGGATTTTAAAAATATTCATCTCATCTTTCAAATGGCAAGATGGCATGCCTCCATCTCGAATTTGGGTCTTTCTTACTAAACGGTTAGTTAGCATGTTGCACCAGTAATATCGTTTCAAAATTGCAGGAGGCACACTTGCTATTGTGAATGGTGTATCCTTGTAAGTGATGTTTCCAATGTTGTTGTTGGCCTTTTATTGTTGGTCCATTTCTGGTTGTTAAATGGCCACTGTTTCTTCTTATGTAATGGAGACTGAAACTGAAGTATAATCCTTGAGTCTTGGCTTCAATGGTGAATTTTGCTGGCGTCCAGATTTTTAGCATTGGATCTTATAAATGTACAGGCGATTCGTGTATCACTTATTGAAAGAACATCTGCAGCTTCTCATCTTTACTGGTCTCATCTTATTTGTCTTAATTTCAATGATATTACCTTCACTAGATTGTGATTATTTTTGTACTTTAGATCTCCAGATCTCTGTGGTAACACCTGAGATAGAGTACCTACGAGCACCATTCCTCTTCCTAGCTTGCATTTCATGATTAAATTCTAAATCTGAATCCTCAAGAAAAACTTCTGGGGTTTTGTTGGCGCTTCACACAAATTCTTACTGTAGCTCTGTCAGTCTATGATCAATCTCCTCTATGAACTTTCTTCTATAGGAGATGTATATGGAACTTGTTATGTCCATAAATGATTGCTAAAACTCTGCATTTTACTTTGACATATTTGGTCTCAGGTACTGTTAGAACCTTAGATGCAAATTCTTACTTGCTCCCAAACCATTTGTAGAAGAAGTACAGATGCTGGAGAATCCAAGATAATAAATTGTGAGGCTGAATGAACACAGCAGGCCCAGCAGCATCTCAGGAGCACAAAAGCTGACGTTTCGGGCCTAGACCCTTCATCAGAGAGGGGGATGGGGTGAGGGTTCTGGAATAAATAGGGAGAGAGGGGGAGGCGGACCAAAGATGGAGAGAAAAGAAGATAGGTGGAGAGGTTGCTTCAGGACATGGTCGAGCAGTTTCAAGGCTGAAGAGATTACAAGAGAGTTGCAGCGGGGAGAATGATTCCCTGAGGTTGGTCCGGAGGGAGGAGGGTAACTTCTTCAGGTTAGGCATCCCTGGAAGAGGCTTCGCAGTGAGGTTAAAATTGTGTCAGTGATAATGGGAACTGCAGATGCTGGAGAACCCAAGATAATAAAATGAGGCTGGATGAACACAGCAGGCCCAGCAGCATCTCAGGAGCACAAAAGCTGCTGGGCCTGCTGTGTTCATCCAGCCTCACATTTTATTATCATTTGCAGAAGAATCTACCTGCACAGTAACATGTTCTTTTCTCAGTTACAGTATGACACACTTGTCTGCTGACATATTACCTTCAAGTTCATTTTAAACCATTTCATTTGATTCTTACCATTGTTAAATCCTCTTTCATCAGCTCCTGCAAGTTTGCTCTGTGTTCAGACATTACGAAGCAGTTTGTACATTGGATCAAGCCAAGGAAATTTCACCAGAAATGGTTTCAGTTATTTCTGCTTCAATTTGATGCCATCAGGTGTGTACACTATTAAAAAAAAACTCTGCATTTAATTTGATCACAACTTTCCTGGTTCTCTCTATAGCTTCATAGATGTCACATTTTTTACGCCACAAGTCTTTATTTTATTCTTTATTCATTCACAGGATGAAGGGTATCACTGGCTAGGCAGCATTTATTGCCCATCCCTAATTGCCCAGGATGCAGTTAAGAGTTACCCACATTACTGTGGGCCTGGAGTCACAGACAGGCCAGATCAGGTCAGGATGACAGTTTAAAAACCAAAAGAACTGTTTATGCTGTAAATCAGGAATAAAAACAAAGTTGCTGGAAAAACTCAGCAGGTCTGGCAGCATCTGTGAAGGAGAAAACAGAGGTAATGCTTCAGGTCCAGAAAGGATGACAGTTTCCTTCCCGAAAGGACATTAGTGAACCAGATGGGTTTTTCCAACAATCGACAATAGATTCATTGTCATCATTAGATTCTTAATTCCAGATATTTATTCCACCACCTGCCTTGGTGGGACTTGAACTCAGGTCCCCAGAACATTATTTGAGTGTCTTGATTAATAGTCCAGCAATAATACCATGCCATTACCTCCCCAGTGGAAAGTCTGCATATCATCTGTTATATTAACTGCTCCTATCATCTACTTTCTGCTGGAACACATCCTGGCTTACTTTAAAGGGCCAAAAAGGGTAAACACAGGAATCTATGTTGCCTAAAACACATAATGTTGTCAACAGCAAAGGCTGTGTGTTAGTTTCATAAATGAGATGGCTTGGAGCTTGCTGAAGCTTCTGCTACTACCAGTGCTGGTGGGATCCCCTCCACGTTTGGAATGTGGAGCTCTCATTATGGTTTGATTGAGATATTTAGGATCCAGGTGAATGCTAATTTGGCTTCTCTGAGCATTCTTCCAAGTTTTTCTTTCCATTCTATTAACATCTTATAGGAAGTGGGGAATGGCTTGTCATGGATCAGTTGTGATGTGATTCTCCAAATCTCTAAAGCATCCAACTGTCTAATCAAAACTCTGGGGCTCCTTTGCACCTGATTGGAGGGTGTTCTTCAACAGGCATGATCTCTATGATCCTCAGTGTCATCTTCTTCACGTCATGGCTTACAGACATAATGTGCAGCACTTTTCTGTTTATATTTATTAGCTTTATTTTATAATTTTTTGGGTAACCATTTACTTCCACATTTTCAAGAAATGTTTTCTGGTCCAGTCTCAGTGGATGCTGTTGCTTCGCATTGCTGTATCAATCTTCACCTTCAGGTTTATCATGGGATGGTTTTCACTTCTTCCCTGATCTGAATTGTCACCTGGATTTCTTTCCTTTGGAAGCTGTTGCATCGACCCATTTCATGGCATGCTTTGGTTATTTCCATTGTGTTCTCATCTGCTGTCATCTCCTCAGGTATCGGTGGCTTTGTTTTTTAATTTGTCTATTTTTCTTGCTTTTCCAGGTCTAGAGGCTGATTTTTTTTTAACTTATTGGGTTACTTTCTTTTTTTCCTGTTTCACTACGCCAATCCTGTTGTCTAATTCATGACTTATCTGAAGTTTGCAACATGAGTAGTCATGGTTTCATTTGTCTGTTTCTGGCTTCATGTACTCTGGCAGTGTTCATTGCCTGCAAATTCGTGAGCTCAGTCTTTCCATTTAGTGATTTCTGTATTTTGGGGGGTGTAGTGCTCCAAAGTTGTTGACTGTCAAGCTTTCATCTGTCTCCTTAAACCTACTTTTAGTGGCTGCATTTTCAATTTTCGTAGGCAGTTATGTACAGTTTTTCCAGTATACTGCTCGAGGCTTTGAAATTTATATCGGTATGTCTGGTGATTGGATTTTGCTGGAGAGTGAAGCTGAATTTTTCAACAGTTACAGCCAGGTTTTTATTATTCAGTTCCCACTTTTTAAATCAACTGAATCCTAGCTTATGTATACAGAATGCTTTAGCTGGATCTTGCTTCATTATCAGTGTCTTTTAGGCAGCTACTAAAAGCTAATTTGCGTTTTTGCTTCAGTTTGTCAATTGCCTTTATGATATCACATACCACCACTCCCCTTTCCCCATGCCCACCAAAAGAAATCTTTTTAGATTGAAACACAGCACAATAACATGAAACCAGAAATAGAATTTTTAAAAATAAACAAAAGTACAAAAACAAATGGAACAAGGCAGCTGTGCATTGCTCTGCCAATGGACATTTCAATTTTTTTTCCTTTCAAAATTCACTCATCTCTCTCTCTGGCACACCCATGGATCAGTTTAGTTTTAAATCTGCAGTAAATTCAATTCAGCATTCTTTTGGTTTACACACAGACACGTACTGTGACCATGGTATATTGTTATACATTCTCTAATGCTGAGAATAATCACACTTCAAAGAATAAGAACCCTATCTTGTTTATTCTGCAGGCTGAATGCCAGAAAGCACACTGATTAGCTGACTGCACTAGATTTTATGTCCTGATTCTTTCACATCATGCTTAAATGTAGCTGTGAGAGTGTTACCTACTGAAATGCTCCACCCAGACATAACTTTAGTATTTAATATTTAGTGTCAATCATTCACTGTTAAATTCAATATCAACCTACTTAGCTAGCCATCTGTCACCCACTTGCCTCCATTAAAACCAGAAATGAGTTGTTGTTGGGATCACAATTCAGACGTTTAATACTAACTTCTCACCTCTAGCTGTATGCAATTCTATACACTGACCCCTTATGCTGCACAGAGATATGGGACAGTTGCAGCAACTTGTCATGTGAATGATCACAGAACGTGAACTCTAAACGGCATGTCTAATCAGCAGGAAACAATATTTGTCCACTGGTTACTGTCAAGCCTGACCTCGTAAGTTGTAATGACATAATCTGACCACGTTGTACTTGGTCTGAAAGTTCACAGTCTACATTTCTAGCATTATGCAGTCATGTTAGGCTTGCTGCAATATCATTTTGCATTCTAATTTTGTAAACTTGTTTTTTTAAGATTGCTCAATTTTTATTTCATTGATTTTGTTCCTGTTCAGAATTTTTTCTCATGCCTAGAAATACCATTATTTTTGTTCCATTTTGTCCTTTTCATTGGCATTATTTAATGCTCACAATTATAAGGCAAGCTCAAGATGCATATATTTATCCAACTGTGAATGCATCAGAATTTTTTTGCATGCAGAAAAATAATTGAAGTCATTAAAAGAATTCATTTTGTATCATACGGTGAAAAGCAAGCTCCATCGTATCCTGGAAAGTAGTTGAACTGGATCCATTGATAATGTTCCTATCACCCACCCTGTGGACACCTATCAGCCAAATGACACATGGAAATTGCACATTAGTCTTATATTTCTCATATACTATTCACTAAAGGTTTCTGTTGTCCAAAGCACACTAACCTCAAACCCAGTAAGCAAATATGCAATTAATATTACAAATGCATCTTTTGAGAATCAATGAAAAAAGTCAACACGACTTCATAAATCAATTTATTCAGCAAAATCGCTTTTCGTTGATTATCTTAAGTGTGTGGGAACTGAATTCACCCTGAGTTTTTATTATCACATCACTTCATTCAACCAATCCCCTTGCTTTGCTTTGCTTTGGGAATCCCCCAATCTAGAGAAAGTTTTGAAGAAATAGCCTTTTCTTTCATTAATTTATTATTCAAGCATCATTCCCCTCTGAAACTGAATGTCAGCATCATGCTTTTCAATGAACAAATGAAAAACTGTTGTATAAAAGTCTCTGAAACTACTCAGGACAGATAATGATTACAGTAAATTATTTTCAGATTTGTGTCAAAAATACGTAATGGGTTTTCCGTTAACCGATGTTGAAAAAAATACACCTGGGGAATCTTCACATGAGAAAAAAAACTGTATGAAACATAAAAGTTCCTTTGAGGAAAGTAAAACTTTTAAAAGCTGAAGTTGAACAGCTTGCCGTTTGCAATGTCTTTTGGACAAACAGTAAATAGACTTTACAACTGCAACTCCCAAAAACCAGCAGCTTACCTTATAAAATGTCTTTGTGCAGCCAATGCACATTCAGCTGTGGGTGAGAGTAATGTCTGGCTGATTGGTTCTGACTGCCTTGAGTCCTCACCTCTAACCAATCAGATTGGTTCTAACAGCCTTCAGTTCTACCTACTCCCTGATCTAATGAACTCTGACAGCCTCTAGCCCTACCTTTCCACTGATCTGATTGATTGGCACTTACAATCTGCAATTCCAGTGAGGAGGTAATTTCTTGAGTAGAGGCTTGAGGCAGACAAGATTCTTCACTGCTTGTGCTTTCTCAGAAAGTTACCCTATTTCAGCTTAAAAATGCTGTCAATTGCAATGTATGGTTGAGCGTCATGCTCCAACAAGATATTTATTTTGGCACATTGTTCAGTGCAATTTCTGATACCTTAAAGCCTTCTGTAGTCCTGTAAAAGCAGCCAGAGGGATTTATTTTAATTGTGTAACTACAATTAATTAAAGATACTTCAATGTAATTTTACAGTGTTCACTTCATTCCATCGTATCAATTTGCGAATTGAAACCTTTTGCAACCTCCTCTTGGCAGCATCAGCACATTTTACATTTGTGAAACAAATCTTGTTCCTTATAACATTAGTCTCTGTCCCAGATCCATGGAAGCACAAAAGCATGTAAAGTATAAGATTGCCTGGATTGTGGAGATTTATATTAAATAGATCATAGCTACTTTTATACAGCTTCAGAAGGAATAATGGGCAGCCAGAACGAAACCAAAAGCAGAAAATGCTGGAAACACTTCAAAAGTCAGGACAACGTGTGAAGAGAGAAACAACTTAATGTTTTGTGAGAAAGCTGAGCAATAACAGAAACATTGTCTATCACTTTTCTCGATGTAGCGCATGACGTATAGCTTATACACTGCTTGGGTTCAGATTCCCAGCATCTGCTATGTTTTGTTTATTGTTTTAATCACTTCATTGTTAAAATACAGATAGACGGCAATTTCATTCAAATATATTAAAACCAGATCATTTTCTTTTAGTGACATTGGCTAAGTAAAAAAAAGTTAGCCAGTATATTCAGACAATTTTCCTACTCATTTTCAAATCATCTTCCAGAACCATAAAATCATATATAGACAGGGTACTTTAAAGGCGTTTGGTATGCTTGCCTTCATTGCTCAGTCCTTTGAGTGCATGAGTTGAGAAGTCAGGTTGAGCTTGTACAGGACTGTGGTAACACCTCTTCTGGATTATATCTTGCATTATTTGATAAATGTCTATCATATCATCTCTCAACCTCCTGTAGTCTAGTGAAAAAAAGTTCCAGGCTATCTGGCCTTTCTTTATAACACAAACCTTCCATACCAGGCAACATCCTGGTTTTCCAGTTATGGGAAGGATATTATTAAGCTGGAGAGAGTTCAGAAGAGATTTATCAGGACGTTGATAGGATGGAAGATTTGTGTTATAAACAAAGGCTGGATAGCCTGGGACTTTTTTCACAGGAATGTAGGAGGTTGAGGGGCGATCTGATAGAAATTTATAAAATAATGAGAGATATAGATAAGGTGGCCATTTTTTGATTTCATGAGTGGGCACATTTTTAAGGTGAGAGGATTTAAAAAGATATGAGGCTTTTTTTTACACAAAGGGTGGTTCGCATGTGGAATGAATTTCCTGATAAAGTGGTGCATACAGGTACACTTACAATGTTTAATAGACGTTTGGATAGATACATGAATAGGAAATGTTTGGAAGGATATGGGCCAAGAGCAGGCAGGTGGGACTAGTTTACTTTGGGATTATGTTCAACATGGACTGGTTGGACCGAAGGGCCTATTTCCGTGCTGTACAACTCTATGATTTTAATTGTCCATGATGACATCTGATGGAGAAATGTCATCTGCTATATTAATCTCTACCTAAGGATTACCAAGTGGGAACATTGATGAAACTAATCAAACTTTGGATTAGCAAGTACAAAATGAGCAATAGATACCATTATTAGGTATGTGATCATACTACACAGTTGGTACATTTGGTGGAGAGGGATAATGGGAACTGTAGATGATGGAGAATCCGAGATAACAAAGTGTGGAGCTGGATGAACACAGCAGGCCAAGCAGCATCTCAGGAGCACAAAAGCTGATGTTTCGGGCCTAGACCCTTCATCAGGGTCTAGACCCTCTTGTGTATTTGTTGGTAAAATGGTAAAATCTAAAAAATGCAGGACAAAGCTAATCTATCAATTACTGCCTCAGCAATCCATTCCCAATTTTTTAGAAAAGCATTCGCCTGCAGACCTTTAAAGAACTTGTCTATCCCAGTCCAACACCGGCACCTCCACATCAGAGTATTAAAGAGTTATTTATTTGGTAAAACCTTGCTGAATGGATGCCCTGTTTGAGTTCTGTCAGATATTCTTGACTCTGGACCATGTGGCTCTTGACCTCATTATAGATGTAGTCCAAACTTGTATAAAAAAGTCAAATGTTTCATCACTGTGTTCTCAAAGCCAACTGGCAGACTTGCTAAGAAATATTGGTCTCACACCTCATGGGCTAATAACAAAAAAAAAGAAAATAGAAGGCCTATGATTGTTACACTCTTTAATGGTTTTTAAAATGATTTGTAACTTAAATGAAAATGTCGCATTTCAGCATCATGAAAATACCAATTATGTCGGGCTTCATTTAACAGAGCACTGTCTGACAGCAGCATTAATTGCCTAAATCAGGAGGAAACCCACTTTAGCTGCCAGTTCATTGCTCTTTGCCATTTTACCAACAAATCTTCAAGAGGTGAAATATCCAAGCAATACCAGCTGTACTGTTTAGTATGATCACACAGCTAATAATAGCGTCTATTCCATACAGTGTGGGGCTGGAGGAACGCAACAGGTCAGGTAGCATCAGTATCTTTTGCTCCCTTTGTACTTGCTAATCAAAAGTATGATTAGTTACATCAATGTTCCTAATTGGCAATCTGTAGCTAGTACTTAATGCATTAGATGACTTTTCTCTATCAGATGTCCTATTCATCATAATGGACAATTAAAGGTCCTGTAATATTATTTGAAAATGGGCAGAGAAATTGTCTCTTTCTACTGGCTGACATTCTGTAATCCAGTAGCAGCACCATCTGGGAATGAAGGCTATTGATGGGGTTGTAGGCAGTGCCAAAGGAGCCAAATTTATACCAGGGATGGGACTCTGGCCAAGTTCAAGAGGCTAAGAAGGGGGATAAAGTGTGGGGGAATGATGACGTTTTAGGAGTTGCCCCCAAAGGGTCAAGGGAGTTTGCAAAGGAGGTTCCATAGTCCATTGTTCAGAAAAAAACTGCTGCATTTCTAGCACACCGAATGTTCTATTAGTGATAGTGATCTATTAATCAACCACTCATCAGGGATTTATTAATCTGAGGTTTAACTTATTTAGAAAACAAAAGTTATTACAGCATTTTGACAAATTTCTGTATGCAGCTTGCAAACTCAAAGCAAACTGATTGCCTGAAAGTGTTGTACCATTGTATACACCGCATGGAGTCCTGAAATGTGAATTCTTTTAATTACAAAGTGCATATACTCTAGCTTTTCAAAAGAAAACATAAATATGTATAATGACATGTAAGCCTATGAGTCTCGATAAAATACAAGAAATTTACTGATTGTATGGTACAATGGTAACTGTATCAGGATGTGTCATTGATTGTCCACAGTAACCCTGACATTGTCAGTCATTTTTGCTCTTGTTTGGATTTTGTATATAACAAGACTGACAAGCTGTTGCAAAACTTGAGCAGATATGATTCGTCCTCTGTCCTGACTCATCACTTTGCCATCAAGTGGATGGACATCTTGGGATCACATTCCTGTCACCTTGGCTGGCTGCCAAGTAGCTTCTATGTGATCTTCATTGGAAACGTATTATTCCACTTGTAATTTTAGCAATTCCATACCAGCAGTTTTATCATGCACATTGATTCTTTTCTCTTGAAATTTTGCAAGTTGATCACAGGTTTCAAAAAGAGTCCTTTGTATACAAGTCTGTAAATCAGTTCATACTGGATGGCCACTCATGAAGTCCACCAATGATAGAATGATTGCACACTAAAGTTTTTCTCTCCAATAAACATTGCACTGTGTAGATTTGAGGATTACAATTTAATTATTGTGAATCATGCTTTCAGCTCGACCTTTGCTCCTAGGATAATGTGGAGAGAAGTAGTGTGATTAGTACTGCAATTCTCACACATCTTCGAATGGCCTTCCCATTTATTGTGGACTATTGTCCATAATGATCTCTCTAAGGGTGCTAAATAAACTAAAAGATAATGAAGTTTAGCGCGAGTAAGGCAGTTTTGCTTGATAGTTTTTACAATTGACAAATGATGGAATATTTGGTAAAGTGGTTAACAATGATGATATAGTCATTTCTATGAAAATTAAAAAGGCTGGATGAAATTTAGGATCACAGATAGGCAGGAACGCTGTGCAGTATTAATGGTTCTTGGTGGTGATTTGCTCTTGATGTGACCCATAGTTCTTAACAAGGATTTCAAAATCAGAGTTGATGTCTGGCCTGTACACTAATCCACCAATGAGCCTTCTCATCTGATCCATATCCATATATGAATGATGAAGTTGTTGAAAATTATCAACTCACAAAGATTCTGGAGTGATGACCTGTTTTTTCTAGAAAAAATGACTCCCCAGGAGCAGCCTAAGTCATCTCAGGATAACAAATGTGACCTTGTATGTTTATGGGCAAGGTGAGTTGAATTAGGCCATCCTTGTGTAGCTTCTCTAAAGTGAAATTTAGAGTTATAGAGTCAAGCAGTTTGGTTCTTTGGCCCATCATGTTTATGTTGACCAACATACATCAAATTACACTAACCCCATTTACCTGCATTTAATCCATTAAATACTTTATCTTGGCATTTTAAGTGCTCATCCAGGTGCTTCTTAAATGTTGCAAGAGAACCTGCCTCTACCATCCTCGCAGGCAATGTGTTCCAAATTTTTACCACCCTCTATGTGAATTTATTTTTCCTCAGATCTCCTCCAAATCACTTACTCCTTTCCTTAAAATTGTGCTCTAATGTCTCAATCACATCTGCCATGGGGAATAGAACTTTACGGTCTACCCCGTCCATGTCCCTCAATTTTCCACATTTAAATTAGATGCCCTCTCAACCTCCTCTATTACGAGGGAAACAAATTCAGCTTATCCAGTCTCTCCTCATACTTGAGACTTTTCTTCACAGGCAACAACTTGATGATCTCCTTTGTATCTTCTCCAGTGCAATCGTCTCCTTCCACTGCTTTTTATAATTGCTGGGCTTTGTTCTGTGAAATGTACCAGGTCAGTCTGAAAAATGTCTTCAATTTCAGAGGTCATAGTTTTAGGCTAAGGTGTGGCAAATTTAAAATAGATATAAGGAAGAATTATTCCTTTCAAAGGATAGTGAGTCTGTGGAATTCAATATCCCAGTGTGGAGTGGGTACTAGAATGCTGAATAAAATTCAGGAGATACAGATTTTTAATTAGACACGGGTTAAAGTGTTAGGGGGAACAGGCAGGAAAGTGGAGTTAGAGATCAGCCATGATCACAATAAATGGTGAAGCAGAATAGAGGGGTTGAATTGGCTTGTCCTGCTCGTAGTTCTTATGTTTATATGTAATGCCAATGTAATCACTTCGTAGATACAAGGTAAAGCTTTACTCCTCAGTAAATTGGGTAGACTGTTAAATGCATCCAATGTGACCATCCTGCCACTTAGCTTGTACCTAATCTCACAGTCATAAACCCTGGATCTTTATGAAAATACACTGGAAACTTGGCTATGCATTTTCAATGATTCTCAGCAAATCACCACTAATGATTTGTGGACAGTCTGTACCACAAATCCTTTACTGAAAGGACTGATATTGAAATGCGTGACTCTAAAACTGGAACTAATTCAAGCAGCTGTACCATGCTACAGACAAAGATTTTGAGGCAAAAGGAATTGGTTTTCATTTTTACAGTATACAAGCTTCCAAACCTTATTGTGAGGCATCTAATTCCAGGGAACTTGTCGAACTGGGGTTGTAAAACTGCAGACTTAATGCTTCAGATTGAAACTGTTTCAATGCTTAAAATATTGTTCATTCATGTATTTTGGAGTTTGTTACACAGATGGCTTTATTATTAAGATTCATTGAGATCACATCAGTTGACCAGTTCTCCTTGGCATAATATCATTGACAGAAAACAAATAGCCCTGCAAATAACCTCCCACACATACCTATTTGTGACAAGTAATTCATCTCCTGATGCCTCAAAGTCTTTCCATCGTCTACAAGTCACAAATCTGCAATGAAATGGAATAGCATCATTTGCCTGGATGAGGACAGCCCAAGCATCACCACGACCTGCAGTGATGCAAGCCGCATGACTGGCACCCGATCTTCCACCTTAAATAACCATCCCCTCAACAATCGGTGCACCGTGAGAGCACTGTATACCATTTACAAGATGTACTGCAATAGTCAGCAAAAATGTGTTCAATGGCATCGCTTAATGAGCAAATCTATTGTCTAGAAAGACAATGCAGTAGGTCCATGCCAGTACCATAACCACCATGTTCCCCTTCAAATATCTCAGCATACTCCTTTCCCAGACCCCATTTAGAAATATCACCATTAATATGTTGTCCCGGGGAAAATCATAAATTCCCTTTCTAAAATCACTGTTGGAATACTTGAACCATGTGAACTACAGATGTTCAACTGGGCACTCGATTTTCTCAAGGGCATTTGGAAGGAGCAATAAATGCTGGCTTTGACAGCTCCATTGTCATGCCAAGAAACAAATTAATGAAATTGAGCTAGAATTTATATTTGGAAAGGTAGACTGGCTAAACTAGGATCCTGCCCATCATTTTGAAAAAAAAATCACTTAAGCCTATAACTAGTCCAATTGATTACAATAATCTGTCCATACTAATAAATTCTCAGGAACCTCACATTTTTAAAATTGTTGGTGTAAGTAATAATCTAGAGGTGGTTCTATGTCAGATTTTAACAGGAGACGTTGCTGACTGGCTTTTGATAGGCAAATCTTGCGTAAACCCCTTGTCAGTATGAGGGATATTAATTGTTACATTGTCTTGAAATTGGTATAAACTGTAATCTAATCTCACAGCAGAATTGCTACTGTTCCACATTTAGAAAGTCTATTTCTGTTGGAGACCCATCCTCAGGAAGTAAGAGAAGATAAAGATGAGGATGATGAGGAGGTTGAGAAAGTGAATGACAGTGTCTTATCTGCAGAGAAGCAAGGGTGTACTGAAGGAAGCCTTACATGGCAATTACATGTACGGATAACCAGCTTGCAGGTGAAATGGAGGAAGTGCCTGAGGACACATTATATTTCACAAGACATGGCAACATCTTTTTGTTTAACACTGGCCCCAGAGATCACACCCAATGACTATGGCTTGGAAACTCACAGTGGCTGTATTTTAATTCAGAGTCAATCAGGCATCATATTGACCCCTATATGACGTAACAGCCTAAAACACAGCACCGCATTAAGGAGCTTACAAAAGCCACACTTAGCTATGCCTAGTAATTTATTACCTTTACCATGCAGAACAAAACTTAGGTGGAAATGGCCAGTGGATTTGTTATCATAGAAACTTTTCAAAGGATGGTTAGTTGCTATGTTGCTCCCACATAGAAATCCAGCCACCAAGAGGGCAGCCAGAAACCTTTATTAACAGGAAGAGGAACCATTCATTCAATATTCCAATCATCTGAGATCACTGCTGTCTGCAATGCAGGTGTGTGCAGGATCACTCAGGCACTCACAGGCTCCAGAATGTTTTGTGGACCTGATCCATTGGACAGTGGCTTCTGGATGACAAAAGTTACCCTTTGAAGAAATGGCTAATGGCATCTGTCTGTGATCACAGGAGTGCTGCCAAGTACTGATACAATGAGGGATTTGTATGCTTAAAATGAAATTTCAATGCTTTCAATAATCTAATGGATCTATCTAGGAGGTCTCTTGGAGAGCATTCCTTTTGGTGTTTTATTTTTCTACATTCCACAAGCTTGTGTTGCAGACGGGGGAGGAACTATCAAAGGAAGAGTCAGAGGAAACCATCCATTCCTCTGATGAGCACCTAAGAAGAGGGGGAACCCTCACAGCCAGATATGCAAGGCCCAAGTATTGAACATCTGGATGGGTTTGAGACAGGGGAGATTTTAATCATGTGAACATTTCAGTAAGGTAATTTAAAACACTTCAAAATCTGTTTCCTTCTCCTTTATTGCATCACCATTTCATCATCTCCGAAAATAAGAAACAAATCCACAGAGGTGCCATGGGCTGCTGCTCCATGAAGCCTAGCTGGACCTCTCTGCTTTCCTGACAGGACCACAGCCCAGATACAAAGCACAAGTCCCCCATAAGACCCCCATGAGTGGGCTCAGTGCTTCCTGACCTGGATGAGCACCTCCAATTTCAATGCCAGCGTATACAAACTTTCTGCCACAACTCTACATACTACACTGTTGAGCTCCAACATCTGACTCATTACAAGTGACTCCAGAGCGTTGTCATGTAACTTGGTCTCAGCATCTGATACATTTCCAGTACTCTTCTAATAGTCAGAGGGCTGCTCCATCTCAGTCTCTGGAAACTATATGAATGATTATGATATGCCTCACTAGTTTGTGGTTATTTCCTTACTTTCAAGGAATACTTACTCAGCAAGATGCCAATATTTGTTCTGAACAAGGATGTGATTTTACACCCTCTGAGGTTTCCTGTTCTTCCTCAGAGTTCAGGCTGGGGCAGCAGCAGTCAATGGTGTATCTGTGGAGGAGACCAAAATATGGAAGGCTAGGGCCATATTCTACTTTTGCGGTGAATGGAATACTTTCCCCGTTGATGGTACTGCGAGCACTGTGAGATGTTACACTTTGTTTGGATTTCACAACTTCCAAAAAGCAGCCAAACTTACCACCAAGTGTATAAGAGCCATCAAAATCATAAACCAGCTGTACTTCATTCATAACAGTATGTTAGAAATCATGCACACACCCCTCAGTGCTCACTGCTTAGAGGGTTTCTTCCTATTTTGCCTCTGTCAGTAAACCAGCTCCACTGATTTGCAGCGAACTCCAACACTGCATCCTCTGTGTATGTGAAGGGGGTCAGGTCTGGCACTAAGAGCTCTCTTCTCATGCAATTCAGTTGAAAACATTATAATGATTTGAATCCCCAGCACAATCATTCTTTTACACATGTGGAATGTGGAAATTCCATTTTAAAAAATTGGTACAACAATTTGAGCTCATTAACCGATATGCCTTTTAATATTACCCCCTCGCTCTGCCACACACACAGTGAGGCCATTTACAGTGGCATTTTGTGCATCCTGCTGCCTCACAATTTTGGATGGTGCATAGAGCAATCACCTAACAGAATGTTTGCAAATCTGTCTGTATATGTATATCTCCACACTGGAGCCTCACTCACCCGGATGGGCCTTAAAAGGCCATTGATGAATTTTTGGCAAACAATCTAGATTTGCTGATGACCTGAAAGCTGTTGACCTCTGCTACAACTTTCATTCAGGTTGCTTTGGTGAGGCTAGGAGGTGTTTGCTTTCTGATACTGTCATGAAGACTTCCCGACTGTCACTTACAGCCTGGTAAAGGGAACACAGTGTCATTATCATTGCTTGGGCTATCCATAGCCTTTTGGCCTCCTCATTCCTTCTCTCCATCTGGAGACAATTAGATACAGGAGTACTTTTAACAGGGATAGCAAAGCAAACCAAACCAAGTCAGCCTTAATATCACTGGATTTGTACCACAGTAATACTAAAATGTTCAACGACCCTCAAAATTGTTCCATTGTTCTTAAGCAGATAATGAATGACAAATCTTGGACACCAAGTTTATAACTTAAACAAAAATTAACAATTTATTATTAATACGGTAAATTTAGCTCAACAAAGCCAAATGACAAGGTAACCTATCTATCGATACTAGCATCTTAGAGCCATGCGACACAGAAACAGGCACTTCAGTCCAACCAGTCCATGCCCAACATAATCCCAAACCAAACCAGCCCCGCCTGCCTGCTCCTGGTCCATGTCCCTCCAAATCTTTCCTATTCATTTACTAATCCAAATGTCTTTTAAATGTTGTAACTGTGTGCACATCCACCACTTCCTCAGGTGGTTCATTCCACATGTGAACCACCTGTGTAAAAAGAATCCTGCCATAACTTTTTAAAATCTCTTTCCTTTCATCTTAAAAAATGTGTCCCCTAATCTTGATATTCCCCATGCTTGGGAAAAGACACTTCCCATTAACCCTGTCTATGCACTTCTTAATTTTATTAACTTCTATAACGTCACCTCTCAATCTCCTATGCTCAAGTGCAAAAGATCCAGGCTGATCCAGCCTTTCCTTATAATTCAAATCTTCTGTACTCAGCAACATCCTTGTAATCTCTTCTGAACCCTCTCCATCTTCATAATATCCTCCCCGCAACTGGACAACCAAAATTAGACATAGTACTCCAGAAGAGGCTTCATTAATGTCCTGCACAACCTCAACATGACTTCTTAACTGCTATACACAAAGGACTAAACAATGAAGGCATGCGTGCTAAATGTCTTTTTAACCATCCTATCTTTCTGTAATACAAACCCACTTTTCTTTGATTAACCCCATACTCTTACATAGGCAAATGCAATTAAGGGATAAGTTATAAAGAAAACAAAATAATTTTAATTTTCAAGTTTAATTAAACATTTTCAAATAATTGATGCCAGGCCTTCATGTAGTCTTTGGATAATGAGTTGTCCATAAACACACAAATGTATGTATAATTTCAAAGTCGCCAGTGAATGCAAAAAATTCAATACACTTCCAGAATTGTTTATTTATTTCTTAACAGAAATCCGGGAATCTTTTCCCAGAACAGTCAACAGCTCTTCAACTGGACATGAAAATGAGACAGACTAAAACACAACAGCCAGCGCTAAGGCTTCCAAATTCACTCTGCACTAGCCAAAACCAGTCGTAACTTGTTGACTCCCTCCTTCTTTTTGATCAAAATTCTCCGTGGTTGGCTGATCAGCATCCCCTGACTGACCAACACAATATCCAATCAGCTGCCGGCCCTGGGCATGGCAATGCATGGTGTTGAATTGTCCACAGTGTCCCTTGGATTAATCATTTAGTTGTATTATCTCCCAAGCCAGTCACCAATATGTCCTTGTTTGTTTACTACTCTTTTTAAAACACGCAGCTGTTCAAAGTTCAACTAACCCTAATCGCAATTCACAGCTCTGCCAAAAGAAATGAGAATTTTTTTTTAAATAGCGAAGGTATCTAAAACAGCTGCTGCTTGATATCTCCCTATAAATTCGTCACACTTAAGTTTAAATATATTTTATGGTTTTGCCTTCCCTGTCAAAGATTGTGAAATCTGCCCTCAGTAAAAAATAAGCTAGAAAGGTGTGAGGGAGTATACTTTGGAAAGAGGCAAGGAATTACATTATGAATAGTAGGACCCTGGAAAGCATTAAACATAGGAGGACCCTCAATGTGCACAGGCAGGCGCAGTGCATTGATTATGGTTTTCATGAAATAAAACCCTCAATCTCGCTCCCTTCCCACTCTGAGGAAACAATGTGTTGTTTAGATTTAAATATACAATTTAAATAGGCCACCAGGCACAATATTCAGTTTGATTCAACTGAATAAAATATAAAAAAGAGCATGTCAATATGATAAACCTTTGTGACTGACAAATTCAGTAAAATGGGTTTTGATTTGTAAACCATTGATCTACAGTAGATATATACAAAGACATAGCTTTATATCAACCATCAGGGAAAGAAACCTGAATCTTTGTGTGTTTGTGCAGTGAGGCAGATGATAATATACACACACTCTGTCTTTTAAACAAGTTCATTTCAAAATAGAGATTTTTCTCTGTTGTGATCCAAATAGAAAGCAGGGTTTGTCCTTGCCATCCCTGCAGAGGTCAGCAGCTAATTTAACATGCTTGGTATCACTCTCTAAATATTTCAAAACTGCAACCATTTTGATTGACTCCCGTAGCACCTTATTACTGTGAAACCTGAACAAAACCCCGAACCTTTCATTTCTTTAAGGCTTCCGAGGAATTTCATTTTGACGAGAAAATTTAAGTTGACATAATGATGACTTTTTAAAAATGCTAATCAATACACCAGTACCTTAATGAACACTTCAAGTATTTCCCTGATATGATTAAATCTTAGACAATTAAAACATTAATTGTGGAATCGATAAAACTAAATGGTGGATTTCTTTCACCAGTTCTGCATCACAGTCTATTCAGGTCGATTGGCACTTACTCGGTCTGGCCTGATCAAATTTTTCTTGCCTAGAATCCATGCAGTTTGTGGTGAGTGACCTTCAGAATCAAATGCAAAACATTGGTTTCAGTATTTTGGTAAATTTATTCAGCTGCATTTAAATGAATTCCTACTCTTATTATGCCTTCACCTGCTCTTTGTCCCCTTCAGAGACAGGGAGACATGGCTGGAGATAATTTAACAGAACCCGAGAAGACCCATTGTGTCACATTCAGGGATTCAGGGCAGGATAAACATGAATAACATAAGCAACTCAGGACAGGCTAGTAGACCATATTAGACTAAACATAGGGGAGGAGTCTTCAGCCCAACTCCTCTATGCCAGCCAGGTTTCCTAAACTGAATTAGACCTGTTTCCCTGCATTTGGCCCATATCCCTCTAAAACTTTCCTATTCATACACCTGTACATTTTTTTTAATGTTGTAATTGTACCTACCACTTCCATATATGCACCATCCTCCAAGGCCCTTTTAAATCTTTCCCCTCTCATCTTAAAACTATGCCCTCTAGTTTTGGGCTCCCTGACCTTGGGAAAAGAATTTAGCTATTTACCTTATTTATGATGATTTTACAAATGCCTATAAAGTCACCCTTCAGCCTGCTATACTCAAGAGAAAAAAGCCAAGCCTATCCAACCTCTCCTTATATCTGGTAAATTGTCATGCACAAGTAATGATACACTCTAAGTTTTAACAAATTAAAGTGTTAATTTTACAGAGGATCCAAAGTAATGAGTAATTGTATATAGTAAGAACTGTCAATGCTGGAGTCAAAGATAACACAGTGTGGGGCTGGAGGAACACAGCAGGCCAGGCAGCATCAGAGGAATGTTGATGTTTCGGGTCAGGACCCTTCTTCGTATATCTGACCCAAAATGCCAACTTTCCTGTTCCTCTGATGCTGCCTGGCCTGCTGTGTTCCTCCAGCTCCATAATGAGTAGTTGTATCTATTTTCCAAACAAGAATTAAAATTGGGCAACCAAGTGTGTGTGTTAAGAATGTTGGGGTATTTACACCACATGGGAAGCAGTTATGGCTACAGTGCAACGTTCAGGCTTCACTGAAACTGTCTTGGCTGTATACGAACAACCTGCTTGCTAGAGATAATGGGAACTGCAGATGCTGGAGAATTCCAAGATAATAAAATGTGAGGCTGGATGAACACAGCAGGCCAAGCAGCATCTCAGGAGCACAAAAGCTGACGTTTCGGGCCTAGACCCTTCATCAGAGAGGGGGATGGGGAGAGGGAGCTGGAATAAATAGGGAGGGGGGGGGGGGGGCGGACCGAAGATGGAGAGTAAAGAAGATAGGTGGAGAGAGTATAGGTGGGGAGGTAGGGAGGGGAGGTAGGGAGGGATCCCTGCTGAAACTGAGCTTCAGGTGCGTAGACAGCTCTGGAACCAGCCTTCAATTGTTGCCAATGGCAGAGTCCACAACAGTAGCAGTGTAAGGTGTCTTCCTCAGAATCAAGGAAGACTGAGACACTCCAAATTTAGTTTCTCGTGAGGAAAACAATTGACTAGAAAGAGTTCTATGATGGAATCATGTCATTGAGAGATGGCTGCATTCATTGCTGCTCACAATGTCAGGATGCCCTAATACTGTGAATGTTAAGGATAATACCTCATGTATCATCCTCCAATTTATTCCCACCCCCTCTTCTAAGCATGCTTTAATGTTCATCATGAAACCAGCAAAAGTTCAAGTTGACATTCAGGGAGATAGGGTTGGGTATGGAGGGCAGTCATGGGCAATATGCCTAAATGATGCCAAGTAATAAATTTCGTGAGTTGCTAAAAGAAAAGGAAACTTACCAGCAGTGCGTTACTTTAATGTTGTGCCATCCAAGGAAATGAGCTTTTATTTGAGGAAACCATTGTCACTTATTGTGATTGAAAAGGCTTGGAAGACAAAGGAAAATGAAATCTGGCCACAGAAATGTCTATCTATTTCCGTTATGACTGAATGTCCTATTAATGTAGCCTTCCCACACACATTCCTTCTCTTCCACACAGCAGACTCACAGTGTAACAATAGTGGCTGTTGCCACTTTTCTCTGAGAGGACTTTCCCCTCAACAATATCCAAAGTTTGATATTTGTTTTGTGGAATGGCAAAGTGTTTACTGGAACTGACATGACTGGGAAGAGTGTCTTGCAGCCAGCATCACGGTGAAGCCGGTCCGAGCAGCAGTGTGAACGTGGTAAAAGCCTAAGTGTTAAGGCTTAGATCAGTACACAGGGGATTCCTGTACCGTCTGCTGAGTCCTCATATTCTGCCTGATTGTCATCCATTCCCTCCCTGCCTGTGGAGTCTTAGCCCGCAGAGTGAACACCTTCCTGTGTATGCTGCCCAATGGACTCTTAACCATGTGATGCTCCAATCCACAGCTGTCGTTCCAGTCCCAAAACCTAACACTTCCTACACACGTTCAAATCCTGGACATTGGAACTGTGTCCAACTTACCATAGAGGGTAAGAACAAAACATCACCTGGAACTCCTCCCCCATGGACTATCCTTTTAAATTAAACCTTTAGATTGTCCTTTAAGTTAAATTATATTACTCAGGTTACATCACTTCTTTGGACTGCTGCACTGTTGCCCTTACAAACTAAAATAACTCCACGGAGGCCAGTATCTCATCAGCGAATCACACTTCATTTACACATGCACAATACATGGGCTCTGATTAGTTTGCTCAGAGCCATTCTCTAGTATGAGGACACTCTCTGATGAAGGGTCTAGGCCCGAAACTTCAGCTTTTGTGCTCCTGAGATGCTGCTTGGCCTGCTGTGTTCATCCAGCCTCACATTTTATTATCTTGGATTCTCCAGCATCTGCAGTTCCCATTATCTCTGACACTCTCTGAATTCCCTGTTTATATCTGTCAGCCAGGGCTCCCTGATTAACCGAGGTTAATATCTCCAATCGAAGACCTCATAGTCAATGGATCTACCTGGCCCCCGTTCCTATCACTACACAAACCATAAAGTCAAACTAAAGACTTTAGGAATTATGTGAGAAAATGTGCATAAGTACTCACCTATCCTTATTCACCTAATCAGCTGCTTCCTCTTGCCCTATGTCATTTTTTTGAATCCTAACACTACTTCAGGAGCTCAGTGTCTGAATTCAGTGAAAATTCTGATTTATTTTTTCTCTATTCAATTGTAGGATATGGGCATCGCTGGCTGGCCAGCGTTTCTTGCCCACCCCCAGTTGCCCTTGAGAAGGCAGTGATGAGCTGCCTTCTTGAACCACTGCAGTCCTCCTGCTGTGAGCTGACCCACAATGCCATTAGGGAGGGAATTCCAGCATTTTGACATGGCAACAGTGAAGGAATTGCAAAGGTAGAGGAGTTTCCATATGTCTGATACCCTTGTCCTTCAAGATGGAAGTGGGTGGTCTTGGTTTGGAAGGCGCTGTCTGAGGATCTTTGGTGAATTTCTGCAGGGCACCTTGTAAATAGTACACACTGCTGCTACTGAGCGTCGGTGGTGGAGGGCGTGAATGCTGGGGGATGTAGTGCCAATCAAACGGATTGCTTTTTCCTGGATGGTGTCAAGCTTCCTGAGTGTTGTTGAGGCTGCACTCACCTGGGCAAGTAGAGAGTATTCTATCACATTCCTGACTTGTGTCTTGCAGATGGCAGACAGGCTTTGAGGGGCCAGGAGGTGAGTTATTCGCAGCAGTATTCCTAGCTTTTAGCCTGCTCTTGTAGCTGCTCTGTTAGTGTGGTGAGTCCAGTTGACTTGCTGGTCAATGGTAACCCCCAAGATGTTGATAGCGGGGGATTCAGTGATGGAAAAATGATTGAACGTCAAGGGACAGTGGTTGGATTGTCTACTCCACTCCTGCAGCTGCTTTGACTGAGCTCAAACTGGACATCACCACTTTAGCTTTTACCAATTTACCTTCATTGCCACCATTCACCCCAGGTTTACTCCATTGCTCCTACTGCTTGGACTGACTTTGCTGTGATGCTGACTGCAGGATACTCTTCCCAGACCGCTTTACTGTGATGTTGATTGCAAGGCACTTCATCCCAGTCATGTCAGCTCCAGTAGACATCTTGTCATTGCCTCAATTATTCGATAAGATGGAAGGCTCACAATAAAGCCAGAAGTAGGACCTCTGGAAACATCAATTTCTGATTAATAGAATGGATTCAAGTTCCCACATGAAGGAGTAATAATATGAAGCCAGCTATTCTCACATAGTGCAGAGACAACAGCTAGTGATGCTCTGGTTTATGGTCTTTAAAATGTTATAGCTACAGAACAGACAGTGAAGACTAATGAGAATCAATGCCAATTCTGGACGTTCAGCTTGAAGGTCCTAGGCCTTGAAAGGAAATTTAAACTCAGCACAGGAGCAGCTGTTTCAACCCTGGCTAACATTAATAGAAGTTAGGCTGGCTAACACAAACATCAAGATCTGGAAGAAACTAGATTGTGAGCAAATCACCATGAGCGTAAAACCAGAGAAGTCCATGTCATTGAAACACTTCAGGCCATATATTCTGAGCAGTGGTAATCTCACATAAAGTGGTAATCCAGCCCTTTTTTGTTAACTAAACAAGGAGCCCGACATTTCTGAAAGCAGATTCCAGTCAGGGATCCTCAGAAATGTGAAGCTGTACTTCCATTCTGACAGATTTTTTCATTGCACAGAGGCAAATGTTATACTCTTTTCACAGCAGTTAGCTACCATTCTCCAAAATGTAAAGATCTTGACACCACTTTGATTGCAGCTGTCAAACCATAATTACATGAGGTAAAGTGATGTTAGAGCACTTGGACTGTCAGGTGCTTGATGGACGGAGTGGAAGGGTGCCAGGTAAGTAGGACACAAGCTTTCCTTAAGACGCTGGGAAAGTAGAATGCCAACTAGGAAAGGTGCCAGCTGAGGATGGGGTAGATTGCTAGGTCAGCAGGGTACAAGCTTGGCAGAGTGTTACGATGCCAGGAAAGTAGGATGCCAGCTTGGTAGTGTGCCAGCTGGGGAGAGGATAGGGTGCTGAACTAAGATGCCAAATAGGTAGGGGGTAGGCTACCGGGTTGTTAGGATGCCGAATGCAAAAAGGTAGGGTGTCAAGTGAGTAGGGTGCCTGGGTGACATAGTGCTCAGGGAAGGTAAGGTGTTGGGAGAAATTGGGTTCACTAAAAGATGGAGAGGCTGTTTGAGTCCGGGGATTTCAGACCTGGTGGTGGTGAAGAAGCAGCAGTGGGTCAGTTTAGATCTGGTTGGGTATGGTCAGGGTTGGGTCAAGTCCAATCGTGGTCGATTAAGTCATATGTAGTCCAGACCAGTCTCATGGGAAGGGATCTAGCGGATCAATTCCGAGGGCCATCAGGCAAAATAGGGGGAGGGGAGTGTAGCATTGTGTTCAGTGGTGGCTGACGTTGGCTTGGGGATAAACGAGGGCCTGAGGTTGGTATTAAATCAAGTGTGAGCTGTGTCGGGTTTCCAGGGAAGAGGGAGTTGGGTCCTGTGGGAGTGCCATGTCAGGCTTTAGCGGGTATATAGACTCTGTTGAATAGTTTCTCAAATTTCAATTTCCTGAGCAGTTCCAGTAGAGCGTGTTCTGCCAGGAATCATGGGGTCCCCATGAGCAGCCCTGATCTACACAGGAATAATGTTTGTCTGTGCAGTGAAAAATCCAAGCTTGTATGAACTAACAAATTGAAGAACTTCATTGTTGAGCAAAAATCCATGTATTTACCTAGGTTTCTTACAGAGAGCAGATGGAATGCTTTAGAATGAAGGCAGAAGAGAATTTTGGCAATTTCCAAAGCAATTCAAAGATTTAGGCAATTTGAAGCAGGAGCATCATGATACTTTCCCAGGAACATTCCACAGCTTCTGATAAAACAGCAAGCTCTCAGTTTGACAGCATGACTGAAAGCTGGATCAGAGTGCCTATGGCAGAACTGACAATATGGCTCAAGGCTAGTTACAGTTCTCCATTTGTCTTGGGAATAAAGATTGTGTGTTGATTTCATTCAGTTATACAAAGGAGTAAGAAGGGAAATCCATCCTATTTTACAAACGAATGGCAGTTTGGCAAAAGCAGCAACAAAGAATTTTTTATTTGACAAAATTAGATGCTGATGATGAGCTTTTGCAGCTACCCTTATACCAAAAGTCAAGATTGCTGACAAAATTTATTACTCCATTCAATGTATTACTTTAACTATCACCTCTGCATCAGGGATTTTAGAGAGGACAGTGGCTAGGATACTGGGAGGGAAACAGAAAACCATCTGTCAGATGCATTGGACTTTAAGCAGTGGGGGGAGTAGGTTCAGTTGCATGGAAAATTGTGAGAAAAATTAAGCCGGAGGAGGGCTCAGCCTACTTTATTAAACTTTCCAGAATGAGTAATAGGGTATGGAAAGGGTCAGGAATTGAACTTCAGGCACAGCAGATAAGGTGACAACTATGAGAAGGGAGTAGTAAGCACAGGGCTGAGGATGTTGCACTTAAATGCTTGCAATATACAAAACAGGGAAAATGAACTTCTAATGCAGATTGGAAATGGCAGGTACAATGTTGTGGGTATCACAGACATGTGGCTGCAAGGGGATCAAGGCTGGGAAATAAATATCCAAGGGAATAGGTCAAAAGGAGAGGCAGAGGGGGTGGGCTGCCTTTTAGTTAGAAATGAAATTAAATTGATAGGAAAAGGTGATAGGAGAGTGGGAAGGTATAGTATCTGTCTAGGTAGTGTTGAGGAACTGCAAAGGAAAAAAGGCCCTGATGGGAGTTGTGTACAGGCCTCCTAGCAGTATGCAGAGTGTGAGATAGAAAAGCTATGTAAGAAAGGCACTGTTAGAATAATCATTGGGCACTTCACTATTCAGATGGAATGGGAAAATCAGGTTGGTAGTGGATCTCAAGAAAAGGGGTTTGTGGAATGTCAATGAGGTGTTTTTTTAGGGCAAATTGTGATAGAACTCACCAGATGACAGGCAATTTTAGATGTTATGATGTGAAATGAGGTAAACCTAATTAGGGAACTTAAGATGAAGGAAACCCAGGGCAGTGGTCATAATATAATAGAATTCACCTTGCATTTTGAGGGACAATCTGGAATCAGATGTAATTATTTTACAACAGAGTAAAGCTACCTACCAAGACATAAGAGAGGAGCTGGCCAGAGTTGATTGGAAGGGGAGCCTAACAGGGAATGTAGTGGAGCAGCAATGGCAGGAATTTCTGGGGGTAATTCAGGAGGCACAGTAGAAACTCACCCCAAGGAAGAAGAAACATACTAAGGCGAAGAGGAAGCAACCATGGTTGACAAAAGGAAGTCAGGGAGAGCAAAAAAACAAACGAAAAGGCATACAATGTCATGAAGATTAGTGGGAAGCCAAAGAATTGAGAAGGCTTTTAAAAACCAGCAGAATAACTAAAATAACAATAAGGGAGGAGATGATGAAATGTGAGAGTAAGCTAGCAAGTAATGTAAAAGAAGATTGCAATCACGTTTTTCAGAAATATAAAAGATGAGAGAGGTAAGTATAGGCATTGGATCGTTGGAAAATAAGGTTGGAGAAGTAGTAATAGGGGATAAAGAAATGGCAGAGGAAATGAATAGGCACTTTCCATAAGTTTTCACAGTGGAAAACACCAGCAGCAGATCAGAACTTCAGAGGTGGGTGTAGTGACCATCACTAAGGAGAAGGTTCTGAGGAAGTTGAAAGGTCTGTAGGTGGAAATATCACCCCAATCAGATGGACTACATCCCAAAGCTCTGAAGGAGATAGCTGAGGAGTCTGTGGAGTTGTAGAGGCACTGGAGATGATCTTTTGGGAATCACTGGAGCCAGAGAGGGACCCAGAGGACTGGAGAATGGCGAATGTAATAGCCCTGTTTAAGAAGGGAGGGAGAAATAAGATAGGAAAGTATAGGTTGGCTTGCCTTACCTCAATTGCTGATAAGATTTTAGTGTCCATTATTAAGGATGAGACTGTGAATGGTAAAATGAGGTTGACTCAGCACAGCTTCATCAGGAGGGAGGACAAGCCTGTTAACTCTGCTTTCTCTCTTCAGATGCTACCAGAGCTGTTGAGCTTTTCGAGTCTTTCTGTTTTTGTTTCTGATTTCCAGCATCAATGTTTCTTTAATTTTTTTTAAGTAAAACATTGCAATGGATCTACTCTGTTCCCTAAGAAAGCTTTCTCCCGGCTTTCCCTCCATGTCTGTACTGCTAGGGCACCTGCAGATTGTTGTCGTCTGTATTTACTTTGCAATGTTGCTTGTAGTTCCGACACAGTTTCTTTCTTGGCAGTTACCAATGGCTAGAAAAATGGCTCAGCAATGTCTCCAATTATGGAAGTCCTTAATGACATAAATCATGCCTCATTTTATATCTACTGTAAGACACAACACCCATTATTTTACCCACTGTGGCCAATTAAATTTTCCCTGTTGCTTGCTCCATTCTTTGCTTTGGGCTTTTGTGATGATGTTGTCACTTTAAACAGGTTATTTCGTCCTGGGTTTTTATTTGAAGAGAGGTTGTCAAGGCAGACATGCTGAACTGACCACTAAATCCCTTAAGTAAATAAACAGTTTTAACAACGGAAGGGGAGAGGCCAGCTCTCACACTCCAGGTTTTCTAGATTATTTTTAGCTGTAGCTGTTTGGGGTACCAGAAGAGGTGGAAGCTGCAGAAAATGATTCCTGGCTGCTACTTTTTTCTGAAATCTCTCTTGATATTGTTGGCTCCTTGATTGGAGAACTGCATGTAAGAATCTGTGATAATGGGAACTGCAGATGCTGGAGAACCCAAGATAACAAAATGTGAGGCTGGATGAACACAGCAGGCCAAGCAGCATCTCAGGAGCACAAAAGCTGACGTTTCGGGCCTAGACCCTTCATCAGAGAATCTGTGTTTGAATTTACCTTTTTATCCAGCGTGATATTTATGAGATGTCACTATATTGGAACAGTTAATTAGTAATAGATACTGTATCTACTATTTGGTTAAATTTTACAATAATTAGGTTATTCTAAATTCCAGTTTCTTTACTTTAAATGTACTGTTTAAATGTTTCTGTTTTGCTTAACATTGAGGAGTTTGGCCAGTCACAGTCTTTTTTTAAAATTCATTTCTGGGATGTCAACATTTATTGCCTGTCCCCAGTTGCCCTTAAGAAGGTGGTGGTGAGCTGCCTTGTTGAACTGTTCACCCACAATGCCATTAGGGAGGGAATTTCAGGCTTTGGACCCAGTGACAGTGAAAGAACGGCAATATATTTCCAAGTAAGGATGGTAGGTCGCTAGGTGAACTTGAAAGTGGTATTCTTTCCATGTATCTGCTGCCCTCGTCCATCTAGATGGAAATAATCGTGGGTTTGAAAGATGCTGTCTCAGGATCTTTGGTGCATTTCTGCAGTGCATCTTGTGGATAGTACATACTGCTGCCACTGAGCTTCAGTTGTAGAGGGAGTAGATACTTGCGAGTGTAGTGCCACTCAGATAGGCTGCTTTGTCCTGGATAGTGTCAACCTTCTTGAGTGTTTTTTGGGGTTGCACTTATCCAGGCAAATGTGGAGTATTCTATCACACTCTTGACTTGTGCTTTGTAGTTAGTGGACTGGCTTTGAGTAGTCAGGAGGTGAATTACTCACCACAGTATTTCTAGCTTCTGACCTGTTCTTGAAGCCACTGTGTTTATGTGGTGAGTGTCGTTGAATTTGTGATCAATGATAACCCCAGGATGTTGCTAGTTGGGGATTCAGTGATGGTAATGCCATTGAATGTCAAAGGGTAGTGGTTAAATTGTCTCTTATTGGGCCTGATCATGGCCTGGCATTTGTGTGGTGTGAATATTACATGCCATGTGCCAGCCCAAGCCTGGATATTGTCCAGATCTTGTTGCATTTGAATATGGACTGTTTCAGTATCTGAGGATTCGTGAACGGTGCTGAACAGTGTGCAATCATTAGTGAACATCCCCACTTCTGACCTTATGATGGAGAGAAGGTCATTGATGAAGCAGCCGAAGATGTTTGGGTCTTGGACACAACCCTGAGAAATTCCTGCAGCACTGTGCTGGAGCTAAGGGAACTGACCTCCAAAAACCACAGCCATCTTTTCATGTGATAATGGGAACAGCAGATGCTGGAGAATCCAAGATAATAAAATGTGAGGCTGGATGAACACAGCAGGCCCAGCAGCATCTCAGGAGCGCAAAAAGTCTCTGATGAAGGGTCTCGGCCTGAACGTCAGCTTTTTATCCTGAGATGCTGCTGGGTCTGCTGTGTTCGTCCAGCCTCACATTTTATTATCTTTGCCATCTTCTCATATGTCATGGATGACTCCAATCACTGGAGAGTTTGCCCCCTGATCTGGAACACACACTTCATATCTTCCTTTAAAATAAAAAAAGTTCAGATCTGAGTATAGTATTTTGAAGGGGTCTGTTCTGAGCCATAACACTTGTAATTGCATTTTTTTTTGCTTTTGGATGAACTTTTCCTCTTTTCCGTCCAGTACTTAGCTAGGTTCTGAAATTCATTGCTTATTGCATTATTGTTGTTGAGCTTGTCTTTTCCCCAACTTTTCTGTTCCAATTGCTGGCCTAGTCTTACACCAATATTACTGCACAGTCAGTGAGTTCCACATCAGATATTCCTTGCTATTTGTTTACAGGATGATGTTTTGGTCATCATCTGTCAACATGAATTGAGATGAGCTCAACATATATCAGAGTGAACATTAAGATGTTTTTAACATAACTATTTACAAGACACTGTGAGAGGGGTAATCTTCTGGAATGCTACAGACTCAGGTTCCAGTTCAACTTAATCTGATGTCGCTATTGAATATTTCTTATGTACATCATCAGTTGTTATTCTTAGATTATATTTGAAGCTTTATGCACATTTTTCCTCAGATGTAAGTTCATCAACGATGGTATGTGTTGCAATACCTTGTTGAAGGCTTATTAAGCACCGATTCACACTTAAAAGTTACTCTAATATGATTCAATGAAGCTGTGTCTGCTGTTGAGTAGCATATCATCCACAGAAATTAATCTATTTCTTTAAAATTTGTTTCTCATAGATTAGTTACACACTGAAAACTATTGTAATCTGCTTTGAGAAGTTACATATGGTATGGAATATGTGTTCCGCATTGAAGTGAATTGTTTTCTAAAGGAAGGTCGAAGGCACAAATCACTTATTCATATGGTTGTAAATTCCTTGGGCATGCAGAGTTAAACAAGTCTTTCTGCTCCTACTACTGTCACCTCCACGTCATTTTAGCTTTATTAATTGGAGTCTTTTGTTGATATCTGCTTAGATCCTGATGCCAATTGTGCTTTACACAATCTGATTCCATGCTACGGTTAAAAGCCACCTCCCAAATCATTATTTCTGTTTGCATGTTAGTCGGAGATGGGAAAATGGCACTAAATATGCTCTATATTAGTAACTGGATTTCCATATCATCAGCATATAGACTTTAATCTTTTTGAAGGTAGACTCTCGGCATGACAATGAGGATGCAAAGAAATACCAGGCATAATCAGTATTACTTGTGTTTATTCAGTATTACATAAATGAAAAACATGTATGAATAAGATCACTTCTGGGGAATTGTCTAATGCAACATAAAAGCATAACTTCTCTATTCTGTCCTCCCATGTGGCAAAGTGACTCATTATGCCTCCATCATTGCCTTCTGATGCTTGACTCTTAAGAGTCTAATTTTACTTTATAACGCGTGCGAGATATCAGAAAAAGTTTCCAGCAGCATGTAACATGTCACTGAATAACCAGGCATTAATATTGATTCCCATTATTTAATTTGCAGTGTTGTTTTGTCCAATTATTTAGAATGTTCATCTGTCTACCAATCCACAAATCAGCACTGGACCACCTTGGGAGATTAATTCTTCTCAGTCAAACCTCTTCTTGTTTCAAAAAAAAAGTTTGGCATAATTGACATTCATGGCCTTTGTTGAAAAAAATAATTAAAGTATGCTGACTCATTCTACTGCCTTTCCTTATGCTCCCTACAGCATCCAAGGTACTTGAAACAATACAAAAACAGAAATTGTTGGCACATCTCAGCAGTTCAGGGGAGAAAACAGTGTTAATGTTTCAAAAAGTCCAGTGATTCTACATTATAATTTTACCTCAAGTGACACATGAGAGAGGTTTGTGTTTGAAGAAGTTCATTGTGACATGGCCCCATTCTCTGGAAATATCACTGTCTCTATCTTTTACTTATTTCCTCAACCATTACCAAAGACCATTACATTGGCAATGCTTTTCATAATTCCTCTTAGCTTTTCAATCGCTGTTGAATGTTAGATTTTGGGACTCATTCCACAGTGTCCAAAAATGGGCAGTCAATCATTCGAAAATCACTTTCAGATAGTTTATTAAGTCTATTTGGGAGCTGCAGTTTAAATATGATGTGTAAGTTAATTGGAAAAAAAAAGACCTATCACAATTGAAGAGGATTCATTGATGTCAGAGTACAAACAGGCAGTTTGCAATGTTGATCTCATTGAAGTTTTGAAGACAGCTATTTAAGTTTAAAAGAGCTGTCGGAACTCGTCTGGGGTCAGCACCATCTTGCGTCTTTGATATCTTTACATTCTTTGCTTGCTGTGATCTACCCGTGCCACTTGTAAACAAAGCTTTTCATTGTATTTTGGTACATGTGACAACAAATCAATCAACCAACTTAGCTGATTCATTAGGAAACTTTTCATTAGGCTTTCCTCCTCCTCCTCATCCTCTGTTCCGTTTTGCGTTTAAAGATAACTTGAGTGGCAAACACTGCCCGCTGAAGAGGGCTGCTGCCTGGTGAGGTCTGCCCGGGCACTGAATACTTGTTGATATACCCAGTTTTGTATTTTATTCTTTCACAGGATGAGGGCATCACTGACCAGGCAGCATTTATTGCCCATCCCTAATTGCCCAGAGGGCAATTAAGAGTCAATCACATTGCTGTGGCTCTGGAGTCACATGTAGGCCAGACCATGTAAGCATTTTTTTTTCTGAGGAAGGATCCAGATCCTAGACATCAGCTTCCCTGCTGCTTTGATGCTGCCTGGCCTGCTGTGTTTATCCACCTTGTTGTCTCAGAACCCAGCATTGGAAGTTCTGACTATCTCTAGGTAAGGATGGCAGTTTCCTTCCCAAAAGGACATTAGTGAACCAGATGGTTTTTTCCAACAATTGATTCATGGTCATCATTAGACTTTTAATTCCAGATAATTATTGAATTCAAATTCCACCATCTGCCCTGGCAGGGTTTGTACCCAGGTCCCGAGAACATTATCTGGGTCTCTGGGTTCACAGCCCTGTGATAAAACCACTAGGCCATCACCCCCCCCATTTCTGGGGCTGTTGGTTTACGCTGCATCAATCACCCGTTTGAATCCTTCTAGCTAATGGGAAGAAGACAACTACTCACAATGTCAGGATAACTGTTTGCCCCTTTTGCACCTTCACGTGAAAGTTAGTTTTAATCTTTTCGAGAAACAAAACATTCATTTTCTTTACAGTGCATTGGTACTAGATCATTCTTTGACATCAGATTATGAAACAAAGTGGTCTTGGTGGCCCATGTGACCATTACTGCCACCTTCCTTTTGTCCTTGATTGTTAACGATTGTTTATGTTTGGGAAATAAAATAGTGCTGCAGCAGCAGTTACATTAAACCTCAGAGAAAATATTAGGAAAATTCAGTTTAAAGGGACTCCACTTTCTAAAATCAATATCTCCTCTGATTTGCAAAATGTGTGGGGATATTTGTTACATTAAATGTGTGATAAAAATGCAATTTTTTTGTTAAAGAAGTTTGAATGATTCTGTCAAAATTGTTTTATATTAAGCATGGCAATGCATAGTGTATGCCATTATTCATTAATATTTGCGGAATAGTGCATTGACGTTAAAAGACAGTTGAATAGAATAGGAAGTAAAGCATTCAAATGGAAATAGTTCCGGTTACTGTCTCCATGAGACCACTTGTATAGGATGGGCTGAAGGGCTAAACTCATTGATGATATTCAACAGCCACATGAGCTTGAATGAGTCCTGTGAATATTCATGTATGTGCCGTACCCGACACAAGCAATGTGTTTTTCTATAAGTTTTTTTTTCCCTGTGCCAGGCTGTTTGTTATGCTGTATATGAAAGAATTTCATTTCAAGTCACTGGACTTCACCTTGGACTGGGATCACAAACGGTGCCAGGAACAACTTCAGCCTCCAGAACAGCTGTTGTTCGAGGGATCCCCAACGAGCAGAAGGGTGTGAGACTTATTGTTGTTTTCCCTCTCTTTTTTACATCTTAATGTACTTAATAAATGTTCCTTTCTTTTTTCGCCTTCCATTATTAGTCAATAAACGTTCATATTAAAACAAATTGCTGTGTTGAGCTTTCCCTTAACTACATTTAGCCAAATCTGAAAAGACCTGTTAGATACATCCCACAATCCCAAGACATTTTTGACAACAAGGTTGCAATGTGGGAAAATGTGTAAGAGAAGGTCAAAGCAACTTGATGCTGTGGAGACCTTCCATATTCAAAGAGCGGAATGCAGCAGACTTTTGATTCAGATCTGTGGCTAATATGTTAGCACAATTAGGATCCCTAAAGGGATGGGGGACAGTTATAACTTGAAAAAGAGAGAACTGGAGGCCAGATTTGCAAGTGCATTGAACCATGTAGAAGTGTTAACTCTTTATGGTCTGAATTGAATACACCTTTGTTTGTTGGTTGCTAAATGTCATTCTACTCAATTTTTATTTTTGTTTTCCTTGGAGCTCAAGATCTGGGGATACTTTGATGTTTTAGTTTGTATTCTGGGAATGTGTAGTGATTTGAAAGTGTATTATGTGTCTGCATCAATGTTGGGCATGTATAGCTAATATGATGTCCTTTTAAGAAACCATCAGTGGTTGTGTAAAGCAAAAATTTGTGATATATTGATTCAAGAATTTGGTTTGTATAACTTGGTAAAATTTTATCTTTTGGGATTGGCTGTGTGTTGTCTTCGTACTGGGTAAATTTTAATTCCAGAAATTACCATGTTTGGAATTTCATTATCTGGCCAGAGTGAACTTCCAAATATTGTTTTGACATGAATGAAACTTTAATTCTGGATGACAAGATTGACTCATTGTTAATATTCAAGTGATAGGGAGATTGAAATATTGCAAATACAGCTCCCTGTGTGTGAGGAGATTCAGAAAGACAAATTTAATAAAGGGGTGGGCTTTTCCTTCCTTCAAGGAAGAGGAGAGATGAATGATATAATTAAATGCAGGAATTTATGCCTCACCCCTTTTTGAATCCATAGTAGATTAATATCAAGCAACCATTCTGCTTGACATGGTGTGGATGGAACTATTTTGCTTTCTTTTAGAAATTGGAGATACTGAAGGCTGAACCTATTTGCAGAATTTCAACATTGCAATACAGTGATGGATGAGGCACCCTCAACCCATCAAGCCATTCATCAATAACACAGTTCAGGGTTGGGCAAGTGCTGTGTAAATATTAAGTGTAGTAAGTGTCAAGAATCTCGAAACCACTGAGCCTGAGCACACTTAAGTATAACATGACCAAAAATATATTAAGACTCACACAACCTGGTACAGAAAAACATCTAAATTGGATAGTTACCTGAAAATTTAAAGGGATTCTGGGAAATGATAAAGTACATGCACACAGTCTCAGTGCAATGTATATAAAAATTATTAGTAACTTTAAGGGAGTAAACAGAATGGCGAATTTGGACAAGTTTACATAGAGATATATCAAATATCTATAATGAGTTATCAAATCACTTCTAAAAAAGTGGGTTATCTTAGAAAAAAGAGCAAAGTATGTTGTGCCTGAATCAAACAGAAATGTTTGATTTCTGTTTTAAAATATTATAAGATTATGTTCCATGGACTACAAGTCTTCACAGATCTCTGGAATTAGATATATTGGTTATAGTTAAATTGCAAACTTAGATGAGACGAAGTAATTAAGGGTGGAGACTGGTGGCAGAAGACAACAAAAGTTACAATAATGGGTTGAAGTGTCAATTCAGGTTAAAATGCTACAGTATTGAAAAGGAAGTTTAAATGAAAACACAAAACTCTGGCAATGTTTGCGTCTTTTTATTTATAAAAAAGACTGATTTGGTGGTCAAACCACGACTGCAGGCATCATGTGTAGAGATTATTAAAAACTCTTAGATCATTTAATAAGATCACCTGGGAGTCAAGAATGCATGACAGTCTTGGGACACCGAAGTAATTGTGCAAAAGTGACTGTTACCCTGGAGGTTACAGACATGGGATGGTTTATAATGTGCACTGAAGAATGGGTCTTAAACATGTGCACCTATTTGGCAAAGGATTAGTGTGGCTTGGAAGCGCACAAAAATATTGTTTAAACAATAAGACACTGACAGAAAATGCATAGAGAAACTGACTTTAAAACATGAAAGTAGTATTAGTGAAAGGAATGTAAAAAGATTTACCACTAAAATAAAAAAAATGTGATTGGTTGTTACATAAAAATGTGACAGAAATGAAAGAACAAGGGCCTTGGAAAAAGTAATGGTGGACTGAGTGAAAGGGCCAATCAGATGCCATTCTGATACCCCTACTTGAGCATTTGTATGGTGCATGTACCCCAGTGTTTAAGCCAGTAGGAGAAATTGTAATATGTTAGGACAGTTAGTGTATGTGAAAGGAGGCTGAACTAAGACTCAGGTGGTATGGGAGTCTGTGGTAAGGGAAATCTGAAAAAAATAAAAGGTGGGAAGCATAAGCTGAAGGTGAAGCCTTACGAACGTTAGAGCTGTATTGTTTGATACCATATATACCGTAGCTCAAAAGGGAGTACCTGCATTTGGAGGTAGTTACCACTCAATGATACAATCATTCATAAAATTGGCAAGGAGGGAAACATATTTGAAGAAGTATCCTCATGACAGATACAGATAAAGAGATCTGGAGAAATTTTGAGTCCATGTATGATGTTATTTTACTGTTATTGAGTAAGATGATATGTGGTTAGGGAACTGGAGGATTAAAAAGAAACACAAATTGGAATATACTGAATTTTAGAGCAAATTATGTAAATAGATTAACTGAATAAGAAATGTTGGTGATATTCTTGTTGCCTCTGGCACGGTTTGTTGGTTCCATTGTGACCATATATCAGCAGTGGGATGTATAATTAAGGGTCAGTCCCAAAGGTCACTGCGATTGCTAATTTGATGATACACTCTATTGTTCGATTGTTCACATTGATAAAGTATCTTCATTGTAGATTTAATCTTCTAATGTAAGTTACTTACTCTTATTATATGTTCTTGCACAATTGTCGTTGATTTGCGGCTGCATTTGCAATTGTAACACAGGGCTGTCAAATATCATCGGGGTGGACTGTATAGAATGGGCTGAAGGGCTAAACTTGTTGATACTATTCAACAGCTGCATGACCTTGAATGAGTCCTGTGGACATTCTTGTACATGCCAAACCTGGCACAATCAATGTGTTTTTCTGTAGTTGTTCATTTTGTGCCTGGCTCTTTGTTACAGCGTATAAGAGGGAGAGTTTCATTCCAAGTCACCGCACTTCACCTGAGACCAGGATCACAAACAGTAACAGGAATAACCTCAGCCTCTAGACCAGTGTTGATCGAGCGGTCCCCAATAAATGTTCCTTTCTTTTGTCATCTTTTATTATTACTCTATAAATGTTCATATTTCAGCAAATTGCTATTGTTAAGTCTTCTTTTAATTACATTTAACCAAATCTGAAAAGAACCACTGGGATATACCCTGTGATCCAAGATACCACTTCAGCGTGTGACATTTGTGTAAAAATCACTTATGCTTCCACATAAGCTAACAATGGATGCAAGTCTACACATTTTCACATTGACAGAAAACCCCGTGAAATTACCAATAATCTCTGCAGTTATGTATTAAGGCTTCATATACATACAAAATGTTGAGCTGGCACAAGATTTGCAGACACTTTCAACTTCTTGACAAACATTTTGACCACACAGAAGCCTCACAGTGTTTTTTTTTACATTTTGTTGCTTGGGTTTTCCTGGTAATGATCTGTTGACAAAGTACCATTCAGCTATAGAAACCCTGGAAAGTTGTGTTTTACCCTATGCCCTTGCACTGCAGTGATGCTGAGCTTTTCTTCACAAGATGCAGCAGAAATATAATATACTCTGCACATACCTAGAAATTGTGTACACACAGATACTTTCAGAAGACAGCAGAAGGACACTTACATCAGGAACAGCTGCAATACTTACATAATCACAAAATCTAGGCCAGGTGTCTTTTGTATTCTGCAGTTTGCAGATCAATACATTTTTCTGTTTTGCTTACTGGGATAAAGAGAAGATACATGCCACAATCTCAAGGCCTGTAAGATTTGAAAAAAAACAGTTACCTAATCAAATACAGCATTTCCCACATTCCTGTTTAATGTTAGAATTTTACTGTTTAAGTTTTATCCACAATTTGTAATTCCCTTTCTGAGCTCATCCACCTGGACAATTCTCACTGATGAAGGAAATGACCGAAGTTTAAATGTAATAAAACCAAATACACAATATTAGTCAATTTAAAAGATAAATTAGATCAACTGTAATAACCATTAAATGAAGATATTAAACACATTCATATTTTTGATGTATTAGCAATCATAACCATTTTCTGAAATAAAATTTATGTTATGCAGGGATTTGAGAAAAATAAATGACAACCCATAGACTAATTACAGAGAAGCAGGAACGATTGAGAGGATAACTGCTAAGTAGCGCAGTTTAATGCTATCGCTCTAGCAGCAGAGACTGACTTAATTGGAATTGCGTAAGCATCCTGTTTGCCCACATTACTCTCTTACAAAACTATAATGGAGTATATTTTGCCAGTCCTTTTGAGTCAGGGTAAACAGAGGGGAAGCCATGTCAGGATAGTTTCCCAATGCACTTCACATACAGGGGAATTTACCAGGGTCAGCAGGGAAGAAAGTCAGCAAAACATTACAGTGAGCCAGGCAAATAATCACTTAAGGACCAAATTAGGGGTCATGTTCCATTAAAGAATTATTTGCTGCTAGAGGGAACATTTGCTGTGCACAGAGCTGCCAGGTCTCTGGCACTGTACTCCTGAGGGGTAATTGAACAAAGGGACATAGGAAGATGGGAATTATAAGTGGGAGTAGGCAATTCAGCCCTTCGACCCCACTCCGCCATTTAACATGAGCACAGCTGACCTTATCCTGGTCTCAACTTCACTTTCCTGCCTACCCCCCCCCCCCCCCCCAATAACCTTGCACCCCACTTTTCATCAGGAATATATCTATTTCTTTCTTGAATCTGTTGATTGATTCTGTTTCCACTGTACCGTGAGGCAGTGAGTTCCACAGATTCACAACCCTCTGAGGGAAGCAGTTTCTCCTCTACCTTCTCTTACTCTATATCTATGCCATCTAGCTTGAGGCTGTCCTATAAAGCGGAACATTAGTTCAACTTCCACCTTATCAACCCCCTTTAGCATTTTATATGCCTCATTCAGGTTCTCCTCCTCATTCCTCTGAACTTCAGCGAGTACAACACCAAGCTATTCAACCACTCCTTGTACAACAGCCCTTTCCTCCCTGGAATCAAACTTCTAAACCTCCTCTGAACTGCCTCCAGTGCCACCAAATCCTTCCTCAAAAAAGGAGACCAAACTGGACACAGTATTCCAAATGTGTCAATGGTTTATAGAATTGTCACAACACTTCTTTACTTTTCCAACGCAGACCCTTTGCAATAACTGCCATGATTCCATTTGCCTTTCTTATTTTATGCTGCACTATATACCCACCTTCTGTGATTCATGCAGAAGGACACCCTGATCCCTCTGCACTGGTGCACTTTGAATTTGCTTCTCATTTAAATGATAATTTGTCTTTTTATTTTTCCAGCCAAAATGGACAACCTCATACTTGTCCACATTAAGCTCCATCTGGCAGATTCTGGCCCATTCTCCAATGTCCAGCTGTAAACTCTTTATTGCCTCATCGCAGCCTGCTTTTCCCACCTACTTTAGTAACATTCACAAACTTTACTATATTGCACTCTTGCCCTATTTGCAGATCACTTACAGATTGTAAATAGTTGAGGTCCAAGAACTGAGCCATGCAGTAACCACTAGTTTCACTTCGCTATCCAGAGTAGGACCCATTTATCCTGGTCTTCCACTTTTTATCAGCCAGTCAATCCTCTACCCAAGTTAATACTGTATCCTTAACCCATGGGACCTGACCTTCAGGATCAGTCTTTCATGTGGCAGCTTGCCAAATGCCTTCTGGAAGTCTGGATAGACCACTTCCACTGGATCTCCATTATCTGCCTTGCTAAATACATCCTCAAAGAACTCCAGCAAGGTTTTCAAGTATGACTTGCCCTTCATGAAACCAAGCTGACACTGATGAACTGAGACTTTAATTGATACTTCCTTAAAAAGTGGGGACTGAAAACAATAGTTTGAGTATTCTCAATATTTATTGGAAGAAATTTCTACTTGTCTGAAACTGAATATCAGGTAAGCAATCTGCTGATATAGCAATAGTGAAGGAATCAAGATAATGGTAGAGTTGGCGAGGCATTGTGACAGATTCAAAATACAGGTAGAATGCTGATTGGCTATCTTCTACACTCCCCCAGTTCAATTCCATCTTGGAATCTAAATTTAGTTAAACGAACAATTTAAAGTATAACCTTTAGAGAACCTGGCATTCCTAATCCTTGGGATTTGGAGATTAATAGCTATTCAGTTCAACACAGATGCTGAGTTATTGTTTACAGGCATGTATATCTTGAACTTTGTTCCTACTGAAACAACTTGGCTCTCCATTTCACCCCAATAACCAAGCCACTGAGGCTTGTTGTCAACAGATTTCAGAAAGGTCACATGATTTAATGCTAAATCAAGACTACACTCCCAAAACGTAACATATTTATTCAACCATGCATTTGTTGAAAGCAACAGAGAAGCAGCTGAGGAAAGTTGGGCAATGGTGCAGAGTTGAAAATAGGTGATCTCGAAAGTAGTGAAAGTAAAGGATAGGAAACTTATTGCAGAATGAAAAATGACGCCAAAGTTTGTGAAAAGGTTGCATTAACCTCAGACTGCTCCCTGAGAGAAGAAAGAGTATTCCTAATATTTGCTGGAGGAAATTTCGGCTCGTCTGGAACTGGATATCAGAAAAGCAGTTTGTTGACATTGCAATCGTGAAGGAATCGTGAGAGTTGTAGTGAGGTAGAGCTGGAGAGATGTGACATCTTACAAATTTTGTGTAAGTACATCATGGAACTCGATGGTTCTGAATGATGTAATGAATGGGAAGCATGCAGGTGAGCAGAAAAAGACAGATCTTGGGAGGATAACATAGATAATAGTGAGGGAGCAGGAACCATTTCAAGTAATCCCCCAGGCCAAAGCGACTGGCTCTCTGTGAAGAAATTAAGAGATACTTTAGCATCTGCAGAGGGATTGATCTAAGGCTGGGCCTGTGGGGAAATATATGAACCTTTTGGCAGCAGGCCCCTAGGAAGGGAGTACAATGTGGTTGTATACTGTGAATGTGCAATGTCAGAGATTTGAAAATATGGGACAGGCTGCAGGCAACTCTGGAAAAAGAACAATGCAGAGATCCTCAAGCAAGAATGGTCACAGAAAATCAAGGACAGTTGGTCGCTCTGAATCTGTATTGATCAGATAACTAAGAAAGGAATTCAGCAGTTTCTCATAGTTGCACATACTCTTTCGTAAGTAACCACTAAAACAAACAATCAAAGAAGAAATATCTATTGTAATTGTCAAAAAAAAGCTCTAGGTAAGACCAAGCTGTAAAGATTAATTTCTGGGGATTAATGTTTAAATTGGAAGAATTCTCACTTAGACTAGTAATGCAATCTCAGACTTAGATGTACTGTCGGCATTATATTTATTAACAAATATCCACAACTGCGCCATAATCATTCCTCATGTAACATTCCTACAAGACCCACAAGAAACAGAGGCGCTGTTATATAACAAGCCAGAAGTTATCCTGGGATGTCTGACCAGACTCATTTTAGGCAGTAGGGAATCATTGCAAAGGAGTAACTTGCTAGACTATTTCCAGACTAATGTGTTTGTTATGGGTCATTCCATCCACAACAACATTTGGTGGAATAATTTATTCTTGGTGGTACATGTCATAATTTCTCAGATGACCACTATTGGCCCCTTATTTGCTACCTCTACCAGTATGTTGTTCTGGATAAGGGTGTTTGAGGTGGTTTGCTGTTACCAATCCTTCCTTGACTTTGCTACGTCTTGGGCATAAAGTGATTAGTGACAGGGGAAGTACTCTCAGAGAGATTCCATAGAAGAGTCCGTATTCTGAGATAACAAAATTGTTGATGGCATTATCACAATAAGTACACCTGCATTTAGTCAGGAATAATTATGAAGACATTAGGGACATAGATGATTAAGGAAATTTTGATAGCAATGTAGAAATTTTAAAAAGTTTGATGGAGTTATTAAGGAAAAAACACCAGTGCTGCAGGTAATCAAGAAGATTAATGAAATAACAACACTTATTTCAAAAGATTGGAGCATAAGAGTTGGGAAGTCTCATTGCAGTCATAAAATATGTAAATCAGGACACATCTGTAGCACTGTGATTAGTTTCGGTCCTCTTATTTAAGAAAAGATGTCATTTTAATAGAAGCTGCACAGAAAATGCTCACAGCGATGTTCCCTGGTGTGGATGATTTGTCTGACGAGCAAGGGCCACATTGTTTGGGATTCTACTCATCAGAATTTAGAAGGAAGAGGCATGATCTAATTGAAACATATAATATTCTTGACAGGATTAATGTTGAAAGGATGCTTTCCCTCATGGGAGAATCTAGGACCAGGGGACATAGTCTCAGAATAAAGGGGTGCCAATTTATGACAGATCAGGAGGAATTTCTTCTCTCAGAAGGTTGGGAGTCTTCCAAACTCCTTGCCACAGCTATGGGGGTAAAGCCCTTGTGTGTATTTAGAGCTGAGATAAGCAGATTCTTGTTCAGTGGGGGCATCAAGGATTAAGGAAAACACAGTATAATGGACAAGAGAAATGTTAGATCAGCCATGATCCTTTTGAGTTGTGATGTTGGTTCAAGATGCTGAATGGCCTACTCCTGCACCTACTTTTTATGGCTTTAAGGGTTTATGGTCAGGGTGTTAGTAACCTGAGAACACAGATTGAAGGCAATTAACAAATGAACAGAGAGTGATAACCGAAAATAAAACACTAAGAGTTTCTTATGACCTGAAATACAGTTCTTAATAGGGTGGTGGAATTAGACTCCATAGTAACTTTTAACAGGGAATTGAATAGATACTTGAAATAAAAGATTTTTCAGTGCGATGCTTAAGAGTTGCCAAGTCAAACTAAGTGAACGTTCCTTTGAAAGAACAAATCCAGATATTTTAAAAAAATTGAAGGGCCTCTTTCCATGCTTTGAGTTGCTGCTATTCATACATTCTGTCAGCCTACAAATTGCCTGGACACTCTGCTTCCATGAGAGGAGGAAATAAAAAAGACTGTTTCCACTCGCTCTATAAGCAGCTGTACAGCAACATACAAAAAGCTTAGGCCATGGGTACAGACATCTTTCAAACGGGATATGAAAATAATTCTGTCTGCATAGTGCCTTTAAGAGATCCAAGATGTCATGAAGTACGAGAAGCTGACTGGATTGTCCACCATCCAAATCAGAAAGAACCCCTCAGGAAAAGTAATTAGCTTGTCTGAATATTAAAACAGAAGAATTTAGACCAATCAAGTAGTCAAAGATAACCAAATGTGAGCTGGGTGAACACAGCAGGCCAAGCAGCATCATAGAAGCACGAAAGCTGACGTTTCGGGCCTAGGCCCTTCATCAGAAAAGATGGTGAAGGGTCTAGGCCTGAAACATCAGCTTTTATGCTCCTAAGATGCTGCTTGGCCTGCTGTGTTCATCCAGCCCTACACTTTGTTATCTTGGATTCTCCAGCATCTGCAGTTCCCATTATCTCTGATACAAGTAGTCAAAGATGTCATCTTTTTTACTGACTTCTGTGTTCATACGATAAACAAAAATCATCCTCAATGTCTCACCAACTGCCTTAATAGCTTCATGCAGGAACAATAGAGAAGGATGACCTCACCAAGAACTCATGCCAAAAGTAAAACACAAGTGAAAGATATCCTAGGTGCAAGAATTCCATTTTAGCCCGCTTACGAAGCTGGCTTTCCAAAACTTGCAATGTAACATATTCTCAATGTAACATATAGTCAAATTAATATTTTGTGATACAGATTCTCTTTTTAAAAGGGTAGCTTACTGTATGGGCCACTGTTGTCAGGCTTAATTTTATTTGATTTCTAGAGATCTCCACAGATTTAAACAGATTTGAATTAATTGTGCTGAGACTTTGTCCCAAGTCAGCTCCAGCAACCAGCAAATGACATCACATTCAGGGCAGACCAAGCCTATAAATAATTGCAAATTATAATGGAGTTTGTAGAAGGGCTATAGCTTTGGTGTTCTGACAAGGCTAAAGTGCTTTCTGTCTGGGTGAGTCAGACAGTTCAAGTCTGATACAGTGAGTGCTTTGAAGCAGCAGCTTCTTTTCTGCTTCATTACTTCACAAATGTCTCCTCCAATTGACTTTGTCTACTTTCCAGGTCAGTACATTTATGTTTTAAATCTAGATAAATTTGTGGCCATTTTAGTTAGGGGATGTCCAACTAGCATGGGCTAAGTGAAGTTGTGAAATCCTATCTTCACGACTATCTGGTAGAAATATGGTTAAAGGTTTTATCCATCAATGAAAAATTGTGCCTTGAACCCAAAAACACAGCATCTTCAATTGATGGACAACTTAAAAGTATTGACTCCAAGGTTCCACATGGTTTTGAAGAATTTAAACAGGAACCACAAGAACTGTGACAAACACTATATTGGACAAACAGGCAGAAAGCTAGCCACGAGGAGACATGAATATCAACTAGCCACAAAATGACATGACCCACTATCACTCGTATCCTTACATACAGATAAGGAAGGACACCACTTTGATTGGGACAACACATCCACCCTAGGACAAGCCAAACAGAGACACGCACGAGAATTCCTAGAAGCATGGCATTCCAACCGGAACTCCATCAACAAACACATTGATTTGGAGCCAATCTACCATCCCCTGAGAAAAAGAGCAGGAAATGGCATCACCAACGCAGGAAATGACATCACCAACGCAAGGAAACCTAAACAGATAAATAGAAAGCGGGACGTAACACCAGCGCTTCGTCAGATGCTCACTGTTTGATGTTACCTAGAATGGTGATGAAACATCTGGGAACAAACTTTACAGCTTAGTGAACCAGCTTACATCTGGAACAAAATAAAGACCCACTATTCTGTGGACCAAGAGGAGGAGAGCGCTGTGTTGGAGGTGGAAGGAAGACGTCGGGTTGGCTGTGCACCCTTGCAACCAGTGGATATTAATGCTGGCTTCGGCCTAACGCTGGTTCGGGGGAGCAGCCAACCTGCAACGATGGCTGCGGCGAGTGCTTGTGCCCTAGGTCAGGGGGTCCGGAACACCATCCGTGTTTCCGTGAAGAAGGTGGATGAAGGTGCACCTGTGGACCGCACCTTCTTCGTGAAGAGGGTCCTGTTGGACTGTTGTGGGTTCGCTGCTGCGGACATTTACTGCCTGCAGGATTTCCCCGGAGGAGGTTTTTATGATGTGACCCTCAGGAGTGCCAAGCTTTGTGAGTGATTCCTGGAGGTTTTCAAGGAGAAAGGAGGTGAGGCCCCCCTCTCTGTATTGACCGCTGTCCCGCTGTTTGTGATGCCAGCGCAGAGGAGCTGTATGGTGACTACACATGTACAACCCGCATGTGCCAGCAGTTGATGTCCTGACCTTCCTTGGAAGGTACGTGAAGGTGGAAGGGGACCTAACTGACATCATGGGCCCCTTTGGCATCTGGACCAGTAAGAGGCAGGTCAAGGTGACGCTGAGGATGGGCGCGGGCGGGAACATCGTACACCCACCGTCCAGCTTCGCGATCGGTGGGAGCAAGGGCTACCTGACCCACGCAGGGCAACCTAAAGTCTGCCATGCCTGTGGTAGGTCAGGTCACGTGGCGGATGACTGCAAAGCCACCATCTGCAGGAACTGCAGACAGTAGGGACACCTTGCAAAGGATTGCCCACAAGAAAAAAGCTGCAACCTTTACGGGGAAGCGGTCCACCTCTATAGGGCATGCCCGCAGCGGGGAACCACCTACGGCCAGGTCGCCAGCAGGGGCAATGCGGGGCCAGCCCCCCGGAGGAGAGGAAGGCACCAGGGACCAGCAAGGGCCCCACTAATGTGCAGGAGAGCCAGGCCGTCCAGGAGGGCCCAGCCCCGCAGGATGGGCCCGAGGCCAGCAAAGCGCCCCTGCAGGCTCTGCTCCCCACCGACAACCCGGAGTCGATGGAGGCGGCGACAGGCGACCGAGGGGAATGGATGACGGTCCGGAAAGTGAGGAGGAAGGTGCGTCGGCGGGCCCAGGAACCGCAACCATCAGGTGGGAAGAGGCAGCTACAGGGGGGCTATAAGCGCTCCTCTGACGAGGGAGATTCGGAGAGGGCATGCCTGAAGCAGAAGCTAAAGATCTCAAGGGAGAAGGAAAGCAGCACCATGCTTCCAGGGGAAGGCATCCTGAGGTTCCCTCCAACACCCAGCCATGCGCCGCTGGGGCACTGGAGGGCCCCCTGGAACTTACAGGTGGGAAGGAGGAAACAGCACGTCCCCAGCCTGACCCAGAGCCGGACTCTCCTGCCTCCGTACCCGCGACGGGGGGATGCCACCCGGAAGGCAGCACAGACGGTTTCCTGAGCCCGGAGAGCGTCCAGCAGTTAGCCCGAGCAATTGGCATGAAGGGACAGATGGAGGGGCTGGACCTTGGACTTGGGGAGGGTACTGTGGTCACTGCCCACAACGGGGGTACGAGTTGCGAGCATTAATGTGCGCAGTATCAAGTCCACCGCAAGATGTGTGTCCACCTTGGCCTACCTGACCACCGTCAAGGCGGACTTCCTGTTTCTGCAGGAGTGCGGGATACCACACCTCAGCAGGTACGGGAAATGGTCCGGCGCCTGGACCTGTGGGCCTTCAATCTGGTCGGGGGCTAATGACTGTCGCTCCTCGGGCCTGGATATTCTGCTGCGGGGGCGCAACTTCACCATCTCTCAAGTTCAGGAGGTGGTGGGGGGCGCCTCCTAGTGGCTGACGTCACCTACAGGAACGCTCCCCTGAGGCTGATCAACGTGTACGCCCCAGCAGTACGGAGTGAGCGGTTGGCCGTCCTGCAGCAGCTTCCACCCCTGCTGGCTACGTCCAGGCCGGTTATCCTAGGCAGAGACTTCAACCGCATCATCGATGCAGATGGAAGATCCGGCGTGGGGACAGCGGGTGGGGGGAGTCAACTGGATGTCACATCCAGATTCCTGATGGGTACGGTGAAGGACGCCAAGCTGATCAACGTCTTCAGCACCCCTGCAGACGGAGCACAGTGGAGGTAAACCTGGTCGCGGCCAGATGGGTCTATTCGCTCAAGGATAGACTTCCTGTTTGTGTCACGGGCGTTCTCGGTCAGGTCCACCGGCGTCAAGCCGGTGTTCTTCTCTGACCACTGTGTCCTGCTGGCTGACTGTCACTTACAGGACGACCAGCCGGCCGGCAAGGGGACGTGGAAGCTCAACATGACTCTGTTGACCCCAGAGGATGTCAAGGAGCTTAAGAGGGAGTACGCCGGTTGGAGAACCGTGAAACCCCTCTTTGAGTCTCTGGGCGACTGGTGGGAGACGGTGAAGGAGAACATCAAGAGGTTGTTTCTCCTCAAGGGTGTTCGGAAGGCGAGAGAGAGGCGGGGAAAGCTGTCGCAACTCCAGAAAAGGGCGCAGAACCTGCCCCTTCTTCAGTTGATGGGGGTCGATGTCACGGAGGTCCTCCGCGAGGTGAGGGGCCAGAAAGCATCGCTCTTCGCCGCGGAGGCCTCCAGGATAATCTTCCGGTCCAGGGTCTGCTCCGTGGAGCAGGACGAGACGTGCTCGCGTTTCTTCTTTCAGAAGGTGCACAAAGAGAGCTCTGTGCTTAGCCGGCTGAAGGAGAATGACGGCTCAGTGACGTCGTCTCGGCCCGACATTTTGAGGAACAGCAGATCCTTCTATGCCGGACTGTATGACATGAAGCCCATGGACAGCACGGCCTCCGAGTTGTTCCTGTCGTCTATCACGGAGGTCGTAGACGACGGCACGAGGGAGTGGCTGGACCGCCCGATATCCCTGGTCAAGCTGACCAGAGTCCTCAAGTCCTTGGAGAGGAATAAGACTCCCGGGGGGGACCGCTTACCTGTACCGCGACCTGTATTCCGCTCTGTGGGGCCTGGTTGGCCAGGACCTGCTGGAGGTGTACGATAGTGCGCTTTGGGCAGGGGAAATGTGCAAGTCCATGAGGAAGGGCATCATCACCCTCATTTATAAGAGGAAGGGGGAGAGGGAAGAAATTAAGAATTGGCGTCCCATTTCACTATTGAAAGTGGACTACAAAATTCTGGCCAAGGTCATAGCCAACCGGGTCAGGTCTGTCCTGGAGTCAGTGATTCACCCTGACCAAACCTGTGCTGTGCCAGGGAGGAAGATCGCTGAGAGCCTCGCGCTCATCAGGGATACGATGTCTACGTGCAGGACAGGCGGGTGGGCACCGGCCTCGTCAGCCTGGACCAGGAGAAGGCCTTCGACAGGGTCTCTCATGCTTACATGAGGGATGTCCTCTCCAAATTGGGGTTCGGGGAGGGCATCCGCAATTGGATCCAGCTGCTCTACACCATCATCGTTAGTGCAGTCTCGATCAACGGGTGGGAATCGGACAGTTTTCCCGTCAGATCTGGAGTCAGGCAGGGCTGACCACTCTCTCCTGCCTTGTTCGTGTGCTGTGTGGAGCCCTTCACTGCATCCATCAGGAAGGACGTGAGCCTAAAGGGCGTGATTATTCCAGGCAGTGGAGGCCTTCAGGTCAAGACCTCCCTCTACATGGACGATGTCGCTGTCTTCTGCACCGATCGTCGGTCGGTGAGTAGACTGTTGGACATCTGCGGCCAGTTTGAACTGGCCTCGGGTGCCAAAGTCAATAGGGGTAAGAGCGAGGTCATGTTCTTTGGGAACTGGGACGACCGCTCCTTCATCCCCTTCACCGTCAGGACAGGCTACCTGAAGGTGCTGGGTGTTTGGTTCGGTGGAGCTGGGGCGTGCACTAAGACTTGGGAGGAGCGTATCACCAAATTGAAGCAGAAGCTGGGCAGGTGGACGCTCCGGTCCCTCTCCGTCGCGGGTAAGAACCTGGTTGTCAGGTGCGAGGGGCTTTCGGTGCTGTTGTATGTGGCGCAGGCCTGGCCTATTCCCTGGACCTGTGCTGCTGCGGTCATCCGGGCCATCTTCCACTTCATTTGGGGGTCGAGGATGGACCGGGTCCGCAGGGACACCATGTACAAAGACCTGGGAAATGGGGGAAAGGGTGTACCGAATGCCACCCTCGCCCTGACGGCTACCTTTGTGTGCAGCTGCATCAAGCTGTGTGTAGATCCTCAGTCCGCAAACACCAAGTGTCACTACTTACTGAGGTTCGACCTGTCCCCGGTGTTGCGAAGGATGGGCCTGGTCTCGTTGCCGCGGAACGCTCTGAGTAGTTGGGCCGTCCGTACCACCTGTTCTTCGTGGAGAAATTTTTGAAGGGAAACACCTTTGACCACAAGGCCGTCAGGCAGTGGTCAGCACGTAGTATCCTCGAGACCCTTCGGGAAAAGGAGAGGGTGGATCCCGTCATGTGGTTCCCCACGCAGACTGCCAAAGTCGTTTGGCAGAATGTCTCATCACCAGGACTTTTAAACAAGCACAAGGACATTGCTTGGCTGGCAGTGAGAGGGGCTCTGCCAGTGAGATCCTTTATGCATGCCCGGAATCTCTGCGCCACTGCACGCTGCCCTCGAGGTGGCTGCGGGGGGAATGAGACTGTCGATCACCTCCTTCTGGAGTGTGCCTATGCGCAGGAGGTCTGGAGGGGGATGCAGTGGTATTTGTCGAGGTTCGTCCCGAGCAGCTCCGTGACGCGGGACTCCGTGCTCTATGGGCTGTTTCCCAGGACGCACACCGAGACCAACATCAACTGCGCCTGGAGGAACATCAATGCGGTGAAAGACGCTCTTTGGTCTTCCCGCATCTTGCTGGTCTGCCAGCTGAAAGAACTGACCCCGACCGAGTGTTGCAGACTGGTGCACTCCAAGGTCCAGGACTACGTGCTGAGGGACACGCTAAAGCTTGGGGCAGCCGCCGCCAGGGCGCGGTGGGGAAAGACCACGATATGAAACCCCTCATCCAGAATAGAAAAAAGGGCCCTACCTGGTAACTGAGCCCAGCTGGCACCTTCCCCAACTGGTCAGGGGGCCAACAGGGTCTGTGCGGGGTGACGACTGCCGGGGTGTTTTCTTTGCTTTGTTTTTTTCTTTGTTTGTTTTTTTTCCCTTTAGTTGGTGTACGTACCCCCTGGGTAACCCGGAGCGGCTTGCATGACTGGGTAGGTGTGTATATATATGTTTTATTTTTTTGTACATCTTATGAATAAAGTATATTTTTTCAAATAAAAAAAAGTGACGAAACGTCTGAAAACGAACCTTCCAGCTCAGCGAACAAACTCACATCCAGGAACCACTTAACTGAACCAAAGCTTACTTTCTTTCAATCAAATCACCTAAATTTCCAAATGTGAATCATCACTTGCACCTTTCTTCATAGTGTCTTATTAAAATATGATAATGAGGGCCTGTGTTCTTGCAGCCAGAAATGTTTTTATATTTGTTTACACTTTACTCCCTGGGAGCAAACTGGAATGAGAAATGTAAGGTGCAGTTATTGCCAGCAGGTCCTAGTGGAAGTGAGGAAGCTTTGATTCTGAAAATTGCTCAAATTTTAAGTTGTAGTTATTGCAACAGACTTTCAGAGTTTTGTTTTTGAAATTCAGATGAAAAACCCCTGAAATCATTCTTGACTGCCTGTGAGGCGATTGAGATAGCTTGCACAAACCCCATTCAGTCCAAAGAAACCACTATCATTCCCTATGGACATAAATTTGTATATCAGTTTCAGGATGGGAGAAAAAGAAGAAAGTTGAAGGCAAGGAGATAGAGACAGCATTTAAGATGATAGGCCTTAAGACAGAAAGCTATAAAGCAGCACAAGCCTCATCAGGATCTAAATTGAGAACAGTACTTAGAAACGTATACTTCCCTTTGAAGATGTCTATCAATGATGTGAATTTTACTTGCAGCAAGAATCCAGACATGAGTAATGTGGTATTGAAAAACCTAAGAGATGTTTCTTGCAACAATAATGAATACAAATATTACGTTCACAGGCACATTAATGTATGGGTAGACATTAAGCTATTGGATTGTAATTGGCACAATCATCTACTGAATGACATGGACATTTGTCGGAAATTGAGAAAATTACAAGGAATCAGCATTCTCACAATGTTGAGAGAGAAATTTCCATTTTCTAACCAATAATTGAACAGTGTCAAAGTGTGTAGCTGGATGAACACAGCAGGCCAAGCAACATCTCAGGAGTGCTCCTGAGATGCAGCTTGGCCTGCTGTGTTCATCCAGCTACACATTTTGTTATCTTGGCTTCTCCAGCATCTGCAGTTCCCATTATCATTGAACAGTGTCACATGGTTTTCATTAGCAAGCAGCAAGGCACTCATTTCCAGACATAACATCTCAATATTAGTTAATCTGGACTCATTTAAATGCAGTTTCCCATTCTCCTGCCCACAGGATAGAAACTCACTGGGGAACAAATCCCACCATAAAATTCAGAGTGGTTACTTGGTAACTCCAGCTCACCAGTTGCTCCACCTACACTTCATCTTAGACCTGAATCAACAACATCTCAGGGCAAGTGCTTGGGCAGTGATTGCCCTTACCATCATCCACAGATATTGGCATGCAACATTGACCAGCCTCACCTACACCTTTGTTGCACATTTCCAATCCACTTGCAAGATGGTTCTGCATTTCCAGTATTCACTGTGGAGTGTATTAGCATTTTCATTGGAATGCTGCTGCAAGGACACATTGTGCATAGAGATTAGCACCATTTAATGGATTTAACCAGAGGGCATTTCAGGGTTCTTCACTTACTCTCTTAGTAGCCCCTTACTTTGTGCCTGCTTGCATACTCAAAGTATTCCTGCCTTGCCTTGCATTTTGGTGCTTTGTCTCCTCAGCCAAAGGTTACAGGCTCATAGTACTTCTGTCTTGCCTTGACTTTACACACAGACACAAAAGCAGGCAGCCTGCCTTGGTTGTCAGCAATCATTATAAATAGAGTTGATAGCCAGAGACTACTTCCCAGGGCAGAAATGGCTAGCATGAGGGGTCATAGTTTTAAGCTGGTTGGTGGAAAGTATAGAGGGGATGTCAGAGGCAGGTTCTTTACGCAGAGAGTTGTGAGAGCATGGAATGCGTTGCCAGCAGAAGTTGTGGAAGCAAGGTCATTGGGGTCATTTAAGAGACTGCTGGACATGTATATGGTCACAGAAATTTGAGGGTGCTTACATGAGGATCAATGGTCGGCACAACATTGTGGGCTGAAGGGCCTGTTCTGTGCTGTACTGTTCTATGTTCTATCTATGTTCTATTAGTCTAAAACTGTACATGTTGTTCTGCAGCACCGTGCAATATTAGTTTCACACGTGCACTAAGTGTCAGTAATGTACATAGCAAATATATTGCATGTGTATCAACCAAATGACAATGTCTCAATAGTCCTCAGTCAAATGAAAGAAGACATTCTTCTGTGAGGGGATCCTGATATAACAAGTCAAAGGTATCATCTCACATTAGACCTGGAGCCTGAAAGTGGTCAGACAGCTAGCTGGGATGGCCGGGGTCAGGGGTGCATTTGGTTATTGTTTGGGGGTTGGACTATAGTCAGTCCTGCAAGTCCAGTTTGATAAGTCTGTGCAGTTACATCAAATCATTGGGAAAGCTGTACAATGAACAGTTCAGGGCTATAGTCAGCCATCAGTTGGAGCTGTGCATCCAGGCCAGGCAGGAGTGTTCAGGTTAGATGGGTTAGCCATTGGAAATAAAGGGTTACAGGGATAGTGGATATGCCTAGGTGGGATGTTGTTCGGGGGTTGGTGTTGACTTGATGGGCTGAGTGGCCTGCTTCCACACTCTTGTGATTCTGAAAGGGAGTGTGGGTCACGGCCAGTCCTGAGGGTCAGCTCAATGGGAATCAAATGGATTATCAAGGGCCTGTGAAATGGAGGTGGGGTTTGGAGGCAGCATGCTGGGATGAAAAGGCAATAACAATCATAAAGGGTAAACCCAAATCATAAGGTTAGAGATGGTAGTACATTAGAGGAAAAATAATGCTGCTGGAAAGGGTGTTATTGATGATCACAACCATTCTGGCTTCATTGGAGGAGCTATGGGAGAAAATGATGATTGTGATGACAAAACTGTAGAACCAGAGTTTGCGGTAATGTTGACAGACATGTTGTAATTCAAAGTGATATGTGAGAATGTATAGTGAATCAGTACTGATGAAGTTGACAGGGAGTGTTAGGAAGAGTATGTCTCTTAAAAATATACTCACTGTAGGGCATCACACAAGAGCCAACACATGAAGAGTTGCTCTCATGGTCCTTTATATTTCCTGCTTGGCCTTTGCCTATATTAAATTGATTAATGTGTTCAATGTCTTCGTGCAATTGCCAAGATTATCTGAGCACATTCCTGGAGTTGTCATCACATGGCCTCCTGCATCCCTTTGCTGTTTCCACATACCCTCTGCTGGCTGTCCAGCATATTCATTATTGTAATAGCCTGTGTTTTTTTTTAATTCATTCACAGGACGAGGGCATCGCTGGCTAGGCAGTATTTATTGCCCACCCTAATTGCCCAGATGGCATTCCAAGTTCATAATGTCAACCACATTGCTGGGGATCTGGAGCCATGTGTGACCAGGTAAGGATGCTAGTTTCCTTCTCTAAAGGACAATAGTAAACCAGATGGATTTTTCTGACAATCAACCATGGATTCCTGGTCATCATTAGATTCTTAATTCCAAGTATTTGATTGAATTCAAATTCCACTGCCTGCCATGGCAGGATTCAAACCCAGATTCCCAGAACATTATCTAGGTCCCTGGATTAACAGTCCAGCGATAATACCACTAGGCCATTGCTTCCCCACAATCAGCAACTGGAAAACAAACTAACTTATTGTAGCTCCATCCGATAAATCTAATCTAAACCTGTCATTTTTCTCCTATATTTTGTTATCAGTGCACCAGAGATTAACCCTCAATTTCTGGAGATTCCAGAGTAATCCTGGAGACTTGTCAACCCTACTTCTGTGGCATCAGGGCATCTCAGCTGCCAGAGAAATATGTCAGATTGCTATAGTGGCATACATTTCGCACATTGTTCATGAAAATGGAGAATTTGTTTACCTGGCCCACTTGTCCCTAACATCAGTGCAATAAGACGGCCATGAAGCCTTATGTTCCTTCTGACTTTCTCAAGGTTGGGGACAGTAAGTAGCACTCACATTGCATTCCAAGTTCAAATTAGTACTGCCATGTTTTTCAATAGAAAGGGCAAATATCAAAATCAATGGAAATAAAGATTTGCAGACAGAAATAAGAAACAAACTATCATCTGCCTATCAAACCTTTTAGATCTTCGCACAAAGCCAAGATCTACCTCAGTGAGCATGCATGTGAGGAAATAAATGCTGAATTTTTGTTTGGTTGATGTTTACCACTTTTTCTGACTGTTATCATTAAATCATGACTGGCTTGAACATGTGTTTTTAATTTGAAATACTAGTTGCTGTCTGGAGTAAACGGTTGATTTCATTTAGCGTTGCCAAATGACCCATTCAGGAAATTAACTAATTTAACCAGGCTTTATGAGATTTTTACGATATATAATTACCTGTTTTTGTACTACATTGAGACTTCAAAAACAAGACAAAGTTATCATTACAAACAAGTGATCATTTTTATCTCATGAGTCTCAGACTAAGGCAATATTGTAATCTTCTAACTAAAACTTAAAGCTAACAATTCTGCAGGTGCTCAGTAGCCTAGGGACTCTCAGGACAGCTGTAACAAATGATTTTCATTGTGGGTTGTTTTGTGATCACAGTGCAGTAAGTCTAGTATGGAAACTTGCCACAAATATTATGAAGATATTGTTGTTGTAGTGTAAGCATTAGGCAATGGCGGATTGTGACATTCTGGTTTTCATATTCCAGTTTTAGATAAAAGATCCAATGCAGATAACTTCAGGAAATATTACAAATTACATTTCAGAATTAGCAAAACTACTGAGATATTGGGGTTTAAGTCTGGAAGGTCAATTTAGACACACTCCAAACTTTCACCCTGAAATGTGACAGAGAGGGCAACTGTGCAAACCTATGTTTTACAGAGTAATGCACTTTTCCTCTTTCAGGATGTTGTATAAGTCATGACGGATGATATGCTGGGAGTTCAACTGAGTTTAGATGTGAAAAAAAACTTGGGAATAAAAACAATAGTAAGGAAGTATAAAGAAGGTAAAATTAACTAGTTCTAGAAAAGAGATGCATGGATTGTGATGAGGGCTTAAACCATATCCATTTCTTCCAATGCAGGCAATGTACTACCTTTGTGTTGCTTACTACTAAACGTGATTCCAGATTGCAGCCAGGCCTAACTGCACAATGGAGTGGCTGCACTTGTCAGAAGCAGAGCCAGAAACCTGGCTGTCGAGCAAAAATTAAAGTTGGCCTGTGTTAAATAAAGGCCAGATTGTACCTATTAAAGGAGAGGTGTGCAGTGATTGAAGCAGGTGATGAACATCATACAATAGTTGGATTTGACCCAGGCAACAATATTGGTAGGATACTGGAGAGTGCTGCTTCCAAGATTTTCTCAAACAGCATTCAAACACCTGGCCAAAAACGTACAGGCAGAGAAATGTGCACTTTCTGGTTGGTGCCAGAAAGCCTTTCTGTAAAAAGGCAGTTGAAAGAAGCAGCTGTGGCAGCCAACACCTGGAGTCAAGCTCAGTGCGATAGGCTATATGCAGTAATAGGAAATGTTCAATCACCTTACATGAATGGTCAAGATCAAGATCTTTAATTGCATTTCAGATGCTGTATTCCAACTAGAACAACTAGATTGGAGACAATCTATTGCTAATCTACCAATGATCTCTATCAATCAGAGTTGATGACTAAATTTAATTGTTGCACTCATCCTAACTTACAATACCACTGCAAGGCTCAGATTCATATTTCGTACTCATATATCATGATAGTTATCTAAGCGTGGCAGCTATATTACCCAAACACATTCCAACCCATTGTTCCTTTAATACTTAACCTTTAGCTTATACATAATTGTTTGGATAAGTTTCTATTTGAGGCATGGTCATGCTTCCATTCATTTTAGAATGGAGACTAGCCAAAGGAAGAAAAAACATGGCAGATAAGGTACAGGTGTAGGTACCTCACCTTCATTTCCTTCTCAGCACATTTTCATCAGAGTAGAATAAGGGAGTGGTTAGCGAGCCCATCTCTGTATTCCCAACTGGGTTGATTTTGTTGCAGTTATAGAAATTTCATACTCCATCGAGAGAAACATATGCCCATCGAGATGTTTATATTGATCTAGTTCTCAAATAGTTTCATTATGTACACCTGATTAAGATCAAAATGAAATAACTCTGCAGTGATTCTATTTTTGCAGGTGAAAGTGTAGTGTTTGCTTTGAGTGAATGACATCTTTGAGTTTATAATTTGCCATTCCTTATTCAGTTTTGTCAATGTCGATAGATTTATATTCAAGATTCAGAGGATAGAAATGAGGTAAAACTTCTGTTATTTATATCATGAATGACATTGTCAGTTTGATACTAAAGGTGACAAAACTCAACTGGTAAGAATGGAAACAGAAGTGCATTGGAGGACATATTTTACAGCAGGAGGATAGCGGGGGGCATCATCAACACTTACAGCCAACCTGATTGATTCCATGTTGTATGACTTTATGGCTCTAGATGTTTGAGAATGTGTGGAAGCTCAGTGCTGATGGACTCAGGAAGAAAGGAACATGGAGAGCTGAGATTACAAAGTGTGGAGCTGGATGAACACAGCAGGCCAAGCAGCATCTCAGGAGCACAAAAGCTGATGTTTTGGGCCTAGACCCTTCAACAGAGAGAGGGATGGGGAGAGGGAACTGGAACAAATAGCGAGAGAGGGGGAGGTGGACCGAAAATGGAGAGAAAAGAAGATAGGTAGAGAGGAGAGTATAGGTGGGGAGGTAGGGAGGGGATAGGTCAGTCCAGGGAAGATGGACAGGTCAAGGAGGCAGGATGAGGTGGTGTGGCTTGAGGTGGAAGGAAGGGATGGGTGAGGGGAAGAACAGGTTAGAGAAGCAGAGACAGGCTGGGCTGGTTTTGGGATGCAGTGGGGGGAGGGGACGAGCTGGGCTGGTTTTGTGATGCAGTGTGGGGAGGAGGGGAAGAACTGGGCTGGTTTTGGGATGCAGTGGGGGAAGGGGAGATTTTGAAGCTTGTGAAGTCCACATTGATGCCATTGGGCTTCAGGGTTCCCAAGTGGAATATGAGTTGCTGATCCTGCAACCTTCGGGTGGCATCATTGTGGCACTGTAGGAGGCCCATGATGGACATGTTGTCTGAGGAATGGGAGGGGGAGTTGAAATGGTTCACGAATGGGAGGTGCCGTTGTTTGTTGCGAACCGAGCGGAGGTGTTATGCAAAGCAGTCCCCAAGCCTCCGCTTGGTTTCCCCAATGTAGAGGTAGTCACACCGGGTGCAGTGGATACAATATACCATATTGGCAGATGTGCAGGTGAACATCTCCTTGACATGGAAGGTCATCTTGGGGCCTGGGATGGGGATGAGGGAGGAGGTGTGGGGTCAAGTGTAGCACTCCCTGCGGTTGCAGGGGAAGGTGCTGGGTGTGGTGGGGTTGGAGGGGAGTGTGGAGCGGACAAGGGAGTCGTGGAGAGAGTGGTCTCTCTAGAAGGCAGACAAGGGTAGGGATGGAAAAATAGCTTGGGTGGTGGGGTCGGATTGTGGATGGCGGAAGTGTCGGAGGATGATACATTGTAGTCGGAGGTTGGTGGGGTGGTATGTGAGAACAAGGGGGATCCTCTTTGGGCGATTGTGGTGGGGGCGGGGTGTGAGGGATGTGTTGCGGGAGACGCGGTCAAGAGCGTTCTCGACCACTGCGGGGGGGAAAGTTGCGGTCCTTGAAGAACGCGGACATTTTGTATGTGCGGGAGTGGAATGCCTCATCCTGGGGGCAGATGAGGCGGAGGCGGGGGGAATTGGGAATAGGGGATGGAATTTTTGCAGGAGGGTGGGTGGGAGGAGGTGTTTTCTAGGTAGCTGTGGGAGTCAGTGAGCTTGAAATGGTGGACATCAGTTTCGAGCTGGTTACCTGAGATGGAGACTGAGAGGTCCAGGAAGGTGAGGGATGTGTTGGAGATGGCCCAGGTGAACTTGAGGTTGGGATGGAATCCGACCCCACCGCCCAAGCTATTTTTCCATCCCCACCCTTGTCTGCCTTCCGGAGAGACCACTCTCTCCACGACTCCCTTGTCCACTCCAAACTCCCCTCCAACCCCACCGGCACTTTCCCCTGCAACCGCAGGAAGTGCTACACTTGACCCCACACTTCCTCCCTCACCCCCATCCCAGGCCCCAAGATGACCTTCCATATCAAGCAGATGTTCACCTGCACATCTGCCAATGTGGTATATCGTATCCATTGCACCCGCTGTGGCTTCCTCTACATTGGGGAAACCAAGCGGAGGCTTGGGGACTGCTTTGCATAACACCTCCGCTCGGTTCGCAACAAACAACTGCACCTCCCAGTCGCGAACCATGTCAACACCCCCTCCCATTCCTCAGACAACATGTCCATCATGGGCCTCCTACAGTGCCACAATGATGCCACCCGAAGGTTGCAGGAACAGCAACTCATATTCTGCTTGGGAACCCTGCAGCCCAATGGCATCAATGTGGACTTCACAAGCTTCAAAACCTCCCCTTCCCCCACTGCATCCCAAAACCAGCCCAGTTCTTCCCCTCCTTCCTCCACTGCATCACAAAACCAGCCCAGCTCATCCCCTCCCCCCGCTGCGTCCCAAAAGCCTGTCTCTGCTTCCCTAACCTGTTCTTCCTCTCACCCATCCCTCCCTCCCACCTCAAGCCGCACCTCCATTTCCTACCTACCACCTCATCCCGCCTCCTTGACCTGTTCATCTTCCCTGGACTGACCTATCCCCTCCCTACCTCATCACCTATACTCTCCTCTCTACTTATCTTTTTTTCGCTCCATCTTCGGTCCGCATCCCCCTCTCTCCCCATTTATTCCAGTTCCCTCTCCCCATCCCCCTCTCTGATGAAGGGTCTAGGCCCGAAACGTCAGCTTTTGTGCTCCTGAGATGCTGCTTGGCCTGCTGTGTTCCTCCAGATACACACTTTGTTATCTTGGATTCTCCAGCATCTGCAGCGTCTGTACCCACTGCAACAAATGCATCCTGCATTCCCTTCCATACTTGTGTGAATAGTCCATGCACACAGGAAATTGAAAATGGCTGTGACCACACCTGGACTAGATGGAGAGTTTGTTTTTCTGTCCAAGTGCATGAGCTGTACTTGTGAGCCATGTCACTGGGGGCTTGGCTGGATAATGTCACCAGCATTTAGAATTCTACATGGTCCTGACAGGTGGGAGTTCTTCTGGTTCTGGCAAGGGGCAAGATATCTTGAGCAGAGTGTCATGTGGTGCATGGGAATGGCTGGAAATTTCAGGAAAAAAAACCTGAGAAATTTTCCTTGAGCCCAGGGAAACCCTCTTTGAAAATTCTGATAAAATTCAGCCTGCTATCTTCCTTTGAAATTATCATGCTGCTTCTTGGCTAGTAAAATATTAAACAAAACATAGAAAACTAATCATAAAATATTTTAGACTCAGCTCAAAAGAGTTTGGACTCAATAATATGCATGAACAATCAATGTAACCTTGAAGTTCCAATTGTTTGTGAAGGACTCTCTGATACAAAGTGATGTTTATGAACTGCAATTCTGAACGGCTGTGGACTCCTACTATCTTGAGTTGAAATTTTTGTTTGCATTCATGCAACATTATGATTAAAGGTCAAATTATGAAACATACAAAAAAAAAATTAAAATGATTTTGCTTCAAACCACTTAAAAGTCAACATGACATCAGATTGATTTTCATACCAGGGTTACATGAAAACAGGTTAGGCTTTAACCCCTTGAAAGCTGTAACTGTATTTTATGGCAAAAGAATATTAGATAAACATATAATGTATTTCAAGAATTACAACATCACGTATCCATAAAATATTCTTCGTCTGAAGCATGGTATGAGATTTTAAAACATGTTAACCTGAATTCTGCAGCCAACCTCAGGGAATCTCTCTCCCACTGCAACTATCCTCTCCACCTATCTTCTCCTCTATCCATCTTCCGTCCACCTCCCCCTCTCTCCCTATTTATTTCAGAACCCTCTCCCCATCCCCCTCTCTGATGAAGGGTCTCAGCCCGAAACGTCAGCTTTTGTGCTCCTAAAATGCCGCTTGGCCTGCTGTGTTCATCCAGCTTCACACTTTGTTATCTTGGATTCTCCAGCATCTGCAGTTCCCATTATCTCTTAACCTGAATTTTTATGGTTTTGAACTATGCTCTGATTTTATGTTGTTATACTAGAGTGCAGCTCCTTCTATGAATGTGCATGACAAACGGAATGGAGCAGGTAGGCATTAATGCATTCTGCACTAATTTCTTAACTTCAACGGAGCACGTTTATAAAGATTTAATACAATGTTTTGTGGATGTGTTGGCTTCTTTCAAAAATTGTGGGTAGGCAATTTCTTCAGTGCTACTGGTGTTACTTTTAACTGAAGTTCAAAAGAAGATTCTGCTGTACTTCTAGGGAAATACCCAAGCAGCAAGTGTGATGTTTTTATTTTGCACCAGAGCTTGGTCTCACAAACTGTTTGAAAGTGCAGTCTGAATGGATCTGCGGTAGTTCAGAGACCAGCTTAGCTCCTTGCTACCCGAGTTATTAATACCAGGCCAGAACTTCTCAAATGTCAAAAGAGAATTTGATGAGGAGTCGTTCTCTGCCTGAAACCACATGGAACAAATCTTCCTAATATTGAAGCATTTGTATCATGGCTGTAGTTTTCTTCCTGGTGAGTTTATAGCAAGACTACATTGCTCTGGCAAGGTCCAGATGCTATTAGTGCCCCAACCTGTCAATCTGGCCAAAGGATCATCTAATAATGCAGCAACAGATGAAGAGCTCCAGACTGCCATATTATGCGTATAATCATCATGTCTGAAGGCTATCTTTCTTCAGGACACTAAAAGGTTGGGAATGAGAGTTGGGGGGGTTTAGGTACAGAAGAACATTGTACTTCGGGTGTCAAGTGTCCTATTGGAGTTCCAAAGACTGTTCATGCCATGTGCATATGTTTCTGATGCAATGCTAAGTTGATGAAAGGGCTACTTAGAATACATTTAACTAATACCAGAAATATGCAGAGTAGGTAGATGATGTCAATCAGCATGTATTCCTGACATAACAGCAGCTCTGTCAGCCTGGAAGCATGAAGGAGCCCTTCCTTGCTGCCAATGCTATTTCACTGGATCACCAACTGCCTGCATGTTAGTTGCTAGTTTATTTCATCCGGCTTGAATTGAGTTTAATTGAATTAGTTTTATTGTCACATGGACTCAAATGAGTAGAGAGAAAGTTTACAGCTCACCATATATAGTGTCATTTTAGGTACAAGGTACGTAGTAACAAATTTTTTGGTATAACTTCCAAGGAAAAGAAAGTAGACAAATAAAAACTAAAAAGATCAGCAGTACTGATCATAGGAATTAATTAGAAAATATAGAAATAAAATGTTCAGAACAACAATTGTTCACTTTTTTTGTGCTTCCAGCAGTTCATTCAAATTTTAAAGGCCCATAGGGACCAATGTGGCAAGTGTTAGAATATGTTTTTGTTGTCTTAAAGGCTTCTGCACACTTAGTTGTCCACACTCCAGATTTATACTTTGAATATTTTCTTTCTGGAAACAAATGTGACTGGGAGAATGAAGTGAAGTCACACTGAACAAGTTAAGCTGCTGGAAGAGGAATGAGAAGGAGGTGAAGAGCTCTCTAGAGGAGGCTATGTCCATTTAAAGTGTGCAGGGACTAATCTTACTCGCAAAGCAGCCGTCTAAGTTTGAGATACCTCTTTCCAGAGGCAACATGGGTTATCAGTTTATGACATGGCATGCAATTCTGGTCCATAACTTATGCACCTAATACATCCATCGGAAGCCTTAAGAAACATGATAGAGCAAACCTTTGGCAATGCTGAAACAATGATTCTTTACATGAACTGCTCTAGATGAAACCTGGATTACTTGCCTGAAATGGGTCTCAAGATTTATAGTAGTCTGCTAAGAGCTGCAAAACCTGCTCTTATTTCTCTTCCACTTTCCATAGGTGAGAAGTTGAGGAACAGGAGTATGAAGAGGAAAAAGAAGAGCAGAAAGCAGGAGGAAGGGAAACTCAGCTTATGGCTGAATGCAAAGAACTTATTCCAGGTTGAAATCAATAGGTCAACAAAGATTTCTAGCACAACAACTGAACTACCTTCCTTTGCTTTGTCATTGGCCATCACACCTCTTGGCTTGCAACAGTTTTAAGTATTTTACAATGAGGTGGACCATATGAATGTTAGATATGAGTCCTGACTAATAGATTGTTTCTGGTTTGTAGTGATTTGAGCAGTGGCTGAGGCCATTGGTGCAGTTGGTAGGCTATGGTAATTAATTAAGCATTCATTAACTTTAATGATCTCATGAAAGTGATCAAAGTATCTTATACCACTACATTCAGACCTGTGTGACTCAGCTTCTGGAACTGACCTCTTAATGCCTTAATGCAGGGTATCCTGATCACTTGTAAAGACACAACATCACTCCTCCTTTAAGCCAACTTCACTGATAGGGCTCTCCCATAATGACCTCAAGGACAGAATTTGACAATCTCTGTGCATGTTCTCAATAACCATTGCATCTTCAACAGGCATAACGCAACTTCCCTTTCAGACGTGCAGATTGGCTTTATGGTGCAGGCTAGCTATAAGCAGTGCTCAGTAGTAATGGTACTGTGTTCTTGCGGATAGGTTTGTTTAAAGAATAGTGCAGTTAGTGCTGGCAGCAATGAGTGCAAAAAAAAATTAAAACAGACAGTAAGAGGTTGTTATGCTGTCTGCCTTATACTAAACAATACAGGATAATCGTGCATTGCAATTCCCTCATCCATTTTCAGGCTCGATTTAATTTAACTCACAGTCATGATGCACACAAGCTGGTTAATTCAGCTGTAGGCTGCTCTCACTACTTCCCCAAGCTAGTTAATCCAGTCAAGTTTATGACTTAGACAACAGCTTTTATTTTTATGACATCTTCAATATGGGAAATTAACCTAATACACAATTTAACTAAATAGTTTCAATTGTACATATTTTTGTGAATTTCTACTCAACAAGGAGAGATGTATTAACTTTAATGTTGTGTATAAATAATTTGTTGGGGTGCCATGCTAATAGTATTGAATGTTTATGGTCAAAGAGAAGATTAGGATAAGAGTTAAATATTCACAACCATTTTATTGAACTCTCCCTGATCTTATCTCATCCAGGTGACATAACTACCAAGGACCTACCTCGATTTTAGCACCTACAATTTTAATGCACTGAAGTCACAGGTCTTTCTTTAAATAAGCCAATGTTATCACAGACTCATGGGTTTTGCTGCTACAGGAAGCCAAGTGAAAAGAGATTGGAGTGCAGGGCAAAGTTAATCAAAGTAATTTGAAAGTTACTTTTGGTTGTTCAGAAGGAAGAGCTATCCTACGAGGGACATTCTGTTGTCTCCTAGTCTGGTCTCACTACTCGATCCATTATTTAAGGCCTATCTTGGGATCATGGTGCACCCTCCTGCCAGTTAGTACGGTAGCTGCACTCCAAAAACTCCTTCCATAAAGTGCCGGAATGGCGTTAATGAAACGTGGTTACTGCCAGGTGCTGCGGTAGTAAATGAAACAAGCTGGTTCACAGAAGAAATAAAATTTTGATTGAACAAGTCCAAATCTGCTTTTAATTTATTTCTATTTCATTCGAAAAATCTTACAAAGCTTTTCAAAATGCTTTTCATTCACCATAGAAATCAGGAATTAACATATTTGTTGCATCCATGTCTTAGAAATGAAACTGACTGCAGAACAAGATTAACTTTCCATCGTTAGTCTATTACACTCTGTGGCAATTGGAAGAATAATTGGAACATTCAGACTGAAATAGTTCCCCAGCCCTTTATCTATTAGATTTCAGCTGCTTTAAACTACTAGGCAATATACAGTTACATAACTTCATTGTGCACTGGGATATTTAAGCCAATTCTGTTTAAATTGGTTTCCACCCCACATACCTGAAGCCAAAATAATTCCAGTCAGCTGTTTTTAAACCTTAGAGAAATGAAAGACATTTGCAAGTTGAACATTTATACAGGTTTCATTCTATTCCAGTGACAAATTAATTTGCTTCCCAATTATCAGTCACAATATAATCTAATCAAAAGTGAATTAATCAGATTTGTTTATCACTCCACTCATCAAATCTTATGATGCTATGACCTAATACAGTATTTCCAGATAGTGAGCAAATGAAAGTGCACTGTGTATTAGAAATTGAAAAATGGGTTCAACATTAAGCAATTAGAAAGCAGCATATATAGAAGATACTTCTTTAATCAACAAATTTTCTTAAGAATATTGTCGTGTATATTAGTAATTTGCATTGAAGGATAAAACATGCATATACATAGCAGCTTTCATAACTTAGATTTCTCAAAACTTCATTACAGGTGGATCTTTGAATCGTAGTCACTATTACAATGCACAATCAATTTATGTACACTGAAGTCACACAAAAGAATAGGTAATGGTTTAGCAGTGTTGGTTGAGAAGTAAAAATTGGCTCAGATATGTGGTGAAATCCCTAACAGAAAAAAAAACACAACTTATATTGCAGCTCTAAAACAAGAAACCATCCCAATGTGGTTAAAGAACAAAATATGACCGTGAGCCACATCAAAGAATATTAAGACAAAAGCTTGACCAAAAAGGAAGCTTCATAGAAAGATCTGAGGGGTAGAAAATGAGGTATAGGGGCAGGAAAGTGTGGGGGGGATATTCCAGAGTTGTCCAGGGCTTAAGCAACTGATGATACAGCCACCAATAGTGGAGCAAGTAAGATCAGGGATGCATAAGGGGCAAAAAAAATGTTCCCACCGTAAGCCTGTTTATTTTATGGAATACCCTTCTTTGCTGTTAAAATTCTTTATGTATTCAGCTTCAAAACAAAATAAGACGGAGCTCCATTACAATGATTTTGATGTCAGTGTTTTCATGATAATAACGTCACCACTATCTTTGTACATAACATATGAAGAAGGCTCACTTGCATGCATCAGTTACTAGGTGATGTAGAAGCATATCTATGCATTATGACAGCTATATAATGTAAGCAAATGCAATAAATCCTGAATAGTATAAAATGAAATCTAAGAAAATCTTAAGTAAAAATAAAACAATAATTGCCAGTGAAACTCAGCAGGTCAGGCAGCATGTGTGGGGAGAAAGGAAAGTTAACGTTTTGAGTCCAGTGACTCTTCGTCATGAGCAGATAGGTGGAGAAGGACCCCAGAGGGAAAGAGACATTTGAAAGAGATAGGTAAACAAGGAGATGATGGGTAGCAAGCAATGACAGAGGCAAAACTGAGTGAGTGATAATAACAGCTAAGAGTAGGAGAGGATGGGTGAGCTGTACTGAAAACAACCCATATCATAACATAACATAACTCTCTGATGAAGGGTCTAGGCCCGAAACGTCAGCTTTTGTGCTCCTGAGATGCTGCTTGGCCTGCTGTGTTCATCCAGCCTCACATTTTATTATCATGTCATAACATGACTGGGTATGGGATGGATAAAAAAAACATGGAAGGATGGAATCAGGCAGTAATGTTATTCACTGTTGAGCCCTAGAGGATGCAGGGTCCCCAAGCAGAAAATGAGATTTTGTTATTCAAGCTTACACTGGGCCTCACTGGAGCACTGCAGCAAGTTTATAACAGAAATATTGGTGTGGGAATATGGAACTGTGGTGAAGTGGCAGGTATGGCAGGTAACTGGAAGCATGGGGTTATTTTTATGGATATGACATAAGTGTTTTGCAAAGCTGTCAGCCAAGCTGCCAGTAGGAGACACGAGGACCTGAGGGCACAGCTTCGAAGTGAAGGCCTGACCCTTCAGAATGGAGATGAGGATGAATTTCTTTAGCCGGAGAGTGGTGAATATGTGGAACTCAGCTTTTTTTTTCTTTACTCATTCACAGGATGAGGGCTTCACTGGCTAGGCATTTATTGCCCATCCCTAATTTCCCAGAGGGCAGTAAAGAGTCAACCACATTGCTGTGGGCCTGGAGCCACATGTAGGCCAGATCAGGTAAGGATGACAGTTTTCTTCCCAACGGTCATTAGTGAAGCAGATAGATTTTTCTGACAATCGACAATGGGTTTAAGGTCATCATTAGATCCTTAGTTCCAGATATTTTATTGAATTCAAATTCCACCATCTGCCATAGAGGGATTCGAACCCAGGTCCAAAACACTATCTGGGTCTCTGGATTAATAGTCCAGCAATAATACAACTAGGCCATCACCTCCCCATATGACGGCTGCAGAGGGCTGTGGAAGCCACAACATTGGGTGTCTGTAAGAGAGCGATATTTAAGTTCTTGATTGGCAAGTGGATGAATGGTTACAGGGAAAAGGCAGGAGAATAGGGTTGAGAAACATGCCAACCACGATCAAATCACTTAATACTGCTCCTTTATTTTATATTCTTACAAGATTCTAACCAAATTGATTCAAGAAATGACAAAGGGCAGAACCTTAAAGGATTTTGGGTGATGTTGGCTATGGAAAGATATGTGGTAGATTTGGCGACAAGTGTGGAGAGGCCTATCTTAAGATTGAAGCAACTCATGCCATTTTTGACCCTTTTAGTATGTAGCGTGGTGAGATTCCTGCTAGGCAGATGCAAGATGTCAACTGACGGGAATTAAATTTAGCCTCAAGCTCACCTAACAAGCTTGACATTGGCAAATCTCTCATAGAAACTAGAGTGAGCACCTGTAATGAAATCGATGCTGGAAACTGTACATCAACATTTTAGAGCACATTCTAAGAGTGCAGGCTACAAGCACCCACATCCCTGGATAATGGCATCTGACAAGCACAAGCCTTTAAGAACTTTTACGGCTCACCTCTCGTCCACTTACAGAACACTTCTGCATTTTAATGATTCACCTTGAGCTATATGGCAAATACCATTGTAATGCTATGATAGGGCCACACGTCTAGGTCATGGATTGGATCAGGCTGCATCACCAGACCCTTCACTTCTTCTCACAGCACTCATTCACTTTGAGTCTAGCAGGATGTTCACAGCATCCCTGCCTTGAATCACCTTGCCTTGTCATTTTGTACTTTGCCCCTTCAGCCAGAGTTACCACGCTCACGTTACCGATGACCTACCATGAAGTGTAGACACAATACCAGGCAGCTTGTCATAATTATCCACAGATCTCAGTCAAGTCAAAATGGGTAATTGTCATTCAGAAGGCCATGGTGCAGCAAGTCAATGGCAGATTCCAATACGGGTCCGAGCCTTGTTTGCCATAGTCAGAGTCAAGACCCTCTCCTCTTAAGTGCCAAACATCATGCAGCATTCTACCCAACATATTCTTTCTGTCCTTTTTGGGCTATCTTCCTTAAGAAAGATATTGACTTTCTCCCTACCATGCTGGACATTCCCTCAAATGACTGAGGCTGTTTTAACCCAGGCAGCACTTCAGAATGAACTGGTGTGAGGTCAAGTTTTGTGGCTTCCTCTGCTGGCCCTCAAGGAGGAGGCAGTTCCTTGTTGGTAACACACCCTTCATTACAGCCCCCTGGACCCTAACACAAAGTGGGGCCCAGATTTTTCCCTTTCACCCATGCCCAGGACAAATGTTAGGAACAATGTATGGCAACTGTGGACTAACATTGCTTGCCCAGGGCATGGACGCATATGATGCCAATAAATTCTGGTGTGTGGCAAGTTGTTCCATAAATGATGTGTGGTTAAGATGGGATGGAAATTGAACATGAGAGATGCTATGGGGTGGAATAGATACTTAGTGAGGCAGGTTTGGTAAGATATTGTAAGAGAACTGACAAGGCCTTGTTGTGATGAACCTCCCAAAAAAAATGGATACAGCTTGAACTTCGCCAAAAATACATAATATTCAGCCCACAATGTTTTTTTTTGTTCAATGTAGACAAATTTCTGTAGTCAAAGCAATCCTGCCAAATCACAAGTGATCTTTGGGTGATGAACACAGAAGTCACAGCAATCACACTTGCACTTCTATGATAAATCTTCCCAATACAAAGAATAGAATTGAAATCTATTTTTTCTTTGTCATTCTTCGCTCTTAAAGCAAATGGTCCTCTTCTCAAATTGTGTTTAATAATTTTAGAGTTGAACTGTATCACAATACAAAGAAATTACAACAAATATTGAATTACTTGTACTTTCCAAAACAACTTCAGATATTGTAAAATTAGAGAGAAAGAAAGCAGCAGAAATAAAAAAATACAAAATGACACACACTTTTTTGTTCATTTTTGAGTCAAAAGAACCCATACTGTATTCAAGTCTTTAATATTGCATTTTGTCGTATCTCTTTGTAGACCAACACAAGGGGGCCCAGGTCTGTTCTTTCAGATGTTGGACCCTCATCATCTGAAGCTGAACATAAAGTATGAAGGTTGAATAAAGATTACAATGGAGCCTTCCTCAAGCTATTCCTATATATACTATGTACTGTGCAAACTAGTTAAATAGGATAAAAACCAAAAGAACTGCAGATGCTGTAAATCAGAAACTAAAACAGGCATTGCTGAAAAAGCTCAGCTCAGGTCTGGCAGTGTATATGAAGAAAAATCAGAGTTAATGTTTCGGGTACAGTGACCCTTCCTCAGAACTGATGGTAGCTTGGAAAATATCGGGTTATATGCAGAAGACAGAGTGGGCGAGGGGGTAAGAAGTAAATGATAGCTGGTGATACAGCCCAAAGAGAGAGAACACAGCTGGACTGACAAAAGTGATAATGGGAACTGCAGATGCTGGAGAATCCAAGATAATAAAATGTGAGGCTGGATGAACACAGCAGGCCAAGCAGCATCTCAGGAGCACAAAAGCTGACGTTTCAGGCCTAGACTCTCTGATGAAGGGTCTAGGCCCGAAACATCAGCTTTTGTGCTCCTGAGATGCTGCTGGGCCTGCTGTGTTCATCCAGCCTCACATTTTATTATCTTAGACTGACAAAAGAGTGGGTAATGATCTGGCTGGGAGAGTAAATAGCTGTTAATGGAGACTGTTAGTGGCAAACAAGCCTGAGGCAGAGATGTTGGCGTGGGAACAGGGTGGTGAGTTAAAGTGCTGCTCACAGTGTGGTCTCCTGTGTCTGGAGGAAACAAAGTGTAGACTGGGTGATTGCTTTGCAAAACATCTATGTTCTATCCACAAAAAAGACCCTGAGCTTTCAGTTGCCTGCCATTTTAACACACCACCCTGTTCCCTGGCCATTATCTCTGATCAGGCTTGCTCCAGCGAAACTCAGTACAAGCAGGAAGAACAACAGCTCATTTTCCCTAGAGAAACCATGCAGCCCTCTGGACTCAATATTTAGCTCAATAACTTTAGGGCCTGAACTATCCCATGTCCTAGCCCCCAACCCCACACACCAGAATTTGTTATCATAATATCGGCCATTACAAATTACTTATTGTGAGCCACTAACAGCCTCGTTAACAGCTATTCACTATTCCATCCAGACCATTCTCCACTTCTTTGTCTATCCAATTGTTTTCTCTCTCTTTGGGCTTTATCCCCACCTTTATTTACTCCTTACCCCCTCCCTCCACCCTATCTTCTGCATATAAACCAACATTTTCCTAGTTACCATCAGTTCTGAGGAAGGGCCACTGAATCTGAATTGTTAACTCTGATTTCACAGATGCTGCCAAACCTTCTTAGCCAGTCCAGCAGTTTTTGTTTTTGTGCCTCAAAGGGATGCTGGCACACCTGACATTGTATTACTTCCTGTGATGATGAAAGTATTTTCATAATTATATAGTTAAAGAACTATTCTTTAGTTAATAGTAACAAGCACGCGGTTGCAACATTCTCTTTCCTTGAATTAAAAATAAGTCTAATGTGAATATATACAAAAAAAAGTAACCCATATGGTACTTAAAAAATGACAATAATCTAACATGGAATGTTCAGTTTGTCAGAAACACACATTCAGAATAATGCTTCTTGGAGATGTTGCCTACTCCTCACAGCCTCAGACGCAGCTTGGTCCTCAGCTAACTCGAAAGAAACTGAAAGAATTGTAGATGCTGTAAATCAGAGACAAAAATAGAAATTGCTGGAAAAGCTCAGCAGGTTCTTTGGAAGGACTACTCAACCCAAAATGTTAACTTTTCCAGACCTGCTGAACTTTTCCAGCAATTTCTATTTTTGCAGCTGCCTCAATAGGTCTTGTAACCATTACATGCAGATATGATTTGCAATCATCTGTTCTTTCACCCTGAGGACTGTGTTATCTGATGCGGAAGTGATTCTTTCATGGTACTGTACTGTTTGGTATTGTCAACTCGTGTGAACGTGATTCATTGTGTGAGTTGCTCACTTATTGCACCACACTAAAGTGATCAAAACAACCTTTAACTTTCTTCTCCCTACAATCTGTTTTACCATGGATTCTGTTTTATTTCCATCCAACACACACCCACACACACATTTCCATCTCCATCTATTTACTTTACATGATTACCAACAGTTGCCTCGATGTTCATTGATAATGTAGAATCTCTTCTATTTGTGCCATTTCTTTTTATTCCTAAAACCTTGCTCAGCTATTTATGAACTTCAACTTAACTTGCTACTTTACGTATTTTGCACAAACAATTCTGTTTTTCAATGTTTGCTTAAATTTTCCTGTAATGTTTCCAGAATTTTTCATCTGGTGCTATAATAGAAGATGTGTAAAGATTTGCACTTCTAAATGTAAAACACACTTCTTTTAACAATTCTTCTACCATTTATTTTCTGCCACAAATACACTCATTTGGTCATGCTTTCCTTATATTTTTCTGCTGATTTTCAAGTGAGATTGATGGTGCTCATTTAGTGTTCCCAGCTAGGTGGTGCTACAGCACCAAGCTTTCCTGCAATTTTACTCTGAATGGCTGGAGAAGGTCACCTGATGCATGATTCCAACTTTTTTTAAGCTTCAGACTGTCACCTCTTGGGTATCTTCTCTTGAAAGATGCAATAGATTGGAACTGGTCTGTGAAGTGCCAGAAGAAAGCACTAACGGGTCATGCTGTTCCGACCCACAATGATGCCTACTGTATGGAAGCTCGGTGTTTGAGAATGTTTAATTAGAGATTGATAGAAGAGTCGCTGGATCCAAAATGCTAACATTGTTTTCTCCTCACAGACAGTACCAGACGAGGTGATTTTGTTTGTTTCAGATCACCAGTATCTGTAGTTCTTTCTTTTATTTATGTATAGATCAAGGACTAGCCTGTGGAGTAGCTTTTGTTGGTGGGGGCTCTTGAAAAATATATGGGGGTCAGCTGTGGTCTCAAATACAGGGATCTTTAGCCAAATGCATTGCTGTAAACAGTGTTGTGTAAGTAATTGGATTAATGTTTTTGCTATCTTGACCAGTTGTTGTCAGTCACATAATCAGTGCAGAATCAGATCGTGTAAGATGTTGAAGGATCAATTCCATCTGAAAAGGGAAGTGGGCATCTCTAAACTTTGCCACTCTTGGCATATCTGTGGGCTTGTTCTTCCATTGCTTCCCAGTCTATCCCATAATTGGTGTTCCCACCTCATTTTATTGTCCCAAATGCAAGGCAAGTTGGGACTTTAATGTTTTAATCTTGTGCTGACATTTCAAATGGTTTGCAGCACAGGCTCTGTTTTCTTAATCTGCCTGGTGCAGGATACTAAACACAACCTGTAGGTCTTTGTGATAATGGGAACTGCAGATGCTGGAGAATCCAAGATAACAAAGTGTGGAGCTGGATGAACACAGCAGGCCAAGCAGCATCTCAGGAGCACAAAAGCTGACGTTTCGGGCCTAGACCGTCCTAGGGTCTAGGCCCGAAATGTCAACTTTTGTGCTCCTGAGATGCTGCTTGGCCTGCTGTGTTTATCCAGCTCCACACTTTGTTATCTCTGTAGGTTTTTGTACTTGTTGGCTTGCCCATATCCATTTGGGCTGCGTTCCAATCACAGACCACGCAATGCTCCTCCTGGTACGCTCTATCACCGTGGGTTTGAAAGTGACCCAAAGTGTATCGCATTCACATGGTTCCTCCACTCCTGCTCTTCTGCTTTGACTTCTACTTTCTCCAGTTCCAGCTTCACTTTTTGCAGTTCCTTACTGAGCTTCACCTTTTCCCATTCTCTACTTCACAGCAGCTCCATGCAGCTGGCTATCACTCTAGCCTTGCTGAGGTCGAAAGTGCACTTCCCTTCAGCTTTCCGTACTTTGCCCACCATTTCTGTCCCACAGGTGCCTCACCTGATATGTGTTTACTCCAATATTCAACCAATCTGGCCACTTCATATTGAGGTACTTTCTTTGAACCTCCACCTACTCTTGGCATTGTGACATTTCTCCTGTTGTTTCTTTTCAATTTACTACTCTCTCTAGCAATCCCTATCTGAGTCCCTACCTATCTGAAGAGGATGCAAAGACATTATAGATGACATGGACAGGTAACAGATGGAATATAATCTAAGCATGTGTGAAGTTAATCATCTCAGTGAAAAACAAACAGAAAAACAGGATATTTTTTAAATGGTCAGAAATTTGGAGGTGTGGATGTCCCAGGAGATACAGGTACCCTTGCCATGAGTTACTAAAATGTAGCATGCAGGTGCAGCAATCAGTTTCTAAAGGCAATGGTGTGATGGCATTATTTGGAAGACTTTTGAGTATAGATGTAAAAATATCTCTCTGCTGTTGCATAGATTCTTAATAAGACTGCATCTGGAGTACTGTTGACGGGTTTGCTCTTCTTATCTAAGGAAGAATATACTTAACACTGAAAGAACGCAATGAATGATTGTCTCACAAGGTAAGATTGAGGAAATTGGACCGGGATCCTCTCGATAGGATGAATGGTCTACTACTGATCCGAGGTTAATAAATAACCCAACATCAAATGGTGCTGCTAGAGGAAGTGTACAGATTGTAAAGCTGCCTTTAAGAAGTTTTGGCTAAGTGCTAAACTATGCAGTAATCTCCATGTTTCTTTTTGAAACAAACCAGACGATTTTTTTTGTTCTCTTACAGAAAAATACCACAGCAGGCTCCTTACCTCACAATTTAATCTTTAAGATTTCTGCTAGGATAAGGTTTAGTTTGACTAAGGCTGATGTCAATAGCAATGTAAGAGAAAATTGAGATAATTGAGTAAAGACAAATCGTGATTAATGAGGCATGAAACTTGGAGTTTACTCTGGTCAACAGGCCATGATGAATAAATCATAGAGGTGAGAAAGAAAAGTATGTGTTCAGAGTTGTAAAGAGACCAGATACATTCACATATCTAACAAATGTTGGAGAGAGATGCCATCACCATCATCTAGAACATTTGCTTGAAAGAGAATATCTGATAAAAAGAACAGCCTGACAAACCTCCTCTCCTCTGAAATCCTCCCACAATCCCAAGTGTCAGTCAGAAATGAAGCACAATTCACAAAGAAATTGAATGTTAGCTGGTAGCACAGAACCCATTGATAGAGCAAAGTGAGACAGGCACACTGATCAGCGCAAATCCATCAATGTCACAGTCCCAACCATGAGGAGAAATAGGCAGGCAAAATCCAAGTTCAGATTTGGCAATCAGAAATGTTAAGGGTGTGATGAAAATAAAAGAAGATAACCAGAGAGAAAGAGACAGGAGGCAAATTCGGCAATTACAGGTATACCATGACGGAAGGAGAAGAAACCTGTTCATTTCTTTACTTCTCAATGCAAGTTTTAATTAATTAATGATTGGTATTAAGTAAAAATGTTGCTTACAGGTTAATCACATTGGTATTATTGGTTACAAATACGGTAGAATCATGTAGAGATAACACTTCATGCCCCTGGATCACAGGAAGTTTCATGGCATCATATTGAACATGGGTAAGGAAACCTCCAGTCTACCACATATCTCAGCTGCTGAATGTAGAACAGCAATAGGAAAAAAAACACTTAGGATGGTCAGGGCACAGGCTGTACTTTGGGGGATTTCAATATCAATCATCCAGTATGGCTCAATAGCACCACAACTGACTGAGTTGGCCAAGTGCTGAATGATATTCCTACTAGAGTGTGTCTCTGACAAGTGCTGAGGGGAATCGATAAGAGGGGAAAAGCTATTTGACTTCATTTTAACAAATCTATATGTCGCAGATGCATCTGTCCATGACTGTATAAGTTGGAGTGGCTACTGCTCAGTACTTGTGGAGACAAAGTCCTATTTCACATTGAAGGTAGTTAGTTTTGGTATGGCACCACCACTGTGCTAAATGGGATAGATTTTGAACAGATCTGGCAACTCAAGGCTGGCATTCATGAGATGCTGTAGGCCATCTGTAGCAGCAAAATTGCATTCCGCTACAACCTGTAACCTCAGGGCTCAGCATATTCCCCATTCTATCATCATCGTCCAACTAGAGGTTTGACCTTGGTTCAATGATGACTGCAGGAGAACATGCCAGGAAAAGCACCAGACAAACCTAACAACAACAACAATCAACGTAGTGAAGCTACAGTGCAGGGCGAGGTAACGACATCAGACATCCAAAGGTTGGTCATAGGCCTGCTCTTCCATTAAAGAAGGACACATGATGGTGGTTTAACCTAAGCATTAGGAAAATCCAGGACAGGAGAGAGACTGAGAAGGAAAGGCCTTCATACGAATCTTAGCCAGCACTGGAATGCAACCCATGCTGTGCCATCCTCTGTGTCACAAACCAGCCTTTCATCTAACTGAGCTAACCGACCCCCATCAGACAACGCTTCATGTAAAACAGCATAAGTAGCATGCGACTGACAGACATCAGTGATATCACAACCAACAAATCAGATCTAATCTCAACAATGAACTATTTGTAATTCCCTAAGTACTGAACCTGTCTGTGTCTATAAGCATAATGTCTACACAATATTCAGGTTTAGGCTGATAAGTGGCAAGTAATATTCGTGTCTCAAAAATTCCATGTAATAACCATAACAAATGAGAGACAATCTCACCCTTACTGCCTGATATGTAATGGCATTTCTATTTCTGAATTATCTACTATCAATATTTAAAGTTAACAAAAAGCTGAACCGGGCTAGCTTCACTCATATTGTGCAAGTCAGAAGCTAGGAGTTCTGTGGCGTGTAATTCACTTCCTAACTTCCCAAAATCGGTCCAGCATTTATAATCCACAAATTGAGAATGTGATGAAATACCCATTGCTTGCCTGGATGACTGCAGCTGCAAACAAACTCAAGAAGCTGGGTACTATCCAGAACAAAACTGTCCACCTGACTGGCTTCCCATCTCACATCTTAAAGGTTCACTCCCTTCAACATAGATGCACTATTGCAGCAGGGCAAACTGTTTATATGATGCACTGCAGCAATTCACCATGAATCATTTAGCAGCACCTTCCAAACCCTGATTTAGACTGCCTCAAATGGCAAGGACAGCAGGGGTTTAGGGCCTGCCGTACTGGTAATGTCACTGAGCTAGTTATCCAAGACCTCAAATTAATGTTTTGGGGACGGGGAGGGAAAGGGAATCCAACCATGGCAGGTTGTGAAATTTTGAATTTATAAAAAATTTAACCTAATAGTGACCATGTTACCACCATTGGTTGTTATAAAACCCCATCTGGCTCACTAATGCCCTTTAGGGAAGTAAATCTGCCACTCATGTCTGGGCTACATGTGTCTCCAGATCCACAATAACATGGTTTGCTCTGAATTCAAACTAAAAGAACTGTGAATGCTGTAAATCAGGAACAAAAACAGAAGCTCCTGGAAGGGCTCAGCAAGTCTGGCAGTATCTGTGAAGAAAAAAAAATCAGAGTTAACATTTTGGGTCTGGTGACCCTTCCTCAGGTATAGTTGGTTCTAAACTGCCCAAAAAGCAATAAATATTGGCCTATCAGCAATGTCCACATTCTATAAACAAATACCTAAAAATACGAGGTAACAACACCATCTGCTCGTTTCCCACCAAGCCATACACTGCCTCAACTTGTAATGTATTGTGTTGAAATGTATCACTGTTTTTCACTGTTGCTGGGTCAATGTCCTAGAGATTCTTTCAAACCAATGGCAATACCTACACTACATAGACCACTACAGTTAAAGAAATTAGCTCATTTGAAACTCAACCAGTCTTGGATAACAAATAAAATCAACAAATTGCAAAAGCTGGAAATCTTGAAAGATTAACACCAACATATATTTAAAGTTCATTATCTACCTCTTTAAGACTGTAGGAGGAGGTCTATCTGGGCCTGAAGACATTTCACCCTGAAGCTCATTAGAAAAAGCTTTGGGGGAAGCTCTCTTTTGCTTTCCCAGGCTGGTCACCAACTACTCAAAACAATATCCAAAGAAGAAAATTAAAACCTGACAATCATAAATTCAGACAGGTGATTTTCAGGAAACAAGTAGTTATCACAAAATTTGTGATGGCCATTAAAAACCTTGACATAGAAAGTTCCGATATCCTTTCAATGACCTCTTAAAAGTATTTATCCAGGCATCGGCAATCTTTCAATACCAAATCCTGAAAATGTCATTATGTATATAGACTTCATAACAATACTTACATTCCAACTTTTCTGGATGTCAATTTCATTTTAGTCGTTTGTTCATTGTTGTTAACAAGCATTGAATTTTTTTTGTTCATTCAGCACTGTCAAAATGTTATGACACATACTGACAAAGCACGGGTAGGTTTTCCTATTTTTGTGACTGGGAGTAAAACTAACATGGTATGTCATAAATAAGAGATTGTAGATCTGGATGAACACAACAACTTTCTGAAGACGGGTCTAGACCTGAAACGTCAGCTTTCCTGCTCCTCTGATGCTGCTTGTCCTGCTGTGTTCATCCAGCTCTACACCTTGTTATCTCAGATTGTCCAGCATCTGCAGTTCCTACTATCAGGGTAAATCATAAAGCTCTTCATAAAACTTTATTTTCATTTTAGTGAAATCAGATACTTCTACCATGTTGTTCTACACTGACTCTTTCTAGTTGGGCATCAACCTAAACATTAACTACCTTAAGGGTAAGGTAAAGATCCAATTAGTAAATTCGTACAAATTTTTTCAACAGAAAATAGTGTTGTTCTAAGTAAATTGAGCAATTTTTAAAAATCTCTTTGCTTCTTACTGAACTTTAAATTCTAAACATTTATTAGGGACAGTGAATTTTCTTTATTTTTCTTCAAAGTATTATAATATTTCTGAACTATATTCCTGTAGTCTGTGCAAAAAGCAGATGAAATTTTGTACCAATAATTTTACATGTTCATGCAGAAGCAAATTCATCCCCCCAAAAAATGGTCATTTTGATTTAACTGCTAATCTTGCAATCTATTGTATCACAAGTCACCTGGTAAATTGATAATTGGAAAATGTTACAATCGTTCAAAATTAGTATCTATATTAGTAACAATTCTCTATATCACTGCTGCCTGTTTCATCGATAGATGTACAATGGAGTAACAATAAGACTACACTGTTGACATTATTGCAACTTGCTGTTCTGAAGCAGATTTGCTTGAAAAGTCCAACAAAATTTAATTAAGATTAAGTTTGTTGTCAGTATGAGCAACATTGGAAAAGTCTATTGACATGGGGCACTGAAATTCCTTAAACCACTCTCTTGACAGATATGAGGGGATTTTGCTCATAAATCTCACCCAGTTAGATATAATTATGACTAATTACCATCAAATAGGGATTTCCTGACTCCATCTCTAGAGGCTCCATATGTTGCCCTCTTCAATTTTTTGTGTAAGTGGCTACATACTGATATTTTGTTTCAATTATCAAATTTTCGGAGTTTCAAGTTATACTCTAGGCCTGAATTTCCTGCTAGAACATATTTGTGATCTTCTGCTGAGTGATATATAACTTGCTAAGGCTGCATCAACAGCACCTTCCAAATCCTGTAGCCTCTAGAACCTAGAAGGATGAGGACAGTAAGTGTATGGAAGTATCACCACATTCATGTTCACCCCCAAGTCACACCTCATTCTGATTTGGAACTATATCACCATTCCTTCACTGTTGCTGGATTGAAATCCTGCAACTCCTTCCTCAATGTCACTGTGGTGTACTTACAAGAAGGCAGTTTGCTACCATCTTCTGAAGGACAACTACAGAGGTTTCTTAGCCAACAAATACCACATGACATGAATGAATAATCTTAATGGGTACACTAGTCTTTAGTTTTGCACTAGGGAAGCCCCGGTATGGAGGCATCCCATTGCATAAATAACCATAAAGAGGTGGATACATTTCTTATAAGACTGAACGAGAACCCACCTTGAGTATTTACCAATACAGCAATAGTAACAACACTAAGAAAAGTACATAATTGGCTATGAGGTTCTGAGATTAGCCAATGTTATCTCTGCCAGCTGTCAGAGTTGTCACAGTTGGCAGATTATCTGAGAGAATATTAGCTCAGATATATTAAAATTATCTTCATATTATATTGTTTGTAAGATTAGCTTTTCAGCAGTAGGGCCAGTCCCATGAGGTGTGCAATTGGTCTGTGATAGGGTGGCAAAAGTGTGACTTTGTTGTTAATCAACCAGAATGGCATGTTTATACTCAACTTCATTTTTTTTTAAAAGATACTGGATTTTGGGATTAAATTCTAGGGAGTTACACATCTTCTGACACACACACATACACACAAGCTATTACACCAGGGATCCTAAGCACATCAGTCATGCATGAAAATCTGTCTATGCTTTCTGTTCCCGATCTAGTCTGCCAACCTCAACAAAGCAGCTGTCACCACGCTTATACAATTAGACATGCTAGACTGCAGCAGGTTTGTGGAGGAGAATTTTAACATGATACAGCATCTACGCTGTCAAGCCCTTTAAAGATCTTACATATTTCAGTTGAATTATCTTTCAAAACTCCAAGGCCAAGCCAACACAATGTATCCTCATAGGATAATGCTTTCAGACCAGGTACTAGTCTAGTGAACCTTTCATTGCAATCTACTTAGGAGTGGTATGTTCTACTTAGAATAAAGTAACTAAAGCTTTGCACAGTATACCTTATGTTAGTAACCATTTTTTCACCTTATAAACCAATCCCTTTTTTAACAAAAGCTCACAATTCCCTCCCTTACCATGGCTTTCTTTCCCTAAATGTTGTGGTCCAAATCTTCTGAGAAGTAATGATCACTGATGGATTACTATTCAGTCCTACTTTAAAAGATTAGGATCAAACTACGGATTTCTTACTAACATTCCAGATTGACGCCCCATCAGAAATGTGGAGTCTACCTGGAATCCAACTGCTCGCTCAGACTGCAACATTGTTAGTGGAAATCAATACACCTCTCCTTTTCATGGCATTATATGTCATTACTCTGTTAAATTTAAGTGTTCCAAGGCGACACGTCTAGAGTTATCTATTATCCCAAAGCTGGCATACGTTGGTTTAGCGCTAACCATCCTAACCATCGACCTAAAGAACCATCTATCCATCCACCAGACCTGATCAGCTGCCAATCCCAAACCCATCATGGTGATTGTCCCCACCCTCAATCCACCCCAAAATGATTACTCTCTCCTCATATATCTCCTTTTAAAGTGATTGTGCCACCCCTCGCCCTTCCAAAAATGATCAACCACCTCCCTGACCGCACTCACCCAACTCTCTCACCCTGCTGAATTGAAAGGCAGAGCAGACTCAATGGGCTCGATGACTTACTTCTGCTTTTAATTCTTGTGGCCTTATGGGTGAGGAAAGTGAATGTAATATAAAGTTTGCGAATGACAAAAAAAGGGGAAGGTAAACGGTGAGACTGTTACAAAACTATATAAAGAGATATAGAAAAGTTAAATCTGCAGTACGGAAGGATTTTTGCCTCCTCATACATGAATCACATAAAGACAGTAATTAGTGAAAAGTCCAATGGTGAGTTCAATGGAGAAAGCAAATGGAATGCTGGCCTTTTTTTCAAGGGTAATTGAGTATAAATATGGAGAAATCTTTCTAAAAAAAAAATAAGGCACTACTCAGGTCTTACCTAGAATTCTGTAAACCATTTTCGTCCCCTTATCTAAGGAAAGGTGGAGATGGAACTGTTGGCAGCCCAGAGGAAGTTCATTAGGTTGATACCAGGTATGAAAGGATTTTCTTATGAAGGAAGCTTGTGGAGGTTGGTCTTGAACTGAGAGGTAACCTTATTGACAGATATAAAATCTTACAGGTCTTCACAGTTTAGATGCTGGAAGATAAGTTCCCCTTGTGGGAGAATCTAGGACCAGACAGTATAATCAGTAAGGAGTTACATATTTAAGATAGAGAGGAAGAATTTCTTCTGGCAGTGAGTAGTGAATCCGCCAACAGGGAGCTGTCAAGGCTATGCTTTTCAGAAAATTCAAGACTAAGATTGATTCTTAATTTGAAAAGGAATTAAGGATGATGGGGAAAAGGCAGGAAAGTGTGGGAAGATGATTACCAAATTGAACAGTAGAGCGGCCTCGATGGGCGGAATGGCCTACTTCTGCTCCTAAATCCTATGGTCTCAACCTTGTGCTCCTATGTATTGGTAGCATTGTTCGAGCAGAGGGAGAGGAAGACTTAGATCCCTGCTGTGACTTCTGTGATTCTCATAGCAAATACACATTGAGTTTTAAAGACTGTGGGAACCCCAATAAATGTTGTTCAATCTATACCATTGTGCTGTGACATGTTCAGTCATGTAGAGCAAGTATTGTGCTATTACCTGTGATTGATGAGTTTGATATTCTAAGGTAGTAGCTTCCCACATTAGATCTCACCACAAAGAACTGTAACATCCACCAATGCATTCACAATGGGGTTCTCCCATTCTTTGTGCAATCATGGTCAGTACACTTGGAAACTTATCTGTACACCACACTTTGTCTGTTGCTGTTGAATGTTTCTTCTTCTCTTCACTGGCTCCTCAAAGTTTGGAACTTTTATCCAGCTAAGCAGATCTTTGAGAAGGATATACCCTTTGACGTGGACTCTCTAAAACTGTAATTACCCCTATCTGTTCTTGTGACCTGTGAAACAGCAGTGAAAGTCCAGTTATCTGCACATATAGTGCCACCAACTGTAGGTATCTGAGTAGGTACATTATAGGCATGCATCCTAAAATGATGCCCCCGAAAATGACTCAGATCATCTGAAGAAACTTGGACAAGGAATTCCACTGATTTCTACTGAATTCTTAAAGGTCTTCTTTAAGGTAAAAGACATAAATTAACCTGATAGGATAAACATATGTTACAATATTTCATGGTGAAGACTATATTTTTGTTTCATTTGCAGGCAAAATCAAGATAATACCTTTATTAGTACAAGTAAGTGAGTGCCATATACCATTTCGACTTCTGATATTTAATTGCACAATCTCCAGTGATATCCAGTTTGTGCTTCTGTGTCATCATTACTAATGAGGTGTTTAGAGAATCAACTACAGCAGTCTCCCTCTCCTTTGTGTTCCATGTGCCCTTCTGCTATGCAATTATGTTATGATTATAGTGAGTTGAAGTTATGTACAGTTACATATAGATGAAGGTCAGGCACAGAGAATGAAGGATATATGCATCCTTGCAACATGTGGCTTGAGGAATGATATGATGGAGTAGGTGGGAGAATGCAGAGTGAGGGGTGTCCCTGGTGGAGAGTTTGTTATGAGGAAGTCCTCATTTGCGCACCTAAACTGCACATTGACACTGGGACATGACATGACAGTGACATTTTGATTTGGTAAATTTGACATGAAGTTTGTATCACATTGCAGGCTTGTACAATTGTTGGTTAAGGTAATTCATGGGCTCTTGGATCATGTATTCTTACTGTGATCTTGTGCATGTATTTCATATTTATATAGCGTTTGTGAGATTGCTGCTCATCTTTCGTTACCTGAACAGGCTGATCCTTAATTTATGTTTGTACTGCAGCCACACATTTGCAGTGTTTGGCCATTGGGCATAGATAGGAATGAGCAGATGGGAAGTTCTCCTCTTAGCTCTGTTCTTGACATGAACAGATCCAGACCTATGAGGAAGGATTCATCGAATTTGACTCTTTCCCTGTTCCATCCACACCATGGAGTGTCTGGACACAATTCACTACACAGAGGTTGCTGAAAAGCAAGAGATGTTTGAATGTATCATCAACATGGGAATACATCTTAATTTACAAAGTTTTCTTTAAGGTTTTTTTTCACAGTGTTTCAGCAGTAACCTACTGGTGGCGTGCTGTACATTCAAATCTGTACATGTTTTACATCTCATTTTTCCAATAATTCCAAAACTGAGAAAATTTGACTGCTGGCCTCCTTCACCAATCAGCTTTGTAAAGCTAAACAAGGTGACTGAAATCGAGCCACTGACAGATTCATTGAACATACTTCTTGATTTCCTGCATTAAATAAGGCCATTACATGATCACCTTGCTCCTGTTGGTCTGTCAACTTCTAGTTATTGCAGCTCGATTATTGGGATTCACTACAAGGGTATCTGGTTCAACTGCCTGTACAAAGTTTTACTGGAGCACTCCCTGCACCGTGTTTAGATGACATCTCACTTCCTTGTCGCTTGCTGGACCAAGGGCTTCATAGAGCCATTGGAATTTTTTTGTGAGTGCTTTCTTCATGCTGTTCTGCCTTTTTGAGATCAGAATCGATTGAGGAATGTCTTTCAGCCCCTTTAAGAGGTGTGTGCTTCCTTTAAGTAGGGCAGTAGCTTTAACATGGTTTTGCATCTCTTGCTCAACATTCGGCCACTCAAACACTGTTCAGGAATCATGGGGTAATGCACCTTGTGCCTGCGTTCATGCCCTGAACAATTTGCTGTGGCCTTTTTAACAAAGTGTTGAAAATTAATTTGACCCTTGGGCAACTTTCAACCTCTGCAGGAACGTAAAATTGACAATATTCGATCAGCTGGCAGTTATACCACCAGGATAATTTTGCTTTTTATTGGAAAGGACATTTAGCTGGGCTGTATAATGACAGAAAATTGGATGCTATCACTCACTATCTCTGTCAAAGTTGAAAGTTGTACATTTCAGGCAATGGAATACACATATCTTTATAATTGGACTAATACTTCTCACATCACAAGGGATGCACTTGGCCTTTGGTTGTCAAGTCGAAGAAGCATAATGAGGCAACAGTGCATTTTATATCCAGCCCAATTTTCTTTTCTATGAGGAACTCAAATATATTTTACACCAGTCTAACATGTCCCAGTATTCGAACTTCACAGAAATAAGATGGATTGTCTGCTAGAATCAAAAGATGCTCTAATGTGGCTTGTGCCAATCCTTTGCAATCCCATCATACCTGAAACATGAATTCTCACTGCTCTCTCCACAGGTGCTGTTTGACTTGCTGAGCATTTCCAACATTTCTGTTTTTATCTGAGATTTCAAATACATGTAGGATTTACTTTTGTATTGGTATAGCACCCTACCTCTTTAAAGATGTTGGGCAGACTTTTAAGGTCACATGCCACATGGATTTGTCGGCATCAAGACCTGTAAAATTCCCTGAGTGGCATTCCCATCAACTTGTGGCTCACTCCAAACAATTGTTTTTTTTTACAAATAGGAGGATGGGCTAAGCCTTGGGTAGTCTAACCATCCTTGCCCCAGTTGAAATCTAATTGGCCCAGAACACAGGGTGTTCTGAGGAGGGTCACTGGACTCGAAACATTAACTCTGTTTTTTCCTTCACAGATGATGACTGACGTGCTGAGCTTTTCCGGCAACGTTGTTTTTGTTCCTGATTTGGAGCATCCGCAGTGCTTTTGGATTTTTTTTAGGAAAGTAGTGAGGCTGTGCCTCAAGTATTGGCCCAGCCTCCAGATTCTGTTTCTCGATCAAACTCCCTCCCTGCCTGGCCTTCCAATCACGATCCCCATTTCCCTCTCCCCAAAACCCTGGGCCTGTCCACTATCCTCTCCAGAAGACCCCTACACTTAGCTGCATTCCAGCTTCAGGACTTTGAAAATGGAAACTACTGTAATTTTTGGTTAGTCTTGTAACTGCCTTCAAGCTTACACTTCAAAGTAATGCTGTTTATTATACACTCATACTCAATAAACCAGATGTTCAGTTATAATCGAGATAGTAGGAACTGCAGACACTGGAGAATCCAAGATAACAAGTTGTCGAGCTGGACAAACACAGCAGGCCCAGCATCATCAGAGGAGCATCATTTTGGGCCTAGACCCTTCTTCAGAAATGAGGGACGGGAAGAGGGTTCTGAAATAAATAGGAAGAGAGAGAGGGAGGTGGATAGAAGATGGATAGATGTAAAGATAGGTGGAGAGGAGACAGCCCAGTCAAAGAGGTGGGGATGGAGCCAGTAAAGGTGAGTGAAGGTGGGGAGGTAGGGAGGGGATAGGTCAGTCCAGGGAGGTCCAAGTGTGGTTGCTGGGAAAAGTGCCGGGTGTGGTGGAGCTGGAGGGGAGTGTGGAGTGGACAAGGGAGTCATGGAGAGAGTAGTCCCTCCGGAAAACAGTCAAGGGTGGAGAGGGAAAAATGTCTCGAGTGTGGGGTTGGATTGCAGATGGCTGAAGTGTCGGAGGATGATGCGTCCGATTCGAAGATTGGTTGGGTGATACGTGAGGGCGTGGGGGATTCTTTTTTGGTTGTTATTGCAGGCACAGGGTGTGAGGGATGAGTTGCAGAAAATGTGGGAGACACAGTCGAGGGAGCTCTCGCCACTTATGTGCCCCCACACCTCCTCCGTCACCCCAATCCCAGGCCCCGAGAAGACTTTCCACATCAAGCAGTTGTTCACCTGCACATCTGCCAATGTGGTATACTGCATCGCTGTACCCATTGTGGCCTCCTCTACATCGGGGAAGCCAAATGGAGGCTTGGGTTCCGCTTTGCAGAACACCTGCGCTCTATTCACAATAAACAACTACACCTCCCAGTTACGAACCATTTCAACTCCGCTTCCCATTCCTCAGACGACATGTCCATCCTGGGCCTCCTGCAGTGCCACAACGATGTCACCCGAAGTTTGCAGGAACAGCAACTCATATTCCACTTGGGAACCCTGTAGTCCAATGGTATCAATGTGGACTTCACAAGCTTCAAAATCTACGCCCGCCCCATTGCATCCCAAAACCAGCCCAGCTTGTCCCTGCCTCCCTCACCCGTTCTTCCTTTCACCTATCCCCTTCTCCCACCTAAGTCACACCTCCATTTCCTACCTACTAACCTCACCCCGCCGCCTTGACCTGTCCGACCTCATGGACTGACCTATCTCCTCCCTACCTCCTCACCTATACTCACCTTTACTGTCTTCATCCCCACCCCTTTGACTTGCCTGTCTCCTCTCCACCTATATTCTCCTCTATCCATCTTCTATCCGCCTCCCCCTCTCTCACTATTTATTTCAGAAACCCCTTCCCCTCCCCCATTTCTGGCAAAGGGTCTAGGCCCAAAATGTCAGCTTCCCTGCTCCTCTGATACTGCTTGGCCTGCTGTGTTCATCCAGCTCTGCACCTTGTTATCTCAGATGTTCAGTTAGTTCAGTTAGCTGGGAAACTGGTTTGCAATGCAGTTTGATGCTAATGGTGTGGTTTCAGTTCCAATGCTCACTAAAATTGTTATAGAGAGCACTCCTTCTCAATCTCTCCTGAGGCATGGTGCCCCTCATTTTAACCCACCATCAGTCATCTGTCTCTATTGTGAGACCAGCCCTGGAGTCTGTTGGGACAATGTTGATTTTACCTTTCATACTAAATACTGTCATACATGGTAAACATAGGCATATCAAGCTCTAGCTTGTAGCCATATTACTACAGGCTAATCTATCTCTTTATGTGTTTGCATACATGTGCTTGTGTGAGTTTCCAGCAAGTTGTATAATCCCGTCTACTTTGGTCTGGTTTTGTGTAGAATGGCCTAGCTCTGTGCACACTGTGCTATTTATGTTGGTGGTGTGCAGTTCCACGATATCATCACAGGATTACTTCTGGGCCTCAAAGCCCTTATACAACAGCTCCAGCAGTGGCCACAGCTTCTGCTGAGTGCTGCTGGGACTGCAGAGTTGCTGTCAATTAGACAAAATGGGAGTTCCTCTTGAATGAAGGGCTGGAATCTTGCCTTCAGCCAACTAATAATGACTGCAGGGCATCTGTAATTGGCAGAGCTGCAATTTCTGCTGGCTCTTCACAAATTCTGCCATGTGTAAAGTCCTGCCATTTGTTTCAAAGGATAGATTTGATAGGTTTCTAGACTTCAGTTACTTAGCTGTGTCTGTTCTAATTAACCAATTTTGCAAACTTAGTTTTTCATTTCCTATCTCTCCAAAGAAAACATGAAAGGCGAACTGCTTGGGAGTATAATCTGCCACAGTTCTAATACCCTGTATAACAACTCACTAATTTACTCTGGGATACAAACCACTGTCAGTTACCCTAATAACAATTCAAGGATCTCAACAATCCAGAAACAAGGCTTCTCAGCAAGTTATGCAGGACTGAAATAGGCAAGAGATAAATCCATTCACCTTATATTTTTGTTGAAGAGACTCTTTCCACAATTACTGACAAAGATTCAAAAATAACAACGTACTGAGTGACAATTCTTTAAAAAAAAATGTTGCTCCAAATTAAGTTTGAAAATGAATCCCCAGCAGAAGAGCAGAAAACTTAATTAAATTGAATCATGAAATATAGGAGCAGGAGTCGGCTATTCAGCCCTTCAAGCCTGCTATGCTATCCAGTATGATCACGGATGATCATCCAACTCAGTAGAGTCTTCCCATGATTCCTTCAGTCCAAAGAACTATACCTACATCTTTCTTGAGCACCTTCAATGGTTTGACCCCAGCAATTCCCTGTAGCAGAGAATTCTCCAGGCTCACCGCCCTCTGGCTGAAGAAATTGCTCCTCATCTCTGTTCTAAAAGCTTAGCTTTTATTGTTAGGCTGTGGCCATGGTTCTGAACTTCCCATTCATTGAGAATTTCTTTCCTGCATCTACCCTGTTTAATCCTGTAAGAATTTTATAGCCTATATGAGATGCGCCCCCCAAAAAAAACAACTCATTCTTCTAAACTCTAGTCAATATAGTCTGAGCTGAACCAGTATCTTCCTGTATGTCAGTTTTGCTGTCTAAAGAATCAGGCAGGTACACCTTCTTCACATTGCATCAATAACCAGAATATTCTTCCTCAGATAAAAACACCAAAACTGAATACAAAATTCCAGGTGTGTTCTTACCAATGCCCCCTACAGTTGTAGCAAGGCATCCCTGTTCTTACACTCGAATCTTCTCAATATAAAGGCCAACATACCATTTGCCTTCCTCACTGCATGCCACACTTGCATGTTTACTTTCAGCAACTGGTGTAGAAGGACATAAGAACATAAGAACTAGGAGCAGGAGTAGGCCATCCAGCCCCTCGAGCCTGTCCCGCCATTTAATAAGATCATGGCTAATCTTTTTGAGACTCAGCTCCACTTACCCGCCCGCTCACCATAACCCTTAATTCCTTCACTGTTCAAAAATTTATCTAGCCTTGCCTTAAAAACACTCAGCGAAGTAGCTTCAACCGCTTTACTGAGCAGGGAATTCCACAGATTCACAACCCTTTGGGTGTAGAAGTTCCTCCTGACCTCAGTCCTACATCTGCTTCCCTTTAGTTTGAGGTGATGCTCTCTAGTCCTAGTTTCACCTGCTATTGGAAACAACCTCCCTGCCTCCAACTTTTCTATTCCCTTCATAATCTTGTATGTTTCTATAAGATCTCCCCTCATTCTTCTGAATTCCAATGAGTATAATCCCAGTCTATACCCAGGCGTTGTTTCTCCTATCCCTTTTCCAATCTGAAGCCATTCAAATAATAATGACTTCCTGTCTTTGTAATCAAAGTAGATAACCTCACATTTATCCACATTTTACTGCAGCTGCTACAAGGTAGTTCACTTACTGAGCGTATCCAAATCACACTGAGGCATGTCTGCATCCTCCTTACGGCATACCCTCCCTCCCACATTTATGTCATCTGCGAACTTGTAGATGTGACATGTTGTTTTCTCATCTAAATAATTAGTATACATTGTGAAACCTTGGGTCTTAGCACTGATTCCTGCAGTACACCACTAGTCACTGCCTGCCACTCAGAAAAAACCTGTTTATTCCCAAACAGCCAGCTAGTTCTCAAACTATTTCAGTATACAAGCCCAATTCCATGTGCTTTAATTTGAATGCCAATCTCTTAAACAGGACCTTCCTAAAATAGGCTCCCCATTATCTACTCGACTAGTTATATGCTCAAAAATTTCCAGTAAATTTGTGGCGGCACGCTGGCTCAGTGGTTAGCACTGCTGCCTCACACCACCAGGGACCTGGGTTTGATTCCACCCTTGGGCAACTGTCCGTGTGGAGTCTACACGTTCTCCCTGCGTCTGTGTGGGTTTCCTTCGGGTGCTCCGGTTTCCTCCCACAGTCCAAAGTTGGCCATGCTAACTTGTCCATAGTATTCAGGGATATTTAGACAGGGTGGGTCTGGGTGGGATGCTTTGAGTGTCGGTGTGGACTTTTTGGTCCAAAGGGCCTGTTTCCACACTGTAGGGATTCTATGATCTATGAACTTTATCTTTGTAAATCCATACTGACTCTGTGCGGTCATGTCACTACCTTCCAAGTGATCTGTGTTACATCTTTTAGAATGGACTGTAGCAATTTTCCCACCACTGATGTCAAGCTAACCAGTCTGTTATTCATTGTTTTCTCTCTGCGTCTCTTCTTAAATAGTGAGGTTGCAATCGCTACCCTCCAATCCATAGGACTGTTCAAGAGTTTACAGAATTTTGGAAGATGATCTCGAGCACTCCTGCTATTCCTATGGCCTCTTTGTTAAGTACAAATCCTGGCTTTCACCTTTCCCATTTGCTGCTGATTGAACCTTGAATTCTGACTTCAGCAAGATCACCAGTACAGACACACCAGCTGACATGGGAGTATCATGTCACACCATGTTGTTCAGTACTCTCCTCCTCTCCTAATCCAGCATAGATAAATTCTAGTAGCTGAATCCTACCCCATCAGGACACTTAGCTCCCCATGTGTAGCCACAAGTGATCCTGTGCTTGTTTGCAAGATCTAACTCCCTTACACCATCACTCACCTGCTAATCCTGGCCGAGCCAATGAACACCCACAGTGGGAATTGTGAAGCTATGCGTTTTGCCACTGGCAGTGCCTATCATGGGCCACTTGTCAACGCAACAATGTTAAGACTATCACATGCACAAATGACTCACTCACCAGGTTGCTGGAGTAGACGATTGTATGCAGCACATAATCGGCTTGATTGACAAGTTCTGTCAGCCAGATTCAGCTTGCAGGCTGTGCATTTGATACAGTTCTTTCTGCGAAAATGCAGTAGTTGTGTTTGTGTGCTGTATCGCATTACAGAAAATTGCACTAAAGAAATAGCAGGACCCATGGGAAAAGTTGGGTTAAGCGCAGACGACCGAAAAAAGTTCACTCAAAAATCACCCAAAAATCTAACACAAATGATAGCACAATTTGAATAAATGTTTAATTCATAAGTAATAATGAAATAAAAGTAAATTTAACACTTTACCTTGAAAAATTGTCAAGATGATTTGATGGCGGAGGAGGTTGTATTGTGCCCCTCACAGAAAGCACATCACGATGCAGCCAGCAAAATGATTGCACGACACCAGCGCGGAGACTCTTTCAGCACTGACATTGGACATATTCACGAATAAGCCCGTGAAATGGTCATGTGATGTCGACACATACTCCTCTGTGCCCCGATGGAATCATGTTATAGCCAACACAAGCTCGCATTGTAGAAATAGTGTTCCCCCATTTGTCAGTCGCTTTACATCCAATTTGCATTGATGGAACTCAGACTATAGCAGAGCCAACTGTATGTCTGAAGTGACACCTGTTGCTTCGTACCTTTTCAACAATTCATTGTCTATTCCAATGATTCATTCAATGATCCATATTCTCATTGTTTTGTAGTAGCCTTTTATTTTTGAAGCCTTTTATGTTTTGAACTTTGAACATGCTTTTCACACAAAACAAAAAGTAGAAACTTCAGTCCTATTTATTGTAGCATCCCCTAAAATCGTGTTTAGTTTCGATCAAAGCAACTTAAATTGAATGCAATTCCTCAAGCATTTACAAATTCTGCTGCTATCAGTAATAGATGGCAGGTATTAAATTGCCTGTCTACTGTATGCATTGGGTTTTTCTTCTCAACAAAACACAGAATGAATTTCGCATTGGGCTGTGAATACCTGCCTGATATAAATCTTGCACTCATCCTTCGAGACTACTGAGAGAAAGTGATGGGAGCTAGAACTCTGCATAACATGTGCCTGAACATTTGCAGCAAAATAACTCTGTAGCAACGGCATCTGGAGTGTATTATGCAAATATTATTTGAGTTGTTTCTGAAGCTCAGTGGCTAAAATATTGAACATTTTATTTTTGCAAGCTCAGACATTGAGGCTCTAAATGATTTTGAAATTTGTAACAATGAGAGCAATGATAGGAGTGTTTTCCTTTTCTTCCACATTTCAACAAATCACAACAACACATTTTGAAGGCTACTCATTTTAACCCTTTGAGTTCTGTAACTCAAAAGATCAAACAGTTGCTTTTATAAAAAGAAGGAATGAATGTTTGTTCCTCAGCACCCGAATATAATTCAAACATTAACTGACAAAGTTTTACACAGCTCACACAAGAAAAGGCCGTTCGAAAAGGAGTAGCATTCAGTTATGTTTGGGAATAGCCCAAGAGGTCGCTACTACTCTCATTTATCAAAATGGAAGCTGGCAACTTAACAACAGAATGGTTTCCTTTTGGTTTATTGTGGAAAATGGAGGTTGTATGTTTTGGACAATGAATTCACATGGCTAACTCTTTTGCTGCAGTCGAAGTTGTAATCAAACCCAAGTACTGAAGCTTGGTTTTAGATTTGCACATTTGTAATTAAAAAGTTTGCCTCCATTTTCTGCTTGTTTATAATTTCCAGATAGGGCCTTATACTTTTATTAGGCTAGAGCTCTTCTTATTGTGATTGCTGTCTCCCATTCTGACTGACTTGAGGTTGCTGTGTGCTAACAACATGTTTTGTATCACTAGCACATTTCTGTCAGGTGACTGTAGTATCAGCTCCTATTGTCCATACAAATTGTCCCTTATTATTCTAGTGTCACTATACATTGGGGTTTGATTCTGAGTTGTTTGCATCTTGTTATGTTAAAATGTCCCTCAATCTACCCCCAATAGACACACATACACACACATTTCTGTAAGAATTTGTACAATAGCATCTGCTGAATTCAAAGGGAGATCAGATGCATTTTAATATTTCTTTGAATTGTATATCCCAATTAAAGATTGTTTCTAGTTTAACACCCTAACCAGACAAACTGGTTACTTTCAGCCTTGGACAGTTTCATAGTAGCTTATTATCTTGAAGATTGTCCATTCTCCATGTTATAGAGTCACACAGTTGTACGAAATGGAAACACACCCTTCAGTCCAACTCATCCATGCCAACCAGATATCCTAATTAAGCTAATCCAATTTGCCAGAATTTAGTCCATATCCCTCAATACCTCTCCTTTTAATATATCCATCCAGATGCCTTTGAAAGTTGTAATTGTACCAGCCTCCACCACTTCCTCTGGCAGCTCATTCCATACATGCACCACCCTCTGAGTGAAAAAAGTAGCCTGTGAGGTCCCTTTAATTTTTTTCCCTTTTTCTCCGTAAACATGTACCCTCTAGTTTTGTACACCCCTTGGCTATTCACCCCATTGATACTCCTCGTGGTTTTATAAACCTCTAGTCGGTCATCCCTCACTCTCTGATGCTCCAGGGAAAATAACCCCAGCCTATTCAGTTTCTCCCTATGGCTCAAATCCTCCAGCCTCAGCAATGCCCTTGTAAATCTTTTATGAGCCCTTTCAAGTTTAACAACATCTTTCAGGGACACTGGAACTGAACATAACATTCCATAAGTGGCCTAAGCAATGTCCTGTACAGCCACAACATGACCTCCCAACTCCAATAGTCAAAATAGTGACTAATAAAGGCAAGAGTACCGAATGCTTTCATCACTACCCTGTCTACCTATGACATCACCTTCAAGGAACTATGCACCTCCATCTCATACCTTTTTGTTCAGCTACATAGCCCAGAACCTTACCATTAAGTGTTTAAAGAGAGACAAAATGTTCATTTTTAATAAATTCACACCTGCAAGGACATGAGAAATTTTACTAATTACAATTAAGTAAAAAAAAACAACTAATTAAAAACAAATAATTTTGGGGGCCAATCGAACATCTAACAACTCCTGCTGAAATAGTGAATTATTCTTCAAAGTTGGTCAATACTGTATGATAACTGCAACGAGATCAAAAAACAATTACCTGCTCTTTCAGTTCTTCCAGGAAATCATAGGATAGAAATTCCAATCACTAACGCTCACTTTAAGAACACTTAACAAATTAAATATTACATTCTTGTATGGGGTTTATTTACTGAAGTGCTAACTCATTTGTTCTGAATAACTTAATCCCTGCGAATAAAAATATACTTAGAAATGTAATGCAATTGTATTAGCATTCTTACATAAATTTCACTGTTCAGAAGCACTGTCTTTATGTTTATTTTTCATTTTGGTAATGACCATATCCAACGTCATAATTCTTGATGGCTGGTGCGATGGAATGGAAGAGTGATCATTAGAATCCCTAGTGTAGAAGCTGGCCATTTGATCCATCAAGTGCCCACCAATCCTCTGAAGAACATTTCATCCAGAACCATCCCCCTAACCCTGATTATTCCATGGCTAAGATAACAAGCGTGGTGCTGGATGAACAGAGCAGGCCAAGCAGCATCTTAGGAGCACTCCCATGGCTTATCCATCTAACCTACATACCCCTGGACACTGTGGGTAATTTAGCCTGGCCAATCCACCTAAACTGTACATCTTTAGAGTGTGGAAGGAAACCGATGCACCCAGAGGCAACCTGCACAGATATGGAGAGAATGTGAAAGCTGCACCTGTCAATCACACAAGGATGGCATTGAGCCTGTGTCCGTGGTGCTATGAGGCAACAGTATTAACCACTGAACGACTATCTTGGATAAGAAAAACAGTAAGAAGGGCAGAAGTTTATTGTTTTACAATTATAGTCTTGTATTGGGTTAGAAAAAAAAATTAACTTGAATTTTTATTGTGCTGCTTATTATTTCAGGCTATCTGAAAGCTTTTTTCCTGCCCATTAATTAAATTTCGAATGTAGTTATTGCTATAGTGTTATCAAATGTGAGAAAAAAATCTGTACATTTAATCTAACATCTAACTATTTGGAGTGTGTTTACGCCTCATCACTGATGAAATGATGAAACACAGCAGCTAATTTGAACACAGCAAGCTTTCACAACCGGCAACATTATAATGTCCTAAGCTACCTTCTGGATAAATCATTAGATAAGTAAGCAATTAATCTTTTTCACATTGAATGGTGTTGATAGAGGGTCTCATTTTGAACAGGAAACGGCCCATTCAGCTTCATAATAATACAAAAAACAGTGGCTTCTGGAGGTCTGAAAAAGAAATGGAAATTGCAGATGAATCTCGGCCATTCCAGCAGCATCTGTGAAGGGAAAGCAGAATTAACATTTCAAGTCTGAGTCCTAAGGAAGAGTCACAGGAGTTGAAAAATTAACTCTGCTTTCTCCCCACAGATGTTGCTAGTTCTTCGGTGTGTTGACAAAAATTTTTGTTTTTGTTCTACTCAACCTTACTTGTTGAAGATGTTTTGGAGGAAGCGAAGATGATTTTAAACAGTGCTACGTCTGAGACTTTGCAATTGCCACCTAATCATAATTACTATCAAGGGGCAGTTGGGAGTTGATGTGATTTTTCATCTTGCAGGGTATTTTACCTGATGTAGCAATAACTGAGTAACCTAAGAAAATCCAGCAGACTTCTTTTACACCTAGCTATTTTACACAAGCATTACATTCTCATTACTTAGCTGTCAAGGTTAATATTAAACTACTAATTTATGTAGATCAGCATGTTTCCAGTAGCATGGCATGTTTCAACTAATCCTGGGTAAGCTGTACATGAGATCTTTATACCCCTCGACCACATGCTACAACACAGTGATGACATCATGAGCGTGTCTCCCAAAGGTATTTGATTTCGCCAAGATACTTTCAACAAACTGACAAATATATTAATAAAAATCACTGGTCACATGCACCTTATTCTTTGTGATGAAGGCAAAACATATTGATCTTAAGTAATAACAAGATGTAGAGCTGGATGAACACAGCAGGCCAAGCAGCATCAGAGGAGCAGGAAGGCAGGGTTTAGCTCTGAAACATCAGCCTTCCTGCTCCTCTGATGCTGCTTAGCCTGCTCTGTTCATTCAGCTCTACACCTTGTTATCTCAGGTTCTCCAGCATCTGCAGTTCCTACTTTCTCTTGGTCTTTTGTAAGATTGTTTGTTATTGAATATTTCTTGTCCCCGTTGAGACAACATGTCTCGTTGTTAGAGGTAGTAAGAACTGCAGATGCTGGAGAATCTGAGATAACAAGGTGTAGAGATGGGTGAACACAACAGGCCAAGCAGCATCAGAGGAGCAAGAAAGCTGAGGTTTCAGGCCTAAACCTTTCTTCAGAAATGGGGGAGGGGGAAGGGTGTTCTGAAATAAATACGGAGAGAGAGGGAGGCAGATAGAAGATGGATAGAGGAGAAGATGGGGGAGAGGAGACAGACAAGTCAAAGAGGCGGGGATGGAGCTAGTAAAGGTGAGTGTAGGTGGGGAGGTAGGGAGGGAATAGGTCAGTCCAGGGAGGACAGACAGGTCAAGGGGGTGGGGTGAGGTTAGTGGGTATGAATTGGGGTTGAGACTTGAGGTGGGAGAAGGGGATAGGTAGGAGGAAGGACAGGTTAAGGAGGCCAGCTCAAGCTGGGCTTGTTTTGGGATGCGGTAGGGGGAATGGAGATTTTGAAGTTTGTGAAGTCCACATTGTTACTATTGGGCTGTGGGGTTCCCAAGTAGAATATGAGTTCCTGTTCCTGCAACCTTCGGGTGGCATCATTGTGGCACTGCAGGAGGCCCAGGATGGACATGTCATCTGAGGAATGGGAGGTGGAGTTGAAATGGCTCGTGACTGGGAGGTGCAGTTGTTTAGTGCAAACCATGTGTAGATGTTCCACAAAGTGGTCCCCAAGCCTCCGCTTGGTTGCCCTGATGTAGTGGAGGCCACAATGAGAACAGCGGATACAGTATACCACATTAGCAGATGTGCAGATGAACATCTGCTTGATGTGGAAAGTCTTCTTGAGGCCTGGGATGGGGGAGAGGGGGGAGCTGTAAGGACAGGTGTAGCACTTCCTGCGGTTGCAGGGAAATGTGCTGGGGGTGGTGGAGTCGGAGGGGGGTGTGGAGCAGACAAGGGAGTCGTGGATTGCAGATGGCAATCCAAAGCATCATCCTCCAACACTTCCACCATCTGCAATCTTTTCTGCTTTCCCGAGGGACCACTCTCTCCGTGGCTCCCTTGTCCGCTCCACACTCTCCACCAGCAACCCCACCCCGGCACTTTTCCCTGCAAACACAGGATGCGCTGCACCTTCCAGGCCATACTATGCCTACCTAGGAGGACAGCTAGTGGAAAGTAGAATATAGTTTTTCCCTCTTACCAATTTGAATAGAGTGGTCCATGTCTAAATCCAGAGCACTCCTGAATTCACATGAAATGGATAAGGCATAAATTATTCCTCAGAGAGAATTCCATGACCATTATTATATCACCTCTTGGGTACCATCAAAATATTACAACTCTGCAAATTAGCTTCCTATTTCCATCTCAGATTATTACTCTGAATGATGTTTTGTTCTTTGTGAATCAAATTTCAAACTCTTTGTAGCAGGCCCCAGCAAGGTTAATAGTTGTTATAAAGTATATAATTCCATGGGAGAACATGATGTGGAATTTATTGAACTCCTTGTTCAATCTGAGAAGATATTTCATCTATGAGCATTTTAAATATATTTTTCTCCGTCTTCCCTGAACTGACAGGATTATTTTCTATCAAGTGCAACAGATAAAGTAAATGCTAAGAGAGCATGAGAAATGCTTCTACATTTTATAATTTTAACTTTGTCATTGTACACTTAGGATGAAAAATTTGTGACTACAGTGTTCAAAGAAATAACACAGCTTTTGAAATAATCTGCATCTTTCACTTTATTATTCTCAAACTGGCAGAATGACCGAACATTCACAATGAGATAAATGCAGTATTAGTCAAAAATACAAGATGAAGATAGCTTTAATAATGGTTGAGTGTGGAAATTAAAATCTTAAGAATGATGGGCTCAATATTACATGATCTAGCAGGGTTGAGAGAGCAGAACCAGAAGAGGAAGAGAGCACCCGCTTCCTCCTGGGATCAGAAACTGAGGAACTGTGATGGAATGGTGACTGACCTATCGTTGGGAGCCTTTTGGGAATAGTGACAACTGAGAGGACATCCAATAATAGTGAATCCACAGTGACGCAGAAGCAGCTACCACCAGGCAGCTAAGACATGCAGCCTCTGCATGACTTGCAGTTTTGAAGGGGCTGCCTTTGCCACTGGCCAATAAAACAAAGGAACACAAGACAGTGAATCAGAGGAAAAAGGGAAGGAAACAAAAAGACAACTATTTACATAAGACCAAGCAGCCTGCTGAGCAAAGACAGTCCTATTGCCAGCCCTGTCAGTGTCAGGATATCAGAGTCCACACATTCCACCAAGTCAGCCAAACCAAAAATTCTCAGCAATGTGGCTGGGTCAGTGGGAGGAATGGGTCTGTATTGTTCAAAGGATCAGAGCATAGCCAGATCTGAAACATCAGCTTTCCTGCTCCTCTGAAGCTGCCTGGCCTGCTGTGTTCATCCAGCTCTCAGACTCCAGCATCAGCACTTTCTACTATCTCTCAGCATAATTGAGTGACACTCATTTCTGTGCTTTCTCCGAAAGGTCAGCTATTGGCCACAACAGCTTTCATGGATGAACATTGACATTTGAACAAAAGGAAAGACTTCAAAGTATGCTCTGCTCCGTTCTTGTTTCACAGCATCCATTAGTCCCGTGTGTGTGTGTGTGTGTGTGTGTGTGTGTGTGTGTGTGTGTGCCTGTGCCGTGTGTGCGCACGTGTGTGTGTGTGTAAACCCGTAGGGAATACAAATGGTTTGAGCAATGATCAGATACAGACCACAGACAGAGATCGGGTTATTCTCAGTCTCTGATGCCATAGAAGTGGGGAAGGCTAGGAACACATTGAGCTCAAGCTAACGACCAGACTCTGGCGTTGTCCATAAGGCAGAAGATCCTTAATGTACAGCCTGAGATGTGTGAAGATGTGATGGAACTTCCAGATGATAATGGCTGCTGCCATCTCCCTCTCTTTTCTGTCCACACTCTCCTCTACTGAGAGTTTGGTGACTTTCATGAACAGACGGATGCAACAGACTAGACATCTGATCTTGTTGTCAACTTCTTTAATCCTGTGCACCTCCTTCAAATGTTCTTATGGAAATTTGTACGTGTTTTGGCTATGCCTGCTTTATCATGTGATAGTTGAATCATTATTTTTTCCTACTCATGACCCCTCTTCATCTCTTTTCATGCTGTATTGATGACTATCTTAAATAACGCTTCTATTAAGCCTGCAAGTGTGACACCAAATTTCAAGTTGCCACGATTTTGACTTTCCTCTCCTCTCCTTTTCCAGCCCCCAGCCTTCGAAATTTCCCTTTTGAAGTTTAACATAAGATTGAGTAACAGCACTTCATGTTTTGATAGAGCATTGTACTGCCTTCTAGGTGCAAAACTGAGTGTAAGAATTTCAGATCAAGTCTGTCCCTTCTTTAATTTTTGATGTCAGCTGTAGATGGAGATTCACAAAGTCCCATTGAACATTATTTATGTCAATTGATCGATAATTCCTGTCATGCCAATGGATAGCATATGTCATCAGTGATGCCTGGGAATGTGCATAGAGAGCAAAATGTTAGTATTTACATGGGAATATGAAAGTTTTGCAGAAGTGAAACCAAGTATGTCTATCACAGGATGTGGGATAGCCTTACCAACACTACATCTTATTGTGTATAGAGCGATGCAACTCCAGACAGTACAAGACTATTATCCTGTTGTTGAACTCAAGTCAACCAGTCTGGTATGTTTAGCGAGAATTTGATAACTTCACAAGTTGTGAGATTTGGACTTTGGCGGACCAGGGATTGTGATAATATTGATAATAATTATAGTCATGGCATGTTAATAAAATAAGTAAAAGTACAATCACCATAGTCCCATGCTGTCACTAATAGAGAGATGACTGATGCCGGTTAAATCTGAAGGTCAGCATGTCTCAAAGCAAGTGAAGAGGCAGAGAAGGAGGGTCCTTCGTGGTAACCTCAATCAATACAGGAATTGAACCCAAGATAACAAAGTGTGAAGCTGGATGAACACAGCAGGCCAAGCAGCATCTCAGGAGCACAAAAGCTGACGTTTCGTGCCTAGACCCTTCATCAGAGAGGGGGATAGGGAGAGGGAACTGGAATAAATAGGGAGAGAGGGGGAGGCGGACCGAAGATGGAGAGTGCAGTGGGAGAGAGATTCCCTGATGTTGGTCCGGAGGGAGGAGGGTAACTTCTTCAGGTTAGGCATCCCTGGAAGAGGCTTCGCAGTGAGGTTAAAAATGTATCAGAGATAATGGGAACTGCAGATGCTGGAGAATCCAAGATGACAAAGTGTGAAGCTGGATGAACACAGCAGGCCAAGCAGCATCTCAGGAGCATGCTGTTGGCATCACTCTGCATGGTAAACCAGCCGTTTAGCCAACTGATATAACTAACCTCAACTAATGTTGTGCTAAATAGGATGAATTTTGAACAGATGTAACAATTCAAGACTGAGCATCCACGAGCCACTATAGGCCATCATCAGCAGCAGAATTGTACAACAGCAGCAGTACAAACTGTGACCTCATAGCAGGACATAGCCCTTTCTCTACCATTACTATCAAGTCAGAGGATCAATGCTCTGGTTCAAAGAAGAGATCAAGAGTGCATGTCAGGAGCAACTGTCCCTTTAAGCAAAAATCCCTAACATTAAAAGATATAGGCACAACCCTAGATGTTGGACTGAGCCCGAGACTTTCAGAAAATAAAACTTTCATAGGACTATGCTGAGTTTGCAAAAGAATAAACAAAAACAACACCGGCAGACCTGGGAACATTATTCAGCTGACATTCCCAATTCACGTCTCCACTCTGAAACAAATGACCTGGAGCCAACGCTCTCTAGTCCTGAGATAATGGGAACTGCAGATGCTGGAGAATTCCAAGATAACAAACTGTGAGGCTGGATGAACACAGCAGGCCAAGCAGCATCTCAGGAGCACAAAAGCTGACGTTTCGAGCCTAGACCCTTCATCTAGGCCCGAAACGTCAGCTTTTGTGCTCCTGAGATGCTGCTTGGCCTGCTGTGTTCATCCAGCCTCACAGTTTGCTCTCTAGTCCTGAGACAGCTTTTAGACATCTGGCTACCCAGCTCAGACAGCATGGAGCCTGTAGAGTTGCTGTGAAAGGCCTCGGCACCCAGCATCAATTAAAGAACATTTACACCTTGTCTAACAATCAGAAATCCAATTAAAAAGAGCATTGACTGAACAATGAAATCATATGTTTTGTGCGGAGATAGCTGGGCCACAGTTAGTATCACAGTTAGCCCAGATTGCACTTGAGCAACTTCTGAACCTAGACCAAGAGAAGAAAAATTGAGAGACCACACAGAGAAGTTGAATTGGGAAGCTGAACCAAGAGCATCATTGGAACAAAGGACACCCGAGAGAGGGAAGCCTACCAAGAAATCCACCACAGAGCATAGTGAACCAGCTTCTGAACCAAGAGCTTCATGGGTCTTTCTGAACCAAGGACACCGATGGCAAGAATCTCAACAACCAACCACAACCAGAGAGCAGCTGTTCCCCTTGGTTGAGAGGTCAATCATGAGAGGGCATAGTTTTCAGGTCGGGGGCAGGAAATTCAGAGGGGTTTTGGAAAAATCATTTTTCAATCAGCAGGTGGTGCGAATCTGGAAAACACTGCCCTAAGATAGGGGAGACTGGAAACTGTGCACATATCATAATATTCAAGGATGTAGGACAAGTGCAGGAAATTGGGATTAGCGCACCTTTAATGGTGGGTATGTTGGTGCAGGCTCAATGGGCTGAAGAGTCTTTTCTGCGCTCTATGAATCTATGAATTACTGTTCCTTCATGATTGCTGGGTCAAATTGTCAAGCTCCCCCATAATAGCATTATTAGTGTAAGCCTGTTGTGGTTTGAATGGGCAGCTCCCCACCACCTTCTCAATAGCAATCAGTGATGGGCAATAAATGCTGGCCCAGGCAGCAATGCCCATTTCTCATTAGTAAATTAAAGATTCAAAAAACACATTTGTTCACTGGATTTAATCATTACAGCCAAAAACAAGGAGATTTATCGATATGTTCTTAAATGAATTCTATCATTTAACAAGTGGTGGTGAGATATGTTCATCTAACAGGTTGAAATCTTTTAACAGAAAAGTCCCTTCTCCAGGGAGATAATGATTTTCTCTTAGAGCCCACAGCTGAGACTGTCCAATTTGTTAACCGCAAGACAGGTAGGCCACTTAGAAACCAAAAACAATGGAAAGCGGACATAGTTAAACACATTGCTCCTTTCTTGTGGCATGTTGGACTACATTCCCATTGCCAGGAAAATTGCCTTGTCATTAATGCACTGTGTTGCACTTATAACAAAAGGAGTCATTTCAGAACTGTCTGCAGGAGCAACATAAATGTTCCAGCAGCAGGGTAGGATGGCAAAATAAATCACAGCAGCCTATTCCTGTCCAAGATATTGATGCTAATCAAAACCATGATATATTTCTTCTCCGGGGGAAGTTATAGATCCTTAAGATGACTCTGGTACTTAGACATTTCTGTTGACAGCAGGGCACATTTTAAATTAAATATTAGGGTCAGTGTGTCTGTTCTTTCTGATTTTTTACTTAGCTCAACTGTAGCTTCTTCAAACCTCCGATGTTTAACTATGAATTATCAGAGATATTTCAGTGGAATCGCAGAAGCAGCTACATGTTACTCTTTGCTGTGCAGAAATTCTGTATGTGCTTTCTAATAAACAATGCTCTTCGGTGAATTGAGAGGTTGTCTTGCAATAAACCTTCTCTGAGCAGAAGCACCTAAAAAAAATCTACTCTTTGATGAGACTCACATCCCTTAGATCAAAAATGAATTTTCTGGATGTGCTATTCACAGCCCAGGACAACCAGTATGCTGGGGAAATGTTAAAAAAAAGAGGAAGCAAAGGTTGAACTGGATTCAACTGAACTTTTTTTGAGCAGAAGCTATGTGTTCAGAAATTGCTGGAATGGCAAACTGGCCAGGCCTGAAGGCTACCAGACACAGGACGCCATGTTAGACCTGCACTTGCAATTCAACAACAGAGTGCACAAGAAAGAAGAAGCCAGCACTGCTGATAATTTGGTAGAGGAACTGGTCTTGGGTATAACCATGTTCCCTCAACACAGTACAGAGACAAATAATCCTTACGCAGTCTCTCTGGTCTCTTTTGACCAGCAGCACCCATTTGATAACTACCCAGCCACGGTGGTCCCGTTGTCTTTCAGTCCTCATGAATAATTCATTATCATACAACAGCAGCACAGCTGAATGCCCATTCATTTTGTGTAAAGTCACTTCCCATCTGGACATCTTTGCTGCAGCCAGATCATCTTATGTGGAGTAAGCAATCCTTCCTGATAAGGTAAGGGTACTCACTGTTGACACTTTCAACACCATATCCATGAAGTACATTCCAACACAGTATTAGCAATCGAGACCAAAACTGACTTGCTAACATTGGATTCATAGCACAGTGAAATTAAGACATTTGATGATCTTCAAAACTGCACATTTGCTCCTAACCAGACTTTAAGAATAAGAGATAGCACCAAATTTATAACTTTGAAAGAGATTAACAGTTTATTATTAATACTATAACTTCATTTGAGAAAGCTAAATGACAAGGTAATCTAATTTTTGTGTACGATTTGAATCTCATCTTCCTCTCCATAAACTCCACTCACACAAATCGGCAGATGGATAAATACAGTTAGGGGATAAATTAGAAAGAAAATACAAGAGCTGCAACTGGCCAGTTCAATAAGTGTTTCAAGAACGAGTACCAAACTTCTATGAAATTCCTTGAACAAAGTATTGTATGACAGACTCTTGGGATTGTATCATTCTTGAAATTTGAAGTCACTGTTCAATGCAAATAGCTTCCAGCATGCTTCAAGGAATGTCCACTTATTTGCCTATAAACTGGGAATCTTTTTTCAGAACATAGAATCTCCTTAGTGCTGATAGAGGACATGAGACCCATTGAGTGTGCACTAACCCTCTGAAGAACATCCGATTGGGATCTGTGCTGTCAGTGGCACTTTGCATTCACCATGGTTAATTCACCTAACCTACACATCCCTGAACACTATAGGGTAATTTAGAATGTCCAATCCAGCTGACCAGCACATCTTTGGGCTGTGGGAGGAAACCAGAACACCTGAGGAAACCCACACAGAAATGGGGAGAATGCACAAACTCCACACAGACAATTACCCGAGGTTGGAATCAAGCCCAGATCCTTGGCAATGTGAGGCAGCAGTGTGAGCCACTGAGATACCGTGCTGCCCTTATTCAACAATTCTTCAACTGACATGAAAGTAGAGAGTGTAAAACTCAAACACAGTTTGTTATTCCAAAAGTTTCGGAGCACACAGCCTCCTGGTCAAAGAAAATCCAGTTGAATCCAGTTCAATTTTTGGTCTTTCTTTCTTCTTTTAACATTTTCTGTGGTTGACTGGCTAGCATTGGCCTCTCCTTTATTGATTAATGCAACATCCAACCCAGCAGCTAGTGCTTGAGCATTGTACAGCTTGGTGCCAAAATGTCTGCAGTGTTCTTAGAACAATAACTAATCTGGAATCATCTTTCCAGGCCAGTTCTCACATGCGAACATCTGATGAAGGGTCTAGGCCCGAAGCGTCAGCTTTTGTGCTCCTGAGATGCTGCTTGGCCTGCTGTGTTCATCCAGCTCCACACTTTGTTATCTTGTATGATGAACATAAGAGCTACCAGTCACTGTCATGCCATTCAATCAGAGGCAGCTCATTCTGATGCCCTCAGAAAAGTCCCGGGAGTTTGGGTGTGTGGGAATACGGGATCACATCTGATAGCAGCTCTTGGCAATGCTGTGGAGTTGAGCTAAGTGTTCCTGCTCCTTTTGGCTCCACATACAAGTTTACTTTTTGAAAAGAAATACGTTAGAAGCAACAGTCATGAAGGTGGTCTGAGTGGAGAATGCTCGTGACTAGTCCTCTTTGGTAGCCTAATTTCAATAAGGAATGTTTAAAAGATGTACTAATTTTGACAGTAATAAATAAATAGATTCTAATGTCTTATCAAAAGACGGTGTTGTACCTGTAACAATGAAATTTCTGCCAGTTTGTAGTAAGGGTAGATTGCTACTACCATCCTCATTCCTCGGCTTTTTGGTTTATAGAAAACCGCCAGTGAGTCTCAACAAGATGTGGCTGCTGTCTAAACAAGATGAAGTTCCTCAGTAGGTTTAACATTTTTACTCAGGCTGTGGGGAAAATCTGTACGTGTACAAAATGTATTGAGGCGGCACAGTGGCTTAGCAGTTAGCACCACTGCCTCACAGTGCTCGAGAACCATGTTTGATCCCAGCCTCAGGTGACTGTCTCTGCGGAGTTTGCACATTCTCCTTGTGACTGCGTGGATTTGCGGGTCAGGTGGATCGGCTATGCTAAATTGACCATAGTGTGCAGGTTTAGGTGGGTCTGAGAGGAATGATCTTCAGAGGTTTGGTGTGGACTCAATGGGCCAAATGGCCTGTTGAACACTGTTGGAATTCTATGGATAATACAAGTCCTTAGTTGTTTTGTCTTTGCCTGATGGAAAAATCAGATTAGGAGGAACTTAATGCACTCCTCAACATTAACCATTTCAGGAAAATTATATATGACTCTGCCTCCAAGAATTCTCCTCATAATTTACAGTTATACATTCATGTGTGTGATTACACTTGAACACTACCCTCTCTTCTTTCAAGTCACACAAATTCAAAGATCTGGACATTTCAGAATTCATCCAGAGCACATTCTCTTCAGGCTTGGAAGATTGGTCCATGGCTTGAAGACTGCTTTTGAGTCTGTTCATGGACCTACATTGTCTGTAAAGTCTGTCCACAGTGGAGGATCTGTTACCTCTTGGATGCCCTTCAATGGGGCAGTCATTCTTGCTGAACTAGGTCGTCTGTCTATTACCTTATTTGAGGGAACTTAATCTATTAAATTCCCAAAAGAACTCTTCCTTACTGATTCATGTGGCTGTATTCAGATCTGATAAATTACCTTTGTAGAAGATTGCTAAATTGGAGGCTTCCAATCTTCTATGGCCAAAATGGAGGCTGCAGCATTTTTGCAGCCAAAGAGGCTATTTTCTGTTTTTCACATTCCAATAAACGATGGCTGTTTGTTTCACACCTTTCCCAAATAAGGTCCAGTGCCTGTGTCATTAATATATATTTACCAGCTCAACAGTAAGTTAAATGATAGATCCTGCACTCTTATCATGGCCTCAATAGTATCCTCACTACCTTCTTCTCTTATATATTGTTTAGGCTTTTAAATTGCCCTTCTGTTATCTCAATTCTGGTTTCATGACATGACCAGTGTTGTGACGTGACAGAAGACAGAGTTTGCTGACGCTGGCAACAGCAGCCAATTACATATGCATGCTCAACAGGGAATGTGTGGTTCAACGCGCTGATGTTATCACATAGACTTTACATGCAATGCCAGGTGCCAACGCATTACTGCGCATGCACAAGGATGAGCATAGGATTTCTCCATTCTGCATCTCTCTTTCTCTCTTTCTCCCACCAACACCTCTCCATGGGTGGTCTCCTGGATCGTCTCCTGGATCATAACCTCCTTACCTTGTTCTGGGACCTCCATCTCTCTTCCTTACCCCACCCCAATCTCACCCCTCCACACACAGCTGCACCCCTGAAATCAGCGATTTAAATTTAGCAGATAGTATGCGTATAAGAGCAAATGAAGCCTTGTTTGAATCACCTTTAATTATGCAGTTTTTGACATTTTCCTCAAATCTGTGTGTAACACCAGACGAATAAGTAACCTCTGAGCTCAAGCTTTTTCCAAAGTCTGTTTTCTGGGATGAATTAAGAATTCTGCCTACAAACTCCCAACATACAACCACTGCACCTTCTCTAACAAATTGACTGCATCTGTGTTCCTGCACAAGGAGCGCCTGTATACAATTATTGCAGGAACTTCCACTGGAGAGTGAATTACTGGGGTTTTTAGATCATGTGAACAAATTCAGATATCTTTAATTTTAAGTAATTTGTTGCTACTCTCCTTTCTTACCTCTTCCCTTTCTTCCTTAGATTTGTGAAATGTATATTGGGTGCCATTTCCCCAGGTTTGGAATGCAGGAATAAATCCTAGTTTGTGTAAACCCTAAATAATTTGCTGTGGATCGTTTTTAAATGGGACTCCACAAACATTGTACATACCACCATTTTTTTAAAGGGAGAAGAAAATAAGGAAAGTAATCATAAACAATTCTGATGTAAAATCATCATAGTCCTATTGGACCATAGGGCTGCTCTGTCATTTGAGAGAGACAACTGCTGGTGAAATAACCTAAGGGTCAGGGTGAACCAGATGAGAGGAGAGATTGAGAAGGAGAGTACTTCATGGGAACCTCACCCAATGCAGGAATTAAAACCATGCTGTTGGTGTCATACTGCATCACAAACCATCTGTCCAGCTAACTGAACTGACAGGAAAGGAGATAACAAAGTGTGGAGCTGGATGAACACAGCAGGCCAAGCAGCATCTCCAGCTCCACACGTTGTTCGCTTTTGTGCTCCTGAGATGCTGCTTGGCCTGCTGTGTTCATCCAGCTCCACACTTTGTTATCTTGGATTCTCCAGCATCTGCAGTTCCCATTATCACTGACAAGAAAGGAGAATAGTTTAAAAAAAAACACGTCTCACCCTTGTCCAGACAAAGGAAGATTGCTTTTGTGTGGGTTGTATTGCAGGAGTTCAATGCATATCGAACGACCATTGAAATTGGCCACTAAGATACAAGTAATTTAGACTACATTGAGAAAAATATAAGTAACCATCAATTAACTATTATATCAAATAAAGAATATATATAGAGAAAAAAAATGCAGGGTCAAGAAAGGAGAAACATCAGGTTAAGTTCTTGAAAGCTCAGCTGATGGAAATTTCTGTAGAGGATTGGGGTACTCAGTCCAGCCTTCATACACTGATTTATTTCACTGACATTTACTAATTGTAGGAGTCAATGCTTATGCAATAAGACTGAGTAAATGATGATATAAGCACCGAGGCTGGTTGAAACAGAATCAGGGAAAATAAAGAAGATGTTGTTTACCATGAAGCCTTAGTTGTACTAACTGTCAGAAAAATTTTAGTACAGCTTATATCCAAGTTACTCAGAGTAAAAGGAATCTTGTTTAGCCTCAACACATACAGAACATCAAGAAAACTTGAGAAACAATTCTTAGTACTATTTAGCGATAGTAGGAACTACAGATGCTGGAGAATCCGATATAACAAGGTGTGGAGCTGGATGAACACAGCAGGCTAAGATAGACTAGGCCCGAAACGTCAGCTTTCCTGCTCCTATGATGCTGTTTGGCCTGTTGTGTTCATCCAGCTCTACACCTGGTAATCTTTATACTATTTAGATTTGTTTAAGTGTAGGTGTAACATAAGGCAAGATGGAAGGATATTCAAAATCATAACTATTGGTAATAACTTAACAGCAAAAGAGCAATTAATTAGACATTAATAAGAGGCTTTGTAAGACAACATATTCTTGAAAGAGAAATTCAATTTCCTAAACTTTTCTGTTGGCAATCTGTTACATCAGTAGTTTCTTTCAATCATATCCCTTTTGCATTAATTGCAAAGAAAGGTTTCTATTAAGTCAAATTTAGTTGAGTATAATTCTTTAGATAATCTCACCTATTTTTCAAATTTCTTTATAAAACATCAGGTGGCCTACTGTGTTCATCCAGCTTCACACTTTGTTATCCTGGATTCTCCAGCATCTGCAGTTCCCATTATCACAGGTTCAATGTTTACTTAATTTAAAGACTAATACTAACCTTCCCTCCCCTTTACTGATGCTTCTAAATGTAACATATACGGAGATGTCGGCCCCTTCTTGGTACTTTCCAGCAAGAGCAGAAATCTGAAAAGCATTTTGTTTCAAGAACATAGAAATGTGAATATTTCATTCAGCCTATTGAGCCACCATTCACTGTTATGGCTAATCAACATTTCAGTTCCATTTACTCACCCTATCTCCATTACCCTCACGTTACTTTTACTTTTCTTCATACAGCTTAGGGAAGCACAGTGGTTCAGTGGCTTGGGTCACTGTCTGTGCAGAGTTTGCACATACTCCCCATGTCTGCATGGGTTTCCTACAGGCGCTTTGGTTTCTTCCCACAGTCCAAAGATGTGCAGGTTGGATGGCTTGACCATGCTAAATTGCCCATAGTGTCCAGGGAGGTGCAGGTTAGATGGTTTGTGGGAAATAGAGGGTTACAGGAATAGGGTAGGGGTTAGTTGTGGGTCAGGTACTGTTTGGATGGTCGGTGTGGAGTTGATAGGCTGAATGACATGCTTACAAACTGTAGAGATTCTATGATTCGAACCCATATTTCCTTCTTGGCCGTGAAAGTAACAACAAAGAAATTTGTTCAGATTGAAAGAGGAAGAAAGCTATTAAACTGTCATATGTCACAAATTTATTGTTGTAATATTATGTCTTTTGTAAAGAAAAAGAATCTGTCTTCAAAATGGATCTCAACAAAAACAAATGACTCCTTTTGTAGATTCAACTGCAGCTCATCAGGCTGAGCTACCTTAAACAACAATTGAATAATTTGGGGATTCTTTTGAGCCCCCAAGAAATGCGATAATTCATACCTTCTGTCTTGCTGAACAGGAGACAAGAGGAATATCATAAAGAATTACAACAGATTTGACTCTATGCATCATTCACCTAGGTTAATATTTGAAGTTATTTTATTTGACTGCAAAAAATGCTGGTGGAAAACAATCATTTAGAGGGGAACAATCTAAACATGAGAGAGATACCTTGAAACAGAAACTACTTTTCAACAGGGAAACAAAGGATATCATCCATAACAAAGGATCAGCATATAACTTAGATCGAACCAGGCCACCAAAAGCTACAAGCTGCTGAGTCATAGTTGTGGAACAAAGGAGGCTTCACTCACTTCCACGACCTGATCTGCTGGTCACATACTAAGTGTGGGAGCAATAATTTAAATTTTCAACTTCAGAAGCCATTGCAGCTACCATATCTGACTGAAGTTTCAAGATTTTCAGTTCTGAAAGAGAATCTTCAAGCTAGCCAAGTTGCAAAGACCTAATTGTCCTTATCTGAAACTTGCATCCTTACATATTTTAAATCCTTGCGTGACTATTTTGGGCACAAACTTTGTCACTTTTTAATTAGGTAACTTTCAGCAACAGTTGTGTAATAAATTATAAGTTCTTATTTTATGGACCATTGTGTGGAAATGCCTGGCATGTGAATGTAGCGCTGAGTAAACATTTAGATATTGCTGGGGGTAGTCTTTGTTTTATTTCTACAGGGAAGGAAGCGACTGGTAAGACAACATGAGAGATGCTAATGAGTCAGGAAAATATATTAGAAGGAGGAGGAATTGCAAGGAGTGTTGTCAAAGGGACAAAGCACACAGTGCTCATTGCTGGGAAATGACGCTGGAGAGGCATTAGTGGGGAACAAGGAAATGCCTGGGGAACTGAATAATTACTTTGCGTCAGTCTTCACAGTGGAAGATGTGAGTAGAATCCCAAAAATTCAAGAGAGTCGGGGGGAGAGCTGACTATGGTGGCCATCACCAAGGAGAAGGCGCTAGAAAAACTGAATCGCCTGAAGGTAGATAAATCACTGGGACCAGATGGAATACACCACAGAGTTCTTAAGGAGATGGCCGAAGAGATAGGGGAGGTATTAGTGGTGATCTTTCAGGAATTCAGGGAGGGTCAGAGAGGGTCCCAAAGGACTAGAAAATCACTAACATGACACCCCTGTTTAAAAAGGGAGTAAGGCTAACTACAGGTCGATTAGCCTATCTTCAGTCATGGGTAAGATTTTAGAGTCCATTGTGAAGGATGAGATTTCTGATTACTTGGAAATACTTGGTAAAATAGGACAAAGTCAGCATTGTTTCATCAAGGGCCGGTCATGCCTGACAAATCTGTCAGAATTCTTTGAGGAAATAAAGAGCAGGTTAGACCAAGGAGGGCCAATGGAAGTTATCTACTTAGTCTTCAAGAGGGCCTTTGACAAGGTGCTGCACAGGAGGCTGCTGAGTAAGGTAAGGGCCTGTGGTGTTAGAGGCAAGTTGCGAGCATGGATAGAGGATTGTCTGATAGAAAACAGAGAATGGGAATAAAAGGGTTTTTCTCAAGATGGCAGCCAGTGATACGTGTTGTTCCATAAGGGTCAGTGCTGGGACCACAACATTTCACTTTATACCTTAATGATCTAGTTGAAGGAACTGAGGCCATTCTGGCTAAGTTTGCAGATGATACAAAGATAGGTGGAGGGACAGGTAGTACTGAGGAGGCAGGGAAGCTGCAGAAGGATTTGGACAGGTTAGGAGAGTGGGCAAAGAAGTGGCAGATGGAGTACAACGTGGGAGAGTGGAAGGTCATGCACTTTGGTAAGAAGAATAAAAGCATGGACTGTTTTCTAAATGGGGAGAAAATTCAGAAGTCTGAAATGCAAAGAGACTTGGGAGTTCCAGTCCAGGATTCTCTCAAGGTAAACTTACAGGTTCAGTCAGTAGTTAGGAAGGCAAATGCAACTTTGGCATTTATTTTGAGATGACTTGAATATAAAGCAGGCATGAACTTTTGAGATTCTATAAGGCTTTGATCAGGCTACATTTGGAGTATTGTGCGTAGTTTTGGGCCCCATATCTCAGGAAAGATGTATTGTCTCTGGGGTAAGTTCGACGGAGGTTCATGAGAAGGATCTCAGAAATGGAATGCTTAACATGTGAGGAACGTTTGAGGACTCTGGGTCCATACTTGATGGAGTTTAGAAGGATGAGGAAGGGTGGTCTAATTGAAACTTACAGAATGCTGAATGGCCTGGACAGAGTAGATGTTGGGAAGATGTTTACATCGGTAGGAAAGACTATGACCCGCAGTCACAGCATTAGAGCAAAGGGAAGGCCTTTTAGATCAGAGATAAGGAGAAACTTCTTTAACCAGAGAGTGGTGAATCTGTGGAATTTACTGCCACAAAAGGCTGTGGAGGCCAAGTCATTGAATACATTTAAGACAGAGATAGATAGGTTCTTGATTGTCAAGGGGATCAAGGATTACAGGAAGAAAGTTAGAGGATGGAGTTGAGAAACTTATAAGCCATGATTGAATGGCAGAACAAGCTCGATGGGCAAAATAGCCTAATTTCTGTTCCTATGTCTTATAGCCTTAAAAAAAACCTTTGTGAGAACCCCATAATGAGCCAATTTTGAATACTTCAAAAATCTTGATCCACATAATATACAATATAAATACCAAAACTACGAACATAATGATGAGTGAAAAGTTGCTCCCTAATTTTTTAATAATCTAGCACTGATTTACATGTCAAAGAAAATTCTAACTTAATGTAGGGAAGGGAACATACTTGAAAGCTGTAACTTGTGTAGCATGAAACACATACATCCCAGCACAGAGTTTTCACAGATGAAGTATTCAGAACAAAAAAAAAGAAATTTTATGAATGCCAAGTTATTAAAAAAAATACATTCCAGTGATTCAAATAACTTATCTAATATTGCTCAGTTAGCTGACCTACTTAATTAACACAGTTTGTGACCCACTTACTTTCTTTATTAAATAATGGATGAAGTAATTTTTGCCTGTCAAGTTTAAATTGAATGATTCATAGATTATGACAAATGAGTTCTCCGGCATTATTTGTAATGGTTTAATTTTTTTTAAAGTAATATTGTTAATGTTCCACCAAACTGAATAAACTAGAAGCAATTTGACTGACATATAAAAGTGGAAATCGGACCTACATCTCTTATGAGTGCTACTGAATGAATTGAAACGGTGGGAAACAACATGCTGAAAATACAGGTGGATGTCAGCTCATGACAGCTCTCAGCATGTGAAATTAGAGTTTGCATGCAGATAATTTAAAGTGATTTCATGCAGACCAAATCTTGACAGTTTTATTACACTTGTCACAAAACCAGTCTTTTCATTTAATCGAGCACTGCACTAATTAACTCTGTTTGTATTTTTTTCTTCTCATTGTTAACAGAAAAAAAATAGTGAAAATACGTCAGTGTTTGGGTGCAATGTCTTTGCCCATGGCCACTTTAGAATGTAAGAACACAGGCAGTAATAACAGGGTAGGTAAATCGACCTCTCAAACCTGCCTGACCTTTTAATAACATCCTGACAGATTCTCAATCTAACTCCACTTTCATAGTACTTCAAAAAAATACCAAGACATGTTGTGGAAGTTTTTTTGAACTTGCACTTAGTAGAATATATGGAATAATGCCAAATTTCAATGGGAAACAATTTATGCTGCATGAGAATAGGATCCCTAACTGGTTAGCAAGCTGGTTCTGAATGGTTTAGACATTGCCATGGAAACATACCAGGGAACTATCCTCCATGTTTTTGTTTAATTCAACAAAGATGCAATGGTTTGGCAGATTCCTTTTGCCTCAGATAAGCATAAACATAAGTGAGCAATTTTGTGAGCCAGCTTGAAAAACTTACACTGGTTGTTATTATAATGTTTAGCACACTTGGGATTATTCAGTAAACGGTGCCTAATACTGAATCACATAAAATGTTGGACATAATGTTTCAAATTTTACATGCATGTGTTGGTGTGTACGGTTGACACCCTGTTATGAACTATAGGAACACAATGTTTGATAAGATCTGCCAGTCACTGAAATGTACATTCCATGTACTTGAAATTACACTGACACTAAAATGAACATATCACATTATTCATTGCATGGTAGGTCGAATGGCTTTTAGGTTTACAATAGCATCCTGTTACTGGAAAATACCACTCTTGCTGCTGCTGTGTTATAGCAGCCTGAAATGGTGAGTTTTAACATTTGCTCAGATTTTGAGATACTTAACCCTGCCAGGGTAGTTGGGGGTAACTAGACATTTTTTTGATCCACCAATGATAGTCTTAGGCCCAGTTTTCCATCTGATCCCTATGTCTCTTGATTCCCTTTGAGTTAAACAGTTTATCCATTTGTCTGTCTGTTGACCTAGCTCTGAAGATAATCAACAGCTGACCATCGAAAACCCTCCAAGGTAAACAATTCCAAAGTGCTGCAATCATCCGAGTAATCATATTTTCTTTATCTGAACACTAATGTCTTCTTCAAATACTATGCCCTCTAGTTCTAGACATTCCCTTCCAGGGAAACAATTTCTGAATATTTATTCTAAATGCCTCTCAGAACCTCATGTTTTACAATGAGATCATGTCTTGTTCTTCTGAATATCCAGGAGTATGGGCTCACTTGATTCAATTTCTCCTCAACCCTCCAATTCCAGGAATCAATTTAGTGAATGTCTGCTTTACCTTCCTCTTTATTAGTGTAATGATACACTGTACTTCAGTTGTAGTCCCATCAAATCCTGTGCAATTGCAGTAAAACTTCCTTGTTCATAAAACAAAATAAAAGCCAATTTTTAAAATCACTTTCTGTGTTCAATGATAGCAAAATCCCTTGAATGCCATAATTTAGTAATTTCTCATCATTTAGTTTTTAAAAAAATTCTTTTTCTACTCTTTTACTAAAGTGAACAACTTCCCATTTTCCTACTGTGTACTCTATCTGTCTTCATTGATCTTGCCCAATCATTTGCCCGATTAATGTTATTTTGCAATCTCTTTGTGCCCTCACAGGTTACTTACCCACCTTGTTTTACATCATTAGCAAATGTGGATATATCACGCTTAGTCACTCCATCTAAGTCATGAACATATAATGGGAACAGCTGAGGCCACTGATCCTTGTGGCACTCCACTACTCACTGTCTGGTAGCTCCCTGGGCAATTGCTAAATTGTAGAAAAACCATTGACTTAAGATAGAAAGTAAATCTTGTCGCTGACATATGATTGCAGCAGACAACTGAAAGGGTGAACTATGGCAGGAATGTAAAAATGGCATTAATTCCAATCTTAACATTTCATTGGTGGGAGAAGTAGACAAAATAATTGATCACTGCAGTACTGGTTCATGGATAATGGGGTTAGAGCAAAAATGCCTGCAAAGTCTCAGTAATCTATTAGGTGTCCTGTCAGCAGCAGCAGAAAGATTTATGTTTTGCATCCTCAGCCTCTATCACACACTTTGAGCGCTATCACCTCAGGTCACAGCTAATCAGATTACAAGAAGATTAATGGTAGAAAATAATTTACTTTCATTGATGAGATACCACTGTATTTGTTAATGAAGAATGTTTTCAAATAAGTCATCAGAGGAGGAAGATGATATTACTGTAATGTGTCCAAATTTTTAGAAAGGCCTTTCTTGTGCAACTTACAACTGGAACAGGACATTGTTTTGTGTGCTTGAGAATTGATCTTTGAATTGATGACATGACCTAACAAATTGTTGCAGAAAGAATGAAATATAGTCCAAGAGCTGTTCAGTAGTTTAGTGGAAGGTAGTTCTTTTGCTTTGTTTTAAATTGCACAGGGACAGATTGAAGTTGAAAGAAAAAAATTAAAATGGTATTTGGGCGACCAGTACAAATTTTCATTAAGGATGGTGCCAGATGTGACTTTTTCAGAATCAACTTCACTCCTTTTAATCTGTTGTGCTACTATGTCTTCAGACTGTTCCTCCAGCAAGTTGGTAGACAAATTTTCAACCTTCTGAAAAACAGTGCATTATTACCTACAGTTCTGGAAACAGACGGAATATAGTCTAGACATTTCTCCCTTGGATGAACTGGGTCACTGTAATACACCTGTAGCCGCTGCCATTGTAATTGTCATCATGTCTTCATTAACTTCAATAAATATGATTTATTTTGTGCTTTGGAATGGTAGGTTTAACGTATGATGAATGGCTAAGGATCCTGGGATTGTACTCATTAGAGTTTAGAAGGTTGAGGGGCGATCTAATAGAAACTTACAAGATAATGTATGGTTTAGAAGGGGTGGACGCTAGGAAGTTGTTTCCGTTAGGTGGGAAGACTAGAACCCCTGGGCACAGCCTTAAAACTAGAGGGGGTAAATTTAAAACTGAAATGAGGAGACATTTATTCAGCCTGAGAGTGGTGGGCTTGTGGAATTCATTGCCACGGAGTGCAGTGGAGGCTGGGACATTGGATGCTTTCAAGGCAGAGATCGACAAATTCTTGATCTTAGAAGGAATCAAGGACTACGGGGAGAGTGCAGGGAAGTGGTGTTGAAATGCCCATCAGCCATGATTTAAATGGAGGAGTGGACTTGATGGGCCGAATGGCCTTACTTCCACTCCTATGTCTTATGGTCTTATGGTCTTCTTTGGATTGAAAAAGCGTTGTGAAAATGCAAACATTAATCCGTTATTCGAAAAAAAATTGTTACAATCAGCCCAGCAGTTATAGACATATCGGTTGAACTTCAGTGGCAGACAATTTCTAGAAACAGGTTTTCTGGGCAGAGTTAATAAGTCACAAAGAAAGACATGGATTTGTAGAGAGAAAATTATTTCAAAGTAGCCTGGTGACAGAGAGGATCTGGGGAGGGGAAGGCTACAGATGTGGTGCACATGCACTTATCAACAGCCATTAGATACAGTGTTACACAGCAGATATGTGAGGAAAGTTATAAGTCATTGAATAAGAGTGACAGTAGAAAGGGACTATTAGGGTCAGGAAACAGAGAATAATGGTTTCAGGTTGGGAGAAGACTAATCTTTCAATTTGAGATGTTGATGTGTGTACCATCAAAACTAAAGCAGAAGTAGAATACTCTATCTATATGCAGCGATGCACATCAAGACCTTTGGAAATACTGTTTCTTCGATCTACAAAGGAAGTGCAGAGGAAATTAAAATTTCCGATGTGTAATTCCCCTGCTCCCCATGAGCCTAATGAATGTTTCCAGTTAGAATTAAAATTGATGACTTTAGACATTTCCGCAACACTTAGTTCTGAAGAAGGGTCACTGGATTCGAAATGGTAGCTCTGTTTCCCTCTCCACAGACGCTGCCAGATGGTGAGTTTTTCCAACGATATCTGTTTTTGTCCACTATATCTACCTGGGTGGTTTTATGCAGGAAGATGTCAGACTGTTTAAAACTTAGTTCCTGGATAATTCCACAAGTGACTCCTTCATCATCCCCTCAATAGCCTGACTATGCCTCTGATACCCAACTAACCCATGAGACCCCTCCACGCCAGGTAACCCCCACCCCTAACTACTTTACGAACAAAACTTGACAACCCACCCACCCTCAAACTGACTAATTCTCCTAAACACTTAACTGTCCTCTTCATCAGACCTGACACCCAAACCTACCCATCTACTGACCACTTGACTAGCCTCTGACCTGGCTTGACCCGCCCACTCACATATCTATGCAGCTCAACCACTCATTAACATTGAAAAGACTAAATGTCTAACTTTACTAAACACCAACCAGTGATATGAAAAGGAGGCAAGCCCTTTCTTCCTTTGAATTTACCCCACTCTGATGGAGTTCCCAGTGACATTACATCATGCTTTTCTCTGTCAACCAGGACAGAAAGACCTTAAAAGAAATGTGCAGCAACGTTGAGTTGGGGTAATTAACATCTGTGTATTATTATTGCTGCTTGGAACACCCAGGCCAAGGTATCAGACCAGCCAACGTAGGACTACTTCAGTGACAGAGTTTTATCCACTGCACACGTAGAGCCCTCAAGTTTCCCACAGCTATAAGCCTTTGTGAACAAAAAAGGGATCACTCACTGAATGGCCATTTAATCTGTGAAACTTGTGTGTGTAGGATTCCCAAGAAACTAACATAACTCATTTGCCCTTAGACAATCACGTGTACTTCAATTTTTTTTTAGTTTATCTGCATGCATTTGAGAATAGATACTGGTGGATAAAAGTTTATTCTGAAGACAGAGCTCCTTATACTCGAGGGGAACCCCAATACCAAGCAAGAGGAAGATTGCAATTGCTGTTGTATGACAATAAGTTTAAACAGGCATAAGACCTGCTGAAAACGTGGTTCAGGCTTTTGGATAGACCGAAGTGAATATGTCACATCAAGTGTTTAGGTAAAGTGTCCCAACATAGGTTTTCTGTACTGATGTTTTTCCAGCCACCATCTGAGGAAGGGTCACCAGACCTGAAGCGTCAACTCTGTTTTCTCCTTCACAGATGCTGCCAGACCTGCTGAACTTTTCCAGCAACTTTGTTTTTGTTTCTGTACTCCAAACAGTACTGCCGAGGTGAGTAGCATTGGAGACCAGTGATCACATAGTATTTGACATGTCCTTTGAGGAGGGAGAGTTGGAAGAGAGGTGTGATTAAATAAGTAATAGAAATGCTCTCTTGGCTCTAACGTCACTGCATACTGACAGACATGTAAAGGAGATAATCACTCATAAGCACACCTGAGAGATGATTAATTTTCTATGAAGCTGATTCAGTTTTGTTCCTAATGTAGTCTTGGTAACCTTTCATTAAATAGCACTGACCATCTCACTGATCCTGTTATTCTATTAATTCAAGGAATGCACCAATGCCTTTGCTCTCTGTACACCTTTTGAAACCCTCTACCTCAGGTGCTCATCATACATATTGGAGACGTCACTATCTTTGTCTGTTCTGCTAGTTTGTGGATTGTACTGGTTTTGCTTACCTATGAATGACTGCTATTTAACATTATCAGGTTTCCACAAACTCTTTTCCTTACACTATTATACGTAATAATATTCTCTGTAAGTACTTATCTAATTGGTGCAGGTTTTTCAATACTTTCTTCATAATCATTTGCACATGTCTAATAACACCAGTATTATACCATGATATACATTTCTATCTCAATATCATTTCCATTCTCATTATACTGCACATAATTTTCATACATAAAGCAATCATTCAGTCAGATCTCAAGTTGGATCTTGATGGATTTACTCATATGCTTCTGGGTCCTCCCAACCTACAGTTGATATAGGAGTCAAGTTGTTCTCTTTCTTGTTTGGATGCATGAGATAGTCCTAACAGATGGTCTCTGTCTACCTAGCAGGACACTATATTTCATGGAATCACCTGCATCTGCACAAAGACCAGCACTGGCATTGGGATTTCATGCGACACTAGTGTCACTATTAAATGGACCAAGGATCCACCATCAACTCAAATAGAGCCTTGAGGAAAAGTCCCATAGCCTTACCATCTCCAGGCTGATCTTCCTTTTCCTGTGTACATAATATTGCTGACATGCATTGGATGCAGGCATCTCAGGGCTATCTCATCTATCCAATGCTCAACCAAGCTCATCAGTGAGCCTATATTATGGTCACTGCGCACCTTCTGGTTTATGCGTCTTTATTGCATGTTGCTCTCCATCAGGGTCACCACTATCTTAATGGAAACTATTCACTCACAAACCAGAGAGATAATGCCATTTATGCATTGATGGGCTCTTCCATTGTCCAAACATTTCCACAAATTTTAGACTGTTGCAGCAACACGTCATTTTGCTGATGACTCACAACCCTCAACATCTGTGTGGATCTGAGCATTGATGGGCATTTCTTTAATTCTTTCCCTGATAGGGAGTGTCACTGCTATCATAACCTGCTTATGAGTGTATGTGTTTGGCCAAAGGTTTATAATTCTACCAGTGGATCAATGTCCAATACATGAGTATCTGCATTGTTGGAAATCTGCAGGTTGATTATGCTGTCTCTTCCGATAGTAAATGCCCTTCTGAGGTCTTGGTGGACATGGAGGCATTATTAGTCCCTTGCGTGTTCCTGGATCTCTCAGAGAGACAACAGAGATATTAGGGTATTCTGCTTTTAATCAGCAATTGCTGCCTGTCCTTTAGAGCTTCCTATGTTCATCAGGGCTACATGGGTGCCATTGTTAATATATCCTGATTTCTTTATGATCACTACAGTCTTTCTTTGTGTTAAATATGACTTCAATCATTGGCAGCATTTCCCCTGGCTCCATTTGGCTCCAGTTTTGTTAGGACACCTTGGCCACAAATTTAGTGAAATGCTGCCTTGATAACAAATGTGTCACTCACATCTCCTCTCTCTAATTCACCTCCTTGGCCCATGGAGGGATCAAGCATGTAATGATGTCAGGAGCTGAGTGGCCTTGGCAGAACACAAATCGAGCATTAGTGACGAGTCTATTCTTTGGAAGTACCACTTGAACCACTCCAAAAACACCTTCCATCACTTTGATGATGATTGACAGTACACTGATAGGGCAATCATTGCTTGGGTTGAATTTGTCCTGCTTTTTGTACCTAGGACGTACATGGCAACATCCCACATGATTGGGAAGATAAAAGTATTATAGCTGATATCTAGAACAGCTTGGCTTGGTGTGTGGCTATTTCTAGATTCACATCTTCAGTCCTACTGCTGGAATGTTAACAGGATCCTTCCCTAACCCATCAGAGTACTATTACCTCTTTCTCCAATAGGGCACAACTATCACTTCCAGTTCTTCTCTACTCCTATGCATTGTGAGCTTGATTCTACAGTGACCAAATGCATCTAGTGACTCTTGTCTCTGTAAGGCTCATGTCATTCATCAGCTTGTAGCAGCTTCCTTGTTGAGTATTATAACAATAGATAACCTTGTACAAGTAAGATTCAGTCTTAGCAATATAGTAATCTCTCTAGCTGATTAAGTGTTTCCTGTGTGAGACCACACTTTATCTCATTATAGATTGGAGTTTCCCTGTCATACCTGATTCAAGGGTAGCTACATAAGTCAATATCTCAAAATGTCTACTTATGACATGAAGGGAGTGAATTTGTTATTACAAATGCCATTCTCCTTGTCAGCCTGTGCAAAGTCAGTGCTTTCCCATGTTTATACAACCCTAAGGCTGTTAACTTCCTCATCTATATCCAGCCATATTATTTTTGTGAGGAATTCTGCCCTCCTCTTCTTGTTCACTGAGTGGAGTAATTCTCTCTGCTTCATTAACGCCTGCAGGAGCACCTTCACTGAGCCTTGGTGTTATCTCAACTGACCTCAGCCATTATTGTTCAGCCTCCCTTAGTCAACAACTTTGCTGATGCACTCCTTCTGTATATTTTGTGAGAAGATCATTAAATTCCTTTTAAACATATGACTTTACCTTTGGCTTGCCAGAACTTCTTCCTGCTTGGCCACTCCCACCCAGTAATTATCAATTAGTTGTGGATGGCAATGTTCCTATGTATGCCCCACCACCCCATGTGCAGGTGTCTGACATGTATTGATCCCTGATGCCTGAACTGCCTCTTTTTGGTAAAATGTTGCCTGTCGTGTTAGGTATGGCTCAACAGGTAACTTACTATGAAAGGAAAAAGTGCCTTTTTTCAATGACAGCAGTCATAAAATGGTTTAGCTTAACGTGATCTAAATCAAACAAATGTGATTAATTAGTCATCGGGACAAATTTAAAGATTACTTCCAAAAGTGAAGGAAAAGCATAGAGAAATTTACTGGCAAGTAAGATAGTTTAACAAACTTTAGTTTGAAAAATGAATGGAATCCATTAGTGAATATGTAAACTAAGTACACACCTAAGGGCAGATTAAACAAACATGGACGGAGAAATTCAATATTGCTGCATCTGATCTTGAAATGCATTGGCATTTATATAAAGTGACAGGCTGAAACTGATATTATCACCTTCTATTTACAAATTAGAGTTCTAAGATAGATTGTTGGGCCCTAATCAAAAACAGGCAGAGATTGTACGCACATACTCTACCCCTCACTCTACATCTTAATCAGCATCTTCCTAAACTTAATGACTTTTCCTTGAAGTATTCATGATAAACCCCAATAGAATAGTCATGGATATTTTTACATTTACTTGTTCAGACAAGTTATGACACGCATAATTGGTCTATGTAGAACTTGAACTCAGACCTTTTAGCTTAGAAGTTGGAACACCACCTCTGAGCTACAAGACCCATTTTTTTAGATTGGATTTTATGATTAAATGAAATGGAAATTGGGCCTCATTGCACTCATTTTACTGGTGTAACACTGTTTTGGTTACTAAATCAAGCAGGGCCATTTTGGAATGTCAGTTCTTGTTTGAGCACACAGCAACATTTTAATAATGGTGTAGGCACCAGGGATGCCAGTCTTTTGCCGGATATCTGGTGAACGGCTAGATTGTCCAGGAACTGCACGGAGCACTGGGTAGGAGGGGTACTATGGCAAGGTAGCTAGTAATTGAGGCAAATTTGATAAGATGAATGAGAGGTCTCACTTGGCCTTGTGGAGTGAAACCCTCTGTGAAACTTAACAAATGTGATGCTTATGCAAAAAATACATAAGGTTTGCTGAAAGGGTCTTCAGAGATACAGACGGGTGAAGGTAATGGGCAAAGATTTGGCAGAAGGAATATTAAAGTGAGAAAATGTGAAGTTACACATTTTGGCAAGGAAGAAAAGGTGTTGATAGATAGACCGATAAGAGGCAAGGCCGCATTGGATTTGGTACTGTGTAATGAGCCAGGACAGGTGTTATATTTGGAGGTAGGTGAGCACTTTGGTGATAGTGACCACAATTCGGTCACATTTACTTTAGCGATGGAAAGGGATAGGTGTATACCACAGACCAAAATTTATAGTTGGGGAAAAGGCAATTATGAGACGATTAGGTGAGATTTACGATGCACAGGATGCGAAGGAAACTGTAGAGGCTGGGCACAATTAAAATGTGGATCTTGTTCAAGGAACAGCTATTGTGTGTCCTTGATAAGTATATACCTGTCAGACAGGGACGAAGTGGTCAAGCGAGGGAACCATGGTTTACTAAAGAAGTTAGATCTCTTGTCAAGTGGAAGAAGCAGGCTTATGTAAAGATGAGGCATGAAGGCTCAGTTAGGGCACTTGAGAGTTACAAGTTAGCCAGGAAGGATCTAAAGAGAGAGCTAAGAAAAGCCAGAAGGGGACATGAGAAGTCTTTGGCAGGTAGGATCAAGGAAAACGCTAAAGCTTTCTATAGGTATGTCAGGAATAAAAGAATGACTAGAGTAAGATCAAGGACAAGATAAAGGATCAAGTCAAGGACAATAGTGGGAAGTTGTGCGTGGAGCCTGAAGAGATAGGAGAGGTGCTAAATAAATATTTTTCATCAGTATTCACACAGGAAAAAGACAATGTTGTCGAGGAGAATACTGAGATACAAGCTATTAGACTAGACAGGATTGAGGTTCATAAGGAGGAGGTGTTAGCAATTCTGGAAAGTGTGAAAATAGGTAAGTCCCCTGGGCTGGATGGGATTTATCGTAGGATTCTCTGGGAAGTTAGGGAGGAGATTGCAGAACCTTTGGCTTTGATCTTTATGTTGTCATTATCTACGGGAATTGTGCCAGAAGACTGGAGTATAGCAAATGTTGTCTCCTTGTTCAAGAAGGGGAATAGAGGCAACCCTCGCAATTATAGACTAGTGAGCCTTACTTCAGTTGTGGGTAAAGTGTTGGAGAGGATTATAAGAGATAGGATTTATAATCATCTAGAAAGGAATAATTTGGTTAGAGATAGTCAGCACGGTTTTGTGAATGGTAGGTCGTGCCTCACAAACCTTACTGAGTTCTTTGAGAAGGTGACCAAACAGGTGGATGAGGGTAAAGTGATTGATGTGGTGTATATGGATTTCAGTAAAGTGTTTGATAAGGTTCCCCACAGTAGGATATTGCAGAAAATATGGAGGCATGGGATTGAGGGAGATTTAGCGGTTTAGATCAGAAATTGGCTAGCTGTAAGAAGACAGAGGGTGGTGGTTGATGGGGAATTTTTATCCTGGAGTTCAGCTACTAGTGGTGTACCGCAAGGATCTGTTTTGGAGCCACTGCTGTTTGTCATTTTTATAAATGACCTGGATGAGGGCATAGAAGGATGGGTTAGTAAATTTGCAGATGACACTGAAGTCAGTGGAGTTGAGGATAGTGTGGAAGGATGTTGCAGGCTACAGAGGGACATACATAAGCTGCAGAGCTGGGCTGAGAGGTGGCAAATGGAGTTTAATGCAGAAAAGTGTGAGGTGATTCACTTTGGAAGGAGTAACAGGAATACTGAGTACTGGGCTAATGGTAAGATTCTTGGTAGTGTGGATGAGCAAAGAGATCTTGGTGTCCATGTGCATAGATCCCGGAAAGTTGCCACCCAGGTTGATAGGGTTGTTAAGAAGGCGTATGGTGTGTTAGGTTTTATTGGTAGAGGGATTGAGTTTCAGAGACATGAGGTCGTGTTGCAACTGTTCAAAACTCTGGTGTGACCACACTTGGAGTATTGTGTACAGTTCTGGTCACCACATTATGGGAAGGATGTGGAAGCATTGGAAAGGGTGCAGAGGAGATTTACCAAGGTGTTGCCTGCTATGGAGGGAAGGTCTTATAAGGAAAGGCTGAGGCACTTGAGGCTGTTTACATTAGAGAGAAGAAGGTTAAAAGGCGACTTAATAGAGACATACAAGATGATCAGAGGATTAGGTAGGGTGGACAGTGAGAGCCTTTTTCCTCGGATGGAGATGGTTAGCACGAGGGGACATAGCTTTAAATTGAGGGGTGATAGATATAGGATAGATGTCAGAGGTAGGTTCTTTACTTAGAGAGTAGTAAGGGCGTGGAATGCCCTGCCTGCAACAGTAATAGACTAGTCAACTTTAAGGGGATTTAAATGGTCATTGGATAAACATATGGATGATAATGTTGTAGGTAGTGTAGGTTAGATGGCCTTCAGATTGGTTTCACAGATTGGCGCCACATTGAGGGCCGAAGGGCCTGTACTGCGCTGTAATGTTCTAAAGGAGGCAAATCATTTGGCACTCCAGGAATAGTGCTTTATTGACCTGATTTTGGGTCAGATCATCATGCAGACAATTAGGGTGGTCACCTAAAAGTACATGTTTCTGCCATGATTCCCCTGTAAAACTGGCCTTTTTCTTCAAACCTGATACATTACCATGAGCCATAAATCTATCCCTAGTCGCTAGTTTAATCCGTGATCTAGAAAGTGTTTGAAGCTGAAACAGAATAGACATAAATGTGCAAAAACTTAAACCACTTATTGAGATATTGCCTGTGATTGCCTACTCCATCTGGAAAGGAAATTACATGATTCAGGTGTTGACTCAAATGATTATTCGTGGAATCTTCATCTTGGCCTTTGTTGCCTTTAAACTTTGTAGAGTCATACAGCATAGAAACAGACCCTTCGGTCCAACTCACCCAAGCTAACCAGACATTCCATTCTGACCTTATCCCATTTGCCAGAACTGACTCATATCCCTCAAAATCCTTCCTATTCATGAACCCATCCAGATGCCTTTTAATTGTACCCACTTTCACCACTTCCTTTAGCTACTTCCTCGTGATTTTTTAATGCCTTTCTCCTCTCATCTTAAACCTTTGTCTTCTCATTTTGGTCTCCCCCACCCCTTGGCTATTTACCCTATTCATGACCCTATGATTTTCTAAACCTCTATAAGGTCACCCTTCAGTCCCCAACGCTCCAGGGAAAAGAGCCTCAGCCATTCAGCCTCTCCCTATAGCTCAAGCCCTCCAGTTCCTGCAACATCCTTGTAAATACTTTCAGCCCCCTCTCAACTTTAGCAACAGTCTTCCTGAAGAAGGGTGACCTTAATTGTATGGAACAGTGGCCTCACCAATGTCCTGTAGGAGCAAATTACTGCAGATACTGGAATCTGTACTGAAAACAAAAAATGCTGGAAATCACAGCAGGTCAGGCAGCATCCAGAGAGAGAGAGAGAGAGAGAGAGACAGCAAGCTAACGTTTCAAGTCTAGATGCCTCTTCATCAGAGCTGATGTGGCATGTAGAGAAGGCAGTATTTCTTGATGAAGATTCATCTAGACTCAAAATGTTAGCTTGTTCTCTCTCCATGGATGCTGCCTGACCCATTGTGGTTTCTAGCAGTTTTTGTTTTCAACAGTGTCCCGTGCAGCTACAACATGACATCCCAACTCTTATACTCAATGTTATGACCAATGAAAACAAGCATGCCAAATGCCTTCTGCACTATTCTGTCTACCTAAGATTACATTATTCTGTGGATGGCTTCCCATTTGAACCTACATAAAATTACGCCCTTTTCTAATCATGTCTTTTTCCAATGTCACGAAATCATCAATGTTGCCTGAACATACTAAGCAAAGCCTGTTAAGGGCAATGTTACTATTTAAATGTGAAGGAGGGGTTAGAGACAGAAGGAGGGGATTAAATTAAAATGGAGTTGGATGGGGAATAAACTCCTCTAATGCTCTGCTGCCACATTCTAACTCATAATCAATTATGTTCATCTTGTTCTTGCCCACCTGTTCTTGCTCCAGATTTAAACTTGTCATTATTTACAAACACCTCCATTGCCTCACACATCACATTCACTATAACCTCCATCAATCCCAAAACCCTCCAAGATCTCAATAATCCCAATTCTAGTTCCTTCTGTATCCCATTATTTAATCACTGTGCAATCGGCAACCTTGCCTTCAGCTGATTTAGCTTTAAAGTTTTTCAATTCTCACACAGAGTTATCTTGTGTCTCTGCCTTCATATGATTTTTTTTAGGCTGAACTCGTCAGTGACCAAAATTTAATCTTCTTAGTATATTGTTTGGTGTCAAATTTTGTTTGATAATATTGCTGTGAAATATCTTGTAACGTTTTGCTATGTTACAATGTTGATGCAGAGTCATTTGAGCTTCAGTTTGCATATGCATGTCAATTCACTTTAAGTTTGAAACACACGCATTCCATTTAACTTGGTTTGCAAATGTCGTTGTACAGCAATTGCTAAATAAGCAAAACAGAAAGACCAAGGATAGAGGCAATGTGATCAGAGAGATATTAGGATCTGCTGAGCTTTTCCAGCAGCTTCCACTTTTGTTTGTGATTGGAAATGTGTTAGCTGCTTTAAGATTAAAAAAAAAGTGGAATTAGTTAAGCGCGCTGGATTGCAAAACTGAAGATTATAGTGAAGGATAAATTTTGTTTGTTAAATGTTGTGCAGAGATTAAAGAAAGAGAAATAGAGATAGAAAAAGAATAAGGTATGATGTATAATGCAGCAAGAGAATTCAGTACTGTACTAGTTCAAATAAATCATCTTTAAAATCTTTAGAGTAAAATAGTCACAAAATGGAGTTGCTACATAAACATAAACTGAAAATTGTAAGTAGTTAGATTGTTGAATATTTCATTATTTAGTATGTGTTTCAATAACAAAAAGAACAATTGTGAACACTAGTTACAAATATATGATCATCCAAATTAGTGGGAAAACTTGGTGACTCTGCCTGTCAGCTTGCTCTGCCATTCAATAAGGTTTGGCTGAATTGATTATTTCCAAAGATTCACATCCCTTTCAGAAAAGTTATCCCAATCTTTGTTGTAAATGGGTGGAGTTTTAAAAATAGTGACCTCCAGTTCTAGATCCTCTTACATCTGGAAGCCTCCTTTCCACATCCATCCTGTCAAGATGCCGGAAGATTTATGTTTCAATCAAGTAGCCTCTTACTTTTCTAAACTTCAGTGGATACAAGCCAAGCCTTTCCAAGTTCCCTCCTAAGACAACCCAACTATTCCAGGAATTGGTTTTGTGAACCTTCTCTGAACTATTTACAATGCTTTTAAACTCCTTGTTAATAAAGATGACAATAATTGGTAATTGAGATATATTTTGATATTTTAGCACTTTCTAAGTTAAATGGAGATGAACAGAGGAAAGGGTAACAACTATTGAATTGTCCCAGATTAACATATTGAATGGAAATAATAAAATTGCCCATCTCTATCTTGTGTTTATTTGAACTCATTCACCCGTAACCATTATCTTGGTCAGTGGACAAACTTGAATGCAATTGCCATTGTATCAATGAAATTTCAATTGCCTTATTAAAAAGACAAGGTACTAGAGAAATGTTTGTGGTGTGGTGATAATATTTCAATCCAGGGGTCAGATGGTATATTTTAAATCTTGTGTTCCATTCCTTTATAAAACATTTTAAAGCCTTTTGTATCTATTCCAGGTTTTCTTTTGCAGACACACTTGATCCTGGCTGCAATCATATGTCACTTCAGAAAAAGGATCTTTTTCTGAAGAAGGGCCCAGAACTGAAATGTCAGCTTTCCTGCTCTCTGATGCTGTTTGGTCTGCTGTGTTCATGCAGTTCTGCACATTGTTATCTCATTTACTGCTTCATGTCTGCTACTGACCAGTTTTTGCTCAATAGTTTCTTTCCATGAAATGCTTTTTAAGGCTTAAGATTTTTGGTCGTTGCTTTAACTTGTATTTTAAGACCATACTGCTATTGAGACATTGTTCTGGAGTATCTCTGGACTGGGATTGTTTGTACACCTGAAATTGCTTGGTCATTATCTGTAAGTAGCAATCTTCAACTCCTTATGCTCTGTAACACTCATTCATTTCCACTTAGACATGTAGTTGATCAAATACAGGCCCCTACTTCAGCGTCCAAGATGCCTGTCTTCACATGCTCATTCCAGACTTGTCTTCTCTCTTATTGATGTCAGACTCATATTATCAGTTATACCATGATTGATCTGAATCTCATAGTACATCTATCTCAAATTTTGTCTCTACATGGTTTAATTTATTCCTATAATTCTGTTCCTCTCACTCGCATAGCATTTGTAATTGTTAGCGTCATTTATAACTTGGTGACCATTGCCTTTTTAACATTGTTCTCCAGTATAGTCCCATCTTGAGCTTCATTTGCTTTCTCCTTATTTTTAAGTAAGAAGCTTCAATCCCTTATGCACAGTGATGCTCCTTTACTTACACATGTTCATAATAGCTGATCTAATACAGCTTTGTACTGCAGTTTCCAAGGCCTCTGTCCTCAAAAGCTCATTCCAGACTGATATCTTCTCTTGCTAACGATAATTGTGTGATCACTTACATCATTATGATTTACATGCATCTTATTAATCACATTCACCAAACATTTTAAGAGCCAAAAGTAATTCTGATGCCCATTGACTTTTCAGTGACCATAACGTTTTCAATATTTGTTAGATATTATTTTTTAAAGTTGCAAAAGCCTAAGTATTTTGTCTTTCTGTGTCATTGTGCATGTTCTTAATGGGAAATCTAGTTTAGGCTTAAAGCTTACTGTAAATGACAAATTAGAGTCACCCGAGCTAAATCCATTGGGATTGGCCTGTTTGCAGTATCTTGATGAAAAGCTGATTGTGCAGCTTTCCAACTTAAAAAGGAAGCAAATAGAATTGTATTCTCCTGTCACCGGATTTTATTTACTTTGTTTGGAATGAGGTATTCTATCTCAAACCGTAAATCATCTCCAGCGAACCATTACAGTTTACGAGAAAGCAAGGTGAACTTGTTCTACACATTAAAAAAAAGGATATTTTTCACATTAAGGCATTGAAGCCAGATGTTGAGGGAGATTTGAGATAAAAGAATTGTACTTGAACAAATGGTCGTTGAGGGGTACAAAAATTAGGGACACATGTGTAAAGGTCCCAGAAAATTTCCTTGATAAAAGCAGGTATAAGACATTTACCTTGTGCACCTGCCTCCCTGTGTAGATCCCCTTGTTGAGCTGAATAGTTGCTCATTCTCCTTTGTTCTTTTATTATTTTACTTCAATACAAGACATTGTTTAATTTGTGTTTATTTTACTTGCACTCAGTTTTCATCTTATTTTCACTCTAATTTCTCTTTCTCTTTGGAAGACATAGAAACAGAAAATGGAGCAAGGGTACATAAGTTAGCTTATTAAGTTGGCCTGTAGTCATCATTCTCAGGGCTAATCTTCAGTATCAATGCCATACTAACATTCTCTCCCCATCTCCTTCATGCTTTTTGTGTCAAGAAATCTATTTATTTCTGCCTTTATGTGGTAGAGAATTCCATAGGTGCACCACGATCTTAGTAAAGAAGTTTCTCTTCATCTCAGTCCTAATCTTAAATGTAAATCTTATCGGAGACCGTCACCCTCAGTTCAAGGCTCCCCTGCCCAAAGGCATGCCATCCCTGCATCTAGCCTATCCAACCGTGTCAGAAATTTTGTTTCAATGGGATTCCTCTCTCATTCTTCTAAAGTTCAGTGTGTGTAAGTCAGCCAATCTCTCTGCAAGGGGATCAACGGTTGTGGGACAAGGCAGAGAAGTGGATTTGAGAATTGGGATCAACCATGATTTCATTCAATGGCAGAACCGACTTGATAGGCCAAATGGCCTATTTATACACCATGTCTTATGGCACACAACAATCTTACAAATTAATCTGCTGAACTCTGATGGCACTCCTTCACTGACAAATATATCTTTTCCTGGATAAGGAGACCAAAACTGCACAAAATACTCCAGATGTGGTCTCACTAAGGGCCTGTATGGCTGCAGCAAGATATCATTGTTCCTGTACTTGAACCTTCTTGCAATGACAGCCAACATACCATTTGCCTTCCTAGCTGCACCTGTGTGCTTGTTTTTAGAGACTAGTGTACAAGAATAATCAGGCTCCTTTGCACATCAAAATTTCTCAATCTATCACTGTTTGAATAATAGCCTATTATTTTGCCTCTCCTACAGTAGTAGTTAACTTCTCATTTATCCGCAATATACTGTATTTGTGATGGATTTGCAACTCCCTCAATTTGTCTAAATTGCTTTGAAGACTCTTTGCTTCTGCTTCACTACTTTCAACTCATCCTAGTTTTGTGATCAGCAAACTTTGAAATATTAGTTCAATTTCATCAACCAAATTGTTGATGCATATTATGAATAGCTGGGGCAAAGTACTGATTCCTCTGACACTCCAACAAGCAACGCCTTATACTCCACATGCATTCATTTTTACTGTTTCTTGACTGCTAGCCACTCTTGTTCCACAGCAGTATATTACCCCAAATCCCAAATGCTTTAATCTTCCACACTATCCTTTGATGTGGAACATTGTCTGAAATTCCAAATACACCACATCCACTAGTTGTCTCTTGTATATTCTCCTCGTGATGTCCTCAAAACCATCAGTTCATGTGTCAAACTTTACTTCCCTTTGAAAAATCATGTTGAATTTGTTTACTCTCATTGATATTTTCTTGATGTTCTATTATCATCAAGAAATAACAGATGCATTTGCACACATTAGCTTAACACATTGAGATAATATCAAGGCAAATGTATAATGAGTTCTTGTTCACAGGTTGGGTTGCACAATTTTATGTCGTTGTCTGCAACCATAGGTTGGTGTGGACTGTTCACTCTGGATATGCTCTTATCTGCTTGTAAGGCAATACTTTCACTGTCTGAGTCATCATTTTGGATTACCCACAGACAATCGTATATAATTCAGATGTGTTTTCTGTAACATCTGAGACTTAAAACATTGCTACGAGAAATGGTTATGATCTGGTTGAGCATATTTTCTCAATACCTTTCCACATGCAAGTTTTAGTGTTGTTGTCTTACATCTTCATCCAGGTCAAAAATGTAACTGTCTTCATGCTCTTTAATCATGTTTCTACATCATGCATTCTCTCTTCTTTCCAACAAACAATGAGCATCTGTAGGGGAGAGCACAAGTGACACTGAAGGACAGTGACTTTGCACTTGTCTTTGGAATATGAGTGATGTGGCCAATTTGAGTATTTGCCTTGAGTATAGCTCACAATTTTCAAACCTGACATCTTAACATATTGCCTTATACTCCATGAGCTTTACTTTAAATGTACTACAAAATGCTCTGCCAGACCATTGGATTGCAGCTAATTTGGAAAGGAGCTGGACTCCTGATTCAGTCCACATACCTTGGAACATTTTGCCAATATGCTGAGGACTAGTGTCTAACTTGATCTACTTTGAGGTGAAGATAGCAGTTTATGCATCAATGATTGTTATTTGTAGTGTCCTTGGCTTGCCTGATGGATGAAAGTAGAGCTATAGAATCATACTGTAGGGAAGCAGATCCTTCAGACTAACTCATCGTGCTGACCATGTTTCCTAAACTGAACTAGCCCCATTTGCCCGTGTTTGGTCCATATCTCTCTTAAACTTTTCATCCATATACTGATGCATTTTAAATCTAGTAATTGAACTTGCCTCTACCACTTCTTCTCACAGCTTGTTCCATAAATGCCGCATTTTCTGTGTGAAAAGTTGTCCCTTTGGTCCCTTTCAAATCACCTTTAACCTATGTCCTTTAGTTTTGGACTCACTTAGCATGTGAAAAAGACCTTTGCTTTTCAACCTTTCCAAGCGTCTCATGATTTTATAAACTGTATAAAGTCATTCCTCTGCCTCTTACACTCCAGGGAGAAAAGTCCCTGTCTATCCAGCCACTCCTTATAACTCAAAACTTCTGGGCTCACTAATATCCTTGCAAATTTTTTTCGCACCCTTTCCAGTTTAATAACACCTACCAATAGCAGGGCAACTAGAACTATACACAGTACTCCAAACAAGGCCTTACCAATGCCTTGTATAGCTGTAGCATGACAAACCAACTCTTGTTCTTAATGTTCTGGCCAATGAAGACAGGCATGCTAAAATGCTTTCTTCACAACTCTGTCTACATGAGATGCCATTTTCAAGGAACTATGTACCTGCACTCCTAGTTCTCTCTGTTCGAGAACACTACAATTAACTGCATAAGTTGTTACCAAAATGCAACATCTCACATTTATCTGAATTAAACTCCATCTTCCATTTCTCAGCCCACTTGCCCATTTGATCAACATCCCATTGTACACTTGGATAGCCTCCTTCACTGTCTAACAAACTACCAATTTTACTGTTTTTCATAAATTCAGAAACCATGCCTCCGATATTGTTATGCAATTTGTTCATATGAATGATGAATAACTGTGGACCGAGCATTGATCCTTGCAGCACACTGCTGGTCACAGGCCCCCAGTCTATGCAACAACCCTTAACACCATGATCTGTCTCCTACCATCAAGCCAATTTTTTCATTTCTCAGCCCACTTGCCCATTTGATCAACATCCCATTGTACACTTGGATAGCCTCCTTCACTGTCTAACAAACTACCAATTTTACTGTTTTTCATAAATTCAGAAACCATGCCTCCGATATTGTTATGCAATTTGTTCATATGAATGATGAATAGCTGTGGACCGAGCATTGATCCTTGCAGCACACTGCTGGTCACAGGCCCCCAGTCTATGCAACAACCCTTAACACCATGATCTGTCTCCTACCATCAAGCCAATTTTTTTATCCAATTGGCTGGCCCTAATCTGTCAACATGGGCCATTGTTCAAAAGGAATTTGATGTGACATGAGTGGTTCTTTATGTGGCTGAGTTTGATAAAGTTGAAATACCTTGAGTGATACATTAATTTTGCTATCTCTAAGTTGATGGGACAGGCCAAATTTTGGTTTTGTCTGCATCCATGCGATCAAAGTAGTGATGATTTAAGATGTTTGATGCAAGATTATAGGAATCAATCCTTATCCCTGAAAACGACATCTCTCAATAGGCTCCCTAATTCATCCCTAAATGGGCAAAAGGATTGTATTTGTTCAAGAACCTGTTTAATGTGTTCAGGCCATGCACTAAATATCTTGCATTTTAGTTCTGCTAGCTGGTTATCGGCAGATGTTGAAATTGTTCTGCTTTGTTATGACCAAGTAGATTCAAAGATTATCCTTTATCTTGAGTGCAATGACATCTCATAGAAGGTTTTATATAATGCTTTGTTATCAGTTGGCTTTCGGAGCTGCCTCAGCACATCTGATGTTATTATCTTGGATCCTGCTTTATACTGAACTTTGAGGTTTTAATCTTGGATTTTGATGATAAAACACGACAGCCAAAGGGGTGCTCTTACAAGTGACTTCCTGTAAATAATTTCCCCAGACTAATGATAAATCAGCACTAAAAAATGTTTGAGACAGGTTTTGTGTGGGATTACGATTTTCCAAGCAGAAAATGCCAGAGTTTTCTACCCAATTATTGGAGTACCTTTCCTGGGCTGTTGTGAGGACTTTTGATTCAACTATGAAGAGTATGTTGGCCTGTAACAGACACACATCAAGGCCTTTTTAAGATGCATGTATTTCCAGAGTTGTAGGTTTGGATGGGTCACAGTACTGGAAAAAACAGTTGCTAGATAAGAATGTTGAGATTTTTGAAAGGTATGTTGGTGCCATCTTCTTCTAAAGTATTTCTGAGTTGAGTGATGCTCCTCACAAAACATTTATGGTGGTGGGATAGGAAGTCGAAAAATTTAAGGGATTGCTATAACTTTTCTTTATCCCGGAGTTTAGGAATTTTCTGCCTTGTAGATGCACCAAAGTGACTCCAGTCACTGATCAATCTCTGAAATGCATAGCTAAATTGCGCAGCCAGTTACATTTTTTGCACATGTTCTTGTTTAGCCCATGTGACATATCCATAACACCCATTTGCCACAGATGAGATTTTCACTTGGCTAAGCTGCTGTACTATATAGTTCATCTTACATTCATTCTATTTAATATAAACATTTATTTTCATATACCAAGTAACTTTAAAATTTCTAGTAGAATAAAGTAAGTAAAATTTGTCAAACTATAATTTTGGGAGCTTTTTCTTTCCCAAGTAAGTATATGGAATTGAATAAGTTACTTTGGCATCCATTAATTTCACATTTTATTGTGGTTATAAACGAGACCATTTTCCTTCATTGTCTCCATGAGTTGGGAGACATTTGCTTTATTAACTCCATGTTTGGTTCTTTCTTGGACTGGAATGTCATGGGCAATGCAAAGACAACATGGGGCACTCTCTATAATTTCATCCACGAGCTGGTGTGAAATATCCTGTTTGGTCAGCTGGATGGTAGTTATAAAAATTATTGCAATCTTTGCTGATTATTTACTTTTTTTTTCTTATTCCCTTACCGACATTAATTTGCAACTGAAAACGACTTGTGGGCTTTGAGAAACAGCTTCTGCTAAAGGGAAGTGAACAGGCCAGGCCTGAGTTCAATGCAGGCTGAGCTTTAATCAAGTGTTTCTAGAGACACAGCAAGCCCAGGAAGAGCATCGTGTTTAAACAGATAGCAGGGCTTGGCTATTAATGAGTTCAACACCTTGAAATTGGTTTCAATAAGTCTAGAAGAGACCCATGTCCAAACAGTCGGCAGTTGTTGAATTGTAATCGAGGCCTCGGTAAGACACAGTCAGTCTATTTGAGCAAAATTATAGTTGATTTTTTTTTGTTTTCTATGGAGATGAACTTAACCGCTAACAACGCAGTATAAAAATTTGAAATCTCACTGTCTTATTTGTCACACCAACTTTTGGAAGCCCAGAAAGTAGAAGCTGAGTTTTAAATATCTCTGCCTTTTTCCTGAGTGAACTCAGAAGGTGACCCTAATTGACAGTTCCAGAATAACAACCAAGGAGTCTATGTCTATGCCTATGAAACAACACATTGTAAACGCCACTTTAGTAATCTAGCCAGATTCATCACTTCCTTTTATTTGTCTCTGAACTGTTTTTTTCTTTGTCTATTTTTGTGAATGAAGCTGAAAGTAAATGTTTTATATTTATAGCATTGACTTTAGTCAGTTTACCTGTCATTCTCTGCTAAAGTTATTGTATAAAAGAAAATATGCATAGGCAACTAAAAAAAAATGAAATCCTTGGAGGATCTAGAAGAAGTACGAAGGAGCTCAAAGGAAGAGTTAGGAGGGCAAAAAGGGGCTATTAAATGTCCTTGGCCAGTAGGGCTAAGGAGAATCCCAAGGCATTTTATACATATACGAGGAGCAAGAGAGTAACTAGGGAAAGAGTAGGCCCACTCAAGAACAAAGGAGGAAGGTTATGTGTAGACCCAAAGGAAATGGGTGAAATCTTTAATGAGTGCTTTACATCAGTATTCATCAAAGAGAGGGATGTCAGGGATTTTGAGGTTAGGGAAGCAGATCAACATAATAAAGAAGGAATTTTGGGTATCTTAGCATACATTATAGTAGACAAGTCTGCAGGGCTAGATGGGATCTATCTGGGGATATATGGGTGGCAAAAGAGGAAATAGCTGGGGCCTTAACAGATATCTTTGCATCCTCTTCAGCCTGAGGCAAGGCTTCAGAAGACTGAAGAATGACCAATTTTGTTCCTTTGTGTACAAACAGAATTGGAGATATTCCAGATAATTGCAGATCAGTGAACCTGACATCAATGGTAGGGAAGCTGGTGGAGAAAATACTTAGAAACAGGATTTATTCATATTTGGAATTGAATGGACTTGTCAGTGATGAGTAACGTGGGTTTGTGTGGGGAAGGTCATGTCTTACTAATGTGATTGAGTTTTTTGAAGAGGTGACAAGACTGAATGATGAGGGAATGGCAGTAGATGTTGTCTACATGGGCATTAGTGAGGGATTTGATAAGGTACCTCATGGCAGGCGGGTATAGAAGGTAGAGTCTCGTGGATTTAGGGTTATCTGGCTTGATGGATACAAAACTGGCTTAGTCATAGAAAGCAAAGAGTAGTAGTGGAAGGGTGCTTTTTGGAATGGAAATCAATAAATGATCTGGAGGAAAATGGAGGTGGTTAGATTAGTAAGCTTGTGGATGACACCAAAATTGGCAAAGTTGTAGGTAACTAAAAGGATTGTCAAAGGATGCAGCAGGACAGAGATAGATTCCATATTTGGGCAGAGAAATGGCAGATGGAATTTAATTCGGACAAATGCGAGGCGGCACAGATCAGAGTCAAGTGTAATTTATACAATAAATGGCAGAACCTTTAGGAACAATGACAAAGAGAGGTCTGGGTGTACAGATCTCTGAAAGTGGTAACATAGGTGGATAAGGCAGTCAAGAAAGCATATAGCATGCTTGCCTTCATTGGCTGGGACATTGCATTTAAACTTTGGCAAGTAATGTCACAGCTGTAAAAAGACCATATTTGGAATATTGCATGCCATTCTAGTTGTCACACTATCAGAAAGACATGGATGCTTTGGATATGGTGCAGAGAAGGTTTACCAGTATTTTGACAGGTCTAGTGGGTTTTGGTTATGAGACGAGGTGGATTAAGTTGGATTGTTTTTACTGGAAAGGTGAAGGCTGAGTGGTGACCTGATAGACGTCTACAAAATTATGTGATACATATGTAGGGTGAATAGTCAGAGGGCCTTTTTCCCGGGGTGGAAAGGTCAACTATAACACTGCACAGGTTCAAGGTGAGGGGGGAAACGTTTAGGGGACAAGTGCAGGAAAAATCTTTTACACAGGGAGTGGTGAGTGTTTGAAATGCACTGCCAGTGGAAGTGGTGGAATTAGGCACAAGTAGGCACATTAGCAATGTTTAAGACATATCTTGATAGACACAGGGACAGGAGGCAAACACAGGGATAAATATCACATTTGGGCAATAAATAGCATGTCTGAGTAAGGATTAGGAACTGGCTCAGGCTTAGAGGGCCAAGGGGCCTGTTACTGTGCTGATTTGTATTATATATAATGAATAGGTTTTTTTTGTTGTTCAAGACACCAAACTGTTATCTAGAATTAGTTACTCACAGCGTCTGGGATTGGTCGTTCAAAATTCTGATTAGGAACCAGTGGAGTAACTATCAAGAGCCTTTGATGATTTCATTTATTGTCTTGTGAATACACAGGTAGAAAGACTGACCGATTTTGTTTGAATACCTGTCTCCGTGTCATAACAGAAGCAATAGATACAAATTGTCTGGAAAGTGAGATTGTGGTTTGGGCAGTTACTTTGAGTTTTGGGTTCTGTTTTTATAGACATCCTTTGTAAGCATATGAACATAGAACACAGAACAGTAGTGCATAGTACATTGCCTTCGGCCCATGATGTTGTGCCGGCCTATTATCCTACTAAGATCAATTTACCCTGCTTGCCCTACATTTTGCTATCCTCCATGAGCCTGTGCAAGAGTCACTTAAAAGTCTCTAAAATGTCTGACTCCAGTACCACTGCAGGCAGCACATTCCACACACTCAACAGACACTTGTATACCATCTTGGGAGACTTCACAAAGTTCTCTTTCTGACACAGTCAGTATGGTAATTTATAGCCATAATTCTCATATTTCATTGCAATCATTTACTGTCATGTTACAGTGCACAGTCATAGGTTTCACAGATACATACATACCTTTGATGGGCATAGTTGTCTATGCTCTGCCAATGCTCCTTTCATCTCCTCATTAAACTCAGGATGCTTGTTATAACTGTGAGCTTGACAGTGTCCTTTATTGTCTTTAAATTATTGTTCAGCCTTGTAAATGTCATTATGTTTTACACTGGATAGTTGAAAGGTGCATTCACCCTAGAGAAGTGCTTAGCATATAAAAACTCAGCGTCAAACCCATCTTTCCAATGCGAGATTACCTATCTAGGTTTCAAGCATAGATATGTGACACCATTTTTTTAAATACGGTAGTGATAGCATTGCACTAATTGATGGATGGCATTGTAGATAATACAGTTTCATTCCATCATTCCTATTTCCATTGTAAATTTGCCCTGTATATGGATACTATCATTGTGAAAGGGGCCAATACTTAGCTGTGCACATGTTAAAACTATAGAAACGCATCATCCGGGAGGTCATAAATTGTGTCGAATTGATCTGAACCTAGGTTTGCAAGATTATAGATATATATAGATTATAGATAGACAATTTTTTTTCTCAGACAGGCTTGTCAGGGAAGTGCCAACTGAATGTGGCCTCTCCCCAGGCCAAATTCTAAACAGCACCGAATGACCTATATGTAATCCCTCATCTACTTGCAACTGACCTTGCAGCCCTGGCAGTTACTCAATCCCCAGACTGTGATGCCACAGATTCCCAGACTCACATGGAATCATGTGTCACTGGCTAATGCCCCATACAATAATCAGATGAGCTCCATAGATGGCTGGGTGTGCCAAAATCCTGTGACTCATTGTTGTCCACTCTTATGCCACTAAGCAATTGTTTCCCTTGACTTTCAGGCATCGTTATTTAGTTCAAACACAAGCAATATATTTGCCACAGCAGCTACTGACACATACTGCATCCCTGTTGTTATCAGATCAACACATTAATCTCTTTTTAGACTCACACATTTACACTTCAGGGTTCCCTACCACTACCTGTTGCCCACCTCACTTCCTGTGCTTAGAATCAAGCTAAACCACAAAGGATAAATGTCTGTAACTCTGCTGAAGACCTTGTATGATTAAGCACAAGCCAAACTGGGAAGGCATGTTGCTTCTAATTAATTGCTAAAGACATAGCATAATAAAAGGAAGCTAAGGCTCATAAGATGCTGGTCTTCTTGTCAATGCAAACATTCCTGTACAAATACGATATTCCAGATTATCCCTCCACACAAAGCAACATGGCAGAATAATGCAAGTCGAGACTGTCCCCATCTCTGAAGGAAATGGTTGAAGCCATGAAGTGGTGGCTGAGTTGGTCGGAGAGCAGGCATGCTGAAGTGAAGCTGTTGTTTCTCCATTGTTGAGTTGCAAAGTTAGCATTGAGGAAGAGCATGGCCATTTACTATGCAGAAAACTCTTCATGTAAAGAGGAGCTGGATAGTTAGCTTAGGAATTCTGTCTGCTGTACTGGATTTTGATGGGACAAGTCATCAGTTACCAGCTCTGTTTTACTTGCTGAGTTTTCACATCATCAAATTTCTCAACAATAGAAAGACAAATCATATGTTCAGTGTTAAAAGGTCAAGCTGAAATGTAGTGAGATACAAATGCGTGGGCATAAGCTTTTATCATTCAAGGCCAAGGTCCTTAACGTATCATCTAAGGCTTAAAAAAAAATTGGTATTTTTCAATATGAATAATCTAATTTCCAAACATTTCACCTACCCTTTCCCACCATATTCCATCATTTCAAGCAACATTAGTCTCAACACTCTAAGGGGTGGGAGGAAGATTCTTCCCATCATCTCTCCTGATATTTCTAGGGCTCTGGTTTTCTTTGTTTTATTTTTTTCCCCTGATGAATACATGTCTTGACTGTACCTTCACCATCTCCCGTTAAATCAAGATACTGTTCTGTTTATATTTCCTTCAATATTTGGTTCCAATTTCGCAGGGCCAGATCTGTCTTACCTGATTGAAAATGACCTCTTCTTAATATTATCTTATTCTGGATTACTTCTTGCTCCTTTCCATGAGTCTTACGATATTAGAATCAGAGTTCTTATGATATTAATGTTAATCTTTTAGGTATATGTGATTTTTTTAATTTAGATCTCAAACTAGTGACATATGCATGTTTGTCTTTGGTTGAAAAAAATACTTTAATTAACTTAGAGATTGCCGGAGAATCTGAGATAACAAGGCATAGATCTGGATGAACGCAGCAGGCCAAGCAGCATCAGAGGAGCAGGAAAGCTGGCGATTCGGGTCTGGACCCTTCTGCAGAATTTCTGAAGAAGGGTCCAGACCCAAATCATCAGCTTTCCTGCTCTTCTGACGCTGCTTGGCCTGCTGTGGTCATCCAGATCTACACCCTGTTATTCCAGATATGAAATGTCAGCTTTCCTGCTCTTCTGATGCTGCATGGCCTGCTACGTTCATCCAGCTCTACACCTTGTTATCTTTAATTAACTTTAGTGTTTTCAGGACTTTTAAACCAGTAACAAATAGAACAGCTAACTGGAAGGGCTGCTAGAGAGCTGATGGAAGTTCGTTTATTTTGAGGTTTCATGACCAGTAAAGGGGAATATCAAACCATTAGACCAGCAAAACTTAGAATGAGCAAAACTTATTTTAATTTAGTTAAAGTTTTTCTGAATTCAAAGGACATCTGATTGAAGTTAGATCTAAGAGGTTATCCTAGAAGTGGAATTTGTTCAGAGCAGTTGAGGGAATAAGTGAAATAATGCAGTTTGTGAAAACCTTCAGATCAGGCATGTTTGTTTGGAACTCTGCAGATTATTAAAGGATTGAGGAAGTCTAAGCTCTCCACTGAGGGAGTAAGGGAAATAAAAAACCTCACTGCTTACAGAATCGTAAATGGAAAGAAGCAGTTAAGACAACCTACAAATTCTCTGAATTTTGATCACTGTAAAGTGATGGTGTTGGGGAATAAATGGGATTTTGTGTTATCAGATGTTTGAAGTCGTTTTTAATTGTGTCATATGAAGATAGATCGATTTCTTTGTTTTGCATGTTTGTTTCAGTGAAAAGATGACTGTGTTAAATTGAATGTGCATTTTGAATGAGCTGATCCCGGTTGTGTTAGCTATTTTGCATTTTTTGCTCCAGGTAACCCTAGGCAAAGGAAATGAAGCTTAAATAGACAACAATCCAATGACTTTTGATGGATAATGTGAATGAAATCACAATCTGCTTTTTTGGTAAGATTTTCATGGTTGAAAACACCAGCATTACGTACTCCTAGCTCATGCATAGTTGGGGTAAGATAGGACATATGAAATTGCTCCTCAACAAGAATTAATAAATTGTTTCCCACCCATTATTTTCCTCTTCACACAAACAATATTTGTGCCTAAGTAGCTTTCTGGTTTACTTCTAACAAGCCTGAATTTTATCCTCTCAATGTTCATTGTACTTAACTTACCCTCCACAGACTTGCAAAGCTATGATACATTATGTCACTCATACACACAACATGCTCACTTAGGTGATAATGGGAACTGCAGATGCTGGAGAATCCAAGACAATAAAATGTGAGGCTGGATGAACACAGCAGGCCCAGCAGCATCTCAGGAGCACAAAAACTGATGTTTCGGGCCTAGACCCTTCATCAGAGATGGGGATGGGGTGAGGTTTCTGGAATAAATAGGAAGAGAGGGGGAGGCGGACCGAAGATGGAGAGAAAAGAAGATAGGTGGAGAGGAGAGTATAGGTGGGGAGGTGGGGAGGGGATAGGTCAGTCCATGGAAGACGGACAGGTCAACGAGGTGGGATGAGGTTAGTAGGTAGGAGATGGAGGTGCGGCTTGGGGTGGGAGGAAGGGATGGGTGAGAGGAAGAACAGGTTAGGGAAGCAGAGGCAGGTTGGACTGGTTTTGGGATGCAGTGGGTGGAGGGGAAGAGCTGGGCTGGTTGTGTGGTGCAGTGGGGGGAGGGGACGAACTGGGCTGGTTTTGGGATGCGGTGGGGGAAGGGGAGATTTGGAAGCTGGTGAAGTCCACATTGATACCATTGGGCTGCAAGGTTCCCAAGCAGAATATGAGTTGCTGTTCCTGCAACCTTCAGGTGGCATCATTGTGGCAGTGCAGGAGGCCCATGATGGACATGTCATCTAAAGAATCCGGAAGAATCCACCTAAAGAATCAAAATTCTGCAGTGCCACAATGATGCCACCTGAAGGTTGCAGGAACAGCAACTCATATTCCACTTTGGAACCTTGCAGCCCAATGGTATCAATGTGGACTTCACCAGCTTCCAAATCTCCCCTTCCCCCATCGCATCCCAAAACCAGCCCAGTTCGTCCCCTCCCCCCACTGCACCACACAACCAGCTCAGCTCTTCCCCTCCACCCACTGCATCCCAAAACCAGTCCAACCTGTCTCTGCTTCCATAACCTGTTCTTCCTCTCACCCATCCCTTCCACCCACCCCAAGCCGCTCCTCCATCTCCTACCTACTAACCTCATCCCACCTCCTTGACCTGTCCATCTTCCCTGGACTGACCTATCCCCTCCCCACCTCCCCACCTATACTCTCCTCTCCACCTATCTTCTTTTCTCTCCATCTTCGGTCCGCCTCCCCCTCTCTCCCTATTTATTCCAGAACCCTCTCTCCATCCCCCTCTCTGATGAAGGGTCTAGGCCCGAAACGTCAGCTTTTGTGCTCCTGAGATGCTGCTGGGCTTGCTGTGTTCATCCAGCCTCACATTTTATTGTCTATGCTCACCTAGGTGTTGCTTTTCAATTGGAAAAACTCACGTTACAGTGTGACAAACACCTGGAAAGATGTGTAGCAGTCTTAGTGCATACACACATGAACATACATGACTATGTTCATATGCACACATACTTACATGTGTGTGTGCACGCACATGCACTGGTGTCTCTATTTCTACAAATATGCTGCACATTCTTTCATAGCCTCAAAATCTATTGCTACTTACCGAGTACAAATAATTCAGCATATGGATTTTCTCATTTAGTATTTAACACAGCCTGTATGTTGGGGAATTATTTGCACGTTCAGCAAAATGAGCTAGGCTTGAAGGTATAATTCATTTGATCATGATCCTGATGGGTATGGAAGTGAATTGGAAACATTTCTTATGGGAACAGTAAAGACTGAGGTAGTGAATCTAATCATCATCTTCACCTCTAGCGTGGTACAATCATTTGAATATAAATAAAAATTGCATAATTTCTGAGGTGAGTAATTGAATAGTGGTTGATTTTGAGTGCTGAGTCAAATTTTTTTCTGGTACGTCTGTCTGTGCTATTTCCTAAAGATATTGCAAGAGATTCAAATCACTCTGGCTTTCTCTCCTCCTAGCTCAGCAGATCATGCTTACAAGTTTGATGATAAAGCATTCACTGGAAGAGTACTGGAAGCAGATTCAAAAAATCCTTTAAAAAGAAATTGAATGTTTGCTTTTAAAAATCAATAGATGTAGGGACAGAACAATGAACAGGTTAAATTGCATGGTTCTGTCAAAGAGCCAGCACAACGATGATGGGTTGAATGTATTTCTTCTACGCTGCATGTTTCTGACTCTATGTGGCCAAATGACGGGGTAGAATTTCCAGTAGAATTGTCAATAGAAAGAAGGCAATAACCTATTGTGTGCGATATGTGCTTCCTTAAAGGTATCATCATGTTACAAAATCTTGGAGAACATTTGAAAAGAAAAAGAAGTCCTCCCATGCAGCTCTGGAGATTTTAGGACAGAAATGGAGGAAACCAAGAACATTGTTTTCCCCCTACAAAGGCCCATAGTCCCAGGAAAGTCAGGAGCTGATCTGGGAAGGACTTCTGTGGGTCAGTGATCTCCACTTCATTCATGGGACATAGAATCACAGAATAGTATTGTGTTGGGAGAGGTTGTTTGATCAAGCCTGGCTCCAGGTAATGTTGAAGGAACCTGGGATAAAGACTTCAAGACCCAAGGTGTCTTAGAGGCAGCATTGAAATTACATCAACACTAAAGAATGCAGGAGATCTGGTAGCACAAAGCGTGGCATTTCTTCCTCTGAGCCAATATCTCTGGGTTCAAATCTTATTCAAAGCTTGATATCCATGGAAGGTGTGCATGTAATATGGCCAGACAATTTGATCATCAACCATCCAATCTGCTTAAGGCAGATGGTGAAGAGCGTCGGGTGTCCTGGTCTGGCTTTCTTGATACAGAGTAACCTCCCTCCTCTGCCCCCATCCTTCCTAGTTTTAGCCTTGGACAACAGACTGATGCTCTTTTTCAGGAAACACTAGAGATGGAACCTGGTGCAACAATATGCTTTGTTCGTATCATATTCCACCTGACCTGGGAAGAGAAATAAAGAATGGAATGATGTATTAGATGCTCTATCAAGAAACTTTTGCATCATGCTTAGGACTGTAGAATGCTTGTATGTATTGCATTCTAATAAAAAGGAATATTTTACCTGTATTTTATAACTTTTAGTCTAGTATCTTTTGCCTACTGAGAGGCTAGTGATGATCAATGCAGATCTGAACAGAAACAAAATCCCAGTTTTCCCCTGCGACTTCTTCACTGCAACAGCAGCTTTCCAGTAGATTCTTTTTGATCCCTTCTATGTGAAAAAAAAGAGATTTTTATGTTTCCACTTTGCAGATTGTTTCATTAAGAGTTGTATGAATTTTATTGTGCGAGTGTATTTGCATATCTCATACAATGATTTATTTCTCTGAAATCTGTGAGCCTGGGCTAAATTTAAAAATAGAATCCTTTGCAAGTAGTCCCACATGGCTTGAATTGAATATGCTTGAGAATGATTTGAGTACTTTATTCTTCAGTTAGACTGACATTTCTATGTTGATCATTGAATCATAGAATGATGTACTACGGAAGAGAGTCATTCAACTATTGTGTCCATGTTGGATTTTTGAGAGAGTTATCCAATTAGTCCCATTTTCCTGCTCAGTGCCTTTTATTTCTCAACAATTCATTCAAGTTCCTTTGAAAATTATGACTGAGTTTATTTCCCCTGCTGTTTCAGATAATGTATTACAGATCATATCAACTCAACGTCTAAACTAATTTTTCTCATATATCTGTTGCCAAGAATTTTTTTTTGCTAAGGAGGAGCTACTTTTCATTCTCACTAACTTATTTATTAAGAGATATAGTCATAACCAATATGTCAACACAAATACAGATGGTACTTGGAGTCTCTTGGAAATAAAATTCAAAGAATTTAGCAAAGTCCTCAACAATAATCAATGTTCTATTAAGGGTAAAGCCACAATAGACAAAGAGGGCATTAATTTCATAGATACCACAGTATTTTAATCAACAACTTGCAGAATTGGGATAAAAGTTCTTGTTTCAAAATAACTGGCACAAACTTCTATCTTCCACAGAGAGCTGAGGTCACATCTCTATTACATAAGCACAAAACAGGAATCTTTTCTTAGCCAGACAGTTATTACCCTTTTTACTGCATCTCTGACCTGAATCTGCAATTTAAATTTAACAATTAACATAATGTTATTTACAGTAGGATGCACTGTATATTTTTTGCCAGCATAGGAGTCCTTGAACTTATGCACACCTAAACTAGGATTACCAACTTCTTTGCAAAGGATCCATTAAATCTGAGGTTAATTTTGTCAGATCTGTGAGCTGAACATTCCTTGTGACAGATTTAAAATTGTTTTATCTTTACTGCAACCTCCATCTTCTATCCTCTTGCTGCCTGCTTCCCTCACACTTGTTTTGCAGCCCCCCTTCTCCACCATTCCTATTGTGCAGATGCCCCTTCCCCTAAAACCCTCTGACAGCTCTCTTTTATCATCATGTCCATTAGAAGTCAACAACACCAATTCCTCTAGTCCATTGAAAAACAAGTCTTCATCGCCTATACCATTCCAGTAAATTTCCTCTAATCCCTCTCTAAGGCATTAACATCCTACATATAATGTCATAGTCAGAACTAGTTAAACATAGCTGTTTGGCCCTGCCCAATCATTCACAAAAGTTTACCCTTTTTCTTAGGTACTCTGTCTGTTTGTATATAAGTTCAGCATTCCACATGGCTTTTTAAACCGTCTTGTCAACTTGTCTTGACACCTTAAAGATGGTGTACGTACAATTTTCAGGCTTTGCTGTTCCCGCACCCCCATTAAAATTGCACCATTTATGTTGCTTTTCTTCCTCCTTTACACCAGAATGAATTACTTTACACTTCTCTTCATTAACTTAAATTCACCATATGTCTGCCTAATGCATAACTCCATGTACTCCCAAAATCTGTTATCATTCTCCTCAATCTCCTACATTCCCAAGCTTCATTGAAATACAACAACATAAAGTAACAGTACAGAAGGAGATTAATCAGTTCATAAAATCTGTACCAGCTGAAAAAGAGCTAGACAGTTTAACGCTCCTGTCAGTTTTCTGGCCCATAACTTTGCAGCTTATGGAACATAAAGTGCAATTCACAAGTATTTTTCATTGGACAATGAAGGCTTCTGCCTCAGCTATCCTTTCAGGCAGTAAGTTCAAGAATATCACCGTCTGGGGTCAAATATTTCTGCATCATCTGAGTGGCACTTGTAACCAAAGCATGTATATGGCTGTTCTGTTTAGTTTCAAGTCTATGGTAGCTCTAATCTGATGGGCAGCGGTGGACTCAGCAATTGTAACACTTCTTAAAAGTCAAGGGAAGCTGATTAGATTCTCTAGTCAGAGATTGTGATTGCCTGGCACTTGTGTGACACAAATGTTACTTGCCATTTGCAAATCCAAGCCTAAATGTTTCCTGGTTGTGTTATAGATTGGAACATGGACTACTTTACCATCTGATAATTTCATATATTACACACTATACAATCAGCAGATGTCCTCACTTTTGAATTTTGCTTGAAGCAGATAAAGATGATTAAGCTGAGGACATTATTTTGAGGAACTTCTGCAGAAACTTGCCAGTGTTGAAGTGATTGGCTTACATTTCCAAGGATATGCCAGTGTTGCGGTGTTTGTTGAGCTGACTAGTTTTCATGTAAACATTTTGTCTCCCTTCTAGGTGACATCTTCAGTGCTGTCTAGCCTCATGCAAATCAAAAACAATCACGAGAATTTCTGGAGGCTTAGTTTTCAACCACCGTTGTGATAAATGAACATGTTGAAATAGACCCTATCTACATACCACTATGGTGCAAAACCAGAAACAGGACGCCCTCCCATGACAGACCGGACCAAATGAATTCAAAGCAGGAAAGAACAACAGTGCAAAAGAACAAACAGAGGATAGGCAGCACTGAAAATGTCACCTGGAAGGAAGATGAATTGTTTACACAAAAACCAGGCAGCTTGGCAAACCAACCTACATATCCAACCACAACCTGAGTTACAGATCTTTGCAAAAACAATAATTGCCAGTGTTTAACCGGGAGGGGCACAGCTAATTCTCGAGCCCTGGGGTTTGGCTTCTTCTGGAATCCAAGCATTTAGCCCTGCTGCTGGGATGTTGCTAAGGTTAATAGCCTTTGTAACATCGAATGACCTCAGCTGCATTGTTATTAGGTGGAATAATTTGAATTGGCTAAAAATTGGCATCTGTGCCGGTGACCTCGGGAAGAAGGCAAGGTGAATTATACACTTGGCATCTCTGGCTGAAATGGTTAAGTAATGCTTCAGCCCTGTCTTCATTGCTGACCTCTTGTTTTCTCCCATCAATGAAAATAGAGATGTATCTGGAGAATTCTCCATCAGTTAAGCAATTAACCATTCACCACTACTTATGACGATATAGCAGGACTACAGAATTTTGATTTTGGCACGACTTAGCTTTCCTATTGCAAAACACTTCTGCTGTGTGGCATGCACATAGTCCTATGACATAGCTTTATTAGTCACATACTTTATAGTGCTTTTTAGTACTTTATATTTACATATACTTGGTGTTAAATACAATTTTGTTTTTGATGGTTTATTGCTTCACATGTCAGTTCTGAGTTGCTGGATCTATTTTTTAAATTATTCTCATTTGACATTTGTGTAAGAATAGACATTGTTCCCTTGTTAAAGACAGTTGTATGATGTGTAACAAATTGTGTTCTATCGTGTTAATAGCTGCAAACCAGACAAGATTTTAATTTTCATCGTGGAGGCCATCTAAAGTGTAAATATAGGTCCTAGTTTCACAACAGACAATAGCACAGCGTATCAATTTGACAATGACAAATGCAACTGCAGTCAATAGATTGATAAGGATGAGGTCAAGTAGATAGTTCCCTCTTAGTTCTCATTTCTTACCATAGGCTCAGTTTGGCACTTAAGGCCTTCAGGACTCAGTCAACCTGATCAATACAGGTGTTATTGAGCTACACTTAGTGAAGAGCTTTGAAGACCCCATTACCAGCATATTCTGCCTTTGTCGCTCTATTCTACTTTCAAGTGGCATTCAAAATAGACTATTAATGATTCATCAACTGAGGGATGGTGGCAAGGGGTAATTAAGAAGGACGTTCCTTACCCACATTGGATCGAGGTCAATGTTGAAGATTTTCAGGTCTACTCCCTCCCAAGTATGCATGATGCTACAATTTCTGCTGGATCTGTCATGCTTGTGGTACAGGTGCATTCAGGAGTGCTGATAGAGGAGTCTGTGGTAATGTCTGTATTCATGGTTCAGTCATTGTGACTGTGGCAGGTTTTGCTTGACTAGTCTGTGGGTCGGCTCTCCCAATTTGCCACAAGCTCCAAATGTTAGTGAGGAGGACTTAGCAGAATTGACTGGCACGTGTTCCATTTAGTGTTGTTACTTTACATTGCTCCTTTATCGTTTTCCATGGCTAATCTAAGCCCTACAATATTATGCTTCAAGCTGCACTTATTCTCCGATAGCAATCAAACACGTAAATAAGTTTAATTGATGAATCAATCAAATTAAAGATTACTTTTAACAAACAACATTCAAGGTTATATCAGAAATCACAAACTCATTCAAATATTAGTGAGAAAATGCAGGAAATGGTGGACGCTTTTTTCACAGAAAGTAAAAGGAGTTTGAATAAATACACTGGAGCATTACCCCGGTTACCTCTCTGAACTTCAACGCCTAATAGTTAAAAAAAAATGAAAATTAAAAGTCTTGTCTGGTTTGTAGCTATTAACACGACAGAACACAATTTGTTACACACCATACAACTGTCTTTAACAAGGGAACAATGTCTATTCATTATTCAGTACGTTAAACATTTTTGAAAAATTAAAATGGAAAAACACTGAGCCATTCTGTCAGGGTCTATGGAGAGAGGAAGGTAAGGTTAATGCTTCACTTCAATAATCCACTGGCTTAGCTAAGCAATTTTCAAATTACACAGTGTGGAGCTGGAAGAGCACAGCAGGCCAGGCAGAATCAGAGGAGCAGGAAAGCTGACATTCAGAAGGGCCCTGACCTGAAACATCAACTTTCCTGCTCCTCTGATGTGGCCTGGCCTGCTGTGCTCCTCCAGTTCCACACTGTGTTATCTCCGACTTTAGCATCGGCAGATCTTACTATCTCTATTTTCAAGTAAAGCCAGATTGCTTCCCAACTGTGTATGTTGAAGCAAAGCCAAGCATCAAAACTTGGGTTGGATCATTTATTTCCAGATTCAGCTGAACATCTAATTAGGAGATTGAATAAGTAACGAATGAAAAACATCTGAAGAAAGACATGTCCCAAGTATGGAATTTGTTACTGTGACATGCCAGGGCTAAAGTATCTCATTAGATTTAAGACTGACATCAGAAATTGAAAGCAGAACCTTAATCTTTCAAGTAACAACAATGGTTATTGGATTGTCACTGCATCTGTAAATCCTCCTGTTGGGCAGAGTTACACATTTCCTCCATGGCTTCTCAGTCGGGCTTTGAAAGAAATGTGCAGTGCATTCTTTTTGGGGAACTCCATTGGATTACAATAGAATTGGTGGAAGGCAGGCCACACCTACTTATTGACAGCATCAGTTGTTGTATGATGAACACTAAATGTTCAGTTTAAAGTTCAGTGAATGGGTGGGTGCATGAATGGGTAGGTGAAAGAAGTACAGAAGTGGGGGGTAGGCACGGTAGATGGGTGAGTGTGTAGTGGGTTGGGGTAGAAACAGATTACTCTTTCGTGTAAAAGTAAAATACTACAAACGATGAAAATCTGAAACAAATACAGAGAATGCTGGAGAAACGCAATGGGTCTTGAAGCATCTGTGGAGGGATTTTGATTTTAATTTTGAAATCAGTTTTGAAGTAGAATCATTTTGCACTTCTACATTTCACTCTGCAACTTCATAGCAATGTGAAACAACCTTGCCAAGTCAGATCGAAAGTGAATTATAAAGTAACTACACGAAATGACTGACACCATATGCAAAGTGACTGCCAGCAGCGTCATTTCTTGGATGAGGACCTGTGCTCAGAAAGACCAGCTGGCCATCACAACAGTATGACCATCAACTCACAGCTTCCCTGAATACATATGTTGCGGCTCATTTTGAAAGGCAACATGGGACCTGTGGAATTTCCCAATCCTCAACCCATAAATGCATCCATGACGTTACAGATGTCATTTTCCCCTGAGCTTAGCTCTTCATGTACTTCCCAATGAGCAAGTAAACCCAGAAACTTCTTTATTTACTCATGGGATGAGAGCATTGCTGGCTAGGCAGCATTTATTGACCATCCATGATGGCCCAGAGGACAGTTTAGAGTCAACCACATTGCTGTGGTCGAGAATCACATGTAGGCCAAATCAGGTAAAAACAGCACTTTCCTTCCCTGAAAGACATTCATGAACCAGATGGGTTTTTCTGAAAATTGGCAATGAATTCAAGGTCATCATTAGATTCTTAATTCCAGATATTTTATTGAATTCAACTTCCATTGTCTGCCCTTGTGAGATTTGAACCTGCGTCCCCAGAATGTTATCTGGTTCTTTATATTAAAAGTTCAGCAATAATACCATTAAGCCAATTGGAGCAACGAGTTTTTCCAGCATTGCCGTTAACCCACGTGCACTATAGATTGCACTCATGTTGCTTTCAGAGCACCCTGCCATCAAACTCTGAGTTTGCCAACTTAAACTATCGAGAACTTTCAGATACCTTCCTCCTTCCAAGGTCCCCAGCTCGTATGGTTAGTTGAGGAATAGCCCTCTAGACATAACTCATAACACATATATGCAAATATCAGACTGATGCAAAATTGTTTGACATTCTGTTGCTAATATTGCAAGCAGCTCTCATTGCGTGCAAAGGGCATGAGTTTCATGATAATAAAATGTGAGGCTGGATGAACACAGCAGGCCAAGCAGCATCTCAGGAGCACAAAAGCTGACGTTTCGGGCCTAGACCCTTCATCAGAGAGGGGGATGGGGGGAGGGAACTGGAATAAATAGGGAGAGAGGGGGAGGCGGACCGAAGATGGAGAGTAAAGAAGATAGGTGGAGAGGGTGTAGGTGGGGAGGTAGGGAGGGGATAGGTCAGTCCAGGGAAGACGGACAGGTCAAGGAGGTGGGATGAGGTTAGTAGGTAGCTGGGGGTGCGGCTTGGGGTGGGAGGAAGGGATGGGTGAGAGGAAGAACCGGTTAGGGAGGCAGAGACAGGTTGGACTGGTTTTGGGATGCAGTGGGTGGGGGGGAAGAGCTGGGCTGGTTGTGTGGTGCAGTGGGGGGAGGGGATGAACTGGGCTGGTTGAGGGATGCAGTGGGGGAAGGGGAGATTTTGAAACTGGTGAAGTCCACATTGATACCATATGGCTGCAGGGTTCCCAGGCGGAATATGAGTTGCTGTTCCTGCAACCTTCGGGTGGCATCATTGTGGCAGTGCAGGAGGCCCATGATGGACATGTCATCAAGAGAATGGGAGGGGGAGTGGAAATGGTTTGCGACTGGGAGGTGCAGTTGTTTGTTGCGAACTGAGCGGAGGTGTTCTGCAAAGCGGTCCCCAAGCCTCCGCTTAGTTTCATGTTACTTTTGAAGTCCGTGGCCTTTTCTGCTTCTAGATTAACATCTCATTATTCATCTGATTATACGTTTGATCTCACTTTTAATAATCTTCTCTCAACATGTCCTACTGACTGTTGGGATAAAGGTCAGTGAGATAATACACTTACATCGCCTAATGCTCAGGTCAAGGCATCCATTGGGATATCATATCAAAGTGTAGTACAGTGAAGTCTCTCATGATAGCAGGCTAACTGGAACCCTTAGGAATCTCCTTTTGACTCTTCCATCATTGATAAACCTTTATCATTTTAATGTGTGTGTAGACTGAATTGCGCTGAAGCGCTAATGCATCCTGTAGGGCAGCATTGTACAACAAAAGCTAGCACATCTCAGTAGACTAATGTATTGAGGCAGAGTGAAAATGTGAACTATTCACTGTACATCTCCAGCCTTGAGTAACAGTGTTCTCCATTGTAAAACAGATACATAGAATAAACCTTTTCCCTTGAAAGAGATGAGAAATCAACACTCATTGTGTACACTCTCAAGGTGGGTGTAAGTTTAGAATGATCCTAGCACATAGTGTTTAACATCAATGTCACTCATATCAAAGTTTAATGCCTTGGTTGCAGTCCTCAGTGTAACAGTTCAAGGACCCCTGGAATGTGAAGATATCTGCACTCAAAGAGGTAGTTGCTTGAATGTAACTTCTTCTACCACTGGAATACCTGAAAAGGCTGCTGATCTCTAACATGAATGTGACTTAACTAGGTGTAACAGATAAAATTATAGTACATTTTATGGACATTCTACCAGTGCAGGCAAACACATTTTCACAAATTACAGGTTATTGACCATGTTTCATCTATTCCAGAGATAACTCAGTGTAGAGCTGGAGGAACACAGCAGGCATCTGAGGAACAGAAGTGTTGACGTTTCACATAAGTACAGGTCCCAACCTGAAACGTCAACACTCCTGTTCCTCTGATGCTGCCTGGCCTGCTGTGTTCCTCCAGCTTCGCACTGTGTTATCTTTGACTCCAACATCGGCAGTTCTTACTGTCTCTTTCATCCATTCCACCTTTTGTACGCAATACTCTGACTTGCACCATGTTGAAATGTTGTTCTGAGTTCTTCAGCTGCAATTGAGGGAGCCAGTTCTGTAGTGAGCCCTGTTGGGTTGGGAAGCCTTGGTCACTCAACATCAGGTGCCTTTGAGCCTCAAGAACTTGCTGAGTCTCCTGCCCAGATGCAGGCCCATCTTCTGTCACCTCAAATGCTGCCGGCTTTGGGATCAGACACAGGAGAGGAGTGAGTATGGGTACCTCAAGTCTGTCCTAAGAACCTTCTGTGTGTTAGTTCTCCTCTCTATGGGTGCGTGGCTTCTCCCTATTTTATTCATGACTGCTGGGACCATCCCATCTCTGAGAAAAGTGGATACCTGAAATGAGATGAACTTGTCATTAAGCCCGAGCAGCCAAGACTAGAGTGATGGAGTGGAGATCCTTTCCTAAATCTGGCAGACAGAGTGTTGTCACCAATCTATCTGGGGAGGCAGCTAGGTGCACACATCTGGGGCAGGCACCAATTGACAATGTTAGACTCCTCCATTGTTCAATCTACCTTGCTGAGTGCTTCTATCAAACCCGACATCTTTTAATGAATCCATCTATGTGTTTTGACAGTCTATTTCTTATGGTCTTATGATGAATCAATGAAACAGGAATAGGCCGTTTTGCTCATCAACATTATTTTCGGCCTCAGGCTGAGCAGTGCCTGGTGTCCTATAGTCCTCTGAGTGTTAGAGACCTGGAATGCTTTTCTCTTTGACCCCTTGTGGAGATATGTCAGCAATATACTCCTCAGACTGTGCTCCCAAATCTAATCTAGAAAGAATGCCTCTCTGGGCGTTTAGAATCCAAATCTCAGGCAGCTCATGACCTGCCCTACTGTGGCTGTTTACCTCCTCTAATGAGAGGGCAGGTATTAGAGATGAAAATAGGTAACACAGTTGTTACTTCTGGTGCAAATGGGGAGTGCTTTGAGCGAGTGAGTAGGCAGTGCAGAAGGCATCCAAAATTAGCAGTGTCACAGGTTACTCTGGGTAAGAATGAGTGGAGAAGATGTTTCCAGCAAGTGAGTGTTAGAGCATGAATCCTGGGACATCAATACAGTACCAGACCTAGTGACTGTGAGGTATTGAACAGAAAGTGGTGGCACAATCACTTCCCCAATGGAGAAGTTAAGAAATATTTCTCCTATATTGCTGTACACTGCTTCAGACAGCTGAGGCAGCACTGGCCCAAGTGGCAACCTTGCACCAGGCTGGCATCATTTGCCTTTGTGGGTGAAGAGAATGAGGCTTTACTACGTGTTCTGGGTGAAGAGGATATTCTGCTTCTGCACCACTTCATCCAGTGGGATCTCCAGTATCCTGCCCCAAAGGTGAGGCACCAATTCTCTACTACATCATCGTCAAACTTCAGGAACTGTGAGGGGAAATCCAGTCCAACTGTGCTCATTCGGGTGCACAAAGGCCTTTGAACAATGGCATTGCCAGCATCTGCAGTTCTTGCTATCTCTGAGTGACTTAAAATGTTACTGCGAAGCCTCTGCTGAGGATGTCCACCTTGAAGTTGTTGTCCTCCTCCCTCTGGAAAGATCTCAGTGGATCTCTCTCCCACTGAAACCCTCCTGCGCCCTGAAAGTCTTCAACCACGTACTGAAACAAATCTGACACTACAGCCACGTCTTCTTAGTATCTGCCTATGCAGCCAGATCATCCCTAATGGGCTCCAGACAACATTCAGATCATCCCTACCCCAGCTCAGAGCCTCTGTCTCCCAGATATGCAAAGTACCTGTACCATTTTTCATTCTACACAGGATCCATGCCCTCAACCAACACTTTTTCTCTGCCCAATCGGACATCAAGGGTTGTAAGTACATTAAACTTGCTCATGCTTATCTCCAAACACAGACCTCCTCCATCACCCTAGACCACAACCCTACCCACAACCACATTCTTAATTTGCCTGGCACCATTAACCTTAACCATCACTCCTGCTGATGCCGTCGACAATGTCACTTCTGCTTCCGCCCCTGTGACCATCTCCAAACACACATACACTCCTGAAACAGTCTCTACCCCCAGCTCCACTTGACACCCAGCCCGAGCCCCAAGCCCTGTTGTGTTTTTATCATCCCTACCAGACCTCCGTCTCACCGAACAGAAACGGTCAGTCCTCAGTAAAGGACTCATCTTCATTACCCTCCAAACACATATCAGTGAATTCTGTTCACATTTGGAGGTTGAACTCTTTATCCACCACCTCTGCCTCTGCATCTATTTCTTTAACTGGGAGTCTAACCCACTCACTACAGACCCCTTCTTCCACATCCAACACACCCCATCCTCCTGGATACCATCCCAAGGCCTCCTAACCTCCCTTGACCTCTTCATTTCCAACTGCAGTCACAACATCAATTACCTCAACCTCTCCACCTCTCTCATTGACTCCAACCTTTCCCCACCAAACATGCAGCCCTCCATTCCCTCCACTCCAACCCCAACCTCACCATCAAACCCACAGACAAAGGGGATGCAGCAGTGGTATGGCGCATTGACCTCTATATTGCTGAGGCCAGGCGTCAACTCTCTGACACCAGCTCCTACCACCTCCTTGATTATGACCCAATCCCTGACCACCAAACCTTCATCTCCCAGACTATCAACAATCTCACAACCTCAGGAGATCTCCATCCTCAGCCTCTGACCTCATCGTTCCCCAACCCTGCACTTCTCATTTCTATCTCCTTCCCAAAATCCACAAACCTGACTGCCCTGGTTGACCCATTGTCTCTGCCAGTTCGTGATCCACTGAACTCATCTCCATTTACCTCAACCCTGTAAATTCCCCCTGGCCCAGGAACATTCGGGACATTACCCACAGTCTCCACCTCCTCAAAGGCTTTAAATTCCCTGGCCCTAAAGACTCATCTTCACCATGGACTTCCAATTCCTGTTTACTTACTTCCTCCTCCATGCAGATGGCTCAAAAGCCCTCCGCTTCTTCCTCTCCCACAGGCCCAACCAGTCCCCATCCATCGACATGCTCATCCACTTAACGGAATTTGTCATTACCTTCAACAACTTTTCTTTTAACTCCTTCCACTTCCTACAAACTAAAGGGGTGGCTACAGGCACCCATTTTGCTCTGAGCTATGCCTACCTCTTTGTAGGGTACATGAAATCGTCCTTCTTCCGCTATTACACTGGCACCATCCCTCACCTCTTCTTCTGCTGCACTAATGAAGCCTCATACTCCCACGAGGAGCTTGAACAGTTCATCAACATTACTGAAACCCTTCACCCCCACTTCAAAAAGCCAGCCCTGAATTTTGAAATACCCCGATTGTGGCGAGTTTTGTGGATATGCCAAGTGGGCTAGATTTGGGCAGATGCCCAAGGGCTATAGTAGATCAGTAGGAGTTTGATATGATCCAGCAAGGAAATTTGCTAGACTTCACAGAGAGAAACCCTCCATGAAACTTGATGAAACTGACACTGCCAAAAGCACAAAAAGATTTTGCCTGTGACAGCAAGTAAAGAGAAAACATTTCTGACATTTCTTGTACATTATTAATTCATTTAACGTGTTTTATGCCCTTGATTCATATATTACATTGAGAACATGTTTGTATTTTTGTAAAATAATCCTTGTATGGTAGTTTTTTTTTAAAAGAAAAGATAGTCTGGGATGGAAGCAGTGGTCAATGATACTGAAGATCTTTTGGTCAACCTCTGACAATTTAATGAGTGGGGTTCCATGAAAAGAGCATCTTCTAACCATAGCTAGACAATGGAAGATGTTATTAATTAGATAGTCAGGTGAATTGGAGCCAATCTTCACTATTTTTTTAAGATCAGCATTTTATTTACAGGGGCACACATTACAAGGATTCATTTTCTTAGACAGCAGTAACAGTTTCAGTCAGTTCCTTTAGGCTATGGTGTGAGTGAATCACCAGTTAATGCCAGTATCTGCATACATTTTAGAATACAATTTACAATATGGGAAGAGAGTGTACTTGACTGAATGAATGGCTGCTAACAGTTTATTTAGTATGATGGATATTGCACAATAGTTGTATTTATGCTATTGTGTTCTTGATTTGGGTCATATTACTGCATGGAAAAATCCATCTCTATCTTTCCAGTATCTCTCCATTCCTCCTCTGCTTCTATTGTTAGTTGACTGATCCAAATGATGAGTTTACTCATGTATCATCTTGTATTCAAAATATATATGCTATGTTTGACTCAGCCACTTAATTCTGATCCCCGAACGCTATCAGTGTCCTCTAGTCTAGTGTACTCACTTTGAAATAATGTGCGAGTGCTAGAAATAGCAAATCTTCCAAAAACCAATATCATTCCACAAACTGTTGGCCTCTGGTCAGAACAAACATTCTTTGTGAGCTATATCTGACATTAATATCATGAAATAATCACTAATGTATCAAAAATCCTCAGTAGTAAATCATTACCTTGAGTTTTGCAAGGATAGCAAAATTTTTGAAAGTACCAGGTAATGCTGTTATTAAATCACTTAATGCTTTTGACTGAGATGCTGTTGACACTGAAAATGAGACAAACTTACCTTGGAGCATTTCATGCTCTTATTATGTCTTAAATGGGCAATTAAGGCATTTATTTTGTTAACAGTAGGGGATTGTTGTTTATTCAACAGAGATGCTAAAATCATTAAGATCATTAAGTAGGAGCAAATGGGGAATTAATCATCAATTATTTAGCATTCTGCTTTTTGTATGTCAGGACGGATTCTTGTAAATTCAGCTATAGTCAGGAATCTAAGTCTTAACTGATGAGCCTGCTCATGGTCTCACTCTGGAGTTATTTCAGAACCTAATATTACTTCTTAAATGATATTGAGCTGTCATTATTGGATGCACTGTTTAGAATATGGAATTACAGTAATATTTTGTTTATATGTCACAGCTGCACAAAATATTTCATCTGTTAAAAAGGTCAATTGTTTATGCCTCATCTTTGTTTAGAAATACAAATAGATAATGAATTATGAACTGAAAAGTCATAAAATGCTGACGTAGAAATGGATAAATTTATATTGATGGAAACTAAGTTCATAACTCAATAAATGCTGAAAACAATGGCCTAGGAAATTTCTAAGAGTTGATCCTGGTCTGTCTTTGCTAGCCAATCTCAATATTTAGGCAGCTTAGAAGCTTTATTCCATATAATTCTTGGAAACTTTCTTGAAGGTTGACATCATCAACTATCAGCTACAGTCTATAATGCAAAACAAAACATCTCAGCTTATCCACCTGAGTGACATCATTCCTCTGATTAAAAATCATTAACCCGAAATGTTAATTCATGTTCCAGTTCCATAGATACCACCAGGCCCACTGAGTATTTCCAAAATTTCATGCCTTGTTTTTATTTTGGATTATGCATATCTTCAGCACTTTGCTTTTTTAAAATCTTTCCCCAGATTGGAAATGTGAGGAGCCAGAAATTGGGTAGTCCTGTGTATGAGTGTGGAGATCATGACGCTTGATCTGTTTATGTTGGTTCCAAACCAGGTGGGCTGTCTCTACGGTAACCAAGTGTGAAGCTGGATGAACACAGCAGGCCAAGCAGCATCTCAGGAGCACACTGTCTCTACATTGTACATTGACCTGAATTTCATACTGTTGTGGCCATTTGTCAGTCACATGATGCACTTTATCTCAATAGCTATGTTATTGGGTGCTACACACTAGAAGGGGCCAAGGAATGTTGTAAGCAATCCTATGTACCCCAGGCAACCTTTATCTTATAACGTCACAGCCACTATAGAAATGAAGCTGCTTTTGCTTTAGTAGACTGAAAATTATTGAATAACTACTTTTCAAAACACTTTGGGACAATGAAGAAATAGTACAGTCAGGAAATAAGACCCCTGTTTCAGTGACACTGCCTTGGAGCACTGATCAGACAAATGTAGGCCAGAAGTGAGTCCATATTTGATCTTAGAATGGGCAGAGCACAGCAGAAGGCCACTTTGAACAGCATGTCCAGGCCAGATTTCAGCTAAGACAACACTGCTTGTTCTACTTCTCTGTACTATCCCCATCTTTTTTGAAAATTTACCTAATTCCTGTTTGAAAGCCCCAATTTTTCCTGCCTCCACCATGTTCTCGGGGTGGATTTTCAATAATATATATTCTCTGTCTAAAAACACTTATGACCGTGCTCCATTTGGTTCTTTTGTTCATCATCAGTGGATAGATGGTCACAAATCTTTTCTACACCTATCTAAAACCAATACGCCTTTCTTAAAGTACATTGCCCAAAATTGGAGCCAATACTCCAGTTGAGGCCAAATCAGTATTTGTTGCTTGATGATTTTTAAAGTTTCGTCATAACTTTGTAATATGTGCCTCCAATTATAAAGCCTTAAATTCTGTATTTTTTAATCAATTTTTCAATATGTCTTTTCAATTTCAAAGATTCATGTGCTTGGATCCACAATTCTCCCTTCCCTGAGCTCCTACTAATCTCTTTATCCGTGCTCCCACTTTGGAATTGTGTTTCTTATGTTTATATTGCCTCCCCTGTTCTTTTTACCAAAATTGCCACTTAGCACTTCTCTGCATTAAATTTTATCTGCAATTAGTCTGTACATTCTAGCAGATTTTCTGCCTATGTTCCTTAAGTCGACTGTTACCTCTTCTTCCTCAGTTCAATAAATTTGCAAGCTTGTCATCTACAAATTTTGAAAATGTACACTGTACACAAAACCTTAGGTCATTAACAGTATAACAAGAAAAATGTGTTTTGATTTCTCGGGAACTGCATCATATACCTTCTTCCACAAACACCTCCAGCCCATAAGACAACTTTTCATCACTGTTACGTATCACTCAGCTAGGGTGATTTATATGTTATAGTCCCGTTTAGTCCACAAGTTTCAATTTTATTCTCAAGTCCATCATGTGGCACTTTATTAAATGCCTTTCAAAGTCCAAATACACTGCATCAAGCTGCAATATCCTAAATCACCAATTCATTATGTCATCAAAAAATCAAGTCTGTTAAATAAAATTTTTCTTTAACAAATCCATTTTGGCTTTCCTAACTTAAATGGAACTTGTCCAAGTGGCTGTTTTATTTTGTCTCATTATCAATTCTAAAAGTTTTCTTATTACCAAGTTTAATTAACTCACATAGATAAATACAGTGACATCTTCTTTGAATAAGGTTGTAACATTAGCAATTCTTTAGCCTTCTGCACTACTCCCATATTCAAAGATATTTGGAAAATTAGAGTCATTTCTGTCAATTTCCATTTGTTATTATATATGGCATTTCTTTCATGTATAGATTGCTCTGTCATTCTTCATAAGACGGTTGTGGAGCTTGATTGCAGATGTGAATGGCTTTCCACAGTGTGAGAAAAGATAAACCCTTTTAATATCTCCTCTGCATCAGTTTTTAGATCATTTACTACCTCTTCCACTATGACTTTAGCAGCATCTTTTTCATTACGAAAGACAGATGCAAGGTACTCATTTACTGCTTCAGCCACGCCATCTGGCCCCTGACTAATGGCTATCATAGTCCGATTCATGCAAAGAACATCTTGGCAATAAAAATTGGAGCCAATGGTTCCAGGGAGTATTTTAGCAGATAATTGAAACTCCTGCCTACATTTTCTCTCCCAAGAGGAGTTGGCACCCAGTTCCCACAGAAACAGCTATAGAGAAGAAAAATCACCAAGCAATCAAGAGTTTGCAGTAACTGACTAAGGAACTCCAAAAGTTATCGGTTTTTTAACTAATTTTTGTGTTAGATTCTCTCTCACTTAAATTTGTTGTGTGTGTGTGTGTGTGTGTGTGTGTGTGTGTGTGTGTGTGTGTGTGTGTGTGTGTGTGTGTGTCTCCTAAGTGACCGCACAATTTACAAGCTTGATGACACATTTTTATTAATTTTCTCTAGTTTAAAAACACTGTGTAAGCATGTCCCAAATTCCCATAATATTTACATTCTATCCAGCTCTATCCAACTGAGAGAGGATATGACACACAAAGATCCATCTTTGAGCTTGGCCAATGGAAATTCCTTTCTCTCTAACGTAGGGCTGGCTCTCTTCCACGGGAGTGGCTCTCACAGGTCTGGGTGGATCTTCTCCTGGTTCTTCTTGGGTTACTACAATGTTTTGTGCCATAAGTCTTGCTGTGTGAGACTTAGCTGAAGAGGTGTCTTTAAGGTATGTACTTTTATAATACGCCTTTGTCTGGACCTTCCTGAATATCCTGTGCCCTTTGGCCAATGGGGGCATGACAAGGTTCAAAGCGTCCAATAGAGTTGTGCCAATACTTTTCATTGTTGCCATGCCAAGGAGGTAGACAGTGCATGTCTTCAGACACTGGCTAGAAGTCAATTCACCTGAAAGCCTTTTTTTCTGAAGGAGGGAATAGACCCGAAACGTCAGCCTTCCTGCTCCTCTGATGCTGCTTGGCCTGCTGTGTTCATCGAGCTCTACACCTTGTTATCTCACCTGAAATTCTGGTTGACACTCCTCCAATACACAACCCTCAGGCTGGTTGTAGTTAGTTCCATTGAAGTTTTATGACCTCTTTGATGTTTCCACTGTTCTTTCTAGCCGATAGCTATTGTCTAATTTAGTTTAGCTAATTTTCTGTCAGGCCTGATTTCTCTGACTGTGGGTCAGTTTAGAATATCCAATTTCATGCCTATGATTAATAGATAATAGCAGTTTTAATCGGAGAGAGGTACTGCATCTTGCAAAAATAGCAAACTTTTGCTGTGATAAACCAGAGGTTAAACAGACCGGTTCATCCTCTCTCAACAGGTTAGAAAACAGTTCATTGCTGCAGAAACTTAATTAGTTTGTTCTGATTTTACCTCATTTAAAATGGTGAAATACTAAGGGGGCTCAGACCGTCCCATGAAATAGTCTTTTTTTTTGTATTTAACTTTATATTAGCACTGGACTGTTCTCATACATTTTCTTTGATTCTGATTTTCTTTTACAGTTCTGCAATGAGCTTTCTCTATTCAACCCAGTTCCCATTTGCATTCTAAACCCAAAATCTTCCATATGCAATCTTTCTGTTTCATCTTCTGTTAATTTCTTTAATCAGCACAGGGATCTCTGGTTTTGTTTGCCTTGCCTTTGTCCTTTTGTAGGAATGCAACTCAAATATACCTGAGCAATCTTGACTTTAAGTACAGCCCACCATTCCTTTACAGGTTTGCCTTCCAATCATTGTTTTGAATTTTCATGAGCTAGATTTGATCTCATCCCTTTGAAATGGACACTTCCTCAAATTCAGTTCTTTAGCTTTAGATTGGCCCTTTATCCTTTTCTATGGTTACGATTATGTTCCCCAAAAATTATCCAAATGACACTCGATCTATTCCTCAAACCCAGATCTACCTTGTTGTGACAAAGACATACTGGTTGAGAAAATTCTCTGAAACTCACTTCATTAACTTTAACTCTCTCTACATCCTTTAAGTCATTACTATCCCAGTTTCTACGTGGAGGTAAATAGCCTTAGAGAACAGAGCTTCAGAAAAATAGAATGGGAGAATGTAGTCAAGGTGGTAAATAGTTAAAGGATCATCCCAATGAATATATTTGCACATCATACATCTCACCGACTTAACCCTCTCAATGCCCCTTTTCCATGTGTATAGTGCCTGCGTGACATCTCTAATGGATTCACTCAACGGTACCCACTTCTCTTGGCAGAGTTATAAAGGCTCCAGAGCAGATTGCTACTGACAGCATGAGTGCCATTCTGCCTTTCTCAAAAGGCAGTGGACATACAGAGGTCTATCAGGAGGTAGGAAGATTGCTGATTCGGTCTTAATCCAAGCAATTGTGGGCTCAGGGCCATTGTTTGATCTTGATGGTGGGTTCCAGAAGCTTCTGCCTGATGGTGCATTTTGGAGTAAATATAGAATAATGCTCCTGACCTAAATATCAACCCAATGATTCCTGATTACCTGACAATATACACACTAATTATGATTGCTTTGTAATCAGTATTTAAATTTACACTCAGTACTCAAATTTTTAATGGTTAATCAGTCATTCAAAGACCTGCTATGCCAGAAATGTTTGACCTTGTTTTCGTAAATGTTACATCCTTGAGATGAAATTCAATTTAGCCTCTGCCTGTGGCAGAGAGGCATAAAGGTAGTAATTTTGCAATAATCGTTTGTAGTGCAGAAGGAAGCCATTTGACCCAAATTGTTTGCACCAACTCTACTGCTTTCTCCCTTTCATTAACAGTCTGATTCCTATCTCAATGCAGTCACTGAACCTGCCTTCAACACACTTGCATGACAATGCATCAGGGAGAAAAAGGTTTCTTGACAGCTTAGTTATGTAACATGAGATCTACATTGCACATGTCCTGTACTGGCACTTCCACATTTTGCCAATTCCCTTGATTCTTCCAAAAATCATTTTAGAAAACCATTAAGCAAAACAAAATTCAGACCCACCATTTTTTTCTCCCTCTCTACACTTTCATCCTCCCCTCAGCACTGAATATAAACTTCACTTTTTACTGACTTCTTCATTCTTCTTCTCCACAACCTTGTCTTCCTAATTGTTGTATATGTGTGCTTACTTGTAAGAGTGCACCAAATGCTCTCTGAACATTAAACTTTATAAGTGTCAACCATTCAAAAATCTATTTTGATTGTCATTTGTAACACCAAACTCATATATTGCTAGAAGAAAGGACTCCTCACATAAAAGCTTTTAGTCATGCATGCATCAAGACAATTCAAGAGAAATGTGAATGTAAGAGGAAACTAATATTTCAATTGTATGAGAGCAGAATTTTGGTTGGTTAGTAAGTTGACATTTGGAGATGTTACAAAGGAGAATGTACCAGTTAACGATGACTTACATTTAACTGCCAAACATTACCTAAATTTAAAATCAGGCAGATTGACATTGATTAAATAAAGTTTGACTGCTTTTTTTGGTTGAATTGGGTACAATCTATACAGATGTTATTTCTGCACATAAAGTCTAGCATCATATTTGTTCATGTATTAAGCTTCCAATACATCAAAATATGAGCCTAGCTGACAATCCTAATTTAGTTGTCAGCATAATTCTTTACACACTTATGGTCATTTAGCAAATGTTATCAAATTAACGTCCAAAACTGTTGTGAGTATTGCTAGGGAAGCATGATTAGGTACAAGTTTGTATCTTGTTTATTGTGAACAGTTAAAGAGAAATGCATACTAAATAAATACTGAAAGGACTAAGGATGTTGTAAATCAGGCACAAAAATAGAAGTTGCTGAAAAGCTCAGCAGGCCTGGCAGCATCTGTGAAGAAAATAATGAGTTAACATTTCAGGTCTGGTGACCCCTTCTAAAGAGAAGTGCAGTTTGATACATGCTTTGAAATTTATGGCCTTTGTACACAGCATCACACTGGCATAGAAATTCACATCCACTTTACCTGTTTGTGCCATAGGTAGAATATCTTTCCAGCTTGATGACAGGGTCTTGTTCACGATGAAAACCATACATGTTGCATAAACAGCTGCAAATCAGGATTGCAGTGATGCCCCGTTCACTTTTTGTACCGTAACCACAGCTTACATTCCAACTCAGCTTTGTATTGTCAGGAAATGTAAATGCGTTCTGTCTCTTTGCCCAAGTTATTAATGTATTAATGATCCCAATGCTGATCCTTGCGGCATTCTACTCCTAACTGCCGTCAACATTAAAAATGACTGTTTAGTCCTGATGTTGTTTCCTGACTGTTAGTCAACCTTCTGTGCATGCGTGTGTATTACCATCAAACCTTCCCAAAGTCCTTGACCCTTTTGTTGCCTAGTAACATATTGTGTGATGTCTGATTGAATGGCTTTCAGATATCTGGGCATACTATACATTTTGGTTCCCTTTCATCTACACTTTCATATGCATTCTCAATTTTATTTGCAATTACATTTACATTTCTGTAGGGCTATGCTGATTTAGTCCTGATATCACCATATGATAAATCCTCACCAAAAACACATTTATGGAAGTTCCATCAGATAGATTTGTTGACACCATCCTCTTTCAGGGTTAGGATTAGTGTGGCAGAGGAAAACTGTCTGATAGTCCAAGGAGAAGAAGCTCTTGCCTTAAACAATATATTGTTCACTGCATGGTAAAAGTTACGTTAATATGAATCCCGTTGTTACTAAAATTATGAGGGAGTCTGTGTTGGTAAGTTTACGTCCTTCTAAATCCAAAGGTGCCTGGCAACATATATCTGTGTGATATCATCATACTTTTTGATGCATTATGCACACCTCAGTATTAATCCACTCAGAGTCCAAAACTTAATATAACAAATACTTGATACTTAAAGTAAATTTTCAAGACTTCCTTAACAACAGATTCCAGCACTTTCCCAATGACTGATGTCAGGTTAACTGGCCTTTAATTCCCTGTTTTCTCAATGCAATCTGTTCTGGATGGCAGAGTTGTTTGTTAACTTTGATTTGATGGGACCTTTCCAAAATCTAGGGAATTTTGGAAAACATAGCCAGCTCACCCATTCTATCTGCTGTTCTGTCTTTTCAAGCCCAAGTGTATAGCTTTGCAGGTCCTAGGGATTTTTATCACTTAAATCACTCCTGTACTTTTCACTGCTGATATTACTTATATTAAGTTTTTCACTATTATCAGCTTCTCTTTTACTCTTCTTCTGGTACGTGGTTTGTATCTTTCTGCTATGATGGATGTCAAAGAAAATATTTGATCAAGTTTTCTGGCAATTTGGTGTTCTGAAGGATAATTTATAATGTTTCTGCCTCTAAGGGATCTGTGTTTATTTTTAATTAGTCAATCAATTCTTAGATTTCTGGATACATTTACTTCCATATTGTGCTTCTCTTCTTATCAACTAATTAGTTGGTCTTAGCTGATTTCTATAACTCCTCGATCCTCAGCCTTGCTGCTATACATTCAACATGCTAAGCTTCTTCTTTTAATTTAATTCCATCCGTAAATCTCTGGTAGGCCAAATATGGATCTTGCTTGCAGAGTCAACTGCAACGAAAATAACTGATCCACTGAAACGAGAAGAAACTGAGCACATTCTGTATGTAATTTTACCACCAGGATCCATAGGACTAAAGTGTAATGTATATGACAAAATATTCAAGCGATTCAGTGTCAAGCAATATGGTGTAAAAGGGTGCTATATATTTTGTTGTCTGAATTTTCCACTTTGCACATGGCAGCCTGTAATATTCCACTGCTCATTCATGAAACTAATGCTTTACCTTCATAAGCCTGTGTCTGAGCTTTCTAGATTGTACTCTTTGTAGGCTGGGAGATTGGGCATCCTGTGTGCAATCTGAATATTGTACAAGCAGAAATTCTGCCTGTGTGGTTTTCTCAGTAACTCTTCTTAAAGATTGACAGTGTCCACACTTGTCATAAATATGAACAAAAAAAAATTCTGTAAATTTTGGTAATTGAAGCAGATACAGAACTCAGCATTGTACGCATTTGTGGAGCAGAAGATGAGGTTGATGTTTTGGCTATTTACTCTTTGTAAGGCAATTCTTCGGGTTGTTGAGGCATGCATGTCAGATGGTTTGAAGGTGAATGTGTTAGAAATAAATAAGCAGGATTTTGATATTAGGAGGAATGTATAGAGCAGGTTGTAGATTTACATAACAATAAAGTGCTTTGTATAAATCTACAACATGCCCAGGTATTGGGTCAACCTCTTCTTCTGACATTTTGATAAAATTTATTGGTTTTAGAACATAGAACATAGAAAAGTACAGCACAGTACAGGCCTTTCGGCCCACGATGTTGTGACGTGGAATAATCCTAATCAAAAAGTAAAATAACCTAACCTAACCTACATTCCCCTCAATTCACTGCTGTCCATGTGCATGTCCAGCAGTCGCTTAAATGTCACTAATGACTCCACTTCCATGACCACCACTGGCAAATTATTCCATGCACTCACCACTCTCTGGGTGAAGAACCTCCCTCTGATGTCTTCTCTATACCTTCCTCCTACCACCTTAAAACTATGACCCCTCGTGGTAGTCAATCCTGCCCTGGGGAAAAGTCTCTGTCTATTGACTCTATCCATGCCTCTCATTACCTTGTACACCTCGATCAGGTCACCTCTCTTCCTCCTTCTCTCCAGAGAGAAAAGTCCGAGCTCAGTCACCCTCTCCTCGTAAGACAAGCCCTCCAGTCCAGGCAGCATCGTGGTAAACCTCCTTTGCACCCTCTCCAAAGCCTCCACATCTTTCCTATGATAGGGCGACCAGAACTGGACACAATATTCCAAGTGTAGTCTCACCAAGGTTTTGTAGAGCTGCAGCATAACCTCGCGGCTCTTAAACTCGATCCCCCTGTTAATGAAAGCCAAAACACCATATGCTTTCTTCACAACCTTATCCACCTGGGTGGCAACTTTGAGGGAGCTATGCACTTGAACACCAAGATCCCGCTGATCCTCCACACTGCTGAGAATCCTGCCTTTAATCCCATATTCAGCATTTAAGTTCGACCTTCCAAAATGCATCACTTTGTATTTATCCAGGTTGAGCTCCATCTGCCATTTCTCAGCCCAGCTCTGCATTCTGTCAAGTGCTGATGGGGAAGAGAGCTATAGGATTATGATCCAAAGATGATGATAAAGTTCTAAGTTAGGAACAAAAGCAAAGTTGCTGGAAAAGCTCAGCAGATCTGGTAGCATCTGTGGAGGAGAAACAAGATGTTTCGGAGCCAGTGACCCTTCCTCAGAACTGATGGTGGCTGGGAAAACGCCAGTTTATATGCAGAAAATAGGGAGCTGGGTGGGGTAGGAAGTAGACAATAGGATAGAGCCCAAAGAGAGAGAAAGACAATTGGACAGACAAAGGAGTTGCTAACGATCAGGCTGGGAGGGTGAATAGTTGTTAATGGGGACTGTTAGTGATGAACAACAGGGGGTGTGTAGTAACAGACTATGTGGTAACAGGAGTTCTATGTTCTAAGCTAAGATTGTTTGTAACCTGGAAGGGAACATGCAGGTGATGGTATTCCCATGTGTACCTGCTTCCCTGTTTATTCTGGAAGATTATGGAGAAACTGCAAGAGAAGCCTAAAGGAGGTGCTACTATCCATCTTGCAGATGGTACACATTTCAGATACACTTTGTTGCTTATGGAAGGAATGATTGCTTAAAATGATGAATGGGCTGCAAATTAAATATATTGCTATTTCTTTGATTTCAAACAACTTTCAGGTAAGTGAGAAATATTCCATTATACTCATGACTTGCACTTTAGAGATAATGAAGTTTTGGCGAGTCAGGAAAAATGCCTCTCACCACAGAATACCCAACTTTTAACAAACTATTTTGGCTCATCCACTTAAGTCTTTGGTGACCTGTGGATGTTAATGGAAAGACATTGGCAAGGCAATGACAATAGTATTGCCACTGAATCTCAGAGGTGAATATATCTTCTTTCCTTGGAGATGGCCATTGCTTGCCACGTCCGTGACGTTAATCTTGCTTGCCATTTATCAAGGTAAGCCTGGATTTTTCAGGTCTTGCTATCTGGCCTGCTTCACTATCGGAAGAACTATGTAACTGTGCAAAATGGAATTGTCGTGCATGGGAAAGCATGTCCCACTAACTTGATTGAGTTATTTGAAGAAGTAACAAACAGGATTGATGAGGGCAGAGCAGTGGATGTGATCTACATGGACGTCAGTAAAGCATTTGACAAGGTTCCTCATGGTAGACTGGTTAGCAATGTTAGATAATATGGAATACAGAGAGAACTAGCATTTTGATACAGATTGACTCAAGGAAGAAGACGAAGAGTGGTGGCGGGTTGCTTTTCAGAGTGGAGGCCTGTGACCAATGGTGTTCCCCAAGGATTGGTGTTGGGTCCACTGCTTTCCATCATTTGTAAAAATGACTTGAATGTGAACATAGCAGGTATGGTTAATATGTTTGCAATGAAACCAAAATTGGAGGTGTAATGGACAGCAAAAATGGTTACCTTGGAGTACAATGGGATCTTGATCAGATGGACCACTGGGCCCAGATGTGGTAGATGGAGTTTACTTTAGATAAATGTGAGGTGCTATGTTTTGGAAAGGCAAATCAGTGCCGGAGGTACGCATTTAATGGTAAAGCCCTGGGGTGTATTGCTGAACAAAGAGACCTTGGAGTGCAAGTTCATAGTTCCTTGAAAGTACAATCACAGGTAGACAGGATAGTGAAGAAGGTGTTTGGTATGTTTGCCTTTATTGTTCAGTGCATTGAGTATAGGAGTTGTAAAATCATGTTGTGGCTCTACAGGACGTTGGTTAGGCCACTTTTAGAATACTGTGTGCAATTCTGATCTCCCTGCTACAGGGTGGATGTTGTGAAATGTGAAAGGGTTCAGTAAATATTAATGTGAATGTTGCCGTGGTTGGAGGGTGTATGATACAGAGAGGAGCTAAAATAAGCTGGGGCTATTTTTCCCAGAGCATTGGAGGCTGAGGTTTATAAAATCTTGAGCGTTTGGATAGAGTGAATAGCCAAGGTCTTTTCCTTGGGGCGGAAGAGGAGTCTAAAACTGGATGGCATAGGTTTAAGTTGAGAAGGGAGAGATTTAAAAGGAACCTAAGGGGCAACATTTTTATGCAGAACATGGTGCGTGTATGGAATGAACTGTCAGGGGAAGCAGTGGTGGCAGACACAATTGCACTATTTAACAGACTTTAGGATGGGTGTGTGAACAGCAAGGGTTTAGAGGGAAATGGGCCAAATGCTGGCAAATGGGACTAGATTAATTTAGGATGATTGGTTGATATGGATGACTTGGACCAAAGTGTCTGTTTCCATGCTGTACAATCAAAGACTCTATGACTCTATCAGTGAATATCGCCACTCTGAACTCATAGTGGAGATAAAGCAGTTAATGAAGAAGGTGAAGATGGTGACTGAACTTCAAACATGTGAAGTACTGCCATGACATTAATATGATTGGCTTGCAAGGAATAGTCAACTTCTTTTGGGATAGGTGTAAATTAATTTCACTTTATTAAGCACCTTTTCACAAAACTTGGTCAGAAATTTCCTTTGCAGTCCAAATTACTCTTACACTGGAATTCAACTCTATTGTTCACTGTAATGAGTTCTGAAGCAGAATGGGTAGTCTCAATGGAACCTAACTGAGCATCTTTGCACATCATTGGTGAGTAATTTTTGCTCCATAGCACTGCTAATGACTCACCTCAATCACTTTTATGATGATAAAATATTACCCTGTTGTGATGGTAATTGGTCAGATTAGAAATAGGTCAGTGTAATACATGGAGAGAGAGAGTTTTAGCTTCACGATCACAGTTATTACTATCAACTCATTCCTGATATATTTATTAATTGAATTCATATTCACAAATTGTCATGGTGGGAATTGAACTCTCATATGGTTGATAGTCCAGTGTATGAATTGAGAATGCAGTAACAACCACAATGGGTTGAAATTTTCTGTTTGGGTAAAGTGTGAGGTGTTTGTGCTCAGTGAGGAAGTTATGTTTATTAAAGCTCAAATTTTAGTCACTGGCAGGCAGGAAATTTTGGTCCCCAATGGGATCTTCTGTGCTTTATCTTCTCAGCACCATTTTAAAAAACACTTAAACAACTATTGACTCTCTGAAGCCCAGTACAGCATTGGACCTTGGTACAAGTTCAATGCAACAGTCAGTATCTGCTAGATGTGCACTTAGATCTTAACATTACTGCACCAGCTATGGATGTTTCCTTTCCTGGTATGGGAAGAGACTGCCAAAGGACTCTGTCTTCCCTCCATGTGTGCCATGCCCTCAAGTGGTGAGGGAGCTGTTAATTAGAACTGACAGGGTGGAGGAGTGACAGGCAGGTATCTAAGAATAGTCATCAGTGCACTTGAGGTACCCAGCTGCAGCATATCCCCTGTACTAGGGACCCAAATGCCTCTATCGAGTCAGACTGAAGAGGTTGTACCTATAGTTTTGGAACAGATCTCTATCAGACCTGGGCGCTCTGAACAGAAGACAACTACCAAAAATCAGATGGCTTTTAGTGGACATTCTCAAATCAGTTGTGGCTGCTGAGGTATCATCAACATGTTGTGGTAAGTGCTCTATTTAAATCTGTTAAGAACTCTGCTGAAGTTTTCCTTGAAGTCAATCTTGAGCATCAAGAATAATCCTAAGAGTTCGAATATGTAGCAGTGAGAAAGGTTCTAAGATTCTCAATCACTGCTGACCTCTGGCAGGAGTATAACCTTCAGAATGAAAGAACATGAGTTGGATGGTAGGGCTTTGGAAGCAATTCAGCATAGAGCAGGCTGTATAAATCTCTGACAGATGTATGCACCCTTACAACCTTTGCTTTGGGTGATACAAGCAAAATGAAACCTAATCCTGTAGAAATCCAAACTGGTATTCTGGTCAAGAAACTAACAGGAGATTACTGGGGCAAATGGATAATCCATGACAGAGTGTTGTAAAATTTCACAGTCTTTAAAAATCAAACAGGAATGTGGCTGTGTCACAATCTTCTGTTGCCTCTTCATATCCACAACTATTCATAGAACAGTGTTTGGTAACAAATCTAACCACTATCAGGTTCTTGTGAGGTTTTCTGCCTCGCTTCACGGCTGATCTGTATCCCTCAACATCCTCACCTTTAGCATTTTGGTCCCTCAACATCTTTGTGAGACTCCTCCTCTTTCTCATCGGAAGAGCGAGTGGGCTACTCCATCTCCTTCTTTTCTAAGTTTGCATCCTGTTATGGAGAAGCAATCACTGTTCTGGGAACCTTGCCTGATGAATTCTGAATTGCATCCCTGAGCCGTCCTGCAAGCACACGGGCTCCAAATTAAAAGCAGGAGCAACTTAAGAAGGAAATCAACCTAGAAGTGGGATTTACTGAAAAGGGGTGTTTAACGTGAAGAGTGAACAGAAAATGGACCAAGTGACTGCCCTGCTTAGACAGGCTAGTGGGCTCTTTCTGCTTTCGGCTCTGTAGATGTTAGAAGGCAGACTGCCAATGACAGACCATTCTTTTAAGCTGATCAGCAAGGAAAGTTTGCAGCCCTAATATTGCAAGCATTTGTACTAAAAAAAAGTTGGTAAAAGTTGATCCAAGTAACAGAAGAAGTTTGTACATCTGAAGTTGTTATACCGGAGCTTTGAGGAAGCAATGTGTCCTGCCAGTAAAGTGTGTGTCAGTGTGTGTGTGTGTGTGTGTGTGTGTGTGTGTGTGTGTGTGTGTGTGTGTGTGTCTATTCATGACATGTTATTAGAAGCAAAAGAGGTTCTCAGGAAATCAGACCCATCTGGTTGTCTGAGAATTGAGTGACAAAAACCTTTTGTTAAGAAACTGATTTTTTGTCTCTCTTTTGATAAGGCTCCATTGCCCAACCTTCTGAAAGCTTCAGGCTGGGCTGTAAAATGTTCTATCCAGTGTTAATGTGCCTGACATTAAAATATCCAAGATGGGAGTCCTTGGTCTTCCCACATTTGGTCACATGTTTCAACCAGGCTTTTGGAAACTGATGTATGATTATGGATCTCCTAGCTACATGTGACATGAAAGTGATAACTGATGCTATAGCCAAGAAAAGGATTTGGGATCACAGCAGCAAGAACCATGACTTCATAAGATCTTGTGTCTTACATGTTTTTAAATAAAATTCTGTGTACCTGGGATTTCCTGAGTTTAGAGGCTATTTTTTACTCAAAAGTGAAGACCTTATTGAACCTGAAAACTATTCAAGAATCTTGCTGATTGCAATGGATCTTAAGGTGGCCCTTTGTGCTATTGTGACATAAATTAGATGCTTTTGGAGAGCAATTGCATCAGAAAAGAAGAAACTTAAATTTGCATTGAAGCAAAGTTCCGCATATCTTGTGCATTTACGTGATTCATGTGACATTGTAGAGTATCATGATGCTCAAAGGAAAAATGCTTACATTGTTAAGTCTTTTGAAAATTAATGAAAGCAAAGTGTTTATTTCAGCCTCCATGAAGACGCTAAAAGCCAAGGGGATACATGGACAAATATTAGATTCTATCTTGGAATTTTTAAAATATATTTTCTATATATTATATAAAATAAAAGGTTTCTGAGTATTTGCCTTGAAAAGGGTATAACAAGGAAGTATAGTGCTATCTAAACTCTTCACTGATCTAGAAATGCATTGGAATATTTTCTGGTGTAAAACTGGTATGAAAAAAATATTAAATAAAGCTACTATCCTGCTCTGTCTGTTCTGTGCTGAAACTATTCTAAAGAAAAAAAATTATGTAAATCACCCATTTTGCCTCTGCCACTATTAATGAGTAGAGTTCCAGCACTCCCACTTCTCACTGAGAACAGAATGTAAAGATGATGTGGCACTTTCTAAACCTAATTCCTTCACGCCCTGACTCAGGCTTTGAAAGCCAGCAGAAATGCTTGAGGCTACATCATGCTAGTTGGTTACCTGTACCTGTGGTGAAGAGATGGTCAAGTTTTTGATGTTGATCTTTTTCACATTGGACCAATAAGTTGTCCAATATCGAATGGGCATCTCAATGTAGTTTTACAGGTAGTTATTATTGGTGTTCAGGCAGAAACAGAAAGCCAGGAGTGGTCCTGATATTTGTGCCAAAGAAGATCGAGAGGCAACATTGATGAGGACCGTGTCATGACCCTAAATCTTGTTAATACTGGACAAGTCACATCTGAAAGATTATGTTTTGTTCTTTGTTTCTAATGAGGTTGTTTTTCATTGATGTTCACAATATCACAGAAGTTTGTTATACAAAGAAGTTAATAAAATGAAATAAATCAAATAATTCAATATATAACACAAACTTAAGGATGTTATAATACGTGTTAAAATACAATCCCATAATCTCAACAGCACCCATTTATAGTACTCAAACAGTAAAGGGGAAATTCCCTTATCTGTAATGTATAGGGTTTGACTTAGGTTTGTTTCAATTCTCAGATCTTGAGAATTTGAACTCTTCTTCCTTCAACCTTCATAAAACTGAGTTTAGGTTTTCTAAAATTCAAAAACTCTTCAGGCTGTACCTAATTCTGCTGGCCTGAAACCCTTCACTGAGATAATCTTTTCTTAGTTCAGGACTATTTCCCTTCAAAAGTGACTCTTTTGTAGTTCTATTTCAGTCAAAACTTCTGCAAACCTGAAAACATCTTCCTTCAAGCTATGGATGACAAAACACAATTCTGTTTCAGAACGTTCTACTGAAGCCTGTCTGCAACTGTTTACGCTGTTCACTTATGAACTCACCCAGTGAAAACCAAAATCTCATTACTCTCCAGGAGGTTTCTCTTTTCATAAATCTATTTATAAAATAAATCACCAAGGATGTAGAGACACTTATAAGTTAATCACTAAACCTTTTTATAGGCTGCGACTAAACCCACATATCTTTAGTTTGAAACCTAAAACTTCTAGTCCTTAATATGTATATAACACACATGTATGTGTATATATACATAAATATGCTTTATGTTAAGTTTTAAAACATATATGTACAGCTTACATGAGAACAGCAAGGAGATGAATAAAGCTGAGAGTAGGCAGCTAAGTGAGCAACATTGATAAGCATGTGGAAAAATAAATAAGTTAACAGCAGCACTTGAAAGGAGAAGGTAGCAAAATGAACATGAGCAGTGGAGGGATAGTTAGAAGTTATAAGGGTGGGAGCAAAAGGAGAGCAAAGAACAGGAAGTAAAAATCAGCAGATCAGATGAGTAAAGAGAACTCTTCCAACAACACTTCAGGTGGGGAAGAAAAAGAGTCAGCAGTAACATTTCGGGCACAACAGAAATAAGTTAGCCAGCTCCGAACGCTGCCAGCTGTTGTGGGGTGGCATGGTAGCTCAGTGGTTAGCACAGCTGCCTCACAGCACCAGGGACCCAGGTGCAATTCCACTCTTGGGTGACTGTTTGCATGGAGTTTGCACATTCTCTCCATGTCTGCATGGGTTTCCTCTGGGTGCTCCGGTTTCCTCCCACAATCCAAACATAAATGTACAGTCTAGGTGGATTGGCTATGCTAAATTGCCCATAGTATTCAAGGATGTGAAGATTAAGGAGATGGGTCTGGGTGGGATGCTTTGAGTGTTGGGGTGGACTTGTTGGGCCAAAGGGCCTGTTCCCACACTGTAGGGATTCTATGATTCAAAACCCCAGGCAGAGAGGGATCAATTTAAATTAGATTGTATTGGATTCAGTGGAAATTAGGGAATTAGGTGAATGGACAATCTTATGTGAACCATTTTAGCCGTTGCTAAAGGTTAACATTATGTCAGAGAGGGGGGCCAAAAAGAGTGAAGATGCTGATGCTTTGGCTGTAGAGGTGAGAGCAGGGACAAAGAATCCAACTGGATTATTTAGTAAAGAAATGAAGCCAACTGCAGAAATTAAATGTTAGAAAAGTTGTGAAAGGTGTTTTTGAGAGGGAGCAGAGGTACAAGCAGGATTTAGTGCATTTCTTGCACACTTAATTGTCTTAGATTTCTGTTGTAGGAGATGCACACAGTTGGCAACTGGTTCTGTTAGGATCATCTTTGCTTAGATTTTCTCCACCATATGCGTACTGTAACATGCACCTATAGACTAACTACTGGTAAGAAGTGAAGGATTAACCACTAAAGCCTTCAAGGCATTAGGGGATATTTGCATATGGTATAAATTAACCTGTAAATCTACATGAAATTTCAGCTGGGAGTAGAATGAGGTAGAGTTTTCGTTCATTTCATAAGCAAAATTTATTTTTAAAACTAATTTTATTTTGTCATCAAAAATTACCTTAACACTTTGTTATATCACATTATCAGTAGTAACATATTGACGTTAAAAATGTCATGAGTTACACAGCAACCATTTTTTACATAGGCATCACTTTATTCAAATAAACTCTCAATAAAGAGTTAGTTGTAATGTTTTTGTTTGCAGGCATACAAGCAAATTTCAAATTATATTGTTTTGGTGCAGTTCAATCATAAGGTCTTATCCTGGAGCATTTCTCAGAAAATCAAAAATGTTATGTGTTCTTCCATGTTGGTGGCGTGTGTTTCAAAGTGATGTTGAACCATTATAAGGCTCAATGTCTCCTTCCCTAAAATGAAATATTTTTACTGACATGCTGTCAGTTTATTTGATAAATAACTGACAAGCCATATAATTCTTACATTTACTTCTGAAGTAAAACAGCCCCACACTGGTGCTGGTATCCACATCTAGTTGGAATGGCTTCATGTAATTAGACATGGCTAAAACTGGTGTAGTTGTCAGCACAGCTTTCAAGTTTTCAAAGGCACTCTGATCTCTTGCTTGCATTTAAAGTTTCTGCCTTTTATCAACAAGTCTATTAAAGATGTGATAACAGTGCTGAAGTTTGAAACAAATGTGCATCAAAATTTCAGATTTTGTCCTAAGCACTTTGCTCGGTGCTACTTGGCCTTGTCCAACAGTGTGGCTCAAATACATTACCTTTGTTGTGGCATATCCACTGCTAGCCAGATTTATAGTCAAATGGCTGAACAAACAATTCTGTCAAGTGGTGGAAATGTTCTTCCCAAGTTTGGCTGTAAACAACCAAATCATTGATGGAAACAATAGTTACTTAGTACTTCAATTTCACTGTTGGTTAGTTGGTAAATATTGAAGCTACTTTTTACATCCAAAAAAGACTTTGCAATGAAGGAGTTAGTTTGTTCTTAGAATAGCTGATGTTTATTTGGCTCTGTCGGTCAATGAAACTTGTCAACATCCTCTTAGCAAGTCAAATTTTGAGACAAATCTTTCATGTCCAAATCATTCAATGCAGTCCTCTACTCTTAAAATATGATGAGTTTTTTTTTGTTACCAATTTGTTTTTACACTAGTCATTACAGAATCTTTATGATCTATCTGGTTGTAGCACCACCATCATCAGACAAGTGTAAGCTACTATGACTTAGTTCAATAATTTCATTGTCCATCATAAATGAACAGATGTCTCTGGATTTAGTCTATTAGGGTGTTGTTTTGTAGGTTATGCATCTCTGACATTGATATCACAAATAGCCAAAACAGTTTTCCCAGGCTGATTAACATGAATTGATTTATAATTTTGTAATAACCTTCATAAGTCACTTTGATATGATAACTAGCATTATGTTATAAGCTTCTGTTTCCCAGTCTGTTTGATGAAGGGTCATCTGTTGAGTTTTCAAAGTCTGATGTATTCTTCAATTGTTGTGATATTGCTGCTTCACTCCTGTCTTTCACTACCATTAATATACTTTTGACATGACTATTATCCATACCAGAATATTTTTACAAGATGTTAACGTGACACATTCACTGATTCTTTCTCCTGTCTGAAGTATCCACTAAATAACTCATAACATTGAGGTTTTGTTTGATTTGATTAGGTTCAGCGAATCTCATTTTTAATGCTTTCAAAGAGACAGGCAACACATTAACATGTTATCTCTCGCAAAAATATTTTGAACTCTGGCCTTTTTTTTCGGCTCTAGTTTCCATCATTTGTTGCACAACCTTCAAATGCTTTCAAGCCAACTCATATGGTTTGGTCAGCATCTAGTCGAAACTCTAAATATGAGTACAAGGCATAGTTCCTGGGCTTTATTTTATCACTTCTCTCTGATTAGATTAAGTTTCCATTCACTTCATGTCAATAAATTAATATAAAAGGACCAAATCCTGGGTACTCATTAAGAACATTGGTAATGGCATAAAGTAACAAAGGAATACAGTTAGCCTAATCATTATGACATTCTTGGCAATAGGGTCTAATAATGATCTTCAAAGTTTGATGCCATTTTTCAAATGCCCCCTTGAGGTTGCAAGTGAGAAGTAGAAGATTAAATGGCATTACTTCTAAACTAGCCATCATTTCCTTGAATACTCGTAACATAAAATTTGATTCTTGATCTGATTGTGCGCCTTTTAGGTAATCGATATCTTGTTTTTAAAAAATTGAGTATTCTCTATTAGTGTCTCTGCAGTATTTTTTTTACTAGAGGCACTGCTTCAGGAAAACTTGTGGAAATATTCATTATTATTAAAACAATACTGATTCATATTCCTCATTTTGGTTGGAAATAGTACTCGGTCTTTTAAGACTCTGATAAAATATTCTTCAAAAGCTGATATCAGAATTAAAAATGGAAGTTTAATTGGGATTTGAGATCTCCCCATTACCCGACAGGTATGGCATGTTAAGCAAAATTTGACATTTTTATGCAACCCTAGTCATGAAAACTGTTTCAATATTTCAGCTTGTTTTGTGAATGTTTAAGTGGCCTGCTATTTGAATTTCAGAAGCCACCTGTAAAATATCATTCTGATATTCAGATGGAGCTACCACTTATTGGATCATTGACCATTTCTCATTTACTGGTATTTCAGATGGTCTCTATTTTCTCATTAATATTTCATTTTTCAAGTATTAACACTGTTATTGTTCCTGATTCCATTCCCGAGTAGGTAGTTTTGCATAAGTCCATTTAGGATCTATTTGTCATAATCCTATTGAAGAAAGCTCATTCTCTTTACTTTCACCCTTTTTTCAGTTAAAATTTCAACATGTTGTATTCAATAGTGGAATGTCCAAGTCACTTCCCTGTTTCAGGGGCTTATTTCCTTCTGGTTGAATTCTAAAATGGCTAGGGATCTAGTCATTACATGGTCAGAAAAAAAAAGAGGTCTCCCTTGTAACATCTCAGCTTCTTCTACCTCCACTGATTGATTGTAGCACCATGCTTGGTGAGGAAATATTCTTGAAATTACCAGGTCATTACACAAAGTAAAATCAGTTTCTTCTGGAGGAATTTATATCACTGATCTCGTGACAGCTTTTCCATTTACCAATTTATTCTTCCAACAACTCTGTGTAATGACACTGGTGGGAACTTCCAAGTATACCTCTAATTGATATTTTCTCCTTCATTAACTCCTCTGGAAGACAAAAACTATCTTCTAGCATCAATGACTCTGAAATTCTCTTAATATCTTCATCCAGCATAGTTCAAAGCATAAGGAAATACTTTCTCTTTTAAGATGAAATTCTCAGAACGTCTAATTGCCTGATTCTACTTTTCAATATCCAAAAAAAGGATCCTCATGCCAGCCCTTCTTAGTACATTCTAAGGAAATATATTCACTTTATTGTTACTGTTTAAATACCCACAAACTCTCCTAACTGCCTCTTTGAGATGTTACCTTGGACATTCCTACCAATACAGTTGGTCTCCTACTTAACTTCCAACAATTAGCTTTGGCAAATCCAATCTTATTATAATTGAAGCATGTTAAGTTCTTTCTCAATTTTCGGTTCTAACTTTCCTCTTTTATGCTTTGCTGTATATCGCAACAGAAAAAATTAGAAGGAACAGAGCCAATTAAAACAGGTTATGAAACTTATTTAGTACAGAATCTCTTCTCAAAATCCTGAGAGACATAATAGAGAGCGTCATACAAAATGAACATAAGGATGATGCATGGCAATCAACATCATTCTGCTAAATGTGACCAGGGAGCCAACAGACCTCGGGTGGAACACAAATCCTAACTTTCAGACTCAGTGTTGTCAAATCCCGCGATACTGATCTGTACAGGCAGACAGTAACCATTCAGCTCCAGAAGCAGTCATAGCTGTTGAATCCAACTTTTGAGTTTCATTCTCTTCACATTCAAAGCGAAACTTGAAGATGTAATTGGCATGCAAAGATCTTACCTTCATCTGTAGATGTTAACCTTAGTCTACTTTTAAGTATTGTAGATACATTTTAGCTGATAACCTGAACCTTATCACTTATACTTGAATAATTGCAATATTTTTTCAATCATTAACCTTCATTGTGTCGAAGACTAAAGCTTTGCAGCTAGTACTTTTTAAAAAGTTACAGTACTTGATCTGAAAATGGACTACTCTTAAGACTATCCAATTTCAGGTGCATAGGGAGAGCCTTTTTCCTAGGATGATGACGGCGAGCACGAGGGGGCATAGTTTTAAGTTGAGGGGTGAAAGATATAGATGTCAGAGGTAGTTTCTTTACTCAGAGTAGTAAGGGAATGGAACGCTTTGCCTGCAACGGTAGTAGATTCGCCAACTTTAGGTACATTTTAAGTCGCCATTGGACAAGCATATGGATGTACATGGAATAGTGTAGGTTAGGTGGGCTTCAGATTGGTATGACAGGTTGGCACAACATCGAGGGCCAAAGGGCCTGTACTGTGCTGTAATGTTCTATGTTCTATGTATATTCTAAAACTAGTTTTTCCTCCATCTTTCTTTGTTCTGTGCTGTCTCTGATTCTAAGATTCTACTTTTCTAACTCCTTTAATAAATATTCCAATCTATGTGAATAGTTACACTGGAAACCAGTTGAACATCATCAATCAGATAGGTAGTGTAAAACACTTAAGTGTGCTTGAAGCTATGTAGATAGGTTCACAGGATTTTCTTTTCCAGGCAAAAACAAAATTGCCATAGATTGGGCCTTTTCCTTTCAAAAGAGGGGTCATGGCAACATCCATATGACAACACCTTGACCAAATAGAATCTACCTGATTGGTCTGATAACTAAGATTGTTCTTGCTACATCTCCATGCCAATGATGGTCCAACCAATTAGGATTGTCTCTTGCTGTATAAAATATCCATTTGCTGTTGCTTGTTCCTTACTTCCTAGTTCTGATGAATGCAAGATGAGAAGCTTCAATGCCTTGTCTCCGTTCAACAAATACATTGTGTGCAACCGAGCAATGATTTGCACTAATTAAAGAAACACAGATAAAGTAAATTAAGTGGGAATAAGGCAAATGATTTCTTTAATGTGTTTAGAATTTTATTCAGGTTGTGTGTTTTTGTTTAAAGAAGAAAGAAGCATTGCAGAGATTTGAGCACAAATTTAAGCTTGTCGCTCAGGCACAGGACTAATTTAGGTGCCACCATTTCAGTGAGACACTAACCAAAGGCACTGAATGCCCTTGAAGGTGGATGGAAAATATCCCATGACATTTTTTTTTAAACAGAGCTAATGTATTCTTGGTGTCCTGTAATATGTATTACTCTATTAAATTACTAAAATGAAATCCGATCCCATTGCGATCACATTGTTATTAGTTGGAACTTGGTTGTAGAACTTGATTCACAAACTTATAAATTAGGAGGAGGAGTATGTCAATCAAGATGTAATTCAGCTCCTCAAGCCTGCTTGGCCTTTTGATAAGATTCTTCTGGAAAACTTGGATGTACATACAAGTCTGAGATATTTGGAGTAAGTCAATGTGGCCCTAGAGTTGAACAGACCCTTTAGCAAGGAAACTTTCACTAGGTTACATCACAAAATTAGGTAAAAGTAAAGCTGCCATAGCATTACCACAACATAGGACTGCTCTCTATTTGAGAGAGCGAGAGAGAGATGACTGAGGTCACCATGCCTCAGACACAGGGAGAGGTCAAGTAGGAGAATCCTTTGTAGTAGCCTTAGCCAGTGCAGCAATTGAACCATTTTGTGGGCATCACTCTGCATTGCAAACCAACTGTCTAGCCAACTAAGCACAACTAACTTTTATATTACAAAATAGAAACCTGTGATATTGTTGGCAATTTGTAAACCCATAACTCATAGACGTTTATAGCACAAAAGGAAGCCAAAGAGCTGACTTCACTAGTTACAGTTTCCAGTTCTTGGCTCATAGACCTGTAGGTTATGACAACACAAGTCAACATCTAAATGCTGCTTGAATATTTTAAGAGCTTCTGATTCAATCACCCTTTCAAGAAATGAGTCCAGACTGCACGCTGAGTGTAGCACGGACAAGATATCTTACAATGTTTTTGGGTTCGGACTCCTTTCCCCCCTTGAAAGTAACTTGCTATGACATGCCAAGTTTGTCTCTGTATGGACAAATGAATATATATTTTAGGGTTCTGCTTCACTCAATAATTAGATGGACTGATAGAAGGTTTTGCCAGGAATGAAAGAGACTCACGGTTGGTGTGTTGTCTCCCAGGTACCAGGCTCCGTGATGTCTCGGATCGTGTCTTTGGGGTCCTGAGGGGAGAGAGTGACCAGCCCCAAGTTGTGGTCCACATAGGCACCAACGACATGGGTAGAAAGAGGGATAGGGATGTCAGGCAGGATTTCAGGGAGCTAGGGTGGAACTGAGAGCTAGAACAAACAGAGTGGTTATTGTTGGTTGGTTACCCATGCCACGTGATAGCGAGGCAAAGAACAGGGAGAGATTTCAGCTGAACACGGGGCTGCAGGGATGGTGCAGGAGGGAGGGCTTCAGGTACATGGACAATTGGAGCTCATTCTGGGGAAGGTGGGATCTCTACAAACAGGACGGTCTCCACTTGAGCCAGAGGGGCACTAATATCCTGGGTGGGAAATTTGCTAGTGCTATTCGGGTGGATTTACACTAGCTCAGAAGGGGGATGGGAAACTGAGGTGTAGTCCTAGTACACAGGAGGATAAGAGTAGAGATGACATGGACAGGACCTCACTGTCACAGGAGTGTGCTGGCAGACAGCAAGCTGGATTGAAGTGTGTCTACTTTAATGCCAGGAGTATCCGGAATAAGGTAGGAGAGCTTGCATCATGGATAGGTACCTGGGACTTCGATGTTGTGACCATTTCGGAGACATGGATAGAGCAGGGTCAGGAATGGATGTCACAGGTTCCAGGGTTTAGATCTTTCATTAAGGTCAGGGAAGGTGGTAAAGAGAGGGAGGTGTGGCTTTGTTAGTCAAGGACAGTATAACGGTGGCTGAAAGAACTTTTGATGAGGACACGTCTACAGAGGTGGTATGGGCTGAGGTCAGAAGCAGGAGAGGAGAGGTCACACTGCTGGGAGTTTTTTTATAGGCCCCTGCAAAGTTCCAGGGATGTGGAGGAGAGGATCGGCAAAACTATTCTGGGCAGGAGTGAAAGGAACAGGGTGGTCATTATGGGAGACTTTAACTTCCTTAACATTGACTGGAAATGTGATAACTGTAGTATGTCAGATGGATCAATTTTTGTCTTATGTGTGCAGGAGAGTTTCTTGACTCAGTAAGTCGAAGGGCCGACAAGAAAGGAGGCCGCACTGGATCTGGCACTTGGTAATGAACCAGGCCAGGTGTTTGATTTAGTGTTATATGAGCACTTTGGAGAGAGTGACCATAATTCGGTTATGTTTACTTTAGCAATGGAAAGGGATAGGAACATGCCACAGGGCAAGAGTTATAGATGGGGGAAGGGCAACTACAATGCAATTAGGCAAGACTTAGGAGGCATAGAATCGGTTGGCAAAATGCAGGGGCTGGGGACAATAGAAATGTGGTGCTGGTTTAAGGAACAGATATTGCGTGTTCTTGATAGGTATGTCCCTGTCAGGCAGGGAGGAAGCGATAAGGGAAGGGAACCGTGGTTTACTAAAGAAATTGTATCTCTTGTTAAGTGGAAGAGGGAGGCTTATGTGATGATGAGACGAGATGGTTCAGGTGAGGCGATGGAGAGTTACAGATTAGGGAGGATTTAAAGGGAGAGTTAAGAAGAGCAAGGAAGGGACATGAGCAGACATTGTCAGGTAGAATTAAGGAGAACCCTAAAATTTTCTTTAGGTATGTGAGGAACAAGAGGATGACTAGGGTAGGAATAGGGCCAGGCAAAGACAGAAGTAGGAAGTTGTGTGTGGACCCTGTGGAGATTGGAGAGGTGCTAAATGATTATTTCTCATCTGTTTTCACTGAGAAACAGGAGAATATTATAGAGGAGATGACTGAGTTATGGGCTACTAGAATTGAAAGGATTGAGGTTAGTAAGGAGGAGGTGTTATCAATTCTAGAAGGTGTGAAGGTAGATAAATCCCCTGGGCTGGATGGGATTTTTCCGAGGATTCTCTGGGAAGCTAGGGAGGAGGTGGCGGAGACTTTGGCCTTGATCTTTGAGTCCTCATTGTCTACAGCTTTAGTACCAGAGGACTGGAGGATTACAAATGTTGTGCCCTTGTTCAAGAAGGGCAGTAGGGATGACCCAGGTAATTCTAGACCTGTGAGCCTTACGTCTGTTGTAGGAAAAGTTTTGGAAAGGATTTTAAGAGATAGGATTTATAATCATCTAGCAAGCAACAATTTGATTGGAGATAGTCAGCATGGATTCGTCAAGCGCAGGTCGTGTCTCACAAACCTCATTGAGCTTTTTGAGAAGGTGACCAAGCATGTGGATGACAGTAGGGCAGTTGACATGGTGTACATGGACTTCAGTAAAGCTTTTGATAAGGCTCCACATGGTAGGCTATTGGAGAAAATACAGAGGCACCGGATTGAGGGAGATTGAGCAGTTTGGATTAAAAACTGGCTTTCTGCAAGAAGGCAATGAGTGGTGGTTGATGGAAAATATTCAGCCTGGAGTCCGGTTACTAGTGGTGTGCCTCAAGGATCTGTTTTGGGACCACTGCTGTTTGTCATTTTTACAAGTGACTTGGACGCAGGCATTGGTAGATGGGTTAGTAAGTTTGCAGATGACACTAAAGTCGGTGGAGTGGTGGACAGTGTGGAAGAATGTCGCAGGTTGCAGGGAGACTTGGATAAACTGCAGAATTGGGCTGAAAGGTGGCAAATGGAGTTTAATATGGATAAATGTGAGGGGATTCACTTTGGGAGGAATAATAGGGAGGCAGAATACTGGGTCAATGGAAAGATTCTTGGTCGTGTGGATGTGCAGAGGGATCTTGGTGTCCATGTACATAGATCCCTGAAAGTTGCCACCCAAGTTGATAGTGCTGTTAAAAAGGCTTATGGTGTGTTAGGTTTTACTGGTAGACGGATCGAGTTCCAGAGCCGTGATATCATGCTGCAACTGTACAAAATGTTAGTGCGGCCTCATTTGGAATATTGCGTGCAGTTCTGGTCGCCCCAATACAGGAAGGATATGGAAGCATTGGAAAAGGTGCAGAGGGGATTTACCAGGATGTTGCCTGGTCTGGAACACAGGCCCTATGAAGAAAGGCTGAGGGACTTGGGTCTGTTCTCATTGGAGAGAAGGAGGCTAAGAGGGGATTTAATAGGGACATACAAGATGATCAGAGGATTCATTAGGGTGGACAGTGAGAGTCTTTTTCTGAGGATGATGAATTCAGCTTGTACAAGGGGGCATAACTGCAAATTGAGGGGTGTTAGATTTAAGGCAGATGTCAGAGGCAGCTTCTTTACTCAGAGAGTGGAAAGAGTGTGGAATGCCATGCCTGCCAATGTAGTTAACTCAGCCATATTAGGGGCATTTAAACTGCTCTTGGATAAGCATACGGATGATGATGGGATAGTGCAGGAGGAGGACCGTAGATTAGTTCACAGGTCAGCGCAACATCGTGGGCCGAAGGCCCTGTTCTGTGCTGTATTGTTCTATGTTCAACGTTCTATGTTCACTACTATCAGTCCATTTTTGGAAAATGATCTTCTGAAATTCTTGTAGTTGCATTTTTTTTAGTAGAAACCCTACAGTACGGAAACAGGCCATTTGGCCCAACAAGTCTACACCACTGCTCCAAAGAGCATTCACCCAGACTCATTACCCTACTCTTTCCCTGTAACCAGGCATTTCCCATTTCTAATCCAACTGATTTACGCACCCCTAGACACTACAGGTGATTTAGCATGGCCAATCCACCTAACCTGCACATCTTTTGGACTGTGGGCAGAAACCGGAGCACCCAGAGGAAGCCTACACAGATGCAGGGAGAATGTGCAAAATCCACATAGACAGTCACCCAGGGCTGGAATCAAACCCAGGTCCCTTGCACTATGAGGCAGCAGAGCTAACCCCTGAGCCACACCAATTACAAATCTTCAGTAGCTCTGGCTAAAGTGTAACAGATCAAACTTGAGAATCATTTGATACTCCATAGTGAAAGGCATACCTTAATCTTTGCGTGGGCTGGGTAAAATACTCAATATGTGAGACAGAATTATCCTGGTACCTGGCGTGTTTCTCAACAAAGTTGCATCCATGTACCTTGATAAGCAGATTCTGAGAATACGGTTGATGCTTTCATTCAGTTTCTGACAGACTGCTAATGGCTTGTGATCTGTTTCAGTGGTGAATTCCATGCCAGGTAAGTGCGTATGAGGCTGCCTGATGGAAATGCCAGAGCTTATGTCTCACTCTCTAATTGGAACTGTTAGGCGGTGCTGATGATAAACTTCTTGAATCAAAAGCAATTTGATTTTATCTTTCAAAAGACACATGCTTAGGCCTTTTTTATGATTCATTCACTTTGAGAATTGAGTCATTCCTGCAATCATACTAGCATAGAAGGTAAGATTTTGTTGTCAGAATCTGCTTGAAAGAATCAAACAGGAGATGTCCATCTTGAGTAAATCTCCCAACAGAGATACCTTTTATGTGAAGCTGTGAATGTATGGGAATAGGGATTTTTTTTTAAAATCAAGATAATTTTTAAAATCCTCTCAATCCTGTGGCATCAACATACGCATATTATCCTCATTCTTGCCTGGATCAGGATTGGCTTCAAGGGTGGAATAACTGGACCTGTAAAGGTTTATGTGGCGGATGTTGTCTTTATTCTGTTAAATACTAATCCTTATCATTGCACTATTATCTGTAGGTAAACTTTGTCTTCGTGCTCTGTCTTTGTCTTACCCATTGACCACAATATCATCAGCTGTACAAATACAGCCACTTTGAATGGTATGTTTCCTGGAGTAGTAATATTGTATTGAACAAGCTTTTGATGACAGAATTTGCTGAAGACAATCAAAGATCTATTGTTTGTCATCTTGCCACACACAAAAGATGTCCTTCTTGAACCAATCTGTTAGTGGACAAGTTAGAGATATGTGATGAGGGAACACCACAGATCTTCTTTATCTTTTGGTGTTAGAACATAGAACACAGAACATAGAACAATAGCACGCAGAACAGGCCCTTTGGCCCTCGATGTTGCGCCGACCTGTAAACCTAAGCCCCTCCCCCTGCACTATCCCATCATCATCCATATGCTTGTCCAAGGACTGTTTAAATGCCCCTAATGTGGCTGCGTTAACTACATTGGCAGGCAGGGCGTTCCACACCCTTACCACTCTCTGAGTAAAGAACCTGCCTCTGACATCTGTCTTAAATCTATCACCCCTCAATTTGGAGCTATGCCCCATTGTACAAGCTGAAGTCATCATCCTTGGAAAAAGACTCTCACTGTCCGCCCTATCGAATCCTCTGATCATCTTGTATGTCTCTATTAAATCCCCTCTTAGCGTCCTTCTCTCCAATGAGAACAGACCCAAGTCCCTCATCCTGACAAAGGATGCTGTAGGTTGCAGAGAGACACAGATAAGCTACAGAGCTGGGCTGAGAGGTGGCAAATGGAGTTTAATGCAGACAAGTGTGAGGTGATGCACTTTGGTAGGAGTAACCGGAAGGCAAAGTACTGGGCTAATGGTAACATTCTTAACAGTGTAGATGAGCAGAGAGATCTCGGTGTCCATGTACACAGATCCTTGAAAGTTGCCACCCAGGTTGACAGGGCTGTAAAGAAGGCATACAGTGTTTTAGCTTTTATTAATAGAGGGATCGAGTTCTGGAACCAAGAGGTTATGCTGCAGCTGTACAAAACTCTGGTGTGGCCACACTTGGAGTATTGCGTACAGTTCTGGTCACTGCATTATAAGAAGGATGTGGAAGCTTTGGAAAGGGTGCAGAGCAGATTTACTAGGATGTTGCCAGGTATGGAGGGAAGGTCTTACAGGGAAAGGCTGAGGGACTTGAGGCTGTTTTCGTTAGAGAGAAGAAGGTTGAGAGGTGACTTAATTGAAACATATAAAATAATCAGAGGGTTAGATAGGGTGGATAGGGAGAGCCTTTTTCCTAGGATGGTGAGGGCGAGCACGAGGGGGCATAGCTTTAAATTGAGGGGTGAAAGATATAGGACAGATGTCAGAGGTAGTTTCTTTACTCAGAGAGTAGTAAGGGAATGGAACGCTTTGCCTGCAACGGTAGTAGATTCACCAACTTTAGGTACATTTAAATCGTCATTGGACAAACATATGGATGTACATGGCATAGTGTAGGTTAGATGGGCTTGAGATCGATATGACAGGTCGGCACAACATCAAGGGCTGAAGGGCCTGGACTGTGCTGTAATGTTCTATGTTCTGTGTTCTTTCTTCATAGGGCCTGCACTCCAGACCAGGCAAATCCTGGTAAATCCCCTTTGCACCTTTTCCAATGCTTCCACATCCTTCCTGTAATGGGGCGACCAGAACTGCACGCAATATTCCAAATGAGGCCGCACTAGCATTTTGTACAGTTGCAGCATGACATCACGACTCCTGAACTCGATCCCTCTCCCAATAAAACCTAACACACCGTAAGCCTTTTTAACAGCACTATCAACCTGGGTGGCAACTTTCATGGATCTATGTACATGGACACCAAGATCCCCCTGCACATCCACACAACCAAGAATCTTTCCATTGACCCAGTATTCTGCCTTCCTATTATTCTTCCCAATTGATGTTTGTTTAACAACCTCAATCTTACTTGAATCAGGACAGACTCCACGCATGAGTAAATAAACTCAATGAAGCTTATCAGCTGACATTGATTTGCACTTTATGCTGTTAAATGCCAGTCATTTGCATCACAGAGCTGTTATTTGGAGATGCAGGATGTGATCATGTTTTGCGTTTGTCTTATCTATGACTGTGATATTGCCAGCATGTAAGCAGGTGCACTCTCAATGTTCCTGTCTATGTGCTGCTGAAAGACGTCTTGGTCAGTTGATCGTCTCAATCTTAATGGTTGAAAACAGTATCTTCCAAATTGTATTCGAAATATCATCTGATTTGGGATTCATCTTCTGAATGGACATTGATGAAGGCAGTGTGGTGGATTTGATGTATATGGACTTCATTAAGGCATTCTATAAGGTTTCTCATGGTAGACTGGTTAGCAAGGTTAGATCATATGGAATAGAAAGAACTAGACATTTGGATACAGAACTGCTTCAAATGTAGAAGACAGAGGTGGCGGGTTGGTTTTCAGACTGGAGACCTGTGAGCATTGGTATGGCACAAGGATTGATGCTGGGTCCACTGTTTCTCCTCATTTATATGAATGATTTGGGTGTGAACGTAGGAGGCTTGGTTAGTTAGTTTGCAGATGACACCAAAATTGTTGGTGTAGTGGACAGTAAAGAAGGTTACCTCAGAGTACAATGGGATCTTGATCAGCTGGGCCAATGGGAGCAGGAGTGGCAGGAGTTTTCTTTAGATAAATGTGAGATGTTGCATTTTGGAAAGGCAAATCAGGGCAGCACTTATACGCTTAATGGTAAGGCCCTGGGGAATGTTGCTGAATAAAGGTGCCTTGGAAAACAGGCTCATAGTTCCTTAGAAGTAGAGTAATAGGTAGATACGATGACGAAGAAGGCATTTGGTATGCTTGCCTTTATTGGTCAGTGCACTGAGTCTAGGAGGTGGAAGGTTATGTTGTACCTCCATAGTACATTGGTTAGGCCACTTTTGGAATACTGCATACAATTCTGGTTTCCCCATTATAGGAAGGATGTTGTGAAACTTGAAAGTGTTCGGTAAAATTTTGCAAGGATGTTACCAGGGTTGGAGGGTTTGAGGTATGAGGAGAGGTTGAATAGGCTGGGGCTATTTTCCCTGGCATGCAGGAGGCTGAGGGGTGGCCTTTTTGAGGTTTATAAAATGATGAGGGACAAGTATCGGGTAAATAGACAAATTATTTTCCCTGGAGTGGGAGACTCCAAAACTCGAGGGCACAGGTTTAACTTGAGAGGAGAAAGATTTAAAAGGGAACAAACGGGCAAGGTTTTCATGCAAAGTGTAGTGCGTGCATGAAATGAGCTGCCAGAGGAAGTGGTGGAGCCTGGTGCAATTACAACATTTAAAAGGCATCTGGAGCGCCATCTGAATAGGAAGGGCTCAAAGGGATATGGGCCAAATGCTGGCAAATGGGACTAGATTTACTTCGGATACCTGGTCAGCATGGACTAGTTGGACCAAAGGGTCTGATTCTGGGCTGTATAGTTCTATGCCTCTACGACTATGACTCTAAATAACCTAACCACTGATCCCGAAATTCTATATCTGAAAGGTATGTTCAAAATTTATCTCATGATGGCAAGCTTGTTGAACTGGAAAAAAATTACACTAGTCATATAAACACCCTTGCATTGAAATTAATAAACACCAGATAGATTTTGAACGCAGAGTCTTCTATGGAGAAATACTGTCTAACCTCCACATAAACATTGGAAGTAGTCAAGATCACAACATTATTTGCTTTTCCTGTTGTGCATAATACTGAACAAAGTGTAGCCTGAGGAAGTTATAATGAAAAGAGATATTTTATGGGCTTGACCCTGATGATTACTAAGTGCATGAAAACATTACACTGATGTGCTAAAGCCAAAGCCTAATTTTTCATTGCCTAATATATGCTTTAGCACTCTTTGTGACCTATTTGTGTACAATGAGATCTACCAGTCTATCACACAGAATGACTGATCGCACTTTGTTATGTCTGTTTTTTTTGGAATGGTGCTGTGTGGAGATTTGCCTTCAATTTTGAGCGTTAAGAACAAGTACAGATTGTTTCGGACTGTTCCTAATTATCAGTGTCAAGGCAAAACGGAGCTTGAGGTAGCACAATAATTTTTGAGGCAAATCTCTACACCACAAATTACATTATTTGAATTCAAGTATTTAAATAAGATTATGACATTATCTGTATTTTTGGTTTTTATAAAATGCAAATCAATCTTTGCTTACTCGTATTTCTTAATCTTTCAGATTTTTGCTCTTTGTCTTATTTGCTTCCGACAACTTCTACTTTCTGTCTTTGAAACATTTACATTTATTAATCATTAATTTCTCCTGATGTTTCCTTTTGACCTTTTCATTTTGTCACGCTGTTTTTGTTTTACTCTTCCCCACAATACGTAAGTCTTATGACTGGCAGGAGGAATTCATTCAATCAAGCCCCGCTATTCCACATTAATGTAAATGTTTTTTACCAATCATCAAAATGGCTGAATCACTTGCCTTTATTAATGAAACCCAGAATAAGAGATTTTCAGAGCTTCCTGGAGCAAAGGTTTACGCAACTGTCAGTCTTTTCTGAGTGCTGAATTTTCACACAGCAGATGAGAAAGAGAGAGATCTGACTTTACTTGCGGATTTTCTGAAATCTTAGTTTAACATTTAATAAGTCGCAACTTAAACATCAAGAGGCCATTGTTAGACAGCTTTTCAACCCAATGGATGTCAAGTTGTCCCTCAGAAGTATCTAATGCTTTTTTCATAATATTTTTTCATACTTTACTTCATAAGTAGTGGCACTTTGTAACAAATAAGAGGAGTTCACACAGTTCTGCTTTTGCCTTTTCAGTTGACGTGAAAACCTACACAGCTGGTACATTCTCTGCAACACAGCAGCATCCAAACTTCATTTCTTCCCAGTTTATCTTGCAAAAGAAATTGTCGTCTTTACACCAGGGATGTGGTTTTGTCTTTGCTCCATCTCTTTAACCTCACTTGGGCTTATCGTGATTATAAGCGAAACTAAAATTCCATTCCAAACAAATCATTGCCTGGTATGAATTCATCCAATCCATCAGTAATTTCGAAACAATCCCAACTGTTACTGTTTCAGATGTGAAGTAAAATTCCAAGGAACAGGTATATTTTCATCACTATTTCCACTTATTAAAACTTTTGGCATTCAATGCACTTCATGGAAGTAAAATTATGTCTTTCACCAGCAAGAGTTTGAATTGCTTCTTTTTGCATTCATATATTAATATTAATATTAATGGGGTTAGTTGCATTGTTGAAGGAATAAATGATTACTGCTCATTGCAACAAAAAAAATCTTGTCTCTCATCTACTCATTTTGTAACAATAGAAACACACTGCATTGTGGTTCACACTTCACTCCTCAGCACCTTTCTTTCCAATCGAAGGATGAATTCTAAAGTTGTCCCCAGTTCTCCTTCCTTTATTCTAGCCACTTATCTTCCTTTCACTCTCCCATCTACCAATCCTCTGGAGTTTATGTGGTGACAACAAAGTAGCTTAGTTTATTGTAGATAACTAGGTGTAGAGCTGGATGAACACAGCAGGCCAGGCTGCATCAGAGGAGCAGGAAAGCTGACATCTCAGGTCTTGACCCAATTCTCTGAAGACGGGTTCAGACCCAAAATGTCAGCTTTCCCACTCCTCTGATGCTGCCTGGCCTGCTGTGTTCATCCAGCTCCCCACCTTGTTAACTCAGACTCTAGTATGGGCAGTTCCTACTATCTCATAGTTTTATTTTAGATGAGTTCATAAGCATCAGCAATTTCTGTTGCATATTCAGCTGCTGTACCCCTGATCGTCAACATGGGTTCTAAGTACTGGATAGGGTGAATTTTGAAATTCTTCAAAGAGATTAATTTTTCTCAGAGCTTCATACATTGACTTATCTCCCACATCCAATGATCAAAATGACTTTACCTTTTCAAATTCATTGTAAGTTTACCCTAGTTGTTACCTCCGGTTTCAAAATATTTACTTATAACCCTGAGGAACTAACTCATCTGCATCAGGAAATACATTTTTTCCTGCAGAATAAAAATCTCCCAACGGTAATGCAGAAAATCTCATGAGCTGTACCTGTAGACTTATTGCTATACAGGAACAGTGTTCAGTTTTCCCTCAACTTCATTTGTTTTGCTACTTTTTTCAAATGGTATAAAAACGAATGCTGCTACACCCTATTTCTTCAAAATGGAAGGACGTGTATGAAGACAAATATTTCTTTTTTGGATTTTTGGTATGATGAGAATTCTCACCATCAGACTCTTCTTCTTCATCTGAAGTTTCCTTTTGTAACTCTAGCCTTCTAAGTGGTGCTTCCTATCTCTCACCCTTCTTTGTCCACCATTTTGCACTTCTTGTGCCATTTTGTTGTGTGGTCTTGTTTGGTTCCTTTTCCTTTCTCGGAAATGTTTTCTCTTTCTTTTTTTCTTAAATTCAATTTTTTTTTTGGAAATTTCATTTCCTTGTCATGTTATATCAGTTTTATTTTCCATTTCAAGCTACTTTCTATTTTTCAAGTTGCTACTCTGATTCAAATTAAAATTTAACAACTAAGCTACTTTGCAGAATTAAATCGTACCCCCTTAATCCCACACAAACACATTTACGTGACTGTGAGGGTTTCTGAAGAAGGGTCACTGAACCCAAAACAGTAACACTGCTTCTTCTCCACAGATGCTGCCAGACTTGCTGAATTTTTCCAACAATTTCTGATTTTGATTCTGATTTCCATTATCTGCAGTTATTTAGTTTTTTTTTTATCAGAATGATATTGTCATAGTCCTGTTACAGAGATAGAAGGAACTGCCGGTGCTGGAGTATCTGAGATAACACGGTGTGAGGCTAGATGAACACAGCAGGCCAAGCAGCATCAGAGGAGCAGGAAATCTTGACGTTTCGGGTCGGAACCCTTCTTCAGAAATGGGGGAGGGGAAGGGGATTCTGAAATAAATAGGGAGACAGGGGGAGGTGGATAGAAGATGGATAAAGGAGAAGATAGGGTAAGAGCAGACAGACAGGTCAAAGATGTGGGCTTAGAGCCAGTGAAGGTGAATGCAGGTGGGAAGTGAGGGAGGGGATAGGTCAGTTCAGGGAGGACGGACAAGTCGGGGGGGGACCAGGATGAGGTTAGTGGGTAGGGGATGGGGGTGAGGCTTGAAGTGGGAGGAATGGTTAGGGAGGCAGGTACTAGCTGGGCTGGTTTTGGCATGTGGTCAGGAGACGGGAGATTTTGAAGCTTGTGAAACTCACATTGATACCCTTGGGCTGCAGGGTTCCCAAGGGAAATATGAGATGCTGCTCCAGCATCTTCTGGGTGGTGTCATTGTGGCAATGCAGGAGGCCCGGGGGGGAGAGCTGAAATGGTTCGCTACTGGGAGGTGTAGGTGTTTGTTGTGAACAGAGCATAGGCGTTCCGCAAAGCAGTCCGCAAGCCTCCGTTTAGTTTCCCTGATGTAGAGGAGGTCACAATGGGAACCACAGATACGGTATATCACATTGACTGATGTGCAGGTGGACATCTGTTTGATGTTAAAAGTCTTCCTAGGGCCTGGGATCGGGGTGTTGGGGGGAGGTATAGGGGCAGGTATAGCACGTGCTTCAGTTGCAGGGAAAAGTGCCGGGGGTGGTGGGGCTGGAGGGGAGTGTGGAGCGGACAAGGGAGTCACGGAGAGAATGGTCCCTCCGGAAAACACATAACGGTGGGGAGGGAAAAATGTCTTTGGTGGTGGGGTCGGATTGTAGATAGCGGAAATGTCAGAGGATGATGTGTTGGATTTGAAGGTTGGTGGGGTGGTATATGAGGATGAGGGGGATTCTGTTTCGGTTATTATTGCGGATAGAGTGTGCGAGGGATGAGTTACGGGAAATGCGGGAGACATGGTCGAGGGCATTTTTGATCACTATGGAGGGGAATTTGCAGTTTTTGAAAAAAGAAGACATCTGGGATGTTCGGGAGTGGAATGCCTCATCTCGGGAGCAGATGTGGCGGAGGTGAAGGAATTGGGAATGGGGGATGGCATTTTTACTGGAAGGTGGGTGAGAGGAGGAATCTTCTATGTAGTTGAGGGTGTCGGTAAGCTTAAAATGGGTATCGGCTTCCAGGTTGATACCAGAGATGGAGACAGAGAGGCCCAGGAAGGAGAGAGAGGTGTTAGGGATGGTCTAGGTGAACTTAAGGTTGGGGTGGAAGGTGTTAGTGAAGTGGATGAACTGTTCGAGCTCCTCATGGGATCACGAGGCAGCGCTGAAACAGTCATCAATGTAACGGAGGAAGAAATGGGGGAAAGGGCCAGTGTGGCTTTAGAAGAGGGATTGTTCCACATGCCCTACGAAGAGGCAGGCAAAGCTTGGGCCCATGTGGGTACCCCCTTTGTCTGTAGGAATTGGGAGGAATTAAAGGAGAAGTTGTTGAGGATGAGGGCAAGGTCGGATAAGTGGGTGAGGGTGTCAGTGGAGGGGGATTGGTCAGGTCAGCGGGACAGGAAGAAGTGGAGGGTTTTTAGGCCATCGACATGGGGAATGCAGATGTAGAGGGACTGGATGCCTAGAGTGTAAATGAGGTGTTGGGGACTGGGGAATTGGAAGTTCTGGAGCAGGTGGAGAGCATGGATGGTGTCTCGGATGTAGGTAGGGAGTTCCTGGACCAAGGGGGAGAAAATGGAGTCGTGATAGGTGGAGGTGAGCTTGGTGGGGCAGGAGCAGGCAGGGACAATGGGTCGACCAGGCTATGCAGGTTTGTGGATTTTGGGAAGGATATAGAAGCGGGTAGTGCGGGGTTGGGGAATGATGAGATTCAAGGCTGTGGGTGGGAGGCCACCTGAGGTGATGATGTCATGGATGGTTTGGGAGATAATGTTTTGGTGCTCGGGGGATGGGGTTATGATCCGGGGGGGGTAGGAGGAGGTGTCGGAGAGCTGGTGTCTGGCCTCAGTAATGTAGAGGTCAGTGCGCCATACTACAACTGCACCTTCCTTGTCCGCGGTTTTAATGATGAGGTTGGGATTGGAGCGGAGGGCTGCACATTCTGCAGGGGAGAGTTTGGAGTGGGTGAGAGGCGTGGAGGGGTTGAAACGATTGACGTCTCAACGACAATTAGAGATGAAGTGATTGAGGGAGGGTAGGAGGCCTTGAAGTGGTGTCCAGGAGGATCGGGTGCATTGGAGGCTGGAGAAGGGGTCAGTAGAGGGTTGGTTAGGTTCATACCTAAAGAAATAAGTGTGGAGGCGGAGACAGAAGAAAAACTGCTCAATATTTAGGCAAGAGTTATATTCATCAATGTGTGGGTGGAGGGGGACAACGGTCGTTGGTCCTCAGTGGAGGTCTGGGGTGATGGTGAATACTCGGCAGGGCTCTGTATTATTGTTTTGTCCTTTTGAGATGCTGGCTGTGAAACTGGTGGGCGGAGTAACATCGGCGTTGGGTGGAGCGAAGTCAACGATGGGCGGGGTGGTGTCGGTGGTGGGCGGAGTGACCTCAATTATGGGAGGGGCGACATCACCAGTGGGCGGAGCGATGTCAGCCAGCAAATAGAGCATGTTAGCGGCAGCGGCGGCGTTCTCGATGTCTGTGTTGGCCTCGGAAACAGAGGCGGCAGCAGCATCAGCAGCGGGAATGATGGCGTCGGTTGTACCAGAAGTGGTGTACCGGGTGACAGTGGATGTGACGTCATAGTCCTGTTAATTTATCATTCCTAACAACTAGGGCTGATCTGCATTGAATTTGAAAAGGTAAGGTCTGAACCAAACAAAGCTTATGATGGACAGGAGACTACATCCTCAGCACCAGTCTGCAAACTGACTAACTGTATGCTGTCTATTTAGATATTAGCCGTAAGTCACAAATGCACTCTGAAAATTTCTCGCCAGCTCACATGACTGCTAGGGGCTCCTTTTCTATGATTGTGCAGCATTCCTCTGTCTCTGTTAATGCTCTGGATGCACAATAAACAGTAATGTAGTCATGTCTTTCTAGGTCTGTAACGATATGTAGACTGATGGACAGACAAGGCATCTGCTGCAATGCCGGTGGGATGGTCTGGGTTGCACAGTGCTAGCATTTATTCAAACACATTTATTCATCCCAACGCCTGGTATGGTCCTTTAGAAATTGTCAAAATAGATAATTCACCTGTGCCGGACTAGAAACTAACTTGATTGAATAATCTACTGATCACTGCTATCTTGTCCTCTAGTTTTATAAATGTTTCAAACATTTCGATGAGGTTACTAACATTTACTAATATTTCATACGGTCTTGACTTTTACTATAGTGGAGACTGCATGAAGGCTTCATAGGATCGCTAGACATTAAATCAATCCAAAAGTGAAAATATAATGTCTAGATGACACATTAAAGTCAGATTTTCATTAACATTGATTGCAGAGGAGTGCTTTCCAGGGTCCTGTATCCACTGGAAAAACACTAATGCTTGTGAGTAATAACACAATGCTGAGCAATTTAATGCTCAATTACCTTTTAAGGACAGGAACATATGATAAATCACTTCATTAAAAATACATTTACTATACAGCATATAATTATAACAATTATAAGAATGTTTAAATTTACCAAAAGTAGTCCACAGTAAATTTTCCTCTTGTTTCACAAATCCTCTCAGATTCAATGATATTTTTCTGGGAAAAACTGGGAAAATATGAAAATAGCACATGCTGTAGGAATGGCTACATGCCACTAAAATGCCACCCCCTCACCCCCCAATTCAATGGATTAAGTAAGGGATGATTTATCGAGTTTTAGCTTCCGATCCGTACCATTATCCCAGGGCCATATAAAAAAGTTCCCATTCTGCGAATGTGAGAAAGAATCTCAGAGACAGATTCAACCTGCCAATTTAAATCTCTCCCACCTCAGCTCTAACACAGAGAAGACATAAAAATGTAATTCTATGTCTCTAAATATTTATTTATTTCCTTTATTGGACTATTTGTTACTCCATGCTCACGACACCAGGAACAACCAAAAATTGCTACCATTAAAATCTTTCATTTTATTATGTCTCCTAATTGTGAAAATTCTCTTAAAGATCCTCACTCTATTCCTCAGTCAGAGGACCTTCTGAAACAATGATTCATTTACGATAATTGTATAATTAAAACAAAAGAGTACTTGGAGCTGGAAGGCAAGCCTTTACAAGTTCATCAACATTTCGCTAGATATAAAATTTGCTGATTTCTGACCCAAATTAAATTATAGCATTAATTTATTTTTAACTGTTAATTCAGCTTCAAGCAGGGACAGTAACATGGACTGTGAAGAAAAGTTCATTGCAAGTTAGAGCCCAGCAGGTAACCATTCAAAAAATAATAAAATGTGAGGCTGGATGAACACAGCAGGCCAAGCAGCATCTCAGGAGCACAAAAGCTGACGTTTCGGGCCTAGACCCTTCATCAGAGAGGGGGATGGGGGGAGGGAACTGGAATAAATAGGGAGAGAGGGGGAGGCGGACTGAAGATGGAAAGTAAAGAAGATAGGTGGAGAAGGTGTGGGTGGGGAGGTAGGGAGGGGATAGGTCAGTCCAGGGAAGACGGACAGGTCAAGGAGGTGGGATGAGGTTAGTAGGTAGCTGGGGGTGCGGCTTGGGGTGGGAGGAAGGGATGGGTGAGAGGAAGAACCGGTTAGGGAGGCAGAGACAGGTTGGACTGGTTTTGGGATGCAGTGGGTGGGGGGGAAGAGCTGGGCTGGTTGTGTGGTGCAGTGGGGGGAGGGGATGAACTGGGCTGGTTTAGGGATGCAGTGGGGGAAGGGGAGATTTTGAAACTGGTGAAGTCCACATTGATACCATATGGCTGCAGGGTTCCCAGGCGGAATATGAGTTGCTGTTCCTGCAACCTTCGGGTGGCATCATTGTGGCAGTGCAGGAGGCCCATGATGGACATGTCATCAAGAGAATGGGAGGGGGAGTGGAAATGGTTTGCGACTGGGAGGTGCAGTTGTTTGTTGCGAACTGAGCGGAGGTGTTCTGCAAAGCGGTCCCCAAGCCTCCGCTTGGTTTCCCCAATGTAGAGAAAGCCGCACCGGGTACAGTGGATGCAGTATACTGCACCTCCCAGTCGCAAACCATTTCCACTCCCCCTCCCATTCTCTTGATGACATGTCCATCATGGGCCTCCTGCACTGCCACAATGATGCCACCCGAAGGTTGCAGGAACAGCAACTCATATTCCGCCTGGGAACCCTGCAGCCATATGGTATCAATGTGGACTTCACCAGTTTCAAAATCTCCCCTTCCCCCACTGCATCCCTAAACCAGCCCAGTTCATCCCCTCCCCCCACTGCACCACACAACCAGCCCAGCTCTTCCCCCCCACCCACTGCATCCCAAAACCAGTCCAACCTGTCTCTGCCTCCCTAACCGGTTCTTCCTCTCACCCATCCCTTCCTCCCACCCCAAGCCGCACCCCCAGCTACCTACTAACCTCATCCCACCTCCTTGACCTGTCCGTCTTCCCTGGACTGACCTATCCCCTCCCTACCTCCCCACCTACACTCTCTCCACCTATCTTCTTTACTCTCCATCTTCGGTCCGCCTCCCCCTCTCTCCCTATTTATTCCAGTTCCCTCCCCCCCATCCCCCTCTCTGATGAAGGGTCTAGGCCCGAAACGTCAGCTTTTGTGCTCCTGAGATGCTGCTTGGCCTGCTGTGTTCATCCAGCCTCACATTTTATTATCTTGGAATCTCCAGCATCTGCAGTTCCCATTATCTCTGAAACCATTCAAAAAATTCAACTTTTGTTTGTATGGGTAAAGACAACATGGGTGAAAAGAAGCAATGGCATTAACCAATCCATTCAAAGAAGAAAATTTATCATGTTGAAACTTTGGTAGAAATTCATGAGTTACAAATCATATTTGATTGCTTCACATTGGAAAAAAAAGCAAGAACAAACAGAGCAATTAACATCCAAAATAAATGTTTGCTTGGAATGTGGAAAAAGAAAGGAAACAAAATTGTTTTGTAAAGTAGCTTTCATGTGATCAATTGTTTCATGTCATTAATTAATTCACATCAGAAAAATAGTCACTGCAATCACTGTGGTCAATCTGTGCACTGTAAGGTCTCAAACTTACAAATGAGGTAAGTGATTAATTAATTTATTTTCATGGTAGTAGTTGAATGATGTATTGATCAGAATACCAGAAAAAAGATTCTTCTACCCTTATTTAAATCATACCAGAGGGTTCTCTGTCCATCCAAAGAAACATTTACTATTGTTAGTAGTGAAATGTCTGCATATGGAAGTTTAAATAAATTTGACCAGTGGACTTGGTGGCAAGACCACAAATAAATGAGTCAGGTTAAAACTTGAAACAAAACCATTGAAGAACTAGCCACTAAACTAACTAAACCGAGCCGTCCCAGAATTGTCTGTGTGTGTGTGTGTGTGTGTGTGTGTGTGTGTGTGTGTTGGGATGAGGGGAAATCACATGTTAGCACCACAGAAACCAGTTAATGACATCAAGAGACAAGGTCTATGTGGCTTATTTGGACAATGCTACAAAACAAGTTACTCAAACAATTATTGTGAAATGTAAGGAGAAATGTACCTCTCCTCAACTCAGTGAATCCTAAAAAAAAATTGCTTTAGGCATCACTTTTCAAGTTGTGTTCAGATATGAAATTGACACATACAATTTGGAGCAATATTTTATCTTCATTCAATGGATGAGGCTTAGCTGTGCGGGCCAGCAGTCAATGTCCAATCCTCGATGCACTTGGGAAGGTGGTGAGCTGTCTTCTTGAAGGAGTTTCATATTGTTACCCAGCAATGCTGGCAATTTCCAGCATAGTGAATGATTTGGAGGGGAACTTTTAGGTGCTGGTGTTCATATGCATCTGTTGCCGCTGTCTTTCTACATGGTAGTGGATGTGATTTTGGAAGGAACTGCCTCTTGGTGAATTTCTGCAGTGCATCTTGTAGATAGTATACATTGCTGCTACTGTATCAATAGTGGGAAAGTGTTTGTAGAAGTAGTGACATTCAAGTGGGCTGTTTTCCCCTTGATAGTAGCAACTTTCTTGAGTATTGATGGAGCTGTATTGAAACAGGAATGGAAGAATATTTCGTTATGCTCCTGAGATGTGCATTGAAGATGGTGGACAGGCTGTGGAGTCAGGAGGTGAATTATTTGCAAGATAATAAAATGTGAGGCTGGATGAACACAGCAGGCCAAGCAGCATCTCAGGAGCACAAAAGCTGACGTTTCGGGCCTAGACCCTTCATCAGAGAGGGGGATGGGGAGAGGGAACTGGAATAAATAGGGAGAGAGGGGGAGGCGGACCGAAGATGGAGAGTAAAGAAGATAGGTGGAGAGAGTGTAGGTGGGGAGGTAGGGAGGGGATAGGTCAGTCCAGGGAAGACGGACAGGTCAAGGAGGTGGGATGAGGTTAGTAGGTAGCTGGGGGTGCGGCTTGGGGTGGGAGGGAGGGATGGGTGAGAGGAAGAACCAGTTAGGGAGGCAGAGACAGGTTGGACTGGTTTTGGGATGCAGTGGGTGGGGGGGAAGAGCTGGGCTGGTTGTGTGGTGCAGTGGGGGGAGGGGACGAACTGGGCTGGTTTAGGGATGCAGTAGGAGAAGGGGAGATTTTGAAACTGGTGAAGTCCACATTGATACCATATGGCTGCAGGGTTCCCAGGCGGAATATGAGTTGCTGTTCCTGCAACCTTCGGGTGGCATCATTGTGGCAGTGCAGGAGGCCCATGATGGACATGTCATCGAGAGAATGGGAGGGGGAGTGGAAATGGTTTGCGACTGGGAGGTGCAGTTGTTTGTTGCGGACTGAGCGGAGGTGTTCTGCAAAGCGGTCCCCAAGCCTCCGCTTGGTTTCCCCAATGTAGAGGAAGCCGCACTGGGTACAGTGGATGCAGTATACCACATTGGCAGATGTGCAGGTGAACCTCTGCTTAATGTGGAATGTCATCTTGGGGCCTGGGATGGGGGTGAGGGAGGAGGTGTGGGGACAAGTGTAGCATTTCCTGCGGTTGCAGGGAAGGTGCCGGGTGTGGTGGGGTTGGAGGGCAGTGTGGAGCGAACAAGGGAGTCACGGAGAGAGTGGTCTCTCCGGAAAGCAGACAGGGGAGGGGATGGAAAAATGTCTTGGGTGGTGGGGTCGGATTGTAAATGGCGGAAGTGTCGGAGGATAATGCGTTGTATCCGGAGGTTGGTAGGGTGGTGTGTGAGAACGAGTGGGATCCTCTTGGGGCGGTTGTGGCGGGGGCGGGGTGTGAGGGATGTGTTGCGGGAAATACGGGAGACGCGGTCAAGGGCGTTCTCGATCACTGTGGGGGGAAAGTTGCGGTCCTTGAAGAACTTGGACATCTGGGATGTGTGGGAGTGGAATGTCTTATCGTGGGAGCAGATGCGGCGGAGGCGGAGGAATTGGGAATAGGGGATGGAATTTTTGCAGGAGGGTGGGTGGGAGGAGGTGTATTCCAGATAGCTGTGAATTATTTGCTGCAGGATTCCAAGGTTCTCACTTGGTTCCTGTAGCCACTGTGTTTATGTAGCTAGTCCAGTTCAGTTTTTGGTCAATTTGAATGAATGAGGTACGTTGGCGTGTAGATAGCTTTCTAAAATTCTGTTTTGAAGAAATAGCATATTTTTCTTTGAAAATATTTGTTTAACCTGAAAGAAATAAAATCAAAAGTTAAATTTAATGGCATGACTGAAATGTTAAATGTAATTTCTTCAGAACCTAGATATAGAATATGCTGGCCTATAAATGTGTGCAGCGTGTTGCATATGTATGAATGAAAAAAAAAAGTGGAGTTAAGCTGATGGCATTATAATGAGAGAAAAGGAAAAATAATTGCTGAGATCATCAGACATGCAGAAGAATAGTTTGAGATAAATAAGAAAAGACCAGGAAAGATGCCAGAACACCATCTGTGAAGGACAAAAACCATTTTTTTTAAGTGCACCAGCTGCCATTTCAACTAAAACATTAATGAAACTTGGCTGCCTTTTCCAAATGTGGATCTAACTGACTTTGCAGATGCATAAAATAGAGTTGGAAACATTTTAATGCTCAGGAACAGCAAAACTGATATTTTCTTAATAGCCTTGATGTTAACTTTGGGTGGGATGAGTTTGACTGTAGAGAGGCGGTTTTATGTTAAACTATAAAAAGTATGAAACACACACTTTAACAATTGCATATGCATCCAGTGCAGATATGAATTTATAGCAATTTGTTAGAAGGCATATCTCAAATGTTTAATCTTGGAGAAGGAAAATTACTGTTTGAGAGTCAGAACTGGATCTCCAGGCTTAGAAACACAGAAATACAGAAAAATGGAGCAGGAATAGCCCTCTGAACCCTTTGAGCCTGCTCCGCCATTCAATATGATCATGGCTGATCACTGAGCTCAATACCCTCATCTGTCCCTTCTCCAATATCCTTTGATCCTGTTAGCCACAACAGCCTTATTAATTACCTTGCTAAACCCAGCTTGCCAAAGTGGGAGCAGGAATTGCTGTGTCCAGAAATTAAGCATTTTTTTGGAGCATGCTATGTGGATCAGAGACAAAAGGATTGATCTCCACAGCCCCGAAAGCAAACCTTGGCTCCTCTTTGCAAACCACTGCGTCCTTTTAGTTCTGTACACAACCTTCTAATCTGAAACTCACAATCTCAATGGGCAACCCCGAACTGCACCCTGTCCTGCAGTAACAAATGTGAATCCCTGTACAAAGCCTATTCTGATATCATATCCCCGAACATTCAATTCAAGCCAGCTCTTTGACATTGATTGTATGTATACCTCCAAACGTTTTAGTTGCCAAGTTCAAGTGCAAGGAAAATTCCTGGTATTTTGTTTAGTAGGAACTTCACATTTCTAACTCTTGTCAATTTTACTCTTAAACTGTTGCCCTTCAGACTCTATCTATCTGAAGTTTACATTTATTTTTCAAGGTGCAACAGATGTGTTTTTCTATCTACGTTGCTCTTCCAAGGATACGTCTGCCAACGCAGACATGAAGGTCTGATCAAAATGATACAAAGCATTGGTCAGACCACAAATAGAATACTATAAACAGTTTTGATCCCCTTATTGAAGCAAAGATATAGCAGCATTTGGGACAAAAGATGCACTAAATTAATCCTGGGTACAGAAGGATTTTCTTAAGAGGAGAGGTGAAGTATTTTGGGTTTATACTCATTGAAGCTCAAGAAAATGAGAGAAGACTTTACTGATACATAAAAGATTCTTAGTGAGTCCTCAGGTTAGCTGATGAGAGCTTGTTTTCCCTTAAGTGGAATTGTGAGAGAGTCTATGATCAGAGGGCTTAATCTCAAAGTATATAGTCATCTAGTTTAACAGAAAGATGAAGAAAAATTGGACCTTCTCCAAATGTGGGGAATCTGCAGAATTCTTTACTGCAAATGTCAAGGCTGGGTCATTAAGTATATTCAAGGCTGGGATAAACTGATTTCAAATCATTAAAGGAATCAAACATTACACAATAAGGAAAGAAAGATTAAACAGGTTGGGACTCTACTCACTGTTTAAAAGATTAAAAGAACTTTAGGTAGTTTTGGTAAGAGTGAAATCCTTGTCATTTAGAATACTGCACCAAAGCCCCTGGATTTAAAAAAGTAAAACAAAAAAAGGCAGCTGGGCATTGCTCGAGTATATACAATCATGGGGATAGCTGTCTGGAACCCTGGTTCAGTTAAAAATTCTATTTGTGCCTTAGCCCTAAAGGAACAATGAACCAGACCTAAGGCAACAACTTCTGACATCTTGGACTCTTCAGAGGTACCAAATCACTCAACTTCAATTAATATTCATTGACAGAAATACTTAATCAAAACATATTTACACCTACTCTAAACTATCAGGATAACACAGTGTGGGGCTGGAGGAACACAACAGGCCAGGCAGCATCAGACAAACAGGAAAGCTGGCATTTCAGGTCAGTACTCTTTTTCATCACAATGGGGACGACAGAAAAACAATGGATAATACAGATTTGAGAGGCAATAATGGAACACACAGTCCGTATAGCTGCTAGATTTGATCTGAGAGAGAGAGAAAGCTATCCCCACAGCTACCAAAAAAAGAGGGATCCAAAAGTGCTACTTCCCCAAGAACAAATTGCACAGCTATCTCCCTGAAACCTACCAACACAGGCCTGTCCCGTATCAGGGGAACCAAAAGCAACCAACCACGACCAGCAGATCTGATGCCTGGCAACTCCAAAAACCACTGACATGACTGACAAGGCCTCGGACATGTCCTGAGGTGAAAACCTAGCTCACAAAACCACCACAGTGTAAGAAAACCCATGCACTCAAACCAGGCTGAACACAGTCCAAAGTCTTCAGCAAAGCACCAGCTACAGCTAGTGGGAACAACCAGGTGTATTTCAAACTTGTGTTTATTCCCAGCCGTGAGCCTATTTCCTCGAGACCCAGGGTATCCAGCCTAGCTAGCAGGGAGGGCTAGTTGGTCTTAATGTAAAGTATCCCTGATGTCAGGAAATCTGATTAAAATGTCTGTGTCTGAAACTACTGTTTAGTTTCAAATAGTAATTAGCCAGCGTTAAGTTAATAACTGATTGTGTTAGTTTCACTGTTTTGAATTTGCCTTTTTATCTCTTGTATTTTATTCATCTTTGTGTTATTTCCCTGTGTATTACTTTTGCCTTTTTTTATTTCTTATGATATACTCACCTTTACATTTAATAAACACAGAGATTCTTTGTCCTGAAACACCTGTCTACTACCTTCTTCACTTCAATTTTTTAAATTAAGTCCAGTGTCAGAATCAGGGATCTGGGGGTGCTTTGAGCCACCAAAAAAAACACCAGATTACTGATTGCAAACCGGAATCCCTACATCTCATTGGAACATATATGATTCTTAAAGGGCTTAGTGGGTAAAATGCTGAGAGGATGTTTTCCTCTCAAGGAAGAGTCTAGAACCAAAGGGTATAGCCTCAGAATAAAATAATGCCAATTTAAGATTGAGATGAGGAGGAATTTCTTCTCTCAGAGAGTTGATTTCTTTGCTCCTTCTTGACACAGAGAACTATGGGGGTAGAGTCCTTGTGTATATTTAAGGTTGAAATAGATTAATGATCATTAGAGGAATCAAGGGTTATGGGGAAAGTGCAGGAACATAGATGTGAGGAACCTTGAATCAGCCATAATTCTAATGAATGTCAGAGGAGGCTGGAGGAACCAAACAGTCTACTCACATTCCTTTTTTCTCATGGTCTATTCTACAAAAGCAACTACATTAAATTTTAAAATATTTTGTTCGAGCTATGTTGAATGATCACATTATTTTCTATACCTTGCATGAATAATTGGTATTGCATGCTTTTGGTTTATGTGTTGAAATAACCAGAAACTGCAAGAAATGCAAACCAGATTTTGTTCTTCTGAACTTCAGAGCAGATGAAATATTTCTCATTTATGATATGGCCTTTACAAATCTGTAAGTCACAGACTGCTGTTTATTTTTTGTTTAGCCTCAATTTGGATCAATAAGTCTGGTTCCTTTGAACCAATCGTTTAGTGCTCCCCATACTATTCTTTAAAGAAAAGTTGAAAAATCAATTAATTTTCCTGTTGTAGTGATTATAATGAGGACAGCCAGGTGGACCTCATAGAATAAAAGTTCTCTGATTAGGGCTGTTAACCTGACTCAATCAGGGAGCCCTGGCTGACAGATAAGAACAGGAGTGTCATAGGCTTTGTTCACTTTGAGCACTGTTTATGAGGAAGGCAAAGCCAGTGTCACGTATTATGCATGTGAAGATAAAGAGTTACTTGGTGATGAGATACCAGCCTCTGTGGAGTTATTTCAGTGGCGATCAGAGAAAAAAATGCTCCTGAAGAAATTCATTTATAACAGTTGTGTTTGAGTTGGGGCAAGCATTTCTGGCATCATGGCGTTATTTGGGAATCTTGACTCATCTAATCCTGCCATTGAAAACAGGTCCTACTATGTTGAATGAATGCATTCTTTCTCCCTGCAAATAACATTGGGTCAGATGTAAAGCAACAAGTAATTCTCCAGGCGGCTTGTGGACCTGCCATTTTTCTTTTGTTAATAGGAGCCTATCTTTCCCTGAGGCACCAAAGACTAAAATCTTTCAAGTATTGACAGATTTAATTAAGATATATTATGACTCCAAGCCTTCTTTGAGTCTGAGACAGTGTCAGTTTTGCTTGGCAGTTCAAGAATGGGATTTTGATGAGATAACGTTTGGTGAGGGCTTTGATGAGGATAAGTGGTGGAAGGTGTGAAAGAATGTTGCAGGTTGCAGGGAGACTTGGATAAACTCCATAATTGGGCTGAGGGACTTGCGTCTGTTCTCATTGGAGATAAGAAGGCTAAGGGGGGATTTAATAGAGGCATACAAGATGATCAGAGGATTAGATAGGGTGGACAGTGAGAGTCTTTTTCCTGAGGATGATGACTTCAGCTTGTACACGGGGGCATAGCTACAAATTGAGGGGTGATAGATTTAAGACAGATGTCAGATGCAGGTTCTTTATTCAGAGAGTGGTAAGGGCGTAGAATACCTTCCTGCCAATGTAGTTAACTCAGCCATATTAGGGGCATTAGTTCACAGGTCGGCGCAACATCGAGGGCCAAAGGGCCTGTTCTGCGCTGTATTGTCCTATGTTCTATGTTCTAAAGATGACTGGCAGAGGCATGTGGCTTTTGTTTAACTCTTAATGAGGTGCTGAGAGACCACTTCGTATGTGGGATTAATGTAACCATGCAAAAGAGCTCACTAGCTGAAGCCCAGCTGGACTTCACACAGGTACTATTTCTGGCTTTGTCATTAGAAAATGTGGCAAGTGGAGTATGAGTTACAGGTTATGTCAATGGAAGTGGACATCATCGCGAGGCCAAATGTGGTTGGGGTGGCATCACTTGAATGACGGCAATTGCACAACCTCACTCAGGTCATATCCTGAACAGAGGGACCCTAGGCCAGCTCACAGCAAAACACTAAAACAAAGCCAAGTCTTGGTTAAACAGTTAACATTTTCTTCAGGATCGGCCAGTAAGCCAGTGTAATTGCTGCTGGTATGCGGACTTAAGACATCCACTATGCCCAAATTGTGTAGGAGAACTCATAGGCCAATACCCAAGAAAGAACATATCTGAAAAGCCCCTTACATTTGGCTTAGAAGAGTTAAATTGCTTAGCAACAGCCAAATCATGGCTAATCAAAATAAATATCTAGTTTAATGGTCAGCTGGTTCTCAGGGAGGTTGATACCGGCGTGGCTGTATCAGTGATCTAAAATGCAATCTTTAACAAAATTTGCCCTTGGCTCCAACCCTCAAATTTGGTAAATACCTTGGCTAGACTGAGAACCTGTACCAGGGAACCTTTATAGATTAAGGGTACAACTTTGCTTTTGGTCTCTTATGAGAAGCAGTTGGTTCAGTTAACATCGACTGTAATGAAAGACTCAGGCCCAAACCTGATGGGGTGGAATTGATTGAGAAAGATTCATGTTGATTGGCTCAACATTTTTTGATTAGAAATTATTTGCCTGAATGAAGTCCTAACTAAATACCCAGACATTTTTCATGAAGATCCAGGGACTATCAAAGGAAACAAGGCCACCTTGGGTTTGTTGACCAGGAAGCAATTCCATGGATCTTCATGGCCCACCCAGTGTCATTTGCCTTACAGGCAAAAGTTGAGGCAGAAATCAGGAGGCTGGAAAACAAATCAAACCAATTTATGGAATGGAAAACACAGGTAATACTGATTGTGAAGCCTAATGTGACCAACTTGGGCTGCAGAGTAGGTAAGATTGGGTCACATCCTTTGGAAGATAAAATAAGCATGATCAAAGTTGCCCCAGCACCCACATCTATACATGAGCTTAGATCTCTCCATGGATTAGTGAATTATTATGGAAAATTCATACGTAACCTGCCCTCTATCCTGGCACCTTTACATCTGCTATTGAAAAAGGGTCAACCTTGGAAATTGCCTCATAGACAAGACATAACCTTTAGGGAAATGAAGAAGCAGCTCTCATCTTCTAAGGTATTGGCACATCATTGATTCCAAGTGGGTCTGGTGCTGACATATGATGCCTCCCCATATGGTATTGGGGTGGTGTTGGCTAACAGATGGCCCAATGGAGAAGAACACTCAATAGTGTATACTTCCCAGACTGTGGCTGATGCAGAGGGCAAGTATGCCCAAATAGAGAAGGAAGGTTTATCAGTCATCTTTGGTGTGAGAAAATTCTACTAATACCATTACGGATGTAAATTTGTAATATTAACAGACCACAAAACCCTGCTAGGTCAATTCAATAAAAGAGAAGATCATGCCACCTATAGCTTTAGGTTGGATTTAGCAGTGGGTGCTCATTCAAAGTGTGAACAATTACAAGTTGGAACATTGTCATGGAGGCCTATTAGCAAATGGGGGTACATTAAGTCACGTCTCGTTGGCACTGATGGTGCTGCCAGTCTGCTCTGGTTTTAAACTTTCTGGACACACTTCCAGTCACTGTTGGCAATATCAGACTATGGACACAAAAAAAATCAATCCTGGCAAAACAAAAACAGCTGGTCATGATGAGCAAAACAAAAGGCCCATCATAACTATAACTGAAACCTTTCTGGAACTGTCGAGGCTAGATCACTGTAGAGGACAGCTTTATATTAGGAGGAGCAACAATGATTGATCTGACCAAAGGTCACCACCAGGTACTGGCTGAACTCCACCAGGGCCCTCCAGGTGTGTCCAAAATGAAGATGTTGGAGAGAAGTTATGTCTGACGGCCAGGATTGGATGCAGACATAGCCGCGTTAGTGGGCAGTGCCCAGTGTGCCAACAATGATGACAATTACTGCCAGCAGCTCCCCAACATTCATGGGAATGGCCAGTTAAACTGTGGACTCAGTTACACATTGACTATGGTGGCCCTTTCATGGGTTCAATATTCTTACTCATTGTAGGCACTCACTCAAAGTGGCTACGCATGGATAAAGTTCATTTGCCTAACACAGGGACAACAATAGAAAGCCTGCAAGCATGTTTTGCAGGACAAAGCCCCCCTGAAGTATTGATCACAGACAACGGGCCATCATTTACCAGCAGGGAATTTTAAAATTTCCTAGAGTTGAATGGCATTCAGCATGTAAAGACAACACCATACTGTCCTTCATCCAATGATCTGGCAGCAAGAGCAGTTCAAAATTTGAAGGCAGACTTAAAGAAACAGCCTATAGGCTCACTCAATACCAACCAGTCCAGTTCCTGTTTGATTAGAGGACCATCCCTCATGCAACTGCAGGAATAACTCCAGCAAAATTGATTATGGAGAGATGACTCTGCACCAGGTTAAATCTGATCCTCCTGATGAGGGTGAAATGACATCAGAAATGCTAATGCTGGCCACATGCCTCCTCTAAGGGAGGGACATGGTTTACTTCAGGGGACAAAGTGTGGTGCTGAGAATGGCCCTGCATGGGTAAGAGGCGTGTTGATGCAAGGTCAGGTCTTATGGTATACAAAGTTCAGGTAGTTAAGGCAGTCCTAAACAAGCATGTGGACCACATGAAAGCTGAAAACTCACAAACAGGGCAGAAGTAAAACATACCAAACCCTTCAGAACAGCCAGAAAAGCTGTAGAACGTGTGGGCTCTCTCCTCTGTCTATCACCAAAGAAATCTCAGAATCTGAGATGGACATGGCAGGTGTCATAACCTTGATGCCTTTACCACCTGAAGAAAAGGATGAATTTCTTTCAAGATGCTCTGATCACAAAAGGCAGGGGCTTCAGTCTGATACACGTCACTCATATCCAAGGCTGAGTCGGAGAAACTGGACGCAGTGCAAAAATGTCCCAGGAGAGGCTACGCAAAGAAGAACTGGCCTACATCCTCGGACTTAGACAGGAAGGAATGTTGTGACTGTAACGAGGGCAGCCAGGTGGACCTAATAGAATATGACTTCCCTGATTGAGGCTGTTAACCCAGTCCAATTCAGGAGCCTTGGCTGAAAGATATAAACAGGAGTATCAGAGATTCTGCTCACTCTGAGAGCTGGCTCTGAGGAAGCTGGACCAGTGCCAATAACTATTCATGCATAAATAAAGGGTAACTTGCTGATGAGATACCAGCCTCTGTGGAGTTATTTCACCTACGTTCAAAGATCAATTCTTAATTTTCTTGATGTGTTGGCAGCTTTCCGGAGATCTGCAATGACAGATTTCAAAGTGCAAGGAAGCAGCTCTGTTGATGAATGTGGTGGGCCTGTCAGAAAACATCCTCATTACAGGGCTATAAGTGGCATCCTTCCCATTATATCTACACTCATCCTGGAACTAACAGAGTATACACAATCCTGTACCGGTAAGGAAAGAATTTGCAAAGCCGCTTTTGCCTCCAAATCAAAATTTAGCTGTGCTGACCTCCCAGTTAGAGGGGCAATAAATGTTAGTCATAGCAGAAGATTATTTGTCTCCAAAATGTAATTGTGATGAATCTTTAATAGATAACTGCTTTCTTATACGTAGGGAGTGAGTTCATAGTTATTACTATAAACGTCATAAAGAACATTGAACTTGATTTCTCTGCTCACTACATTCTTTTTTGAAAGGAATGCCATCAATGAGTTTTAGTTAAAGCTTACATAGGTGTTGTTGTATCTTTTTCTACAGAGTCCTTTGGTAGCCTTAAGATGTAGTTGACTAGTAAAATATCCTACAGTCTTAGATTTCCCTGGAGTAAATTGTTTGGATTAATAATAGTTCAATTAAAAAGCAACAGCCCTACATGAAAATTGATTATTTCCATCCAACTCTAGTGGTTATTGAGATACAACAGTCCAGAGCAGAAATCATCACTTCCAATTTGGTTGATTTCATAAAGAATTCAAGTAGCAGCTTAACTCTCTTGATCATAATCGAAAGTCTACTTCAATAATTGATTGCTTCACTTGCAAGGAAGTATAGGAATGCAGATATGAATCCACTCTGCTTCAGTTTACATACTGAGAAAGAGCAGTAATGTTTCTGGAATGAACACACCCCAGTTAGACAGATAATATAACATCTGCCCTAGAATTAAAGCAAAATGTTGGAAAGCTCAGTTGGCCCTTCGGCACGTGGGCATTAAGACAACCTTTCGGTCATAAGAGCAGATGAAATAATGACCTTGATATTCTGTGCATATGTGCAAAAGGAGTAATAATTAACTATTCTTTTACCTGATGCAGGTATAAGCACTTGTTGCTCATTCCTAATTGTTCTTGAGTGAACAACTATCAAATTAGAGAGCATTTCATGTGGATCTTGTCACTTGTAGGCCAGGCCAGGTAGGAACAGCACAGTGGCTTATTTACCACCACAACATTGTGCAGCACCTCCCTATCCAAACTCGTGCTGCTGAAAACTTAATTTAACATTATTATCTCTACACTTGAGTATTCCAACATATCCCCGACCAGCATTTTACACTCTATGCTATGTAAACTTAAAGTCTTCCAGAAATCTGCTGACTGTGCCCTCATTGTACCAAATTCCATTCCTGTGTTATCCCTGTGCCCTCTGATCCACATATACTCTGGGATATGTTATGCTATAAATTAAAAAAAAATTCTCTTTCATTTTTAAATCCTGCCATGGTTTTTCCTCTCTCTTTCTTTTTAATTTGGTCCAACTGTACAACTATCTGAGATACCCGTGCTCATCTGAGTGTATGCTCTTGAGTGCCCCTCTTTTTAATTTCTCCATCACCCATGTCTGTTCCGTCAGCAGACGGACCCTAAACTCTGGAATTTCCTCTAAAACTCTCCATCACTCTTATTCTTTTTCCTCGTTCCCGTTTTTTTTTCTTTCTAATTTCTTATTCTTGCTATTGAGGGTGCCCCCAGCGAAGAGTCACCAGACTGATTCCTGAGATGGCAAGGCTGACATATGAGGAAAGACTGGATTGACTGGGTTCTTACTTGCTGGAATTCAGTAGAATGGTGGTGGAACTCATAGGATGTCATAAAACACTGATGGGACAGGGCAGGTCAGATGCAGGAAGAATGTTCCCGATGTTGGGAAAGTCCAGATCTAGAAGGTGCAGTCTAAGAATATGGAGTGAGCTGTTCAGGATTGAGATGAGGAAGAATTTTTCACTCAGAGTTGTGAACCTGTGGAATTCTCTCCTACAGGAAGCTGTTGAGGCCAATTTATTAGATATATTCAAGAAGGAGATGAACATAGAACTTGTAGCTAAAGGGATCAAGGGGTATGGAGAGAAAGTGGAAATAGGATACTGAGATTGCATGATCAGCCACGATCGTCTTGGAAAATGGTGGAGGCTTGAAGGGCTGAATACCTTATTCTGGTACCTAGCTATGTTTCTGATTGGCACCCTATAAGTAGTGGGGCATCATGGGCATCAGTGTTTGGACCCCAGTTTTTCACAATGTACAGTAATGATTTAGATGAGGGGACACAATGCAATATCTCCATGTTTGCAGATGCCACGCAGCTGAGTAGGAGGATGAACTGTGAGGGGGATGCAGAAGTGCCAAAGTGTAATTATCTGAATGGGTGAATGCATGGCTGGTGAAGGGTGTTGTTGATAAATGTGAGGTTATCCACTTTGTTAGCAAAACACGGGAAGGCACATTGGCCAATATTCACTAGAATTTAGAAGAATGAGTGGAGTTCTCAAAAAACCTATAAAATTCGAACAGAACTAGATGGTAACTGTAGGAAGGATGTTTTCGATGGCCACAGAGCACACAGCCGGTGTTCATGGTCAAAGGATACTGGGTAGGTCAGTTAGGATTGAGATGAAAAATTTACTCAGGCAGAGATTGGGGAGCCTGTGAAATTCCCTGCAGCACTGAGCAGTTAAGATCAAAGCACTGAATGTTTTCAAGAAGGAAGTCAGGTATAGTTCTGAGTGATAAAGGGATCAAAGGATGTGAGGAGAAAGCAGGAACTAGGTACTGAATTGGATGATCAGTCATAATCATATTAAATGGTACAGTAGGCAGGAACATGGCTTCCTCCTGTCCCTAATCTCAATGTTTCTGGGTTTCTGGTTGTTCTGTAAAATCTACTTCACTTACTGAGCGTTTTTATTACTGGCCTAATATTCCTCTACGTGAGTCAGTGTCATATTTTGCCTGTAATACTGCAGTCAAATATCTTGGGACATTTTATTATATTAGAGTGTTATATAAACGCAAGTTACTTTTTTAGGTGGTCTGTATACAACACAACTACTGACAAAATGAATATATTTATTTTTTGATAAATGACATATTGTTTCTGCTCAAAGTTTCTCAGTATTTTTACATTGTCTGAAGTTTCTTTGGTCAATGTTAAACATCAGTAAAATACTTTCTGAAGCTTTTTAACATTGTTATGTTACAGAGATTACTAATCTGAATTTCATAACAAAATGATGCATGACAAAAGATCTGAATTTTAACAAATGCTGCAATGTATTTGCGCAGTATCTCTGTTTTTCCTCTATTCGAACTTTGTACTGAGTCATAATAAAATATCAAGGCTAAAATACAACAATGGTTTCCTACTGTGATGAATAAACGTAACCTAAACTATGTCGTTGAATAACATATGAAGATAATGTATATTTTCAACAATTATGGCACTGATGATGATCCAATCGTTAACTGGCAGGAGAATTTGGAAAAGTCACGTCACTGCCAGCAGGAGAACTCTATCAAGTCCAATTACAGTGTTGCATTTCAGATTGCATAACCCTGAAATTACTCTGAGAGTAAATAATGCTGCCAATCATATTAGAATGTTACATTTTCATGAGTAACACTTCTATACACAATGACAATGAATCTCAAATAAAGTGCCACTTTTAAATGGAAAACTATCTTCATTTAGAACTGTTCAATTCCTCCTAAAGCTCCTGATAATAGAAAATAAAACCAAGGCACATAATTTACATGGATGTAAGATTTACAGGAGTTTGTGACATATTACTACCTACCGGTCAATACTGCTAACACATAAATGATAAAAGTAGGTTAATTTTCTTAAACTTAAGGACATTTCAGAAGAATATGTACTTTATTTTGTGAACACCGTACATGCAGTTTGAAGAATGGGGACAGTTTTCAGAAGCTGTTATTAAAAGCAGAATAGAAGGAGGCTAGGAAAACAACACCCTAAATGCATTTCTGCTCCTTTTGGACTCAGAAAGGTAATATTTACAGTGGTCTGTAAAGGCCAGTGCTGCTTGCCTATCACACTTTATTCACTTCTTCAGTGGATGCTCCAACCACTAAAATGGTTTTGAAATCTTTTGTCTATCACAAGATCACAATTCATTTGGAGTCAGGTGAGTGTTTTAGAATTTTCCTACAAACCAGCAATGTTAAAATAACTAATCAGTGGTTTAAGGGCAGTGTGAAGCCTGATTCAACCCAATTTCTATTGGGAAGAAGGAATTAAATTCCCAACTATGTCAGTGAATAAACAAAGATCTTATTACGTGGCTATCCCATGTTGTTTGCCTTCACATGTCTCTGCCTTTAGGATTGAGACAAGATAGATACTGGGGCACTGCCATCAGAATATATGAGATATTTGACTTACATCTTCATTCAATTGCTGCCTTGTCCTGAAAATGTTGAGGTTTTATAAAATTATTGGTAAGGCTTGGCGAACTTAGATAAAATACTACGAGTAATCTTTCTTCCTTTTCTGGTCCAAGGGCTTTCCAGTAGTTTGTATTGAAGGATGAACCATGACTATGTCTCAGAAAAAGAAAACCGAAAAAATTACGTAACACAATAAATGTGTGCAGTTCTGGTCACCACATTACAGGAAGGATGTGATTGTGCTGGAGGGAGTACAGAGGAGATTCACCAGGGTGTTACCTGTGCTGGTATATTTTAGCTATGTAGAGAGGCAAGGTAGGCTTGGGTTGTTTTACTTAGAGTACAGAAGGCTGAGGTGAGACCTATCTGAAGCTTATAAGATTATGAGGGGCATGGCCAGAGCTGTTCTGAATTAGTGCTTCCCTTGAATGAAAGACCAATGACAAGAAGCCATAATTTTATGGTGAAGCACAGGAGTTTTAGGGGGATTTGAGGAAAATGTTTTCAGCCAGATGTGGTGGAAATCTGTAATGAATTATCTGGGTGGCCAGTAGAAGCAGGAAATCTCACAATCTTTAAAAAATAAGTGGATGAGCATTTGAAATGTCATAACATTTAAGACTATGGGTCTGTAGTGGAAAATGAGATTTGTGTAGGTTGATTGGCACAAACTTGATGGACTGAAGGGCCTTATCTGTGTTGTATGACTCTATAAGTATTAAGATGTCTTAGTTAACTACATACAGAGGATATTCAGAAGATATAACAATTAAATGTCATAGGTATGATGTTTTTCCAGCTGAAACCGTCTTGAACTCACCAAGACACACTCAGGCTCTTCTGAGCTACCTGATGCTGCACCCACTGTGTGTTACTGTATCCCATATCAGAATGTATGGATTTTGGGTTAGCCTAGATGAAGCCTTTAAGATCTATAATTTATACAACATATACACCCAAGTATTTTCCCTTAAAATAATCAATTATACATTGGTATTAAAAAGCATAATATAGTTCCTGCTATAACAAAGTGTGGAGCTGGATGAACACAGCAGGCCAAGCAGCATCTCAGGAGCACAAAAGCTGATGTTTTGGGCCTAGACTCTTCATCAGAGAGGGGGATGGGGAGAGGGAACTGGAATAAGTAGGGAGAGAGAGGGAGGCGGACCGAAGATGGAGAGAAGACAAGATAGGTAGAGAGGAGAGTATAGGTGAGGAGGTAGGGAGGGGATAGGTCAGTCCAGGGAAGATGGACAGGTCAAGGAGGCGGGATGAGGTGGTAGGTAGGAAATGGAGGTGCGGCTTGAGGTGGGAGGAAGTGATGGGTGAGAGGATGAACAGGTTGGGGAGGCAGAGACAGGCTGGGCTGGTTTTGGGATGCAGTGGGGGGAGGGGAAGAACTGGGCTGGTTTTGGGATGCAGTGGGGGAAGTGGAGATTTTGAAGCTTGTGAAGTCCACATTGATACCATTGGGCTGCAGGGTTCCCAAGCGGAATATGAGTTGCTGTTCCTGCAACCTTCGGGTGGCATCATTGTGGAGCCTGAAGGTTGCAGGAACAGCAACTCATATTCTGCTTGGGAACCCTGCAGCCCAATGGTATCAATGTGGACTTCACAAGCTTCAAAATCTCCCCTTCCCCCACTGCATCCCAAAACCAGCCCAGTTCTCCCCCTCCCCCCACTGCATCACAAAACCAGCCCAGCCTGTCTCTGCTTCCCTAACCTGTTCTTCCTTTCACCCATCCCTTTCTCCCACGTCAAGCCGCACCTCCATTTCCTACCTACCATCTCATCCCGCCTCCTTGACCTGTCCGTCCTCCCTGGACTGACCGATCTCCTCCCTACGTCCCCACCTATACTATCCTCTCCACCTATCTTATCCTCTGTCCATCTTCGGTCCGCCTCCCCCTCTCTCCCTATTTATTCCAGTTCCCTGTCCCCATCCCCCTCTCTGATGAAGGGTCTAGGCCCGAAACATCAGCTTTTGTGCTCCTGAGATGCTGCTTGGCCTGCTGTGTTCATCCAGCTCCACACTTTGTTATCTTGGATTCTCCAGCATCTGCAGTTCCCATTATCGCATATAGGTTCTGCTATCCATTTCCCTGACTTCACAAATATAAGTGGACTGGTTATTTGGGTGATATTCTCCGTCTATGAGAATGAAACGCCAGTTTCAAGTGTCACTGCGGGATATGAAGACCAAGGAAAATATTATCATTATATGGCCAAACAGATCGGATATCAACTCAGGTTATGAACCTGAATGGATCAACCTGCAAATCATTCTCACACGCACCAATGTTTCTCACCTTTTAAATTATATTTTTGCTGTTCTATATTTTCTATCAAAATGAATTTTACACTATTTCTTTACATTATATTCCATCTACTGTATTCTTGTGCACTCACTGATTCTGTCTCTATCACTTTACATTATCTTTGCAACCTCCTCATAGCTTATCTTCCCACTTAGCTTTGTTATATCAGAAACCATAGATGTATTATACTCAGAGATAGTAGGAACTGCAGATGCTGGAGAATCTGAGATAACAAGCTGTAGAGCTGCATGAACGCAGCAGGCCAAACAGCATCAGAGGAGCAGGAAGGCTGACGTTTAGGGCCTTGACCCTTCTTCAGGACTTTCTTCTTCATTTCTGAAGAAGGGTCTAGGCCGGAAACTTCAGCCTTCCTGCTCTTCTGATGCTGCTTGGCCTGCCGTGTTCATTCCAGCTCAACACCATGCATTATATCAGTTCCCTCATCCAAGTGATTGAGGATAGCAGAGACCCAAGCTCTGATTCATACAGTTCCTAGTCACAGCCTGACAACCAGAAAATGCCCATTGAAAAAATGCACTGCAGCCTTTTCACTGCTTTAAAAAACTTTTGATCTTGCAACCACTTGAAAGAGGCTGTCTGTTCATAATTTATGTATTCATCATGTGAAGACAAAATTGTTTATTTTTCTTCACTTTGTCCAATATGTCACATAAAACATGTGTATTCTGTTTGTGTCTGGTCAATTACATTAGGGTGACTTAGAGTGATTTAGTTTACTTACCAACCGAAAACTATCATCGAGCCTTTGACCTTTACTAATGGAGAACCAAATACAAGTGTATGGCTCCTTTGAGAAATTTGATGGTGATGCAAAGGAACATGCATCAAATATGCTGCAGGTAATTTCCCAGACCTAAAACATCCAAACCCTGGCAGTGTCGAAATGAATAACTGGAGGTTTATGATGTGAGGGTCATGCATTACTTATTGTTATGATCCTAGCTGGTGTTATTCCAAAACAAGCCAGGTTTCAGACTGAAATCAGTTTTGTTTTGGTTTTCATCATAGATTTCACCAAGAATCCCCACAGTGTGGAAACAAGCCCTTTGGCCCAACAAGTCCACACCGACCCTTGAAGCATTTTGCCCAGACCCATTCCCCTGCAACCCACCTAAGCTACACATCCCTGAACACTACGGGCAATTTAGCATGGCCAGTCCACCTAGGCTGCACATCTTTGGACTGTGGGAGGAAACCGGAGCACCCGAAGGAAACCCGCACAGACACAGAGAAATTCTACAAACTCCAGACAGAAAGTCGCCCAAGGGTGAATTCGAACCTGGGTACCTGGTGCTGTGAGGCATACTTGCTATGTTTGAACAAAGTCACTTCTCGTTGAAACATAAGCAGGCAATGCTGCATATTTTTTTTAAGTGATATAAAAGTACAAGGGATAATGAACAGTGCAGCACAGAAACAGACCCTTCAGCCCACCAGGAAAGTATTGACACATGATGACTTTCTAACTTAAAGATCTTTTTGTACTACACAGTCTGTATCCTTCTATTCCCTGCCTATTCACGGTATCTTATGCCTCTTTAATATTGGTATCATATCCACCTTCATCACTACCTCCAGCAGCACACTCCAGGCACAAACCACTGGCTGTGCTAAAAACATGCCTCTCACATTTTGTTTAAACATACCCAATTTTATTTTAAACCAATGTGCCCTAGTAATTGATGTTTTAGTCGGGCAAAAAAGATTGCAACTATCCAATCTATCTAAGCCTGTCATAACTTTGTAAACTTCTATCAGGTTGCTCTTCATCCTTCGACATTCAAGTGAAAACAAATCAAGTTTGTCCAATCTCTCCTCATGGCTAATGCCATTGAAACTGAACAATATCCTCATGAATCATTTCTGTACCCTCCCCAAAGCCTCCAAATCCTACTTTTAGTATGGCAACCAGAACTGTACACAATATTCCAAATGTGACTGAACTAAAGTTCTATATAGCTGCAACATTCTTTGCCAATTTTTATATTCTATACCTCAATCGATGAAGTCAAGCATGTCATATGCCTTCTTGACTACTTTATCCATTTTTGTTGCCACTGTCAGGGAATTATGAACCTGTAGACCTAGGTCTCTCTGTATATTGATGATACTAATGGTTCTGCTATTTACTTGTTACTTTTCTCTTGCATTGGATCTTCCAAAATGTATCATCATGCGTTTCTTTGGATTAAACTCCATCTGTCATTTCTCCGCCCAAGTCGCTTGCCTATCTATATCCTCCTGAATCTTTGGCAATCCTCCTCATTATTCACAGCTCCTCTAATCTTTGTGCCGTCTGCAAACTTGTAAATCAGGTCACCCTCATTCTCTTCCAACTCTATCACAACAACAGGGGTCTCAGCACTGAACCCAGTGGAACATTGCTAGTCACCAATTTCCTGTCAGAAATATATCTTTTCACTGCTACTCTCTGTCTTCTAAGCAGTTCTAAATTCATCAAAACCAGCTCACCAAGAATTCTATGTGACCTCATCTTTTGTATCAGCCTGCCATGAGGGATCATGTCAAAGCTCTTAACAAAATCCATGTCAATAACACCCACCACCCTGCTGTCATCAATCATCTTTGTCACTTTCTCAAAAAGCTTAATTAAGTTTGTGAGACACAACACCTGCATAGTGTCATGCTGCCTATTGCTAATAAGTCCATTCTTTTCTAGATGTGAATAAATCCTATCCCTAACAACCTTCTGCAATAATTTCCCCACTGCTGATGTAAGGCTCACCAGTCGCTAATTTCCTCGATTACTCTTATTGCCCTTCTTAGACAAAGAAACAACTTTGGCTATTCTCCAGTCCTCTGGGATCTCTCTGGTAACTAAAAAGGAGACAAAGATTTCATGCAAGGCCCCAGCATTAGGTCCTGAGAACCTGTCTACCTTAACACATTTCAAAACATTGAATATCCCCTCTTTCATATTGACATGTCCCAGAATATCAACATACCCCTCCCAAGACTAATCATCACGTTCCTGTCTTTTGTGAATACCATTGATTGATTGATTTGATTTATTGTTACGTGTACCTAAGTACAATGAAAAACTTTGCTTGCGAGCATTTACAGGCAGGTCAAAGTAAGCAATGATATACAGATCTTAAGGTGAAAATAACTTGGACAGTGTGAGGTGTACAGGTTACACCACACATGACATGGGTGAGGCAAAAACAGTGTTAACGATCAACATTATACCAGGTCTGTATAAGTCCCCTTCCTCTACGGTACTCTTTCCTAATTTTCCTGACGCAAGAATTCAATGAAGGAAGGTGTTGCTGACTTGATGACAGTGGAAAAGGCAAAGAACATTCCAGAAGAATTATCCTGGCTGTAATTTTGAGTGATTATGCTTTAATTGTTAAAAAATAATTTTGTTGTTTTAAATGGGACTTATACCTATTGGTATAGCGTACCATTAGAATTTTTTTTTGAGACCAGTTAGTAGTTAAGGGGGAATTGTTTGGTTTGTTAACAGTTTTGTCAATTTGTTAACTATTAGTGTTAGATAAATAAATTGTTACTTATTGATTATAACGTGAGTATCAGGGATTTCTTTTACTTAACTGCTCCTTTAGAACAGATAATGGGGTGAGAGGCAGGTTGTACCATTTATCACATTTCCCTTTACAGTTTCATTAATGTGAATTGGCTGTAACGCACTAGATGAATAGTGGACACTGTTTGGATAATATGAACCTGTAACCTGTGTTTACATGTATCGTGGTTTTTTAATGGTGATTTCTCTATAACACAATTTTCTTTGGCAATTTTCAATAGTGTGATTTTCTATTGCGCGAGGCCACACAAGAAAACATTATCATGTTAAAGGAGAAATACCTGTATAAGGCAAGACGAGCTTCTCCGGGTGTTTTGGTTTAAATTATCAGAGTGGTGTTGCCCACTCCTTTGTAACAAATCCCATTTATCCCAAAATGTTCCTTTTTAAATTGAAAAGAAAAGCAACAGCTTCCACACAGTACTCAAAAACATCACTCATAGTACTCACAATGTCCCTGTCCCTAACACTTCAATAGGCTTAAGGCATTCGTAACTTTAGTTTACAGTCTTCACTTCTGGTCTGGGACTAAATATCTTTTTACTTCAAAGTAACCTAGTTTCACTGACTCCTTCCTTTCTCACAAGCCCGGGTCTATAAAGCCATCTTCATCAAAGGACCTCACAGGACTGCCTGATACTCAAAGTAAAACAAAAATAAATCTCTCACTCAAACCTATACGTGTTTCCCTTCAACATAAAACCCCAAAGGCTGGATTTTACTTCCTTGGCTAAGTCTGAATTGTATTGAGTTTTTTGGAAAGTGCTTTTTTGTTGCAAGTCTGAGCAATGTTTCCTGTATCTTACCAAACTCACTATGGTAATTACTTTCTCTACCTCTTTGGTATCCTTGACATCCAATTTCTGCCCAATCTTGCTATGCCCTGATTCAACAACAAACTTGCCATGCAGCATATATCCACTCAATGGTCGCAGTGGGTTGCCCTTATTTCCTAGTAACCAGCACCTGGACTGCCCAAAGTATCAGCGGGTGAGAGATCTCCAGAGCGTATGAGTGTCATGGCTGCTGCCAGAGTAGTGTGCACACAGCTCCATGAAATGGCATTAGCGGTCTCAGATAATCCAAATTTTAATAAATGGATGCCCTTCTGTTGATGAATTCTGCAGCATTGTGATACATCCTCTTAGTGCCATGTGTGTAAGTCAATGGTATCTTCTACCTGGGGAAACCCAGCTAAAGCTCCTGAATCCCACAGCTCAGGATGCAGCACTGACCTTGTTATTGGGGAACAAAATGAGCTGGTGTCACCTTGCTAAGATGGCATTGGCCACTGTCCTGGCCTATCTGTGATTACACATCTGTGAGATCCCACTTAGGTCACCTATCATTCCAGAGAAGGTGCCAGCAGCATAAAAGCTCAGTGTTGCAATGACCTTCACAGGTATGTGGAGAGGATGACCTCTTGTTGTTAGATGCTTCTGGTTTAACTGCAGCATCTAGCACAGGTCCATCACAATGTCCTTAGTTATATGGAGCCTGTGTCAGCACTGCAACATACTTAAGCTCAGGAAGTAGAGCCAGAATAGGGTTCGTTCTGGGCCTCCTACACATCCCACATATTCTGAAGGCCCTGGTTGTAGCAGTGACCTCTCCCTGTGCTGAATGTCTCTCGTCCTGCACTCTGGCCTGCTGCTGCTCCTATGCTTACTGTTGGCCCTGGTCTTCTTACTTTCACCTTCTTTGGTGGGTAGCCATACAGGCCAATATTCCACAAATGAAAGGACCAATTACTCTCAGGAGAAAGGATCTAAACAGGGAAAAGTCAGATTGTAAGACCTTTTTTAGATTGCAAAACAAATTTTGGTAGTATATATGTAGATGAGAGCTGAAAACTTCACCACATAGTGAGACAGGCTACGCCCTGATAACGAGGGATATATTCCATCATCCATCCACATTCAGGCTCAGCCTATGCACCAACTTGGTGACGGCACCATATCATCATAACGGGAACGCCTGCCTTTCTCCCCCTAACTCACATTAAACACTCAAATTCTCACTGCTTTCAGTGCAGACCACCGTAGCATTTTCATAGTAAATGAGAAAGTGAAGTAGTGTGGCTTACACAGGAACCTTGGAAGTTGAGTGAATAATGGACTCTCATCTGTCGACATTGGCCTTTTGTTGCATTATTGCTGGTGATTTTTACATCCTTGCGTTGTCCAATTTCAATTTGCAAGCACCAATAACATGTGGCTAATTGTATTTGAACATCATCTAACCTTATGTTCCCTCACTCTGCATGCATGGCAAAGAGACAATGAAATGATTGCAAATTAAATGTAGCTGCACTTTGCAAACTGTTGCTTCATGTATTTGCTGCTATAATATTGTAGTATTCTGTAAACACAGACCCTGTACTTTCACCCATCAAACCAACACTTACTTCACCCACCCTGGACATTGTTCCACTGTTTCCCAGTAGGACTTTGCATCTAAATAAAGGAAAGTGATAGCAGCGAACACAGCACATGTGGACATTGTCAATGCCTGCCCTGCCTGGTCACTAGGTACCCTTCACCCAAAGCCTCCATGTCACATATTACCTCATGTTATCACAGCAGCCCATTTTAACCTTTGTGAGATCCATCATATTGAACCTTGCCTCCAATTGTCCTCTGTCTCTTTAAACCCTGACATTGTACCTCGACACTCCTCCTGTGGAGCACATAATGGTGGTCACTGCCATTAATATCCCTCTGAAGACTGCCATGCCTTCTAATGGTGTTTCACCGCTCCCTATTCATCTTGAAATTACCCCTTTACACATACCTTTACAAATACTTCTACTTTCCAACACCCTAGGCCTTGATGCCTCCCCTCACCTCCCCCCTACTCAACCCTCCTTGTTCCACACACCTTGCCCCCCAACCCAATTGCTGGTACTGATCCCCTATTCATCCTATCACCTCCCCCAATAATTTTCTTGGAAGATTGGCAGACACACCCCAGGATAGTATTCAATCTAGACATCTGGCTGACTTTGATGAGCAACTCTTGGACAGTTCAGATCCCTGACAACACACAATTCTACTGACTGCTTATGCTAGCTCTGCAGGACTGACTGCTGAACACTGTCCACACTGTACCACGACAGTTCCACTGACCACTAGTGTCTAAAGTGGATGACTGTCTATGATGTAGCCATGGATAGATTCACAAATCAAAGAATTATCATTACTCCTCTGTGCTGATGATGAATAAATAATATTTAAAAAGGGAGATAACTGATTTTAAACTGACAGCTGAAATTTGTATTTTCACATTCAATGATTTTTGTATAAATGGATCTAGTATTATGCTATATATAGAGGTTTATATAGAATCTGTTCTGTAAGTGATCACTGGTGTTCTTTTGAATGTTCCTGGAGATAACATAGTTTGGAACACAGAGCCATGAAATTGACTGGAAACTGTTCCACAGTAAAACATCAAGAATAACTTTGAAGTTCAGTAATATAATTGTAATCATCTGTAACTTTGAAAATAATCACTGAGCGCAAATCAAACTTCAAAGGAATAGATAACCATTATGCAATATTTTCGTCTACATCTTTCATGCACAAATACAAGAGATCTTATTACCTTTTCTGAGACATTTCCACTGTGCAGGTATGAATTTTTAAATAATTTTTGAACTATGAAATCAATAGTTATTATTCCTCTCTTTTGTTCTGTATTTTTGGTACATCATTTTCATCTTCCTCAAGACTCAGTAGCAGCACTGTGCACTATTGGGCTCATGTGAGGTAGGAAAAGTGGATGCAATAGTTAGATAGTGTGTAAGTCTGGTTATTTTTGACCCGAAAGCTCTAGCTAAACTTTTTCTTCATCTTGCACAGCTCAGCCCTAAACCTGGATTATTCAGAAGAATAATTTGCTATTTTCACAATTTTTTCTGATTGATTTCTATTTCCTCCTGTGGAGTTTGCAGGCCTGTAACATTGTGTGTGTGCTTCAGTTTAAAATTGTGCAAGACTGGAAGAAGTGTAGGGCATGTGGTTAAAAGCTTGATTCTGATTTCAAGAGTGGATGACATGGCAGCTGCAATTTGCATCTCCCTTGGCCTGCAGCTTAACAGTGAAATGAACAGCTTGAGGAGGGAGGAGGACATGGAGAAGAACTGTCACCAAGATTCACTTCTGCATGTCAATGAACCTCAGCAAGAAGCAACATATTTAATTCACTGAAGATGCACTCACTGAAATCTGCCACCTGCTTCAGCCCAAACTGCAGAAAAAGGGGCAGCTGAAGATTTAGATAGACAGGTTGGGTGGAGAAGGCCAATGCTTAGGAGGTTGATCGTGAGGGCTACTGAGAAGGGAATATTTATATCTGGGGTGTTCACCAATCGGAAAGTGTTGAGTCTAAGACTCCCTGCCTTCCATTCTACTATAAATAACAAGTCTGTGATGGAGATGAAAATGGCTGTGATCGCACCTAAAGTGACCTTCCTCCATCGTAACATCAGTAATTGTGATGTTTGCTGATAACTGCACAATGTTAGGCTTAAACTTAGAACTTAGACTTGGAATCCCTGTAGTGTGTAAACAGGCCCTTTGGCAAACAAATCCACATTGAATCTCAGAGCATCCTCTCCAGACCCATCACCCTATTCATGGCTTCTCAAATACTGATGCAATCCATGTCCAAATGCAACAAGACCTGGGCAATATCCAGGCTTGTACTGAAAGGTAGCAAGGTATATTCACGCCACACAAGTGCTATTCAACGACAATCTCCAATAAGGCACAATTTAACCACCACCCCTTGAGGTTCAACGGCATCTCTATCACTGATTTTCTTTTTTTTATTCGTAGGACATGGTGGGCCAGCATTTACTGAATCCCCCACAATCAACATCCTGGGGGTTACCATTGATCAGAAACCCAACTCATCTCATCATATTTGTTGGCACAACATTGTGGGCTGAAGGGCCTGTTCTGTGCTGTACTGTTCTACTGTTCTATATAAATAGAATGGCTACACGAATGGGTCAGAGGCTTGGAATACCACAGCAATAACACACCTCCTGACTCCCTGAAGCCTATCCACCATCTACAAGGCACAAGTCAGGAGTGTTTTGTAATATTTCCCTCTTGCCTGAATGAGTGCAGCTCCAACAACAGTCAAGAAGTTTGACAGCATCAAGAAAAGCAAACTGCCTGATTGGCACAATATCCACAAACATCCATTTCCTCCACCACTGGCATCAGTCGCAGCAGTGTGCACTATCTACAAGAAACACTGCAAAATTTGCAAAGATCCTTGAGCGACACTTTCCATACCCTTGCCTAATTCCATCTGGACTGACAAAGACGGCAGATACATGGGAACACCACCACCCACAAATTCCACTCTCAGCCACTCACTGCCCTGACTTGGAAATAAGTTGCCATCCCTTTACTGTCGCTGGGTTGAAATCCTGGAATTCTCTCTTTAAAGGCATTGTGGGATTACCCACAGCACGTTGTCTACAGCCTTCAAGAAGGCAACTCACCATCACTTTTTCTAGGACAATTAGGAACAGGCAATAAATGTTGGTTCAACCATGGATGCTCATGTGTAAATTAAAATTAAACAAAGTTATTGGTGGAATAGCATTATCAAACATCAACAACATTAAGTCACACTACATAAATTTTAAAAGTATCAACTTATATAACTAAACATGAAGCAAACACCACTTCAATTTCCAATCGATGCACCTTGCTCTATCTTCCTGATATGATTACACTTAGAAATTAAAGTCAGCTTTTTTTAAAATTCCAATTAATTCTATTCCTAAGTTTCATGGCTCAAAATATATTTATTTACTGTCAGGAATTTAAAAAATAGCTAAAAACAGCAGAAATTCTTGAAGGTACCATTATTGCCATGAAAAAGACTGAATCAATTCTGTAGATTAATCCAATGGCAAATTGTCTTCAGATCATTTGCATGTTGTAAAAGCATGCTATTAACTCTGATAATGATCCCATAGTGCAACTTTTTTTTATTTTGGCACATGCCTCAAAATTTCATCCATCTTCCAGTTAACTCCTTTCATTGTGTTTTAAAATTTTATTTTGCTTTCGGAGTGTTACATCATCAAGCTCTACCATGCTTCTTGAATCTCTTTGAACTTTCCCTCAAACCCTGTACAGACCATTAACACAGGGCTACACCTACATAAACATTTCATGAATTTATCTCCATTTTGAAAAGCTTGCAAGGTCATACTGACAATTTTAAGCACAACAGCATCAAAAATTTCCAATGTTAAAGGCAACTCTTCACTTTTTCTCACTGAAGCTTATAATCTCTCGACAGCATCATTTTGACTAAATCATTCTGACGCTGGAGGGATTTGCATGAAACATGTACCTTTACCTTTTTTAAACACTTGGTGATGATGGCTTAATGGCTTCAAAACTTAATGTTCAAGTAGAGAATGAGATTTTAAAAGGACAATCTGTCCTCGAGCTCAAATGTTTATTTTTAACTCAATTAGCTTTATGCTGTTTTCTTACATTCTAAAATATGGCAATGAGAGCCGCAGGATATTTCATCATTTTGAATGTTGGCATAAATATTAGCATAACCTCTTTGTTATACAATTTCATACAGTTCTAGATTAATATATCCTATTTGAAATTCCCAGATTAGAAGTTTTGTTTCAACACAGTAATTTTAAAAATCTTGAATGCACTGCCTATAAAGGTGAGAGATGTAGAGTAAAAAATAATTTTTAAAAATAGAATTGGTATAATATTAAAAGGAGAAGTATTACCTCATTGTAGAGAAACATGACAGAGGTATAGGATCAAAAATTGGATAACTCTTTCAAACAGCAAACACAAGCAAGATCGGCCAAATGGCCTTCTATTGTGCTGTATCATCATGAAATAAAATTATAAGCTTAACATTTCCCTATACTTCCCTTGTAATGGACAATGTGAAAACTTATTTTGCGTTTAAATATTCTGACAATGCAACCAAAAACACAATTTGCTTTTGACACTTCAAAGATTATCAAACAATATTCCTTACATTTTCCTAACCATAGTATAATATTGAGATTGCTGTTATTTTAGATTGACAATGTTTTAATCATTCTGTATTAACATTTACGCAGCACCATAGAGTGTTTTATTAGAAAATACCTTGATATTAATATTAAAATGATTTGGAATTTTAAGAAGTGAAACACAAGAGTATACGTACTGCTTGGCTGTGAAAACATATCTGATATTGTTTCACCAAGGGGCTAAGTAAATTACATTGAACAGCACTTAGACTTGAGGAGTATTGCATGGAGTTTAAGATAGATATTTGAATAAATTTAGAGGAAAATTGGTTGTAAAATGAGCAGCTGTCCCACTACAGCCAGTTTCTCATCTGGTAGGTATAGTTTATTCCAGGTTCACTTTCTTCTTGCTCAGTACTCCATTTTATAAATAATAAACGTACTCTCATGCTACAGTACTTGCAATGGAAAAGATTAACTTATTAACAAATGTCACAGTGTGTGGACATATCCGAAACATAGGAAATACAGCAGGCCATTCAGCTTCATTTTATCCTGCCATTCAAACAAATTATGACTGACGCACATCCTGACTCCATGTATCCACCTTGTTTCTGTACACAACCTATTCACAAAACTCTACCAATCTCACTTAGGAGAAGTTCGACTAACCTGGCCTCAACAGCTTTTTTGGAAATTTGAGTTCTTGATTCTACTTTCATGTATGCACTCTTATCTTTCCCTTGCTTCAATTTTAATTCATTGCATTTTGTTACCAAGTGGAAAAAAATTCATTGCTTCATTAATCATACATAACATACTAATAAATCAAATATTGAACTTGAAGAACTGACAGTCTATATTCCTCCTTTGGTTACATCCTGTAAGATTTTGATATAGCTTGGTGTGATAAATTATCTTGCAATGTGCAAAACAGAGCTACAGTCAAACTTCATTATACAAAACCAGGTTTGTTACATACCTCCCATGATAACAAGCCTCCCTTAGCTTCTGGTCAAAATCGTCCCAAGTCTGTGAAGTTCTATTTCTAATTAGATACATTTGTTATTACAAATATGAGCTTCAAATTAGATTGACAGTTCTGATTCTATTGCTTACAAATCATTGCGGCTATAATAAGTGACACAATGTGAGTGCTTTGGTGTGCACAGGAATTGCCTTTTCCCCAGGAGATCGTCTGGGCACTGATCTATTGTCTCAGTTTAACTGAAAACTAAGTGAAGCTACTTGAACAGTGATTTTGGTTTTGTTTGCAGCATTCTGAACAAAATTTAACATTTAGCCATTGGTGAAGCACTTCATTGATTTTTCTAAGTATATGAGAAAGGACATCCAGTAAATTGCAATTATGAAGAGGTATTTAATGTAATAGTAAGCTACAAAATGAATACATAAAAAATGAGCAATAACTATTCAACAATTCAAGTCTCAGCTCCAAACTATGAATTTGTTCTTTTGGAGAAGGAAACATTTAGAAAAAAAAGCATAGATTCATGGGCATGCATACACTTTTCTCATTATTAAGTAAAGTACCCATAGTTCTACTGGATCAGCCTCTCATTAGAGAGAGAGAAAGAGAGAGTGAGAGATAGACAGAAAGAGACAATAGTAGTAGTTTAAACTGAGGCAAACAGAGATATTGTAAGGAGTGTCCTTCAGGACAACCTAAACCTAGTGTGGGAACTCAAACCACGTTGGCACTAATCTGCATCACAAAACAATTTTCCAGCCAACTAAGCTAACCAACCTCTTGCTGTAGGTGACATATTATTAGTAAAATAGGGTCCAGTATGTATATATGTTTTTAAAGGTATTCATACAGGGGACGTGGATTTCAGTGGCTAGGCCAGCATTCATTGTCAGCCCTTAGCTAGTACTAAGAAAATGGTGATACCAAGGTACCGAAGGGTCTAGGCCCGAAACATCAGCCTTTCTGCTCCTCTGATGCTGCTGGCCTGCTGTGTTCATCCAGCTCTACACCTTGGTATCTCAGATTTTCCAGCATCTGCAGTTCCTACTATCACTAAGAAAATGGTGTAAACTTCATTTTGAACGATTGCAGCCTATAAGATGTAGATACACCCACATTACTGTTAAGAAAGAGTTACAGGAATTGGACCAAGCAACACTGAAGAAACAGCAGTTAGGTTCCATGTAAAGATGGTGTGTGTGGTTTGAAGGGATTTGTAAGTGGCAGTGTTCCAATGCCTCTGCTGGCCTGAGCCTTCAATGCAGTAGAGGTCCCAATCACAGTAGTTGCTGTGCAATGAGCCTAATGCATTGCTGTGGTGCATCTAGTAGATGGGATACATTGTGCCACTGTGCATCAATGATGAAGGGAATGGAGGTTTAAGGTTTTGAATTGATTGCCACTCAAGTAGGTGGTGTTTGCCTTGTTTTATCAGTCATTATCGGATGTAGGCGTCATTGCCTGGGCCAGCATTTATCGGCCATTCTTGAGCCACTGCATTTTTTATTTCTTGTAGGTAGACCCTCAATACCATTAGGGTGGGAGTTCCAGGATTTTGACCCAGTGACACTGTAGGAATGATAATATGTCCAAGTCTGCATGTTGAGTGGCTTGGAGGGAAAATTGCAGGTGGTTGTGTTCCCATGTATCTGCTGCCCCACTCCTTCTAGATTATATCTTTTAAGTGTTGTGTAGTTAGCTCTGGTGAATTTCTGCAGTGTATATTGTTGTTGGTAAACATTGCTGTTACTGAGTGTTGGTGGTGGAGTGAGTGAGTATTAAGTGGATATGGTGCCAATCAAGTGAACTGTTTCATCCTGAAGGGAGTCAACATTCTTGATTGTAGCTGTTAGAGTTGCACCCATCCAGGTAAGTAAAGAGTATTCTATCACATGCCTGACTTATGCTTTCTAGATGTTTGACAGGGTTTGGGAAGTCAAGAGGTGAGGTAGTCATTACAGAATTCCTACCCTCTGATATGCTTTCCAAGAGTCGCAATTCAGTTTCTGGTCAATGGTAACTGTCAGAATGTTGATAGTGGAGATTCACTGATGGTAATGCCATTGAATGTCAAGGGAAAATATTTAATTTATCTCTTGGTGGAGCTGGCCATTATCTGGCACTTAGGTAACATGATTATAACTTGCCACTTATCAGTCAAAGCCTTGATATTATATTGATCTTGCTGCAAATAGACCCAGACTGCTTCTTGCAGAGTCAAATCCCTCATCCCAGGAATCAACTTAGTAAGTTCTTGCTTTTTCTAAATGAGAATGATATGTGAGCTAATATAGACATTGTGATAATTTACTCATGGGTGGAACATTAACATTTAAGGATGTTTGCCAATTTGGAAAGACAGGAAGAAAGGAAATGAAGGTTGCATATGTCTGCTAACAAAGGATGAAGTCAATATAATATTAAAAACTGATTCTAGTTTGGAAAATGAATATAAAGAATCAGTATGGTTGAAGTTAAGAAAAAGCTCTTCACTTCAATACAGTTTTTGTTCAAATATGGCTGAAAGAGTTGAACTCAAAAGGTGAAGTGAAAGGAACTGCACTTGACATCAGGCAGTGCTTGACTGACTATATCAAGGACCCCAGCACAGATAGTGTTACTAGAAATTGAGTGAACTCTGCGCCATTTGAGTCAGATGTAGCACAAAGGAAGGTGATATCTGAACAGTTCCATAATCCTCAACGAACGTCATCAGTACAGAGCTTATGATCGAGAGAAGCAGTTCTAAATGGTTGTGCCAAGGACACTACCTGAGGACCTTTAGAGAGATGGCCTAAGACAGACGCCTGACATTCAAAAGTTACAACCATCTTCTTTCTGTCAGCTAACTGAATTTTCTCAGGACCATCTCCAATCACAATATAAATTTTCTTAGATAATGTGCCGAAAACTGTTGACAATATTCCAGCTGAGGCCTGACTAGTGCCTTGTAATGTTTGAGCAAGACCTCCCCACTTCAATATTCATTCCATTTTAAATAAAAGCTACATTCCATTTGCCTTACCTATTACTCAATGACCTTGGATGCCAACTAGGTTTATATATGAGGGCCTCCAAAACAGGCAGCACAGTGGCTCAGTGGTTAGAACTGCAGCCTCACAGTACCAGGGACCCTGGTTCGATTCCAGCCTTGGGTGACTGTCTGTGTGGAGTTTGCACATTCTCCCCATGTCTGTGTGGGTTTCCTCCAAGTGCTCCAGTTTCCTCCCACAGTCCAAAGATATGCAGGTTAGGTGGATTGGCCATGCTAAATTGCCCATAGTGTTCGGGGGTGTGTGGATTACAGGGGGATGGGTCCTGGTGGGAAGCTTCAAGGGGCGGTGTGGACTTGTTGGGACAAAGGTCCTGTTTCCACACTGTAGGTAATCTAAACTAATCTAAAACCTCCTCCCTCCGGATGCCTAACCTGAAGAAGTTACCCTCCTCCCTCTGGACCAACCTCAGGGAATCTCTCTCCCATTGCAACTCTCTTGTACTCTCTCCACCTATCTTCTTTACTCTCCATCTTCGGTCCGCCTCCCCCTCTCTGCCTATTTATTCCAGTTCCCTCTCCCCATCCCCCTCTCTGATGAAGGGCCTAGGCCCGAAACGTCAGCTTTTGTGCTCCTGAGATGCTGCTTGGCCTGCTGTGTTCACCCAGCCTCACATTTTATTATCTTAAAACCCTCTGTACTGTTTTCCTGAAGTCTTTCACCTTTTGAACACTATTCAGATCCTCTAATCTGCCTGCCAATGTGTATAACCACATATTTTCTCACATTTTATTTCATTGGCCAAGACTCTGCCCACTCACTTAACTTGTCTATATCTCTCTGCAGAATTATTGTTTCATCCTCACCGCTTGCCTTTCCAATTATTTTTGTGTCATCCACAGACTTGGCTGTAGTACAGCACATGCACTTATCTCAACAAAGTCTTTAATTTTTATTGTAAACAATTGTGGCCCCAGACCTGATCCCTGTGAGAGCACAAGTGCTCATTCAGCATTGGGTTGGGAAAGGCAACAAGCTCCCAGGAGATTATGAGACATTGCCAACCTTAATATCTATCAGATGCATATAACTACATCCAAGCCTATAGATTTGGCTTCAGGCCTATGCTTGCTATCTATGTAGGCGCTTTTGTACAGCCCGCTCCAAGGCCAGCACTGATTCTTACTGTTGCTGTCATAAGACCATAAGACCATAAGATGTAGGAGTGGAAGTAAGGCCATTTGGCTCATCAAGTCCACTCTGCCATTTAAATCATGGCTGATGGGCATTTGAACTCCACTTCCCTGCACTCTCCCCGTAGCCCTTCATTCCTTTTGAGATCAAGAATTTGTTGATCTCTGCCTTGAAGGCATCCAACGTCCCGGCCTCCACTGCACTCTGCGGCAATGAATTCCACAAGCCCACCACTCTCTGGCTGAAGAAATGTCATCTCATTTCAGTTTTAAATTTAGCCCCTCTAATTTTAAGGCTGTGTCCACGGGTACTAGTCTCCCCGCCTAACGGAAACAACTTCCTAGCGTCCACCCCTTCTAAACCAGATGCTGCGAACTGCAGATGCTGGAGAATCCAAGATAACAAAGTATGGAGATGAATGAACACAGCAGACCAAGCAGCATCTTAAGAGCACAAAAGCTGACGTTTCGGGCCTAGACCCTTCATCAGAGAGGGGGATGGTGAGAGGGTTCTGGAATAAATAGGGAGAGAGGGGGAGGCGGACCAAAGATGGAAAGAAAAGAAGATAGGTGGAGAGGAGAGTATAGATGGGGAGTTACGGAGGGGATAGGTCAGTTCAGGGAAGACGGACAGGTCAAGGAGGTGGGATGAGGTTAGTAGGTAGGAAATGGAGGTGCGGCTTGGGGTGGGAGGAAGGGATGGGTGAGAGGAAGAACAGGTTGGGGAGGCAGAGACAGGCTGGGCTGATTTTGGGATGCAGTGTGGGGAGGGGACGAACTAGGCTGGTTTTGGGATGCGGTGGGGGAAGGGGAGATTTTAAAGCTTGTGAAGTCCACATTGATACCATTGGGTGGCAGGGTTCCCAAGCAGAATATGAGTTGGTCTTCCTGAAACCTTCGGGTGGCATCATGTCGCACTGCAGGAGGCCCATGATGGACATGTCGTCTGAGAAATGGGAGGGGGAGTTAAAATGGTTCGGGATTGGGAGGTGCAGTTGTTTATTGCGAACTGAGCAGAGGTGTTCTGCAAAGCGGTTCCGAAGCCTCTGCTTGGTTTCTCCAATGTAGAGGAAGCCACACTGGGTACAGTGGATACAGTATACAACATTGGCAGATGTGCAGGTGAACATCTGCTTAATATGGAAAGTCGTCTTGGGGCCTAGGATGGGGGTGAGGGAGGAGGTGTGGGGGCAAGTGTAGCACTTCCTGCAGTTTCAGGGGAAGGTGCCAGGTGTGGTGGGTTGGAGGGGAGTGTGGAGCGGACAAGGGAGTCAAGGAGAGAGTGGTCTTTCCGGAAAGCAGACAAGGGTGGGGATGGAAAAATGTCTTGGGTGGTGGGGTCGGATTGTAGATGGCGGAAGTGTCAGAGGATGATGCGTTGTATCTGTAGGTTGGTGAGGTGGTATGTGAGAATGAGGGGGATCCTCTTGGGGCTGTTGTGGCGGGGGCAGGGTGTGAGGGCTGGGTTGCGGGAAATGCGGGTGACGCGGTCAAGGGCGTTCTCGACCACTGCAGGGGGAAAGATCCACAAATCCACAAACCTGCCTGCCCTGGTCGACCCATTGTGTCAGCCTATTCCTGCCCCACCGAACTCATCTCCACCTATCTCGACTCCATTTTCTCCCCTTTGGTCCAGGAACTCCCTACCTCTGTCGGTGACACCACCCTCGCCCTCCACCTCCTCCAGAACTTCCAATTCCCTGGCCCCCAAAACCTCATTTTCACCATGGATGTCCAGTCCCTATACACCTGTATTCCTCATGCAGATGGACTCGTGGCCCTCTGCATCTTCCTGTCCTGCAGGCCCGACCAGTACCCATCCACCAACACCCTCATCTGCCTAGCCAAACTCATCCTCACCCTCAACAACTTCTCTTTCTATTCCCCCCAGTTCCTACAGACAAAGGGGTGGCCATGGGTACCTGCATGGGCCCAAGCTATGCCTGCCTCTTTGTAGGTTATGTGGAACAGTCCCTCTTCCGCACCTACACAGGTCCCAAACCCCACATCTTCCTCCGTTACATTGATGGCTGTATAGGCGCCGCCTCTTGCTCCCCAGAGGAGCTTGAACAGTTCATCCACTTCACCAACACCTTCCACCCCAACCTCAAGTTCACCTGGGTCATCTCCAAACACATCCCTCACCTTCCTGGATCTCTCAGTCTCCATCTCAGGTAACCAGCTAGAAAATGATGTCCATTTCAAGCCCTCTGACTCCCACAGCTACCTCGAATACACCTCCTCCCACCCACCCTCCTGCAAAAATTCCATCCCCTATTCCCAATTCTTCCGCCTCCGCCACATCTGCTCCTAGGATGAGGCATTCCACTCCCGCACATACACAATGTCCACGTTCTTCAAGGGCCGCAACTTTCCCCCCGCAGTGGTCAAGAACGCCCTTGACCGCGTCTCCCGCATTTCCCACCACACATCCCTCACACCCTGCCCCCGCCACAACCACCCCAAGAAGACACCCCTCTTTCACACATATCACCCCACCAACGTACGGATACAACACATCATCCTCCGACACTTTTGTCATCTACAATCCGGCCCCACCACCCAAGACATTTTTCCATCCCCACCCTTGTCTGCCTTCCGGAGAGACCACTCTCTCCTTGACTCCCTTGTCCGCTCCACACTCCCCTCCAACCCCACCACACCCGGCAGCTTCCCCTGCAACTGCAGGAAGTGCTACAATTGCCCTCCCACCTCCTCACTCACCCCCATCCCAGGCCGCAAGACGACTTTCCATATTAAGCAGCTGTTCACCTGCACATCTGCCAATGTGGTATCCTGTATCCATTGTACCCGGTGTGGCTTCCTCCACATTGGAGAAACCAAGCAGAGGCTTGGGGACCGCTTTGCAGAACACCTCCGCTCGGTTCGCAATAAACAACTGCACCTCCCAGTCCCGAACCATTTTAACTCCCCCTCCCATTCCTCAGATGACACGTCCATCATGGGCCTCCTGCAGTGCCACAATGATGCCACCCGAAGGTTCCAGGAACAGCAACTCATATTCTGCTTGGGAACCCTGCAGCCCAATGGTATCAATGTGGACTTCACAAGCTTTAAAATCTCCCCTTCCCCCACCGCATCCCAAAACCAGCCCAGTTCGTCCCCTCCCCCCACTGCATCCCAAAACCAGCCCAGCCTGTCTCTGCCTCCCTAACCTGTTCTTCCTCTCACCCATCCCCTCCTCCCACCTCAAGCTGCACCTCCATTTCCTACCTACTAGCCACATCCTGCCCCCTTGACCTACGTCTTACTATTGCTGCTGTTTATAGAGCAATTGACAATTCGTGGTTTCTTGAAAATGCCAGAAGAATGACACAAATGATCTGTACTATCTTGATGATGCTTTCAGAAAACCTGTGGAGTCAGTAATAGTCATGACTCTCTGAAACTTCAATGCTGCCAAACTGGTCCATTATGTCTGGGAAAGTTGGTCACCTCACAATGATTCCAACATGGCCTCCTCCCCACATTTCATACGAAACATGGGAAGCTGCTTCCTGTACATTTGAAAGATGCAGCAACTTGACATAAGCATTGTGGCAGTACGCCAGGAGTTTTGAAAGCATGCCAGTGTACCTTGAAGCAGAAATGATAAGATATAACTCTGGCATGGCAGCACTGCTAAGAACCCATGACCTTTAATTATCACTCTCGCCATCGTCCCCCTTGTGTGGCAGCAACTTCAAGTTGGGATCCCAGACCATACAGTGCTTGTGATGTCTGGTTGTGACAATGAAACAGCATTCACCTCCCTTGCTGCACTGCACACTGCGCAATCAGGACACAATAACCAGGCTAAAATGTACTTTGGATTGATGATTTCAAGACATTTTTTTGGAATGGGATTAAATGTTAGCATTTTAACAATCAACAGCAACTGCACTTGATTGTCAATCAATTGGAACACTGATTGAGAGGAGGTCTCTTTATTTGGTCAAACCATGCAAGATGCAACACCATTTCTATTTAACGCTGTTCCCAATTTGGCTACAGCCATTTTTACTTCAATTGAGTGTTCAGCAATAAGTGTAATCCTTCCTCGGAGTGATGATATTCAACTTTCTTATTAAGCTATTTGATCACTAACTAGCCCATGAACCACACACCACCCTATTTTGTTCCATCCTCACAAGTTTGTCACTCCTGTTGCCTCTGTGACCCTCCATCCTCCCTGCCAATGCTTCAGTAATCATTTGCAGTTCCATACTACTCAGCCACCCTGTTTCAAGCACTCGTGGTTTCATGCAGCTTAGCCATATACAAACTTTTGCAATGTATGCTAAAACAAGCTATTCAGTCATATAACACAACGTGGAGCTGGAGGAACACAGCAGGACAGGCAGCATCAGAGGAGCAGGAAAGCTGATATTTTGGGTCGGGGCCCTTCTGAAGGGTCTCAACCCGAAATGCCAGCTTTCCTGCTCCTTTGATGCTGCCTGGCCTGCAGTGTTCCTCCAGCTCCACACTGTGTTATTTCACACACCAGCATCAGCATTTCTTACTATCTCCCATTCAGTCATATACTTTCCTCTGCTTACAACATGCTGAAACTTTTTATTCAGCAGACCCTTTTTACTAGTTGGGCTTGGAATGACCCAGGGAGACAGTGCGCTTGGATACGCTTGGGTGCATTGATTATACTGAAAGAAATTAGAGCATAAGTGACTGTGAACATCATTTAAAACTTCTCAGCTCGAAAAGCAGGGCAGAAAGTACTTTCCTTGAGCTGGATGAAGAAGGCCTCCTTGCTTGATACCTGCCTGCTTTTTGCTGTTGTGTATCTAAGGCACTGGTCTTCACAATTAAATTGAGTTTAATTGAGAAGTCAAAGTTAATCCCAATAAGTTCCTGTAGTAAAGAGAGCCAAATTCATACAGTTAAGCTTCTTGCCATTTGTTGTTGACACACTTAGCCTGCAACGTAAAGGGGGGCCACATAATCATTGAAATCCATCGCAGTGGCAAGAATCTCATTTTCACTTCTCACCTGCTAAAATTCACCTGTCTATTATTCTTCTTGATACAGGAGAGAGCTGGAAAATCCTCCAATTCAGCCCTATGAGGCTTTTCCACATGGCTGTCATGCTTCTTACCTTCAGCAATCTACCTTGATTCCACAACCTTTAATAAAAACCTATTATTGTTAGTTTTGAAATGTTCAATTTCCCAAATTAATAGTTTTTGAGGGTAGAGAATTCCAGATTTCTTCCAAATATTCTATGGAGTAATATCAAATATTATACCTGAATGGCTTGGTGCTTTTTTTTAAGATTCTGTTTCTTGTTCTAGACCTCTCAAAGGAAGTGGAGGTGATGGCCAAGAGGTATTATTGCTGCACTATTAATCCCGAAACTCAGGTTCTGGCCACCTGAGTCCAACTCCTTCCATGGTAGATAGCCAATTCCGAATTTAATAGAATTTGGAGTTAGGATCTAATGATGACCATGAAACCATCCGGTTTGCCCTTTAGGGAAGGAAATCTGTTAACCTTACCTGGTCTGTTCCATGTGTGATTCCAGAACCACAGCAATATGGTTGACCCTTAACTGTCCTCTGGGCAATTAGCAACGGTCTATAAATGCTGGCCAAACCAGAGATGCCAAATCCCAAGTGTAAATCAAAAAAAGGTAGAAATAGTTTCTCTGCAACTGTCACACAAACTCACTTATTCATCTAGGGCTCACCTTTTGATATTATTATGTAATTTTTCCACATAAACACGTTATGTTCTGCAGCCAAAATCACTACTTATCCTTCTTCAAACTCTGAACAAGAAAATGATTCAATGAAAGATGCCTGTAGTCAACTCTTTCTAGCAGTTATACTAGGTTCTGGATGTGGGCTGTGATTGAGTTCTCCATCATGACTCCACATTCATCAACCAGCAAATCTGCACAAACCTACCACTCTGGCCAGATTACTGAATATTTTGTGCTGCAACGGTTGAAATTTTTTCCAGGCCACTGGAAATACCAAATAGCAGGCATAACCAATCTATGTTTCTCAGAATGGAGCAATATGAAAAAAACTGCTGCTTTCATCCAATGCCCCGTTGCCGGTAACAATCCTTTGCATTAGGTAGTAAAGACCTTTGCCTGACATTATGTGACAACATACTTTCAATTGTGGCCATAAGATAGTGAGATTTCATTAAAGCTTTACTGAGATGCTTTGGATGCATATGTTCTCTCAACTTTCCAGGTTTCTTCACTGCCACCACGCTGCGAATCCATTCTAAAGGTAAAATAACTATACGGAAGCTGATATCCCAACAGCAAGTCACCCTTTATTTACACATGACCAGTCCTTGACTTCAGTACATCCTTTTTTATTCCAGAGTCAAAGTGGCAGTATTTCTGACACTCCCTTTTTTAAAATCAATCAGCTCAGGCTCCCTGATTGGACCAGATTAACAGCCTCAAGCAGGGAACTCATACTCTGAGGTCCAGCTGGCTGACCTTGTTACATTCAGGAAACTGCTCCCCCTCTAAGTCCAATGACATAGGCCAGCCCTTTTCTTTGGAGAGCATCCTGGAGTGTTTTAGCACCAGCTCAGGTTACTCCAACTTGACATCCAATCTGGGCTGCGTGTAATGCACAGAGGAGCTTGTCTCTTGCACCAAGTGTGCCTTTGTAGAATGAAACTCTTTGCTTTTGGTGACAAAAGTACAGAAATGGTCACTTCCATTTTGTTCATCTCAGATTCAGAGGGTTTGACAATGTTTGATAGTGAGGGTGAATCCATTGGTTCCTGTGATATTTTCGGCTGTTCCAAAGGACAGGACAAGTTTTGTTCCCACACAGTTTGCAAGTTTCTGGTTTTCATGCAGTCTACATGTGCGTTCAGTAACATCACTCCTACCTGAGCTTTATTTGTCACTGGCCCTGACCTAATGTCAACCATGCCTCTTACCAATGTGGGGATGTTTGTGATTCTTACACCAAACGTTGTGCCCTATAAGAAACCATCTCCCTCTTCTGGTAGAGTCTTGTGTATGGAATTGGCATTCCTGATGCTATTTCATCTGCTCTCACAGCTCTGGGAAGTTTTGATTTAACCTGGTGCGGTGCTATCCCCGTAGTTGTATACGGGATAGTCCGATAATCAAATAAGAACCATGACAGCTTGGTATCTAGTGAGGCTGTGTGCTGTTTCTGTAAGCCAAACGGCAATGCTTGGGCTGCTCTTTCTGCCACTATTGGATGAGAGGTGGCATGGGGCTGTCCTTATATGTCAAATCCTATTCGACTTAATGAAATACTCAAATTCTCTGCTGGTCAATGGTGGCCCAATATTAGTGACAACCACTCCATGGGCCCCATGTATTGAAATCACCTGTGCAGTTTTTAAATTGTTATCCCAGTGTTTGACAAATGAACCTGATGCAGGTCCAACCACTTTGAATGGGCATCTACAACGATTAAGAATATTGAACCCATGAAAGGACCTGCATAGTCGACATGCAACTGAGTCCAAAATTTACCCAGCTATTCCCAAGAATTGTGGGGGAGCTGTGGTGGTAACTTTTGTCCCTGTTGGCATTCTGGGCACTGGCCCACCATCACTGGTATGTTTGCATCCAGGCATTGCCAACATACATAATTTCTCACCATCATCACCATTTTGGAAGCTCCCGGATGATCCTGGTGAAGTTCAACCAGTATCTGGCAGCAACCTTTGCTCAGGGTATGTACTCTTGCTCCCTACAAAAATATGCTATCCACTACTGTGATCTGGTTTCTCCGGAGCCAAAAAGATTTCAATTGTAGTTCTAATAGTTCTTTGGTTTCCTCCATCATAGCTGGTTATTTCAGTTTTGAAAGGACTGGATCTTTCTGC